>NC_136057.1:565025316-567425316 GCF_964261635.1 Lissotriton helveticus | reverse complement strand
AGGCCACACCCATATAAAGTGGTACAGGTCACTTGGGTAAAAAGAAATACAAAAATTGACCTTGGATACTCATTGTGTCAGCTGACAAAGCAATCTTGGTTCATGTAGTATTATTTTAGGAAGTAATAACCCATATCAGAAAGCAATTATCAACTTTTAGAAAATTGAAAATTCGTAGGATCCAGTAAATTGTATCAAATGTATACATTTGGATGATTTCCATTATGTAGAAACGGAATAATTTACAAAAATATTTGCTGAAATATGAGAAAGGAGGATTGTGCATTATGTTTTTTGTTTTTTTTTAGAGAGTTTTATATAGCGCGAACTTGAACCGAACCGAATCAGTTATCAGAGCGCTTTACATAGCACCAGTTACTTTCATTTTTTAGGCACGGGGAGATTAAGTGATTTGCCCAGAATCACAGGGGTTTTTTGGCGTCGTTACCGAGACTCGAACCAAGTTCCCCAGGTCCGAGGTCGAGCGCCTTAGCCGTTAGGCCAACCCCTCCCCGTTTTAAATGGTGTAGTGTTTCTGTTGCTTAATTTGGCATTAATCAGATTTAGAAAAATATTGAAACTTAATATACAGTGTAACACTGGTTTGACAATGTGCTCATAACTGGCAGTTAGCCCACTTCTCCGATATTCTAATTTTGGTGGGTAAGAGTGCTGTTGTATAGAGAAATAACTGATTTGCCAGTTAGGGCCAACATTAATCGCAGGTGGGGTGGCAAGGGATCGCTGGGGGATGGTGGGGCGGGCAAATGTAATAATACATTTTTTAAAGTACCTGTCTGCCGGCTGGGTCCCGCAGTTTCTCGGCTCCTGCAAGAACAGGAAGGAACATCTCTGGCAGGAACAGGAAGCAGGTAGCCTCTCTCCCCTCCCATAAAGCCAATCACAATGCCGCAATGGCAGCATTGTAATTGGTGGGGACGTTGCCCAGCCAGGGGCTTATGGGGTAGGCCATTTTCCACATGTAGGCAGCCTGCATGGAGAAAGGGCAGAATGCGCATGACTGGTTTGGGCGGCCCTGAGAGGGCCGACCAAACAGTCACTGCGCACTAAGGAGTGGGCATACCACTCCTCCCCTGCCCAGCCCTGCTCACACAGCAGCCCCGCCCACCCGCCGCCCGCAACAAAACCCTTCTGCTTTCTCATAGTGTGAGAAGCAGAGACAAAAAATGGTAGTTATTACTGAGAAAGCAGTGGGGCGCCCTAGTGGAGGAGCCACCCCTATGAATTGCCAATGATCACACAGATTCATTGAGGAAGTCAACACCTTTGCCACATTCCTCCTCCACAAGGTGGCTTCTGGAAGAAGAATCCCATAATGTTCCTTTCACAGTTCTATGTGAGGCCTCAGGACCACAAGGTTTTTACCTCCATGCAGGAGAAATGCTGTGATGGGGTGATACTGAAGAATAAAAACCAACAGATGCATTTCTTCGATTAGAATATTGGATATAATTTTCAATAAAATTTACTGAAATAGAATATTGGAAACTCCACTGAAGACAAAGAAGTAGAATGAAAGAGGGCCATTCATGTCTCCTGTACACCTCCTGCTCCCCAATTTCATTTTTTGCCTATCTGTTTCTTACTATTAATTTAGAACCAGGCGTGGCTCACATGACTTGTGAGGGACGGGGGGTCACGCAGGGGTTCTGCTCCTGCCCGGATCCTGCATTTTCCTGCTCCTTTCCTGCTCTTCTGCCTCCGGCAGGAACAGGAAGCAGGCAACCTCCCTCCCTCCCCTCTCCTAAGCCAATCACAACGCTGCAATAGCAGCATTGTGATTGGTGGGGACAGCGCCCAGCCGGGCGCCTACTGGGAGGCCATTTTCTCTATGTATGCTGCATGCAGCCTAAATTGAGAAAATGCAGAGTGCGCTTGACTGGTTTGGTCATCCCAGAGGGCCGACCAATCAGTCAGGGCAAACAGCCTTGGGCAAGCCACTCCTCCCCTTCCCGCCCACCCGCCTGCCCCAACCAGGCATACCCTTCTGCTTTTCTTGAAGCACGAGAAGCAAAAACATAAAATAGTATTTAAAATACCATTTTATGTTTCGGATTCTCGCGCTGCGAGAAAGCAGTGGGGCGACGCTCCTCCGCCCTAATGGAGGTGCCGCCCCTGTTTACAACATTCTACTATCAATAGGTACATTGTTCTAATAGCAATCTAGCCCTTCTGCCTAGGGCTATTCGAGTCATTAAAGGCCCTCTGCTTCGTTACTTGAGTAAAGAGCCTTAAACAGCAGGGACAGATCTCAGCGGCAGCCTCTAACACTAATGTGAATTTGTCAGCCTCACAACATGACCGTGTGGTTCCCAAAGCTTTTTCTGCCTTTTTCATGGCCACCTTGATTGCAACACCCCCAACTCAAATCTGCATTCACTGAACACCAGAACAGACCACAGTGCAACTCAGTAAGCTCCAAAATGAAGGCATTTGCCTGTGTTTTGCACAACACATCACTTCTCAGCACCCACAACAGATTACTCAAAAACACAGATACCTGCAGCAAGCTCATCCTAGCATACAAGAAATACGAGAAGTCAAAATATACTATAATTTGCTTGACTTTCCAACATAGCAGACAATTACGTGCAACATGTACATTATTCAGAATGCAGATACAGACAGACCGATAGGTGGTGTGGAGACCAGCACCTCACATCACTACAAGCCTACTACTATCTTGGGCGCAATGGTTATGATAGGGAAGGTGCTGCAAAGCACATTAAGCCTTTTGTCTTTTAAGTAAACCACACAACACGAGCTAAAAAAGTACAATAGCTCTTCTGTCTCTTCCAGTGAGTGAAAATTTGAAAAGGAAACCCCATTTCAGGTTCAGTGATGCTTCGTACAAGCGTAGGAGTCATTATAAACACAGCACGTCTTATTTTTGGCACTGGATAGGGGAGACTTGCTTTTTAAAAATTTATTTTTTACCTAGTTCATATTGTTTAAGGTCATTTTTTCTCTTTTTATTCAGGGAGGATTTGCAGGCTGCATACGACATCCATGCGTTGGCTGTGAGGCAAATCCTTGGTCTGTCAGCCTTCTCGAGGCACTTCAGGTAACAATATCCTACAAAGGCTCACTCTTGGTCTCTTGAAGGTGTAGAGCGCAGCTTGTACATAGAACGCCGAGACCACTTCTGGGAATGCAAATGAATGGGCCACGTGGCAGCTGCAATAAAGGGCTCCTGTCTCTAGCAAGCATTGAAATGCCATCTGGCGTTTTCGTTGACGTCAGCAGACACAGAAAAACAAAAAAAAGTTACAGATTTTAGTCAGGACAAAAAAGCCTTTTGTGCCGACTTTCCTTCATGCATAGATTGCTAAACCTGCAAAGCTATCAACCAAGTGGCTGCAATTTCTTCCTAATTTTCTGTTATTTTTCTTTTTTTCATAACCAGGTTTGCCCACTAGTACAGAGGCTTCTCAATATAAAAGCTTTCTTTTTTTCTTGTCTCCAGGTTTCCAAAAGAAACACTAATTGAGCGCGCACATTAATCCCAATCTAAAATGTTTAAAAAATATATATTTCCAATATCTGTTGCAACGGACACGGTTGCAGGTTCAGGTTAAGAATAATAACAGCTGCACCTGAGATAGTTAAACTCAAGCAGCCAACAGAAAAAAAACTGGTCTGCCGCAGCCACCTCATTACACACGGACGATAGGAAATGAATGATTGTGGTTGTGGGAAGCAGCGGCAAGTTTGTGGTCTGTCGTAATGTTTTACTCCCTTTTCAGGCAGCAAAAAACGCAGGTATAGCAGAACATTCCAGTAAAGCGACAGGAAGTAACCCATGGATTTCAAACCTAGCGTAACAAAACACATAGGTACATTTCCAAATGGTTTCTTCCTTTCGATGTGCAACTGAAGTACACACGTGTGCAGTATAGGAAACGATCATGTTCACTTACAAGAGTAGGAGACTTTAATGTGTTTGGAGGTTGCCACGTGCGATGTCCTGTCTTATCCACCCGCCACTGTTTGCTATTGGATGGGCATTTTCTACTTTTATCATTCATGGTTGGGAACTCGCACACTTCACACAGTGCTACGTCATAGTTATATGGCGCTAATTACCACCTAACCCTTCTTATGTTTCAATATTAATGAGTCACAGAGACAAGCAATATTAAAAAAACAGCACATTTCTTTCCGCATTGGGCACTAAACATGCAATGCCCAAAGAGAAATACCTGATTATTTAGACAAGTGTAAAATACTCATATACATTTTAAACCTTAAAATCCCAACATACGAACATCTGCCCTGACCTCTCAAAAAAGGTTTGAAGGCTTTCAATATTGGGCGCTTTAATCTTCAAATGTGAGTTCTACCTATCATGGTACAAGCTAAGTTCTACCTATCATGATACAAGCTATCCCACTCGAATGTACGACATTACAACGCATGCTTTTACATCGCATGCTTTTACAACGCGGTTTTTACATCGCATACCATTACAACGCATAGTGCTTTTGGGTGTTGGATAGTGAATAGTTTAATTTACTATTCCAACTCCAGTCCCCGTGGATAGTAGGGAAGGGTATTGGATAGTAAATTAACCTATTCCCTATCCTAGAGCGCCCCCCAGCGCAATGCGTTGTAATGGTATGCGTTGTAACAGTTGCGATGTAAAGGCACTGCGTGGTAAAAGTTGCGTTGTAATGAATATGCTACTTACCAGTATGCATCTGTTCTTGGCATGTAGGGCTGCTAACATTCATATCTTAGCATTAGATCGCCGCCTAGTGTTGGGTCCGGATGATCGCACATTGTTGTCCTGGAAGAGTCTTCGAAGTATCCTGAGATAGGTGGCTCCTCCCCTGGACTACAGTGCGCATGGGCATCGGCTCCATCCCCAGATTGTTTTTCGCCATTGTGGCAGAAGATGGAGTGAAAAGTGTAAAGGATGTCCATGCTAATGAATAAATACAATAGTATATCTGCAGCTGCGACAGGCACCGGGGAGGAGGGCGGGCGATATGAATGTTAGCAGCCCTACATGCCAAGAACAGATGCATACTGGTAAGTAGCATATTCAGTTCGAGGCATGTGGGCTGCTAAATTCATATCTTAGCATAGAATACATAGCAGTCCCTCCATCAGCGGCGGTTGCCCGTGCCAGCTGCAGAAACCTGAAAAAGTGTTTTTAGAACAGCCTGTCCCACAGCAGCTTGCTGCTTGGAATGCACATCAACACAGTAGTGTTTTGTAAAGGTATGTGGTGTAACCCACGTGGCTGCTCTGCAAATATCCTCCAAAGGAATGTTCCCTAGGAAAGCCATGGATGCCCCCATTTTGCGTGTGGAGTGCGCCCTTGGGGGTATTGTTAAAGTGCGCTTGGCCTTTTGATAACATATCTGGATGCACTTAACAATCCATCTGGCTATCCCTGCTTTGGAAATAGGGTTGCCTTTGTGTTGTGGTGCGAAGGCAACAAAAAGTTGTTTTGTCTTTCTAAAGGGTTGTGTTCTGTCTATGTAGTACATCAACGCCCTCCGTACATCTAAGGTATGGAGCATTCTTTCTGCCACCGTTTGCGGGTTTTGAAAGAATGCTGGTAAGTCAATAGTTTGGTTGAGATGAAACTGTGACACCACCTTCGGAAGGAATTTGGGGTTAGTGCGTAGCACTACCCTATTTGGATGAATTTGAATGAATGGCTCTTGGATTGTGAGCGCTTGCAGCTCACTGACACGCCTCAGAGACGTAATAGCTACTAGGAAAGCTACTTTCCACGTAAGGAACTGGAGTTCACACGAGTGCAGTGGCTCAAATGGTGGTCCCATCAGTCTGGTGAGAACGACATTGAGGTTCCACACCGGAGCTGGCGGTGTTCTTGGGGGAATGACTCGTTTCAGACCTTCAAGGAAGGCTTTAATGGCGGGCACTCTGAAGACAGAGAGATGCTGCCTGTTTTGAAGATAAGCCGCTATGGCGGATAGATGTATCCGAATGGAAGTGTACGCTAGATTGCACTTGTAAAGATGCAACAGATAGCAAATGATGTTGGGGATAGATGCATCTAGCGGGTTGATGTCATTGGCTGTACAGTAAATGACAAAACGCTTCCATTTTGCAGCATAGCATGCTCTGGTAGTTGGCTTCCTTGCCTCCTTGATGATGTTCATGCATTCCGGAGGTAGGTTAAGGTATCCAAACTCTAGGACTTCAGGAGCCAGATCGCCAGGTTGAGCTGTTGCGGATCTGGATGCTGAATTTCTCCATGGTTCTGCGTCAAAAGACTGGGCGTGAGGCGCAGTCTTTGATGCGGCACCACTGAGAGTTCGAGGAACGTGGTGTACCAAGCCTGGCGCGCCCACGTTGGAGCAACTAGGATGAGAGTCATCGCGTGCTGCCTTAGCTTTCTTGCGACCAGCGGTATTAGAGGGGCTGGCGGAAAAGCGTACGCAAATTTGCCTGACCAGTTCATCCATATCGCATTCCCTTGCGACTGTGGGTGAGGGAACCTGGCGGCAAAGTGTTGGCATTTTGCGTTTTCTTTTGTGGCAAACAGGTCTATCTCCGGATGACCCCACTGCTGGAAGTACGGGTGGAGGACAGATGGGTGTATCTCCCACTCGTGCATTTGATGGCTGTACCTGCTGAGCAGATCCGCCATCTGGTTGTCCTTCCCTGGGAGGTGTTCTGCCATGAGGAAAATGTTCCTCTGAATGGCCCACTTCCACATGCTCTGAGCCAGATGAGACAGCTGTGGCGAGTGGGTGCCTCCCTGCTTTTGAATGTAGTACATCGCAGTCATGTTGTCCGTCCGGACTAACACTACCTTGTTGCACAGATGTACAATGAAGGACTTGATCGCCATGAAGATTGCCATCAGTTCCAGATAGTTGATGTGCATCTTCTGTTGCTGCGTCGTCCATAGTCCCTGCACTGTGTAAGTGAGCAGATGAGCTCCCCATCCCTGGAGAGATGCGTCCGTTGTCAGGATAATCTGCGGCACAGGCTCTTGGAACAGTCGGCCCTTGCAAAGGTTGTGTGGAGTCCACCAATGCAGAGAGTCGTATGCCCGACTGGTAACCAACACTAGGTCTGTCAATTGCCCCTGAGCCTGTGTCCACTGATTCGCTAAGCACTCCTGGAGCGGGCGCATATGTAACCGTGCGTGAGGGACTATGAAGATGCAGGAGGCCATCATGCCTATCAACTGCATGAACACTCTCGCTGGAAGCGAGTGTTGTGGTCTGAACTTTTGGATCAGAGACTGCATGCTGTCTATCCTGACTTGGTTTGGCTGAGCCATGGCCGTCAGGGTGTTGATCGTCGCACCTAGGAACTGCCGGACATGTGCTGGTTGTAGATGCGATTTTGGGTAGTTCAGCGAGAAACCCAGATTGTGAAGAAGGTGAATTGTAGTCGACATGTCCGCGGCGCACTGTTGTTCCGACTTGGCTTGCACGAGCCAGTCGTCTAGGTAGGGGTAGACATGGATGTTCTGCCTCCTGAGGTGCGCTGCTACTGTCGCCAGACACTTGGTAAACACCCTTGGGGCTGTGGTGACTCCGAAGGGTAGGACCTTGAACTGGTAATGCTTGCCTTGAATAGTGAACCTGAGGTATTTCCTGTGGGACGGGTGTAGTGGAATGTGGAAATAAGCATCCTTGAGATCTAAGGTTGCTAAGAAGTCCCCTTGGTTTAGCAAGGGAAGAATCTGTTGCAGTGTAAGCATGTGGAAATGTTCTGATAGTATGTACAGGTTGAGGGGACGTAGATCTAGAATGGGTCTGAGAGATCCGTCCTTCTTTGGAATAAGGAAGTACAGGGAATACACCCCTGTGCCTTCCTCTCCCACCGGCACGAGCTCGATTGCGCCTTTTTGCAGCATCACCACTACTTCCTGCTGCAATAAGAGCAAGTGCTCTGCGGACATAGGCCTTTGCCTTGGCGGGATGTTGGGTGGAGTGGATTTCAACTCTAGGCAATAACCATACTGGACTAGTTGTCGCACCCACCTGTCTGTGGTGATGTTTCTCCAGACGGGCAGGAACTGCTGCAGTCTCCCCCCGACAGGTGTTAAGTGGTCGGGGGGCAGTGACAAGAGTCACTGTTTGCTTGGGGTAGAGGAGCGGGAGCTGTTGTTTCCTCTGCCGCGACCTCTGTTGCTGTTATTTCTGTAACCTCCCTTGTTCTGTTTTGTGAACGAGGATTGTGCTCCACCTCTTGAGAACTGAGATTGTTGACCCATTTGTCCTCTGGTGACTCCACGTGCACCTGAGCGACGAAAATTGCTGCCACGAAACTGTTGTGACTGTAGGGCCCCCATGGACTTAGCAGTTTCTGTGTCTTTTTTTATTTTCTCTAGGGTGGTGTCAACATCTGGACCAAACAGACTATCAGGATTGACTGGCTGATTAAGAATGGTTGTCTGAATATCCGGTTTAAACCCTCAGCATAACGCTAGTGTTGATAGCTCTAGCAGCTGTGTCTGCTGCGTCAAGTGCACACTTGATGGCTGCGTTTGAGATTAGCTTCCCTTCCTCAATAAGCAGTTTGGTGCCTTCTTGGAACTTTGGAGGCAGGTGTTGTATAATCTGTTCTAGGGTGTCGTAGTGCGCCCTATCGTAACGCGCTAAGAGTGCCTGTGTATTGGCAATGCGCCAAAAGTTTGATGCCTGTGCAGCTACTCTTTTGCCCCCTGCCTCTAGCACTTTGGACTCCTTATCCGGGGGAGGAGCTTCACCCGTCGTCTGGGAGTTGGCATGTTTCCTGGCATTGGCGACCACAAGAGAGTCCAGTGGCAACTGGCCCCGAATGTATGCGGGGTCTGCAGGTGCAGGTCTGTACTTTTTTTCAATACGTGGATTGACCACTCTTGCTCTTGTAGGCTCCTTAAATATGTCCCCAGCATGCTTGAGGACTCCTTTAAGCATAGGCAGTGTCTTTACTGTCCTTTCAGAGACTGAAAATGTGTCGAAAAGGAAGTCTTCCTCAACCGGGTCAGCATGCATGTCCACATCATGATTGGCTGCCGCCCTCTCAAGTAGTGCATGAAAACCTGCTGAATCCTCAGTTGGGGATGCACGTGCATTAAAAAGCTGCGGGTCATGCCCCACACTTTGGGTGCCCTGGTCACCAGTGTCATCATATGAATCCGGTTGTGCATCTGGTTCATTGATAGGGAAATTGTATTGCTCGTCCTCATCATACCCCTCACCCGCAGAGTGTTCTGGTGAGGGAGTAGGGCTCCGTCTCGGAGGAGGCTGGATTGGTTCCATGAGGCCTGAAGCGTCAAGGGGCACCCGCTTCTTCTTCAGTGGGATGACATATGAGTCCACTGACTCCGAAGTGATTTTTCTCTTATAGAGGGTCAGTTTGCCTGTGTCAGCGTCGATGAAATGCTCTGAATCATCCTCTGATTCGAGTACCCGACGTGGAAGTGGGCCAGCCGTTGAAGAAATCGCCTTCTTTGGTGCCGATTTGGTGGAAAAGGCTTTCGGCGCCTCCTTCGGCGGCAAAATAAAGAGAAGTTTTCCAGAAGGCTTTGCTGGATTGTCCTTTTGCGGCTGCGGCGATGATATCGGAGCCGACGGAGCAGAGGCCATCTCCCTGATTCTCTGTAGTGATTCGGCGATGGGGGACGTCTCACTCACAGTGTGTTTTGGCGCCGACGAGGATGTCTTGACCTTTCCCTCGGATCCGACGTCCTTGTGGGCCTTGTGCGGTTTGGACGCGGATCCCGCTGTCACCGACCCCGATTCCTGGGACCGGGGCGCAGACGTGCCAGTCTTCGATCCGTGCGCCTGCGTAGCCTCCGTGGAGCCGGCTTTGGCGTGCTTGGACGGCGGCGCAGCTGTTGACCCGTGCCGACCATCTTTTTTAGAGGACCCCTCCTCTGGCGTCGATTTCGATTTTGCAGCAGCGGAATCGACGGACTTCTTCGACTTCTGCGGACCGGAGGTCGACGGAGTCGATGGAGTAGCGGGCACAGTCGTTTTTGCCGGTACGGCAGCCATCTTAGGGACACTCGAGTCCTTAAGTTTCGGTTTCGTTTTCGGGTCGGCCATCTTAGATGTTGTCGATCCCGATGGTTTCGGTTTCGGTTTCGAAACAGTCTGCTCAGCAAGTAAGTCCGTGGCCGGGCCAGAAGGCGGGGCTGTGGCTTGCGGCAACGGGTCTTGGGTAAGGCCAACAGGCGATCCCGTGACCCGGTCGGTATCCTCGTAACCTTCGGGGCAGAGCTCGTCCCCCGAGCTATCTGCCGCGGCCCCATAAATCTCATCGTCGTCTCCTACCTCGTCGACGTATTCAAGGCCTTGACCCACGACTCCGTCGTCGTCTCCCGGATCCGCCTCGACCTCCGTCTCGGGTGGGGAGATTTGAAGATGATGACCCTGGTCCTCTTCTTCTTGGTCTCCGAAGATGTTTTCCGGATCCGGGGCCGCTTGTCTAGCTTCCATGCGCACCGCGCGCCGAAGCTTGAGAGTCTTCTTAGAGCGGAACTGTGCACAGGCCTTGCACTTGCCGTCGTCATGGTCAGGCGAAAGGCATTTGTTACAGACGGGGTGTAGATCGATGTGTGGGTACTTGGACCCACAAAGCGGGCAGTACTTAAACGGGCTCCGCTCCATGTCCGAAAAGTTTTGCAGTCGTGTCGCGATGAGAAGGCCTCAAAGTTCGAAAAGCGAAACAAAACTCCGCTTATTCCGGCTCCAAGAGACGGAAGACTCGAGACCGTGCGCAGACAATACCGACGCAAAAAAGCGAGGCCTTTTGGCCGCTAAAAGTTAGTTTTTCTCGGTTTCGACAGAAAGACGTCGAGACCACATCCGAACCCAATGGCGGAAAAAAACAATCTGGGGATGGAGCCGATGCCCATGCGCACTGTAGTCCAGGGTAGGACTATCTCAGGATACTTCGAAGACTCTTCCAGGACAACAATGTGCGATCATCCGGACCCAACACTAGGCGGCGATCTAATGCTAAGATATGAATTTAGCAGCCCACATGCCTCGAACGTGATGTTTCCCATCCCACTCAGCTATGTCGTAGACAGATGAACAAGATCACGCACAGGTGCTCTGCCCTTCTGTGAGATTCTGAAACTTCTTTCCTAAATTCTATTATTCCGCTATATTTATGCTGCCCCATCACAAACGTGCTATCCCTAATTATTATTAAATTGCTTCTTTGTTGTTTTTTTTTACTTCATTGATACAGACCAAACATTGGTTAATGGCCATATTGTAACATTGCCTCTTCCACTGTCTATAAAACCACTAACATTTTGCAAACTGTTCATGCTTGGTCTCTAAAATCATGGTGAGTGGCCCATATCCTAAATTTGGCTAATATGTTAACATTAAATATGCTAGTTCTAATTTGGATTGTACAACGCACAAGCTGGTATCCTCTTGGTTTTGAATTGTATATTGGTATTTGCTAGTGAAGGGTTGGTCAAACTTTCTTTTCATTATCTTACATTGTTCCATGCAATTATGTTCAGTGGAGAAATGTATCCTAATGCCTGGTGGCCAAAGATTTTGTGTTTGTCGATAAGCGGTTTTGTTTTTTTGCAGACATGTAGTAGTGGATGAGTCCAGGAAACTTCATCATGAGCATTATACATTGAGTGCCTGACCCCTTCCCTGGTACCTCTGCCTCTGCCACTGTTTGTTTACATTAGGAACCTCGGGCTAATTCTCCCTTCTTACATCAATCATACCCATAAGTATCTGGTTGTCAGAATCCCACAGTAACAGCGTTCCATAGTATCTGTGATCTCTCATCGAGTGACCAGCGAGATGTAGCATCAAGTTCAACAGTGTTAAGACTGATATTGCACTTGTGGTTCATGGGCACATCCTGTATTCAGCCACTTTTAAACCATACATATTCATCTTTGGACATAATCTACCTGCGTTTATAAAGTGAATATGTGTGTTATATGAGACAATGATTTGGGAATTCCAGCATAGCTGATCAGTGGTTGTTTTTCTCCAGAGGCACCAACTGCGGTCAGCCCTTGTATTCAACCCAGTGAAATGTCATACCAGCACTGAAGGGTAGCTGGGCAACTTTAATCTAGACTCAATGAATATGCCTCAGGTATCAGCTCTCAGCATACCAGAAATTCTAGAAATGCGTGGTCAGTTTAGTGTTTAGATTAAGATGATTAGTTAATTATTGTCGTTTGGAGATGAGAAAAAATATGATTCAAATGGTCTGTCTCACTTTCATGTGTTTCATTGGTAACACAGTCTGAAACATAATTTTTAAATGGCAGTACAGTGTTGATCAAATCCACCAATACTTGGCCCACGCGGGATATGTGGGCAGAAGACATAATATGAGATAAAATTAGTGTTTTATTTATGCATTTATTTAAATCCCATTTCTCAAAATGTGTTCCACCTAGCCCCAATAAACGCCTGTGAGAGTTTTCACATCTATTGGCCTGGTCGGTTTCTCAGAAGGGCTGTCTTGCAAGCCACATATTAAAATAAAGTTCACAATCACATCGCAGTGAATTTATCAGACTGTATTAATAATAACATTTATGGACTATTTGACCTTTGCAATAACCAAAAGCAAAGCTTCCATTTGTTCTTTTTTTGATTGCCAATATGTGGTGGCCTAAGATAAATATCAAATGTAATAATATTCATTAAATTATAATGTTTGCGTCTTTCTGTTTGCAGAACATTAACAGAGAATGCATATTAGAAACAGCAATGGTGTCCTTGTTATTTTATTCAAAGACAAGTTAAAGACATGGTAAATTAGTTTCCACCCCACTTAAAATATCAACAGCCTCTTAGCACGGCGTCCAGTTTTAGTTAAAGGTTGGCGATGCTCCCACTGGAGATCTTTTAATGATTTTTTTGCTTTGCAATTTAAGCTTAATGCCAGAGTTCTGAAAATACATCTTCCAGATAATCTTTTGTTAGAAGAAATCTACAGATTTTTCAATGTGCTTAATTTATACAAATTTGTAGATTATAAAGCGCAATGCGTAACTGCATAGAATTACCTCAATAAAAGGTGCACCTTTTATTGAGTTCCGTAACCATAACCCCCAACCTCTAGTAAATATATAACTAACCAATACACCAACAGGTAAGGCAGAAGATGCCTCTGACACAATAAATAAGGTTTATCTATATGGTTCGTGGGAAAAAAATGGCTCACAGTTTTTTGGTATTGCATTAATATTTCAATTTAAAAAATAAAAGCTTTCTTTTTTGGATGTTACAACAAACCACCAACAACAAATTACAAATAGTTGTTTCTCAGCAGTCAAGATAAACATTCTTGAACAAAGAGTTTGCCTTGTCCTCATGTGGTCTTATTGACAAAAATGAATATATACGCCCAAGGTTTCAGTTCATGCAATTAGTATTTCCACAACAGAGCAAACTAATTGTCAAGGACCTCTGTCAGAGGCCCTTTCCCAGAATGTTTACAAGAAGAGATGGTCCATATGCTCGGAAAGAATGAATCTCTCCCCCCCAAAAACATTATTCAATAGTGCTCATGTATGTAACATCACTAGATTTAAACATATTATAAACAAGTATTTATTGATGTATTTTGTTAAATGTTATTTGACTATTTGAGGAGTGGTAAACCAATTTCATTTCATGTTTCTGTTGTAAGATTTTGTTCCTATTCATAATGCCATAGAAATATTATCATTCAGGGGGCGCTAGAGGGCGCACGGCAAGATGGCCGTACCCTATTGCTGCTCTGCCCGGCTGAGCCACAATCCGACCATTATCTGCCTGAAATCATCGCATCTGCACCCCTACCTGGACTGGGAAGTGTTGTGCTGTCCACCTGCAGGTGCTGGGGGTGATTTGTGGAGCCTTCGACCACTGCAGCGCTCGAAATCTGACCCACCGACTGTTTTGGCATGCGCTCGCAAAATGGCAACCGCTGAGCACTCTTGAGACGCTGTGCACCTGTTGGATCCTTGCCGAGTAAACTAAATATCGCTGCGGTGCCCTGAATGGCTGAGCTGCCTCCGGGGCGGTGGCACAGATTCAAGGCGGAGGCGGGCGTGATTCCATTGGAGCCGGCGGTGTGACTCTGGACTGTGGAAGGCCGTGCGGAGGGAGGCGACTGCCCGACTTCAACCCCTGCACTCTGTTCTGGGCTGTGAGAGACTGGCTGCCAATTGTGTCATCCCTGGTGCCGGTGGTGGTGAGTGGGGTGTGGCGCCTTCAGGGCCCGTAGCTGTGGTAGCGGCCCTGGGCTGGTGCCGCACTCTGCGAGTTGCTGCAGGGGCCGGTGGGAGCGAGCGCTTGGTGAGTCTGCTGGCTTTGTGTACCACATGGGTCTGGGCTGCCACGTTGCCCAATGCTGTCACGCTGCTTGGAGCATCACTGGGACTTCCATTTATGCTGGAGTACTGGGTCCCCTCTGGGCCTGCTGTGTTAGGGAGTAGCCGTTCTGGATCATTGCCTGGCTGGCAATTGCCTTATTGTACATGCACCTGGCTGTCGTCATTGTCGAGGGAGGTGCAGGACAACTTTGATCTTCCTAGGCTGTCTGGCTGAGTGTTTGTCTCACCGTATTGACTGTAAAGACTGGCACTAGCTTACCTACTGGGCCTGGTGCTTCACGCTGTTTCCCTGTGTGGCAGGATTATCTGGTGACCCCTCTTCCACGTGCTGTGTGGTTCCTGGGGCTGGGCATTGCTTGATGGTGGACCTCTGGGGGCCTCTGGTCTGCGCTGAGCCTTCACTCTCTAGCGCTTGTCTGGTGTGCCCTCTCTGATCTTAGCGCGCTGCGGGGCTTCTTCTGGGAACCCCCTACCACACTAGCCTACGATCGATTTCTGGACTGTTCAGTGCACACTTCCCTACATTTGTGCTTCGCCTCTCTGACATAGGGGGTATGCCTAATTGTGCCTGCAATGGGGAGAACTGACAAAACATAGCCTCGCCTCACGTTTGATGCTCGAAAACCTGCTAAATCATCACAAAAGCCTGCCTTGGACTCTGAGGTGGACGCCTACGGAGATGCCCTCTCACACACTGGAAACCACTCTATTGGCCATGCTGCGCAGCCTTCAATCCAGAGAGGGCACGATGGCGGTTGTGAACCATCGTCTTGATCATCTGTCTGCGCAGTTAGCGAAGCAGAATGCCCACATGGGGCTAGTTGAGCAACGACTCTCTGTGACGGAATGGGTTGAGTGAAGTTTCTGGTAAGGCGCTCAACATGGAGAAGGTGTTCTCCCTCATTCAAGCTAAGAATGAGGTTTTGGAAGCGCAATCCTGGTGCAATAACATCGGACTCACGGGGCTGCCGGAGTCCACGAATGTGGGAAAAATTTAGACTTTTATGGAGAACATCATTAAAGACATCTTTGGAACTGAGCACCTATCCAACATGTTTATCCTCGAGCTGGCACATTGCTCACTTCCGGCGAGACCTGTTCCGGGTGCCCCTCCTCACCTCATCATAGTGAGACTTTTAAATTACAGCGACCGAGACACTATTTTACGATTAGCCAGAGACAAGGGAAATATTAAGCACCAGGGCAACACGTTGGTCTTCTTTCCTGATTTCACTATGGCTGTACAGCCTGCTAGAAGGGAATTTAGTGCAGTGGAAAAAAATTTGCAATCCGAACGGGTCCCATATGCAATGTTATATCCCGCTCGTCTACGTATAGGTCTAGATGGTGACTCTAAAATCTTCTCCAACCCCAGGGCTACCCTTGAGCATGCTAAACAGTTGAAATGTAGGCAACTTGATTACAGCACGGTTTAAGAAGAAGAGGCCTAATATGGAGATGTGTTGATTGTTGCCTATCTTCTAGCCTCACTCTTTAAATCTGGGTTGTATTATGCACACAATTTTGCAAGTCATATTAGTGTATGTTTACAAGTGGGATGGCCCACACTTCCTGGTGACAGTACGCTCAAGTTATAGTGTGCGTTTTGGTGGGTGAGGTTCGACACTTTGTCACAATTACTAGATCTGCTTGGCCACCTCCTACTGGTTGGGAGGCAAGTAGCACTCTGCGCCCCCGAAATGGGTGTACCCCAAATGCAAATTTCTAATTTTTTGTTTTGTTGTGGGTGGGTTTTGTTGACTTGGGATGGCTTTGGCAAGTTTGGATGCTGAAGTGGGTGGAAGGTGGGGGATGTGCGATTGGGAATGGGAGGCCGACATTGCATTTATATTGTGAATTTGCTGTATAGGCATGTTACAGTACTTCAGACATGCATGGTGTGCTATCTAGTGCTGGTATCATTTCAACGCTGGCTGGGCGGTATGAGTGGTATGGTTAAGTTCCTCACTTGGAACGTGCGTGGCCTTAACACCACTTAAAAAACACGATCTGTTCTGGCGTACTTGGATAGAATGGAGGTGCAGGTAGCCTTACTTCAAGAGACGCACCTCACTAAAGAATCAGCGCAAAGAGTCGGTGCACGCTGGGCAGGTGTAAGAATTGCATCTTCTTATTCTACCTATTCTAGGGGTGTGATGATCCTTGTAAAAAAAGGGGTCACCTTTACTATGGTTTGGACTGACATGGATGAGCATGGGCGAGTGGCAATTGTACATGGACAACTGGGTGGCATGAGTGTGCTGTTGGTTAACGTGTATGAGCCAAACACTGATGATCCGTCCTTCTTTGCGGATGTATGGTGCCGAAATTTTGGGTTCCCTCCAGCTGAGATAATTTGGGGTGGTGACTTTAATGTCTGTCTTGATGTTACCTTAGATAGGGTCAGTAGTGGAATGGTTAGGCTTAAGCAGGCAGCGGAGAAGTTACTGGGGATATTGGATGTTGGCCAGCTACATGATATCTGGTGTCTTCAAAATCCAGTCGGTTCGAGAGAGTACATTTGTATCCTCGGTACATGTGACATGGTCCTGCACAGATTTTTGACTTATTTCCGAGGTCGTTTGCACTTGGGCGGTGAAGTTCGCGCATACGGCTCGTACACTCTCTGATCACTCCCCTGTGGTTCTTGAGCTGCAGGTACTCACATGTGAGCAGCCTCCCTTTATATAGTGGCTTCAGCTGACTGAATTAACTGACCCGGTTTTTAAACAAACTATCGATGAGGCGATTCGCAAGTTTTTTTCTTGAAAATGAGGGATCTGTTATGGCCAAGCCATTGCGCGTATCACTGAGCAGGCAGAGCGGTGGGCGCACTTGCCCCTCTCCCTCGCAGATCGGATAGCAGATATAAAAATGGCTTTCCTACCTAAGCTGCTCTATTTTCTTGTTAATATCCCAATCAAGTTGAATAGTGTGCTGTTTCAGACGCTCCAATCGGCAATTCTCACATTTGTATGGGGCGGAAAGAAACCCAGATGCAGTTGGGATGTCCTGGTGCAGCTATTTGACAGGGGTGGGTTTGAGGCTCCTGATCTCCGATAATATTATTTGTGCGCACAGTCACAGTTTGCGCACTATTGGTACGTTCCGCAACGGTTTCAACCTCATATCGCTATTGAATCCGACGCTGTCTTTCCAATGCCTCTGCAGGCAGTGACTCTCTCTGGGGGTTGGGGAGGTCCCATGACTGAAATTATTCCCGTGCAATGTACTGCATGGGCTTGGAAGATGCTGACTAAAAGGGGTGGGCTCCCTTACTCATATACCCCACTGCTGCCATTGGCCTCGCATCCAGACATTTCTGCCACAAGGGAGAAGCCCGCACTGTGAGAGTTGGCAGCTGTGGGTATCTCCCGGATGGGGGTCCTTCATAAGCAGGGTCAGATCAGGACATTGCAAGATGCACAGGGGGGTAGAGACTGTGGATTCATGCTGAGTTTCACTTATGTCAGAGTCCGGCAAGCTGTTAGAACCATTTACCCAAATTATCCAGATGAACCTACGACTCTGCAGGCACTGCAGGTGATGCTGGCAGGGGAGGAGCGAAAGGGCCTAATCACCAAACTTTATAACGCCTATCTGCGAGAGCCGGAATTGGGGGAACACCTCTCATATCTCAGATGGTGCGCTGTGCTGGGGTCCATTCTCACACTGGATCTTTGGAAGGCTTGCTGCAAGCTAACAGGTCGCCTCATGGCAAATTGAAATCTTCGCATTATCCACTTTAAATACCTACACCAGCTTTATAATACCCCTCTACAACTCTGCAGGTATGGTTTGCGCGAGTCTGCTAGCTGTGTGCGGTGGGGGCAGGCTCATGCTGATTTCTTGCATGTGGCATGGATGTGTGCAGGTATATTTGCATTTTGGTCCAAGGTGGTGAGTGTGTTCACTGATATCGGGCAGAAACCGGTGCATTGCAAGCTTTAAACCCTGTAATAGATGCATAGTTGCAGTTTACACTCTGTTTGTAAAAGGGCTGTTGCACAGTGCTGGGGAGCAAAAACCACTCTAACTGTGAAAAAATGGATCAGTGATCTACTTTATTGTAGGGATCAGCTGGGGGTCTATGCAGAATAATTTCACGAAGCTTCACGCCCCAAGGATTTCTGGGCCTCTCTAACTGTATAATTGCAGACTTGCCCAGATTTACTATAATTTGTATTATACCTGTCTCTTAGTGCCTGTGTGATAGTTGCTTTACTACGAGTGTCCTACCATTGAATGTGTCTATGCAACTCCACTCATGTTTGTCCATGATGTACAAGATTTCTCCAAATGCACAATGTATTGCCGTCTGCTCTGTTGGGTGGTGGGTTGGGGGGTTAGTCATTACTTGGTATTGCTAGTTGACTCACATTTATCTGTTTGTCATCATGCTTGTTGAAACTAATAAACATATTACAAAAAAGTAAATAATATCTTTCTACAATGTCCAGGTAGTTAATAGGTTAGGTTGTATTAAACATTATCAGCCATGGTGTTTCCAAAAGAAATACTTCATGTAGGCCAGGTAGTTACTCTTGATTTCATTATTGGACATCTGGAATGACAAATCACGCTGCCAGTCAGTGAGTGTAATTCAGGATTGTTCCGTTCACCAAATCCAATGCTACTACTGCACTTATAGAAAAGTAATACGAATTGAGAGCCTAATGTGTCCTTTAAGGGTTACCTCTACCTGCTCAGGTATTTATCCAAGCTCTGACTTCTGATAAGAACCTCATCTCCAATATCAATCAAATTAAAAGCCACCTTAAAGCTAAACACTGTATTTCAGCGGTCCACCGAATCGCTTTATATATAAAGAGTATAACACCTTATTGAGTGCTTAACGCCATAACTACAACTGCAATTTCCATATAAGGAGTTTGTAAATATATATTGAAAGGTTTTGAAGGGGTTTGTCCTTTTCTTTTAAATCAATATTGGTCCATTTATGAGAGGTCTGCAGACCTTAAATGGAAAGGTCAGGTTTAGATTTCCAAAAAGTCATAACATATATACACAGAAATGCAATGAATACCACGCTTGTGGACAATGTTGCACTTGTTTTCGTCTCTGTGCCAGTTCTGCTTTTCTGTCTCTTGCATTTGTTTTTCTCTCTGTGCCCATTTTGCCTTTTTGTTTTCAGTATTCGTTTCTGCCTCAATGCCCATTTTGTATTTTTAGGGCTCGCGTCTTGAGTCACAGAGCGCAGCACTGCTCACGCAGGCGAGAGTCCTTATGTCCGGGGTTCCGAAATGGACCCTGGAATTGTACACGCTTGTGCGTGTGTTTTTAGTTTTGTCACGCAATAGGCCAAAGGCGAGCGCATTGCTCCGCCCACGGCCTATTGGTGTCTGTTACGCGCACCAAAGCCCATGTGGTTTCAATTATCGTGCCCAGACACAGGCGCGATAATTGAAACCATATGGCTGGCTGTGGCCCGTGCGTGTACACCATTCCCGGCTTTCTCTGCTTCCAAAAGCGATTGCTTTGGGTTTCGCGATCGCTTTACTTGTTAACTAAGAAATGTAAGAAATCATCTCCTCTCTGATACATTAGACCTGCTGCCAAGCTGTCTTGGATGCCCGGGGCTTCAGGAGGCAGCGCGTCTGCTGAGAGTTACTCGATATACCCGTCTGAAGATGAATTGATCGGGGTATCGATCGTGCCAGAGGTCTCTTCTGAGATTGAGTTTTAACGCCAGTCAATCAGTCATTTAACCTAATCTATGGCCTGGAAATATGAATTAAAAGGCTTGTGGCTTAGAATAGTTCCCTTCATTGTTAAATTAAATAAATAAAAAGTTATGCTCATTCAGATGGGGCTCAAACCTACAGCTGAGGTCGTTTTACTCCCCACCCTCCCAGAGAGTGCTGTATAACTACAAACATTTTCTTCCTTTCCAACCTTTTCCCTGGAGCCGAGAAATGCCTGCTGTAGATAAGGATGCGCGGCCGACGGCTACCGCCGATCTTTAAACACACCTTCCTCTGCCCCTGGCTGCCGCTTTGTGCAAAGAGAACCTGGGCACTTTGTGCCAGGAAGCGGCCTGAACATCTGATCAATGGAGCCAGCGCAGACTGCGCCTGTGTATACAATTGTTCCATTCTAAAGTTTAACACTTGTTTTACTTCACCAATTACAATTTAGATGTCTAGAAATCCACTGTTTCCCAAGCCAATGTTGAACTTCACATTGGCATTTAGTGTTTGAATGAAAGATATTTGTAAACGCAAGGGTTACTAATTATGTCCGCACTGAGAGGACGTCATTGTTCTGCATATGTCGCTGCAGCAGTGCCTTAAACCCACTGAGCTACCTCGCCGCAATATCCACAGGTCTGCATTGACCACCTCAGAAGATCAAGAGATGCATTTATTCATTGGCCAGTTTTGACAGAAGGCGGCGAAAATGTGTGTCAACAACGAAGAGGAAGAGTGCTTTGGATCAGCCAATGGGGATGTGGTTAATGCGGCCAATCGAAAACTCAAACACAACTGGCTGCTGGCTGGAGGATAAGAAATGGCCTTGCTAATGATTGGGACTACCTCAAAGGGCTTGGCCAGGCACAGTGGGGGCACGTAGCTGTAGTTAAGCAATATGTCTGCTCTTGATCTCAGAGGAAAGCATAAAAAACTTTTTATTTAGTGATTCATGCTGGCTGAACCATGCCAGGTTTTCAACCTACCTACTAAAGCAAATTACTTAAATTTACCTTAATTGCATGTAATTATATCTTATGTGGGTATCCTCAATATATGACCTATATCTGGTCATCTTGGACCCACGTGGCAAGGCATTTTGAGGACTACTTAAAAAATACATGATAATGTTATTGAAGACCTACAGTCGAACTTGAAGGAAGACTTCTTTTGCTTCCTATCTCCCTTAGTATCTCACAGCCACATTCGCTTTACCAGTGCTTGTTCTAGTTCTTTCCTCTCCAGCTCTCCTAGACTCCATACCATTTCCCCAGTAATACTTCCTGTGTCCTCTACTTGCCTCTTTTCTGATTCTCTTTCGAGTGCCCATGCGTCTGTCTCATGTGTCTGACTCTTGTCTGCATCTGCCCATTCATTCTTCTTTTGCTTTTCTGGTCGCTCCTCTCTTCTTCTTTTACTTTCCCTCTCTTTCCCGCCGACCTAAGCTCTGTCTCCCGTCCTCTACAAATCTTCCCCAGTAATCCTCGTTTTCTAGCTAGTCTTACCCCAAGTTGCTTATAGCTGTAGAAATAGGTGTGTAACCCACAAGTTACACATTTAAATCCTGCATGTGTAGACTCAGCCATTCCTCCTTCTGCTGTTGATAACATGAATGTCACCAGATAACAGTATGACCTGTTATTGCCAATCGTTTACAACTGTACCATTCTGAATTTAAATGTTATATACAAAAAAAACGAGTACTGACGGCCATCCACTTTTTTTCGCACAACCTCTTTTCTTTATTTTCTTCTTCTGTCCCAGCCACTCTATACGTCCTTTATCGGAATCTGTCAGTCTCATAACGAATGCCCATTGTTGCCACTTTGTAGAGCTTAATTCTAATCCTAGGAGTGGCACCCTCATTTGATCACATTGAGTCTTGCTGAATGAATCACAGCTGCTAAATCGCCAATACCAATCCCCAAGCTAAAAATAAAACAAGCATTATTAAAGTTTGAGATATTGGTGTTGCATTATTTAGCAATGCCAATAGCTCAAACTTTAATACTGCGAGACCTATTGCATTGCAAATTCTTGTTTGTCTTTTCTAATTGTTTCGGTCTCTGTGCCTGTTTTGCTTGGCCCAGTCTTTGTGCTACCCCCTCCTGCACGCTTCTGTTTTCCTTCTCCCGCACTCTTTCCCAGCTTCTCCCAGGTGCCTTCTCCCTAGCCGCGTCCCCATGGTGCTCCCCTCCAAGTACCTTCTTAATGCCAGCCGCTGTGCGACTGTGCAGTGGGCGTGCCAAAGGCAAGCCTGTCTGTACCCATCCCCACCTGGAATGCATCCATCGCCACAGACCCTGGTCCATTAGACCGCTACCACTATAGCCCCACTGACCTGTCTTTTTAATTTAATTTTTGTTAAGAGGGTACTACAGCTCCACAATCAGTCCTAATCAGCTTCTTGCTTACTGCTCATTCCATCTGCAGTGCGCCACATCCAGCTTGGCCACTTCCTATAAACCAGGAGACCATTATTGAATGCTATAGTGTATCATTTGTTTACTATTCTAAGACAGCAAGCACGTTGGTTCCAAATGTGGAAGCCATGCTGTAACTGATTGTACAATATCATTACAAGACGAACATCCACTACTATGTTTAGTTTTGTTGTTGCAAGCACATGCCTGATGCTTTTAGACGACAGCATATTTCCTTTTTCTACTTGATTTATTTTAATTTATCTTGCATATGCTGTTGGGTTTGTGTATATTGTGCTGTGGTTGCTTTAGACGGTGAACACAACAACGAGTCAGTGGATGGATGAATGGATGGAATGCATGAATGCGAAATTCAGTGACAGAGTGTACATATGATAATTAAGTGCCTAACCCCACCAATTACATAAAAGGCACCTTCATTCATAAGCCAGACTTATCAGCACTATCAGTGTTCGTTTTCTGTAGCTGCTAACCTTCACTGTAGAATCGTATTGTTACTGCTACTTAATATATACTTGCTAGTAATTATATGAGGATTCTATTTGCCATGCAAACAGACTTATCAATGTAATATTCTTGGTAACTTCGCCAGCTTACTTCCCAGACAAAGTGCACAAAAAATAGAAATTTTCTCAAAGCAAATTTTGGAGAAAAAAATTGCTACAAGCAAGAGCCGATTTGCTTGCCATGTCTTACACGCTGTTGTTTTGTTGTTTGCCAGATGCCTTTTCTGTGAACTCTTCATCATCATATAAAATTAGTCAGACATCTTAGCTTTCAAACACTCTCTCCTTCTAAACCAGAATTCTCTCTTCCAACATCGACTAATTTTTCTTATATGCAAAATATACCTCTTGGCTGCAAATATCTTTTAATGTATTCAGGACCTCGTTTAATTAAACTTTTAAAAAAGTACGATAAGAGGGAGTGAAGAGCACATGGGTTTTGTATCGTAGCCCTTCTCCCAATACCTTTCTTTGACTGTACAGCTTAACTCTTAACATTCAGTATATTCAGCAAAAGTGTTCTACTGCCAGCTTCCATACTGATGTACCACTAGATGTCACTTTGCTATAGGATGTTCTTTCTACGATAGCAAATGGCAACAAAAAATGCTGCCCAACTATTACCAAACACTTCCACTATCAAAAAGCCAGACATATTGGCAGTGCCAATGTGTATTCAATGCTTAAGCAGCGCAGCAGAGACCATGCCTATGAACGTCTGTACAGCCTTTTCATAAGGGATGCTCCCAGAGGACATCCTTGCTTCTCCTCTATAACTAGACACCCTACCTGGGCACTGCTGTACACACTTGGCACAAGTGATGTTAACTGTGCAACTGTACAGATATCTGTTTCTGCCGCTGGCCGCGCGACGCGAAGGGGAGCTAAGCGAGACAGCATCTTAGTCCCACATTCCGCGCGTGCAAAACGGAGCAAGCCAGCCCCTGGCCACCCCCCTTTCAGGCGCATCCAATGGGCGCGGGCCACCAGGTTGGAGGGGCGGCCCTTAAGGGGTTTAAAGTTTAGCGCGGCAGAAAGGCTCGGTCTTTTCTGCCGTCGCGTTCCTGACTGCTCTGCGCTGTTTGTGCTGTGCTGTTCATCGATTCGGGTATCGTCGTGCGTCCTTCCTAAGCCAGGTATGTGCTGCTGTCTCACCTCCCCCCGGCCTCGTCCCTGGGCATGACCAGGTCGCACGGGGCCCCAGTGGTGGTGACCACGGGGGGGGGAGTGGTGGCCACGCCATCGTAGTGCGGGCGGAAGAATCGTGAGCGCAGGCTCGGGTCTGTGGGGGGAGTTAACACGTTGTAGGGAGAATAGACAATGCAATCCATGGCTACGCACGTGAAGGGCCCACATCGCGGCTCGAACTCTGTCCTAGTTGGTAGCGGGCACGGGCATAGTGCGCGGGTGGAAGAAGTTAAGCGTTCATGCTTTTTAAACTAATGCGATTGAATACGTTATTTGCGCTACTGGTTTAAATTGTAGAGCCTCACCGGCCCGGCCGGATGGCGGCATACGGCAACGGTCGGGCGGGGTGTTGCTTGGCGTGAAACAGCCTGGGCTGATCGCGGAAACCCCTGTGCCGAAATTGCCTCATATGATTCAGGGTGCGTTGTAGGCGCGCGGTCCCGTTCTAATTATGCGAATAAACCCCACCGGCCCGGGGCTTTGCCAGCCATCCTGCTAATTACCTGCCTCGCTCCAACGCCATTTCAAAGGTCATGTGTGGTTCGTGGCCTCGTCACTGTCCTCGGGCCCGAGAGTGCCTCGAGAGCATTTGTATCGGCTCAACGGTGAGTGCAGCTCAGCTACAATCCCCCCCCTCGCAGTACCAGGTTGCACAGTGTTGCCCCTGGGTTCAGTGCGGGACTTTTGCAGGGCGAGGTAAGACGGGGGCAGAGGATGGCTCAGCTGCAGCTCATGCTTGCCCGGGTGGGCTCTATCAGCAGCGTGGGTAAAACCTCAGGTCTTCTCGGTATCAGCGCCGAGGGTCACGGGCACTTAAATAAGGCCGGGCGGGGGCTTGCGGAGTTGCTTGGGGAGTAGCGCTCCCCCCCCCACCTACACGTGTGGCGATGGCCTTTCAGTCGACTGGTGCGGGGCAGGCATGGTCGAGAAGCACACATCTGGTTCCATGCGGTGTGCATGGCCTTTGGACCCCCCCCCACAAACACAGAGGTAGATGGGGCGGGCCGTGTAGCCGGACGACAGCAATTGGGGTGTGGGGGTGCGGGCACCGGCCCTTCTTTGGCGACCGACTGCCGAGTACGTGTCAGGCGACGATCAATGGCCGCGCGGAGCATGCAGAGGGCGCGGTAGGTCGCTCACGGGGCATTAGGGGCCCTATATCGCTCAACTGAATCAGTTTTAGCGCGCCTGGTCATAGGACTTTGCGTCGTTAATCTATGCGTGGGTGGTTCAAGGCTCCGCTTCCGTCGAATAATTTGCTGCATATATTGATTTGCTGCATTTATCAAATTTCGGAATTATTTCCCCCCACCCACAACACGGAACACGCTGCGGGCATGGGCCACACTGGTTCGAGCTGGGTTGCTTCCCAATGCTGCGGTAGTGCGTCTCCTGCAGCCGGGATCATTGGTAGCTAACGCGTTCAGCCCGTGCCTCTCTTCCACCCCGCACAATCCATGGATCGGAGACATGGCGGTGGGGGCAGGGCTGGAGCACAACATGCCCCGGTGCTCTCCCTTCCCCCGGTAGCGTGGTCAGCGGGGCCCTTGCCACCTACTTAAGAGGGGAGATGGGCCGTCAGCACAAACTCCCGACAATGGTGCTCGAAACCAGTGTTTTAGCCTCCAAGTCGTGTCCACATCCTGTGAATTTTCACTTCATCCTCCCCGCATCTGGATGTGTCATGCAAACACGGTCCTCATGTAAAGCACTCCATTACCTTCGGGCCAGCTCGCGCTATAATAAAAAAAAAATATATAATAATAAAGTTTTCACGGTGGCCCTGCCAGCCAGCCAGGAGCGGTTTTGCGCCCGGAGCGGGCATTCCAGCTGCGCCATTCTGGGGGCCGTGGGCTCCGTCTTGGCCGGTGCTGAGTGGGAGGGGAGTGGTCCAGAGGGGGGGAAATTTGAGTCTGAGGCTAAGACTGTCTCAGCACAGCCCCGTGTCGAGGTCACTTGTTGGGTAGCGCCTCCATTGCCACACAACGTCGGGCTTAATGTAAAGGTGCAGCGTGTAAGGGAACGGGTGCTTAGTGCACTCACTGTTGCAGTCCTGGGCGCTGTCAGTGAACTTCCTCATAATCATCCTCACTACTGCCATTCTGCTGTGTATCATGGGCTCAGCAGAAGTGGTCACGCGACCACGGTCGTCCTCGTCACTTGGTCGAAGTGTGTAGTGAGGGCAGGCCAGGGGGGCCCCTGTCGGGGCCAGCCAGCCAGCCCCCCACCCCTTTTGGCCAGGGGTTTAGGTACCTAGCTTCCCGGGTCGGATTGTATGCCACAGCTGCTTGCACTCGGGCCCGGGTTTGTGGGAGGCCAGGGCGGTCCGAAGTGACTCAATTATGCTTGGTCATAGTCGTGTAAACAACTGCAAAGTTGGTTGTCCTTTTAACTCAGCAGCGGACGTTCGTGTGCTTTCACCACAACTACCTTTAGGAGCGGAGTAGTGATGTCATTGTCCTATTATGGGTCTGCGGTGATGCAGAACTAGACTTTAATGCAGAAATAAAGACATTAGCTAAAAGGGTTTTATAGTACTATAGGCTTCCATCTGCTGCAAATAGATGATACATCCGAGCTCAAACCTCAGCGAAGGACTTAATAAATAGCAATGCCTTATCAGAAAGGGGACAATGCATCCAAGAGATGAGGTGTCTCACACCGGTGTCATTATCTTCTCAACTGTACAGTGTTTGATGCTACGGTTGCTGGGAAACACTGTTTAGATTAAGATGTACTCAAACAGTTTATAACCTCCGCCCAGGCCCTGATCTCACAGCATTAGCCAAGGTCTGTGGCGCCCCGGGCACTTTAAGAAACTCGGGCTATGATTATAAGTAGAGGTGATAATAAGAGAAGGTTGCCACGTTATGACGTCAGTTACTGTAACCCATTGAATAAGTTAGCGGTGCATTACTAACGAGTGCTCTGCAAAACGTCGCTGAATACGCCGGAGATAAATAAATAAAAAATTTCAATTAGAATAAATAATTAAATTGGCTGCGGTCAGCACTCGACGGGTTGATGCAATTATTTCCGAGGTGCGTCCCTGGGTGCAAAAGAATTGAGGAACTATTGTAC
This sequence comes from Lissotriton helveticus, assembly GCF_964261635.1. Classification (NCBI taxonomy): domain Eukaryota; kingdom Metazoa; phylum Chordata; class Amphibia; order Caudata; family Salamandridae; genus Lissotriton; species Lissotriton helveticus. The sequence continues at coordinate 567,398,051 of NC_136057.1, read as the reverse complement.
AAACACAACTCGGCACGGATGGAGTAGTTTGCATCTTCAGTAGGCACAGATGTCAGTGACGGACAATTTGCTTCTGTTCGCACATGCTTTATGCAGACAGCATGGAGCTGCAGAAGATGCACAGGGTGCTACCGCATATGCCAATTTGCAGTTAATTGCTCCAGCCCTGGCGAGTTAATGACAGGATCTCTAAATGCGGGGAGACAGAGTCTTGGTCGAGATAGGATCTTGGAGGAGAGACTTCGAGCTCCACGAATATATCTGAAACTCCAGAGGATAACTTATTAGCCTTATTCCTCCGCCCTTGCACTCCGGGAAAGAGCTGAGATCCCCCCTTTAAGGCTCTTGTATGCAATCGATTTCCTCCTCCAGCAGGCTCCTAAGCCATCCAGTGTTCCTTTGCAACCTTCGTGCTCGAAACCCTCTGTGCTGGAGGAGCAACAATGTTCGGGGTATCAACCAGATTAGTCTCAGTCGATGTAACGGCAGGAAGCCCTGTAAATAAGCTCATTGCCATATAGCAATAATACGATCTACAGGAAAACATGTAGGGTACAGTCTCACATACAGATAAGTGAGAGTACTTATGTATTGGGGCCTTGCTTTACCCCAGAAATACGCGGGCTGGAGCTACTCCCTTCATTCCCCTTCCTGCCTATTGCGTCAGCATTTGCCCACTGGCCCCAGGCGCCAATCCGGTGAGGGAGGGACCCTAAGTTATTCCACCCTGCTACAATGCAGTCCAGAGATACTCACTGCTATAGTTTACCCAGGCATACACTCGTCCTCCCAGATAGCACAAATCTGCATCAGAGGCGCGGGGGGGGCTTCACAAGATATCAAGGGGAAGGGTGCCGTGGGAACAGTTTCAACAATTACGTGGCAGTCCAGGGTAGATAGCCAGGTGTGACCATTCTTCTTTCAGTAGGACCAGTCACCAATACAGTCACTCCAAATGGTGTGACCATTCTTCTTACAGTAGGACCAGTCACCAATACAGTCACTCCAAATGGTGATCCACAGGGGAAAAAACTGACATAGAGTGCATGAGTCTACTAAGTACAAGTAGAGGGTAAGACTGCGATAGGTGGTAGACAGTCATACACAAGAACAAATGTTAAGTAAGTAAGCGTGGCACTCCAAGTACCAGAAGCAAACACGAGGTAGGGGTAGCAAACAGTGTGTGTTGAGAAAAGGTGACAGACCGGTACAAAGAGTATTAAGAACAGGTAGACAGATAATACTGTGACAAATGGCAGACTCTCTAACCTCAAGAACCCCATGGGAAGTCACTCCCAAGGTCATGGTGAATAGAACTTGCTATAATGATAAGGCCTTCCCCAGATAATGGGAAGAGCATTATTGTATTGGTAATGCCCTTAGAGGAGGGGAACTTGGAGTTCAGTTGGGAGGCCTGGGATGAGGGGTTCCTGGGTAGAACGGAAAGGGTCGAGTTAGGATGTGAAACTAAATTACACACCCAAAGTGCAATGGTCATTTTTAGGCTTAAGCATCTGAATAATGGGCTTAATTTAAATGGTTACAACGGTAGTGCTGGGTTCAAGGTGAACGGTGCCTCTGTAATGGATCCCGAATGTGATGTACAGGGGTAAGTAACGCCACTAGGTCAGATCGCCATGTTTTCTTACCGGGGAAATTCACCCTTCCATGGGGCGAGGTGAGAGTAATAGAAATTTATTTCAGGAATGGGGGGAGATGAGTGCGGCATTTTACATTGACAATAGTGAGTAAATTAGTGGTACTCCCAATAAATTCCTTAACCTCCCTGTGTCAATAAGGGTGGAGACACAAGTAATAGCAATGCGAATATGTGAACGCCAGTACCATCGGGTTCCTGGGGAAAACGAAGGGACACGGCTTGTTAGCGTGTTCACTCCATATATAAGTGCAGGCACCGTAAGAAATCCAGTTGTCTTTGTCTGCCCCGGTACTTACTTAAAATATCAAACTTATAGCCCATTTGCTTACTTTAGCACCACGCTTCCCAAAGCAAGCTGGCAGAGCGCCTTTTGGTATCATGCACACTATACATGGACAAGACATTGTGTAAGTGGGTAAATAAAGCAGCATGCACGATGTATTACATGAGTCAGAGAGGGTGACAAGGTACAGAGTCCCATATCCTGCATTGTCCACAGTGCTATGTTAGAAGGATTCCGGTCTGTGAGCTGCAAGTAACAAGCTACAAAATTCAAGTCAGTCATTGCATGCTACATGTTGTACTTTTCACTGGAGGCATTAACGTTATGCCAGCTATATTCGTAACATTGTGTGATGTCCTAGTGTGCTAGCACAAGCTTGTAAAATAGTCATCGTGTCAATCAGCTTTCGATTGGCATCCACAGGAAGTGGGGTAACCATAGGCATGTTGCACTATCACGACTGTAGAAACTGTGCCCATCCACTTCTCCCATATCCGTGTTTACCAATATCCTGCTAGGACCATTATGATCTCGAAGTGATTTGCCAGGACATCCATTGTCATAATTATTATAGCTACTGTGCCCACGCTGCAAGTAAATAAGTTTGACTACAGGATAACTTGCATAATACCATCACTTTGCTTTCTTAGACAAGGTAAAGTTAAGTATTTAGACCCCAGGCAAACGGAGAAGGAATAACTTCTGAAAAAGAGCCAGAAAAGCAAATTTTTGAGTGTCAAATTCAAACCGGGGTAACTGGAAATACTTACAACCCCTGAAGTAACTGGACCCTAATTATTGGGGGTAGACGAAGGGAATGACAGGTTATCATGGAAAGGTGCGATCGATTCTGTTTAAACTGAGTGCGACATGTAAGATACTGATCACCTGGTGGTGAAGTACAGTTAAAACCCCGACATAAAAGGTCATAAGTTATTTCCTATGCACGGCCGCCGAGTTCGCCTTTAAGTAAGCTTAAGGAATGGGGAGGCTGACTACTCCTGCGAGAATGAAGACGGTCTGTAGCTGCAATAGAGCAAGGCCGGAAGAGGGTCAACCGAATTTATGCTAGACACTCGGGCACTGGAGCAAACGTAACATAGGCGATGGTGGCACTTGTGTAAGCAGAAAAGGTAAACAACATGTGAGAAGTAGCAAACAGTATGTTACAAGGATAATTGGTGGGTGCGCGTTGCGTAATAGCACCAAACTCAGGTACAGGGACAATGTGGAAATAAATGGCAAATGCTCCACAGGGACTTAAGAGAGGCTTCCCTGCGACTTGTTCATGCTATATGTAAGTCCAGGCACTGTAAGATTACAAGATGCTTTGTCGGTCCCTACCCACCCAAATAACGATTTATTAGCACTATTTGGGGCTTGTCACGCTATACATAAGAGAGGCCTGTAAGATTCCAGATGTCTTTGCTGTCCCCTGTCCTACCCAATTAACGGGCATATTCAGCGGAACAAGGAAAAGTGAACAAATATGTTATTTCAGCACCCTCCTTCCAAGTACAGAATGAGGAGATTTATGTAATTAGATTTCAGGCGAGCAAAGACATACCTTCTGCCAGACGAAAAGTGAAGGCAACAACTATGTGCCTGTAAGAGGTGTGGCTTATGTAACTAGGGGCGTGGCCTAAGAACAGTAGCTAAGTTTTCCCCGTCAGAGGTGCGGCTTATGTAACGAAGGGCGTGTCCTATGAACCGACCTAAGAAATATCCATAAGTGGTGTGGTGAAGGGTACTATGATAGAGGTGCACTAAACAGCGACTGAAAGTAGCTAGGTGGGTGGGGGGCTCTGTCATCGACGGAAGCCTCCTCCAGAGCTGTGGCGGAGTACAGGGCGATCTGGAAGCAGATGGACAGTAGGGGTACCTCTGCGGCAGAAGGATACAGTCAATACCTCTGTCTGGCACAGTAGGGGTGCCTGAGCCAAAAACCTGGAGCCGAAGGGGTTCCAGGAAACAGCGTCGGCGCCCCCTTAGTCCTTCGGGCGGTCGGGGGGCCTGAACCGACCGGGGGTGTGCCTCATCGCTCCGCCCTGACAGGGGGGGCGGGAGTGGATGGAAATAAAGTGATAATGTACTGCACCGTCAGAGCATCGACTCGCCGTGCAAGATGGCTGGTTAGGCATGCGGGTCAGCGAGGGGCTGCCGCATTGGATCGCCCGTAAGATGACCCACCTTATTTCTACCTGTTGTGCAAAATAAACCTGCACCACTGCTTTCCCACTAATCTGTCTCATGAGTTTTCTTGGTATGTAAGTGTTATGGGGCGCGGAGTGGAGTAAGCGCTGGGAGTGTGGGCACTATGCCGCTGGCCGCGCGACGCGAAGGGGAGCTAAGCGAGACAGCATCTTAGTCCCACATTCCGCGCGTGCAAAACGGCGCAAGCCAGCCCCTGGCCGCCCCCCTTTCAGGCGCATCCAATGGGCGCGGGCCACCAGGTTGGAGGGGCGGCCCTTAAGGGGTTTAAAGTTTAGCGCGGCAGAAAGGCTCGGTCTTTTCTGCCGTCGCGTTCCTGACTGCTCTGCGCTGTTCCCTCCCTGGCCCAGACCCAGCGGCAGAGCGGCAGGCATGTTTGGAACTGTTAACGGTCTGTTTTTTGTGTTGCAGGCGGAGTCACAGGGCGATCTGGAAGCAGATGGACAGTAGGGGTACCTCTGCGGCAGAAGGATACAGTCAATACCTCTGTCTGGCACAGTAGGGGTGCCTGAGCCAAGAACCTGGAGCCGAAGGGGTTCCAGGAAACAGCGTCGGCGCCCCGTTAGTCCTTCGGGCGGTCGGGGGGCCTGAACCGACCGGGGGTGTGCCTCATCGCTCCGCCCTGACAGGGGGGGCGGGAGTGGATGGAAATAAAGTGATAATGTACTGCACCGTCAGAGCATCGACTCGCCGTGCAAGATGGCTGGTTAGGCATGCGGGTCAGCGAGGGGCTGCCGCATTGGATCGCCCGTAAGATGACCCACCTTATTTCTACCTGTTGTGCAAAATAAACTTGCACCACTGCTTTCCCACTAATCTGTCTCTTGAGTTTTCTTGGTATGTAAGTGTTATGGGGCGCGGAGTGGAGTAAGCGCTGGGAGTGTGGGTACTATTCTCCTTGCCTTGAGACCATGACTAACAATCACTCTACATCCCTATCGCAAGTGATGTCACCTATAGACACATCTGCGTCTTCGCCATAACCAGGCACCCTGCCACTGGGCCTCTTTCCTTTCATTTTTCACTTAAGGATAGCTCAGCCCATGTACCTTCTCATTTTTGACAGCTAATAAATAAATACACACGAAGTACTCTTTAATGCTCAAGTCTAAATTATGACGGCAATAATAGTCAGGCATTAATGCTGCAGATGTTATTTTCAGACAATTTACTCCTATGTGTAAAGAAATGGGGACTGCAAGTGAGCAAAGATCCTTTGTGCCAATCTGTACCTTATTTTGCATGAGCAACGAATGCAAGAGAGGTTCTGGTGGCAGGTGTCCATTGTGAGTGCTAGTTAAGGTCACCTCTTAATAGCTATACGTGCTAAAACTGGTGCAAATATAATTTGAATATATTTTTACAATTCGCACCAAGATTCTATCTGAAATGCCGGATTTTTACATGGTGCAGGTGGAGCACGCATGGTGCAAAACAAACTATAGCAATGCTGACTTCAAATGAGCTTGCGTAAATATAACTGCACTAACAAAATCTAATGCTCGGAGTTTTTTGGGTAACGTAGAAGTACACCTTGCAGCATATAGAAGGTTATAGCATTTTATAAGGTGAGTAAGACAGGCAGAATCAAATGAATCACAATTAAAACAAGGTGCTATTATCGAGTTACAAGATATCCCTTGTCTCTTAGTTACATGAAATAAATCCACTTAATAACCCTCCTGTGCATTAATTGCATATTACTGACATGCCAATGCCCGCCGGCTGATCAACAAGATTTATTCTGGTCAGAACTTGAAGCCCATTTATGCCATCCTGCGCTGTCATCACAGCCGTCTCATTAGCGCTCCATGTCAAACTACCTTTGCGCGTTCGCAAGGCAATTTGCACAAGGCAGCAAACCATTTTGCCTCCAGCAGGCTCTATGCCATTCTTACTTTCTCAAATGATTATCTAAATGGTGGCCTCGTAAACGACTCATTCAGAAACCCGCGTCTTCCTCTGATAGTAATAATATACTTTAAAGGCACTCATGACCAATTTCCAGCTCTCTGATAAAGTGAATGAGTGCACTCACAGAATCATTTTCTTTTGAAAGAACCGAAATGGCGGTAATAATGGTAATAGTATGATGCCGAATTAAAGCAGATCGCAACAGCCGATACAGTAGCTGGCAAAATGATTGTCTTTTTCTGTGAGCTACTGTCTAGTTCCGACCTCCTCTTATTACCTGTATTTTGATACTCTCCACACACAAATAGCTTTTTCTGCTTTCAAAAAATGCTGCACAGACGTTGGCTCTCTGCCAATTAAAGTGCTGCTTATTATTCATATGTTTAGTACCACTTAGTACCTACCCCTTGATGCCCACACAAAGCTACCTCTGACCTGTGAACACGTCACTGCTTCTAGCGAGTCAGTTCGGATTTATACCAGTCTCTGAGTAATGACCCAGAAATGCAAACATAAAATGTCTCGGCAGATACCAGCTTCAGTATTGGCTGAGGGCGCAGACAACTTCCCACAGAGCCGCCTCTGTGCCAATGAACACAACGCGGGCAGAGGTGCTATCGCCAGTCCCCCAATTTTACTGCTGATAGTAGATAGTTTTGCCCCTGAAATAAGTTGTTGGTAACATCCAAAATAAATGTGTTTGAACACACACAGGACTGAAATAATGATGTTAAAAAGGGCCAAATGTGCAAGAGAAGCAGGATCTGTTCAAACTGTTTTATGTTTTTAAAGCATTGCCAATACCAATCGGTCTGGCTTAAAACTGAAAATGACTCTCACATTAGTGAACTTTGGCACTTAATAAGACATCATACATGCACTCTGTTGCTCACCTTTGCACTCAAGCTTCCTTTCACCCACTGACTCACCGTGCATTCACTCCTTTACCTTTGTGCACACAAAGTCAACAATTATATGAAGAATACATTAAAATAAATAAAGTAGCAAAAACAAACCATGCTACCACCAAGTGAAACATAGAAGAGTACAGCAATCTTGAAATGGTATGGGGCACAGTGTGTTGAAGTTCTGACATGGCTGGCACATTTAGAATCAACTTGCTGGCTATCTTGGAACAGTAAAACAGTAATACACAATGTGCCATACAATTCTAAAATGGCAGCTCAGTAAATATGGCACTCATCTGCCATTTTCAATGGTATTGTGACTACTGCATCATTGTTGTACTGATCCAAGAGGGCAGGGGTGATGCCTCCATATGTGGCTGAGATCTTGAATAGTAAAAGAATAATAGACTGCGGACAATATCATTCCACAATGGCTGCCCAGTTTAAAAGCAGTTGTTGAGTGGGATACAATTTAGTGCAGATGAAAGAAGCGTCATTGAGCGGTCTGTTAGCATTTTCTGGGGAGCTGCAGGACCCCTTAAAACAAACAAAATAAAAAAGGAGAAAGAAAGAAGAACAAGGGGATGCATAAAAGAAGAAAATGGAAAACTAAAGGAATAATCCACCAGAACTGGCACGGAAGAGCACTCATTTTCAGGTGGATGTTCCAGTATAGTTATCCGTGGTGTGCATTCAGCATTTTTCTGAATAGTAGGAGAGTTGGTGCTTATTGGATTTCAGTAGGAATGCTGTTCCAGAACGTAAGTGCAAATCTTCTAAAGTAAGAGTTTGTCAGATTTGAGAACTAACACCGAAATCTCTGACTATTATGTTGCTCTGCAAGATTGTATGTAACAACATAACTGCACGCAGACATAAAACAGTGTAATATTAATCCGCAAGAATGCCGATTTGTTGCAACATTCTTTTCAGGTTAAGTCAGCCCTACTGACTTTGTTTTAGCTTTTTCTAATAATCAGATCAGACTTTTGGCTTCTGGCATAAGGCTGCCCAATGAAACAGTCAGACCAACATAATTTATTATTGGTCTGTCACCATAGCCAACTCAGACCCACTGTACAGACCATAAGCTTCCTCACAAAGCAACCATCAACTATGCAGTCATAAAATTACTAATATGTCTAAAACTACTGTTATCAAAAGAATGTTTAGCCTCTTTTTAATGGGCTCACAAAGATTCTCACACTGCAAATCTTCTACTCCAGGGTTTGTTAGAGCAAGTGACCAACACTAAAATGCTTACTTATTACAGTATCTGTGATAGTCCATATAAATAAACCAGACCCATTGCCTTTGCCCTAACTTTCCGTAATAAACAAAACAAGCCTAAGGAATCTGGGAACGTTTTCCAATTAAACAATGAACCAATCAAGCCTATATCCTTTATTGTTCATTGATTTCAGTAACCAATGTGTCCTTCTGCATTGAGCGCAAGTTTTCCCACAAGGCAAGCATAAGAAATACAATTATAAACGAATGTATATGCACAATATTACATTTGGTAACACAGTACACACAGTGGTGGCAGGTACTTTTAGCAGGGTGGAAGGTAAGGGGTCACACACATACACACTAATCCATACCCAAGCATTCACACACACCAACTCACAACACTCACTCACAAATACACGCATACATACATACATAGACGCATGCACGCACCAAACATACAAAAAATAGAACTTACTGGCTCTCTGGGAGAGAAGCCTTGGGAGGTCCCCGGGAGGTCACCGGCACTTCAGGGCTTAAAACTGTAACATCGAAGTCCGAGGCAATCAGTGACACACACCCTAGTCATGAGAGGGAGGATCTTGAGGAACTTTTTCCAGGCTGAGAAAGTCTCACTCATAAGGCTGTGAAATCCTCAGTCTGGCAAAGTTCATCTCAGGCAGCCACTAGCCTGTGCATTTAGTGCATGTCTTGCTCCTGACTGCCTGACCTGAACAAGAAGAGTGTCTGTCATGCCCACCTTAGTTCAGCCTGACAGACACTCTTTGTTTGGAAAAAAGGTAGGGACGTGGCCACTGAGCCCGCACGGATGGGCCACTGCTGAGTATACAACCCCATAAGAGTGCCTGAAATGGATTTGCATCGTATAAATCTTCTTCTCTCAAGATATGTCAGAGGGGCAACTAACAACAAACACCTTGCCTACTACAGTATTCTGTGTGATTACATGTAAGAAAGTATCTTGCCACAGGCTTTAATAAAGTGTAGTATAAAAATGCTTTTTGGATTCAGCATATGTTTTTTACAATAAATATGTCAGCCTACTATGTTTGCTACAACTTTTTATGATAAACATCTGAAAATTCCCAGGCCTTCTGTCTTTGTTACAACTTTGCATAATAAACCAATTAGATCTATCGCCTCTAAAGTAACTTCTACCTTTGGTCCAAGCAAATCTGTAGCCTTTACTGTACACTTGTCATAATAATCAGCTCAAGCCTACTGCATTGAACATAAGATTTCCGACATGGAAGCATGCATATAGTCCTAAAACTGCAAACATACAAAATTACAGTTGGAAAAACAATATACAAATCCATCGGGAAAGTGCCTAAAAAGGACTGTCATACTGCAAATTCTCTAAACCTAGGGTTTGTCAGAGGGAGTAACCAATACCTAAACCCTTGCCTGCTATGGTAATAAGTGAGATTCCAACAATACATGAGCACAGGCTTTAATCCCTTTACTGATTTCTTTTTCAAATCAATGTGATGAATAGCACATTGATGTCACACTGATTGAACCAGCCTCCACAGTTAGGCGCTGACTGGTTTAACTTTGGTCAGTGTTGCCCCCAACATGAAAGAATAGGAAAAGTATTTCTGCCCCTCTGGGGTTTGATTGGTGGTTTACTCTCAATACCACCTGCTACCAAGCGTGGCAGAAAGCCCTCTAGATGATGGGGAATAAACAAGCAAAAAGTTGAAGAAGCCTGTCGTGACATTGGGTCATGTCCCCATCCTAAAATGCTCCAACAGTCTGTATTTACTCTCAATATGCTCCCTGGGAGAGCTAATACGCACAACATCACTATGATTTTCAAATAAAAAAACTAGTGGCAGCTTGACACATCAAGGCATCGGGCCAAGCCCCAATGCATTACGGGCCTAACAGCCTTTCTGCTCACCCTGGGAGCAGATTTCGGGGATTTACTCACAAACTACATCCTGGGTGCAGAAAGCCCATTAGACAACAGAGAGAATTTTAAAAACGGGAACTGGGTGCCCACCCACCCATCGAGTCCTGCCTGACCCAATAATAGGCTCAACAGTTTTCAGTACCCTGAAGGGCAGATTGGGAGTGGTGTTACCCTGAGTATGCACCCAATATTAGATCCCTGCAAGCAGGGAACCGAAATGAATAGCATCATATGAAATTACATAGTTTAGCTGTTCTTGATTTTGTTTTTGCTTCAGATATTTGTGTGCTTAGTGTTAGCAAGAATGTGTTATTTCTCAAAATAAAAATACGTGCTGGGCTTAAACCAACCAATCTGGCTTATCAACAGCAATAGGTGTATCTGAACAACCAGTATTGCTTCAGTTTGAATTGCGTATTTAGCACTGGATCAATGAAATGCCAGAATTTGATTCTTTAACTTACCTATGGTTGCCCATCACCAGTCCTATGTGTATCTAAGGGATAATAGAAATAAGGTGATAGGGCTGGAGTTTCTGGGGAACATGCAATCTCGTCAATTGTGTTGGAATTTATTCATTTGGCAACGATTTAATACCTTCCCGATCCTGGAAACAAGAGATGATCCCTAAATGTCAGCCCACGGCCTAAAAGATTTTCAGCACCCTAACTGTAGTCCCTCTAAAAGACAACCATTAATTCTGCTTGAGGGAGAGTCCCAAAATAATGTAACTGATACACCCATAATAAGAAAAACAATGAGATTATATCCTGAGCTTAGATAAGCACATCAAAAAGCAAGTTCCAGAAGTTGTGTAGTCTTCATATCTTCTTTTATTAGAGATGTTTTACTTCAAACAACCACACTAGCCATCGCCAACACGTGTTTCGTCATGGTATGTATACCCATAGACTTCTTCAGGGCTATAGCTAGGAAACGTTAGAAATAACGTACGATACTCTCGTGTACACGCCACGAACGGATCACGATTCACTACCCGACCAGCTCCTAAATTATGATATCGGGAACCAGATACAGAGAACTTGGAAATTTAAGACTAATACTGATTGGAGAACGTATAGAGAATAAAATTTTATAATTTGCTCTCATAACTGATGGAGAGTATCGTGAGTTATTTCTAACGTTTCCTAGCTATAGCCCTGAAGAAGTCTATGGGTATACATACCATGACGAAACACGTGTTGGCGATGGTTAGTGTGGTTGTTTGAAGTAAAACATCTCTAATAAAAGAAGATATGAAGACTACACAACTTCTGGAGCTTGCTTTTTGATGTGCGTATCTAAGCTCAGGATATAATCTCATTGCTTTTTTTGTATGTGGTTTTGTGCTTACATTATCTAATTTGGTTATTGTGGGGTGACAATAATCTTATCCTTTGAGCTGTTGAAAAGATTGTTAATTACTTACACATTGTCACACCTAGCGCAAGTAATACTCAATCACCTCTTCCTTTCTCTCTGTTCACCCATAATAAGAATTTGCAAACTATTGGCATGGAATAGGATATGGCTGATAGCAAACTGAGATACAAAATTTGAGAAACCACATTCATAGGTATCTTTTTTTCCAAATCATTAGCAGTTTTTTTTTTTTGCACTCGGCATGTCCTTTCTGAGAATCGGAGGAATTTTCAACAGCTTATAGGCCCTGTTCCTGATTTTTTTAGAATTACATTCTGGGACTACTAAAAAAATGTAAAGGGCAATCAAATGAAGCTTTGAAGTTATTCTGAATGAGCTAACCCCGTGAGAGGCGCTACTCGACAATACTGGAAATGCCAAGTATTTATAAGTTCTATAAGAAAAGAGGAACATTTTATGGTGCTTAACTTTATAATATAACAGACTTCGTCACAATCCCTTATTGTGGTTACTTTCAATAAAAAAAAATTTTGTTAGAAAAATGTATCCAGAGGACATCTCGACCTAACTAGTGGATATTACTTCCTAAAGAAAGGCAACTGAGATCACAGTTCTTGCATACAGCCAAGAGTCTGTCAGACAGCCTGATTTTTTCCAGGATTCACTAGGAGGATGTCGTTTTATATCAGGAAATGGTTACTGTTCTACTCTTTTTCATTTATTTGAGCAAAATACATCCAGCCATAACGTTACATAAAAAAAATCTGAAATAAAAAAAAGCCAGTTTTTCTCACGAACTGTGCAGCTCTAACAGAAATCAAGAAAAGTCCTGGCAGTGGCATGCAATGCTCTGCAAAATTAAGTCAACTGTGAAGAAAGGGGAATATATAGACAATTCTATACAATGTTGTAAACTATAGTCTATGACACATATGCTTTAAACCTAAATAAGTTTGCAGATTGAAGGTTTTGGAAATTTGCATAGTTTACCAACCTAAGCATGCGTAAAATAAGGATATGCTTTAAGCATGTATCCTATTAATCTACGTCATTCATTTAGGATTTGTATACCTACTTCTATTCATCTGAGGTTGTTATGCAACAGGCTATCCCAGCCTTATGCAATGTTCATTGACTTTTGACGTTTTATAAAGCACTAAACATCACCTCGGCCACCTCTATGTGCTACATGGTAAAATTTACTTTTGAGGCACAATAATCCGGAGTGAAATTCAAACTGTCTCCAACTGGACATTGAGTTATAACGTATGTAAAGCTGCCCTCGGGTAAAAGTAGAAGTACACTAATTTGATCTAGGGGTAGATTTAGTACTGGCTGATGTGGGTTTCGGGAGGATAGGGATAATTGAATAAAACCCAGGCTGAAAACACATCCACCCAAAAAAACTCTCAATTGCACTCCATGTAGACAGATTGTCAGGACTTTTAAGATCAGATTTTCCACACTTTATTAATTTTTGCTGCACTGAGTACTCGAATTAATGCATTTTGATAGATGCATTTCAAGGGAGAGTTTAAACGTACCCTTTATTTAATTAAAAAAATATTTTCTTTTTAAAATGCCATGGAAAATGATTACAGGACGTGGCCCGGCTCCAGTATAACTCGATGTTGCTGTCTCTACATTAGTGGAAAACAACAGTTAAGGCTCATTATGCAATATAACAAATGCATTCTTTCATGATAAACTAAATTAGTTAGGTCAATCTAAAAAGCAATCCATTGCTCCTTGGCCTTCCTCCCAACGCGAATTAGGTTCTATTAACCGGAGGAAAACATTGCTAACACAAAAATCGCACCAGAAGTACCTTAACGCATCGAAATTGAGCAGGTATTCAAAACACCTTACTTCAAAAGAGTGTCAAATTTAAATATGCAAATATCTGTTCCACAAACCGTTATTTTTTTATTTTTCCAAGATGGCACACTGGCCTAAAAGTATACTAAAAATATGAATCTGACAATTATTTTAACTTGAGTTTTCTATCATGCCTGATCAAACAGATTCGCCGTGTTAAAGTAGAGCAAACAACAGCTCTTTCCGGCACCCACTTTTATAGTGCTCATAGTTAAACACATATTTATTCTAAGGGTCTATCTAACTGTTTACACAGTTAAAACTACTAAAATCAGAGTCTTGATTATAAAAAGCCTGAAACTGGGGACGTTTTGCTTGTCTGGGGGTTTTGCCATGTTACTGCTAATTTAACAAGACGTTGCTGCTCTCTTGGACAGGCAGTAAATTCCACAACTGTACAATAAAGCCTGGGTGAAGAGCAATTACACAATGTAATATCCCCCCTTCCCGGTTGAGTAATAACGGATGGTTACACAGATTTTCACAATAGCCTGGATATTTCTCCCCATTGGCCCACTGGACCCCTAATCTTCATTGCCTCCGCTAGAAATAGGAAGGATGTTTGCTGTTCTCACAAAAAGGAGCACATCAGTAGGTCTAAGAGAGCACCATCAGTGGCACGGCAACACTCCACAATTACACCACAGCTGGTCTAAATGTGGCGTTTTTGCGATGCCAACACCAGCACTTTGATACAAATGTTTATACATACCTGTGGTGTTAGGGGCAATGCTATATTTGCACAGAGAATCACTAATGCAAAAATACACGAATTGTCCTGGAACAACCAGGAGTGTGGAATTCCCGCAGACACACCAGTCACCACAGGAGTGTTGCATAATTGGATGGTAATTCCTATCTGGTTACATAACGAATGCCAAACAGCCTAATGGATACAAACAAGCTTGGTATGCACCACATGTAAGTCTTGGATAACAGGCTACAGAAAGATGTGGAGGAATTCTATTAATACAACCGTGTGCTGTATTCCATTCTTTGTACTGTTACAGTATGGTGACCAGTACGGGTCAATCAGGACTGCTTCAGATGGCCACGAGCACATATTAAACCAAAACAATTCATCACTATGCATGTAAGGGAAACACCAATAAGCTAACATAATTGTTACAATGTCAAAATTACAAGAACATGGAGAAAACTAAACATAGGCTTGCATAAGGATGCAAGTTCTTATACTGAGCACCCTTCAAGAATAAGGCAGTGTTGGACAAATTACATATGAGGAGGAGACAAAATCATTCTTAGGTCAGAAAACTGCCTCAACAAATATGCTCACACGTTGTGTATTGTTAAGTCAGCCAGTAATGACAAAAAGTCAAGATGTTTATAGGCCTCCAATTTAGCAATAGTGAGAATGGGCCATTCTCCCTGCAACAAGGACCCTCTTTGATGGGCAATGGCCAGGCTCTTGGACGATAGGGACCTTATATATGCATATATGTCTGAAAGTTTCCAGTAGATTTCCAGACCCCAAGAAGATAATGGAAATTCAGATCTGAAAGACTGCCACAATGTGGTTAGGATAGCATCAGACGGTCACAAAAGAAACCCTACAACGAGAAATTTACATCCTGCTGAGATCTGAGTAATCTGAAGTGTTTGAGTAAATGGGATATGTCTGGGATCATGTGAAGTGCAGATTAGAACCTTCAAGTTCTGTTAAAGCTTATTTATTTTCCAAAGTGTAGCCCTGTTCTGACTCAGTTGCAGGTCTGGTGTTTTGCTCTTAGTTTCCCTGATGCTCACAGTGATCCTTCCTTTTATGCCTTTTATTTATATTCCTACTACCAAGATGCTGCGGTAAACGTGTGATTAATACATAATAATAACAATACAAATAATGACGTTTATTGGAGCTGCATTGAGAGCTTTTTTCATTTGTACACAGTGATTACATGTGTGCTTATAAATGTTTCTATTAGAGACAAAAAACTACTAAAGAATGCTTAATAAGTCTGCACATAAAAATAATTTAAACCCTCAGAAACCTACTGCTTAAACCTAACTCCATTATGTAGGTGTAACACATGCTCTTCCATCTGTGTCAGAATTTAGTGCGAAGGATCCAAAATTGCAAGCATGTGGTAGAATGCTGTATAAAATGACTGACTAAAAAGTAAATAATAACCTCAATTAAAAGTGATCAGAAATTTGAGCAATCAGATGGGTGCATGATCAACGATTTTATTGTCAAGTATGTACGAGAGCTGTAGTATATACTAGAAGCAAACCCATTTCTACAAGAGAGCAGATGCTTTTATAACTTGCCGGGAGCCAAATGTCCTAGCAGAAGAAATGTAGTTATTGATTAAACTAGTTCATGCCTGAAAACAGTTCTGGGCATATCTGGATTTTGAAATAATGTCTTTTAAAATTTCAGGAATAAGCATTTAGTTATTTTTACAATGCACATATTACAAATGAAGCAATACTATAATCCTGAAGGTAAAATACTGTGGTACACCAAAAGTGTTTCAGAGATCATTGACTTACATATTGATTTGCTTAAGTATGAAAGGCATTTATAGATACAGAAGTCTTAATCTAGACTTATGGTAAAAATCAGCACAGACAAAATAATACCGCTTCCAAGTTTTCAATAGCCCAATTCAAAAATGTTGCAGGAATAATTTCTCCAGTTTGTTTAGATTATCCAAAGTTTTACTATAAGGTGGAAATGACAAACATTATTACCCATCAATAGACTCCAAAAATAGAGCTAAGCAATAAAATCGTTTTGGTTGGCAGAGTCAGCATTGCCTTAGCAAAAGAGATGCAGCGATTTTATAGCATTTCTGCGAAAAACATTTTAATAAACTTTCAAAGCTTCCTAATGAGGAAAAAAAGCGTGTCATTTTTTTTAAACAATCTTTATTGAGGTTTCTGATTTTCGTGACATCAGCAACTGTATTCAAAATCAACATTATTGAATGATATAACTTTCAAAGCGCATGAATGTTGGAAGGTGTCTAGGGTCAATGCAGAACAGAGAACAGCTGTCAGTGTCCTAAGTAGGGATACTATAGGATCACTGATTGAAAAGCCAGGTTTTAAGTTATTTCCTAAAGACAGGGAGCGAAGAAGCTGTTTTCAATTCAGGTGGCAGATGGTTCCATTGTAGAGCAGTAGATCTGAAAAAGCTTCTTCCACCCCAAGTGGCACGTTTTAAAGTAACAACATTTATAAGTCTGGCTGCACTGGAACGGAGATATCTACTAGGTATATACCACTCAAGGTTTTTCTTAAAGTAAGCTGGGGCTTTCCAGTAGAGTGTCTTATATGATAGACAAACTGCCTCAAAGGCAGCCAATGAAGTTGCCTAATGGCTGATCGAGCCAATTGAGATTTTGTAATTTTTTGTAGGAATCGTGCGCCCACATTTTGAAGAGTTTGTAATTTCTTAAGTGGACCTTTTGGAAGTCATGATTACACTGAAGCAAGAGATCAAAGTTCAAGAGATCTGCAGTAAGAAATGTTTATATTTTTGTTATAATTCTAAGTAAGTGGAAAGAAGAAACAGTGTTCTTGTTGGCATAGTCTTTATATTTTAGCTTCCTATCCATCAGAATCCCTAAATTCTTTACTTTTAAAATTATCATTGGTGTGGTGCCCAGATCAGATGGCCACCAGTTCGAAGAGCAGATGGACGGATCATTGCCGAAAAGGATGACCTCCGTTTTTTGTGGAATTGAGTTTCAAGCAATTACTATCCATCCATTCGCTGACTGCTCTCATGCAGTTATTGACAGTGCAGCCAGATAAGTTTTTGCTTTTTGCAAGTGAGACTATTATTTGTGTGTCATGGGCGTATGACATCAGTGAAAATCCAAAGGGTTTTATCAGGGAGGCAAGAGGTGTAACATAAAGATTAAATAGAGTAGGGGATAAGGAAGAGCCATGTGGAACCCCACAGGGTAAGAAGTATGGATCTAAATTGAATTCCACCAGCCACACAACTTGTCTGCGTCCCGAGAGGAAAGATTTTGGTAATGTCAGGGCTGTTTCTCCAATCCCAAGATCCTGCATGCAGTCAACTAATATCTTGTGGTTAACCGTATCAAAAGCTGCATGATAAGGACTGCATTGCCCCATCTGTCAAGGGACGCTTTGATTTCATCTGTAGCTGTAATCCGAGCAGTTTGGGTACTACAATTTTCTCTAAAACCTAACTGCATATCATCTAAAAGATGATTATTCTCAATAAAGGAGGAAAGTTGGAGATTCATGATTTTTTCTGCTAGTTTGGCCGGATATGGAAGCCGAGCTATAGGTCGATAGCTGTTCGGGTCCAGAATATTTAGATTGGGATTCTTTACATTAGGAAGTACTGAAGCTGACTTCCAGGGAGTATGGAAGATCCCTGTGTTAAACATGGTAGAGAAGATGACAGATAGATGGCGGGCTATGACTTCCGGAACCAAGTGAACAATCTTCGGGGGGCATGGGTCATGGGAGATCCTGCTCGGATCTTTGGAATAAGTTCTGCAATCTGCACAACTCGAAGGGGTGTGAAATGCTCAAACCTGATTGACTTAGTTCTTAATATTAGAGATATGTTAACAAACAGCTACTGGTGACATTTTTAAAGATGTTCATTACTTTTTCCTGGAAGAAACAAGCTAGCGAATCACAGAAATCTTGGTTGTTAACTGTGATTATATGCATCCATCGGTGTTTACAGGAATTCATCAATAAAGCAGCAGTAGAGAATAATATTTCTTAAACTTGGAACATGTGGCAATACACTAACGGTGAGTCTGTTTTTATGCTACGCATACAATGTATCTAGTAGGGCTGAGTCTTTAGGTGATACACTAGAAAGCAGGACATCCATCTTCCAAGGGTGGCTTTTAGCACTGGAAAATATGCTTTTCATTAGCACACAATTTAAACCGTATCCATGCTTAGGGATTTATTTCGGTAATCGGTTGAAATGTCTAATATGCAAATGATAGGCATCTCAAGGATACATGAAAAAATTCAAACATGATCAATTTAGTAAAAAGTTCCAACAAATTTCTAAAAATTATCAGCTCAAATCAAAGTAAGAATACAGAAGAAAGAAATCAAGGAAGCGCCATAAGGGAACAGAAGGAGTTTTCCGGATGGACGTAGGAGACAGTCAAAATCGTGGGACGACCAATACAGGTGTTCTTTCAAATGTATAATTAATCAAGATGGAAAAAAAAGTATAAGGTTTGCAGATTGAGTCTTTGGAAAGATACTGGAGTATTGACAGTTTGGTCAAATGTATGAGTGAGTGGTATATTCTATAAAGTAAGAGGTTTAAAATGAAAAATACATGGCTGTGGGATTCCTGAGTATATAAATGGTTAAATATGAATCTGGTCTTTTGAATGAAGCTCATGGTAATGGAGTTGAGCCTTTTCAATACTTACAAGTGGTCTAGATATGAGATATAGTTAAAAAAAAGAAACACAAGGGAGATTGCATTATGACTGCAAAAGAAGAGAGTTACGGATGTGCAGCCACACTCCAAAGTGGAGTGGGTTACAACAAGAGTCGAGAGAAGTCGACAGTCTACTAAATCAGTGAACCCTTTTCAAGAGAACCTTTTGGAAACATTTGTCAGAGACATTTACCCAAGTTGGAAAACCCAACAAGCAACTGAAAATGTTAGGTGAAACCTTCTAGAATCAACAGATGCGTTTTCAGATGATCTTGCATACAGAGGAGCACACGTCACTGAGAAGAAGACCTAAATACATTTTAACACTTCCATGGAAACTCGAGTCACAATAAAACAATATAAGTGCCAATTAGTATTTATGTTTTATTTAACAAAAAAGTCACAATAAGGAATATCTTTGAACACTCAAAGGGGAAACGCTCCTACATATGTCTATGAATTAATGTTTATGCAAACAAAAGACCATTTCTGTTAAGTCGTTTTTCTCTGCTCCCCAACACATTGATTCAATAGTGTGTAAGGTACAGCATTTCCCATTTCAGATCCTATTTTATTACGTACATAAAGTAGATGACAGGATAGTATACAATGGGCCAATTTTTTAATGTAACTGAAGTATTGTGTAATAGCGCACTGTCATTTACAGCCAAATTTTCCAATGAAATGACTACTACGTTTGCGCAAACATACAGATTTACTGATTAACCTTATTGCACACAAATGATAATGTGTGGAAATTGGGTTTAAGTGAATATTTATCATTTGTGCACCACAGTTTGAAGTGTTTTGATTTGTTTTCATCCTAATAAAATCTTTGTTTCCAACGCACTTTAGAATTACAAACAAATGTTCTCCTTGTTTGCTTTCCTAACTGCTGAATGTGTACAGTTCATTTATAGATATTAACATTTTGTTGTCTTACAAAAAATTTCATCCTACAGCCTTTCCTTTCACATTTATGTACCCCAGCACTACTGTCACATAATTCACTTAACCTTTCTTTCTCTGACTGCAGAGTGAGAAGAGTTTGTAAACACCAATCCCCATTTTAAACAAGCATTTGCAATGCAATAGGTCTCGTGTTAACGAGAACTTGAGCTATTGGCATTGCAAATGAAAATGCCTTTTATTTATGTGTTTTTTTAGAAACATAAATAAAAGGCATTGTCCTTTATAATACCAATAGCTTAAACTGCAAATACAAGACCTGTTGCATTGCAAATTCACTAGGAGAGAGCGTGTCATACTTTTTCTTGCTGGCAAGAGCAGGGAGGACAAAGCTCTTTGAGAAAATAGTGATCAGAGTCTGAAATTCAAGCCTACCTAGCAACAACACACGTAACAGGGGTGTCCTCGTGGGAGGTTTCGAAATGGCAAAAAGGTGATACTAAGGAGGGACTGCTAAGCCTATAGACAAATGAAAAGCCAGTTTACAATGGACAAGCCAATGAAAAAACTGGGCGGAGAGTGGGTGGAGCGTAACGTTCATACCTTAATAAAGCATGGCATGCAGAGCAGAGCATGCACTGCCCAGACTCAACCTAAAAATAGACAAGCGGATCGGAAGCAAGCAGCTTGAAAATGTGTCTTTCATTTGGTGCCAGTCAGAGAAACTTAGTAGGAAGGGGGACCCCCAGAGTAGCTAAGTTTGACTTAGCAGAGTATGGTGTAGGTTTTGCTTTGTAGAAGTTGTTCAACACTTAAAGATCTCCAGGGGTAAAATGCAGCTCCCAAGCACATTCATGGATTTTTGCCTTCCTACAAAGGGAGGACCTGGGCGAAAGATGTTAACTGGATTGCTCCCTTTGGACTAGGGTTGGACTGATGTCATATGATTGGTCATC
This sequence comes from Lissotriton helveticus, assembly GCF_964261635.1. NCBI lineage: Eukaryota > Metazoa > Chordata > Amphibia > Caudata > Salamandridae > Lissotriton > Lissotriton helveticus. Next base: position 567,377,349 of record NC_136057.1, on the reverse strand, counting down.
TCTCTTAGAAGCACAACCAAGCTAAAATTGATGGTATGCATTTCTAGAAGTTAGAATCAAGTACTTTCATAATATGTAGCTATCACTCCTCCCTGGTCCATTCTGTTAATCAATTCACTTGTATTTAATCATTACGGGTTTTCATTTCCATGTTTTTCTGTTATCACCCTATGAATAATGATCCAAATCTCTATTAATGATGTGTGTTTTCAACGTCACAATTAAGGATTACAGGGTAACAAGACTGGTGGGGGAGGGGTAATTGGGTTCTAGGCAGCTCTCAAATTCACTTGTTTGCAACCTAGGAAGGGGTGAGACAAGGTGGGGGAGACACAAGTATTCTATCCAACTCACAGGAACACATTGTAGCAACACATAAAGGAAGCATGAAAGTACAATGGAAATTGATCTAAGAGCACTAATTTTATTATTTCATAGCCTGTGGGCTATGACCGCTTGCACAGTTCTTGGATGTCTTCGGTGCAGGTGGCCTGGGTTGAAGCGCACAGAGGCACTTCATTGCCACACAAAGAGGGGAAAAAATCGAGGAAACTTAAATGTAATTGGCAATTTTCAAACTAAAGTGGGTTTTTGTTATACATTTACCACAAGTTTATAACTACAACATTCACTCTTGTAAAGTGAATTTAAAACAAGCATTTGCAATGCAATAGGTCTCGCATTTGTGAGAGTTTAAGCTATTGGCATTGTAAATGACAATGCCTATTATTTCTATGATTGGAAAATTAACACATAAATAAAAGGCATTTTCATGTACAATGCCAATAGCGCATACTCTTGTAAATGCAAGACTTATGCAAAGGTCTGCCATCGTCCCGGGCTGCTTAGATAGTGAAAGCGCACATGGTGAGCTGAATGTTGCAGGAACGCATGTCGATCCTGCTGTAGAAGAAACTACTTAAAGAAAAGTGCTTACAGACTAAACTAGACGCAAAGCGAGATTAAATGAGGGCAATAAAGAAAAAGCACCTACTCTTTGCAATGAATGATATTGGAATGGCAGATACCCTGCTTTGCGCTTAACAGCCTCGTTGTAACCTAGTTCCAGAAATTTTTATAACACAAACCATTCTGTACATCAAGAGGGGGTGGGGGAGATCAAAGAGATAAACATATATTAAAGCAAATAAAGAGCCCAGAGATAAAAGCAAAAAGAGCCCAGTCGAACATCAGCACTGGTTCATTGGGACAAAACGGAATGTCCACTATTATGCATTCACCTCAACTCCCGATAAATAATACGAAGGCTCCTTCGGTCCTGTGGGTGCTTGATAAGTCTGCTCAGTTTTTTTACCTGACCTAATATTGTTAATACAGTGTCTGCTCTCATCGTCTTGTACCTTCGCAGCACTGTTTTTATTTCCCAAACAGGGTGCGAGGCGGAGTTGTCCATCCCCTCATTCAAACGTGTGATCTTGAGGTTGCCCAAGATAGCTACTGCAGTTACCTTAACACACCGAGCTGCCTTCCTACAAGGTGATGTTCCTTTCTTGCAGTGCAGGCTCTCTGTGTAAATTTCTGCAGCACCTTTCAGCCTCGCCATCTTCCTGATAAAGTGGAGAAGGAGGGAAAGGAACCAGGATGTTTTCGCTGCCACCACCGGAGGATCCGACCAACGTCTACCACGGAAGGAGATTGAGCTGGGTGCCAGAATGGATCCTTGGCTTCAAAAACCAATGAATGGGCAGGCAAGGACATGTGAGGCTATCTCGTGAGAACACATCACAATGTTTAAGATAAGAAACCAGAGTGCGGCTATTAGTGCGGCCATCTTTAAGTAGGCAAATCACTGTCATAGCAACAAACTTAAAATGCATTAGTTAAAATAGGTATTATTTAAATAAATGAGTGTTCCTAATTAAAGTAAAACCATCAAAGCAGTGCACACTCCTCTGTGCAGTATCAACACGCCAGTGATTCGCACATTCAAAACTCTCGATAGTGGTCTGCATTCACTAGCGAGTTAGTGACCAAACAAGCTACAAACTGTTCATATTATTGTTGTAGTGCACATGGGCGTGCATACATACTGAGGCTATTGTGTGCGCAATGCAGTGTTACATGCAGCGCTTACCCCAGTGATGAGCAAGTAGGCAGGACGTGGCCACCAGCATGGTAACACTAACCAATAAAACAAGCAATTGTATGACAACAGGCGAGTGGCGCGGGGGGGGGGGCAACACAGACGTGCGCCGAGCACTGACACAAGCACGAGGCAATTCAATTAACAAAGAAGAGTTCTCCAAATGACAGATAAGCTTTGTGAGCGTAACAGCACTGTACTTGGTCGGTGCCGTCTTAAAACAAGCGGGAGGCGGCTCGGGCGCAGCACGTCTTCCGGAGACGTGCGTGTTCACAGAGCTGAGTCTGCTCGTGCACAGGCCAGTAGCCGCTCGTGCACAGCTCTAGACTCCCTTGCCAGTGAACACGGCGACTATAGAACTCGCTGGCGGGAGCGCTTTGCGCTCCAACACCAGCTCGCCCTAAAAAGCAACTTAGATGTAGTCCTTAGTATGAATTTTCAGGATGAAAGCAGTAAGACAGTCAGACTTCACCTCAAAACACCAATTCTAGAAATACTTTGGGGCACAAACATTGGTGGCGCTATTTAGCATAGCATACCATATAATATGGTAACAAAAAATGGATGATGTACCAATTACTGCTGCGCTCAAACAATTACGCACAAACTGCAAACCAGCCAAGGATTGATGCATGCACCATTTGTACAGGTTAACTGGTACAAACTCTAATGCTTCAGTGCAATAAATAATTGACAAGTACTGAATTATGGGAATTCAATAGCAAACGCAGTTATTTAACTTTGCATCTCAGAGATAGTCCTGATCGTCATAACTTTGGCAAAGCATTGAAAGCTTCTCATTAATTGGACAATTGGGAAAAACACCAGATTCGATTGGCTCCACCATCAGACATTTCAGTTACATAGAAGCAGCTTCAATGTCCTATATTTAGCCTTTGTGAGGCCGGATCGCGAGACCTGGAAGCCCAGCGCCACTGTGATGGATGCTTCACAACTGTTGTGTGCATGCATGGGGGCGCAAGGGGAGCGTGCAAATCTGAGAGCTGCGGAGAAGAGTAGCCCAAAAACAAAATAGTGCTCACCCACTAGACATAGCAGACCGTGTTACTAGCCAAGTAAAAGGTCCAGTTGTTATGGGCAGTAACAAAAGGAGATAGGGAGGTAACAAGGAGGAACTAACAAGCCTCATAATGAATTGGAAGCCAATGAAAAGTATGGACGGAGACTGGGCGAGGTTACACAGCATACTCAAGTAATGCAAGCCTCGTTGAGCGAGCAGTGCACGTGCGCTGCCGCTAGGCTTGACCTAAAAAATAGTAATTAGTCAGACGACATAGCTCCGTGACCCACCAAAAATCTCTGACCAAACAGTTTGTGAAACACTCTACTACTGTAGGGATACACTCTCTTTCTTGAGTTTGTACATCTCTTAAATTTGTATGGGTATGAGCTTGTGTTGTCTACTGATTTCAGTATTTGCAGCTGCACTCATTTATTAAGATTCTCTGCCGCTTTCTGTCCTCCTGTGTCCAAAATGAGTTAATAACGAAATACTGAGAATAAAGCTCATATAGGAATTGTGGGTGGAGTAGTACCAAACTTGAAAGAACATATCTCCACCTAATAGGAATTATTTATTTTTATTCAGTATTTATTCAAAGGCTGCAATTTGCCACTCATAATACATTTGCATTTTATAGGGTGCTTAGTTTGCACAAATATATCCATATCTTTAATCTCTGAAAGACAGCCTGTCAGTAAACTTGTTACAACCACAGCATCTTACACAATCAGTTGCCTGCGGGACATATCGCTGAAGCACACTCAATGGCATTTTGACGAGGAAGGATTTTCATTTAGCAGACTCTATGAAATGCTACAGTGATGTGATGACAGAAGATCACACAGGCTAACATTACAATGTATACAAAGTGCAGCTTGAGATCTTTCAGAATTCAGTCTTGGGTACTTAACACTTCCCTCCACAGAATTCCTTAAATGCCCCTTCAAAACAGTTAGATAAGGAATGGGTGTAACAGGATTTGGATTGGTTCACAGGCAGCCACTTTTATAATGAAATAATTCCGATATAGTTAAGTTGGAAGCAATTTTAGTGTTTTCAAATTGTTTCTGGTCACTTTAGTTCCTTTTAGTTCTCGCTGGGCAGCTTTAGCTTTAGCTGTTTGGAGAGAACTCACGTTGCCACACAACAACACACATACACAGACACATATTGAACACAAATATAGCCTTTTTTCAGCACACTTCAGCCACTTGTGTGTTTGAGAGACCTTGTTATATTTCATATTGGTACTCTGATATAGGTCCAGGGAACATTGTACACTTTCCCTACATCATCTCCCCATCATTTCATATGAATGAGCCTTATAAGGACATAACTCCAAATAAGGACAGAATGCCTTATAGGGACATAACGCCTTATAAGGACTGCAGCCTTTTATGGACTAAAGCTTTCACCTAGTTCCATGCAGAGGGTGGGTTTTTCCCAATCGATATTGCTAAGACGTCATCCTTAGCACATATGAATAATTTATGAGTACACTCTCCAGGAGGTATACTTCACCTCTATCATCGATGCACAAGGTTTAATCCCCAACGTCATCCTCATGCTGAACAAGAGTAACATACACATATAGACTGTATAAATACAGCACCTCTTGCTATCAGTAGGCAGGAGGGAACCGAGACTTCAAGGCCGACACACTGACCAGAGATGCTGCAGCTCTGACATGCAATCACTCCATCTGACAGTGTTCTGACTATCCAATGCAGGGTGTCCAACTCAAGTCCAGGATGAAGTCCCACACTCTCACTATTCAGGTAATGCGGTTCGAATACATCCTAGTGGGATTCTTGGCTCTTAGATTCTTGACTCTTAGACTCTTAGGCTTAGGCTCTTTTCGCACCTACTCACATGCTAGGTACATTTAGGTACATCTAGACAGGCATCTTAGGGGTACGCACTTTCTTTTATAAATGCATTTTATATTCATGTATGTGTTCATGACAATTGCAAAATGATAGAACAATACTATTCCTTTTTATTCACTGTACTGCTGATTCTATATCTCTGCTACTGTGTCACAGTTGTAGCAGCACATTTGTTTTACATGAGAAGAACAACGGTAGAATAAATTCTTATTGTAAACACGCCTGACTGTTTCTTCTGTGTATCTCTCTGACAGCAAAACAAGCAAGCACGAGTGACTGGGTTAAAAGTAGTATATTGTTTCCACAAGACTGAGGAATCAGGGTTTCTTGTGTTCTAAGGTTGCCAAAACCTAATCTCTCTGATAATAGGAGATTCTAGTGGCACTGCGAGCTAGCTAATGCCAAACATAGGCTAACATATTCGGTGGGGGTGTACAGAGTCAGTCTACTACCAAACCCACAGTATATGTTATCCGTAAACAGCGCAGGTTCTGCATGAAGGGTACTATAGGAACTACACTACATGGGGCCCAACATGGTTTAATGGCACCCAACCGATTGGTCTGGTACTTATTTAACAATAGAATCTGAGTAGCTTATTCTCAGAGACTCTACTTACAAAACCCAGAGACGTCTGGAGTGGGTAGGCCAAAAACTCCGCCACAGCTGTGTAGGCAAGATAGCCTATTTATTGACTGTTGGTTAATCAAGCTTGAAGGACAATTTTCCCAAAATTGTGCATAAAACCATTTCTAAATTTCCCTGGACAGTTATTCGGTGTCTTAAACACGATGTCTATCAAGAAGGGAGATTTAAACCCAATAGACCAGATACTTAATCACTCAGAGGGTGAGGAAGATGCTGATGCAATACAGATTGCACCCAATGTAAAACATACTCTGACAGTTAGACTACTCAAACATGGGTCAGCACCCAGAGGGGGTGTAGTAATATTCGTGATAGAGGCACACGAAGATTTCAAAACAGAGGTATTCTACTCATGGATTACATTCCCACCAGCGAATGTCGTAACAAAAACTTTTCATTATTATAAAATGAAGAAGTTCCAGGGGTCTACAATCCATTTGAGGAGATTGAGATTCCGTTAGCCTACCAGGAACAAATGGTCTGGTTTCATGGCACCCTACACCATACAAGAACAAGAAAGAGCAAGGCTTGGTCCTTTAGGAAGACCAGGAGCAACATTGCCGATATTAGCGACGTACGCACCACATCCAGATATTGACACAATGCCAGGTGATGAACTGCTTGTTCATCACAAAGAGCTGATAAAACTCTACAGAAACATGACACACTTCGTCTTAAGGACACTCACGGTCCAGCCAACAGTAATTACACCTACTGCAGCTCCTACACAGAGCACAGATACTAAAATTACTCCTCAAACATTACATGCAGTAATGGGCAAAATGCCCACAAACGTGAACAAATTCCTTTTCTGGGTAGCGCAGAAAATAACCCAGTTAGAAGCAGTATTCCCAAATATAACACCATTTAAAATACACAGAATGTTAACAATCTGCTTGCCCACCACAGTTAGAGGATTGCACCTCTTGGGGTACAGTCTTTGCTGCCATATATACCAGAACTCATGGTATTTCTTTATTAGCAGTAATACCTGATGTATTAAGACAAATACATAATGAGTACGGAGCTTAACCTGCCCTAAACTTAGGGATGAAGTTATTAAATAACTACGAACAGGTATCAGCCATAATACTAGCTAATATTAAAGGGGAAGCAGCATCAGTGACAATTTGCCAACGCCTACGGGAGTTCTCTCCATTAGAACAGGTGAATGAACTACCCCGTACGCAGAATTAGTCACGGATAGTTTGGGGGGGAAGAGCTTTAAAACCTCAACTACAGGGAGTCCTGAAAAGGACACTTCTAAGCAGATACCTACATCTTCTAAAAAGAAGTGGGATAATAAAAAATAAAACTCTAAAGATAAGCGATCTCAGTCCCAAGGTAGGTCTTCTCCACAGGAGCCCTCTGAAAAGAGGTACTTCCTTAGAAATAGGGATAACATTAGGAAACCTGACAGGTATCTGGATACTGATACACGTTCCTCTTGTTCCTTTCAGGGGTCAAAGAAAAGCTCAGAAAGAGAAGGACGGTCAGACAATAGAGAGGAGCGCACACAGTCCAGAGACAAGCACTGCGCTCAAGACTTTCCTTCTAAAAAAGAAGATAATCAAAATCCAATACCTCAAATTAAGAAAAAGAAAGTTGCTGGTCTGAAAATCAGACATGCCCAGAATTCTGAGGACACAATTTCTGAATGGGGAATGGGCTCTGACGATGCAAGACAGTGAGGCAGAACTAACAATAGCTCGCCTGATCCTGAAGGAATTTCTGGTGACAGCTGAGTTGAATGATTACATCACGGTGGAAACACCAGACACCAGGGTGAGTGTCCCACATAAGTTATATGAAATAACACTCTGGTTGGAGGGGAACAAGCCCAGAAAAGTAAAAAGGTCTTTTTTGGAAGAACTTATCATCTGGTTATGACATCCTGTTAGCAGAACAAGAATGGCCGCCTGCATTCGTAATGGAGTTCCCCAGCGGAGAAAGAATAATTTTTCCTGCATTTTCCAACCATGTTCCCGTTCACCTTAACCCCTTCGGTGCTCATGACGGAGCGGTTCCGTCATGAGCGTCGGTTGAGCTGTGCTCATGACGGAACCGTTCCGTCATGACCACGCCCGTTTCTATTACGGCCCAGCACCGGAGGGGGAAACGCGGTCGCACCGAAAAGGTTAAACATACATATGCACAGGAATGGGCAGTAGCCTAAGCTCTGGCATTGTACAAAAATCATGCAGGATGGGATGAGAACTCAACCTACCACGTGGAGAAGTGTGGCTTAAATGGTTAGAGCGGCAGACCCTGATGCAGAGGTCTGGTCCGGGACCAGGGTTCAATACCCGCCTCGGCGGGTCTTGGGCTCAATTTCCTTGTACCTGATAATTCTCGCCTCGGTGCCTATTCTAATCATGGGTCCCACTCTGCAACTCTGGGCAATAGTTTGCCTAATCTCCACAATGGCCCCAACAGCGCTGGGATGCCTGGCTTCACCTTGGGGATGCCCAGGAGTGGACATTCCACAGGGAAAAATCAGGAAGGGTTCCTAAGCGGTATACGGACAGCGCCGGGACACTTCTGTTGGAGGTAGCTGTGCGCTTTACAAATGGCATTTACATTACAAATGGCACTTACACGTGATCCCATTTAAAGTTTCACCTAATTCTCAGAGGCAATATTCAATAAAGCAAGAAGCTAAAAAACAGGTCAGGCAGATCTTAGATCAACTTGAATACCAGGGGGACATTGAAAAATGTACCTCTCCAATGAACAATCCTTTGCATCCTGTCTCTAAACCGACAATACATAATGTTTAGTTTTAGATTACAGACATTTAAACTGATACACAAAGACATTTGCTGTCCAAAATTCACATAGTGCCACATTAATGAATACCATTGTGCACAAAAAATACAAAACCACACTTGATATCTCAAATGGATTTTTCTGCCAAAATATACCGCCTGAAAGCAGGTATCTGACCGCATTCAGTGCGTTAGGGTCACAATGACAATTTTGTTGACTAGCACAAGGGTATAAGAATAGCCCTGTGTATTTTCAGCAAGAGTAACAGAGTTACTTCAAAATTTGATAAAGAATCGTTGTCCTATGTGCATGATATTAATCTGACAGACGACAACTTAGAGAGGCACATGACCAGGGTAAGCACCATTATTATGGGATTTTCCAGAGAAGGCTACAAATTCAACTTTAAAATATCAAAAATAGCCAACCTCAATGTCCTATTTCTGGGATATGAGCTGTCAAGTGAAGGCAAAAGTCTGGCAGCTAACTTTTTAGAAAAGTGTGCGCTGCTGCAGCCTCCAAACTTATTTAAAAATTTAAAATCAATACTAGGATTCCTAAATTTCGGCATGGCATACATTTTAGATCACGCAAAAAGGGTAAAACCTTTCCATGACTTAATAAAACCTGACTTTTAAGCCAGAGATTGGACATGAGAACATACAAATATTCTTCGTTTACTCCAGGAAGACATGATTGCTCCAAGCACGCGTAAACGTAAGTGATCCGAATATTTTCGGGTCAATGTGGGTACACTTATTTGACCTTTAATGAAGGAGAAACTGTACCAATCACTTACAAATCACACCTGTACACAAATGCAGAAATATGTTTCACTTCAACAGAAAAAATACTGACAGCCGTTCAGACTGCTGTAGCAAAAGAAAGAGCACTGGCTTATGGAAAATGCATTATTGTCGTAACTCCAGTACTAGCTTTAGAAGCAGTTACAAAGGCCAGCATCCCAAATGCAAGATGGATTCAATGGGCTAATTCTCTTACTGCAACAGATGTTAAATCTTGCCTCTAGAACAATATGAATATATTATTTATACTGACGGATCCGCGCAACCGGCCATAGGAAGTAGACCCTTGACCCTGCTCCAGGCAGGTCGCTCCCCACGCCGCACAACTCCACCTAACTGTGCCCGTGTCCCTGCTTCTGATCTCGCTGCTGCCGCGAGTTCGAGGCCCTCGTCCACCTGCAGGCTCCCACTTGCGCCTCTTCCCTGGTGGCCCAGTAGTGAGCCATAAGTATCTGTCTGCTCTCTCTGTACCTTTTCTGCCAGTTTTTACTTGTCTGCTGTTTTATTAGATTTTCTTGTATACTGCTTTTTTCGGCCTGTTTTTCTCTCTGTTGCCCTTCTAGCATTCCAGCCTTTGCCTTTCCCTTTCCACCGCTGCGTCCCCGCCCACCTTGCTCGCCCATCCATTCCTGCTCTACCTGCCGGCTGCTCCTCCCTCCCACCTCCCCTTCTTATGGCAGCCGCGCGCAGCGGGCGCGCCGCTGGCATGTCAAAGGAAAGCCGAACTGCGCCTGTACGAACCTGGACCATGCCCAGCGCCAGACCCCCTGACCCTCGGGAACCCCACGACGCCCGCTACCATGCCAGCACCCTTCACCAACTCAATTGGCCGATCATCCACCTGCTTTCTTGCCACCCTGAAGTGCACCCACGGACCCTTCTCCTGCCAGAGCTGCAGCTTCACCAGCCCCAAGCCACAGCCCCGCCCACCGGGGTAGGACGCAACCACCTCAGATGCATACTACTCAACACCTGCTCTGCCCACAAGCACGCCATCGGACTCTAGGACCTACTTGACTTCCTGACGGAGACCTGGATGAACCCCTCCTTGGCGCCCCACATCGCCATAGCCATCCCGGACGGCTACAAGATCACCCGCAGGGACCGTCAGAGCTGCCGAACACCTGCACTTCCAACACCACCCTCAGAGGAACTCTCATCTACAAACCTCCGGACCCTGGCCACAGTTCAGTGAGTCCATCACCGAATTCATCAGCACACACGCTCTTGCATCCATGGACTACGTCCTCCTCGGAGACCTGAACTTCCACCTCGAGAACGCCAACTACAGCAACTCCACCACCCTGCTCGACAACCTCGCCAAATTTGGACTCAAACAGCTCATCATGACTCCCTCCCACTCTGCCGGACACACGCTCGACCCCATCTTTTACACCAGCATCCACGTCACCTTCAGCCACACCACCAAACTCCACTGGCCCTATCACTGCTGCATCCACTTCACGTTCGAGAAATGCACCACCACCCACAACAGACCCCCCCGCCGCAGCTGAAACAAAGTCACCGAAGACCAGCTAATCGCCACCCTCGACTGAAACCCACCAACAGACACCGCCAACACTGCTGCCCGCAACCTCAGACAATGAATCGACGACTGCGCCAACACTCTCACCCCAATCAAGAAACCCTCAAACAGACGCACCAACAGAAAAGCCATCTGGTTCACCGGCGACCTCCAGGCTTCCAAGCAGACCTGCCGAAGACTCAAGAACAAGTGGCACCACAGACAGACACCGGACAACCACGCAGCCCACAAGAATGCCATACGCAGGCACCACCAACTCATCCAAACCACCAAAAGGACCTCCTTCAAGGAGCACATCGACAACAAAGCACACAATGGCAAAGTGCTCTTCAACATCGTGAAGGAACTCTCCAACCCCAGATCCAATTCTAAAGACGTCCTGCCGTCGCAAGACATCTGCAACTCCCTAGCCATCTGCCTTCACCACCAGATCACAGACATCAACGACAGCTTCAACAACCAGCCCCCCGATAACCGCCGACACCTCAGACCCACAGCACCCAGCCACACCGACCTCCTGCGCTCCTGGAACCATGTCAATGACAACAACACCATCAGAATCATGAACACCATCCACTCTGGCTCACCATCCGACCACTGCCCGCACCACCTCTTCAAGAAAGCAAGCTCCATCATGGCCCCCACCTCTGGAAGATCTTCAACAACTCCTTCGAGACCGTCATCATCCCAGAGAGTTGAAAACACGCCGAGATCAACGCCTTACTCAAGAAACCCAAGGCGGACCCATAGGACCTCAAAAAGTCCGTCCCATCTCCCTGCTCCCGTTCCCGGCGAAAGTCATCAAGAAGATTGTCAACAGGCAACTGACCCACTTCCTCGAGGAGAACAACGCTCTGGAGCCGTCCCAATCTGGATTCCACAGCAACCACAGCACCGAAACTGCCCTCATCCACCATCGACGACATCCAGACCCTGCTGGACAAGCGCAAAACCCCGGCCCTCATCCTCCTGGACCTTTTGGCCGCCTTCAATCCCATCTGCCACCACACCCTAAGCACATGCATCCACAACGCAGGGATCCGCGACAACGCCCTGGACTGGATCATCTCCTTCCTCACTGGCAGAACCCAGGATGTCTGCCTCCCTCCATTCTGATCTGAAGCCCCCAAGATCATCTGCGGCGTACCCCAAGGATCATCCCTCAGCCCGACCCTTTTCAACGTCTACATTTCAATGCTCGCCAACATCATCCGATCACATGACCTCAACATCATACCATACGCCGACGACACCCAGCTGATCCTCTCCTTCACCAAGGCCCCCACCACAGCCAAAACCAACTTCCATGATGGAATGAAGGCTGTCGCCGAATGGATGAAGAACAGCCACCTGAAACTGAAATCAGACAAGACAGAGGTCCTCATCCTTGGCTCCACCCCCTCCGCCTGGGACGACTCCTGGTGGCTGGCCACACAGGGAGCTGGACCGACACCCACCGACGACGCACACAACCTGGGGTTCATCTTAGACTCATCGCTATCAATGACCCAGGAAGTCAACACCGTCTCCTCCTCCTGCTTCAACACCCTCTGCATGCTCCTCAAGATCTACAGATGGATCCCCACTGGAACCAGAAGGACGGTCACCCAGGCCCTCGTCAGCAGCAGACTGGACTACAGCAACGCTCTCTATGTGGGAACTACGGCCAAACACCAAAAACGACTACAACGCATACAGAACGCCTCCGCACACCTCATCCTCGACATCCCCCGCCACAGCCACATCACAGCCCCTTTTACAGACCTGCACCGGCTCCCTGTCAACAAGAGGATCACCTTCAAGCTCCTCACCCATGCTCACAAGGCACTCCACAACACCGAACCAGCATACCTCAACAATCGACTCACCTTCTACACCCTGAACCGCCAGCTTCGCTCCGCTAACCTCGCCCTCGCCACCATTCCACGCATCCACCGAACGACCACCGGCGGCAGATCATTCTCCCACCTCGCCGCCAACAACATGTAACACCCTCCCCATCCACCTGCGGCAGACCCAGGACCTGCTGACCTTCAGGAGACATCTCAAGACCTGCTATTCAAGCAGTAGCAGCACCCCCACCCAGCACCTTGAGACCCTCACGGGTGAGTAGTGCGCTGTACAAATGTTGATTGATTGATTGATCTTGCCTCTAGAACGATATGAATATATTTATTTATACTGACGGATCTCCACAACCGGCCATAGGAAGTGAACAGCAATATTTTTCAGTTTGTGCTATCATTAAAGGTCACATGCGTGATGGCAAGTTCCATCCTAGTTGCACAAAAACGCAATCTTTAGGAAACTGCACAGCTCAGTTGGCAGAATTAAAAGCACTAATACTGGCACTAGTAAATACGGATCACAAATTCCCCACACTAATCATGTGTGATTCTTTTTGCTGTGTACAGTCGTACTATGAGTACTTACAGCATTGGGAGCAAAACGAGTTTAAAGACGCAAAAGGAGGCACAATTTAAGCACAAAATGCTATGTGTTCAGGTAGCAGAATTGAAAGCGGAGCTACCGAGGACTCACGTGATCCATACACTGAGTCACCAACGTGGTAGCGTTCACGTTGAAGGGAATTCATTGGCTGATGAAGCCGCAAAGGGGGCTGTTCGCACTGCTTTCTTAGCTGCGCTGACTTGTTCAAAAACAAGAATTGACTGAGATGTTATGGTAGCTGTCATTGCATCACGCAAAGGCAGCACAGCAGTACCTAATACATTTCCACTCAAATACTCCTACAAGTTAGATGCACAAAATATTCCATATGCTCAGATTCCTGGAGTGGGGGATAGAGTAATATCAAATATGGATCGTAGGCAAGGTTTAATACTAGCTGCACACAAGGGTTTGGGCTCTGTGCACTCAGGCATTACAGCGACTATTTCTTTACTGAAATAGCGCTATTGGTGGCCAGGGTTAACTAAGCAAACTAAAGACTATGTCTTGAAATGCGACATCTGCCAGCAGATGAAAGGCTCCGCTGTTGCATGCCCGGCACAGACGCCATTACTAAAATCTGACCAACCTCTCACATGTGTGTACTTGGACCACTGCGGCACCTTACAAACGGACAGGGCTTACAGATTAATCATGGTTGCAGTGGGCTCATGCTCGATATTCCTATGGGTATGGCCTCAGCATTTGGCTAACGCTCAAACTGTAATAAAAGATTTGCGAGTCTTTATCGGCGCATACACAGTTAGCACGTTACATTCTGACAGCGGCCCTGCCCTCTTAGGCTTACAAAGAGGCCATGGAAGGAATGGACATAGCAATGTGGTTCTCATCTCTGTACCATCCTGAGGGAAATTCGGTTGTGGAGAGATAAAAACAGGATTTAGAGCAATCTTTAACAGCAAGGGCGGTAGTCGGGTCACACATCTTTATGGGGTACAGTGGGCATTAAACAACCAGTCAAGAAGCTCTCTATGGAGTGTCACCCCGTATAAGATCCTCTTTGGGACACAAATGTGGGTACCTGATCTTGATTGTGAAGGCGCAGGGGCGGATGAAAAACCATTTGATATCCATGATCGTTAAGCTGTTTTACAGGTTCTAAATGAATCCATTACAAAAAAAGCAATGTCCATCTAAAGCAGACTGCCACTGAGGAAGTCAAGGTAGTGACGGCAAGACCTGTCTGGATCCCAAAAGTTGAGGTTCTGGTCAGAGAGAAAATTGCGGACAAAAAGGAATTTGGACTCTCTTACAGAAAACCTGTACCATTTCTTGCAGTACCAGGAACAAGAACCGTGCTGCTCCTGCCTCTTGCCAGAAAAAAATAGAAAAGATTTGTCTCAATTGACTTAATCGAACCACACTATGTGGCCGATGCTAAACAGTAGGCCTAGTGGACTCCCCTGTAGCAGACACCCTCCTCTAGCTGCAATCCAAGAAGTTCAAACAGAAAGACTCATCACGTTTGAAGAGCCACATGTAAGGAACGAAGGACTAAGCAACAATGCTATGGAACTTGTTCCACTTGAACCAGACATTCAAAATCTTAATGAAAATCAGACAATTCAAAAGTTACAATTAGACCGAATACAGATGTCTACATCAATATGCCTTGTCGAGCGTAAAATAACATTTCAACTAACAACTTTGATGAGGTTAGCAGCAATGATCACATTAGTTGTTACTTGTGTTCTTTAAGAGTTCTTTTATTGAGTTCAGTTGTAAGTAACAAATCACACACAGGAGCTACAGCCGACGCGTTTCGTCCTCTTGGGACTTCTTCAGGGCGAAGTGAAAAAATAGACTAGTGTCCTTGTGTCTTCTCCCGTGACTATCAGGGTGCGTGGAGATATCTGTAACGATTTGTTATGCTTGATAGAGCATCCTGTTGAACAAAAAGTTCTCTGTGGAGGAATCTCGTCTGTCCGAGTCGTTCTTATTACTGGACGGTATATATCTATTTGTGGTCTGTACTGCCAAAATTCTCTTGAAAGGGTATTTCAATATTGTACATATAAATATCATCAAGAATATGGATGATGATCCAAAAAGAGCTGGAACCAGGGTAGTAGTTGCTGCTGCTACTTGACGGAGGAGGACGTTGTACTGCAGGTGGATATAGGAACCAGGGGATGCCTTAGCTCACTTTATTAAGAGTGCGTAAGCAGAAGGTTTAATACCCCTTTCCTTACAACAAGCCAACTATAATAGATAGCCAGATTAAAACCTACACTTTCTACTACCCTGGTTCCAGCTCTTTTTGGATCATCATCCATATTCTTGATGATATTTATATGTACAATATTGAAATACCCTTTCAAGAGAATTTTGGCAGTACAGACCACAAATAGATATATACCGTCCAGTAATAAGAACGACTCGGACAGACGAGATTCCTCCACAGAGAACTTTTTGTTCAACAGGATGCTCTATCAAGCATAACAAATCGTTACAGATATCTCCACGCACCCTGATAGTCACGGGAGAAGACACAAGGACACTAGTCTATTTTTTCACTTCGCCCTGAAGAAGTCCCAAGAGGACGAAACGCGTCGGCTGTAGCTCCTGTGTGTGATTTGTTACTTACAACTGAACTCAATAAAAGAACTCTTAAAGAACACAAGTAACAACTAATGTGATCATTGCTGCTAACCTCATCAAAGTTGTCAGTTCATGCAAACTCTAAAGTGGTGCACCTTGACCTTGTTTAAAGTAATTCATAGTTCATGTTTTGAACCAACATTGTAACGGTGGGTGTTACTGAAGTGTGCACACATATTGTCCCATGCACTATAATGTGGGTCTAAACTAATTTTGGGAGAATATTTGACCAGGTGCTTTTTTGATGGGAATCCTCCACCGTTGTTCTTTCCATAACATTTCAACTAATCCTGATGCAATTGCTACAATTGATCGAACAGCTTCTGGCTATTTCATTAACTGATACATTTTCTCTAGATCCAAGTGAACCGGAAACAATGCCAGCCAAAACACCATTCAAGCAAGAATTAAATAACTTTTTTTTTCTTTTTCTTCAAAATGTATACCTTGTATCACCTTGGATTGAACTCTGGGTATTTTCTGGGATATTGTTTTTTCTTTTCTGCTTAGGCTTAGTATTGACTTTTAGTATGCTGATCAATGGACACTATCTACAAAAAGGTTCCACAGCCCAAAAGGTCAACATCCTACTGAAGGCACATCCATCATCACATCGTGAACAAAGAGACTTGTCATCAGTGAACATTACAGCTGTTCCTATAACCGATGGTATAGTAGGGGACAAGGTCGATTTCAACATTTTCGGGCCGACCGAACTTTTAAAAATGAATCTTGTATTTAAAATCTCATTAAGTGATTTCATTCCCTCCAGTACATTTTCTGATGATTGAGACACTGAAACAGTAAATAGCATGTTGTCTGATTTAGAGAAAACTGCTGCATTTTCTAAAAGTGAAATGTGAGAGGGTTCTTCAAACTATGACAACTTGTACTGTTACCAACATAATGGTCATCATTTCCTGCACAAATCCATTTCGGCTAGGAATGTTTTGAATACCATCAGTAGGAACATTGCCCAACACCACCGAAAAGTAGTTCACAAACGTTTGCACAGAAATTTGCATACTTTTCAGGGTGTAACACCACAAACCCAGCCTCATTTTATTATAAGGTTGTACCAACATCGGCACTGAAAATTATGTTGACAAACACTAAACAGATTTACTCTGCTTCCTTTTTGGCCCAATTGCCTGAACAGGATTTCAACCTTTGTAAAGACGAAATCGACTCAAAATAGATTTGGGGTTCTAGGGACTGGCAAGTCCAGGGTACAGAGGCACTATTTAGAGCATGTCTCATTACACAGCAAATGATCTTTTTAAATGATACTGCGCAACAGACATCCTGCCTTGGAATAGCCAAGATAAAGGACCTGAACACTCCAAAGCTTCCTACACCAACACAGGGGTGGCAGAATTATTCTACAAAGGAAGGGGCAACTTTTGATGACATATTAAAGTACAATAGATCAGACCCCACATGGAAGGAGTGGGGGGTTTGGCCCTTAGACACAAACACATGTCATAAACGGTTCCGGCACATCACCGAGGGACTTAGTTTACATAGGCCAGACCTACGATATGTACAGAGAGAACATCCAGGGATAGTGACATCCTATTGTGTTGGGAAGTTGTGCCTAGAATGGCTAGAAACCTCAACACTTGCAGGAAGTGAAACAACACTTATCTTTACTCTCACAAGACATGGATCTTAGGAACTTTTAACTAGGACCTAGGAACCAATGTCAAAATTTTTTCATATATGCAGGCATTTATGCTGCCTATAAAGAAGCCGCATAGAGTATACGGGAAATAGAACAAATAAACTAAGAAAAAGTGTTAGCTGTGGTGGATAATGGGTTAATACCTTTGACCTTCAGAGTATACTCAATGGCAACATTGTATCTTCTGCTATTGACATACTAGAACAGCATTTAGCCATATTACAACACGGCCAATCACAGTTACCTTCTATTATGTTATTGAGCTGGACGCTGCAATCTTTGCATACATTCTTTGTGCCTTGGCGCTTTATAAACATAATGTCTCTGTTTTCAGAATACAATCTAACTGATACACAGGTAGAAATGGCACAAAGGGGAGCAAAATATACATTTGAAAAACTTGACAGGCTACTATTCACAGTGGCCAAATTACCATCCACTGAGTGGCTAATCCACGGCCAAATCACTCTTCCAGTCACTACCTTTCAGTTTCACTATGCCTTGAGCACAGGCAGGCAGGCAAATATGAAAAGTTGGGTAAAGAATACATTAGAAAATCCTGGGATTTACCATATAGATTTCGATGCCGGAGTGGGGATCGAGAAGTGTTTCTTAGTGGTACCAACTGCAAGAGCGCTTTAAGTGGTTCTCTCATGTGCCAAGATATTGTTTTGCACGGGGCCTATAATGGTTCCGTTTTGAATCTGTCTTGCCACATGAAAGGAACTCCAGCTACCATGATCACGCCAACATTAGAGGTACTTTTAAATGGGAGTTACTTGATGCTGAATGATCAAGGTTGTTGTGGGATGCTCCCGGGCATTGCCTATCCAGTCACAGTGAACACCAGGGTTACTTGCTGTATGCAAGTATTGTTTCCTCCGACAAATAAAGTCAGGGAGCACCGCTTTGGCCTTCACTGAATGTTTCTTTTATACATTTGATGCTTTGAGCAGAATGAAAGCCATGCTTTTACAGCCAACCGTGCTGTTAATATCCGCTCGAGAAACCTTTGAACTTCAAGTTGCAAGGACCTCGACAGAGATACAGGCCCTAATGCATACTAACTGCCCCCGACATTTCGTATAATATGTCATATACGAGAGATATTGTACGCCTATTTAAGACCATCGGGTCAGGATTCCTTATCACCTTCCAGACTATCCTCCGAGTTATTCCTAACTTTGTACACTCTGTATTTGGAAGCATTTTCAGGAGTCTACCTCTGACCCTGCTTGCTATTGCTGGAATCCTGTTTGTCGTTTACCTGCTACGTAATGGACATACCATCCGCCAGCGAGATTGCAAAAGCTCTCCTGGAAAGATATTACTGTGAGCGCATGGTACAACATCTGGGTGCTCTTCGCCTTCGAGAACTAAGTGCTTCTTGGTTCCTGTCATTCAGACCAGTCTACGAAGACTGCATCGTACCTGTTTTCCGATGCATGTTTTAATGGAGGCGAATGCGAGTTGGACATCTGCCTGACACTTCTAATAGAGACGCCAGCGGACTTAGACTCCTGGCTGGAACCACTGCGGTCCCATGCTCGTTTCTGTCCTCCGCGTATTCCCATCCTAACACATGCATTCCTTGAGGATCGCAGTTGCCCTTAACTGAGTTGGATTTAAGGCTGTCTCTCCAACAGCTGTTGGCAGCACTGAGTTTTATCTATGCACTCTTGACGTGCTATGCGAGGTACTACAATGTTTGTCCCCTACAGCAGCAGGCAGCGACAATGTTATGTCTCCAAGCCAGGACTTATAATCTGAATCTCGCTCACTGTGTGCTGGGAACTTATTCAGTTTTTCTTTCCCCTTTTTCTCAAAAGAACGTTTTCCAAATTGACACTTTCTATAAAAAAGCATGCCCTTCTAAGTACACTTGCAGTAGTTCAACTTGTGTGATCAAACTCCTTTAGAACTGTGATTTGCGGAACTTTACTACAATGTCAAACTTCACAAAGACCTTTTTTCTTCGTTTTTTTAAACTGTTTTTAAATGATTTTTTTAAAACGTGTTTTAACAACATTTTAAATGAATGCTTGATAATTGTATGCACTGACACTGTTATAAATGTGTATCTCAATTGTGTATTATTATTGTTATATATTAGGTGGAGTGGCTGTTATATTTCATATCGGTAGCCTAATATAGGTCCAGGGAACATTTTACACTTTCCCTACATCATCTCCCCCTCATTTCATATGAATGATCCTTATAAGGACATAACTCCAAATAAGGACAGAATGCCTTACAGGGATATAACGCCTTATAAGGACTGCAGCCTTTTATTGACTAAACCTTTCACCTAGTTCCATGCAGAGGGTGACATTGCTAAGACGTTATCCTTAGCACATATGAATAATTTATGAGTACGCTCGCCAAGAGGTATACTTCACCTCTCCCATCAATGCACAAGGTTTAATCCCCATCATCCTCATACTGAACAATGGGTAACACATGCACATAGACTGTATAAATCCAGCACCTCTTGCTATCAGTAGGGTGGATGGAACCGAGACTTTAAGGCCGAAACACTGACCAGAGACACTGCGGCTCCGGCATGCAATTGCTCCAGCTGACAATGGTCTAACTTTCCCTTGCGGGGTGTCCAACTCAAGTCCAGGACGAAGTCCCACACTCTCACTATTAAGGTAATGGGGTTCGACTAAATCCTAGCGGGATTCTTGGCTCTTAGATTCTTGGCTCTTAGACTCTTAGGCTTAGGCTCTCTTCGCATGTATTCACATGCTAGGTACATTAAGGTACATCTAGACAGGCATCTTACGAGTACGCACTTTATTTTATAAATGAATTTTATATTCATGTATGTTTTCATGACTATTGCAAAATGGTAGAACAATACTATTTCTTTTTATTCACTGTACTGCTGATTGTATATCTCTGCTACTGTGTCACAGTTGTAGCAGCACGTTTGTTTTACATGAGAAGAATTGAGGTACAATAAATTCTTATTGTAAACACGCCCGAATGTTTCTTTTGTATATCTCTCAGAGAGCAAAACAAGCAAGCACGAGTGACTCGGTGAAAAGTAGTATATTATTTCCACGAGTCTGAGGAATCAGAGTTTGTTGTGTTCTAAGGTTGCCAAAAACGAATCTCTCTGATAATAGGAGATTCTAGTGGCACTGCGAGCTAGCTAATGTAAAAAATTGGCTAACATATTTGGCGGGGGTGTACAGAGTCAGTCTACCACCAGACCCACAGTATATGTTATCTGTAAACAGCACAGGTCCTGCATGAAGGGTATTATAGGAACTACACTACAACCTGTTTTCAGGCTCTGGCTTGCTGGGCTGCCCCTGATGTTTGCAATCATTCCACAGTATTTTGCAGCGATATCCATATACACAGTAGCGCAAACGTATTCTCCTTGGTTACAGCATTACAAACGCACACTCGCCCATATTAGGTATGGAGCTGCATACTGTATTGAAACATACATGGACGGTAGGCCAACATTAGCACAATGGAGCACCTTTGGAAAACTGTATTGCAGAAAGGAGCCTGCCAACAACATTATGAAATACAACTACATAACAATGGAAAACATTAGTGTGCTGCCCTGGAAGTACATGAAACAAATACCACATTAAATATGTTTGAGTTGCCTGGTATATCGCTGTACACAGATGATATGCTCCTATACCTCTGATACACAAGCAATGGGGTTGTACGGGAAGTGCAATTTGGAAAGGTGTCAGGCCTCTACGCTTTTGGGAAAAAATAATGCACGTTCCTGGTACCTCTAACTTATGTAGTACTCTACAGAAGGTGACTGGGTGTGGTATCAAATGGAAGCCTGTGCTGCTAAAATATGTGGACATCAAGATTTACTATGAGAATAAAGATATTAGGGAAGGGAATCTATGGGGCACCCTACAGGCATTGAAGGGGAGTGTGGCATTCTGACATACACTGAATCTCCCTATAAAGGCCACAGTAGCTTTGTTAAAAATAGTGATGCTTCATCGTGTTTTATACTTGTTTGCGAGACCAGCTGGTTGTAGGTCTTAGAGAGCAAATCAAAGCTGCCACGAACCATGTCACAGAACCTACTTTGTGGCACAAAGAAAACATGAAGATGCATACAAAACTATCACACGTACAAGTTTTGTACGTGAAATTTATTCACCATGAACTAATCTGTATGACAGCATTATGCACCGTAACAGTGGCGTAGCTAGGCCTTAGACCGCCCATGGTGGCCCCTGCGTTTGCTGCCCATGGGGGTGTGATGGAAGAGCGGGGGGCGTTTGGGTGCTGACTATTCAACAGCTGCAATTATGACCCGTGGGGAGGGGGCTGTGCGGCTGAGACACCCGCAGGTGACAGCGGGGGGGAGGGGGGCCAGCTGCCTCCCCCAAAACTCATGCCACCTGGGGGCAGTCTGCACCCACTGCCCCCCCACCCCCCCGGCTACACCACTGCACAGTAAATGATGTAGACACAGACAATGTGTAGATGGTTTCTAAGAGCGAAAGTGGACTGTTACTGCATCATGATGTTCTGTTATTTAAAGAGGTGTGACTTCGACTCTTTTCTAAATTAGAGCAGGGTTGGGGGAGTACTGATGGCTAAAGGGATGCTGTAACAGATCCTGGGTACATAGATGGAGAAGGCCTGCTGCCTTTTTTACATCCCTTTTTCATGTGCCATATGATGGTGCCATAGCTGTGGGTGTGCTGAGCACCACCGAAAATGGTGAGCCTGTATCAAACATTTTCTTATGTCAATTTTTCAGTCAGGCATAAAAAAGAGATTTTAAACTTACCTGCATATTGTGTTTTGCACTCATTGTGTGATGTATGTTGAAAGAACACTGAGAACCTGACAAGGATTTCTGAAGATGCTTCTGTGAGAGGTTTGTTTGATTCGTATTAAGTCAGTTATAGGGCTTGAATATAACCTTTCATAGGCCTCTGACATGATCAGGGTAGACACACCTAGCTATCAATGATGACTTGAAGATGTTCGTATGGTACCTGTAACCATAAAGAGAACTGGCAAGAGAAAAGCAAGAGGCTGGTTTAGAAGAAATTATGTGACATCTGGAGGACGTCATTCGGGTATACAAAACGCAATGTTTCCAGTGGCTGTTTTATCTGATATATTTATTCTTGTCTATTAAAGTACATTGATTGCAGCGACTATCGTACTTCATAAAAAAAAATCTTAAGGTTGAATATCTGAGCGCTGGAGATACAGGTGCACTGTCATTCTATACTCTGTGGACTAGCTACTGTAATGGGACACTGTTGACCCTTGCAACACTATAGAGTACTCAAACAAAATTTTACTGACTCCATTAGAACATGGTGGGGATGTTTCTGACTTATGCGCACAAATCATTGCAGGAGATTTCAATGTCGAGTGGATGACATGTTTTACTCACATTTGGGCTTCATTTTTAAAATTGTTATAAGCAATCTTCTGAGGCAGGCACGTGTTGGTGGAATGCTTCTTTCCCTGACGAGGACCGTCATACCTCATGTGGTGGTCCTGGGCAGGGTAATGCAGTGATGGTCTTCCCACCGTACATAAGACACAATCCCAAACAGTCATTTCTAAACCTTTGCATCTTCCTCCTCCACATCCCCTTTACTCTTCCCTACCCCCCTCCTACTGCTATGACTCACCCACCCAAAAAATACTTCCTAGACCCTACCTTCTTCTGTCCTCCCCCCCTGGATTCCTTTTCTTTCCACTATCAATCCAAATAAGAGACTAACATGTCCACCCCTCAAATTAATTTCATATTTCTCTAGACTAATTCACCACTAAATCTGTATGGGTTCAGGAGTAGTGTGCTACCTGCAAAAAATAACTTTAAAACGTCATCAGGGGTAGCAAGCGCTATATAAATGCAAACCTTTCCCTCTTCTATCCTTCCACTATCCATCTCAATCCAAATAATAGACTAACATATCCACCCCTCAAAATAATTTCATATTTCACTATACTATTTCACAACTAATCCTTTAAGGTTCTGAACAAGTGTGCTACTCACCGAAAAAGCACTTCAACCCCTCATAATGGGTAGTAAGCACTATATAAATGCAATTACAATGCAATGCAATTCAATAACCTGAGATGAACCGGTCACTGGATCAAGTGTTTCCAATGGAAGAGACAGCTGATGCTCACCAACGAAAACCCTGCAGTTCCCTACCTTTAATTGGGACAGCAAACCCGCGAAGCTGGGGGATAGGGCTGTAATAATTTTTTTGGGCAAGTACCCTGTGCCCTCTAACCTCAAATTGATCCCTTTAGTAATGCTCCATCTGTGGTTCAGGTCCATGATGCCTGGAGAAATGGTTTTGTGCAAATCCCTAAGTATTTCTTCAGTTGCTGATTTTGGTACT
This sequence comes from Lissotriton helveticus, assembly GCF_964261635.1. NCBI lineage: Eukaryota > Metazoa > Chordata > Amphibia > Caudata > Salamandridae > Lissotriton > Lissotriton helveticus. Next base: position 567,353,420 of record NC_136057.1, on the reverse strand, counting down.
AAGCTTAGTTTAGTGTTAAGGAGGTAAAATGTTCTTCAATGGATGCCAGGAATTTTGAGTGGATTATACATTCATAAAATTATTAAACAGAATGCTGCTTATTATACATGTAGGTTGTTTTGGGGGGTCGGTCTATGAATATGAGCATGGGTCATCTCCAGCACAATTTTTGGAATTGCAGAAAGAGCTATTTTATTAAATAAAACAGGCTCAAGTGGCAGTTAAAAAGGTTACCAGTTTGATGGTAGGCATTATAATGGTTTGATAGTTGTAGGTGGGAGGGGCCTAACACATGGTTGGATTGTGGATGACAAACAGAGAATTGAACCCAGGATAGGAACCAAACAAGGTATTGAAAGTGGTTCTTACTCTAGAACATGCTGGCTCTTTGAGACCTCGATTTCATCTCATTTGCATCCTGTCTTTTTTTATCTTGAAAGTGTCATCACTGAATACAGCAAGTGAAGGCTAAAAGCACCAATCCTGCCAACAGATGTTCCCAGCGGAGGCAGAACGAAGAAGGCTTGGTAAAGCAATAGCTTTAGACTTTGGAAGAAATGGGACATATTTGCCAATAGGTGGCAGATGACCTCTCCACCCTAAGTGCATAGAAGCATTATACACTGTAAATAGGACGTAAGGGACACAAACACGTTTTAGTGGACGTGTTCCGTATGCTAAACTCTGAATAGGGCCTTAAGTCACTTTATCACCTGAAGGTGACATTGGAACTAACCAGTGTTACACTAAGAAATTAAGAAGATGGCGAAAAGAGGCTGAAATGTGCAAACCAAATACACAAAAACATCCCCAAGTGGTCTAGGCTGTATCTGGAACCAGTCAACAGGTCATCAGACGAAGAATCCTATAGCTTGCATGGTTTGGATTTTGTTGTAAGACTGTCTTACCTCTGTCTATTAAGGGCTACATATTTCTTCATAACTGCGTGTTTTCAAGTACGTGGAAGAACACAAATATTCATCTGTCAAACAAACCTCGTGTTAAGAAAATACGTTTGCTATTGGCTACCCCCTGACGATGAGCGGAGCAGTCAAGGGAGCGCCGCTGTTGTCGTCAGCATCCTTCTTAAGCGGACGAGGCTAACAAAAACATTCCTGAACGGGTGAACTAAGCAAACATGACATGAATGTTTGGAAGGGAGAGTATTTATGGAGTATCAGGGGACTGTTTTGACAGAGTCAACTATCCTAATGGATGGACGCTCCGAGTTCGCGCCTGTGCCCCCGTCCAATTAAACTACTGCATCCTTCTATTCCTCCCACGCATTCCGCGGCCATTATCGGCACCAAAATAACAGAGGAATAACAATCGAACAAGCACAAAAGGTGACAAGTGTCACCAAACGACATATACGTGACGGATAGGCTCTGTAAGTCAAAAATGCTAAAGAGGCGTTTGAAAGCACAGGGAGGAACACACACTCGACGTGCAGAAAAGGAGGGCCTGCAAGTATCCGAAGGCCTGCAACGTTTACATACTTATTCCTGTGCGCCACCTGAGAATGTAAGAGGCATGTACACATACATGGCGATGAAAAAGTAATCTGGTGCCAGATGCTTACATATTTTCAATATAGTTACTGACTATTGACTATCTGGTTGGATGAACGGAGTACTGATTTATTTAGTGCTTGACCCTTCCAGCATCTCACACACCGCAATGCCCTCACTAAAATACTTCTACTTTGGAAAGAGTTAAAGAGCAGTGGGATATTCATAGGTCATGATTATAAACTGTATGCTTAGCCCTATTTTCAAACTTTTCTACCACTTATCATCAGGTCTTTCCAGAGGAACCACTTACTGACTGACTGTTGGGCCTACACACTTTCACAAATAAATTCAAAACACTTTCTCACCTGCATGGCATACACATTTACAGTAAAAGGCAAGGAATACAATAAGACATAGAAGCAGCATAATGCAGATGTTAATGTCAATTGTTGTAGAAAAGTTAATTGCCACCTATAGAGTAAAAATTACTTTGATATTGGTGATTTTCGGGCGTTTCAGTTTTACTGTAGGTCTTCTTCCTCTTGTTACATACCAGCGCACTCCGTACCTATCTAAATCAGTTCCACATGTTATCGCCCAAACTTCTGGAGCAGTGTAATTTTGGCTCCACCCTCATTATTAATATTGGTTGGGCCACATATGTAATTAAGGGCTTTATGTACTCTTGTCGTATGGTGTAACTATTGAAGTGAAGCGCACTTAAAGCCAAATAGCAAGTGCCATTGCCATGTAACCTCAACATTTATATATGTGCGTACGCTAATGCTTCTTTTACAGTAACAACGAATTGTAGTTCTTAAACATATTTACACGTGTGTTAGCAAGATTGATTCATCTTTATGTGTTCACATATCTGCTTAAAGATATCTTGCATTTACTGTACAATGGAACGTTTCAATCACAATTGCATATTACACGTGTAACGTAACCATCTGTATTCACGTAGGTCCATGTACTGAAATCTTAGCTTTTGCTAACTTGACCAAAGGCTGTAAGCATTTGGATTTCAGAATGTTTAACCTTAAATGTGAATGTTTCTATTTGGGTGCAGTTCTTTGTTTTCCTCTGCAGGTGCATGGTGCATTACCTAATGAATGGAGAAAGCCACATTTTGTGAACTAGATAGGGAAGCGTGACGGGAGTCAAGGGTGATAAAAATTACAAGCAGATTGGAGAACTGCTATCTGTGTGGAATGAGGAGATGGAATCCAAGGTCTCTTCAAATATGTGGATCAAAGAAGAAGAATTCTGAGAGTTCAAAAAGTGCGTTTTGAAGGTGATCAATAATTGAAACTTTGATACTGTTCTAGAAGGGTCTTTTTGGGGTTATAACTAGGAAATACTCTTTAGCTTTGTTCAGATTCCTTTCAGACTAGGAGAGGTATAGACCTCTAAGTAGTATTCTTGTTGAGTGGCTTTATGCTATGCGATACTCTTGCTTTAGAGAACTTAATCATAAATTCTCCTATGGATCTAATCAGGGTTTCCTGTAGTAGTCTTTAGTGTTGGTTAGTTTGGAGACATTAGAATTCCTCATGCTTTATAAGCAGGAGGACCGCAAAGTCCAATCCCATCAACAGACTGGTTTTCCTATACTTTGCACAATTGCTACTGAAGTCCTCATCTGTTATTTACTTTTGAGGATAAACTTTGTTCGCCGTTTTGACTTTCCTTTGATAATTTTGTACTGTTATACTATGCTTCTGAAACTAGTTTATATTACTCTGGCTTTGAATTTGTAATAAATCCATACTTACCCTTACTTACCAACTCTTATTATCACTGTGTGACCAAATGGGATTCACTGTAATTGTGAATTGAAACTGAACCTAACTCTTTTATTCCTCAAGCACCCTAAAAAGGTTAGTTTCAGGGGGATAACAAAAGGGGCCCAACTCCTCTGTGTTAGCACTTCTATAGGACTGGAGTAAGACTAGTAATCTACCCATCTCCAGGATATTGCATGGAGAGTGTATGCAATTCATTTAATATTTTTCACTGCCTTATTTTTTTTGTTTTTTTGGGGGGCGGGGGGAGTTTTATATAGCGCGAGCTAGGCCCGAGACATCAATGAGCCATTTGCAATATTCCCCATGTCATACTACGAAGATGTGCAATACTGGTGTTGATTCTGAATAATGACTCATAAATACTGTGCAACCATAATATTGTAATCAACATATTGTGACTGTAAAAATGTATATAAAGCAAATACAATATTGCACATCATTATTTTTTTATTTTAACAAAAATATTGCTTTGTTAAAGTGTTTTATTTTGTTATTTTTGATACAATATTTTATATATAGAAATATATTGTCATAATACAATGTATGTGCATGTTTAGTTTTTTTCAGGTTGAAGAGTTTATTAAGGGATTGAGTGAGTAGTGTTTTATTTGAAAATGTTATTTCATTTTTTATATGTTAACTTATTCTAGTGATAATTAGTTATTTGCAAATCTATTTTTCTGTTATCCTTTTTATTTTTTGGGTTGTTGGTTTTATACGGGTATTGGGTGGGTAGTGTTTTTTAAAGACATTAATTGATATTATTAGATTATTTTACTATTCATGTTCAGTTTACAAATTATAATTATTCATTTGGTAAATTAATTTTAAATTAAGTTGCAAATATATTTGTTGTGTTAGTTTATCATCTGAGGTTTACTGGGGGTTAGGTGAATAGTGAATCATGTAAATGTTAATTTAAAAGTTGTATTCATTTTTAAAAATTGTCTAATAATTAGTTTCATGTGTAAACGTGTTCAGTTTTTTTTCATTATTTTAGTTTTAGGTATTTTGAGGGGGTTTTAAGTTTGGCTGGGTAGTTTTTTATATAAAAGATATATTAATTAATCTTAAATACTCTTTCATAGATTATTTATTTTAAACATTTCTGATCTCTGTTTTGTCTCTTTCTCCTAGTTTCTGACCTTTATTTTGCCTCTTTCTGCTTGTTTCTTACCTTTATTTGCCACTCTGCTCGTTTCTAACCTTTATTTTGCTTCTTGCTGCATGTTTGTGACATTTATTTTGCCTTTCTGCTCTTTTCTGATCTCTATTTTGCCTCATGATGCTTGTTTCTGTCCTTTATTTTGCCTCTTCCTGCTCGTTTCTGACCTTAATTTTGCCTCTTTCAGCTCGTTTCTGATCTCTATTTTGCCTTTTCTGCTCATTTCTGACCATTATTCTGCATCTTGATGCTCATTTCTGACCTCTGTTTTGCCTCTTGCTGCTTGTTTCTGACCTCTATTCTGCCTCTTTTTGCTCGTTTCTCACCTTTATCATGCCTCTTTCTGCTCATTGCTGACATTTATTCTGCCTTCCTGCTTGTTTTTCACCTTTATTTTGCCTCTCTCTGCTAATTTCTCACCTTTATTTTGCCTCGTTCATCTCATTTCAACATTTACTTTTTACTCTTTCTGCTTGTTTCTCAACTTTATTTTGCCGCTTTTTGATAGTCGCTGACTTTTATTCTGCCTCTTTCTGCTCGTTGTTCATCTTTAATTTTCTTTTTCTGCTCATTGCTGACTTTTATTCTGCCTCTGTCTGCTTGTTACCAACCTTTATTTTGCCTCTTCTGCTCATTGCTGACCTTTATTTTGCCTCTTTCTGCTTGTAGCTGACTTTTATTCTGCCTCTTTCTGCTCCTGTCTCACCTTTATCTTGCTTCTATCTGCCCTTTGCTGACCTTTATTTTGCCTCTTTCTGCTGTTTTTCCATGGGACCGCGGGGGAGTCTCAGCGCTGCATGGTCCCAGCTGGTTCCCACCGCCTGAGGGAACTGGCACTGCTGCTGCACGGATAGAGCTGCTGGAAGGCAGTTCCCTCTATGCAGAAGCAATCGTTTCATCTCTTTCCCTGCCAACATGTCCGTGACAGCTCCTGCCTGCTGGAACCAGAGTATTTGCTTTAGCTTGGTGGGAGCTGTGGCTACAGGAGGGGGACCACGCAGCCCCCCTCCTTTGATCTGCATGGGCCGGTCCCGGGGAGTTGGTGGTCCCCAGGGTCATATATGACCTAAAAGGCTGGGTCCATCCCCTTTGGTATAGCTTTGTTTGCCCTAAGTTGGCAGGGTATGCCCAGACGTGGGTCCCTTGCTCACTCTACCACTGGATTCAAGATAGCCTGGCCGATGAGGATTATGAATCCGAAACCGGTCCCAGGATGCTTGTTTCCGGTCCAGGGAAGACAAGGATTGGCATTTCGGGCTGGACTGTTCCCATGAGGCACAAGGTCAGACTGATTTGCATATGGCCATGTCTGAACTTGGGTGGTGGAGTGAGCTAAAGAATGGTGATGGATTAAACCCAGATCAGTTGACTGGAGTGAGTGTTTAATTTGCTCAAACGCTCCGTCCATCATCCCCTTTGGTATCGCTGTGTATCTCAATTCATGCATTTCAAGATATTTGTCCTTCTTCTGTAGAGCCTAATACTTTATATTGGGGCATTCTGGCAATGATGCTAAGTCTCCTTATATTACTGTACCACTGAGAGAGTGCAGGTGTATCCCAATGAGCTCGTCAGCCAAACTGACCCCAAAGGAGGCAATCAAAATAAGCAAGTAGCACACTGCTGGCATACCCGCACACAATTTGCACGTGTGTTATAACCATGCAGTGTGCTCTTTTTATGATTTTCGATGTAATTCGAGAGGTCAGTTCCTTTTTAACAGAAAGCTGAGTAAGCTAAAATGATGTGTTTGGGAAGAGAAGATTTATTGATGCATCCACACCTGTAAAATATAAGTTACTCTGGAGCTTTTCATTGAGTTCAAAAGACATAAATCTCATCTCAAGACTTTTACCTCTGGGCAGAAAACACTAGTCAGTAAAAACATAAAGTTGGCCCAGTGTGGCCTGGGGGAATGACCACAAGTTTAAGGGAAATGCTTCCAGTATTCAAATAACTTCTCAAAGTTCTAAAAATATCCCCCAGACAAAAACAATGCACCAGCGGGCCTTAGGTTGGTTGAATGTGGGCCAAGCGCGTAGCAACAAATTAGTTTAAAAAATTCAAATCCACGATTTCTAAATGATCATCTCCAAGAAGCATTGGAAATATTTCTAAAAATATATGTTCAATCTGTGAATATGGGATAATGGGCCATTACATCCCTTTCTATGTGAATCTGGCAAATGTGTAATATTCTTTTCTTTACTATGCGTTAGCACTCGAAAGATACAATGAACGAATCAAGTGAAAGATGAATATAACACATGCTTATGGAGCATAAAGCGCTATAGTACATGATTTCATGAATGAACACGGCAAATTACAATGAGCTTCCTTTGATTTTTGGATGATCTTTATTTGTTATGCTCAGCGGCGGCCGGCTCAGGTAAGCATGGTGAGGCATGGTGGGGCACGGCAGGGTGGGGGGAAGTCAACAGACGACTGAATAGTTATTATTCTATTTTTTTATTACACATAGTCTGTCGTCTGCCAACTTCACCCCTCTCCCACCCTGCTCCCGCCCACCACCCCACCAGGCTTACCTGTGCCGGCTGCCACTGGTTATGTTATCCATAACCCAAAAGTGGATGATTACTAGGCTATGTGTGCACACCTGTCTAATCTGACACGTGCCACCCTTACACCCACCGACCCCTTAAGAGAATGCAGGGACACCCTCTTTGTCAAGGGCCCCGCGAAGGCCACTTGGATTTTGAACCCACACCACATTCCAATTTTGATTTGTATAAAGCTTTGCATTCAGCTGCTCATAAAATAAAATTATAAGAATACCAAGCATGCTTTTGCCTCGAAGGGCTGACATCACTCTGTAAACGTTCTTAGCACACCAGGAAAAGATCAGCATTCATTGTTAAAACAACATAGCTGGAAATCTGTGAGAGCCCGACTCAAACGTTCCAGAAAATGTAGAGTGGCTTTATGGACAGGCTGCATATTTCTGTGTTCTTGCAGTTTTCTGATCTCTAGTTTTTCCTGCAGCTCACTGGACAGAAAAACTCAATGAGTGCACATAATAAGAAAACCCACAAAATAACATGGCAGTCGCATATGTCATATACAAAGAATGTTATGCCTTCTAAATTAATAACAAGACTCGCCAATACTTTCAGTTTTATAAATCGCTGTGTGCAGTATGTGTTCCTGAGTCTAGCTCTTATATCAGTGTCGCTCATAAATGTTTTAAGGTAGGCAAACCATACATTTCGGGGAGAGTCATACAGGCACCAAATCATTTAAACCCCAAAAACGGATAGAGGTATCAGCCTAATCCATCTTCCAAATATACTTATAGATTCAACAAAAAGGAGATGCCGGAACAGCACATGTGAGGAAACCTCACTCCTAATATCCCACTGGAACACTGCCACAGTGAATATCCTTTGGAAAGCCTTATTGGCCTATGGTATTGGCTAAGCCATCGATCGCTCCAAATACAAATTTAGCTTGCTTATTTCGTTCATGGTACGGTGAAAAACTGAATAGGAAATGTACCAACACATTAAAAATTGTCATGGGCCACTCATATCTCCTTGATCGAGGATGCTTAGAAGCACCAATCACTTCAACCACAGATCTTCCATGCCATGATGGTATATCTTCCTATTTAGAACCTGACAGTTGATTCAGTGATAACATATAATAATGAGATATTATCTAGCTCCTAAAATGTATTGGGGACACTTTTTGTGCGAGTCGTACCAATGTTGTATTATGCTGGCAATCTGGGGGTACCCTTTTCAATCCAATCCCATGACAATGTATTTGAAAATGAATAGAGACTTGAGGCAAATACGAACTATAAAAATGCAATTCACTGCAGGATATCACCCAATTTTCATTATACCCAGGTGTGATGGCATACATAAGATCTAATTGGTCACCTCACAAACTTGAATTGTCATTTAGTGACTACCATGAATTCAAGGGATATCAAGGGATATTGATCTGTGGCTGTATTCTAATGTGATATTAGAAGTGAGATTTTCTCATATCTATTGTTCTGCCTGCTCTTTTTTGTTGGATGTGCCAAGTATTTTAAGCCTAACAGAGTCGCATGCACCCCATCTTGTGCTTAACTTCAGTGCATTAGGCTTTTACAACACAGTATTCATCTGATTTTATTCCAGCAACCTTTTTGGCAGATGACTGAGAACTTTTTACACATTCGCAGTGAATTTTTTTCACGCACATCCAGCTGAAAGACAAGGCAGATCTAATCCATCCAAGAGCAAAATCAGCATGGCCGTAGGGAACAATCATCAGATGTTTGCAACAAATAGTATGGATTTCCCCCATGGTTGGGATACAATAAAGGTTGTTTTTACAAGTGTAAAAACTAATTTCGTTGGATATCTGGTTTCTTGTTGTTTCAAAGACATGACTTTGTAGCCCCAATTGTCATTTGTATGCTGTTTCTTAGATATTCTTTTCTGATGCTCTGAACTAGAAGCTTGGCTTTCAAGACCTACACAATGAATCAGCTTGTTATATTGTATTCCCTTAGCAGGAATTGTTGGGAAATCAGAGTATAGGATTATATTGGCTATAATCAGTTTCTTAAATAAGCAGAAACATCAAAGCAATATTTCATTAAGCCTTCATTATTTAATGTTACGTTATGTTATATCATGTTAAAGCAACTTCTAAAGCACACGTACACCAGACAGTTTCATGGTGCCGGAGTTCAAGGAACACTACCACTAAGTGATTTAGTCATATGCCTGGTGGAACAGCCAGGTCTTTAGAAGTTTCCTGAACTGAAAGTAGGAGCTCAATGATCTGATGTCCAGAAGGAGAGAGTTCCAAAATTGAAGGGCCAAGACCACAAATCTTAGTCCCCCCAATTTCTTGCGTTTAAAGAACGGGATGATTATGAGATTCAGATGGGAAGACCTAAGATCCCGAGAAGGGACGTATCACTGTACCCGAGAGGATAGAAACACCGGGCAGTTGCCATGAAGGGCTTTAATGGTGATGCAGCCCAGCTTAAATGCGCTGCTTTCAGCTACCGGGAGCCAGTGTAATTCTTTAATTAACAGGGTGACATGGTGCCATTAAGGCTGGTGGTAGTCTGGCCACCTGGTTCTGCACTAGTTGTAGACTTTTTGATTGACATGCCGGAATACCAAAGTGGAGTGAATCAGCATATTCAATATGAGAGATGACTAAGGCCAATACTACTTGGGTCAGGGCTTCAGTGTTAAGGAACTGCTGATCTTCCTGATCCTTTGAAGCTGAGAGAAACAGGAAGAAACCACTGTCCCAATCTGGACTTTCATAGACAGGTCACTGTCGATAGTGATGACCAGGCTTTTGGTTGAACTCAAAGGGGGTTGGGGGTTCACAGTTTGGCTGGCCAGAAGTTAGAATTCCAAAGGTTTGATGGCCCGCCACCTAGGATCATGTCAGTTTTATCCAGGTTAAATTTCAGGTGTTTGTTGTTCATTCAGGCGCTTATATGTCGCATGGTAGATTGGAAGTTGGAAAAAGAGGCTGCCGGCTGATTGATATCAAAGATCGATTGGAGATCGTCAGCATAGTTGAAGGTGCAAACCTTCCTTTCACTGAGGGAGCGATTAAGGGGAAGTACAGGTTAAAAAGGAGCGGTAAGAGGGAAGAACCTTGCTGCACCCCACATTTCAATTTAACCTTGGGGGAAGAGCTATGGGTGAGGCGTACAGCTTGAGAGAGGTCTTCCAGAAAGGATAAGAGCCACTTAAGAGCCAAGCCCTGAATCCTGGCATTACTGACATGGTGAGCCAGGAGTTCATGGTTGACTGTGTGAAACGCTGCAGACATATCGAGAAATATCAGGTCTTGAGTGGTGTCCTTGTTGGCCCCTTTCCTAAGAAAATCTAGGACCATCAGAATTACAGCCCCTGTGGAATGAGCAGGATGGTAGCCCGCCTGGTGAGGGTCAAGATAGTGGGAATGTTTGATAAAGATGCTGAGACAGTTTGCCACGAGGGCTTCCTGAACCTTGGCTAGAAAGGGGGGCAGGGAAATGGGGTGATAGTTTGTAACAGCTAAAGGATCTGCCTCTATTTTCTACAAGATGGGAACAATTTCTCTTTCTTTAAATGCATTAGGAACAATGCCCTGAATAGGGGAGTTGTTCAGAAGCGCAAGAGGGGAATCTGGACATGTGAGGAAAGCTTTGCTTTATATGTGAGGAGGGCAGCAATCCGTAGGAGACCCAGATCCAGCTTTCCTTAGAAGGTTGGGGAAGGCTTCCCTGGTGATGGGAGGAACCTGCCTCAGCGAGTGAGGGTTCCTGTGCGCAGATGGTTGAGCTTTAGGAGGGGCATTAGCAGGTATGCTAGACTTTATGGTAATGATTTTTTTAAATAAAATAAGTATTGTCTGAGTTACATAGTGCTTAAGTGGGGGCGGGTTTCGCTGTGATTCTATCCAGCTTAGATAGTTCGACACTAATAGCTAAGATTTCCTTTGATTAATTAGTAGAGCTCAATATCTTGTTCGAGAAATAGACAGCCTTAGTTTGTAAGATGGCATTTTTATATTGTTTAGGATGAGTTCGAAATATATCTTTTTTATCTGAAGAGTAATCGTCTCCAGTCACGTTCTGCTTGGCGTAGGGCAAGTTTCTTAAGTTTTAAATCTTAGGAGAACCAGCGTTGGGCATCGTGGGGTCTGACTTTATTGACTTTCTTAATGGGTGCAATGCTGCCAATGGCGGATTCAAGCCCAGATTTAATACTTTCTTCATGTTTATTAATCAGATGCTGTTCAGGTGGGACCATAGTAGCAAGCAAACTGCAGAAGTCTCCAATGTTGGAGCATGTCCAATTTCTTACCATACGGCTCACCTTCGCGTGGGGCTTGGCTAAGTGCAAGTTGGTGAGGGAGAGTTTTATAAAATAGTCGTCGGACCAGGTTCAGGGGAGATCCTTCAATTAGAAACCGTCAAGTTGGATGTCCAGACTTGGTCAAAGGTATGACCTTTGATGTGAGTGGGAACTGTCACATGCTGGGCACAGTTCAGCCCCGTGAGTAAGTCAATCAGTTTAGCAGAGCTTGTGCCGCCCATGGTATCATTAGCTCAATAACTGAAGTCCCCAATTATTAGGATTTTGGCGCAATTGATGACTAGGTGGGAGATCTTTTCACCCAGTAGTTGGGGAAGGGAAACATCCTTTACAACGCAACTTTTACCACGCAATGCCTTTACAACGCGGTATTTACAACGAATACCTTTACAACGCATTGCGCTGGCGGGCGCTCTAGGATAGGGAATAGATTTAATTTACTATCCAACACCTTCCCTACTATCCACGGGGACTGGAGTTGGAATAGTAAATTAAACTATTCACTATCCAGCGCCCCAAAGCACTATGCGTTGTAAAGGTATTCGCTGTAAATACCGCGTTGTAAAGGCATGCGTGGTAAAAGCATGCGTTGTAATGTCATACATCCGTTGGGGAAATAATAGCATGTGGTACGGGAGTCTATAGATTAGTGCACAGATCAAGGGAGTGCTTGGGAAATCAAGTTTTAAAATTAAGCAGTCGACTGACGGCATACCCATTGGTTTGAGAGAAGTACACTAGCTTATGATGAACTATGGCTGCGACCCCTCCCCCTACTTTCCCGGGGACCCTATTAGCTTGAAGGATATAATAATTACTCGGGAATGCTGCTAATATGCCTGGGGTGGACTCTTCAGAGAGATACATTTCAGTGAGAAAGAGTATATCCGGTTTGTCCAGAAGCTGAAATATTTTTAGTTGGTGTTTAACCAAGGAACAAGTGTTCAGGTAAGTAACTGTAAGTGCAGTCCACTCATGACAGTGAGGAATGGAGGGGTCTATATTTATACAGTTGTTTTGCCTGTTGAGGTTGTCTGGGCAGGGAGGCCCAAGAGTGAGTTCAGGGAGAAACTATCTGTGTTTCATGATACTGAGATTAACAAGTTTGGAACAAGTAGCAGTTTCAAGCATAAAGTTGCTGGCATGCAAACTTTTCAACTCCAGTGGTGAGTAGCTTAATATTTGAGCATAATGTCTGGCCCCTGGATCTGGCTGGACGAGGCCCTCTATAGTGCTGTAACAACCTTGTCTCAACCCTTAGTCGGTGGAAGCAAGTTGAGGGCGTATCTGTTCTCCACAACATAGCAGATGTCCAAAACAAGCACTGATAGTTGATCCCTTTTTGGGCAAGAAAAGGAGTGAAATTATCCATTTTAATGGGATGAGAATACACACTTAGGGGTCGATGCCGATTCGGGAAAAACCGCTCCGAATAGCCGTTCGGAGCGTTTTTCCCGTACGAATAGTACCCTGCAACGTCCCGCGTACGTACATCGAAGTACGATTCGTACCAAGAGCCGGACTCCGTACGAATCGTACAGAGACCGTATGACTCGGATCACCGTACGAGCCGCCGTCGGGACCCGCTGTACGCAAGATCTGTACGGCTTGCGGCTGGTTTATACGACCCAGCAAGTACGATACGTGTCGGGTACGCACCGTACAAACCTTTTTGTATGGGAGCTAAAAACAGCCGTAAAAGCAGAGTTTGTGCGGAAACAGGTACGGAACGCCCCCCCCGGGTAAGGTGCGTACCCCCAATGATCGCAGGGGTATGCCTCATACACCCAGCGTACATGGGGTACAGTGTGTAACCCCTATGATCGCAGGGGTACGCACTGTACCCCATGTACGGTGGGTGTACAGGGCGTACCCCTGCGATCATGGGGGGTATGCACTGTACCCCATGTATGCTGGGTGTACGGGGCATACCCCTGCGATCATGGGGGGTACGCACCGTACCGTGTGTATGTGATTGTGTGCTTTTCCGTATGAATCGCCCTTACCTGACGTGGACCGTACGGATCGCGTCCTGATGCCCCGGTCCGGATCGTACTCGTCGGGTCGTACGGCGTGTGTACGAGTCGTACAGAGAGGGCTCCGGATACGATTCGTATGGACATTTTTTTTACCGGATCGGAATTGACCCCTTAATGCAAAAGCACAATTCAAACAGTAAACATATAAAACAACCCTTTATATACTGAACTTCTCGAACACGAAAGAACAATTAAAGCATAAATCACTTAAAAAGGATCTTAACTCTGCTCTTAATAAAGTAAAATCCCTACAATAACCAAAGCAAAGCTTATTGACAATATGAGACTGATTTTATGAGAGGTTAAAAACTTTCAGTAATAGAAGAGTCCAGACCTCACCTTCCGGCAGACATTCACACAGAGCTCACATGGGCAGACTGTTGGAAATTGCCTTTTTTGCAGGTTTAGCCCAATTGTTTTTTCCTTCCTCTTCCTCTTTTTGCTGAATTCTTTTTGCTGGCCTTAGGACTCTGAGCACTTTACTACTACTGATCAGTGCTAAAGTGCATGAGCTTCTCCCCAAAACATGTTGACATTGGTGTATAGCTAATTTGCATGTTTAGTTTACCTACAAGTCCCTTCTAAAGTGGTACACCATGTACATAGAGCACATAATCTAGATGCCACTAGTGGGCCTGCAGCACTGGTTGTGCCACCGACACCAGTAGCCCTTTTCAACCTGCCTCTGGCCTGCCATTGCAGGGCATATGTGTGCAGCTTATTGCTACATCGACGTGCATTGAAAACCACTTTCCAAGCCTTAAACTCCCCTTTTATTACACACAAGTGACCCCTAAGGTAGGCCCTAAGTGGCCCTAAGGACAGGGTGATTTGTAACTAAAAGACAGGACATGCACTTTATGTTATACATATCCTGACAGTGACAAACAGCTAAATTCGTTTTTCAATGCTAAGGCCTACTCCTTCCACAGGCTAGCATTAAAGGTTTCCCTAAAATACTTTTTACGCTGTAATTTCTGATTGGAAAGGAGTAGTTATTTTGTGTTAAATATCTTAAGAATAGTTGTGATAAATCCACTTTAATGGTAAAGTTGGATTTGACAATACTATTTTTGAAATACTTCTAATTTTACTCTGTGTGCCAGTAGCCTGTCTCTAATACATGTCTGGGCTGGGTGACAGCTACACTTTTTGCATTCCCTCTAGACAGCCACAACACAGGAAGGGTTGAATGTAGCAAGGGATTCATCTGCATACTGATAGCCTTCCTGTACATGAAGTGGGGGAGGTGGCTCACACTTACATGTAAATATGTTTTGTCGTTCATTCACAAAAGGGCTGATTTACCCTGCTACTGATAGTCTGGAGATGACTGGGTTGAAAGGGATCCTTGTGCACTTCAGAGAACTCATTTGAAGCCACCCCCTACATCAAAGCCACTTTGGAGTATAAGTACTAGGGCTCAGGCCCTATCAACAAGGTACACTACTGGACATGGGAAATACTCTGCTAGACTGCTGTGCCGAAAGGATTGCCACTTTGCTGTGACTAACCATTCTGAAGAACTGATTCTCTGCTTTGCTGAGCTGCCCTGCTGCCTGCAGATCTCTGCTCTGCTTTGAACAAGGACTGGACCTTCTCAATTGAACCCACAGTGACTCCATGGGCTTGCTGCCTTGCCCCTATTTTCTGAAGTCTTAAGGACAAAAAAGACTTCATGTAATCCTGCTGGTGCTGCTGGACTCTGACATATGTGGGCCCTACCCTTGTCTGAGGTGCCCCCTCCAGTCCTGTGCCTTAAAAGTGGGTTCTCCAGCTGATTTCTGCAAAACCGATGCATTGCCTAGTGCTCCTTCGACGTCGAGGCACAGGCTGTTCGATGACAAAGTATCCACAGCCTGCACGGCTCGACAGTGATGCAGAGGTGACTCAATGAAAAAGGTTTGTATTCACTTCAACGGAGGTCGACAATGACACAGGACCCTCTCTTTGTGGCTCGATGATGACATCGATGATGACATAGTAGACTCTTGACGTCGACAAAAGCTCAATCCATAACAGAGGTCAGGCAACACAATTGATAGGCTCCACAAAACACACAGCCTTGCTGTGGCATGCGGCACAGGCGAAGCTGGGATAGAAGGGGATCATTACAAAACTCACCCCACTTTGGGACACTAAGGCATTGGGACAGCTAAGACACAGTAAAGGGTTTACACAATGGGACAACATTGGTATATCGACGGTGGTAGATCTGTGGGACAAGGGTACGGTTGTCCCATTCTCCCTTCTTCAGCAACAATATAACTTGGGCCCCAATGAAACTTATAGGTACGTACAGATACGACACGCACTACTGCAGGCAATACCGCAGGACAGTGAGG
This sequence comes from Lissotriton helveticus, assembly GCF_964261635.1. Lineage (NCBI taxonomy): Eukaryota > Metazoa > Chordata > Amphibia > Caudata > Salamandridae > Lissotriton > Lissotriton helveticus. The sequence goes on along the minus strand of NC_136057.1, from coordinate 567,337,692 downwards.
TGCTGGAGTCCTCCCCACTAGAAGATAGATTGCTCACGGATTATATGCAGCGTAGCGCCACTTCCCTTACTTACAAAAAACTGCTGAACAACCAGACAGACCCCACATTGAAACTACACGACAAATGGGTGGAGGAAATAGGCGACATGGACGAGACGGAATGGAATGAGGTGCAGGCATCCCAGAGGGATGTGGGTATCTCAGCCAAGCTTAAGCTAGTACAGTTGAAAATTCTACACCGCTTCTATTATACAAGAACCACACTACACAGACTAAATAAAGCTGCGCACCCTTACTGTCTGTGGAGGGGAGGGTACATAATTCCATACCCTCTGGGAATGCCCGCTGATAGCGTCATATTGGCGTCAGGTGATGCGTACAATGTCTCAAACACTGGGGGTATCACTGACACCTGAACCACGTAAATGCCTATTAAACATTTGGGATCCAAATTATCTGTCTAGGTACGGACTAACATGGGGCACCTTGGCCATCATGGTGGCGAAACAGGACATAGCGCAAACAAGGGGAGCCCCTGAATTGCCCACATTGACACAATGGAGCAGGAACATGGACATATTAATGCTTACGGAACGGGCGGTGTATGTAAATAGAGCCTGCCCGCGTAAATGGAACGGAGTCTGGTCCTTGTGGAATAAGTATAGGGGGGACCTATGTGACCCTTTACCAGAAGAAGATGAGGCTAGCTCTGATGAAGAGGTTGAGGGGGAATGGGACTAAAAGTGCTAACCTGCAGCCCGCATTAGAAGAAGTGAGGACACCTCGTGCTAGAAGCAGAGACTGTGAACCGGGTCGTAGATGATGATATATTTAGAAATGTTTATAAAACTCTTATCGTGTTGAGTGTCAATGTGAAAGTTTATTACAAGTTTACATATAATTCACTTTGCAACGTCACAAAATAAGAAAATGTTAGATCCATTGAATATCCGATACACGGAATGTTTGCGACATGTACACCCTAGTTCAACGCGCCGCCGGACCCCAGGGATATCGGCTAAATGGCTGTGTTCACTAGCAAAAATGACCAGATGATATGTACAACGCAGCCGGCCCATGGGGTTGTAGGCCTTATGCTGTGTCATTGTGCGAATGTACAATAAAGGTCTACGTTTAAAAAAAAAAAAAGCTCAATCCATGGTATTCCTTCAGCAGGACCTGTCTGGGTTCTCTAGCAAGCCTGCCCTCCATTGCGGTCAGCCCGAACTGTGACTTCTAAGCATTATTTTCGGTGTATTTTCTTTTATTCATATCTTGACTTCGACTTATTGGATTTTTGTCAATTTGGTCTTGTTTTCCTCAGATTAATATTCTCTATTTTTCCAAATCTCTGTGAAGTCTTTTTGTGGTGCTACTGTAATTTTAGTGTTACACAAATACTTTGCATATTACCTCTTAAGTTAAGCCTGACTTCTCTGTGCCAAGCTACCAGAGGTTAAACACAGGTAGGGTCTGTTTCTGACTTACTCTGACTAGAGTGGTGGTCCCCACTTGGACAGGGTACAACATCTTTCAACTAGAGACTTGATTTCTAACACAGACTTTCACACAGCTTCCATACCGAGCATGCATACATATTCTACACTGTGAGGATTTATTTTTTCTTTGCCTCCCTTTGGGCAGGATTTGCTGCTCAGATGGGTTGATCACCTATATGCTATAGAGCAGTGCTCCTCAAACGTTTTATAACCAAAACCGCAACCCACTTTTGTGACATACTTTTGCGACCCTCCTACCTTTAATGAATATGAGGGTGGATTTTTCAATGTAACTAAAGCACCATGGAGCTTGTCATTTTGAAGACAGACATTTTCCATTGACATGGCTAGTGACTTTGTAAAGATATACATTTTTATTGATAAAACTATATAGCATGCAAATGATAATGTGTGGAAATCAGGTTTCTGTGAATTATTTGTTAAATCATATGAATTGTAGTCCACAATATACACTGTTAATATCCGGGGTTGCAGCATAGTCAGATAATGTTAAACAGATCAGGTGTATTGAGTGACTCCTAGTAGTGAAATAATAATAAGTGACACAGTCAGGAAGGAGGTACAATGATAGAGGTCTGTGGGATTCTCGATAAAGGAAAGTCAAGAGAGAGGTCCATTGGTGGAGCAGTTTATGGGTCTTATTGTGTGCAGGACAGAAGTTCTGTAGGCAAGGTTAGGAGTGCATTAGTAGTGATTTATGCTCCCAATTGCTTAAATATTACATTATTTTAGGAGAGGATTGAGGTGCCTGACACAGATACAGTGGGTTCTTGTATTAGAATAATAGAGTTGCATGGGTTAGAAGAGAGCTGCATAACTAGTGCTGTGCTTTTGCACTTGCAATGAAGAAGCACTAGTTAGTGTAAGTCAGGGTAGAGGTGTGTTGATAAAGTTGTCTGCTCTAAGTAATGGAATTATTTGTTTCTGGAGAGTGGCAGATTTGTGTGTGCACATCACTGCTGGAATGACACTGGGTGCAATAGGTTAGGATGTGCTCAGTGACAGCAGTATACTGGAATATCAGACATCTATGCAAGTTAAAATGAGATGAACTGGGGTTTTGTTTGAACCCCAGTAAAATTATGGGTGCATCAGAATAGGATTCAGTGTATTGGCAGAAATTGTGTCTGGGTCTCTGTGCGGCAGGGAAGGTTTGGGCCATAATGATTTTGAGGTGCAATTTGTGGTCTCAGGAATGCAACAGCAGGGTCTACTGTAGGTCAAGTTTTTGGTACATCGACAGAACTTTTTGTAAGTCGCATTGCTAGAATATTGAGGGCTACTCAGTATTGATTTGTCTCTGCAATAATTGTTGTGGCACACAGCAACAGAATGTCAGCAGGTGCGGCAAATCAGAACAGAGGTGCATCCACACAACTCTGTGTAGGTATCTCCACTGGAATAGAAGTGAAGTGGGACAATACTGATTTATATTAGGTAAATATGTGAGGGGTCACATTTATGGCAGTTTAGAGTGAGCTGCAGATCAGGATTGAGATGCATTGGAGATCTATATAAGTATGCAAGAATAGAACAGCAGCAGTGTTGTGGATGACATTTGAGGTTGGCTGGAAGATATGTGTGCACCCAGGGCTGAAAAATAGGGGTGCTTAAGTCAGGAGAGTTACTTTAGCAATGCTGTTGTATCCAGGGTCTTGTTCTTAAAAATTATGAATGTCACTTCCAATACATATGTTTGTACCACGCAGACTCACAGGACCCATCCATGTTGAGCCCCTTACCCATGTTTTCCATGTAGTTTACTTGTAAGCAAGGATGCCACAGGTTGTCTTCTGATGAACTGTGAATGGTACAATTCTATTCTACAACTCCTTGGATATCGAGCGGGTACTAAATCTGGTTGTCAGTAATCAAGGTTTGGTTCTGAGTGTGCATTGAAGCAGGTGGAGAGAACACTCAATGTATGCATTCAAGAGAGCACCCTACTAATTAAAAAAAAAATCAAGGCTGGCGAAACAAAGATGGTGAGTGATGCTGCTTTAGCGCTCGCACATCATTCACCCACCTGGAGTATTAAGGCCTTCTAGAAGAAAGATAGGTATACCAGTGTTTTCTTTTTTTCTTCTTTTATTACTTGGTCTCTTAACCTGCTTTAAACTGATATTTCCCTGTGATTTCTGATACTCTGGATTCCTGCACCTTTTCATTTTAGTCACCCAGTACACAATACCTGCCCCATGATTCACCAAAGCATGCACCATCCTATGCCCAGTGTCACTACCTCAAAACATTTTATTATGGGTCATTGTAGGATTACAAACATGATTTCCCAACCAAACAAGTTTCAACCACAGGACATACTATGGCATAAATAGTCACTACTTGTGGCAGGGAATTACATGTCACATTTGGTAAATTGTGAAAATTACATCTGCCTACACACAGGGTAAAGTTGGCAGACTATATCAAGTTTCTAAGGCAAAGTTTAAACATTTCCCGACCTCGAATCCTGAGCCCTTCACAGGTTCACGAGGCTGTGCTCATTAATTGGCACTGATCCTTCGGAAATGGGTCACACTTACCCTGGAGATCCCAAAAGTCAAAGAGCGATGCTGTGACCATCCCTTGAGTAGAATTTGCTGCTAGTTAGGACTGTGATGCTTTGCCATACATGTATATATGCCGCAGTAATACAAAATCAAGTGTTGTGCTGGTAAGGTTTCCGGGACCTTGGCGACACATATTTGTTACATGAGCTAGAAAAGCAGTAGCACTGGATGTTTCTCAGTGCCAGACCAGTACGAGCACCAGCAGACTAGCCCGAGGTTAAACTAGTAATTTGCGAGCTACAGCACTGCAATAAAGTGGTTGCTGCATGGCACCTTTGAGGAGCATTTGGAGAGCTATATGTGGGTTGCAATACGGAGCAGCATAGGGTTTGGCAGGTCAGTGTGAAAGTGAACCAGGAGAGTCGGGTGTCTTTATATTGTAACGGGTAATTGTAGCAGCATCTTGACAATGTGTGGGCCCAAGTACTAGAGTAGATTCTAGGTGTCGTTGCTGATCTGTGTGTGGGTCAAAGTCAAGAAATTTAAGGTGGCAGTAGGAGAGGGTTGAGAGGCATTGACAGAGTAGCAAAAGGGCTATCTTGACTGTCTGCTACAGGTCATGATTGAATCACCTTGAAAAGGCAGTGTGGCAAATTAATGCTTCATGCCGCGGTAGAAATGCAATAAGTCTGTACATATATTTGTATGTGGTATTTCTATAGCACAATCCTAGCCAAAGGGCAGAAGAGCATTGTAAATTGACAAAGATAAGCGTGCATTTAATGAATATGAGGAGATACAGCTGGACAGGGGACTGTTAATGCATCGTAATGTAGTGTTCTTTAAAGAGTTGAGCCGTCAACTCTTTCTCAAATTGGAAAAGCACTGGAGAAGTTCTCCTGACCACAGCGATGTTGATCAACATCCTGGAAAAGGTATGCCGTCTTATTTTCTTCTTTTGTATACTTCTTAGTCAGCAGTCTGGTATTGTCCTGTTTGTTGGTGAGCCGAGATCCACCAGAGATAGTGAGCTTATCTGCATTTTAAGCAGGGGTGCTGGTCCTGATAGCTTTGTAAATCATGCATCTGATTTTGAAGATGGTGTGATTTGGCAGGAGGAATTAACGGTGTTCCCTTAGGATTCGGGTGATGTAAACATATTTCCTTACGCCCTGGATGAGACATGCTGCAGCATATAGACTGCCCTTAAGCTGTGTGAGTGTGGTGTCTGGGAGGGCATAGAGTAGGGCATTACCACCATCTGAATGCAAGAGTATGAGGGCTTGAACAGCAATTTTGAAAACTGGGGTTTGAATGTCCATGGTTATGTCTACTGCTATGCCAATGCTGGAACTAGGGAGGGGTATGCGAGTGCGTAAGGGGGAAATCCCCTGGGATGTGAGCTAACCAGGTGCAACATGGAGTAGACAGGTTTCTGTGAGAAGGAAATGATGGAGATTAGAAGGGAGAGAGCTCAGTGGAAGAGAGAAAAGTGCAGGGAAGTGATATGTGAATGGAAGATATGCTACAGAAAGGCACAGTAAACTTAGTAGAGATTAAGTTGCAGAATAAAGATTGTGTATGGTTAGCAAGGGTTAGAATACTGCTCAACGCCGGACTTTTGAAGACCTCACTCTTCTTTGCCCATGTCCTGTTGATCCCCTCAGTGCACATGTCTGGGATACTGATTAGAGGATTTAGCATGTAGTGTTGAAGTAACTGACCCTAGAATTGTGACAGTGGATTTCTGCCTATGCTTGGCAGACGTCAGAGTCACAGGCCACCTCTCATTATCAGAGATGGGCTGCGAGACACTCCCTGCTGGCCTGCCATGGTCCCATGTTATATGCAAACCCTGTCAAAGAGCGGTCAGGCTGACAGGTGTGGCATTTGAGAGAGCAGTGTGAACTATCAGCAGATGCAGGTCTGCCAGGCTGAAGGAGAACCCTTCACTAATGCCCCCAGCGCAATGATAGCAGCCACTCAGAACAAGCATTTGCAGTGCAATAGGTCTTGCATTACTAAAGGTTTGAGCTATTGCTCAAATTTGTATTAATACGAGAGCTATTGCACTGTAAATGCTCAGAGTGGACAAATAAATAGCGAGCAAGGGAGGGAGCAAAATGAGGGGAGTGGTGTGGCTCACTGGTTAGAGGAGGCAGACCCGGGAGCAGAAGTCGGCCGGCACCAGGGTTTGATTCCCGACGCGGCAGGGTCTTGGACCAGGGTCAGCGGACTCGATAATTCTCGCCTCGGTGCCCACTCTAACCAGGGGTCCCACTCGGCAACTCTGGGCATCAGCTTGCCTAATCTCCACAACGGCCCCCCCCCCCCCAACGCTGGGGATGCTTGGTTCCACCTTGGGGATTCCCAGCAGGGACCATCCCACAGGGAAAGCCAGGACGGGTTCCCCAGCGGTATACAGCGCCGAGATGCCCCCCGGCGATTCGCGCGCTTTACAAAAATACATACATAACATATAGGGGGGAGAGAGAGAAAAAGCAATTTAGGGAGAGACAGAAGAGATGTGGGATAGGAAAAGTGAAAGTGAGGAAAAAGCCAACGTAAACAGAGAGACCCTATCAAACAGAACACACAGATAGTTAAAACCTCAGATAGATGTTCACAAGCCACATTATCTTAAGAAATATAATATCTGCAGTATTATGGACAACGAAAACTGCAGAGATCACTCATGTGACGGAAAAGAGCTGGTTCCTGTGCACTTGGGGGAGAGATTGTTTATCTTTAGAAGGGGAGGAGAGATCAGCCTAGAGTGAGATAAGAAATACAGGGGGGTCTCCAAGGCTTATAAAGCGTCAACCAAGCAAAATGAGCAAGCATCACCACAGAGGAGCCAGCCATACAAGGAAAAATATAGTTCAAAAGTACAGCACATTTACAGACGGAGTACAGAAGAGCTCACTGAAGGGACTTGCATGTGTCTGCTTGTCACAGAGATAGACGTTGTAAACACTGGAAAACGATGGCTCAGGAAAGCTACCTACCCTATCTGGTAAATAAGCGCGGATGATGGTGACGGTGGGGAGAGGGGTGTCAGCAGCATGGAGAAGTGGTGAGTGGGAGGGAAAATAAAGAACACAGGCAACACGCAAACAAAACAAAAAAAAGTACCTGAAACAGCGTGATCAGAGGAGAGACACAAATTAAGCTCAATGAATCTGTGCTTGGCCCATGTGCTGGAGATGAAACAGGAAGTGACTCCTAGCCTGAGCTATCCAATTAGGAAGCTGTAAAGAACAAGCGGGTGTCGTGCTAAAACAAAGGGTGGCGCCCATTTAAAATGAAAGGTATGTGCATAGTGCCCTATGAAGTGGGTGACCATGGTAATAAAATAAGGTAAGCAACTGCACCCGAAGTGGTGGTGCTCCGCGTTAGCAAGGTGTGCAAACGCTTCTAATGAATAGAGGTGGATGTGAGCTCTTGCACTTTCTAGGTCAGGGCAGTGTCTTGTTGAACGCAGCCCCTAGCTAGGAAAATATAGGGTGCAGTGCTAAAACAAATTGTGGCGCCCGTGTAAATAAAACATATGTGCATGGAGGCCCATGAAGTGGGCGCCAGGATAATTAAAAAAATATATAAAAGTATGGCCATGCAAAGAAAAATGAGAGGATTGGCATGCTAAAGAAAATCACATGTAGCCTATGTGTACATTGTAACATTTGCACTAATTTTAAACAAGTAGTGCCCAAAGGAAAACAAACAACCACAGCCTAAGGAAACTGTAGTTGGCTACTGCTCCTGAAATAAAAAACGGATGTGAAGTATCTGGAGCCCCACCAATTAGGAGCCAGGAAATACAAGCGACCAGGAGTGAACCAGAAGCAAAAGGCAAGATTACACTCCATGTAGAGCGAATAAAGCAGGTGTTGCAGAAAGTGCATGCACGCTGCCTAGGCTCGACCTAAAAAACACTGGGCGCCACTGGTTGCTTGAGTCTACGTAGTCCAACACAGTGAGTTTAAACCATCAATGTAAGTGCCTTTATGGCTCCTGAAAGCTTTGCTGGTGTGCTAACATGTCTCCAAGGAAAAATAAAGAGAAACATACTTCAGATAAAAAAAGGTTGTTCTGAAATCTTCCACAAAGGGAATGCTAATTGACCCTCTCATAGACACCCTCTACTCCGGGTGAATTAGTGCTGTATTAAATACTACACGATCTGAAGAAATCTTCTTGTGATCTTTCATAGAAGAGTGTCACGGCAGAGTGAAGGCCAAGGACCTCAAGATGCATGGTCTGAAAAATACATGTGATTCCATGTAATGCAGCTAGAGCGTTACACAACTGAACTTCAGGAACAAAATACCTTTAAAGAATGTACCATGATGTCTGTTTTATCACTAGAATCCAAAGAAGAAAACATAGGAAACATGCAGGTATGGTGAAGGTGTTCTACCCATTTGTGAGAAGCTCCGGGGCAGTGCTGATCAATTAAGTCATAGCAACATTCTTTGGAGCGTCAGAAAACATAACTCTACAGAAGTCAAAGGTTTGAATGGGAGATACTGGAGAGTCTGCAAACCAACACAAATCCCAAGAAGGACACACCACCTGCAAGACGGGACAGAGATTTTAAAACTTCTTAAAACCCTGGAGAACAGGCCCTGGAGAACAGGCCCTGATCATCCACCAGACCATCCCAAAGAGACTGAAAAACCTTAACAGTCGCACACTGAACCTTAAGAGTGGCCAGACTATGACCCATATGAAACTCATCCTGAAGAAATTCCCCAACCTGAGCGAGAGAAACAGAAGCCAATGCCTCAGATTACACCAAGCCTGAAATGTCTTCCAATGCTGAGCATACATAGACCTGGTAGATAACCTCCTGGAAGTCTGAACAGAAGAGGAGACAGAGGAAGAAAGACCCTACAACATCAAACCTGACTGTTCAAACTCCATATCAGCTTGAAATTTCTGCCAGAGACTGGCCCTAGATAACTGGAAAACTCAGGGGTAAAAGAACCAAGGGAAGCCACCACTCCTGGCCCATCTTCATCACCATCAGAAGAGGAAATCACATAGTGTGGGGCCATGCTGGAGCCATTAGAATGACGTGAGCCCCATTCCTTCGCACCTGAATCAGAAACGGAGGATCAAAGAAAGCGGAGGGAAAGCCACACAGCCAAGGCATGTCAAGGCATCCACCCCTAAGGCAGACGCCTCCCACCCCCCTGAAAGATGCCACTTTTGCTGGCATCCATTGTGACGATCACAGGAACTGGAGTGGACAAGGGAATACCCTTCAGGATGTTGGACGAAACCAGCCACCAGTCCAGCGCCCTCTGAATTGCTACTGTCACAGGAAGATGACAAGACAAATCCTGCACATTGGAAACCCACTGTCTCAGAATAAATCTCATAATGATAATGAGGTGCACCTGGCCCACGGAATCAAGAATACTGTGGCAGCCAGATCCCATAGATGTGAATGAATTTTGATCACCCTTGAGAGTCACAATGCCCAGTTCCGTCTGCAACCAAACTACTATAAAAATGCGATCCTGAGTTGGAGTCAGCTGTGACTTCCTTGCATTCACTAAGAAGCCATAAGATGATAGAAGATTCTGCAGTGTCTTCACATGCAAACACGTCAGGGGAAGAGATGCCCCCTTGACAAGGTGGTCGTCGAGGTATGGAAAGATGGACATCCCCTGCAGGTGGAGAACAGCTATCAGGGATGCCGACACCTTGGTAAACCCACGTGGGGCTGACTTTAGCCTGAATGGAAGTACCTGGAATTTTAAATGTGTTGAACCCACAGCAAATCTGAGAAAACTCTGATGATTCGAATGAACAGGAATCTGCAAGTATGCATCTGAAGGTCGATAGTTGCCATGAAGTTCCAAGGAAACATCAGTAGGATGAGCTGCTCTACTGACAGCATCTTGAATGGCAAGGATACCAACCATCGGTTGAGGTGCTTCAGGTCCAATACAGACCAAAATTCCCCTGACACCAGAAAGACAACAGAATATACCCCTTGACCAACTTGCTCCAGAGGCACAGAAATGATTGCCCTCTTCTCCAACAGTGCCATGAACCCAGCCAGCAGACTGGAGTGGGAGTAGGGATACACCCCGTACCAGGAACATAGCTGTTCCGAACCATGCTCAACACCCACATGTCTGAGCTGGAAAGCACCCATGCTGGAAGAAAACTGCTATTCCTCCACCCACAGGTCTTGGGTCCAAGGAACTGCAATAGTAAGTACCACTGACTAGAGGGCCCCACTGTCACGTGGAAGTGTTCGGCTCAGTTAAGAAATGCCATATTAACATGCTCACATTTCTTTAGTTGCCTTTATTCCCTAAACACGGTGATGTCTTACAGGCATTCATTTGGGAGCACACGTAGTAGAACATTCCTCGAACTCAGTTTGCTTACAATACCACTTTGTAAGCACTGTATCAGAAGAACATCTTGAACATTCTGAACAAGGGTCAAGTTCTGCACGCAAGGTGCTGTTTGTTTTTGGATGCTACACGACAGTGCCATCACAATGGAATAAATAATAGCGGCCTGACTGGGGCTTCGGCATGGTAACATGGTGTATGCTATTATATATATATGACATAAAGCCTTTGTTTATTCAGAGGAGCATTTTGCTGGCACTGAGAGGTCATGTATGTTGGCATTTCAGCCCAACCTATTGCTGTCATCTCCTGTGAGGGTACAAATATCTTTTATAAACCTTTTTTTACAGCACTACGATGGTACAGTCCTGAGGAAGACACACCTGAGTGTCGAAACGCGTAGACAGGAAACCATCCAATAGTTTTTAAATTTAATAATTGTTATATGTATGAAATTATGCATATGCTATAATGCTGAGATTTTTTATCATTTGTGTATAATCATGTATCGATTTTATCAAACAGTATGTTGTGTATGAAGAATTAAATTGTATCCCATGTGTAAAAACAGTAGTTGATCATTTTTTATTTTGTGCGGCAAATGCCAATTCTCATGTGCTAGTAGGTATTAGAAATTTGCCTGGGTATTCTATTCACATATATTATTTGCCCTGACCCAGGAAATTGATCCGTATCAGGGGGTCCTTGTTGCTTTACATGTATGCTATTATATATATATGACATAAAGCCTTTGTTTATTCAGAGGAGCATTTTGCTGGCACTGAGAGGTCATGTATGTTGGCATTTCAGCCCAACCTATTGCTGTCATCTCCTGTGAGGGATGCTGTCCAATTCTACAACAAGACGGACAGCTTGCTGACACGTACCCACAGGTAATAGAGAGTTAGGCCACCAGACAGGGATTTGGCAGATCCACTCTCCTTAGACATGATCAGTTATAATGCGTTAGGAAGGAGTCCGACAGATTTCAATACTTGTATGAAAGAATATATTTTTCTGAAATCAGCGAAATGGTGCAATTGTTCATCTTTTTCACCATTCTCCTAATGCTAATCACATTATTCTGTTTCCTTCTATTGATTATTGCAGCACAAGTATTATACTCAAGAATCACAATACTTCAGAAAATACTATAAAGCTTCACTGTGTATTTCTTGGTAGGTCTTTGGGTAAGCATAAGTGACTAATACAAAGGGTTCTAGACCTGTTACGACAATTTCCTTAGGAAGTCAGAGTTCTCATTGTTCTGAGGTTACACATCCATTTGCTACCCTGTAAGGCTAGGGGTACAAATGGGCTAGCAGCACTACAGGCCAACATAACCTGAGTGGTTCTCAGAATCAGTCTTACACCAGTCTAACGTTTATGTTGTCCAACAAACGCATAGCTTCACTGTGTATTTCGTGTGTAGGTCTTTAGGTAAGCATAAGTGACTAATACAAAGGGTTCTAGACCTGTTGCGACAATTTCCTTAGGGAGTCAGAGTTCTCATTGCTCTTTGGTAACACATTCATTTGCTACCCTGTAAGGCTAGGGGTACAGATGAGCTAGCAGCACTATAGGCCAACATAACCTGAGTGGTTCTCAGAATCAGTCTTGCAACATTCTAACGTTTATGTTGTCCAATAAACGCACAGTATTTCCTGAGAAAGTATAAGCTGTACGATACCGCCTTGGAGGAAACATCCTGCTGCTTGCATGTCTGAGGCTGAAACCTCCTCCTGTGGAAGGAATGGGAGTGGGGGAGTGAAATTCCTGATGTCTCTGGCATCGGAACGATTCCGAGGCTCAGAAGATTCACTAGAAGAGGACCTGTACAATCAGGTGTGCTTCTGATTCCTAAAGGACTTCTGGATAAGACTGTCCAAATATTCACCAAACAACCTGCCACCCTTAAATGAAGGCTGAGAAAAGAAGACTTCTCAGCCAAATCTGCTTTCCAGTCCTGCAACAAAAGGTTTAATCTGGCCATGATAGCAGAGGAGGAGGCCACTGTGGCTGCCTTGATTATATCTGCCGACACCACAGCCAGAAACTTCGCCTGTTGCTCCATACGTATCAGGAGATCCGTCACACTTGAAACTACCAGCATGGCTTCCGCAAGATCCTCTATAAGGGCAGAGCAGCCAACACCCCATAAGATGCCGGCCTGGAAACCGGATGAGAGGCAGCAAAAAATTTCTTACGGCCACCATACACTTTGTGATCCACATGATCCGAGGGAAAACAGTCATTGGATTTAGCAAGGATCTGTTAATGAGTAGGGCCAGGATGGAGTCAACCATGATGGCATGGGGCAACAGCATATCCCCTTCTTCCAAAGCATAAGACTTCTGAAGAAAATGGGGAATCTGGCTATGTTTGTGATCTGAAGATTGCCTCTTTAATCTTGGCTTAGCAAATTGTGGAAAAAGATCCTCAACGGCCCTCTCCCTCGGAAGTGGCACCATGATTAGATTGTCTCTGATATGCAACAACATAAGCCAGCCCTTTTCTGAATATGAATTTTCCACCAGGTACCACATGTTTCTCAGCCCCTGAGTCAGCAGATGAATCTGAACCCTGATCATCATTTAACAGGGCTGAAGTACACTCAGCTTATGCTTGGAGAACAAGGCTTAAGAGACTGCCGCATCAATCATTGCCTGGACTTCCAAGGCAGGCAGGGAAACAGGAGCCACCAGAACCCCTTGCTGGCACATCCTACTCATAATCAATCTCCTCCCCTGAAGCAGGAGATTGTGACCTCCATCTCTTCGCAGTTCTCCACTTCAAAATTACTAATACAGTCAACAATAACACAAAACATTGGCAAATAAATAGAATCTAAAAAGACATCATTGAAGAGAATTCCCTACAAAAATCTAAACCTGTAATCAATGCTAAACAGAAGCTAAACATACACTATCCAATAGGGAATTACCCTGCACATTAACAAATGACCTCAAATTAACACCTGCTGTAAGGATTTCCCTGCATCTCAGCAACTGACAATCCAGAAATCACAGGATGCCATAGTGGCACAGAGACTGGAAGCCGAGTCACCAGATTCAAAGTCTGCAGCTCAGGCCTCAATGCCACATCCCGAGAAACAACACAAAGCATTTGCTTGGGTGCTGAGGAGTCTCAGGTTCCCAGGCAACAAAAAACTCCCCCGTGTAGGCCAGATGAAGGCACTGCACTCCTATGGCCAGCCAAGACTAGAAGGGGGAAACAAATGCTCCAGTCTGCGATCTCACAGGCAGGCGTGCCACAAATCCCCCCTAAGCCCTGACTCAGTCAGTCAATTTAGCTTTATTCGATTTTGTTTAAAAACCATAAAAGCATACATGTTAAAAAAGAAATAAAATAAAACAATCATGACAAAAATTTCATACAAAATGCATAGAATGACAGAAGGATAAAACATTTGTATATGCTGCATCAATAAATTCTATTCTTTAGCAGTCATTTTTTTCCCATGCCCATGTCCAGAGTACATTTTTTCAGGGTGATTAAGGGCAGGAAAGCCATGGCCACAGAGTACACGGGTAATTCTGCCCTTCGGATGAACTGACTCGGCCCTTGGTTTTAGGCGGGTGGTATATGCCATACTTGGGTAAAAGTCACGAAGATCCCAGACAGATATAGGGCCAACACCTTCACGGGGATACGAAGTTCGCATGTAGGGAACAACTAAACTGCTTCTAAATTTAATTAGAACAAGATCACCATCAATGTCTTTTTTAAGGGGACCTAGCCAACCCACCCTTCTAACGGCCATGATGGTACCGTCCAATCCTAAGGGCAGGGGCCTATTTTTAGTTAACCAGTGCGTGGTTTTGTTACGTAAATCTTCGTCCCGCTCAATGTTCCCAAGTTTGAGTACTGGAACTCCCGCAAGAATACACACAAAGGGTGCAGCCTCCGGGGGTAACTGTATGTGTGCTGTATTATTTGGCTCTACTCTTGTAGCTGTATGTTGTGTGGGGCCGGATTTGGGTTTAGCTTTAGGGGCATTGGAGGGTAAAAGAATAGGGACTACATGGTGAAGTTGATTGTTACTGGTTGTAACAGATGGATTGGGACAAGTTGGTGCTAAAGGTTTATCGGCACATAATTGGTTGGACTTAATACATTTCTCTATGCCCAGCAACCTATCCTCTAGGGTGGAAATCTTAGCAATCAATGGTGAAATAAGTGAACCGACCATTTGTTCAATCTGGGACAAAAGATTTGAATTAAAAGTTGTTACCAATTGGTCCATTTTTTCTTCCAGTTTTAGAAAGGGGTTAGTTCGAATCAATGGAGAGCTAAAAGACAATTTTTGTTGTTTTAGTTTGTTCCCTGTAAGGTTAAGCCCATCCCTCTTCCTTTTGCTAGTTTCGTACTGAGGGTTAACTGTGGTTGGTGTATTAACAATTTGGGATTTGGGAGGATGTGCCAGAGGACTTGGGATTGGTGTTGACATAACAGAACAAGGTAAGAGAGTTTTAGTGTCATTTCTCGGTACCACAGTGGCATAACTAGTTTTGCAAAGAGAATTTAGCTTGTCCAACAACGAGAGTTGCACTATACCATTAATTGGATCTAGCGACTGATCAATGAGTATGCTAGTCATTGCAGATACGTTCGTTAAGGTAGTAGGTGGAGATGGCATACAAAGAACTTGTGACCCTGGGAGCAACCCTTTATGGCTGATGGGTTTATTGGTCATTCCCTTGTAAGACATAGTAAAATATGCAACGTTAAGCTCTAACAAAACTGCAGAAATAAAACAGAAAGTGTAAGAACTATTAGCAACTTAAGTCCAATGGCCAATCTCTTGCCGGAGTGTCAGAAAGATCTACCAATTATTACCTTGACAGTGTCTTAGGGTCAAAGGGGGTGGCCCCGTCCCGTCCTCTTCGTGCCTCTGAGGGCCACAGAGGGCCCGCCCTTTGCCCGGGCTTAGCCAGGCGGCGCCCGCGTGCGTCCCGCGAGGTGAGGCTCCCAGGTGTATTTGAGCGCCACCGGGCGTCTGGACAACGTAGGCGGCGTCCTGGCCGCAAGATCTACCGGGTAATGTAGTCCCTTGGTCCCGGAGTAGGCGGGAGGGGTCAGGAGCAGGAGCACGGACTGCCTGGTGCTCCGTGCGGCAGAACGCAGTTTGCGGGAGCAGCGTCCTGCAGGTGAGTGCCCCCAAAAGACTCTGGCAATATCCCCGCTTCGCCGGGGCTCCCAGGTGTATTTGAGCGCCACCGGGCGTCTGGACAACGTAGGCGGCGTCCTGGCCGCAAGATCTACCGGGTAATGTAGTCCCTTGGTCCCGGAGTAGGCGGGAGGGGTCAGGAGCAGGAGCACGGACTGCCTGGTGCTCCGTGCGGCAGAACGCAGTTTGCGGGAGCAGCGTCCTGCAGGTGAGTGCCCCCAAAAGACTCTGGCAATATCCCTGACTCACTGCATGCCCACATCAAAGATGAAACATTGTTGCCACCTTCCAAAAGAGCAGCACAAGCCCGAGACAAGACTATGCAGCCCCCAAGCCCGCTGGCACCGCACGTTGGTAAAGGAGCTGTAGAAACCTGTGGAGCATGAGCACCGTGCCTGCCCATAGGGAGCTCACAATAAGAAACATGAAGTAGGGAATTTCATATGCTAGGAGGAAGTTGTGAAGGGAGGCTCAGGGGCCTCAATATGTGACTCATCACAGCGAAAGGGACTTGTGTCAAGTGAAAGAGTATGTCTCATTCACATCCTCTTAAGAAGGATAACATACAAGACGTTCATGTTTGCCAACATCCATACTAATATAATAAAGAGAGAGCCCAAACCTTTGAGGCGGGTAATCTCAGGAACCTCAGCACCAATCACAACACCCAATACAGCGTTCGAAAGGGCAGTTGCAGCATAAGGACATAGGCTATGCAGACGCCTACCATATACATGTAAAAGGTAAAAGAACTGTGCCAGCAAAGTAGTCCGTTGTGAGCGTGTCTACGTTGTGCTGTGGGCGTGTGCTGGGGGCGTGACAAATGCTGGGGTGGCGTGTGGAACGTTCCGTCCTACATGCCATGTCTCATATCGTGTGCTAATCCCACCCTGCTCCCTTTAAATACCCCAGCACCCCATAATCATAACCCACCCTAACTCCTTAAAATACCCCAACACCCTTAAACACTAACCCATCTTAACCCTATAAATATACCCTGTACCCCAAAACCCAAATCTGTCCGTAAACCCTAAAAATACCCCTGTACCCCAAAACCCAAACCTACCCCTGAACCCTAAAAATACCCCTGTATGCCAAAACCCAAACCTAGCCCTGAACCCTAAAAATACCACGGTACCCCAAAACCCAAAACTACCCCTGACCGTGAAAATACCCCTGTACCCCAAAACCCAAACCTAGCCCTGAACCCTTAAAATACCCCTGTACCCCAAAACCCAAACCTACCCCTGAACCCTAAAAATACCCCTGTACCCCCAAACCAAACCTAGCCCTGAACCCTAAAAATACCCCTGTACCCCAAAACCCATACCTATCCCTAAACCCTAAAACTACCCCTGTACCCCATAACCCAAAACTATATCTGAACCCTTAAAATACCCAAACCCCCAAAACATATACCTCAGTACCCCAAAACATATACCCCTATACCCATACTTACCTTATCCAAACATTTTTTCTAAAAACATGCTTTTACCATTCACGCATTTACAACGAATTTCGTTGTAAATGTATATGTGGTAAAAGCATATAAAATGTAATGCAATGTGTTATAATGGCAATGCGGAGTCATGGTACTTTCGTAATGAAAGTATGTGGAGTGATGATATGCGGAAAGAAAGTTGCGGAATAATGGGTGTTTACCCTCCCCCGGTAAGTACATTGGTGGCACGGCGGCCCACATCTCCAGCAACATACTCATATTTTTTCACCACCCATTTGAAAAATGCACAGGTCTCTCTCATTGATGGCCAGCACTGACATACACTTTTAGACACACCTCCCGCCACAAGTTCTAGAATTGCGAACTTTAGAGCTGGGGAGCTGCGTTCGAATCTCGGCATCAGCTCAACATCCTCTGATTCCAGGCAAATCGCTTTGTCTACCCGTGCCAATCACAAATGAATGTGTTCTTCTGTAATGTAAATTGTGCTCATGCCATGTTGTCGAGTTTGCGCTATATAATATTGCAAGGAAAAATAAAGTAGGGAAACTCGAGTTCACACACTACTGAACGCGCACTCTTAAGTGCATCAGCAGTGCACTGTGAATCGGAGCATTTCACAGGTCTGTCACAGATAACAAATGCTATCAAAACAAAATCCTACAAAACAATATACTACTGGCCGGCAGCAATTCATACCTGGACAACGTCGGGACGGGCTGCTAGTACTATTATAAAGCAAACACAAGGCGATGATGGACGGAGCATTGAAACTTTTCAGACACTCACCCAGAGTCACAGATCTGGGTTGAATCCATCATCATTCTTTAGCTCACTTCGCCACCTCAGTTCAGACCCAGCTATATGCAAATCAGTCTTGACCCTGTGCCTCATGGGAATAGTCCAGTCCGAACTGCCAAGCCAGGTCTTCCCTGAACCGGAAACAAGCATCATGGGACTGGTGTCTGTGTAACACCCTTCATCAGCCAGGCTAGCTTGAATTCAGTGGCAAAGTGAGCATGGGACCCACGTCTGAGCATACCCTGCCAACTTAGGGCTAACAAAGCAGACACAAGGAGATGAAGGACAGAGCGCTGGAACTTTTCAGACACTCGCCCCCAGTCACAGATCTGGGTTAAATCCATCATCATTCTTTAGCTCATTTTGCCACCTCAGTTCAGACCCATCTATATGCAAATCAGTCTTGACCCTGTGCCTCATGGGGACAGTCCAGCACGTACTGCTAAGCCAAGTCTTCCCTGAACCGGAAACAAGCATCCTGGGACCGGTTTCTGGGTAACACCCTTCATCAGCCAGGCTAGCTTGAATCCAATGGCAAAGTGAGCAAGGGACCCACGTCTGGGCATACCCTGCCAACTTAGCTTGTGTTTGCTTTGTTCGCCCACCCGAAAAGCCAGGTCTTGTCAAATGCCTTAGTTTATAGCTAATATGCATCAATAAACAGCAAGGCATGAACTATGCCTGCAGATTCTCTTAGTGTAATATGCTATTTATAACCTGTCTTGAGGAAGGATGGGGGTGTATGAGTCTTTAGTGAGCCATGGACCTCCCCACACTCCACAACCGTATCTGCTCGTATGCACATAGATAATGAGGGGCACAATTCAGTTTTTTATTCTTGTTAGCTACCAGTAAGCTAAGGTGCCGTACTAGTTATTGCAACCACTACCTTTTCAAGTGCTACCAGTAAGCTAAGGTGCCGTACTAGTTATTGCAACCACTACCTTTTCAACTGCTATGTCATTTTACCTCAGCTTACTAAAACCAAATTACAGTATGGCCTCTTGGCGCTAATATTAACCAATTAGACTATGATGCACAGACACCTGAATTCGGATACCACAGAAATAGGGGTAAGGAGTTATGTGGGGATTAACCATATTTTGTGTGACAAGTAAGAAAAAAACATATTCCTCCACTTCTAACCAGTACATACATTGTTTAGCAGGGCAGGACAACATAAACTTAGTTGATGGTACTAATGTATTTCTAGTGGTAATGCAACCGTGTGCGCTGTGTAATAAAAGGAACACAAGAGCTGCTTAATTATGGTCAGTGCCCTAGGGGAACAACAGGCGTAGACAACAGGCCCAGAATATGAATTGATGTTTTCCAAGATTAAACAGTGTGCTATATTCATAGCCTCGTGGTTGACATTGGGGGTCTGTTGAGTAATGCGCCCAGCTGTTGCAAGTGGTGAAACACCATCAAAATGTAGATTTGTGTCGCAGTCAGCTTAATCCAGAAACTTTGTGTGACAGAGAAGGGTGTTCTCAGCTCTATGTCGCAGAATGAAACATCGGAGATTCTCCTCTGTCGCTAACAATAGGAGGAGGCCCCTCAGCTGACATGGGGAAATGTCCATGCAAATTAAGGTATCCCCATAGAAAAAGCAAATGTCAAAAAGTGCTGAAGGGCAATGAAGCTCTAGAGGGAAGTACAGAATTTAGATCACTGTGAGAGGTTGTCTAAATTTTTTACCTGCATTTTCTAAGGGAAGAGTTTTATCACTAAGCAATGATGATCCCCCGGATTAATCTACTACTCTCTAAGGGCCAGAGGAGCTCTGACATGCACCACACATTAATATATCTTCACCTTTGTCTCACGTTCTGTAGGGGGTCTTTGCCTTACAGAGGAATTTTGCACCTAAATATGGTGCAGGCTGCAAAGGGTGCAATTGAATAAGGGCCTTCTGGTCTGGTTTCACACACATCAATTTAGCCACTAAAGGCCTTTGGTTAAAATGAATGGTAGGGAGTTTGTTGTAAGTTTTCTATCTTGCCGCTCAGTGGCATTGTGTATTTTGTTTTAAAATACTCTTGCTAGCACAGATATTTTTTGATGAGCAGCTTGAATTTGCCTTGTACGTTCCTACCAGTGGGATCCTCCTGTGCAGCTTCCAAACATCTCATTGAAGACATGTGCTTGTTTGGCATGCTAGCTGGATGATAATCTTAGCTTGTAAATAAATATTTTATTTATTATGTTTGGATGCTCATACTTGGCAAGACTCCTTGAATTAGACGGAATTTCCTAAAGGGATAGAAATCTCCTGAATTATGAAAATCTCACATATATGCACATATATATACACTTAGGTTTTTTAGAAAAGCATATTTTTTTCAAATATCAGTAGTAGTGCTGAAATTATGTGAAAGTGCCTCCAACACTTAAATTAGGTATTGAATTCTGTAAATCATGAAATGGCCGTTAGCTCTTACAGCACCCCTTTCATAAAGAGATATCTACTTCTGCCAAGATCAAGGTGGAGGTCCCACGAAATGAGCACTGTAACCTCATAACAAAACTGCACAAATTGGAGCAATGAATGGCAGGGACACAACTGATAGTGGGAATCACAGTCCAGCCGGGGACCCTGCCCATTGCTGCCCATGGGAAATGGTTACAGGAGTCCCAACCCCTGAATTAAGTTATGCTGTGAATGGTTTTTTTTGTTGTTTTTTTTTAAAGACATTTATTGTACTAAATGCATCGTACACAGCTTACAGCTTACAACCCCTTGGGGCCAGCCGCATAAATCAAGAACCATACATTACAGTATCAGGTGAACACAGCCGTCTGGCCGACAACCCGGAGGTCCGACGGCGTAATACGCATCGTGTGTAGCATTCAAAATTTGGCAAACCACATATCACATTGGGCAAACAGGTCTGTGAGGTTTTTATTTTTTGTAGAGCAATAGCGGGGGCGTCACGGTCAGTAGTCGGATAACAGCTCGCATCCACAAGCGTATATGACCAGTAAATGTGTCTACGGGTATCGTCCCCCAGGGGGATGCGGGGCATCAACTTGGAAGTGTGGTGTGATACAATATCGCAGATTCGCTAAGGTTAAATGATTGCATAGGTAAGTATACCTTGTGGGAGAATTCCGTGAGGACGGCAGCGTTTGGCGGGACTCGCCCCAGCTGTGTCCGTCGTATTCAGCGGTCTTGTGATTGCGGCGTCACCCAATAGTAGAGGTTCGAGCAAGCTAGCTGGTGGTATAAAATACCATCTGGATCTATCTACCCATCTCCAGGCAGTGAGCGTGTGTGGCGGCCAGTCCCCTTGTCCGTGTCATGGTGATATCGTGTTCTGTCAGCTCCGGACAAAGGGGAGGGGCCAGGCGTGTGGAGCAGGGTATGGTGTTTGAGGGTGGTCGTGTAGTTTGTACAATGTTTTTATTAACTAAAGCAGGAAGATCTGGTCAGGGAGCCGAACCATTGCAGCAATAAGCATCTAAACCTCAACTGGGGGGGGTTATATACAAAGGGGAAAACAACTCTTGGTTGGGTGCTTGTGCATTGTCGGGGAAAATAAGGGTAAGATTGCAGCATTTGTGTGGGTGTAGGTCTGATGTTCAGGGATCAGGAGCATCACTGAGTCGATGCGTCCGCTCGGGGGGGGAGCCCGCCACAGGGGGACCCAGGGGGCCGTCCGCAGTGTGCAGCCCAGGAGGCGGCCCCGTCCGGGTTGGAGTGTGAAGAGTTGGCGTGTATATGTGTAGGCGTAACACTAACGTTCCGTCGCCACCATGCAGGAAACCCGGAGTGGGCGGTGTGCGGGTAGGGCGTGTTGCATGATGAGCGGCATGGCAGGGGACACAAGGGTGTGTGGGTCGTAGGCCGCATTACCCAGTCGGGGAGGGGGGGGAGAAGTGCGCCGATAGGGGGAGCAGTGGGCATAAGCGCAATCCGTGGTGATCTGTATAGACGCGTGGAGGTCAGGTGCGAGTACCCTCAGGTGATCCCTTGTTCTAAACATTTCTGTTGGAAGGATTGGAGGATGTCATCCCAGTAATGTGCAATGGGGAATTTCCTAAGCCCTGCTGTCTCCTCCCGTCGTAGAATTGTGCCTTCCGCTCGTGCCCAACTGGTGAGGGACATGCACCAGTGTCGTACATGCGGGGGGTTGTCGGCCTTCCACCTCTTTGAAAGCAGTCGTTTGACCGTGATTAGGCCGAGATCCCAATATCGGGCCGGCACCTTGTTGAGTTTGGTGCGTTTGTATAGTCCTAGAAGACAGGCTTCCCAAGTTCTCGGTATGCGTTCACCGGTGCAGTGCGTAAGCAGTGCTGTAACCTCGTCCCAATATTGCTGGATGTTGGGGCAAAACCAGAGCATATGTAAAAAGTATGCATCCACCCGGGAGCAGCGGCTGCAGGCGGTATCTGTGACTGAGAAGTATCTGTTGATTTTGTCTGGTGTGAGATAGGCGCGGTGTAGTATGTAGAGTTGTATAATTTTGAATCGGGGGTTGCGTGGGACGTTAACCGGCCCAGCGAGCACCATCGCCCATTCTTTGTCCGTCCAGTCCCTCCCTCTGTCTGCCGCCCATTTCTCCCTTAACTGCGAGGTGGTGGGTTGTGTGTGAATCAGGAGGGCCTGCGCTAACCAATGCACTATGTGGGAGCCATTGTCCATAACATGGAGGTATTGCATGAAATGATGTGTCGGTGGTTCCTCAGATATGTCGCCCCATGCGGCATTTAGGGTGTGGTCAAGGGATGCATGCAACAGGAATTGCCCATTCGGGAGGGCCGTATCCTCCGCGAGGGTTACAAAGGGGAGGAGGGCCCCGTCGGCGTATAGGTCCCCTAATGTCTCCACACCCGTGGTGGACCAGTTGCCCAACTTCGCCTCCGTCAGTACGCCACCGGTCGTAGGGGTGCCTAATAGTGGGGGAGTCGGGGCATATGGTACGGTTGCTCGGGTAAGCCGCAGACATCTTAGAAAGCACTTGCGCGCCACTGCCAGGTGTATCTGCCGGGGGCGGGGGTGCGGGCCAGTGGATGGAACAGGGCGCATATTTGTGAGTAAGACCAGGCAGTGTCGTCCGTGGCAGTGTCTCCCAGGTTTTTGCCACTCAGCCATCCCGTCACCCATTGCATTTGTGCCGCCAAGTAATATAATTCCATGTTGGGAACTGCTAAGCCTCCCGAGTCGGTGGGCAGGTATAGCTTCTTCAGCGCCACACGTGGTTGACCCGCATTCCAGATTAAGCCACGGAGGAGGACCTCAAGGTCCCGGAATATCCCGTTGGGGATATAGGAAGGGATGTTGGCAAAGTAGTACAATAGCCTCGGTAAGACTATCATTTTTGTGAGTGTCACTCGGCTAGGCACGTTCAGGGGCAGTGTTCTCCAAAACTGGATCTGACTCCTACGGAAGCAGGCGCCCGCATCAGGTTCCCATCCAAGATATCCGTAGGATTACGATAGATGTGGATACCCAGGTACCTAAATGTCGTGGGATACCATTCTAGTCTCTCGCCGCCAATGTGTATGTCGCATTCAGGGACGTTCGGGTCAAAGGAATAGGCCCCAGATTTAGCCCAGTTGACTCTTAAGCCCGACATCTCCTCAAAGGTGTGGAAGATGTTAGTAAGGGACCCCGGGACATTAGTTAAGTCTCTGACATAGAGGAGAAGATCGTCTGCATACAGCAACGTCACGTGGAGGCCATCTGCCATCGGAATACCCCACTCCGCTGCCCGAGCCCGGAGAATCGTGGCTAGGGGTTCCATGGCCAAGGAAAACAACAGGGGCGACAGAGGGCAGCCTTGCCTGGTGCCTCTCTGTACACGGATAGGATCGGAAAGCAATGTGCCGGTGCGGACGCGGACTGTGGGTCTGCGGTACAATAAGCCAGCCATGGTCTCGTAGTCGTCCCCCAGTTCGAATTTATCCATGACCGCCCATAGGTATGGCCATTCCACCGAATCGAATGCTTTCTCTAGGTCCAACACCAGGCACCCGGCATGTGGCCAGTGGCACGTTGCGTATTCCTGTATGCGGAATAGGCGGCGGATGTTGTAGGAGGTGTGTCGCGTCGGTACAAACCCATTTTGATCATGATGTACCAGTGTCGGAACCAGGGGGGCTAATCTCCGGGCCAGGGCAGAGGCGAGGATTTTATAATCAGTGTTAAGGAGGGCTAGGGGGCGGTAAGAGCCAAGCAATTCGCCATCCCTGCCAGGTTTGAGTAGAGAAATGAGGGTAGCCTCATTGAACATCGGGGGGAGAGAGAAGTCATCCACAGCCGCAGCATATACCTTTAATAGCTGGGGTATGAGTATGTCTGAGCCGGCCTTATAAAATTCAGTCGGTAAGCCGTCAGGACCAGGAGACTTGCCGTTCGACAAGTTGAAAATGGCGTCCCGGAGGTCCTCAGGAGTGAGTGATGCTCCGAGGTCATCTTGTTGCGCAGCTGTCAGTGTAGGCTACTGCAGGGGTGTGAGATAGTCAGCAATGTTAGGAGGCGGGTCGTCGAGTCGAGAGCGGTATAGGGCTGTATAGTGGGTTATGAACGCTTCATGTATTTGGCGTTGCGTGTAGAGTAACCCCCTCCCTTCCACCCGTACCGCCGATATTGGGGTCATGCGGTCTTCCCACGCAATCAGCCAGGCCAGCTGTTTGCCAGGTCTGTCGCCTTGGCGATGTGTGAGGGCAGAGTGTGCGGCGAAGTTGAGGCATCGCAGACGTTCTAGAAGGCGCCCGTGTTCTGTTTTTGCTTCGGTCAGAGGGTCGCTTGCGCCATCCACCGCGTTCTACTCATGAACCAGTAATGTAGTTTCCAATCTCGTCAGGTCGCCCTCTAGCTGTCGGTGCATGCAACCCTGTGTGCCTAAGCAGTGTCCCCGGGTAACCACCTTGAATGCATCCCATTCGATTTGGGGAGATGACGCCGTACCAGCATTGTTCTCAAAATATTGGGCAGTTTGTGTGAGGAGGGACTCGCGGAAGGGCGCGTCTAGCAAGAGGTCCGGCTGGAGACGCCAGGTGGGGATGGGTGGGTGCGGGCGCTCCCATGCGATGACCAGAGTATGTGGTTGTGGTCCGAATGGGTGCGGCCTCATATATTGTGCATCTGTGACCAGCGGGAGCAAATCGGTGGTGACCATGAACCTGTCCAAACGGACATGTAGAGCGTGTGCTCCCGACCAATAGGAATAAGTCCGTGTAGTCGGGTTTCGTGTCCTCCATGCATCATGTAAATCCCACTGTGTTGCCCAGGTGATTAATGCTTTCGTGGCAGCATGTGTCGGTGTGTTTGTCGGAGGCAGGAAAGACCTGTCTAAGGCCGCATCTAGGACGCAATTATAATCACCTCCCAGTATCCACGGGACCCCATGCCAGGTCGCCAGCACTGTAGAGGGCGATTAAGGAAACCACCCTGGTCAGTGTTTGGGGAATATATTGATGCCAGTACTACGGGTTGACCATCCAATCTGCCCTGGGCTGTCACATATCTGCCATCAGGGTCCACTAGGAACGTCCGCGGCCGCCCACGGGGTCCCAGGTCGGACCCACAGGAGCGCTCTGCGGGCAAAGGAGGAATATTCAGTGGCATAAAGTTGTCCGCGCCATCTGCAGCGAAGCGCGCATACCTCTGTTGTATTTAAATGCGTTTCCTGCAATAGTGCTATGTGAAACTTGTGACGTTTCAGGTAAGAGTAAATCTGGTAGCGTCCTACCGGTGTGTGTAATCCTCTAACATTCCATGTGCATATCCTAACTTCAGCCATTATCGTCACTGGTGTAGTAGGCACATGTGGTGTCTAAACCCAATCTCTGGAGTGCAGCCCCCCCCCCGCGACCCCCCAGCATCCCCCCCCGCCCAGACCACACACAACTGCTTGCACATCAGGGAGCAACTCAGGTAGATTCCAAGAGATAGGGGTAATATGGAGAGTACAGCTCTCAAAAGTGGAAGAACAATAACAAATACCTAAAGGTCGCCAGCGTAACATGCTGCCGTCCAAACACTCAAGTTAGTCAAAGTAAGCTTCTAATTTGACAGTTTTAGGGGGTGACGTTCAGGTGGCACAGCAACAGTTCACCAACAAAATTTGTAAGAGAAGTAACATCCCTCCCTGGGCCGGGTTGGGGTAGGTGATGACTTAACCAACTTAGCCTGGCACCGGCAGACATGACAGACGTGAAAAGGAACTGCCCGTGATGTGGAATCACACGAGAGCCTGTGCAGCGACACCTCCCTCCAACCAGGTCAGGCAGAAGAACACCAGGCCACTGGTCATTACAGTAAGAGATAGGATGGCGCTGTGTTCGCAGAATCTGGGCATTAGAAATGTCTGTAAAGCAGTACTAACTGCGCTCTGTCAGTCGGAATCCATGTGGAACAAGTGAGGCTCCCCCTCCCATCTAGTGCCAGCAAGCCACCCATACCCTACAGCACCCAGGAGTCCGTATGGGAAGCAATTGCCGTTTCTTTAGGACGTGAGGTGCCGCAGGAAGTCCCTCGCCAGCGAAGTGAATCTACTGTCCATAGCGCAACAGCAGGTGGGTCTGTAGAGTGTTGGGAGTCTGGGAGGCCATAGATCGCCTCACTGTCTCTGGGGAAATTGCGTGGGTTGGCGTGGGGGCCAGAAGATGGCACAGGGGAGCCGCTGATTTCTGCTACCCTTCGTAGCGCATCTCAGTGTTAGATATACCTCAAGGGAAGGGTAACCATATATGATAGGAGTCCGCATGAAAGTCTGTGCAGTGGCACCCCTGTCCGACAAAGCCAGGCCATAGATCACTCTTTCAGCAGCTAGTACAGTAAAATAGAGGGGGGTTGCCTTACTTACAGAGCTGGAGCGTCGGAAGTGTCTGCGAAGTGGTTCTCACTGCGCTCCGCCAGTTCGACTCCGTACCGTGCAGGAAGGGGGACCCTCTCCCCTTTCGTCCATTGTCAGTGAGCGACCCGCACCACACAGCGGCCAGGGGGGGTCGCGTGTGAGGTAGTCGCTGTCACAGTAGGAAGTGTGGAGTTGTAGGAAATCCTCCGTTAGCCAAGCAAATCCATGGTCTGAGGCGTGCCATCAGGTGGGTCTGTAGAGTGTTGGGAATCCAGGAGGCCGTAGATCGCTTCATCATCGCTGGGGAAGGTGCACGGACTAGCATGTGGTCCGGAGGATGGAGAGGGGGGGTTGCTGATTTCCACCACCCTGCGCAGTGCATCCTGCTGTTCCTGTAAAACCATTGCCGCCGGTGGGGAGCTGGTCGCCGCGTCCCGTGATCCACGGGGTGTCGGTGTTCTGTGTCTTCGTCGCCGTCGTGGCCCTCGGGAGCGCGATGTTGTGATTGTGCCTTGCGCCCGTCGAGGCGTCTCTGCCACTCCTCCATCTAGCCAAGCCTCAACTTCCTCAGGGCTAGTGAAGAAGTGCGTCTTGTCCTGTGCCACAACTCGCAGGCGCGCCGGAAAGAGGAGGGAGTACTTGAGACCCGCCTGCCGTAGCCTGCGCTTCACCTCCAGGAAGGAGTGCCTCTGTCTTTGTACTTGGATGGTGTAGTCCGGGAAGAACATAACCGTGGCATTGTCTATGCGGACATCCCCCAGTTTCCGAGACTCGCACAGGATGGCTTCGCGGTCCCTGTAGTTAAGGATACGAAAGATCAGTGGTCTGGGATTAGATCCCGGGGGGAGGGGCCTCATAGGTATTCTGTGAGCGCGTTCCACTACAAAATGCGGCGATAGTGTCCCCTCCGCACGCGGACAGAGACACACGGACAGACACAAAGTGAGACACACAGAGACACACAGACAGAGACAAACAGACAGAGACAAACAGACATAGAAAAACAGACAGAGACATAGAGGCACACAGACAGAAACACACAGGCAGAGACACACAGATAGACAGAGGTACACAGAGACACACAGAGACAGAGACACACAGACAGACAGAGAGAGAGAGAGAGACACCGAGACACATACAGTGACACATACGGAGAGACACATACAGAGGCACACATACAGAGGCAAACATACAGAGACACACAGACAGAGACACGCAGACAGAGACACACAGATAGAGACACACAGACACACAGACAGAGACACACAGAGACACACAGACACACAGAGAGACACACAGACAGAGACACACAGAGACAGAGACACACAGAGACAGAGACACACAGAGACAGACACAGAGACAGACACAGAGACAGAGACACAGAGGCACACATACAGAGGCAAACATACAGAGACACACAGACAGAGACACGCAGACAGAGACACACAGATAGAGACACACAGACACACAGACAGAGACACACAGAGACACACAGACACACAGAGAGACACACACAGAGACACACAGACACAGAGACAGAGACACACAGAGACAGAGACACACAGAGACAGACACAGAGACAGACACAAAGACAGACACAAAGACACAGAGACAGAGACACACAGACAGAGACAAAGACAGAGACACACAGACAGACAAAGACACACAGACAGAGACACACAGACACAGATAGACAGACAGACAGATAGACATGTGTTTGCTGGGTCTGGTGGTTCAGTGGACTAATGCTCCACTGCAGGGGCCTGTGTTCAACCTCCTGATCACAGGTTTTTTTGCTCTAGCCCCGCCCCCCTGACCCCGTCCCCACCGGTGCCGCCCTTGGCCACAAACCACCCTGTAAATGTGCCCCCCCAAGAGAGAGTTTGTGAGTACCCATGCACCTACCGGGATGCTGACAGAGACAGACAAAGACACACAGAGACACACAGGCAGAGACACCCAGACACAGAGACACACAGACAGAGACAAGAGAGTTTGTGAGTACCCATGCACCTAACGGGATGCTGACAGAGACAGACAAAGACACACAGAGACACAGGCAGAGACACCCAGACAGACAGAGACACAGAAGTGCCGACAGCATGACCGAGGGGCTCAATGAAGCTGTAATTTGCTTTAATTACTTAATGTACTCGCAGCTGCCGTCTCATAAGGTGTATTTCAGGTGGTCTGAGCTTTAATAAATATAAAAAAAGTTGGCACTGCATGCTCAACACTAACACCAATCCCCAAGAACACCTCCCTTTCTCAGTTTTACACACCAAAGTTAGAGATAGGCAGGCCATCAAATGTTTAAGGGACACTGAGCCCGAGCACAAGAAAAGCTACTGAATGAACAACTGCGTAAAAACGTACACTAGCTGTCATCTAAACAAAAAACAGCAAGTAAATGCATTTCAATATACTCATGTTTGCACTCTGTTGCAGAAGCACTTCTTCAATTTTAAAGACACTACTGTTTAGGTTTCTAATACTTTCTGAATGAGAAGCAACATAAAGACACAGGTCAAATGTACATATTCAAATTGACGAAAAACAGTATTGTGTTGTTATTCTTCTTTTATTGTCAGATGTATCTTTGGTATGCACAGGAATAAGATCAGCCGACGCGTTTCGCCCAGAGAAAGGGCTTCTTCAGGGCTTGTCCAAGTGTAAAAAACTCCTGTGTTGGCGAGAATGTGAGTCACGGTGAAAGATTCTTTGATCAGGAGCCGTGTCCGGTATGTGTCCTTCTGCCAGCAATTCTGGTGAGCAATACTTTATGTTGCCTCTCATTCAGAAAGTATTGTATTTATTTTATGATCTACTGGCAGCAGATCATTTGAGGTGGGCAAAATACATTATTAATACTGTGACTAGTTCTAGTAGTGCTGTCTGCTAGAACCCAGCTGCTTGCTCTATACAGATATTGTTTAGGTTTCTACTGCAGATCTGCATAAAGGAGGGAGAAAGAAGGCAAAGGTTTGGTGTATAGTCCTAACCCTTTAACTTTGTGCCAACAACCAGAGTAAAGCTGGACCTCTGGCCCGAGCTAAGCTCACCACAAAATGCTATCCTTCTAATCAAAAGGTAAATGCCAAGATCGGAGCCACCTGCCTTTCAGGAGACTCGTGAAAAGAAAATTGCTCAAAATGTATTTCAGCTGAGAGCCAGGTACGTAACGAAAGAGGAAAATTGCAAGAGGGTCACACCTTAAATCTGATTAGATTGCAACAGACCTCTAGCAAGGGACCCTGAACTCCTACCTGGTGTACTAAGGAACATGCAAGGCACTAAAAAATCACATTCTACACAGTTAGCTGTTCAATAAATAATCTTGAAATGGAAGTCTGCATCTAGCCCCAAGTGACGACTATGATGGTGAACTTGAGTTTCACAAATTCTCTAACCAGAAACCGCACATCAACATCTGTGTATTAATACAAACCATTTTAAAATTGTTCAACGACGTAGAACTCCTCAAAGATCCTCACAGAACCAAAATGTCCCTCAGTGTTACCACGTCTAAATGCCTGAAGTGCCTGAAGTGATGTTTACATGGTACATGTGCTACATAAACAGACTTAAATAAAAAGCAGTGAGTACTTACCCCTGTGCAGTCGTCAGGACTACCTCCTAGTGTAGGCATCAAGTGATGTCCTCTGAGCTCCAGATCACTTCCAACAAAATCATCCTCAGATTCGTCAAAGGAAGAGGCAGAGGACAGGCCGGCAGATGAGGAGCTGGACATCTTGCGGGGAAAAACGGGGAGCCCCCGCAGCCGCTGTCTGAACAGGGAGACTCAGCATACCCCAGCCCTTTGGTGTCGGGACATAGCTCCCTGGGGTGGAGGGAAGGGATACATCATTCCTCGTTAGGACCCTCACGTAACTATCAGCCACGGGATGGGTCCTGAGAAGCTCAGGCCCCTAGGAGTCCTGCCCTGCTGAAGCTGTAAGGCCAGCTCGGTCTCGGGGGGGCCTCCTCTCCCCAGATGACAACCTCTGGGGTAATATTGGCTGCCAACACCGTCCGGTCACCCTGTGTACTTTTGTTTTGTGGGTGCACTGCATTATCCAAGGTCATGTGGCTCTCTTTGGCCAAAATGCACCACGGAGTTAAATGTCGGCCGTGATCACGTTTCATCACATCTTCCTTTCCTCGTTGGATCCACAGTGCGAACAGTGAAGGCAACTACTTTAAAGACCGGCCAACACCACAATGAGCAACGAAAGGCATGCAGAACTAGGCTTAACACCTTTGCAATTATACGAGCAATACTACTGAGCTCACCGAGCCTAGGTCATCGATGCAAATCGGCCAGCCGAGGTCACAGGGTTCCGTCCTTGCTCGCAAAGGTGCCTTTAGTACTTACTCCTCCATTTTTGATGCTCTCGTTTTTGGGGCCTTGGTGCACTTTACCACTGCTGACCAGTGCTAAAGTGCATGTGCTAACTCCAAAAACATGGTACAGTTGGCTTACACCTAATTCACACATTTAAGTTACTTGTAAGTTCATAGTAAAGTCACACTCCATCTACCCAGGGCCCATAAATTAAATGCTATTAGTGGCCCTGCAGCACTTCTCATGCCACACAATTTCGTAGCCCTTTAAACATGAGGCCTGCCATTGCGGTGAGTGAGTGCAATTGTAAGTTGACATTTATACCTGGCCAAATAAACTTTTGTAATGCTTAAACCTTGCTTTTTAATACATATGTCACCTTTAAGGTAGACCCTAAACAGCCCATAGGGCATGCCAATAGGGCATGGTGCAGTTTATTTAAAACACAGGATATGTATTTCTAACTTTTGTGTCCTGGTAATGAAAAACTCTTAGATTCGTTTTTCACTACTAGAAGGCCTACCTCTCCCATAGGATAACATTGGGTTACACTTAAGGAGTGACAACTTTCAATTGAAGCAGACAGGAATGTTGAATTTGGTGTCTAAATAAATGTACATTTTAAACCCTATTTAATGGTACAGTTGGATTTTAATGCACAATTCTGGAAATAGTACTTTTAGAAAGTTGACATTTTCTAGTCCCAACAGTTTGGTGCCTACAACCTGTATCCTGGGTCATTTGGCTGGGTGTAGCTGGCAGTTGGTCTTTATGTATTGCTCCGAGACAGTGAGACATAGGGGGAATAGGTGTTGGCAGGATGGGCCATCTCTGACTGGCTAAGGGGTAGGAATTGTCACCAACCAGACATACACATCATAAAGACTCTGCCTCAACACACTCACACAGGGTTTCACACTAGTGCTTTGTGATCCCAGACTAGCTTGGCCAGGGCATGGAGGCAGGAGATTCCAAGTATCTCTGGGGGTAGAAACCTACGGGACCTTCTCCTACTTCAAAACTGGCACCACACACCCAACTCTTGGAGGACTAGTAAGGACTGCACTATTGCTCTGCTGCAAGAAGGACTGATATTGTGCTGCCCTGCTACTCTGCTACCTGAGTGAAAAGGACTGGACCTGCATCTTGAACCCAGGACCACCAGAGTGACACAGGGACAGAAAAGGCTTCAACAACTTTGAACCCAGGCTGTGGACTCTGTCTGTTTTGAGTCTTGCCCTCCAAGTGGTGCCAACCCAGTCCTGGACCCTTGGAAGTAGGCCTGAAGGTGCTCTGCTAACTAAGCTGTGGTCTTCTGGGCAGAAATTATGCAGTGCGATGCTTCTCTTGCAACTTCGCATCAGAAGCGCAGCTGTGTGATGCATTCCCGATGCAGGACCTCACATCGATGCCTGCAGCTCCCTGGAACTGCCACTGCTGACACATCCACAATGCAGGACTTTGCATCGCAAGCCTTCGTCGACATCCTCCTCGATAAGGACACAGGAACACATATCGCAGCCTCAACGCAATACCTTGTAATGCTCCGCTCCCAGGATTTAAGGTGCTTTAATCAGTGGGCCTACCTTGGTCTCTGTATCCGGGGCACACTCCATCACATGTGGTCTAAACTTGTGACTCTGTCCCGGTTAGGAATGACCAGAAAACCATAATTGGTGCTTTGTGCTTTTAAGCACTATTTGTACTTACATTTTTAAAACTGCATATATCCAGTTCTACTGATTGAATGTATTGTATGTTTATAATGTGGTGTGGGACTTTGTGTTGTGTTTTCACTTTATTACTGTTTGAAGTGCTGCATAAATACTTTAAACATTGCCTATACATGAAGCCTGGCTGCTTTTGTGCCAAGCTACCAGAGGGTTAAGCAGAGGTTGATTTGGGGTTCCTTGTGGCTTCACCCTGACAGGAGTTGTAGTTGCCTCTTAAGTAGGGTTTCACCCCCCTCAACCAGTAACCACATTTCCTACAAACACAATTAAGACACCTACATGGGCTTAAAAAATCAAGGGTTTTTCCCCTGTTAAAGTTTAAGGCATGCAAATAATGCTTTAGAGTGACACACTACAATATTTTTCATAGGACAAGGGAAAAGAATAAACGTGTAATGAGCACATCCTATTGTATGATTTACATCATAATGTGATGAGATATTTGGAGAACTACTTTCCCTGTAACAAAATGTAGACCCTAACATTTATAAGCCATTGCAAATTCAGATACTCAGAACCCAATGGCCAGACATTTTGAGCAACATCACAGTGTTGAAGCTAACCTACTTTGGAAAAGATAGAATTCTGAAAAAATAGAGAGAATGTTATAGGGAGAATCATTTGCTGAAATTAGAATCACAATACATAATTGACTTAGAAACATTCGAACCTGAATGTTTGACCACTCCAGAAAATGTGTAAGTACATTTGCCTGAATTATATTTACATTATGAAGTTATCTATTTGCTTTCTTGCTGTTTGGTTCACCATACCTTTTCCACATTTTTTATTATAATTATTTTTCTTCCTTCTTTGTTTTCTCTCTCCTGTTTCCCCTCTCAGAAACTGCCTGTAATGAGATATTATATGTACCCACTAGAGTCCATTGATGAAATAGACCCATTTGGATGAAACATTTACTGGGTTCTAGGAACTATTAATGTGTTAACATTTTCACCTGATTATTTCTGCTGAGGACAACACAGACCGAATGAAATTATAATAACATCATTTGCAAAAATGAAGTTGTAATCCATTGAAGAGATAATGGTTTCTGATGCCACTTGACTTGCTCGTGAAGATTAATATTTATGGTACAGTTGAAAACAAAAATGTCCACTAGGATGAAATAACGATTATAAACTGGTGGCAATCTAAATTATTTGTTCAATTATATGTATCTGGTGAGTTCTGATGCACAGTGTGAGAAATTATGGCAACATGTATATAATGAAGGAGTTCTGTGATTAATGAAACATTTTTAAAGTATTTCTTCACTTTTGTTTTACCTATATATAACACTCTGTGAAACAAAATGCCAACCTCTGTAAAAAAAAGGTTCAGTACAAGTGTCAAGACATGTCAGATCGGCTTTTTCATATCATAAGCATAGAACGCATATCGCCCATTGTGAGTACACTTTTGTCGTGGAGTGTCTACTAGTTTGGAACATTCACAGGAAGGTTCCAACTTACCATTTTTACTCAGTTTTGCAAAGGCTGGGGCACCCAGGACAGGGGAAGACTGCTGTTTATATATATGTATGCACAGATTTAGAGATTTATTTCCATTCTGTTCCATGGAATCAGTATCTTAGATTTAGAGTATAAACACTTGCTTAATGTTTGAATATCAAATCCATTAATGGTATTTAGGATACTGTTGGCAATTTAGCTGATGGAGAGCTACTTTTTGTGGTAGGCAGACAAAATATCGAGTTTTAAATATCGACATACAATAATTTGGATGTTTAAATATCGAAGGGACATAATATAGAAGGTAAGTTATATCGATATGTTTAATATCGATGTTAGTAATATCTATGTAACTAATATCGATGTTAGTAATATCGATGTTACTAATATCGATTTTAGTATGATTTTTATGTATATTATTATGTATTTATTACAATAATGTCGATGTTTAAATATCGAAGGGACTTAATATAGAAGGTAAGTTATATCGATATACTCACGGATATATTACAACAAGCATTTGCAATGCAATAGGTCTCGCATTAGGAAAGTTTGAGCTATTGGTCTTGTAAATGACCATTTTTTTATTTATGTGTTGGTTTTGAAAATAGCTAAATTAATAGCTTTGTCATTTACACTGCCTATAGTTATAACTTTCGCAAATGTGACACCTATAGCATTTGTAATGCAACATATGTTGTATTTACGTGACTTAGATGTATTGATATTACAAATAACTACCATTTTTTTCAGCATGCAATACACCATGGGAGTGGATACCCACACCCCCACTCCATGACACCACACGCGTCCAAACACAAGGCACATAAGGGTGTTACACTATAAAGCCCACCACAGACTCACAGGCGGAATGAAGGACTCCACTTGAGGGATCTAAGTGGATTTTACCTGCGGTAGTAGGCCTTCTCCTCACAGGTTTACCCTTAAAACAGACTGTGTTCTCAAACTATTGATCGAGCTGTCACCATCTGGTAATCTCCTCATAGCTGGGTTTGAGTGACAGCTGCCTCACTCTGTAATAGATAGGGGTACATTTTAAGTACCCCCTGCTCAGCAAATCATAATGTTCTGCAGTGGACAGTCAACGAAAACAGATGGAACATACAGTGGACTCACAGACTGAAGTACACCGACGGAAAAGCAAGCAGGGAAGTCAGTAAAAAGTAAAAAGGGGCTAATGGCATGGTTGTTCGCACAAAACCCAATATCCTCTGCCTTTGCCCATTACAGTTCCCACATTTAAACTGCTTCCAAATGCACCCATTTCCCAGCAATATGATGTTATTGATATTATGCACCAAATGTGCTGTCCTGAAGGGGTCCCTGGACCAAATGCACCCTACATGAGGGTGGCAAATTAATTAATTAATTGATTAATTAAGGTTCAGTAGAAAGTATGGTGTTTATTCACGGTATAGATAAGAAAGACAATACACTGTTCATGTAGAATGACTGCCAACTCTAGTAAAATATCAAACCACTTCTAGTTTCCCAGAGCAGTACCGTGCAGCTGCTCAAATCAGACACGAACTTCCAGGATAGGCAAACATGGACACATTCAGCTCTGCACGTGACTCTCTGTCTCTTGGTCTGAATAGCACGAGCTTTGAAGCAAAAAGTCGTAAGCTTCACATCATGGCGCCTTCTTACCTTTTCTCTGAGCTTTGCGTCCATCTGTATGGCCAACGACGAGGAGAAGACACAAAAAAGAAAAATATGTGAACAAGTCCCCGCCGGGCCGCCGCGCTGCCTGCGACTAACCGGAAGCGGTTGGGCAGCCGGCGAATCCCATCGCGGCCCCAACCGGAAGTCCCGCCCCATCGCGGAGAGAGCGCCACAAAGTCTCCGGATTCAGTCCCGGTCCCGAGATGGGGGACCAGGTGAAGAGCGGCCGGACGCATGGGGAAGGCGGGGCTCTCATGTGGTGAGAGAGCCCCGCAAAGCGCTATCGCCGCCCGAGAGGCAGAACCGCCGCCGAGCACCGCCAGAACAGGTGAGTGTGTTGAGGGAGAGGAGGGGTGAGTGGGGGTGGGGTGTACGCGTGTGTGTATGTTTGAGTGTGTCTGTGCGTGCGTCTGTCTGTCTGTGTGCGCGTGTGTCTGTTTAAGGGAGGGTGCGTGAGTGTTGCAGTGTGTGTATGTGCACATGCGTGAGTGTAGAGTGTTTGCGCAAGGGAATGAGGCAGGAGAGGGGCACGGCGCCGTGCGCGCTCACGAGGTAAAAACTGAGCAGATCTGCACTCGTGCACCCTCTCCTGTCCACATTCCCAAAAACGGGTAGCAATAGTTGTCGAAGCACTGCAATCAATGCTTACGCATTGAATGCAGGTCGTGCTTCGACCTAAAAAGTGAACATTCCTTTCCACATGTACGCAGATAACACTTAGCTGTACATCAAGGTCGCAGCGAAGGAAGAGATAAAGACCATGAACCAAGCAATAACGAGAACCCTCCAATGGCTAACCAAGAACCACCTGAAGCAAAATCCTCAGAAAACTGAATTCTTCCTGATTACACCACAGAAAAGCAAATTAAAGATAGCAGAATTGTCCAACCTTATCACTGCTCTAAAGTGTACTCCGAAGATTGCCGACTCCACTAAATCTCTGGGGATTACTCTGGACTAAAACCTGAACATGTTCGCACATATCAACCCAATGCCAAAAATGCCTGTTTCCATTTAAGCTACTTGCGAAAACTAAAACCATTCCTAAATAAAACAGATCTTAAAGCAGCAGTTCTGCTCTGGTCATATCAAGGATCGAATATGGTTGCACTACATTGGCTGGGCTTCCCAAGATCACAACAGCCCCATTGAAAGTATGTCTTAATGCAGCCACAAGACTTATATCGGGATCCCAAAAATTCGACCATATCTCCCCTCACTTGAAAGTACTCAACTGGCTGCCCTTCGAGACAAGAATTCAGTTCAAGTTGGCATGCATCACTCATAAAGCATTACACCACAAAACACCAGTTAACCTAGCACAGAAACTCACGCTTTCAGGGGGGTATCGATTCTCCAGGAGCAAAGCTGACCTACTACTGAAACCAGCTTGTTTTTGTAAGAAAAGAACTTACGACCGAGCGTTCTCCGGGGCTGCACTGAGAATTTGGAACGCACTCCCCCCTAGCATTAGAAGAATTCTATCCATCGCAGCATTCAAAACGAAAGCAAAATCGTTGTATATGAGGACATTTTTCCCATAAGGCAATATAGCAGCACTTATGTCTACAAAACTTTCATGTCTGTTTCCATGCAACGGCTAGCCGTTCAATAACCACATTTGGGCTTGTATATATGTTTTATATGTGGTTTTATGTTTTAAGCTTTTTTTATGGTAATGTATTAGTTGACTGATATATATATGTATATGCTTTCCTGAAGATTAATGTTGTAAATCATTAATGAGTTGTAATCTATAAGGTTTGGATTGTTTAAATGCTCCTGGAAAGCGCTCTGATACCCTACGGAGGGTCATGTTGGCGCTATAGAAAACACTAAACAAATAAATAAATAAATAAAAGTATGGGATGGATTTTGAGGAGACTGGGGGACCATAAGGGGCCGGCACCTCCGGAGGGGGCATATTTGATGTTAGCTACTTTATTTAAGATGGTGGGGAAAAAATTGTCAAATACCACTAGGTTGTGATCTGAGGCTTGTATAAGGATGGTTCCGTTTTTGTAAAGGGAGATGGTGGATTCAGCTCTATAAGCAGAGGAGGGTGCAACCATCAATCTAAGACCATCAGGAGTCTTCAGGGAAGTGGAGATCTGGATCATCCGCCATTGAGCCTGTCGTTTAGTGTAGAAAATGAGATCGTTTATGGTAATACCTTTTTTGATGGAGAAGTAGAGTTCAGAGATAAGGGTTTCCGGATGGGTTTTAAGTAGTCTGTGTTTGAAGTTTTTTGCTGCCTTTTTTGGTAGGTTAGGGGGATATATGATTTGGAAAGCATTATGGCATGCCGGCTCAAGGTTTGGAGAAATGGAGTTCAAGGATTTAGGACCCATATCCATATCAGTGCTCTACTCGGCTCCTGACATAGGAGGCGCAATTAAGCCAGGAAACGGAGGGTTTCAGGGAGTAAAGGTGGAGTGATCAATCGAATCCCATTAGCTAACAACGAACCTTCAGGCTCCTTTTGTGTAGACCAAGACCAATGTGAGCCTGACTATCTTGGGCTAAAAAGACAGGAGGATGGGCCAAGACAAATTGTAGGCAATTCCAAGAGTCGGATTAAAATCTGTATATAGTAGGCAGTTCACACACGGCGTTTCACCAAAGACCTTAACAAGGAAATCACCACATCTAAATATGTGGTAATGAGGAATAATGACCGCTCCAAGCAAAGTCACCATCTGTGGAGGATTGTATTACGATAGCAGTAGAGAGAGAACACAGGGCATTTCGTACAAGTCCATTAAAGGACAATTCAGAGACCAAGTGTGTTGGATATAGGTAAAATGACCCCACCTGAATGGTCCACATATATGAGTGTATTTCTCCTATTTGTCGAAAGGAGTTCCTGTACAGTAGATCATGCCCAGTGTTAAAAGGAGAATGCAGAGACCAAGTGAGTGGGATAGAGGAAAATTGACCATTCCAAGATGGACACTGAATGTTGAGGATGGAGCACACCTATTTCTCTTTCCATGGCTAGCAGAGCAGAGAGACCAGGGAAGAGAGCGCCCCTCTTCAGTTTCCATAACATGAGCCAGGCAAACAAAATGGGTGCCCCACAACAACACACAAAATCAAGCAAAATGGGTGCCATTCCTTGCAGAAAGCTGAGCCCAGGGACATCATAAAGTGCCAGCAGGTCCAGGACAACCTATCCAGAACCAGCCTAACAGTCCGAGCTGGTGTGGTAACCCCAGTGTGAGGCAGGAAGAACAGGTAATGCCTGCATGCAGGTAAGAGCCGGAGTAACTTGCGCTGAGTGCAGCAATAGACAAGCCGCCCCCAGCACTCACCATTCATTCAGGCAGCCAAGCGGAGGTAGGAGGGATCATCTGGGAATGCAAGGAGTTCAGTCCTGGGCAAGAGCACCACTCAGCAGTCTTTGACGTTGGCCGGGGGAATCACAGCCCTTGTAATGTCCTGCTTCGTATCCAGGACCGTAGCGACACTCGGCCCACCTCTCCACCAAGCCTCTTGGAGAGTGGGAGCAAGGAGCAGCGCTTCAGGGGCGGCTCGGATCCTCGAGCACAACCCCACACCCAGGATCAAAGTGGCGGGGGGGTCACCTTGGTTTGCCCAGAGATCTGCAGCAGCAACACTTAGAGCCCAGGGAACACTGCAGGGTATCAGAGAGACTCACCCAGTGGCAGCTGTTCCCCAAAAAAGACCAAAACCCCTCCCAAAACTAAAGAAACCCCTCCCAAAGTCGGGACCACCCTCCCCAAAACTAAACCGACCCCTCCAAATACCAACCCCACCGCTCCCAAGTAAGATCTTCGAGGTGACTGCCATTCCCAGTGGATGCCCCTTTGTGAGGAGGTTCCTTGGCAGTGTCATGATGGGAATGTTTAGTGGCACAGCAGTGTGCTGGAGCACACATTTTGTACAAGGGCTGGCCATTGGCCTTTGGATTAATCCATCGAGTTATTTTGGAGAAATAAAAATATTTGGTTGGTTTATAACACATTAGTCCTGCCATTACTTTTCTAACTATTTGATGTTATTGGATACTTTGGGAAGAATGACTACAGTTGTGTTTGTTTCACCCTGATTGCTGATCCATTTGACGTGGCTAGTATGATCTGACTTTAGAACGAATGCTGGAGTCACACACGACAAAGAGAAATGTTCAATGGATAATTATGTGGGAGGTTATCCAATTGAGGCTAGCATTGCATTGGGTGGTATTTCATATGGTAAGTATTTCAGCTTGGCTTGGCCAATGTCAACATCATTTAGCTTGCACTTCTCCCTATGGTGTAGGATTGATATGTGTTTGATGTGTACAAGTTAGATATTTGTTTCTCCACACATGAAGGGTGTTAAATTGCCATACCTATGTAGACATTTTTAAGGACGTGTCCATTTTTGAGTGATGATGATCATGATGATGATGATGATGATGAAGAAAGCACAACATATACCCTATAGTATGTGCACCTTACACCCACTTTATGTATGTGTGACAAATGCTGTAACTGCTGTGTTTGCTTTCATGACTTGCACTTAAACATTTCCCACATATGCATGGCACATGGTTATGCTATTCTTTGTCCCTGATATACTTCAAGCCAAGGGTCCAGTGCACATAGAGGTTTTGAGGCATGTGCAAAGTGAACCGTGGCCTAGGGCCACAGCCTTTCAGATGTCCACCGGATAGAGTCATACCTGTTATGCAGAGAATCTTTACATTGTGCTCTTTGAATGCTTCTCACACTGATTATTTTGAATCCCATTTACCTGACATTACCTTATAATGTGGGTGATGTGTGAGAGTCCATTACAGAGATTTAAAAGAGATGGTGTGTTTCAGTTTCATGACACCTCCATACAGATGTATCTTTGATATCACAAAAGTGATGGTGTCACAGAGATTAATAGGTGATGAGGAGGTGCTGTTGTGTAACACAATTTAATGCACACATCACTATCCCTGATAATGGGATGTGAGCACATGTCGACTTTAGTAGAGTGTGCCTGTGCAAGGTCAGTGACTTGGCCTAGAGGGCATCCTAGAGCTGTAATTGGATCATAAATTGAGCACAATTGCGAACAGGGGCCCACAAAATATGTTTGACTCAGGGACCCAAACCGCTTGCCAGGACAACGGCGGACATCTATTTGCTGAGGAGTCTATGGACACTGGTATGAGTATAGCATACCATTGGTTGGTCCACGACAGTGTATTTTTGGATGTCATCAAGCAGGAACAGGTGTGGCAGGACATGTATAATCATCTCCATGGCACGACAGGATGTGTTAAACTGAGTAGAGGTAAGTTTCAGCCTGATATCCCTCCCTTTCCGCTAGCTCAGATGTGGTGGTTGGTCCGCCAGAGTCACATCAGCAGGAAGGCACATTGTAATTGGACCAGCGATAACACTGGCGGTCCACCCCGACAAACGCATTAGCCTATCCCACCGCTGCCGCAATCAAAACTTTCTGGAGGTCTGATCACGGCAGTGTTTTATCTATGTAACCGCATGCATCGTAACAGGGCAGTTGGACCGCAGAGGGTGCAGCAGTGATATTGACGCTGGTTTGACAGTGGTCCCACACACACCAAAGTTGTATTCAGTCCCTTAGACTGTAGGAGAGATGCAACTACCAGTCAATAAACATCTTTTTATAGGTTGTGGGGGGGAGGCATCTTCTGTCCTATAAAATGTGTGGGGACCATTCTTTAGCTGACCCCTCTTATTTCTCACTACCCTCACTGACATTTGCTTGACTATAATAACAGAAGTGACAATGATAACAATTGACAGTAAGTAGACATTCACCCTATCTACAGTGCAATGTATTTGTTTTTAGAATATGAACCATAATTTGCTCCTCTGAGATGTTAACCTTGTGGTTCCTACTGTAATCTACTGTTATTTTGGGTGTAATAGCCCATCACCACAGTATTCTCAGAAGTAGTTTTATGTTAAACCAATGTTTACACAAAGCATTACAGACTTCACGCGTTACTCAGAACAAACGTAAACCCTGCTTTGTACAGATGAATGACTGGAACAGATTTAGAGACACATCTTGTCACGTTTAACAAACATTGTGCCATTTTTTACATGGTAGGAACAATTTATGTATAATCTGGCTGAAACAATGTACACAGCAGAGCATGCTTTTTACTTCTACAGAGGCAGCATGTAATGCTTGGCTCTTTCAGAAAATATCACAGTTAATATCCAGTTCACAACTTTCGAAATATATCCCAGTCTTCCTCTTTTAGGTTTCAGAGTATGCCTCTGGTTTATAGCAGTAATTCTGTGAATAAAGTAGCTAATGATCAAGCAGCAGCTGTATGTCACAGAAATACTGCATTACACAAAGTTTAGTAGCAACAATCACGACAACCAATATATCACAGAGAAAAGTATATACTACTAAGAATGCATTTACTATTCTTAGCTTTACATCTATGCACCCTCAAGATATGCATAGTGTTGGACCCGGCCTCATGGCGTGGTCCTACCCTTCCCGCATGGCGGGCCCAGGACGACATCGGCCCTCCACCCAGCATCGGGCCGCCCTTTTGCCCGACACTGCACGCCCCAACATTGCTGGTCCGGCCACCATCCCGGACCCCCACTACCGACCTGGCTCCAGCGTGGGCCCCTCACGACCTAAGCACGAGGCCGCGCCCGACTCCATCTTGGGCCCACCACGTCACGACCACGTGGCCTCGGCCCCGGCCCAGGCCCCAGCGCAGCCCAGACATCGAGGCACCAAGATCCACCCAGGTGGTCGAGTGGCCGCTCGACAGATCCCGGAGAAAAGGGGTGTTTCGGTGGCCCTCCAGCCGTCACCGGACGCCTGGTTTCGATTGCCCTCCGGCCTCCCTGGGCGCTGGCTCCACCCCCCTGCTGGGTGTCTGGACACCCTCATCCCGGCCCTTCTGACCCCCAGGCGCGAGGGTCCGGACATCAAAGGACTCCAGTCCTATATCTGGGCCAGCCCTGGATTAGGAAGTCAGTTGT
This sequence comes from Lissotriton helveticus, assembly GCF_964261635.1. NCBI lineage: Eukaryota > Metazoa > Chordata > Amphibia > Caudata > Salamandridae > Lissotriton > Lissotriton helveticus. The sequence continues at coordinate 567,294,778 of NC_136057.1, read as the reverse complement.
ATCCTGGACTGGAAAGCCCTGCTGACGCTGTCACGGCCGACCCCAGAAGAACTCATTTCCTGGAACCTGAAGAGAGCTTGAGAGCCTGCTGGCGCTGCCGCGGCCCACCTTTGCCGAACCATCTTGAGAGCCTGCTGACGCTGCCGCGGCCCACCTTTGCCGAACCATCTTGAGAGCCTGCTGGCGCTGCCGCGGCCCCCCTTTGACGAACCATCTTGAGAGCCTGCTGGCGCTGCCGCGGCCCACCTTTGCCGAACCATCTTGAGAGCCTGCTGGCGCTGCCGCGGCCCACCTTTGCCGAACCATCGTGAGAGCCTGCTGGCGCTGCCGCGGCCCACCTTTGCTGAACCATCTTGAGAGCCTGCTGGCGCTGCCGCGGCCCACCTTTGCCAAACCATCGTGAGAGCCTGCTGGCGCTGCCGCGGCTCGACCTCTCGGAACCCCCGGCTCGAGGATTGAGAGCTGTGCGCAGGGTATCCCTTCAGACGCCCCAACCAAGACTGTCCCGCTTCCCTGATCCCCCTTTTCCGAGACTTTACAGACCCCTCGGTCTACTTGTACATATCGCTGGGAACCAGCGGCCTTTATTGCCTGATAAAGCTTACGAACTCGACCTCTGGTGTGGTGTCCATTTGTGGTGTGTGGTTACTCTGCTGTGTGATCCTAGGAGAGGGCCCTCACCCAGGAGGCCTCTCAGTAACGCTCAGCTACTCCTTGGCGGAGAGGGGGAACTAGGGGTGGTCAGTCAGACATCTTCTACCTCCCCCGGGGTCGCCTTTCTAACATTGGTGGCAGGCGATGGGATCCGAGCCGACGCAGATCGTACAGGAGAGTAATTCACTCACTACCGAGAAAAACACACCGCGACCATGACTACTCAGGAAACCAGACCAACAGCGGAATTCCAGAAAGAAAAGATGGAAGATTACAGCCACAAGGAATTAAAACAATTCTGCAAGGACCTAGGCATCGCTACCACGGGCCTCAACACCAAAGAAGACTTTAAATCAGCCCTGCAAGCCTGGGCGGACGCCGATAACGCGCCGCCCCAGAGTGAAGATAACCCGGGCCCGCATGGACGCCCGGAGACCGACACGAACCCAGCGGGGGAAAGACCCGCAGACCTAGACTCCGACAAGAAGGAGAGATACAGCTGGCAGAAAGGAAATTAGCCCTCGAGCAACTACGGCTGGAAGGAGACCTAGAGGAAAGGCGAAGACAACGAGACCTTGAAGAAAAGAAACTCGTGCTCTTGCATGAGCGCGGCCTCAAAGAACTGGAAATCAAGGCCAAAACAACAGAAACCGGCACCGCCGGGGTTAAGACCTCACCCCCGCCGGGGGACACGAAGGTGCACATACCCAAGGAGGTCGTCAAAGAATACTATAAGAACGACGACATTCAACAGTGGTTCAAAGCCTACGAGGTCGCCATGACCGCCCATCGAGTACCCCTCAAAGACTGGGGCGCCGGCTTATGGGGGAAATTCATCAACGAGGGGAGAGACGCCCTGCTAGAGCTCCCCGACACCGAGATGACCTCGTACGAACACATCAAGACCGCCCTCCTCACTCGCTACGGACTCACCCCCGAGATGTACCGGCAGCGATTCCGAGACTGTAAAAAAATCCCCGGTACCACTTGGGTGGAGTACGTGAACTTTTACAGCAGAGCCTTCGAAGGGTGGATCAGAGGCTGCCAGGTCACCACCTACCAGCAGTTGGTCGACCTCATCCTATGGGAGCATCTTTCCAATAATTGCTTCGTCGAACTCCGGCAGCACCTCCTCGACAGCAAATTGACAGAGCCACGAAAACTCGCTGTCGAGGCGGATAGATGGGTGAGCAACCGAGTTCCCCAGAGTCCGATGGGAGACTACGGCCGGGGATCCCCGGGGAACCACCGACCCCGAGGCCGCGGAGGAGGCCAGAGCAGGGGCCGAGACACCCCCGTGGGGTCATCCCCTACCTCCCCGTCGCCATCCCTGGGTTGGAGGGGAGGCCCCCCAGCCAGACCCGGGCCCCGCCCGAATGTTACGTGCCACAGATGCCAGCGACGGGGCCATTATGCGAACGACCCTCTCTGCCCGATGAACCAGCGAGCCGGCACCACCGGTCCCCCGAGCCGCCAGATCGCGGCCGCCGCCCTGAATGCAGAGGGAGGCGAAGAAGAGGGCGACGACACCGAGCAGGCCGAGTGAGAGCCCGCAGCCATGATCTTAGCATGCCTGGGTGATCGAGACATGATCCCCCGAGACCCGATCCCAGGTAACACCCAGAAATACCGCCAATGGGTCACCATCAATGGACGCCGGGCCGAAGCCCTCCGGGATACTGGAGCCAGCGTAACGGCGGTCCGCTGCCACTTGGTGACCCCCGAACAAATTCTCCCCAACGTCTTGTGCCCAGTGCGGTCGGCTGACAACTCTGAAAGTTTGTGCCAGATGGCCCGCATCCCCTTCGAGTGGGGAGGGGTGTCGGGCATGCTGAAAGTGACTGTCCGAGACGATGCCCCCGTGGACTGCCTCCTCGGGAACGACCTGGAAAGTTCCCTCTGGGCCGGCGTAGAGCGGAGAGAGCATCTGGGGATGCTCGGCCTTCCCGAGTGGATTTGTGCGACCACCCGCTCCATGTCCGTCCGGGCCTCCCCACCAACGGAGGAAGCCCCGATCGAGGAGCCGGAGTGGCCCGCACCTCCACCGCCCGCCGTCCCTGAGGACACCGACCCTGAACCCGGCCCCCCGGGGCCCAGCCATGAGGAAATCACCGAGCTCGGCCACCTGCCGGAACTAGCTCAGTGGCGCCAAGAAGGTGGCCCCACCCACGAACAATTCCGACAAGAACAGAGCACCTGTCCCTCCCTCGAGGGGATTCGACGGCAAGCCGCCACTCAAGCCGCTGGAGACCCGGCGGGGTCCCACTGGGTCTATTGGGACAACGACCTTCTCTACAGTGAGCAGAAGATTGCCGAACTAGGGGCCAGCCGGGTGCTGGTCGTTCCCCTCCGATTTCGAGACTTCCTCTTGAACTTAGCACATGATGTGCCCCTCGCCGGGCACCTGGGGCAGGACAAAACTTACAGCCGCCTGGTGACTCATTTCTACTGGCCGAAAATGCGCAACGATGTGCACAATCACTGCAGATCCTGCCCCACCTGTCAAGCCAGCGGGAAGAGCGGGGGGAAAGTCAAAGCCCCGCTCCAGCCGTTTCCCGTGGTCACCACCCCCTTCGAGCGAGTGGGGATAGACATCGTGGGGCCCCTGGACCCCCGCACCCCTCAAGGGCACCGCTTCTTCCTCGTGCTGGTGGACCATGCCACCCGATATCCGGAAGCCATCCCCCTCCGAACCATCACGGCCCCAGTAGTAGGCCGAGCCCTAATTGGGATCTTCTCCAGAGTCGGCTTCCCCTGAGAAGTCGTGAGTGATCGGGGCACAAACTTTATTTCCAAGTATATGCGATCCCTGTGGCAACAGTGCGGGGTCACATATAAGTTCACCACCCCGTATCACCCACAAGGAAATGGACTTGTGGAGCGGTTTAACCGAACACTGAAGGGAATGATCAAGGGCCTCGAAGAGCCACTACGACGCAAATGGGATGTTCTGCTGCCTTGCCTCCTGTTTGCGTACCGCAAAGTACCCCAGAAGTCCCTGGGGTTCAGCCCCTTCGAACTATTGTATGGGCACCCGGTCCGGGGCTCCCTCAGCCTGGTCAAAGAAGGCTGGGAGATGGCTGCCCGAGGTGCTCCACCAGATGTCTACCAGTACCTCCTGACCCTCCGCAACCAGACTCGGAAGTTCCCGGAACTTGCCGAAGCCAACCTTGAAGCCAGTCAGGAGGAGATGAAATGCTGGTATGACCAGAACGCCTCGTCCATCGTATTCGAACCGGGCCAGCAGGTCTGGGTCATGTCCCCGGTTGAACCTTGTGCCCTCCAAGACAAGTGGACGGGGCCCTTCAGGGTGGTGGAGCGCAAGAGCCCCGTCACCTATCTGGTGGACATGGAGTCCCCCAGGAACCCCCTCCGGGTTCTACACGCTAACCGGCTCAAGCCGCACTTTGCCCGCACTGAACTAAGTCTGCTGTTAGCGACCGATGAAGGAGCGGAAGACGACTCCGAACCGCTGCCAGATCTCATGAGCACCACTGAAAAGGACGGCTCCATCGAAGGGGTCATGCTCTCCTCCACCCTGACCCCGGAACAGCACCATGACTGCCGGCAGCTGCTGGGGCAGTTTGCAGATCTGTTTTCACTCACCCCTGGAGTCACCCGGTGGTGTGTCCACGATGTAGACACCGGAGACAGCCCGCCTGTAAGACACCAAGCTTTCCGAGTGCCCGATCGAGTTCGGGCCTGCATCCAATCCGAGGTGGCCAAGATGCTAGCGCTGGGGGTAGTCGAACCCTCCGACAGTCCGTGGGCCAGCCCAGTTGTCCTGGTCCCTAAAGCCGCCGCCCCCGGCACGCCCCCGGAGCTCCGGTTCTGTGTTGACTACCGGGGGCTGAATGCCGTCACCAGGACCGACGCCCATCCCATCCCCCGGGCGGATGAACTGATCGATCGCCTGGGGGCTGCGAAGTATCTCAGCACCTTCGATCTCACGGCCGGGTATTGGCAGATCGGCCTCACCCCTGGAGCGCAAGAGCGATCAGCCTTCTCGACCCCTGATGGCCACTACCATTTCAAGGTGATGCCCTTCGGCATGAAAAACGCCCCGGCCACCTTCCAGAGACTCGTGAATAGAGTGGTGGCCGGGCTAGAAGAGTTCAGCGCCGCCTACCTAGACGACATTGCAGTGTACAGCCTCCGCTGGGATGCACACCTGACCCACCTCCGGGAGGTCCTGTCGGCCCTCCGACGGGCCGGATTAACAATAAAGGCCAGCAAGTGCCAGATCGGCCAAGGGTCCGTGACGTATCTGGGACACCAGGTGGGAAGCGGCCGGGTGGCTCCCCTCCAGCCAAAGATTGACGCCATCCGGGCCTGGGAGCCCCCAATCACCCAAACAGCCGTCCGAGCCTTCCTGGGACTCACAGGATACTATCGGCGCTTCATCAAGGACTATGGAAGCATTGTGGGGCCCCTCACAGAACTGACCTCCAAAAAGCTACCCCAGAAGGTGTGCTGGACCCCAGAGTGCCAAGCAGCCTTCGAGACTCTAAAGACGGCCATGAGCACCACCCCTGTGCTCCAGGCCCCCGACTACAGCCGAGAGTTTGTGGTCCAAACCGATGCCTCGGAGCACGGCATTGGGGCAGTCCTCTCCCAAGTGAACTCTGAGGGAATCGACCTCCCCGTTGCCTTCATCAGCCGGCAGCTGCTAGCCAGAGAACAGCGCTGGAGCACCATCGAGAGGGAAGCCTTCGCCGTCGTGTGGGCCCTAAAGAAGCTCCGGCCCTACCTCTTCGGCACCCACTTCCGGGTCCAGACCGACCACCGGCCCCTGCGGTGGTTGATGCAGATGCGGGGAGAAAACCCAAAACTGTTGCGATGGTCCATCTCCCTGCAAGGGATGGACTTCACTGTGGAGCATTGCCCCGGCAACGACCCCGCCAATGCTGACGGCCTCTCCAGATTCTTCCGCCTCGGCGAGGAGAATCCCCAAGAAGATGGGTGACTCTCCCCTGCCTTCAGCTGGGGGGGACGCGTGTTGGACCCGGCCTCATGGCGTGGTCCTACCCCTCCCGCATGGCGGGCCTGGGACGACATCGGCCCTCCACCCAGCATCGGGCCGCCCTTTTGCCCGACACTGCACGCCCCAACATTGCTGGTCCGGCCACCATCCCGGACCCCCACTACCGGCCTGGCTCCAGCGTGGGCCCCTCACGACCTAAGCACGAGGCCGCGCCCGACTCCATCTTGGGCCCACCACGTCACGACCACGTGGCCTCGGCCCCGGCCCAGGCCCCAGCGCAGCCCAGATATCGAGGCACCAAGATCCACCCAGGTGGTCGAGTGGCCACTCGACAGATCCCGGAGAAAAGGGGTGTTTCGATGGCCCTCCAGCCGTCCCCGGACGCCTGGTTTCGATCGCCCTCCGGCCTCCCTGGGCGCTGGCTCCGCCCCCCTGCTGGGTGTCTGGACACCCTCATCCCGGCCCCTCTAACCCCCAGGCGCGAGGGTCCAGACATCAAAGGACTCCAGTCCTATATCTGGGCCAGCCCTGGATTAGGAAGTCAGTTGTATCCTGGACTGGAAAGCTCTGCTGACGCTGTCACGGCCGACCCCAGAAGAAATCATTTCCTGGAACCTGAAGAGAGCTTGAGAGCCTGCTGGCGCTGCCGCGGCCCACCTTTGCCGAACCATCTTGAGAGCCTGCTGGCGCTGCCGCGGCCCACCTTTGCCGAACCATCTTGAGAGCCTGCTGGCGCTGCCGCGGCCTACCTTTGCCGAACCATCTTGAGAGCCTGCTGGCGCTGCCGCGGCCCCCCTTTGCCGAACCATCTTGAGAGCCTGCTGGCGCTGCCACGGCCCACCTTTGCCGAACCATCTTGAGAGCCTGCTGGCGCTGCCGCGGCCCACCTTTGCCGAACCATCGTGAGAGCCTGCTGGCGCTGCCGCGGCCCACTTTGCTGAACCATCTTGAGAGCCTGCTGGCGCTGCCGCGGCCCACCTTTGCCAAACCATCGTGAGAGCCTGCTGGCGCTGCCGCGGCTCGACCTCTCGGAACCCCCGGCTCGAGGATTGAGAGCTGTGCGCAGGGTATCCCTTCAGACGCCCCAACCAAGACTGTCCCGCTTCCCTGATCCCCCTTTTCCGAGACTTTACAGACCCCTCAGTCTACTTGTACATATTGCTGGGAACCAGCGGCCTTTATTGCCTGATAAAGCTTACGAACTCGACCTCTGGTGTGGTGTCCATTTGTGGTGTGTGGTTACTCTGCTGTGTGATCCTAGGAGAGGGCCCTCACCCAGGAGGCCTCTCAGTAACGCTCAGCTACTCCTTGGCGGAGAGGGGGAACTAGGGGTGGTCAGTCAGACATCTTCTACCTCCCCCGGGGTTGCCTTTCTAACACATATAATCAAGGTACATAGGAGGAGTTAACTATAGTAAACCTGTATTTACTTATGTATACTTTCCTTTTTTATAATTTGGGTGTCAATATGTTTGCTATATTTTGTTGACATGATATTTAAAACTTTATTTACCCCTACCATACCCACGGGGAAGCAAAAATGGATGACATCAAGGCCCATGCTATCTACACAGAATGCCTGTCATGGTAAACTGCTACCTCTGCTTGGTGCCCTAGTCGCAGGTAACAGCACCAAGAGTCACCAATATGCTAATGATACACAACTGTACTAGACAGTTTCCTCTGCTCAAGACATTCAGTGCCACAAACATGATCTGTACATCATCCAGAATTGGATGCCCAGCCCTTTCAAGAAGCAGAACCCATCCAAGACAGCATTCCTGTTATTTTCCAAGAGCAACTAACAGGAAACAGTATAAAGCTGGGTCAATATCATGATACTGGACAACTTCAAACCCCAACTTTCACCATACACCAAGTCACTTGAATGCACCATAGACATCTCCATCACACTCAAGGAAAACACTGCCAAAAAATAAAAATAACAAAGACAGCGTTCTCTTTTAAAGAACGTGTGACCACGTTTTCCAGAATGCAACTTTAAAACTGCTATTCAAGTCTTCATAATCTCGCATTTGGATGGTGACAATGCTCCAGTCTATGGTCTAGTAGACTCCACACTGGCACCCTTGAGACCATCCTGCGTGCCACAGCCCACTCCACCAAGTCCTGAAAAAATATGATCACATCACCCACATCCTTCTGGAAATAAACTGGCTTCCCGATGCTGGCCCGCACCCTCTTCAAAGCGATCTGCATCATTTACAAAGCCATCATGACCAACACTCCAGCTTATCTTGCAGACAAGCTCACAATCACTGGTGATTCACTGCCTGCAGACAGAGAAGTGTAAAAAAAAAACACAAGGCAGAAGGCCTTTTCCATCTATGCACCTAGGATCCCAAACATTCTTGTATCAATGAGGACTGCTATAACACTGCTCTAATTTCAGAAAAAGGTAAGGACATACGTTTATCAAGAACATTACATCACAATGCATTAACTGTCGATAATCAACCTACTTCTCCTATCACTGATTGACTTTATGCTTGCCTTTGACTGTGCACAGCGCTCTGCTGCCTTTCGGTAAGGTTTGCGCTGTAGAAATGTATATGCATACATGCATACAGCATTCTACCCTGCTAGGTGATTATGCCGAGAAAGAAACTAATTACATTGAGGGTTTTGTTTCTGCCCATGAAGGCGTGATAAGCATAAAACAAGTGCCTAGCTGGTTTCACCTAGAGTTCCACTGGAGATCTAGATGTCTACTTAGTCAGAGGGAGGCAATAAGGCTCAGCGCTATGGTGGCCCTCTCTGCAAGAATGCATAGATCAACCCAAAAATGTTTTAATTGGATATATAGGTAATTAACGTTGTTTTCTATTTTCCCTCTCTCCATATAAAAATGAAAGCAGCATGGCAATTAAAAAAAATTCCCTTGGCATTGTTGTTATGTGGGTGCTTCTGTGAAGACCAAAAGAGATGTCCCAAGCATGCACAACTATCAATAGTTTGCTTTCTTTGTCACACAGGATCTATAATTATGAATATGGATTGATAATGAATTATATTTTCATAAAATAAAAATAATCTCAATGAAGGGGAACATTTTTCTTCTGTTCCCCTTTCACAGTGGTGAGATTAGTAGCACATACATGACTTAGTTAGTATATATGAAAGAATGTACCATTCAAATAATTTTTTCATGATGCGAAGTAAGAATCCTGAGAAGAAAAAAAAGCGTTATTCAAAGACTTGGGTGAGAGTGGGCCTGCTAAAAGAACAAATCTTCTGTTAAAATTGACCTTTAAAATTGACATTTTTATAGAGATTTTCTAAATAATAACTAAATCGCCTACTCTTTTCAATGTGTGGTCAGGTCGAACATGATTGTAGTCTGGGGGAATGGCAGTAGTTCGGTCTGGATTAGAGGAAACATGTAACCAAGTTTCTCTTATAAATAGTACATCCACCACATGAAATTATATGAACATTTATAATTCATCTTCATGCACCGCCACTTAATAGACATTTAGCAAAAATGAATTAAAGGTATGTTTCATCCTTCTCTCCTGTCCCTTTTTTCCCCATGTTTACCCTTCCTACAGTATGGAACCATGTACCTGCATGTACAATTCTGGTTCCATGTTCCAGAGCTCCAATTTGTCAGTTGCTGTAGTCTTTCTTGAATTTAACAAGAACTGTGCCTCTATCGATTAAACTTCAAGTTTTACTCACCTTTTTGAGTTTTCATTATTTTACATTTGGCGACGATCAACTGAAGACTTCGCTTGCAACTTTCTTCTAGAGGCACAGGTGCTGCGACGTTTTTCCGGACATGTTCTTGACTTCCTGGCTGTATTTCTACTGGAGTGCCTCTCCACTGCTTTCATTCGATTTCTAAGTGTAAGAGCTCTATAACATCATAAGGCAGCAAACCAGTGACCTCTTCTATTCAGGCATCCAAAGAACTATGCAACAAATTAGCCAACTTCTTCAATGATAAGATTGCGAAAATCGAACTCTCACTTGACGTCATCAATACGTACTCTAATAAGAGCATCACGTCTGGGACGCTTGATATCTCTCCCTGTCCCTTTACCAACTCTTGGCTAAGCTTCCGCCCCATCCAAGAATCGGAGATAATCACACTGATCGCCACCTCCAAACCCTCAGTCCATATTCTTAATCCCATTCCACCCCTATTGACTAAAGAACTGAAGCGTTCCCTAGCTCCGTTTTGGTGCACGATCTTAAATAGCTCCTTGAAAAATGGAGTCATTCCAGACTGCCTTAAAGTGGGTCAACTCACTCCCTTGCTGAATAAACCTGGCCTCGACACTACGGAGCTGAATAACTACAGACCTGCCTCTAACCTCCCCCTTCTGTCCGAAATCCTTGAAAAATGCGTTCTCCAACAACTAACCCAACACCAGGACAACATCAACCTCCTTGACGCCCATCAATCTGGCTTCAGAAAAGGATGTAGCACTGAAACCGCAATCCTCAACATCATTGACGATATCCATAAATCACTTGACTCTGACCAATGCTGTCTCCTCATTCTCCACGACTTCTCTGCAGCATTTGATACTATAGATCACAATCTTCTCCTCAGGGCACTCCAAGAAAGAGTTGTTCTTGGCAAAGCTGTCCTCCAATGGTTTTCCTGCACAATGGCATTCAAAAAATAAAAATCAAAACCTTCGCCTCTGACCTCCATCCAGTCAACAAGGGAGTACCTCAAGGCTCAGTGTTATCCCAGCAACTCTTTAACATCTGCATGTAACCTCTCACTAAACTACTCAAAACAGACAACATTTGTTTCCATATCTATGGTGACAACACTCAGATATATCTGGAAACCACCTCTCTCAGAGACATTCAAAGACTCAATGAAGTACTGAGAGTTGTTCAACAACCACCTTAAACTAAACCCTGACAAGACCGAGATTTTCCTAATTTCGAATACAAAAGTAAAACCCCAAATTGCCAAATAGCTAAAGGCCGTCGATGCGCTCAAAGGGAATCTCACACAGGCAGACTCTGTCAAATCATTAGGCATCACTCTAGACCCGAAACTGAGCATGACCGAACACATCAAGAACTCAGCCAAGAGTGCCTTCCTTAATCTCAAACTTCTGAACAAGATAAAACCTTTCATTCCGCCAAATGACCTCAAACAGGCCACCCAAACCCTGGTATTGTCAAGACTGGACTATGGGAATGCAGTCCTCGCAGGAATGCCAAAATAACATCCAGAATGATCACGGGCATCAAGAAATTCAACCACATTTCCCCTGCATTCAGGGAACTCAAGTGGCTTCCAGTCAAAATGCAAATCAGCTTCAGAACAGCCTGCCTCGCGCATAAAGCCCTACATACCGGGAAACCTGGATATCTGGCAAAAAAAACTCAAAAAAGCTGGTCAGGCCAGGAACCTCAGGAGCTCAAACTCCCTCCTACTCATCCCACCAAAAACACAAAAACAAAAAACTGCGGATCGCGCTCCAAAAATCTGGAACTCTATCCCCCCACACATCAGAACAACTACCTCTTGTAAAATTCAAAAGCCAACTCAAAATCCTGTTCCTCAACCGCTCCCTAGGGACTCGATAGGACCAATCGGAATAGGAAAGCAGACAATCCGCACTGCTGCAACTCTGAGACTACGAAGGACTCCATAGTTTAAAGACTGTCCGGTACCATCACTATGTCGCTCTTTGTCTTTAGTTTTCTGTATTTTGTGAATCTCTACAATGTATCTGATGTAAAGCGCTCAGATACCCTAGGGTCTGGCTAGAGCTATATAAAACTTCTTAAATAAATAAATAAATAATAAATAAGTTTACTGCAGTTCAAACCGTGAGTTTGTTGGCCTTTTTGTGCCTTGTTGACTGGATTTAGACATTATTTCGATATTCTGGAGAGCAATGGACATTGCGTAGAATGTTCACCCTCCACGTTTCCAGCTGACCTTTTGTGACGTTATTCATTGCCGCGTCACACTGTTGCCTACCTGCGGTGATTCTTTCTTCGCTGCATTCCTCTTTCCGCTCCTTACATTGAGCACGCCCTGCGTCATCATGCTGGCGGCCATCTTGGAGCTGGGTTTCCTAACTCATTTCAAGAGGAATCAGTTTAAGTTTACCTGCTTCCGGAAATTTTAACTTCATGGACATTCAAAAGTTCGATGCCAGTTCCTGCGCATGCATCACAAACTCAAATAACCAGTTTTCTACAATTTCCACTTGGTGATTTGCCAGGAGGTCTCTCGCATTTTCATTTCCACGGTGATGAGCACACCTTTCATTGTTTAAACAGGTAGGATAGCATGTTCTTTATCAGTGACAGGCACGCCTTTATTTTCATAGTCTTGCAACTTTACTGGTCCCATTTGCACAGTGATGAGCACAACTTTCATTATTTAAACAGGTAGGATAGCCTGTTCTTCATCGGTGACAGGCACACCTTTATTTTCATAGTCTTTCAACTTTACTGGTCCAGTGACAAGCACACTATACATATGCTTGTCTGCCATAAGTTGGCAGGGAATGCTCAGACGTGAGTCCCTTGCTCACTTTGCCACTGGATTCAAGCAAGCCGGGCTGAAGACGGCTGAAATGCCAGAAACCGGTCCTCGGAAGCTTGTTTCCGGTCCAGGGAAGGCATGGCTTGGCAGTTCGGGCTGGACTGTTCCCATGAGGCACAGGATCAGACTGATTTGCATATGGCCATGTCTGAACTGGGGTGGCAGAGTGGGCTAAAGAACGGTGATGGATTAAACCCAGATCTGTTGACTGGGTGTGAGTGTTTAATTGGTTCAGATCACCACCCCCTTTTGTACCACTTTGTCTGCGGTGACAGGCACACCATCCGCTATGCACTTTGTAGTATTTTACTATTCTATTCTTTAGTTACAATGTGTGCACTTATATATTTTCCTTCATATTTTAAATTCATTTACTGAATGCTATACTTTGCATTTGCTTTTAGTCATCATTATTTTCGTTTACAAAGTCTCATTTTCACTGTTTTAAACAAGTGTTAGTGTGTTTTATACTTTACTATTTATTACCTCCATTTATTACACTGCAATTTGATCCTCCCTCAAGGTTTCTACAAAACAAGGGAGAACCACCTATTCCATGGACAATATTGAAAGAAGAATTTATCACCTACTTAAAATCTATCGATGGTGAACGCTTGTCTGCAGAGAGGAAGAAGAACATTTCCTCCACTGTTTAAGATCTGAGGGACAGTTAGTCTATATAACCTTACCTCCTGTTAGATCTGGTGGCGATTACAATGTATACGATGAGGCTATTTTACGGATTGAGAATCGGTTTAAACCAACCACTAGTGTTGCCCTAAACAGATTTAAATTTTACACTAGAATCCAGGAAGTGGGAGAGACTTTTGACGAGTTCTTAACCGCTCTCTGTGCCCTGTCTTTGCACTGCAACTTTGGTTTAATAACTGCCGAGATGATCCGAGACCAAATCATTGTCAATGTGAGAAACAAAAAAGTACAGGAACAACTTTGGATAATGGGAGACCCCAATTTAGAGGCAGCCATCAGTACGGCCAAGGCTTTGGAACAATCCGATTAGTGGATGAAGTCACTTAACAAAGTAACTAAGAACCTCACGTCCAGTGAAGTTAACAGTGTCAATTCCACCATTTCAAAAGACTTATCCATCAACAAGAGTAACCTTAAGCAAAACAATTCTACTGTTACAGGTGTGGTAATCCGGGGCACTTGGCATCTTTCCCACTTTGTCCTGCTATAGGCAAGGAATGTAGTAAATGTGGACGTTTAGGCCATTTTTCTAAGATGTGCAAAGATACTAGGAAGGGTATTCTAGATACATGAAAGGGTTTTCCATCTTCTTCCAAACTGACAATTTCTCGTGTATCTTGTGATACTTCAAGTTGTGACCGTGCCCAGGGAAATTTAGAGTATGGAATTGAAGTTTGATTATTGTTTAGAATCCTTTGGAGATCTGTTTGAGCTAAACTCTTTATGTAAACCTAATATTGTGGCATATAATTTTGATGGTTCTGCCATTGATTTCATAGGGTTCAAAGAAGTACTTATTGAATTTAAAGAGAAAACAGCTATGATCAAACTTTATGTAGCGGCCAAAGGTGTTAATGTTTTAGGGTGGCGGGACCAAGCCAAGCTAGGTATTATTTTGAACCCCAGGGATAGGGAGCCTGTGTCTGTCCTATCACTTATCTCTGCTAGTCCTGATTTTATTAAATGATTCCCTGATGTTTTCTTTGAAAATCTAGGAAAACTATCAGATTCAGCCACAGGTTCAAAGTTAAAGAGGGATCTATACCTGTTAAGCAGTAGCTAATGGGGGTACCCATCAGCAACAGAGCTGAATTGAAGAAAATGTTGCATGACATGGTCATGGGTGGCATCATTGAGAAAACTGATTCATCCGAATGGGTTTCTTCAATTGTTTTAGCCCAAAAACCTGACAAGAATATTAGGATGTGTGTCAATATGAGGGCATGGAATTCAAATTTTGTGGCTGACTGCCACCCTCTTCCCAACATAAACGAAATTGTGTGCATGCTGGATGGTGCTTGTATTTTTTCCACACTTGACCGTAGGTCTGCGTACCACCAAATTGAACTCACTGAAGACTCCAAACATTACACCGCCTTTATCACATCTCATGGACTATTTCAGTTTAAGAGGATGCCATTTGGCTTGGCATCAGCTGTACCTGTATTTCAGAGGGCCATGTATCATATTTGTAAGGATGTCGGAAATGTTGTTAAATGTTTCCAGGACGATACACTCATTTTTCTTAAAAATGAGGATGATCCTTCCCAACACGTAGAAGAAGTTTGCCTAAGATTGAGAAGGTGTGGTTTGACACTTAAGGCTGCAAAATTTAAGTTTTTCTGCAAATCAGTGGAATATCTTGGTCATACTCTCTCAGGAGATGGTGTAGTGCCAGAAAAGTCTTTGGTAGATGCCATCATCAATGCTCCCTCTCCTGACAATAGAGAGAAACTTCTTTCCTTCGGGGGTTTGTGTGAATATTACAGCAAATTCATACCAAATTTTGCTACTAAGATGGAGCCCCTCAGAGAGTTGACTAGGAAGTCTACTGAGTTTATCTGGTCTGAGAGACAAAAGACAGCTTTCAAACATATCAAAAATGAGTGTCATTGCTCCCACTCCTTTAGTCTCAACAAAAAATGTGTCATCTCTGTTGATGCTGGTCTTTACGGATTAGGTGAAGTACTCAGCCAGCACTCAGGGAAAGAAGAGTGGTGTGTAGCTTTTGCTTCTAGTACTCTTTCTGCTAGTGAGAGAAGATATGCGGTCATTGAGAGAGAATTGTTAGCATATATCTGGGCCACTGAACATTTCCGCAATTATGTGTGGGGAAACAGATTTACACTTAGGACTGATCACAAGCCCCTGGTTGGTATCTTATCTCCGGGAGGGTGGAATTCTACGACTCGTATTGCTCGTTTCACTTCCAGATTACAGGATTATGATTTTGAAATTGTTTATGTCCCCAGCAAGAGCAATGTTACTGCTGATTTCTTATCCAGATTACCTTGCTCTGACGTTGGAGTATCTCTTGATGAACAAGAGGTGGACATAGTTGCAACCATCAAGGATTTTGTTTCTCAAGAATTTTTGGGTTTCTCAGAATCTGAGTGGGTGACAGAAGTGAGTAATGATGTTGTGTGTCAACAGGTTTTTGAGTGTTTGAAGAAGGCTTGGCCCAGAGAAAAATCTGCTATCTGTGAAATTGCTCCTTTTTGTCATATCAAGTGAAATTGAAGAAGAAGGTGGATTGCTTTTCAAAGGAGGTAAGATTATTCCTCCAGTTTCCATGCAAAAGAAGATTCTATCACTTGCACATCAGGGACACCTAGGCATGTCATCCATGAAGCTCCTTATCCGGGCCAACTTTTGGTGGCCTGGCCTTGACAAAATGGTTGATGGAGCAATAAGAGAATATCCTGACTGCATCAGTAGTGACAAGATGCTCCAGGTTTCTTCTGCTCCTCTCAACCCTGTTTCTTGGCCTGAGTGTCCCTGACAAAAGGTTGCAATTGATGTTTCAGGTCCTTTTAGACATCTGCCTTCTAATGCCCGCTTCGCTCTTGTCATGATAGACTATCATTCTAAGTGGCCTGAGGTAAGGTTTGTGGCTAGCCCCTCCACTCAAGTCATTATTACGTTTTTTAGAGAGGTTTTTGCTCATGAGGGTTTCCCCGAAGTCCTAGTGACTGACAACGGGGTGCAACTTACGTCTCAGGAGATGGAGAGTTTCCTCCTTATGTGTAGTATTAAGCATGTGACCACTTCCTTGTACGAACCAAGAGAAAACTGCCAAGTGGAGCGGTTTAACCGTGTTCTTAAGGATGGTATTCTTTCTGCTAGCATGTCTAGTGAACCTTGGAGGGATGTGGTAAGGAAGAAGTTGTGGATGTACCATATCACTCCCCACTCTGTGACGGGTGTGAGCCCTTTCAGACTTTTGAAGGGCAGAGAACCTACCTCTGATATTTGCCCTTGGTGGATTAAGAAAGTTAACAAGGTTGATGACAGCATTTATATTAATCTTATTGCTAAACATGTGGAAGAGAAGCAAAACAAGATGAAAGTTTTGTTTGACTCTAAAATAAGTATGAACGTACCTTATTTTACTGTCGGAGAGTGGGTTAGAATTAAAAACCCCGGTTTCTTGGTAAAAGGGATTTCCAAGTTTGGTCATCCCATCAAGATTGTTAAGGTTTGCAAAAACAGTGTCATTACCCAGGATGGGAGAGTGTGGAATGTGAGGAGAGTTCCCAAGTGTAGGTTTAGCACAGACAGAGGTGTTAATTTACCGTTGTCTGACTCTCCCAGTTCTAATTGCAACTCCTCACATCTAGCACATTCTGTAGCGTCCAAAGTCAAAGATATTTGCAGACCCAGGTTGTTACTTGCCAGATATTTGTCTTAATTATTTTGTTGCTATATATTTACCCTCTTTATTTGTTTTTTTCCCTCCCTTCCTTCTTTTGTTTTGTTAGGAATAAGATGTGTTACATTCTTTTCTCTTGTCCCTTTTTAGATCTCGCCTAGCGGTTCAGCGCATGAGCTGTCCGCTTTGCGAGGAATGCAGTATACACTATAGGTGAGGGAAGCCCTGCCCACTCCTCCATCCACTTTTTCATTGGCTTGTGGCTTTTTCCTTTTGAAGTGATGCCTTCTGATTGGTTTAAAGGCTGCTAGTCCCGCCTTATGATGGCCATGTCTCCTTCCATGGCTATTGGCCCCTTTACTGCATGTTTCATGAGCACTACTTTGGTCCCTTGCCACCCCTCCCGCTGTCCGAGCCTTCTCTCCCGCCCCCTTCCATTGTTCGTGTCTTATTATCGCCCGCCCACACGCACTCTCGTTTTGTTTTACCTGAGGGAAGCGTGTGATATTCAAAAACTTCAAACGTGTTCGACATTGCGTGCTCTTTATAGTGCCCCTGGGGCACAAGCAGGGACCTACTAGAGTGCTTCTTTAGCAGAACGCACTCTGCGGTCCCCCCGGGGCACAATCAGGCACGAATACAAAACGCAGCTGTTTATTGTCACTGACACTCACATGATGGTATTCTCGTGAACGCCGACGTGCGCTGTTACTGGACTACCGTGAACATGAGAAATGACCCAAGCGCTGGAAGACCGGTTCCGCGGAGTTGCTGCGGTGTGTATTCTCGGAGCTTTCGATGCTTGCGCACCCCTGCTTTCACTTTTGCTGTCTTGTTAAATTACGCGTTCACCCCTGCTTTCACTTTTCTCGTTGTTAAATCCTGTTTTTTTTTCCATTGACACTTAGTTATTAAGGCACCTTCACACCTTAGGCCCAAGGGTATATATCGATCTGCAAGTCGTTAATCCTAAAAACCAACTATTTATGTATTCTGACCATGTGCCTACATCGGGAATCACATTTGCTGTCTTGTTAAATCGCGCACGCACCCCTGCTTTCACTTTTGCCATCTTGTTTCTGTTTCTTGTTTAGGTCGCGTGGAGCACTGCTGAGCGCATGAGCCAATGCAGCCCCACCCACTCCCCCTTGTTTCCTATGATTGCAGTTTGCGGGACATTTCTTACTCTCGAGACATTGTTGCTTGCCTCACCAATCTGCTTTCCTTGCCCTTTGAGGTGTCTAGTGTTTTGCTGCAACTTTTGTATTTGTTTTCCTCGTTTGAAGTGAGCTGCCTGCTTCACTAGAGCATCTCTCCGTTGTGAGGCTCTCGCCCTCCCTCCCACTCTCCAGTGGTGGGAGGGGACTTGACTGTCTTTGTGGTCTTTGGCAGTAATTTACTTATTTCCAAGCACATCAGCGTGCTGATAAACCTATTGAGAACATATTGAAGCTCAGTCAGGTTGTCATTCCCATGCCACTTCTGTTTGCATGAGAATCAGCTGCACCATCTACTGCTGCAGATCAAAGAGGGCGCTGTTTAGAAGGCTCTACCCTATCAGTGTTGCAGTTCAAACACCTCTGAAACAACATTGTGTACAGTGTCCTGGGACCCATGGGTCGTTCAAGTTGCTATTGCCATACTGAGGTGTGTAGAGATTCCCATTCACAAAAAAGGGAGATCGGTACTTCCTCACAAGTTACATACCAGCCTCCCTGCCAGCTGTTGTGGAGAAAAAACAAATCTGCCCACGACTCCTGCAAAACCTCACTAGCCTCAGTATGCCAAATCAATGTGGGTACTGAGAGTCAAAAGTGTGCTGTCTCTTTTTAAACCGTTATTTCCTTTGCAGTTTCACAAAGTTCCATCTGTTCTTCTGCTCATTTTTTATTGAATGGCTCTAGATTTTATGCACAGCATCAAAATAACTATTGGTGTAGGAGTGCTTAAGCATACATTTTCATATAATGCAGGAGCATTCATGTAACATATATAGCATGGGTGAGTTCAATTTGGCAAACGTGTATACAGATTTTGGTCAGAAATGCAAGTGGCACTTACAGTTCGCTGCATTAATATTTCAAATCGCATCAGAAGTTCCGATTTTCTCACGAAGCAGAGTTGTGTTGAGCTTAGCAGTCTTCACAATGTTAGCATTTTTTCAAAAAATGCAGTGTTTGTTAAAAAAAAAAAATGACCATTCCTAACCTCTGATGACTTGCTGCTTCGGTATCATTGCTTTTGCAGAATCCACTACTTTTCTTAATAGTCCCACTTTCTCGATTTTCTGTGCCCACTTGGAATTGTGGCCCTCATGTTTATTTCACAACAAAAACTCGCAACATTGGGACACTGTGTAGTGCCCCCGACCATCGCACAATCGCTTTTGCATGTGCAATATATAAACCAACGTTCATCATAATGAGTCTTTTCAATCCATCTTTTTTTAATTCCTTTTTTCATTGCTTTTAAACGTTAACCATTTTCTTTCCACATGTAGGATAATGCCAATTTTCTAGGTTTCAATTATTCCTGATGGGCCATCCGAACCTCTTCATTCAAGAATATGCACTGACGCAGATTTCATAAAATAGCAGTTTATTTGCAAACCCAATGCATTTCGGGCCTCCGTGGGCCCTTCGTCGGGGGTATGTATGATATTTCACAACAAAAGCCATAAAACCGTGTGTGGGGGGGGTTGCAGTTTGATAATATCTTGCAAGGCTGCAATTCCTGGACGCAGTGAGCTTTTAGGCTTGTGAAGGGAAGTGACACTGAAGCACAGGGGTAACGCTATCTTTTGGCACAGCTGACAACTATCGTCGCTACCCCAAACATGCACACAGTTTTGGAAATTCCGTTCTAACGGCACCCCATAGTTATGGCATGCTGTCCGGTGCTACTCTTTTGACTCTTTTGAATAAAATAACCCTCTTTCATAGCAGATGCACCACAGAATCAGAAGGCTTTGAGTTGAAGCCAGACTTGTTTGGCTATGAGGCAATACTTTAACAAGCATTGGCATAGCCAATAGGTCTCACCTTCGGGACCTTATAAGTGTTTAGACATGCAACAGTTGATGTTGTTGCACCAAGGATATTGTGCTGCATAACTAAATACTTATAAGGTCCCAAAAGTGAGACCTATTGGCTATGCCAATGCGTGTTTCCCCATGTTTTCCCTTCCTAAAATATGGAACCATGTACCTGCCTGCACAATTCTGGTTCCATGTTCCAGAGCTCCTATTTGTCAGTTGCTGTAGTCTTTCTTTAATTTAACAAGTACTGTGCCTCTTTCGATTAAACTACAAGTTTTACTCACCTTTTGGAGTTTTTATCATTTTACAAGGTGTTTGAATCATTAGGAAAAATTGGAGTGTCATTTGTTTTATAGCTGCTCCATGGATTAATAGAAAAGCTTGTGGGCCAAAGAATAGCAGGCCTTTTTTGGATCTAAGCCTGGAATCAGTGAGTTGAGAATGCACAGGTACAAAATATCTGACATTTGGTAAGGCCAGGGTGCAGGTGGGCTTGACTTTAGTGCACCAAGGGGCATATCAGCAACAGTCTGCAATAATTATCGCTAAGGGCGCTTAGCGCGAGGATAATTATCGCCGGCTATCGCTGGATTTTTTCACTGAGATAGCGCGCTATCAGCGAAGCATATCTCCAAAGCGATAAAAATCCAAGCGATAGCTGCTAACTCTGCGATTATCGCTGGAAATCCAGCGATAATCGCACAGCCATAGGTGATAGCTTGATGATAGGGCAGGGCAGACTTAGCCATAATATCCACCTTCCATTGGATATAATGGCTAAGTCTGATTGAAAGCAGGCGTAAGGAAAGTAGCGATAAGCGCAGTTAGCGCTACTTTTCTTATCGCTGTGCAGGTTAGCGTGCAGATTAATAATAGGAGAAATGTCTGTTAGCAACATTTCCCACGTTATTCTGGTATGGAACGCCCACTTTGCATTTCATTAGAGATGCAAAGCTGGGCGTTAAGGGAAAGGCCTCTGAGGCATAAGAACACGCGCTAGCGTGTCTTTGCTGATGGTGCGATAGAATTATCGCCGCTTTTCGCCCGAAAACGGACGCTAAAGCGGCGATGATTCTATCGCGGCCCCCTGCTGATATGCCCCCAAATGCGATCCTCTGGCACTGATACACAAAATTGCTGTTCATATATTGTGCCCTTCACATCTCTAAAGAGCTGACTTTCTCCTAGATTTAGTCAAACAACAAGAGAGAAAGGGTCAAATTGTCACTCTTCTACCCCTTCAATAATCTTTACGAACAACAAAAGAGTGACACACAAGGTGCAGTGCAACCTAGGAGAAAATTACTTTACCTTAAAGCCCAAGTCAAAAGGTGATTAGAGAAGAAAACTGTGAGTCAAAAAGAACCCTCACGCACCAACAAAGTTGGTGACTGGCTTCATCATTGGGTTCATTTTTGAGGGCTAGTGAATGTGCCTGGAAAAGTGTCAGTGAATTAAAAGAAGAGCCAACTGTTCCCTATACCCATTTTAATAAAGGGATAGTCGACCTTCAATAAAAATAAAGTGCAAGCGGACAACTAGTGGTTGAGTGAATTTGAACCAGTGTGTCCTATCTAGTCATCATGGTCAACATGTTTCTGCTGTAATGAGCTACCTATGTCAGCATTCGACAGGACCATAAAATATCCCCCGATGGTCCACGCACACTAAGACATGACCAATCCGTAGGGATACGTGATACTTAAATATAAACTCGCGGACGTCCCGTGTTGACTCTCCTTGTGTTGCCAAGGGTCTGTGATTGTCCGTATCAGTTCTCCTATCTTTGCCACACCTCCTACCAAAATGGTGGCAGCTACAAAGGAAAGTGAAAAAAAGACTAAAGAAGAGGAAGTTGGTGGGCTTTGTATTATGGAGCAGCCACCTGAAAAGAAAGTCACTTATCTACCACAAAATGAGTAAGAAAATGTACAATTCTCAATGGTAGGTACAATAAGAACTGTATCCTCAAATGTATAACATTCATCAAAAACACACTCACACTCTGTTAAAAAGCCCCAAAAGGTCCACAGGTATGTTTATGGTAGAAAGATAAACCTAGGTGCCAATTTTAGAACCAAACGTGCAATGAAGAAGAAACACATGCATGTAGGAATAGAAAACATGGCATAAGAAAGATGGTGCATTTAGATATTAAACTGTTTTTGCGAACTATAAGACATTTGTTATGTTAATAACATGAGTGCATTGAAATATGTTTGAATTTGTCGTGAGCTCTTTACACTTGGATATGTCCGCATATAGTGTGTGCCCAGGAATTCTGAATCATAATTGCTCATTACTGTTAAGGCAGTTATCGGGTGTGATTAAATTCATGTGAGCTCAGACTATGGTTTAGGTCATCCAGTGGACTGACTCAAGCCAAGATGCTGCCTTGATGTTGATCTATGGCCGTGCTTAATTTGAGCCGGTGGTTTCAGGTGCCCGGCACCGGCCCTTGATTTTCAGCACCGGCTCTAGTGACAGTCCACCACAAGGTGGCGCTGTCTGAGATGTGCACACAACCGTGTTTATTAAGTTAAATGGCTTTGAAAATTAATAATACCAGCCTCTCACACTACTATTGTAGCTGTCTGTGTCCTGAAATTGTTCACTTGTAGGAGTGCAATGGTTAGGTGTTATGTCGGCACTGTCATTGGCAGCGCTGGCAGGGACAATGCTTGGTACAGGCTGCAGGGGCCTTCTGATATTGGCCCTAGCACTTAATTTTTTTGCAAATTAAGCACTGAGGTTTTTACTGTGTAGAATAATTTTTTGTCTAATTTGAAAGCGCAGTTAGATTGTATTGATTTTAACATTTTGAAACAGACTTTTAGTCACACAATTTGTGTTTTTGTCTGTGATCTCCGTGTGAATAAGTAGTGTGGCTATATATTTTGTTGTTTAGAATGTAGTGGTAGCTATAAATAAGTGCGCTATCTGGAAAATGTGTATGGGAGTTATTACTTGGGTGGAAGGCATTTATGCTTGCGTGCGCAACTGGTGTTAGACTTTTGTTTTATAGCATTTGCTTAGTGTTGTCGTAATTCCATATGGTGCGGAAAGGTCTGAGCTATGAATGGCAAAATGTTGTTTCAAGAACTGGGTTAGGCCTTCTTCTTTTCCACTTTTTGTAGCAGTCCAGAACCTTTACTGTTCATTCCTTGGTAGACACGATTTAGGTCTTGTGGAGAAATACATAGAGTGAATTCAAGTACTTTCAAATGAAATGCTTGAAGTTATGCATCGAGTTTTTAATTTTATTTTCTTCAGGGGATGGTGAGCCAATAGACAGCACGTGAGTTTGGACAGAGTGTTCACTTAGACTGAAGTTTAAAAGCATCATGGATGAAACTCAGTACCAGCGAATGAGAAAGTGCCTTATTCTAATGAGACATGATATTCTTACTGCCTCCCCTCCTGACCATCTGATAATATAATAATTGATGACATTACAATGATAGTTCTTTAACGGAATACTGACATAGGCTTTGGTAAGGATTCTGTGAGCAAGAAAATGTAAAGGTTATTGAGTAACTAAAGAGCTTGGTAGAAAAGAGTGGGCATCTAATTTTGCATTGAATAAGTAATATGAAATATATCGCAGAATGACTGTGATTACTCAAATTGAAACCTTAATGGTCTAAAGGAAATGATGGTGTTACCATTAATTAAGTAAATTCACCCCGTCTTTTCTCTACGTGACAAATGGCGCCAAGAAAATTTACTTATGGGGTTATCTCTGTAAATGTAGTCATAGATTATCATTTGTTTAAAGGAAGGGGCTATCACTTGAAAAACACAATTGCCAAACTAAGGCATCAAAACGACATCTTTGAACCCAAACATTTCTGATTTTGCTTTACAAACTCTCTCACAATAACCACTTGTTCACAGCCACGGACAATAAATAGCCTTGCTGTCTAAAGGATCTGATAATTTTGTCATTTAATTTAGGCTTTCTGAAGTTCATCTTAATCTGTGAGAGAGAGTAAATAAACATAGCAAGTGTCAGACTGTAAATCATTAAATGTGGCATGGGAAATTCACTTCCTGTTAGAGGAATGTTTTCTACAAAAGTATTTTCTTTTGCCAGGTCATGATGTCGAATCCTAAGTAACTAATATGGATTTTAAAAAGATTGGTTTTGTTTGTTTTGGAAAGCTACATACTTTTTTTGTTTTAAAGAATTGAAAGCGTTCCCTGAAATACTCAATAACATTGGGTACATGTAATTGCTTACTAATGCATAACAGGAATTATTTATCAATATTTAACCAACAATGCCAACTTTACGTTGGATTTTGTGCACTTAGTGTATAGCATTAGAAATGTTGTAAATGACTGCTTTAAAAGATGTGCAACCTATCTGGAGTTTTACACAAGTTTGCATTATTTGTTATAAAATATTTAACTTTTTACAAATTGTTATTGGAAAAAAGCCCAATTTTAAATAAGATACCACTGTATGTTAAACGCATACAACATATATATATATATATATATATATATATATATATATATATATATATATATATATATATATATATATTGCCAAACACACCCAATATTTTCAAACGTGACAAATTATTTGAAGGATTTTCAAAAACAACGTTAGGACTATTCAAGTTAAACGTTTGTGAAATTATAGGATCAATATGGAATATTTTTACTGAAACGGAATACTTTTTATTGCTTCAATATTATATTAATGTATGCATTTAGTGGGCGATTTTGACGTGAGGTTCGTTTTCTGCTTAGCACAAGAATATTTCCTTAATTTAAGTATGTTTTCAGTTTTTCCTGTTGCAGGATCCACGTAGAGCAGTTATTTAACAGTCAGCATTTAAATTATATTTGTGTAGCATGAGACAATGAAAGCTACAACTTTACATGTAAATTCATTACAGTTTTGATAGTGACTATTTTTAAGGTTCAGTCCTTTAGCCACAGAAAAAACAGTTTTACGATTGTTAGAAACTTCTGGACCCTGTTGATGAATTTGCACAAAATGTGCAAAAATGTATGCATGCATGTGAGTTTGAGCCAGCAATCTTGCGAGCAAATTTGACAATGATGCTGCCCAGTAGAGCACACAATTCTGAGTGGATTTACACCGATCCTGCACATAGCATTGGGTCAAAGTTCGTTTTTTCTGATTAAACTGGCTTTATGACCTGCATACAGTGTTTGTTTCAGAATTTTTTTAATGTATTTTTACACTGAGAATATACATAGGTTTATGGACCAAAATGATATTCTGATCTCGAACTTTACTTGGCTAAGAAGAGCTGACCATCTTTAGTTCCAAGAACCCTTTCCTGGTTTGTGAACAGCAAGCTGGTGCATGGAAATTGAACAAGAAAAATTCATTTCAGGGACACTAAGATAATACCCATTGCTTGGAAAATTTGCAAAACATCGTAAAGGTGTGGATAACACCCTATGAATAAAAAAATAATAATAATTTGTCTAAAAAAAAAAACACAACATTGTTTACAACCGATTATGCAACTCTTCTGCCATTATATCTTTTATTCTGTCAAGCCCGGGGTGACGTGGCACTCATAGGCCTTTCTCCCATAGCCCTGTCTTTAACTTGTTACTGGTAACATAACAGTCTTCTGTAAATTGCTACTAGTACCAGTTGGTACTGGTAGGTACTGGCAGGGTGCACCGCCATAGAAAAGGAGTATGTGTGTTTTCTTATAAACGTGGCCCTGTGTGACAATTCAGGATGAAACTGTCCAAAAATAATATCTCCACAAATTATGACCAAAACTAACACTTTCTGGCATGCAGGCACTGTGGACAAGGATACTGCAAAAAGGAATAGCAAAATGCCTAGGCCTAATCTCCAATGGGCACTGTGACAGATTATTTTAAGTGGATATTGCAGGCAGTGGCACTGGGCTCAGAATGTGACTAGTGGCTAAATGAAAAACATAGCCTACACCCAGAGCCCATGGGCCATGCCCCATGGGTGTTCCATCCCCACTCATCCATAGCATATTGGTCAAAGCCATAAGTCCTGGCTTACACGGTTTTGGGGCAGAAAAACTAGATGCATGGTTAGTCAATTACAATATCCTTTTTCTAGAGCCTGTTAGAAATGGTCAGAAGTGCTGCCCAGAAGGCGCTGTGAGTTGTGTGCCTTTTTCTGGGGATATGTTTGACAGGTGTACTGGGCACATGTAATGGCCAAGGGCTACAGCCTATGTCCATTATATAATGGCAAGGACACGGAATGTGTGCAGCTAGCACTCTGCACTGGATGAAGGGTGACAGCAAAGGCTGCCCTATGCAGTCTCCCTTCAGCATGACTCAAGACAGAGCCCAAGTGTATTTGACAAAGTATTCCGCATTTTAGGGTTAAGAAAAAAAACTTTAAAAAATATTTGTTATCCAGACTCAAAGCTGATCATTTTTGCTGCAGCAACAATTACTTCAATCCTGTATTTATGGTGATCCACATAACCATAATAAATCCTCAATCCACTGCTCATGACAAGTGAGATGACAGCACAACTGAACATCAATGTCATAACTGGTAGCATCCCAACTGACAACATCAAAGGAAAAATGTATTAGGTCACAGTAGCTACTAATAATTCGAACTATTCCATTATGATTTCAACATGGACAATATGTTTTAACCTGTATATTGTGATTTATTCTAAAAATTGTTCTAACTGACATTGCATTTTTAAACATTTGTTAAAACATATAATTTTTAAGTGGTAAACAGCATGCATGTATTATGAAATATTGGCTGAAGAGCTCCATTGGAGTGCCTATTTTCGCCTAAATTCTCGTGTGTTTCTGTTAAAGTGGATAAGCCATTCATGACAGATACAGCCACACTCATGTAATTAATGAGGCCTGGCATAAGCCAGGTCTTCTAATATGTACACTGGGATATTTTTAATTTAAAGTCTACATAAAAAAACTGTTACCAGGGCATGTGGGCAGCAGCCGCTGCAAAACATAGTTGTGGTTCAAATAGACCCTAAGAGCAAAATCCATGTGCCTCATTGTGTCTTTGTTGACATCTGTCCTGGGCATACCAGCATGAGCTACAGAGGCTACGGTCATTGTATTGTATACACAATAATTCAAGTACATTTTAATATCTTTTGGGTTGTAGCATCTCTTTAAACCATTTTTGGAGGTTTATGCATTATAATGCAAAACTTCAGAATTTACAGGTATTTTGGAGAGGCTTTGTTCTATAACTCTATTTTCACAATTTGGCATACACAGGTAAATGCTAATTAACCTTAATAGGAACCCCTTGCCTCGCAAGCACGCCCATCTGTTTTTTAACTATGACAGAGGTGTTGTTCTCAGGCAGAATATCTTAAAGACTACCTGCTCCAAGCCAAGTGTAGGGTACATCCACTGTGTCTGATTGAAAGATAACTCTGGGCCTGGGTTAACAGATCAATAAAGGGTTCTTTTTTACAAACTTGAGTTTGACCTTACAGTTTTTAAAAGCAGTAGAGCCTTCTTATAGTTTGATTTTTTACCCTGGCACCCCCCTTAGTGTAAATCTTGTACTCTGCCCATGGGACTCGATGGTGGGACACAGATAGTTTGAGGTGACTTTGACTGGCTCTGGGGATCCTTCTTGATGAGTTATTTGGGGGACTCACAGGCTAATAAGAATGATTAACATTGTCTCAAGTTTCCCTTCTGAGGACTTTCTTACAGCAGTAATTAGTATGCGTCATTATTTTTGTGATAAATAGACAATGCTTAAGGTCAGGGCCGGACTGGCTGTAGCGGGAACCGGGCATTTCCCCGGTGGACCAGAGGGGTTGCGGACAGTTTTGGGGCCACAGGGGGCTGCTTTTCTTACATGGTGCCGGTTTTGCAGCAGTGCTGCAAAATCGGCCCTCTGTGAGAAAATCGTGAGCAGTGCTTAGCGGCTAACACCCACCTCCCATTCCCAGGGCCGGTGGAGAAGCAACCTGCCAGGGCTGGTAGCAGTTCCCAGTCCGGCCCTGATTTAGGTAAAGCATGTTTATCAGTCGACAGGATAGTCTCTTATATGATACTTAATTATTTGCTACAGTTGGCCAGTGTAGGCCTTGATGCATTGACCCAGTATAGAAAATTATTTTAGGTAATTATTATTTTACCAAAGCTGATATTCTGTTATTATTATTTGCAACATAGTATTCTTAAATTACAGGAGTTGGGTTAGGGAAATACTAGCTTGTGAAGAGAGGGCCAAGTCAAACGTTATTTGATTTCTAAATAAAGATCATAAAAGTGTACAATACAAGTCAAACACAGTTCATACACAATAAAAATACATCATAAGTAAGAAAAAAATGATTCATTCTACACAATTACTAAAAATAAACTGAAAAAGAAGATAGCAACCTGACCATGTGGCATTACAAAGAAATATATTCATATGCATTGGGGCAATGACTCATACTCTCCAAAAGCTTAACCCGTTCCGTGCTCGTGAGGGAACCACTCCGTCACGAGCCACGGGTGCGCTGTGCTAATGACGGAGTCGTTCCGTCAAGCCTCGCCCGCTCCGCCCACACTGCATCAGTTCCGTGTCTGCGCAGCTAAATTAATGAGCGGGCGGGGTCGTGAGGGAACCACTCCGTCATGAGCACAGCACGCCCATGGCTCGTGACGGAGTGGTTCGGTCACAAGCATGGCGGAGCCGCGTGACCTCCCTTCCCCCCAGCGCCGCGACTGAATTACCGCCGTGGCCAAGGGGTTAACAACACAAGCTCAAGACTCCTGCTAAAAGCCATACCACATAACAACATATTGTAGGAAATAATAAAAGCTGCAAATATAAAAATGCGGGTCTCACCTGTCTGAAACTTACATACAACAGGAGCGTACTTATAAATTTGAGGCGGAACAAATTCTATCTAGAGCAGAGAACAATATCCATGGTGTCACAAGCTGAGGTTTTATCACTCACACACCAGAAGTTTACTTTTTGTGCCAAACACCAATCCCAAACAACAGATGGTGAAATGTTCCCAGTCTAAAATATGTCTGAAGGCGGCGGTGGTAGTTAGATATTTCCAGGTGAAGGTAGTGCTCCATCTCACTCACTGATTTCACCGTGATATACTGCTGCATCGATTGTTAAGTTGGAGTAGAGTTCTTCCTCTCAACTGCCACTATGAGAGAAAAGGCCTCCTTTAACGAGACAAGATCTTTTTTCAAGATGTGTCCAGGATCCAGAAAATGCTCAGGTTTGCCCATGTTCTCAAGAGTGGACTTAATGTAAAACAGCCAAGGCATGCGTACCCTATTATCCAGGCCTAAACAGTCATGAATGATTTACCTATTTAACTTAAGGTCCTGCTTCAACCATATTGAAAACCAAATTATTAGAGGCGAATAAAGTTTGATAGATAGCCCATTCCCAACTCTTTGCTGACAATCTCTGATCGGGTACCCAGAGCTACACTTAAAAGACCCCTCTTAAATAAATGTTCTACTACCTGATGTAGGGCAATAGAAACATAATTATTTATTTGAATTATTTGTAGAGTGGATCCCTCATCCTTAAAGGGGATATCATAGCGCTGAAATAGCTGCAATCTCAAGTGTTCCAATGATCCAGTATTGAGATTAGAAATAATAGATAGTTATCAGTCTGGAAAAAGCCAGGTCTTCAGACATTTCCTGAAACTATGTGGTCCTCCGTGAGGGGGATATTGAGTGGCAGTAAATTCCATTGGGCAGCTGCTAAACAGAAAAGTGAGAGGCACCCTGTTATAACTTTTTTACTCTTATTTTATTGTAAATATGCCTAGCACCTAATTTTTGGATTACTTGAAGTCGGGAAAATAGATAGTCCGCCATGCCAAGTACAATTCCATAGTCCAATCGACTCATTACCAGAGCCTAGACTACAGCTCTGTGCAGTACCACAGGTATCCAGGAGAAAATCTTCCTCAGAAGTTTAAGAATACCGAAGCATTTGCCATATGTAGCATTTACTTGCTCTAGCATAGATGTGGAATTATCAATCATAATTCCCACGTTTTTTGCAGCTATTTTGGGTTTAGTGGCTGAACCAATGGTGGCCGGCCACCTGGAAGTGTCCTACAATCTGTTGAACTCTACCAAAGAGTAGTATATCTGTCTTTTTGTATTCAACTTCAGACAGTGTGCCCTCATCCAGCCAGATACCTCCATTAGGCAGCTCATCCAGGTTTCCCTACTTTCCAGGTGATTATCTTCTAATGAAATTACTAGTTGGGTATTGTCTGCATAGGAACAGTTTCCAACTCCACATTTCCTGATTATTATAGCAATATGTGAGACAAACACATTAGAAAGTATAGGGCTCAAGGAGGAGCCCTGAGGGACTCCACATTTGGACATACATGGAGGTGACCTAAATGTGTCCAGTTGTACAGCTTGTGTCCTCTTATTCAGAAAGGAGCCAAACCATATTAAAGCTTTGGATTGAATCCCTAACTCAAACTGTTATTTTGTCATTCCGTGACGAGACACAGTGGCAAAGGCCGCAGACAGGTCTAGTAATATCAAAATTGCGGCCTTGCCCTTGTCTACCTCTAATTTGATCAAGTATAGCAACTAGTGTATACTCAGTGCAATTGATTGCTCTGAATCCAGTTTGAGAGGGTATCCCAAGATTATGCATCTAAACTGGTTGTCGAGATACACTTTGCTTTAATTACATTTGGCAGATCTTTATTGTTTTTTGTCCCAATTGCCGCGAGAAATCTACTTGGCTGTATATAGCCCTCTTTAGGCAGACCGTATTGCTCTTAATCAGGGGATGCCAACTAAGTTCTACATCCAGTAGGGTTTCCATATAAGAGAAGTTTTCCACCCTTTTAATGTTCTGCCCACCAATCAGAAACTGATGTGCTTTAGTGTTCTTAGGACCCACCACCATAGAATGGGATTTTTGAAAATTGGTTGACAAGTCCATACTAACCATAAAAATCAGTGAAAAGTTCTAAAGGGCCCTGCAAACTTCTTTCAGTACATGCAATCAGGACAGCATTGTAAATGGAAGGCACTGTTGATTTTATGCCTTTTCTTACTTGCAAGCAATCGATGTTTCTGAAACAATATATTTTATTTGTAAGAAACACTTATTTTTTGTTTATAGATTTATTTAATTTACACAGGAGTAAAAGGGTACAGAGGAGGTGTAGGGGGTTCTAGGGAATTCTTGAGACAGGTGTTAATGACATAATTTTTAAGTTCTTATAAATTAAAGACCAGGTTATAGGAACAATTAAATACAGGTCCCACGTTGTTTCTCTTTCAGGTAACCGACGAGTAAAATTGTATATGTTTATATTATTGACAAAATATGCGCACCGTAGATTAATCTTACTGTTTTTATATTTTCAAAATCTGTAACATTTCTATAGAACATTTCATGCCAGTTGCTTTTTAGTTATGTGGACAATTTGTTTTCCACTTTAAAAATATGATTAAAAAATCAGCTCTTTTGATTTTGCCCAAATAATTGCTTTTATATTTCAAGGAATTAGGTAAACTTTTTCATTTTTCATTATTAC
Source organism: Lissotriton helveticus (assembly GCF_964261635.1). Classification (NCBI taxonomy): domain Eukaryota; kingdom Metazoa; phylum Chordata; class Amphibia; order Caudata; family Salamandridae; genus Lissotriton; species Lissotriton helveticus. The sequence continues at coordinate 567,263,626 of NC_136057.1, read as the reverse complement.
CAGGAAAGGAAAAGTATCAGAAATAAACTCCATTAAATCGGCTGATTAGTACTTTTATTTCTAACAGTTTACCCTTATGACATGAAATGCAATACTTTTTTTGCAGCTATGAGCCATGGTTATATTTAGAATGATATACACGACTGGACTGGACATTTTATTTTCATAAAGAAGTTCAAATGTTCATTAAAAACAAATGGGCCAAAATATATATCAGTTTTAGTATTATCTAAAGTTGTCGGTTCCTCATCTGAAACCGTGTCTCTGAATTTCACACATGACATGTGCGGAACTTAGGTACATGGCTGGTGCACCAGATCCCCACTAAGTGGCCAATTTCGAGGTCCGTCTGACATTGATTTGGTACTGGGACCAACTGACCTTCTGTCGGCGGTCCCAACCCAGCAATTAGGATGCAACCGAACACTGTTCCATCACAGTCCTATTATTTACAATGGAAGCATGCATTCCAACTCATTCTAAAGAGAAGAGGTGCAGTTCATTCCTGCACTCCATGGTAGACACTTTAAAGTGCCTGCCACGGGGTCCAGGGATCAACAGGAGGGCATTATAGGTGCCTCCTTGGCTGCCATCCGGAGATCTTGCACCCATGGGAGCCCTGCTGGGGGGCCCCAAAGTCAACTTCCAACAGCCTTTTTATGTCGGAAAGGCAGGCACAGAAAGGCTGTCGGAATCCGACATTGTAATCCCTCAGGCGAAGAGAGCCTCCTTTGGGATTACAGGAGGCTCTCTCCGAAGCCATTCAGAAATCCAGTGTGGATTAATCTCCGACCTACTCCATCTAAATGGGTCTGTCGGAAATTATTTGAAACAGCTGACTACGATGCTGTAGGAACGGCTCCGACCGAGGGTCGTAGCAGTTTCCTACATCATTGTAGTCGGCCCCTTAGACAAAGCCTCATCATGGGCACATATGAAATCATTGCTGGCACAATAGGGCTGGTTTTGTGCTGGTGGCACAATCATTTTTATAGGCGTCCACCCAATGACTTACTTGTCAATGGATTCCCCTCACTACCACCCATCAAAAGTGCCCCTGGCCGCTCCATAGCCCCTCTCTCACCTGCATTGCATTTGTTTTATAACACTACTCATCCAAATGTAGGCTGTTATAGCACTTTACATCACACACACATTATACAGAGAACATGAATCATACATGTGTAAATAATTCTATAGGAAAAGTTACATAAGACAATGAGGTTACAAGGTGTATGAATCAGATGTCATCCTTACTAGTAGGCAATATACTTTAAGAGGGTTTTGACTGGAGAAGCAGAAACTCAGGATTTAAAACATACCACAGTGGTAGTGATTGGCTTTACTATTAGGAATGTATGTCCACCCTAAAAAAACATTTTTAGCTCCATTAGGACATCGAAAAGACTGGTGAAAAAACATAATGATTTTCATTTTTTTTCATTTCATTATGTCTTTATTTCGAATAAAATTCATAAAAGACAACATACATAATATAACATTAAAAACATCTTAAGATAAGCACCCAATATAAAAAAAGAATGTGTCTCAACCGACATACAGTCATTTCAAAATAATTAATTCAAAAGGGTTTTCATTTTCTTTGCACGAATCAGCCATGCCCACCCCAAAAATTTGGCTACACAGATCACAGATACTTCAATACGCATATCACGTAATTTCAACAGGGCTTCACAATTCCCCCCACAATTTAAGGTTTTGCAAATAGGTTTCAACCATTTCAGTCGAGGCGATCGATATGCTGGGCATGCAAAAAACACATGACCAATACTCTCCACCTGGTCAGGGCAAAAGAAACATTTATTACTTGCCTTCTTTGCCCACTTTGCAGTAAAGGAGTTGATCGGCAAAGTCCCCACCCGAAACTGATGATACAGCTTACGGTCTAGGATCTTGCAGATCAAGTCCCAATAGGACTCAAGGGACGGTGTTACCTTATGTGTCAAAAAATGTCCCGTTAAGCTATTGTCTGACGAAAAAGAGATCAGAGTAAATTTCTTTGCAGCCCAAAAATAATCTTTGAATTCTTGTTTAGATGGGAACCTAGAGCATTCAGGATGTAACCATAACTCGGGGAGACCCATTGAATACAAAACTTGTTTTACTTCCCGGAGCCATGGAATTTTATGAGCACCCCACAACAATATGACCTCGCCCAATTCATGAGCGAAAAGACTAAGCTCTGGGGTCGTCCAAAGGCGACGCCAGAATGCTGCGAGACGATACTGCGCCATCTCATTCAGAGGTCTACAGCCTAGATCTAAAAGCAATGGTTTTATTGGTGCTGATTGCGGGAGCTCCACCAAATTCCGCAAAAACCTATTCTGTGCTGTGGTTAGTGCTGACAAATCTTTGTAACCCCATATGTCCGCTCCATACAGGGTTGCAGCGTTAGCCTTGGTCTCATAAATTTTAACCGCTGGTATAATGCGTTTGGTCAAGGTTTTTTTTTGTTCCAGCAGTAAACATCCTGTAAGGCGAACAAATTTTAATTTTAAAACCTCCAACTGGGGGCTCCAAGTAAATTGATGGTCAAGAGTCACGCCCAAATAGGTCATGACCTTGACCTGTTCTATTGGGGCACCATTTAATGTAACCGAGCTTTTAATTGGTTTGTTTTTATTAAAAACCATAAATTTGGTTTTATCAACATTGATCTCTAGGTCATTATTAGTACAAAAATCAGCAAATTTATTCAGGGCTGCCTGTAGCCCGCTCCGGGTTTTAGAAAGGAGTAGGGTGTCGTCGGCGAATATTAACATGGGATATTTCGAACCCCCCAGTATAGGTGCATCTGTTTGTATATCACTAAAGAATGCAACCACCTGGTTTATGAACAGGAGAAACAGGGTAGGGGCCAACACGCAACCCTGCCGCACCCCTCGTTGAACTGGGAAGCTGTTGGTCACCTGGCCCTGTTTCCCCCATCTTACCTGGCCGAAATTATCCTCATGTAAGCGCCTGACTAGCTCTAAAAGTTCAGGTGGGAGACCCATGAGTCTGAGAGCTTCCCATAATTTTGCCCTTGGGACCATGTCGAATGCCGACCTAAGATCAACAAAGGCGGCATAGATGACCCCACTGCCCAGGAGAACCACCTTCCAATACAGCATGGTGAGTCGGAACACCTGATCTAGGGTGCTGGTGCCTGATCTAAACCCTGCCTGCATGGGGGAGAGTATGTTGTTCTGCTCAATCCACCCCTGTATTCTTGCCAGGGCCATTCTTGATACAACTTTTTGAATTGTGTCGATCAGGCTAATGGGGAGATAGTTTTTCGGTACAGACCGATCCCCTTTCTTATAAACTGGGAGTATCTCAGCACCTTTCCAGGACTGCGGTACCCTTGCACCTGCTGAAATAGAATTTGCTAGGGTTGTAATATATGGAACCCACAGATCAAGGTTCAATTTAAAAAGATCCGCTGGTATGGCGTCTAAACCTGGGGCTTTACCAGACTGAATAGAACCAAGAGCATGTACAGTGTCTGAGTTGCTGAAAATAAGCCTATCCCCAGATGATATTGGTATGGTATGGAGAGGTGTGGCGCCGCGGCCAGGGCGACTGACGCTGGAATCTGGGGACCACGGTTCGATCCCCGGCTCCGGCGGCAGGTTAGCCCAGCACCATGTGACTCTGGGCAATAGCTCGCTTAATCTTCCCGACGGCCCCCAGCGCCTAGAGACCCTTACGGGTGATTGTGCGCTTTACAAATGTGGACTTTATTAACCCCACTATGGGCTCGATTGCCAGATCCTGTTCAATATTTGTATCTTCAAACTGGGTGGAAAAAAATTCCACCCAATCCGTAGCTGAAACATGATTTACAGGGGTTTGGGAATCCGAATCCCTACCCCATCTAACTATCTCCCAGAATTTTACTTGGTTAGACGACTCACAGGCTTTGAGAAGATCTAGCCAGTACGAATCGTCCCAGTCCCTCTTAGCTTCCCAAAGGGTCTGTTTGTAAGACTGTCTAGCTTCCCTAATGTCAGCGGTTATTCTGGTTTTAACAGCTGCTGTTAATTTGCTATGGGCTTCTCTACAGTTTTTATTATACCATCTTTTGTGTGGGTTAACTTTCTGGTTTTTAGACGGCCTAGTGAGAAGTTTTTTAAGAGCCGCAAAACATTTCTCATGGAGATCAACAATAATAGACTCTACCCCGCCATTGGGAGAAGATGCAGTCAACCTATTTCTTGTATCTAGGACCAACTTCTCTATTTGACCAATAAGCTCTGAGTCAGCTATGACCCTTGACCATTTGACCCGTCTTCTGTTGTCACACAGGACTAGGTCTGATGTTATACAAGCTATTTCTGCGTGGGGGACACCTAATCCAGGAACCCTGAGCCCCAGGGAGAGAGGATTATGGTCACTCTCTGGCCTGGTCTCTATTATCATGTCAGTTACGTGTGACCAGGATTCTATATTGACCAATATGTAGTCAATACGACTAGTACTAATTCCATTATCGAAGGTTGGTTTCCCTATCTTGTCAGACAGACAACGGCCATTCACTGCCCGTAGCCCCCATTCCAAACAGAGCCCCAGTCAGTGGAGGGCAGCCTCCGTTCCCCTAACACCCTTAGTTATAGCTAACGGGGGGATATTCCAGGCGGTGTCTTCATCAATCCCCACATCCTCAGCTAAACTCAGGATGGGTTTGAATGAGCAATTCAGATCACCAGCTACTAAGACAAGATGATCAGTTATATACTCATTCAGGAAATGTTCCAGATCATTAAGAATGGGTTGCTTCCTCCCACCCTGACACCCTCGGGCATAGATGTTAATTAGAACAATATCCTTACAATTGTCCTTGCTCAGGGAAATACAAAGGAGGTCAGCATTATCCACCAGGATTTCCTTAACGCTAAAGCCCAGGGAGTTTCTAATCCAAATAGTAAGACCTCCCGAAGCCCTACCCCTGGGGCCCTGTATAGCTGGTTTATAATAGTTTAGGAAGCCTACCCTAAATAGGGGCTCAATTGCCCAAGTTTCCTGGAAGACGATGATGTCATGTGTAGTAATAAAATTTACCCAATCGTCGTTATCCAGGCGACCCCTCAATCCTGCTATATTCCATGAGGCCACCTTGATTTCATTAACCGGGCTACTAATGATAGTAGACTCTAATCGTCCCTGAACCCCTGTCTCAGCCACCTTGATTTCATTAACCGGACTGCTGATGAGGATAGGCTCTAGTTGTCCCTGAACCCCTATCTCACTCAAAGTGGGGGTAAAAGCATGGTCTGGTGTTATTTTTGGACCTACTTGTGGTACGGAACAATTCACACAGGATACTGGTTGGTTGTTCGTTGCAATCGAAGTTGATACCGCTGACTGTATCGAGGCATCAATCCCCCCAAGTCAGTCAACCTCATCCAAACAACCAAACATATTAGTAGTAGGGACTCCTTGCCACCAGTTGTTTTGGTTTTGCCAACCATTCCTACGCCCCCTCTGTCTAAATTTTTGAACTGTTGACCAAGGCCCCTCTATGTCAAACCGTTGTCGAGGAGGATAGAAAAAGGTGAGGGGTCTAACAACAACAACAACAGAGGGGTCTTCTTCACAAGGGGCCCATGAACAAAGATGCTGCGCTGTACGGGGGTCTGCAAATGACACCACTATACAGTCACCATCGATGGATTTGCGCGTAGGCCCAACCCATGGTACTCTACGCGCCATTAATACCCGACTTCTTTGATGATTAGGGAGCTGTCTATTTGTGTTAAGCCAATGTATGACCTTATTTTTTAACGACCAATGATTCTCTTTAGTTTGGGGGTCGAGAGTAGGTACACCAGCTAGTACTATGACATAAGAGCTAGCCTCCGGTGGTAGGTCAATATACCCACCACGAAAGTTTAAACGGCTAGATTCATAAGATGGTAATTTTTTATTTGTCAATTGATTAGACTGGTGTACGACAGCTTGTGGCCTAAGTTTAGATGGTACTACATTCTGGGGGGGACAAGCACTGGGGATAATAGGATTTGAAGTGGTAGCAGCAGTAACACCGACTTTGGTACGGGGTTTTGGTATAGGTTTAAGTCTTGGGGGTGTAGGGGCCGGGAATTCTGACTCCTGTACCTGAGGGGTAAGACCCTCACCCTGAGAAAGCCTAGCTTCCATTTGTTTAAGACTAAAGCTCGCCAATGTAACTATAGTCCTATCCATTTCTAACAAGTGGTTTTCCATTCGGGAGAGCCTAAGTTCCAGGGGGGTAAGTAACTGTTTTAGTGTGTCCCAGACAGTTTTAAGAAATTCCTCATCCCCCCTCCTATCCCCCTCCACCATACTCAACCCACCCTCTATTGACCCTTCCTTGCTCCTTTCTGGGAGAGTTCCCACCGGGGGATCAAGCACAACACAGTTTAAATCAAAGACGGTATCATTACCCGGTAAAGAAATTTTGGTTTTGGCTATTTCTTCTCCACCCCCAAATGTGCCCAAGGGTCGTCTACTATTAAAAAAACTGAGATCTCGCAATTTTTGCCTTTTTGCGAGCATAAGTAGATCTATATCCAGCGAGGCATTTCTTCTTTTGTGGGGCAACTTTTTTATCATTTACCACTGTTTTGGGCAAAGCATTTTTAGATGGGAAGCTTATACCAGCTACAAGGATAGGCGGTGCATGCTCCTCCATGGGCTTAAATAGTGGTAATGTAGATTTTACGGTAGGCTCAGGTAGGGATGTCGCTGGTGGATGATGGATGTCTGCCATTGTTAATAAGGGGCGGGGGGCTGACATACGCTCAGGGGTTAAAGCTAGAGCAAGGTTACCTAAAGATGATTTCTTAGAGGAAGCTAAGGTAAGGGAGAGTCTTCGCGCAGCTTCTAATTCTAAGGAGACCCTATGCTGCATTTTGCTGATTTCCACATCAATGGCCAAGTTGGTCTTTGTGAGGAAATCATCTAGGGTCCCATTGGGTTTATTAAGGCCCTTAGCAGTTTTGCTGCGACTGCCCCGTGTACACATAATGGATCTTTAACAGAATACCGTGACACAAGTAAAATGTATCGCAATAGTCAACGACCAGGGGAAATGGCCCAGCCCAGACCTCTTTGACCTCGAACGGCCTCAAACGGCCCGCTCTTAGCCCGGTCTTCGCCCCGATCTGCGTCCCGCGCTGCGGGAGAAGTGTTCCAAAATATAGGAGGGCGGGGGGGCGGGGCAGCAGGGAGAGCGGACCGGAAGGTGGAAGATGGTCTCGCAGGGACTCCTGGTTACTGGAGTCCCCTGCACGCTCGCAGCCCCGCTGTCACCACTCGCCTAGTTCCGCCCTGGTCTTGACCCTTCAATCAGATGCCCCTGCGCCTAACGAGGCGATGCGGCACCCGCGGAGCGGGTGGGGCGAGAAGTGAAGAGAAATCCAGGAAACGCCGCTGCGTTCTAAACAGGAAAGTGCCTCCGTGCAGTTTGCTCGTGTCCCACAGAGCAGAAGGTGAGGGAAGTTTTTAAATCCACTGTAGGGCGGGGGGCGGGGCAGCAGGGAGAGCGGACCGGAAGGTGGAAGATGGTCTCGCAGGGACTCCTGGTTACTGGAGTCCCATGCACGCTCGCAGCCCCGCTGTCACCACTCGCCTAGTTCCGCCCTGGTCTTGACCCTTCAATCAGATGCCCCTGCGCCTAACGAGGCGATGCGGCACCCGCGGAGCGGGTGCGGCGAGAAGTGAAGAGAAATCCAGGAAACGCCGCTGCGTTCTAAACAGGAAAGTGCCTCCGTGCAGTTTGCTCGTGTCCCACAGAGCAGAAGGTGAGGGAAGTTTTTTAATCCACTGTAGGGCGGGGGCGGGGCAGCAGGGAGAGCGGACCGGAAGGTGGAAGATGGTCTCGCTGGGACTCCTGGTTACTGGAGTCCCCTGCACGCTCGCAGCCCCGCTGTCACCACTCGCCTAGTTCCGCCCTGGTCTTGACCCTTCAATCAGATACCCCTGCGCCTAACGAGGCGATGCGGCTCCCGCGGAGCGGGTGCGGCGAGAAGTGAAGAGAAATCTAGGAAACGCCGCTGCGTTCTAAACAGGAAAGTGCCTCCGTGCAGTTTGCTCGTGTCCCACAGAGCAGAAGGTGAGGGAAGTTTTTAAATCCACTGTAGGGCGGGGGGCGGGGCAGCAGGGAGAGCGGACCGGAAGGTGGAAGATGGTCTCGCTGGGACTCCTGGTTACTGGAGTCCCCTGCACGCTCGCAGCCCCGCTGTCACCACTCGCCTAGTTCCGCCCTGGTCTTGACCCTTCAATCAGATGCCCCTGCGCCTAACGAGGCGATGCGGCACCCGCGGAGCGGGTGCGGCGAGAAGTGAAGAGAAATCCAGGAAACGCCGCTGCGTTCTAAACAGGAAAGTGCCTCCGTGCAGTTTGCTCGTGTCCCACAGAGCAGAAGGTGAGGGAAGGTGAGGGAAGTTTTTAAATCCACTGTAGGGCGGGGGGCGGGGCAGCAGGGAGAGCGGACAGGAAGGTGGAAGATGGTCTCGCTGGGACTCCTGGTTACTGGAGTCCCCTGCACGCTCGCAGCCCCGCTGTCACCACTCGCCTAGTTCCGCCCTGGTCTTGACCCTTCAATCAGATACCCCTGCGCCTAACGAGGCGATGCGGCACCCGCGGAGCGGGTGCAGCGAGAAGTGAAGAGAAATCCAGGAAACGCCGCTGCGTTCTAAACAGGAAAGTGCCTCCGTGCAGTTTGCTCGTGTCCCACAGAGCAGAAGGTGAGGGAAGTTTTTAAATCCACTGTAGGGCGGGGGGCGGGGCAGCAGGGAGAGCGGACCGGAAGGTGGAAGATGGTCTCGCAGGGACTCCTGGTTACTGGAGTCCCCTGCACGCTCGCAGCCCCGCTGTCACCATTCGCCTAGTTCTGCCCTGGTCTTGACCCTTCAATCAGATGCCCCTGCGCCTAACGAGGCGATGCGGCACCCGCGGAGCGGGTGCGGCGAGAAGTGAAGAGAAATCCAGGAAACGCCGCTGCGTTCTAAACAGGAAAGTGCCTCCGTGCAGTTTGCTCGTGTCCCACAGAGCAGAAGGTGAGGGAAGTTTTTAAATCCACTGTAGGGCGGGGGGCGGGGCAGCAGGGAGAGCGGACCGGAAGGTGGAAGATGGTCTCGCAGGGACTCCTGGTTACTGGAGTCCCCTGCACGCTCGCAGCCCCGCTGTCACCACTCGCCTAGTTCCGCCCTGGTCTTGACCCTTCAATCAAATGCCCCTGCGCCTAACGGGGCGATGCGGCACCCGGGTGAAGAGAAATCCAGGAAACGCCGCTGCGTTCTAAACAGGAAAGTGCCTCCGTGCAGTTTGCTCGTGTGATTTAATCTATACCATGCAGCTTCCATGCAGCTCTTCAGTGACAGTTCATAGGTCGCTATGCTATATTAGAATTGTTACTTCTGAACTGCAAGTAATAAAGGGGTCTCTGTGAAAAAAGCAGTAACCCAATGAGCTATCCACATAAATACTGTTCTGTGATCTGCATGGTTCACTTTCTTTGCGCAGGCATATTAACTCTCTGCACTAAGTTACGATGAGTCAAACTGCCACTAGATAAAACTCCATCTCTCTCCAGCATGTACATTAACGCCGTCATGAGTCACGCTGGGCGTGTGCACACGACGGCCGGGGGTCGTCCGAACCACGCCCAAGAATGGAATGTCCAGCACTGCGGCGGAATTCGCGCCGCAGCCAAGGTGTTAATCCCCAGAATTATCTTGACATATTTATTGTTGCCTGAAAATTGATGGACACACAAAAAACTCTGCAGCAGGTTTTAAACTCATGATATTTCTAAACATAACTCATATCTGTCAAAAATCTCACTGTGTGAACAGGGGTCGGGCCTTGAAGGGGGTAGGGCTGCATGTGATAAGTACCTACAAGGCACTTTTGAACCTCAACCTGCCCCCAAGCCCCCTCCTCACACTATTTAATAATGGGCGTCAGCAGTGCAAAGGCTAGGAAAACAAGCTGGAAAATCACTATTTACAGTAGTTTTTTAGCTCGTTTTCTTTGCCACCATGTGATATCAGCTCCTCGCCCTGTGAAAGTGTGATGGAAGCTGATACTTTGTGTCACGCTGTGCCACCGTGTGAGTTGGCAGGTATGACACCTTCCCCGAGCTCAGGTGCAGCAGTACCAGTCGTATCGCTTTAAGCAGCCCTGTGGCACAATAACGACCTTTATTAACTTTCATATCACAACTCTGATAAATAAATTGACATTAATTGGAAATTAATTAAGAACAAGTGTTCATCCTGATCTTTCTGTGTGACAGGCTCAGTGGACAGGCAGTATTTTTTTTTAATTTGAGACCTAAATATTACAGACATCTGGTTACGCCAGTTTCCCCGTATTAGCTTTATCTTTTACACCATCGTCTATCTCTCACAAGCTTTACACCTTTCTGCTCTCCAAAAATGTCTGCCTCCCTGTAAATTATCTTTATGCATTTTAATATATCAATCGCTGGCACCAGCATGCACTTTTTTCTCCCGTCTCATCTCCCTTACATCCTATCTTTACTTTTTCACTTCTGTTCCCTCTTTCTCTAAAACTGGTTTCCTGTCTGGATGGAAACATTGTGGCTCATTAAGCTGGAAGCACACCGCTGACCAACGTGGTGTTCTTGAGGTGTGTTCAAATTCCAACAAGCGATACTAAACACGTTTCCAGGGTAGATACGAAGACGGCCATAAAACGGGGTAATAGTAATATTGGTAACTTTAAATCATCAGAAACACTGTAGCACTGCATAAAATCAGGCCGCTTTTAAGGTTTTGTCACCGCTCTGTGCACCTCACTGTTGCTTTCTTTTCTGTGCATTGCCCCTTTCGTTCTCTATGCCCGTCTCCGTCTTCCGACACACTCTTTCGCTGTCAATCTGAAGTTCTCTCTTTTTTACCCATTATTTGTGTCACCGTCAAACTCACTCGCTCTCTTTCTCTGGCCGTCTCTGAAATACTCATCTTTCTGATACGTTCCTTCATCCTCTCCGTTTCTCTGCAGACACTAACTCCCTCGGCGCTCTCTTCCCTCACCGTTTCCAAACTTTACCGCCCTCTAATTACAATCATATCAACAGAGTAGGCTTTTAAACGCCAAACAAGAGCAGTCCTCTCAGGCCAGTCTTTCCTATTCTAATTGCTTCTCGACAACGTTCCTAGTTACTCGCAATATAAGTGCGATTCTCTCCTATAATTCTTGGCTGTGTTGCCTTTGTTTGGAAGGGGCACGTTACCAACAGACGACTTTCAGACTGGGGGAAAGTTGCTGGGACAATGCGGCATGTGCGTTTCAATGTTTTGACTTACGAAACAAACACGAAAAAAGCAGCGACTGAGGGAGCAAGTAAAGCTGTTAGCTCTCGTTGTTCACACCGTATCTTACACTGAAGGTTAACAGCAACGTGAACAATTACACCGTGTTTAACCCGGATGAATGATATTGCATTAATGATTACCAGATGGCTTTTGGAAAGAGGCGCCCCTTGCAAAGCCACTGCAGTGGGTACAGTGGAAACGACCGCTTTCTCTCTCGCAATGTTATTCAACTGGTACAAACTCCGTCTTAACCCCTCTTGGGGGCGAGAACGTACAGTACAGTCAGAGTGCACCCGTAAAAGCCATAATCACACCCCAAAAGCGCACCTCAGCCTCACCCCGTACTACCTGGGCCGACAGTCAGAAAGTATTAAGTTGTCAAGAAGGAAGGAAGGGTGCACAGACCACTCCCCAGATGTGAGCAAGGCGCACATGACGTAGGAGGTGCACGCGAGGATGTCCAGTGAAGTCTAGGCGGGAAGGGGTGCGCTGCCTCACCTGGTGGCCCAGAGGAAAGGTCTCCCGTCTGCGCTTCATCCGCCGCGAAGCCCACCAGCTCATGGCTCCGAGCGTGCTCCCCCTGCGGTGCCTCGAGCACACGGCAAACACAGCCTTACTTCTGCTCCTCTTCACACATTGTGCGCGAGGCGGAGAGCTGCCCGGCGCGCGCAGGCCGTGCAAGCCGCACGCTGTCGCGCTCAAGGTCTGGCTTCTTTCTGTTGTGCTTTAGTGCGTGCGAGGTTCACAGACGCAGGCAGCACAAAAGAAGGAGCCGAGAGGGATGGGGAGAGAGAGAAAGGCCCAAGTCCAACGTGAATTACCTCGGAGCACCAAGTAGGTGGACAGCGTAGGAAACACTTCATCTGAAAATACCTGTTGCTTAGGAACTGGAGGATACATTGAGGTGCATTAGCCACGTATACTGGAGGACCTATTTTAAACTGAATTTAACACAACAATGGACTTTTGTTTCTGCACTTGAACAGCATCTTCTGACGTGAGAAAGGACATATTCACGGGTCAGCTAGCTATAGAGCACTCCGCAACCACCCTTTCAGGGACCAAAATATGGTTCGAGGCCATCACGGCTGCATTACTAATGTACGGTGCCCTCCGACGCACGTCCATCACCACTTCTCAATGTACACCTGTTGTTGTAACGACCCCTATGTGCAACGCAGACAGAGGTTTGTTTTCAGTTAGTCAAAGAAGGTGTCTACCTATGTTTATAGCAAGGACTTTACGTGAACGTGTGACCTACGGGTAGTTCAGACTAAAACCTCTATGTTGATTGCAAGGTTTAGTTACTTTAATATTAAACTTATGTGTGTGTAGCTTTGTTTCAAGACCAGTAATCTCAGAGGCCAAGGGCAAAAGAAGCACTCACCGAAAGAGTTAAAAAGTACACGGAAATGCAAACAAGTGAGGTCAGCACGGCCACATAAAAATGACATGTATTGATGAAATGGTTGCTAAGGAACCTAAGATATGTGCTGCAACAGCAGAGCAGCTGATAGACTGGGCTCCCTTTTACAGCGGTTTCAAGTGTGCTCCAGCGATAAGTTTGCAGTGTGCCGAAGTTAAATGTAGAAAACTACTTTACAGCCGCCAATGGAAAGGAAGAGACAATCACTCGTGAAAGGGAAAGATTAGGAGAAATATGGTCCAGCAGTTAGGACTTTTGTTTTGCACCATGTTTGCAAACTCGGTGTGTCCGGCAGAAAAGGTCTATCTGCAAGTATCGACCAAAGGGGACAGATTAGAAGCTAATTCTGTACAAGTGATCAAAGACTTTGGCCTGTAGGATTTAGGAATGAATTGACAATAAAGGAAGGAAGGAAGTGTAACATGACAATTCACAGCCCTTATTAAAATGACACGGAGCTGGACAGTGGGGATGTAATCCCTAGATCTAACCATACCGTACATTGTGTGGACAAATATATTAATGTGTTCCAAATTAAGGTTACATATGTGTACATTCCATGAGGACACCTTCCCTTCCACGGCTGACCTAGAAATCATTGTTTCACACATGAATGTCCAAAGAGTTCTTTTGTATTAAAACTACACGTCTCAGAATACATTTATTTGGAGACTGAAAGCTGGAAACAAGGTGTCTATGTGGCAAGCAGTAATTTGGCTAGCCTCATGTGAAATCGACTATTTTCATAACTGGAATGGCTACAATGCCATAGCCCATTCGAAGCAACAACAGTATGATCTGAAACTTAAATTCATTGTACTAGCTTTTTAAATATTTACAGTGAACTTCCAGAAAAACTGACCGGATTTAAATGTTCATTGGTTTGATCCTTGTTCTAACATGACTTTTCCAGTATGGAGAGGTTACCATTTGCAAAGACCATTTGATATTGAACAGCCAAACCCCGTCGCTGTGAGCACATGAGATCTGTTTTAGATGACTTACAAAACTTAGGAGAATAAGATATCCTTTATCTTCCTAACTGTTGTAAAATAAACGTAAAAATACTTTCTGGAATTTTCATAGATGAGTCTTCAACTCTCAGATTTTTTGGGAGCCTGCCATACATGCTACAGTAATCTTCTGATCACCGTCTTCTGAAGGCAGGGAAAGCTCCTTCCCTTCTGTTCAGTATAATGCGGTACTTGGACTGTTTCTCTGGGTGCAGCAAAGCAGGGCCCTCCGTCGAATTCTCACCCCAGCTGGCTACTGTGATCCAGTGACCCCAACAGGTATGGCCTAACTGGAGGCTACATCCATACTATCGAGGAGAGCAGGTGGCCTTCCTTGGTCCTTGGTGCAGGAGAATTAAAGGCAGATGCCTGTGAGCGTGCAGTGCAGCTGCCGAAGCCACTTTGTAGTTAGAGAACATATCTCTTCGAAAGGAGGGCAGGGAAGCCTTGTTACTTCCATGGACCCCCACCTGCCAAGACGACAATCCTCTTCAGCCGTGTATAAAGCCGGCGCACAGAGTGACGTCAGCGGTGTTCCTTGGCCCCTCTCTTACCTCGCCCTCGGGTTTCCTTCACAGCTGCAGTGGTCATCCATGGCTGTCGCTCGTAAAGGGGAAGCACTCTCCACACGTTACCTAGAAACAGCAGCTAGCAACTGCGCTCACCATGAAAAATGTAATTATTATTGGCTTGATAACAGACATGTCAACAGTGGTTTTTGACTCATCCATGCAGGTTATTAAAGATTGTACTTGCGCAGGGTATGCAAGCCAGTTATCTGAGGACCTTGACTGGAGTTGGAAAGACATACTCTATAAAAATAATTCTCAGTTGCAGGAAATTATTGAGTAGAGTGTAATTGGAAATGATCCAGGCGAGTGAGGCTTCATCCTCTTCTCTTCCAAACTGTTCTTAAAATATAAAGAGAACAGAAAATCCAACACATAAACCCACACTCCCTAAACTGAGAAGCCATGCCACACACAGGTTATATACAGGGCAGCTGTAGAAACCTACACATACAATGCTTCACTCTCACAAACTTCCATGTCAGCCTGAAGGATTATTTCCTGAGACTCCATAGGTGACAAGTATTCACTGCCATACCTTATTTCTTCCAACATCTACTTTCTCACATTTTGGTCCTACAAGTCAATAGCCTTCATCTCCCTTTGCGTGGAAGCTTTCTGAAAACTGTTGCAAAAAGAACCTATACAATTGAACATCCTTATATGCTAATAAATACAAATATTAGTAACAGCAAAGCATTTGGTTTCTCAAAAACTATAAGATGGCCCTCTTTCAACAGGGCAAAACTCTGGGTGCCAATGTCTTTCCCCCAAGTAGAAATACACAAAGTGTCTATGCTTGTTCTCAAGCAATCTCGATCAATGTAGTGGTCAAGGATGGGCTGACCTTGTTCAACATGAAAGCATGCAGTGGACAAAGAAAAATCTAGAGGTCAATCATAACAAAGAAAGGCTGCCTCTAAATTGCAGTTTCAAAGCCATAAGTTGCTTGAATATCAAGTGAAGCAGCATCATTGAAATAAAAGATCAGAGGCAACTGGGTTAGCATGGAGAGCGAGGACCACAGCACACATCTCTTTCGTTCTCTAAATGTTTTCTAGAGGGAACACATTTGCAATTTAGAAGAATTCATTTTTGAATTTATATTTACATGATACAAGGCTCAACATTTATTTTTGTTTCTCTTACTGTGATTATGTAAGAACGTTTTTGGAGGTATAATAAGGATCAGTTATAAGTCCTATGCTTTACATATAAAGTACATTCTGGTTCATTATGATGAATACATCTTAGGGCTCCTTGGATTTTTCTTAAAACAATTTCATGCTTGTAGGTGGAGTATCAATCCAACAGTAGAAATATAAATTGCTAAAGTAAAGGAAAATTCTTATTAGGTTTTCCAAATAGTAAATTAAGCTAATTTTAAAAATGCTGATTTCCAAGAGAATTTTTTTTTATTATCAATTTTATTGTTTTTTTTTAAACAAGAAAAATGAGCAGTAATCAGTTGTTGTGTATTACAGCAGTTATAGGACATAACCACGTTACATACTCAGAAAAATGCACTTGCAATACACAATCTCATAGAATCCCACATAGTGCGCACAGTTCCTGAAGCGAGGTACTTTTATTCTATCTGCCCTAGCCATTTGCCCCAGACTGTTCAGTTTTTCTCCGGGCACCCTCTGGCCTCATACATAGGCTTCTCTTCTGTGGCAAACCAGTCCACCCCTCTGTGCATTTTGTTATAGTAGGTGGGACAGGGTTTATCCATCTGGCAGCAATGTCCCTCTTAGCCACCACCATGGCTGTGTTCAGAAATAGTATGTCCGTTCTAGAAACATCTAATCCATCCGTGATTCCCAGGAGCATATTTAATGGATTGTGTAGGACCTCCCAGCCCAGAACCTCTGTCAGTTCCTTTTCTATGGAGTCCCAATATCGCGCCGCAATCATGGGGCAAGACCATAACATGTGAAAGAAGTCTGCGTGGTCTTCCTCGCAACATGTACATGATGTGGTTGGTTTCAGACCTGTGCTGTGAAGGCGTTTTGGTGTTTGGGTCAACTTGTTTTTTCCATTGGGTGTAGCGCAGGTAGGAGCACCAGACCAGGAGAACCACCTGTGTCACTAAAGGTAGAGTTCTGTGGATAGGTCCCCCCGTACATCATCCCCTGGATACTGGCTAGGCACAAGTCATTCAGCTCTACTCTGTATGCCGGATCAGACCAGCCTGCAATAAACCAATCATGTAGCATAAGTAGGCAAGTTGCCAAATAATACAGGTATAGATTAGTCATGCCCATACCCCTGTCAAAGGTTGGAATCTGGCATTGGGACGGGGCCCGAGGTTTCCTCCCACTTACTTACTTACTTACTTACTTACTTAGTGGCCAGGCTGTCCAGTTCTTTAAACCAAGTCCAAGGAAATTGAAATAGGGTATTTTAAATTGTAGAGAGGAATCTGGGAAGTATCATCATTTTAAAGAGGGTGACTCTCCCAAGAGGTTAAGCAGTAATGTCTGCAATTTGTGGAGGTCATCTCAAGCTCTCTTCACCAGTAGAGTAACATTGAGTGACCAGGCGAGGTCAGGAAGCAAAACCACCCAGATTCACAGGTATTTAAATGATTGCCAGAGATCTGTCCAAAAGAGTGCAGCGCCTGGAGGCAGTGGGGACCGGACTGAGCTGGTTCACCAAAAAGAGCAAGACATAATCCACATATAGAGCAATTTTGTCTTCTTCAGAGCCTGGCAACTTCAATCCCATAATTCGGTCGTCGGATCATATGGGGCATGCCAAGGTGGAACCAGTGTGAACAGGAGCGGAGAGAGGGGGCAACCTTGCCTTGTCCGCCTCTTAATAGGAAACGGCTCCGATAGCGCCCCATTGATGAGCACACATGCCTGCGGCCTGGTATATAACACCTTAACCAAGTTGCAGAAGTGCTGGCCCAGGCCCATATGAACCAGTACGTCCTCCAGATACTGCCAGTCTACGGAATCAAATACCTTTTCGAAATCAATGAGGAGATATGCTAAATGGAGGGTTACTAATTGGCGATTCACTAAGGCTAGGTGGAGGCGTGTCTGGTCCCACGAGATGGCATATATCCACAGTGGTCGGGGTGGAACCGTTTAGTAAGATAGGGCCACAGTCGGTTAGCTAGGACAGAGGCGACTATTTTAACCTCCTTATTAATGACGGAGATTGGATGGTACTCACCGCAGTTTGGTGAGGGAGGCTGTGTTTGGGATCCTCACAATGATGGCGGCGTCTGTCTCTGGTAGAAGCGAGCCATTTTCGACAGCTTCGGCGTTTACCTCCGAGAGATGCGGAACAAGTGTCTCCCGGTAGGCAGTGTAGTACTCCTGCGGTAGACCATCGGGGACTGGTGTTTTACCTGATGCGGTGCGCGATATGGGGTCATTGATTTCTTCCTGGACAATAGGAAGATCAAGGTCAGCTGTTTTGGCTGCACTGAGGCAAGGGAGGTGGAGGTGCTTCTGGTTGATGAGCTCTGAGAGGGAGAGTTCAGGGTGCTGTTCTGAGTAGAGTTTAGAGTAATAAACAGCAAAGATCTGAGCCATCGCCAAGGGTGAGCGATGAACAGTACTGTCTGGGTCCTTGATCTCTGGGATTATGCGATTAGCCACAGAGTAAGTGGCCAATCGATGTAGGAGTTTCCCATTGTTACTCCCCCCATCCATATACCTTGGCTACAGAGGATCTCCACAATAGCTTAGCGGCCTCCATGGAAATTTGCTTGTTCTCGTCTCCTAGAAGTGCAAGTTGCCTGTCATGTGGGTCGCCTTGATGCCCAGGTGCTTGGTTCTCATGGAGGGTTGCTTGGGCCTCCAAGAGAGTGATCTGGGTGTCTTGGGTTAGGCATTTTATCTTGAGCTGGCCCTTGGCAAAGCCGTGAATAGTGGCAAGTTGATGATCGATTTGGACACTGAGTCCTGACCCAGTTTGGGGTCCGGCTCCACCAAGGGCCCCCCTGGGCTTCTTCGCTTCAGCCAGGCCACCAGATCGGGCACCCAATACTGTAGTTGCAACCCAGATTCGAGGAGAGGCAGAGTTGGCGCAGCCCGTTGCAGGTTCGTATTTAGTCGGAATGTGAGGCCTCTAGACGGCAGTCCGCACTCCCAAGCCGTGGCGATCTCACCGCGCCACCCCTACTAACTGCCAGTCCACCACATGAGGGGTGAGCAGGAGGGGTAACCCCACACGGGACAGCCGTGGCTGCAGCAAGCAGGAGGGCCCCAAGGGTATAACTCCAAATTAGGTCCCCTCGGATTGTCAGGCCAGTCAGTGGACACCAAGGGGGGAGGGGGCGCGTTTCTTTCCGTGCATCCACCCCTGCCTGACCGCTTACCAGAGTGCCTGGGGAAGTGAGGGAAAATCAGCCACCAACTGCCGTACCGCCACAGCAGCCTCTTCTTCTCACGCTACCTTGCAGGCTGCTGTCCGCTGGGACACCCCTGAACCCCTGGCTACATCCGGCACCTGGGGCCCACCTTGGCTAGGTCACTACTCTGACCTTCTCACTTCTCGGGCCTTCTCTGGGGGCCCTCGGCCATCATTCACTCCGGTGGAAGGCACAGGTCCAACCGGGTCATTGCAGGACTGCCGACTCTAGTTTAGGGATTAGGTGCAGAGCCCAGGCATCAGACTCTCAGGGTCATCCCAGCACCCCCAGTCTCGGCCGGGTCTCCTGCGCGCCTTATAGTTGCTTGCAGGGTGCTCCCAGCTGCTCCAGAGCACCCCTTGGTCCTTTGCCTAAGTCCAGGTCCTGGACCCTTGTCCCTGTACTCACCCGCGGGTCTTCAATGCGGCAAGTGGCTCCGGGGTGATAGATATCAGGCCCCAGTGGATCACCTGTGTCAGGCCAGGCCCCGGCGCTGCCAGAGCTTCAGGTCCCGGAGCCTCTCTTTGTCAGCCTTCGACAGGACCCCCAGTGTAGTTGCTCCGCCGTAATCCGACCTGGACCGCGTCTGGGGCATCACCTCGGCCCTCGATCCTCCCTCCCTGCCGCTTGATTTCAGGCTTGCCTTCAGCCGCAGTGGTCCGTCTGCAGATTGTGTTTGTGTCAGACACGGGCCTCCTCTCTGCATCCCGGTGCACCATTGTGTGGGTCCCGCACAGTCCAAGAGGCCACAGTGGGTTGACTGCTTCGGTTTCTGCAGTTTCGGTCATAGAGCACCCGGCCAGCCACGCCTCATGCCAGCAGTCGGTCCCCCTGACTCAAGTAGATGGGCCTCACTGCCATCTTGTGCAAGCGGCAGGGTCTGGATCGTGGCAGGTGGCGTCTCTGACCCCCAGCGACTTCGCTTCCCGCTTGGTCGTGTGGTATTTGTTTAGCGGGATATCGCCAGGTGCTGGGTCACATTAAACGCAACAATGGTTAAGGATGGCTTAGCGGAGTATAGAGGGGTTCGAGCACTCTCCGAGTGTGACCGCCAACTTGACGTATGTTTTAATATAGCTTCACAGTGATTTTAACAAATGCATATTTGTTATACTCCAATTTAAATAAATGAGACATTTTTGCATATAAAGAAGTTCAGTGTGTAGATTATGGAGTGAATGTAGTTGAGAGTGTGCATGAGAGTGTACGGATTCATTCCATTGAATGCATTATTATAATAAGTGACACAAGATGGAGTTTCTTTTGTTTTGATTATGAATTCTTGTGGCGCTTACTATACATTATACAGTAAGCTACTGATCACCGTCTTCTGGAGGCAGGGAAAGCTCCTGCCCTTCTCTTTAGTATAATGCAGTAGTTGGAAAGTTTCCCTGGGTGCGGCAAAGCAGGGTCCTCCGTCGAGATCTCACCCCAGCTGGCTTCTGTGATCCAGTGGCCCCACCAGGTATAGCCCAACTGGAGGGGACATGCATACTATCGAGCAGAGCAGGCGGCCTTTGTTGGTCTCCTGCAGGCGGCCCCGTGTTAGTGGGATCCTGAAAGGTGAATGCAGGGCACTAAATTCTTTTTGGATATTATGAATCTTTTCCTCAAAAAAGGCTGAGATCTGGTCATGTAAAGTCGGTGATAGGGGGATATCCTTAACTAGGGTTTTGGGATTAGGAAAGGACTTTACAATCGAGAAGATCATTTTCTGATCCTGCTTAGCATCAATTATTATTTTTGAGAAATATTCTTTTTTTGCAGACTCAATTTGTTGATGATATTTTTTCCTAGCTATTTTATAAATTATTAGTTCTTCTGCTTTGTAGCCTCTTCTCCACTTACATTCCAAGCATTTGCACTGAAGATGGAGATCTGCTAATGACGGCGTGTACCAGGGAGCGGAAGTTTTGAGATTGTTTTTAGTTGTGGCTTGAACAACTGGAGCTAATTAATTACTGATAGAGGTAATCCGTGCATCAAAGCGCCGGGAATCCTCTATGGTATTTCCTGACGTAATGGGTATGGGAGCTTGTGCTATATAAGGCAGCTCTGGATTTGAATAATCCTAGCCCATTTATGGCAAGGTAATGAGCTTAAAATAGAGTTCAGGGAGGAATTTTCGAAAAAGGGGTTAATGTTCAAAGGGATTAACATATGGTCAGACCAAGCTTGAGGGATTTGTGTATTAACTGTTAGAGAAAGGAAACTGGAGCAAGCCCCATCTAGGATGTGGCCCTGTGTGGGACCTGAAACCAGCTGGTGGAGTCCAAGGGTTTCTTGTGTTTCAAGAAAGTTGTCCACTTCTGCTTCTTTCCATCATTCTAAATGAATGTTGGCACCATCTAAGAAAGTAAAGTTTGAGTATCATGGAATAAGGAGTCCTAATGTATCTCCTAAAGTTTAAAAAACTCGAAATTAGTGCCGGGGGACTGTATATCAAACATCCTATAAAGGAGGTAGAGCCATTGAGTTTAAAGCAAAAACCCAATGCTTTCTGATCCTATGTAAATGTAAATGTAGTTGAGCTTATATAGCGCACAGCTACCCGCAGTGGGTTTCCCGGCGCTTGCTTAGGGAACCCTTCCTGTTATTCCCCTGTGAGATAGCAGGGTATCCACAAGGTGAAAGTCAGGCATCCCGTCGCGAGGGGCCGTTGTGGAGATTAAGCAAGCTATTGCCCAGAGTCGCAGAGTGTGAACCCATGAGTCGAGGAGGCACCGGGGTGAGAATTATCGAGTCCGTGGAATTTTTAGCCCAAGACCCGCCGAGGCCTATCAGGAAAGGGAGGTGAAAATGTGTGTACTGGTAAGAGTTTTGATAAATAATGGCTAACCTTCCTCTTCTTATCTCCTTTCTATCATGTCTCTAGATATTATAGCTAGGTGGGAGGGCTAGTGCAATATTGGGATTGCACAACTTTCTTAATCCATGATTCTGTAATAATGAGAAAGTCCAGCTGCATTTCACTCATCATTCATTAATGTCTTGGGCATGCTTACAAAGCCAACGAGCATTAATGAGTCCTCTCTTCAGCGAAATATTGTGGGGAACATTAGTAGTAAGAGATGAGCAAGTATCAGAAAACATCAAAGCTATTTTGCAGTTAATGCAGGTTAGAGGGCCCTTGATTTTACTTGGCAACAAACACATATCAAATTTATGATGGGTATTTAAAGATTAAAAAAATTCTGGTGACATAGGAATACCTGAGGAAGATCGGCTGGCCTGTCTGGCCCCGGCCGCGTCCGGGCGCAGGCGGGCCTGCTTTTGGCATGCGGGGGCACACCCGCTGCGCTCGTCTGCTGCGCGTCCACGGTGGCAGGCCCATTATATATTGGTGCCTGCCCCAAAATGGGCATTCCTTCACCCAGAAGGGGAGCCTTAAAGTACAAAGTGCAAGGAAAGTAAAGCCGGGCTTAAAAATTCAAAGCGACTTTAGGAGCAACAAGCTCTGAGCACTAAGATGAACACCAAACAAATTCAAGACAAACTTCCCCCAACAGTTATTCAATTCCATTTCCCGAGCAACAATTAAAATTACATGAATATTTAAAATTAGGCAGGATGAGCTTATATTAAATAGAACAAATTCTTCAATTCATCAAGCAGCATAGAATCCACGTTTCCGCTGCGCTTCCATGGTGGCAAGCCCATTAAATACTGGTGCCTACCAACCACTAGAGCGCAGCTGCACCAAGATGGCTGCCCTGCAACGGGCCTTCCTCCACCCGGAAGGGAAGGGTTAAAGTGCAAAGTGCAAGGAAAGTAAAACCAGGGTAAAAAAAAACAAAGTGATTTTAGGAGAAACAAGCTCGAACGCTAAAACGAACAGCAAACAGATTCAAGGTACATTTTCCCCAATAGTTAATCAATTCCGGTGAGGTAGGAAGCTGTGAACTACTGGGCCAAATTACTATACAGAGTCAGCGACCACTCCCCTCATAACACTGCAGACAGTAGTGCATTTAATGTGGCACCGCATAGTGTTTAAAATGATGACATTCAGATCGAAAAAATATGTATTTTCAACTGTACACCATATTTAAGGACCTGTCATTTCGAGACTAAAAGAATATGTGAAATGTAAAAAGGTTTAGGTCCATCATTCCGACACATCATTCTGTGACCCCGCTTGCCTTTCCCCTCCATGGTTTCCCCACACACCTTTCCATTCAACAGCTTCACAGCCACTGCTGCCCCATTTCTTCGTTGTCGGGAGTTGATTTATAGATTTTCTAATGGATGCTTGAAATTCCAGCAGCCACCTCTCACATGCCCCGTCACCCCGATCGCCATCTACGTAGTTTTCTATTCCTGCCACACACCTCATTTACACCGCTTTATTTGTGTGGCATAATGGACATACATTGTATATATAATCTAACAGGGTCTAGGATTTCGCGTAAAGCACGAGAAGCAGTTAACACACATGACTTGGAAAACATTACCTCACTGCAGTGTAAATACATTCTGTGTACGCTCCAGTCTTGGGTTTAGAATATTGCAACTTGTTTTCCTTGAAAGTCTTTACTTCAGTTTCTTGGTACACATTGAATAACTTGTGATCACATCCTCTGAAACCCACAATGCACCAGGCACAGACTCTACACCTTAGAAAGAATATGTATATTTTCCACATCAGAGAGAACAGAGAATAACGATGCATTTATACGTGTATGCGTTCTCCATGCGCAGTTTTCTCACCAGTACTTCAGGGCTTGCAGGTTTGCAATGTATGTCAGCCAGCTGTGTAACCCACAGCTCCCTGCCTCGCGCTGCTACCCACACTCTAATTTCCATCGATGCTACTATAAAGGGCTAGTGTTTTCACTGAAGGCAGGTTGCATCCGTAATCCTAGTGGTTAGGGACCTATTGATTCTCAATTTCTACCACCAATTCATGCAGCAACAGCATGGACATTACAGCCTAATGGACGGAGAAGGGATCTGAAAGCACAAGCAGAAAATCCAGCTAATCCCTCAGAGTCCAAGAGTCAATGCTACACACTGCCCTTTTGGGTCGTGTTACAAAAATAAACTAGGTACAATATTGACACAGCAATACAGTAGAGGCTGTTTATAGATTTTTTTAGAAGTAAAAAACAATCTTTTTCCAAAGCCAAACAGCATAAAGGGGAATTAAAAGATGTGGCATGTTTGCATGGGCACACTTTTAAATCTGGATCGCTGAACTACCTCAAAATAATTTCCATATATAATGAAGTATTGCAGAGCGTGACATGCCTTACTCCAAAACGAAGGGCAGCCTCTTGGAAATAATGAACTGAAATCAGCAAGTGCATCTGCATTATATTTCCAAATCGAACACGCAATTCACGATAGCAATTCCATTTCTACCTATTTAATCAGCACCAAAACAGTTTTAAGCAGGATCAAATTAAATTACGTCGAGAAATAGTTTAATCCATGTGTGTCCACTGTCCAGCGAGAGCACATTTGTAGATTTCGCTGTGCCCTTACATTGCATGCTCTGAAAAGGGAAAACTCCACATCATTTTGACAGTGGAATATACAATATGGACTGGATTGATTCTCAATGACCTAAGTGTGCCTGCTTAAGAGGAAATCCTGCACCATATTTTGGAAAATACACCAATTATATAACATACAAGGTGAACATCTGAGTACACATGGATGACGCAGTGTGGCTATTTACCTGTGTACGAGTATTACAGCTGAGAAGTGTTATCCATTTGGCTGACTGTATGAATTACCTGACCGTTTTTATTATTATTGTTTCTCAGCGTCATATGTTTATAAAACCTTACTCATAGATGCATCAATCATGCACATCTTAGACAGAATGGAAGATAGAGGTGTGCACTGTGGCATGAAGTAGGTCCTGATGGTATTGGGGGTTAGAAAGTTGCCAGCACCACCTGTTAGTATCTGGGAGAGACCCATAAAGAGATCTGACTTTAAGATACCACTATTGTACTCCCTGGGTATCGAAGTTACTCTCTTTTTGAAAAAATGCAGAGTTTCACAGC
The DNA here is from genome assembly GCF_964261635.1 of Lissotriton helveticus. Taxonomy (NCBI): domain Eukaryota; kingdom Metazoa; phylum Chordata; class Amphibia; order Caudata; family Salamandridae; genus Lissotriton; species Lissotriton helveticus. The sequence continues at coordinate 567,238,899 of NC_136057.1, read as the reverse complement.
TGAGCGCAAAAAAACTCAGGAACAGAGACTAACCACCGCATGATAAGGCGCATGAATACACGAATTGAGAAGTTGTGGTGGCAAAAAACTTTTTTGAGTGGCTTCTTTTCCATGGAGTCCATTGGTTGGGGCAGAAGAGTCTAAGAAAGGTAACCTAAACACGCTTCAGAATTTGAAGACTCATATCAAAGTATTGATAAAATAATCATAAAAAAGGCGAATCTCCCCAAATGGTACCCAGGAAGTTTTACGTTTAATACCAGAAACATGATTCTAAGTCTGTACATTTAATTTTTTTTTTTCAAAGAGATGAAATAGATCAGAGATCCAACAAAAAATACCATAATTCTGCAGTTTTATCTCTTTAACTGTGCAAACATTTATGATGAATAATTAAAACCACCCCAATATACTTGAACTGTTAATGAACCTCATCTTGTGTAATCGTTAGTACAGGCCGCTACTTTAGAATTCATTCCAACTTTGTTTTCACAACCAAATCACTTTATTAATTAGACTGTTAAAATGTAAAATCTGATTCTTTAATTTTTTGATTAAGCTGTGCTTCATCGAGGGGCGTGGCTAGCAGGCCATGATGGCGGTTGGAGTTTGTTAGAGCTCCGGTGCCGCCGGGAAGTCCACATCCTGAAACGGCCTCCATGGGGCCGAATAACACCTAGGAGGGGGTGGCCCTGGATGTGCTGGCCTCCCCACGACTTTGGCCGAGTTTGGGGACTCTGGTGATTGAGGAAGCGGAGCGGCGAGGCCTGGTACCGATGCGGCCTGGTCCCCCTGAGAGAAGCCGGGACCTCGAGTTTGAGACAGGCCGGGACTACCCACATTCTGGTACGGCCTCTACGGTGCTGAGCGGCGTCCTACAGGGGCCGGATCTGGCAGCGCCGGCCCCCCGAACACTCTGAGAGGCCCTGGCGCAGCTGTGGGCTGAGGGGAACAATCGCCGGAGTCCGGTGCTGATGCGGCCTACTCCCCCGGGGACGACCGGGACCTCGAGTTTGTGGCACGCCTGACCCGTGGAGCACCTGCGGCCGGTGACTCTGGCATTGCCCTGGGATGGACCGCTGAGGACCTGAGCTCCTCGGTGGCGGCGCGGGGAGTGGACAATAGCGGTGGAGCAGCCTCCCCCCGAGGAATTACTGCCTTGAGAATCGCACTGTGACCGGCTGCTGCCCTGGACAGAACCGAACTGCAGGGTCCTGGGGAGAGTGCAGGAGCGGAGAACCCTACGACCTTGCTCGATTGGCCGGTAGGAGGTGGGGGGGTGCAGGGGGGCCACCAACTGAAGGTGATCCCTGGTGTTGTGTCCAGACTTCTCCCCTCCCCCCCACTTCTTCCTCCCTCCCCGTGTCTCTGGACCCTTCTGGGGACGACCATAGCCTGAGGTGGAGCTGCCATTGATCATGGACTGACATTAAGCAACTACGTGGCCGGGCCCTGAGAGGGTGCACACTATTTGCAGACGCCGTGGGGGTATTGGGACCCCCTGGGTTCCCGTGCTGCGACCCGAGGGAGTGAGTAAGAAGGCGCCGCAGCGCCGGGGGAGCGGTGGGACACGCTTATAGTGCCCAGTGATCCAGCGAGAGAACGACACCTAGTGAGGCCGGAGAACTGCCTGGAGTACCCCCCACAGAGACGACTACGCCTGGTTGCTGGCCACACCTGACTGGGGCAATCATGGTCCGGAAGGGAGCTCCGATATTGGATGGGAAAGATGGTCCAGCGACTGCGGGACAAGCCCCGGGGGCCATGCTGGACGGGTCCACACTAACACCCCCTGACCAGGCTCCGGTTGGGGATCAGCAAGCTGATAAGCTGGATTTGATCCTGCAAGAGATCAGAGACTCAAGACTTGCCATGGAAACACAACAAGGCGCCCTAACTACTAATCTCTCTTTACTAAAGGCCAATCACTGCAAACTGGCTGACAAAGTGAAAGAGCAGGGGGTGACGTTGGCGGAGATAGCCCCGACGGTGGCAGATCAAACTACCTCTATCAAGCAACTGCAAGAACAGGTAACGACCCTCATGGAACGCGTAGAAGATGCCGAAAGGCATAATCGACGCAATAACATCCGCGTCATAGGGCTTCCGGAACGCAGCGAGGGGACCCACGCAACGGAGTTCATGGAGCAGTGGTTCCGTGATCATGTCGCCTCGGAGGGCCTGTCACCGCTCTTCTGTGTGGAGAGGGCACACCGGATTCTTACGGGGAGGCCTAAGCCAGGTCAGCCGCCGCGACCGCTGATCGTCAAGATCCTAAACTATCGGGACAGGGACACGCTCCTTCAGAAAGCCCGGGAGAAATCGGTCATTGAATATGAAAACCAGCGGATGTATGATGTTACAACGCCTACCTTTACAACGCCTACCTTTACATCGTAAGTTTTACAACGCATACCATTACAACGCATAATGCTTTTGGGCGCTGGATAGTGAATAGTTTAATTTACTATTCCAACTCCAGTCCCCGTGGATAGTAGGGAAGGTTATTGGATAGTAAATTAACCTATTCCTTATCCTAGAGCGCCCCCCAGCGCAATGCGTTGTAATAGTTTGTGTTGTAAAAGTTGCGTTGTAATGGTAGTTCGTTGTAAAAGTTTTGTTGTAAAGGTTGTATACCAAACCAGCGATCTCCCTATACCCGGACTACACTAATCAAGTGCAAAGACAACGGTCCTCCTACTTTGCGGTCAAGAAGAGGCTCCAGAAGGCAAACCTCCGGTACGCCCTGTTATTTCCGGCTCGCCTCAAGATAATCTATGACAACAAGACCCACTTCTTCGAGAGCCCCACTGACGTGGAGGAGTGGCTGGAAGTGATGGACATCGAGACATCTCAAAAGGCAGCATCCAGCAGCTCCGGGAACGGTTCGGGCCGTATGGGAAGAACCTCCCCCACACCGTCTGCACAGCCAAGACGGCGCAAGCCCTCTACCGCACAACAGAAGGAAGACCAGATGACAGCGGTCAACCTGGTGGGCTCCTTTCAAGATGAACACGAAATAATTAACACGGATACGGAAGACAGCACACTACACTCAGACTCAGAACACAGCGTGATCCTGTTTCCGAATGTGACGCCGAGAGCGGCGGACAAACTACTGGATAATGGACAGGAATAACGGCTCAACTCGGAGTAACCTATGACTTTATCTCCTACTGATATCCTTTGATGGTGACTTACATGGGGTTGAGGGGTGTGGGGTAGAGGATGCGGGTCCTTTGTATGTTTGGGAGGTGTTTCATTCTGCGACCTTTGGAGGTCGAACCCAAGCCACGACATTGAGTGTTCGGCCCATGTTAGATGCACTTTATTGTCCTGTCATAAAAGACCTGCACAAGCTGAGATTACCGATTGATGATAGAGTGAGAAGAGCGCACACGCAGCCCCCCCCTTCCCTCCCTCCCTGGAGGTCGTCGAGAGACATATAGCTCATGCAAAGACTTCCCTGGCGGCGCCGCTGAGCCGACAGCGTAGACCTGTAAGACTAGGTGGACAGGGTCTATGCTAAGCCAACCCCCCGAAGGCGTATGCACCACTGTTTGGTTTGTTATGGTTTACATTCCATGGTTCGGCACAGCAATGTTTTCTAGCTGCGTCAAAAGAGTTCAAGTTTGGGGTAGGCAGAAGTACATCTCCTGGTTATTACAGATAATACTTGTGCTACAGTTGAGGGCACTGTTTCTTGAGGCACTTATCACCGAGTATGGCTGACACTATAGGGAAATATAGGCTGGTTGCCTGGAATGTGCGGGGACTTGGCGCCATACAAAAGAGACACAGAGTGCATGCATTCTTACTCCGACAGCATGCCCATATTGTCTTCCTACAGGAATCCCACTTAACAAACTCCGAGACACACACACTACGGAAGAAGTGGAGTGGAACTGTATTCTCTACAACATATTCTGCTTTCTCCAGAGGAGCTACCATCTGGGTGAGACACGGTACTCCCTTTGTAGAACTGGGGAGGAAGGTTGATGACCAAGGTAGGTATATCCTAGTGGAAGGCACATTGGACGGCACACTAGTAGTTCTGGGCAGCATATATGCCCCGAACTTTGACCAAGACACATTCCTGGTGAGGGTGGGACGAGTGCTGGCTGATTGGGTGGACATTCCTTGGATTTTAGGGGGGACTGGAATATGGTTTTAGACGTAGATCTGGATAGGTCGCATCCCCCCTCCAGACGACAGGTGTACACAGACTGGCGGACTCCTATAGGACCTGGCTTCAGGGCTGGGGACTGATGGATATATGGCGAACACTCCACCCGACACACAGGGAATATTCCTACTATTCCCCGGTGCATGCCTTACATACCCGATTAGATAGGTTTTTGTGTACTAACTCCTTGGTGTCTAAATGTACGTCCTCAGATTACTTGGCTAAAACCTTCTCCGATCACAGACCACTGACACTTGACTTGCAATGGGGACGGGTGCCATCTCCAGTGCCAACCTGGAGACTTAATCCGCTACTGTTAGAGGAAGCCCCCTTCCGCACATCCTTGTTGGTCACCCTAGACAATTACTTTCGGGAGAACTGGGACTCGGCGACTTCTAACTTGACGGTGTGGGACGCTATGAAGGCCGTGATAAGGGGGGCAGCCATAGGTCAGATGGTGGGTGCTAGACAGAAGATCCACAGGAAGCTGTGGGACGTGGAGGTTCGCCTACAGGCCCTAGAGTCGGCAGTGGGTGTAAACCCAGATCGCAAGGAGGAGTTACAACTGAGTAATATAGAACATGCCGAACTTTTAGAAACGCTGAGAGTTATTTATCACAAAGACTACTTACGACGACAACAGGCTGAATCGGACAGATCGGGTGCTTTACTGGCTCGGCTGGTACGAGACAGTCCCGAGGCCCCAGTGATTACGCAGATTAGGGACAGCACGGGAAGACTGGTGTCTACACAGTCGGCCATAAATGATGCTTTTAGGGACCATCTCAGTATGTTATATGCCCCCCCCCATGGAGGACCGTGAGGAGATGATAGACTTTCTAAGAGACCTACCTTCCCCAGTCCTGTCCCGAGCTGAGCAAGAAGAGATGAACGGACCCATCACGCAGCAGGAAATCAAAGTGGCCATCCGATCTCTTAACCGAGGTAAGACTCCTGGCCAGGATGGACTACTGGTAGAGTTTTACCAGACTTATTCTACGACTCCAGTACCCATCTTGGAGATCATCTATAAGGCATCATATGAATCTGGTCACCTGCCTAGCTCGACGATGCAAGCCTTAGTTATTTCAATCACTAAACCCGGTAGGGACACCCTTGATCTCACCATTTACTTCTCTATGCTCTCTACGGAGTATAAAATACTCAGTAAAGCCATAGCTCTGCGAATACAGTCCCACCTCCTGGCCCTAATACATCCGGATCAGTGCGGATTCTTGCCGGGGAGGAGCACGTCCCAAAACACGAGGAGGCTCCACGCCCTTATGGCTGCTACGCCACCGACTCTCCCTCAGGCCGGTTGTGTCGCACTAGATCTCTGACAAGCCTTTGACTCATTGTCCTGGACATTTATGTTTGAGGTCTTGAAACGTTTTGGCCTCCCCGACTCCCTGATACGATGGATACGGTTGTTGTACACGCGCCCAACGGCTAGAGCACGCACGGGACGACACGTCTCCTCTAGTTATGACATTTACTGGGACACCCGACAGGGTTGCCTGCTGTCGCCCCTGTTGTTTGTCTTGACCCTTGAGCCCCTGGCGATCGCCCTCCGGACCAGGATGGCTGAGAAGGGCATCTCCATCAGAAGAACACATATTTTGATATCAATTTACGCCGATGACATCCTATTGTATTTCCGGGACCTAGAGGAGAATCACTCCGCCCTAGCGACTATTTTTGACCGGTTCGCAACTGTGTCGGGCCTGGAGATCAATCCGGCGAAATCGGTAGGGTTTTATTTCCGTGACGGGCAACGGCCTGTCCACATACAATTTGGCGCTTCCCAAATTCCGATAGCGCAGACTACGTTCAAGTATTTGGGCATACATGTCTATAGACGATCGGAAGATCAGATTGAAGGCAATATTCGGTGGGCCATTACCGGCCTCCGTAGTAGTGTGCAATTCTGGACGTCTCTGCCACTGTCCGCCATGGGTAGGATAGCCGTCTCTAAAATGGTCATGCTCCCCCGCATGCTTTATTATTTTGTAAATCTACCGGTTCTCCTCCCGCAGCATATATTTAATACATTAAATACACTCTTGATCACCCTCATCTGGGGCTCTGGGCGGCGGAGAATAAGTCTCAAGAAACTCCAATTGGGAACCAGACGGGGAGGCCAGGGCGTGCCAGACTTTCGCGGTTATTATTACGCGAGTCAATTACAATGGCTGTCACGATGGGTGGCGGGTAGAAATTTGCACGAAATCGATTTCACCAGCAACCAGATGGTACACGGAGAGCTGCACTCCCTCCTACTCCCCAGGGCCAAGATACCCCGGGATTGCCACCCTCTTTTGCGCACCGCCCTGACATGCTGGCGGAAAGCTCTGGCATATACGTCAACGACCCCGCCTTATGCCAATAATATCCTCCTGCTGGGAATCCCAACGCCACAGGGACGACTGACGCACCGTAGATTACAGGCCTGGACGGATGCGGGGGTGGATAGAGTGGGTGACCTGTTTGGAGATGACGCACTGTTAGACCACGCTTCTTTTGTACAAGCCACAAGGGCCCCACCACGACTATACATCCTCCATGCCACTGTGACACACTACATACGTAATACATGGACCCCAAAGCGTAGTAAACCCGAGCAACACGAACTAGTAAACCTCCTTCACTACATGGGGACAGGGGGACACCTAGTAAGGTGGTTATACACTGGCATTAGGGAACACGCTGCTACGCCTCTTACTACACTTAGGAACACCTGGATGTTGGACACAAGGCTGTGGCAGATGGGACCTGGAAGGCTGTTCTGGAACACCCAAGGAGAGTGTCCAGAAACGTGAAATTTAAATTTATACAAGTCATGGTGCTACACCGGGCATATCTTACCCCCCAAAGACTGCACAGGATGTTTCCTGCCTCTTCCCATTGTTGTCCACGGTGTCAAGCGGATGAGGCCGGCCTTCTCCACATGATGTGGTCTTGCCCACGCCTAAGCGGCTACTTGGGACAGGTCCGACACATACTCCACACTGCCACGAGCATGCAGATACCAGAGGGAGCGCTGCCTTGCCTGCTCGGACACAGGAAAAGACCCAAAGGTCATCAGGCCCCACTGAAGCTCCTGGATTTAGCATTGTTCTTGGCAGTCAGGACACTGACAATGAGGTGGAAATCTGCAAGACCCCCAACTGTAGAGACCTGGCGATCTGAAGTATTAAAGTAGGGCAGGGCTGAGGGTGTAGTTCTCCGTAGGGAAGAGGAGAGGGGACTATGGAAACACCCGATTGCACAAGATTGGGAACGGATGCTGCTAGAGCTAGAGGACATGGATTTGACGCCCTCCCAGGCGGAGACTTCATGACGAAGACGGTCGGGTGGGAGAGGGTGTGACCACGAATGGGGCCTTGTTCATGGTCCGTACAGGTTTGCCAGAGGATGATGTTATTCGAAATTCATAGGCCCAGGAGTATGGTACAGAATATGTTGGGGCACCAGGAGACGTACGGAACGGGGAGGGATGGGGACTGGCAATGACTTATCCTTTGGGTCCAAAGTTGTATGCACGCTGAAGAGTGATTGGGCGGTATCAGTATGAACCCATTTGTAATGAACCATTACTATTACATAAAGCTGTCCACGCTATCATAGTCGAGCTATACGGTCACAACTATGAGAGTCAATGAGTCAGATGCCTACAGTTTAAAGGGAGAAAAAGAGAAAAGACTGTATGAGGAGTTTGAAATATGTATGTACAATGTAATATCTGGTTGCAGTCACGAATAAAGAGTTTAAAAAAAAAAAAAAGCTGTGCTTCATCCATTTTCACCCCTGCCCTACTTTCAGCCTGGTTCTCTTTTTAACACTGCATCTGTATAAACATGAGTAAAGAATTGCAGGTTGGGACATTGTAGGCTGTATAAACCTGCAGAGACAGATTGTCAAACGTTTTCAGGTAATAGTTAATCCTCAAGTAAAGTCTACTCAGAATAGCATATCTTATTGTTCAGCTTTAGGATGTAGCAATTGCACAAGACACCGAGGCGGTCGATTCTTGCCTTGCCTCATTTGTGTGTTCTTTCCAAAGTTCTATTTACCTCTGGGCGTTCCTTGTTTGTGATCTTCCCTATAAAAACCCATGTAACCATCGTTCAAGCGTGCTCTCCCCTTGAGTAACTCCATGGTGCTCGTTGGATGGAGACCCATTAAGAATGATTAATAAATGACCTATGGTTTGACTTCACTCCAGTGTTGATTCCTCCTTACTTGATAAGGACCCGTGGCAAGAGTGGTGACCCTGCACCAGCAAATTAGAATTAATCTGCTCCACAAGACATGGAAACTATACATTCTGTTGCATTTGCAAATATATAGCAATAAACATTGTATTAAAACAAGCACCTTCTTATGGATTATCTGCATGCAGAAAGGATTTCTCAACCCCTGTCGTTGACCCTGTTTTCTCAGTTCGACCCCATAGCATTGGACCTCTATTGTGGACAAATGCCTGCTAAAACCTTTTGGACTGGTCTCGGCATAGGGAGCCGCAACAGTAACTTCATGTAAAATGATTGGGTCATTGTAGACGTATATGGAAGGTAACTAAAGAAACCTGAAGCATAGATACCAGAAAGCAACCCCCTCATATCAAAGGTTCAACCTACATCACCCAGGTAACTGTCTTTACTCCAACCTTACTGGCCTCGATGAGGTCCATCTGGTGAACTTCTTTGGTGAATAAAGTTAGCTTTGATTGTGTAAAATATGCAGATGACCTAATATTATTGGACTATGCATAGGCAGAACAACAATGTAAACTAGTAGCTGATAAAAAGCTCATATTGAATACGGCAAATGTAAAACTCTAGTATTAGGTAAACAGATGCCTACATTCACTTGGTGGATTGAAGTGGTAAGCTCTAGCAAGTACTTAGAGGTAATGACTTCTAGCTCTTTAAACTGGTTGGAACATATGAATAACACAATTATTTGAAGCCTCTCGGCATTGGGTGCTATTGCCAAACTCAAGGTTTGGAGGGCCTTTCAGTACGACCTATGCTGACAGTATTCCAGGGCAGAGTAGTGCTACTGGGGCAGTGTTACTATAACCAGATGGTAGACATTATATGAGCCCTTTTGAAGGCAATTTTTTGAAATTTGTATCCACCTCTCAGCAAATTCTCTGATTCGGTCCATACCAGTACAACTTGAGTTGAAAGTCAGCTCAGTTGTACCTCAAGCTAGACTACTGAGTTTCCTTAGATCATTGTAACCAACAGAGGAAGATGCTTTCTTCTCTTTGTGCATGATCATTTTCTGAAGAAACTAGGAGATCTGAAACTGTAATTTCTTCTCATTGAATGTACTGGCAGCTATTTTGGTTGACTGTAACCTAGTCCTGCAGAACAAGACTAATTTAAAAACTTTGATTCTAGATTCCACCCAACAGCATAGTATATCATATGACATAGACTACTTTGTAAACAAATCATTCTCAAGCTAGTAAGTAATGTATGCAGAAAATCGCTGTAGTGTATTTTTCGAGATTGAATAACAAAATCCCCCACTCTAGGTTTGTGGTTACTCCAGTGTTAAAAATATCCAGCATTATGCAGTCTGGTCCTGTCAGAAAATGTGGATCTAGGGTCACTGTGAATTTAGATTTGCCTCATTGGATATTTGATTGTTTGCTTCTTTTTACTTTTATGATATCTGCTCTTTGCCTACTGTTTATTAAATATTATACATAAAATATTATACAGTAGCAGTTAATAATGTTATTGATCTAAAATATGTATTTTTTTAAAGTTGTGATCGGGTTGGGACAATTTGAAAGTACAATCAATAAAATGGAAATTCTAACGTAAAACAGCACGATGTTGGTTTAATTAGTTTTTATATATATTTTTAGTTGGCATGTAACAGGACGTAATGTTGTTAAATATACTTTGTCTAAATAAAACTGAATTTGTAAACAACCTTTGGCAAAGCCAACAGATCTCACTCCTATAAAGTTAGTGCTGAGCTGTTGGCTTTGCTAATGTTTGTTTGTTAAGTATTGTATTGTTGAGTTGTGGTGGTACTGCATCTGCAGCACCTAACGAAATTACAGCCCAGTAAGTGTAGGGTAGGCACAAGAAAGGAAGACAGAGAGGCATGTTTGTTAGGGGTAGGGAAGAATATCACACCATAGTAGTTGGTTTTATATGGAAAGGACAGGGCGCATGAAAGATCAGAGTTCGTATTTCTGAACAAACTAAAAGGGCATGTAGAATGGAGTGTAATTGGTGTAGAACATGCTTCAATAAATATTGAAAGTAAACTCCATTAGCATATGCAGTATGTGAATGTTGCTAAAATGTAATTGAACATGGTGGCAGCTCATGGGCAAAAAGAACATAAAGGGAGGATTTGAAGGTTTGAATAGGAAAAGAAGGGTGAGGAGACAGGTGGGAGTTAAAAAAAGAACAACGATCATGGTTTGTGGCACACAGCACAACATATGAAGTTCAAAACAAAAGGCTCACGTGAGAGCAAAAAGTGTACCAATGCACCAATGGAAACTACGCCATTGGAAATCTGGGGGCAAGCTCTAGGGAAGGGGGAGAAATATGTATTTGGGTAAAATAAAGCAACTGTCCTGCACCTGCTGCATGCATTTAAGTTATATCCCAATAAGTGTAGTTGTGTAGGGCTGGGACAGGAAAGGAAGAGTTGGAGGTATGTTTGGCTGGCAGACAAGAACATACCTTGCTTAGGTGGGTTTGTAGATGAAGGACATGGCATGATGGAGCATAGTTTGCATTTTAGAAGGGGCAAGAAGGGCATAAATTGAAGAGTGCAATTGGTATACTGCATAATTTAACATATAGCAAAAGTAAACTCCAGGAACATAGGCCGCATGTGAATATCAAGACGATGTAATTAGCTGTGATTGTGGCAAAGGGGTTGTGTTTGACTTGGTCATCTTGGTCCTCTCTGCAGGGTCACCCCAAACATTTTACATTTTCCCCTCCTGGAATGCTCAATTATGTTGTTTGAACTTAGGACTCTATGCACTTTACCACTGCTAACCTTTGCTAAAGTGCTTGGGCTCACGACCTAAAACATACTAAAATTGGCTTACACCTAATTGGCATATTTAATTTGCTTAGAAATCTCTAGTAAAATGGTATGCCATATACCCAGGCATGGTAATTTAAATGTTAGTAGCGGGTATGAAGTACTTATTGTGACACTCACTCAAGTGCTCCTCGAAAACAGGTCTCTGCCGATTCAGCTTGGTAAAATGAACCCCTTGCCAAGCCTAAAACTCCCTTTTTCATACATAAAAGTTACACCTAACAGCCCTGGTAGTGAAAAACTCAAAACATTGTTTTTCTCTACTGTAAGGTCTACATTTCCCTTAAGGTAATATTGGATTACCTTATTACATTAATAAGTGATAACATTTGTTTGAGAGCAGGTAGAAATGCCATGTTTGGTGTCTAAGGAATAGTAATTTAAAATGATCTGTAATGTAAAGTCAGATTTTAAGTCACAATCCTCTAAATGCCACTTCTATAAAGTTGTCATTATCTTGTCCTAACCAATTGCTGCCTGAAGCTTGTTTTCTGGGCCACATGATTAGGTGTAGTTGGCGTTTGTGTATTCCTCACAGACAGCCTGCTTGTAGTTGAACGGAGGCGTGAGGTTCTGCATCGAAATGCATCGGATCCCATGGGGACGCAGTGGTTTCGATGGGGCTGCCAATCAGAAGCTGTGAGGTGCTGCGTCAAATTGCATTGTGCTGCATCAACTTCGATCTTCGATCAGGGGCTGGGGCGTTCCAGTGATGCAAAGTACTGCACTGCTCTGCATCAAGCTACGTCTTGCAGCATCAGTTCTCAGGCAATCCACAAGTGAGCCAGGGAGAGTACACTCTGATAACATCAAGGGTCCAGGTCCTGGGGGACCCTTCTTGGGACTAGGACTTACTCCAACGGAGGGCAACAGCTGGGCACAGGTAGGTTCAGTTGAGTCTGGACAGATGGGCAGATGCAGGACAGGTCTCTGGAACATTTTATGTCCATGTAGCTTAGAACAGGAGGTCAGTCAGGAAGCCTTTGGAGTCCCTCTGGTAATTCTGGGTTCAAGGAGCAGGTCCGGTCATACTTTCTCAGGCAACAGGGCAGTCTGTCTTGCAGGAGGGCAGTCCTTTCCGCAGCAGCTCAGCAGAGAAGTCCTTCTTCTGTAGCTGCCACAGACCAGAAGTATACTGAAGAGTGAGACTCATGGGTCCCATGTTCATACCTGTTGACAGCTTTGAGGTGGGAGAAGGTTCTGGAATTTTCCCTCCACAGATGTGTTTGTATTTTCCTGCCTCCCTGCCCTGGTCCCAGTCTGTCTGGGGGCACAACAGGCTAGTGTGAAGTCCTTTGTGTGTGAGCTGTGTCAGCGCCTTTGAAGTGCAAGTGTGGCAGGTGACAGCTCAGCCTATCTATCAAGTCAGAGATGGTCCATCCTGCCAGCAGCCAGAGCATCATTTGTGATACTGTCTTGGAGGAATACACAAAGCCTAACGGCCAACTTACCTAGTCATGTGACCCAGGATACAGGCGGCAGGTATCAAATGGATATTACAAGAAAATGCCAACGTTCTAAAAGTGGCAGTGTGGTATTTTCAGAATTGTAACTTTACCATTAAAGAGTATTTTTCCTCAGACACTAAACATGAAATTCCTACCAGCTCCCACACAAGAGTTCTCACTCGTTAAATGCAAAAAGCAACCCGATGTTATCTTATGAGAGATGTACGCCTTGCAATAGAAAAAACGCATTTTGACAGTTTTTCACCATGAGAAAATGTAAAACTTAAAAGTATTTCTACTTTTTAAATAGAACACACCCTGCCCTATTTGCTGTGTAGTGCTTGCCCTAAGGATGACTGATAAGTATTAAAAAGGAAGGTTTGTGTGTGGCAAAATGTTTATTTTTCCAGACCGAAATAGCAGTTTAAAACTACACACACATGCTGCAATGGCATACCTGAGATATGTTTTTAAAGTACTACTCAAGTGGGTGGCACAAATCGTGCTGCAGGCCGACAAGTAACATTTAATTTACAGCCCCTGGGTACATGTAATACCACTTTACTAGGGACATACACGTGAATTAAATGTGCCAATTGGGTATAAGCCAATCTTATCATGTTTAAAGGAGAGAACAGAAGCATTTTAGCACTGGTTAGCAGTGGTCAAGTGTAGAGTCCTAAAAACCAACAAAAAGGGTTCAGAAAACGGGAGGGATGAAAACCAAAATGTTTGAGAGTGTCTCTGCAGAGAGGGTCAGATCCATCATACACCTGAGCACATTATGAAGGTACGTCTTAGCAAGTGTGGTTGGGTAGGTTAGGGATGGGAAAGTAAGACTGAGAGGCACATTTGGTGTGTGGGGGCTGAGAGCAAGATATGTAGCTGTTTGGTTTTGTAACAAAAGCTCACAGGGCTGAAAGATTACAGTTAGTAAGGGGCTCGCGAAAAAACAGTGTAATTATTATATAACATAACAAGCAAATGGCGAAAGTAAAGTCCAGGAGATGTCCTACCCAGAGGGAGATTGTGAAGTTTCATAGAGGAATAGGAAAACAGAGGTGGAGTGGGAACTTGGAGCTTGGAGAAAGACAATGAGGGAAACAAATGCACTTTCATGGAGAAGTTTTATAAAAAGAAAAAACAAGTTCCCAAAAAGCAAACAGTTATGGAGGTATAAAGTTGCCCGTCAAAGACATGGGAAACAGTCTACGCTCCATGGAAGGGACAAACAGGAGACAGATGGGGCAAAACAAATACAACTAGCAAATAGAAAGCCATATAACAAAAATGGTAAAACAAAAAGCCAATGGAAAGCAATAGGTGGAGTTTCTTTCCAGATCAACTGGCAGCATGTCCCAAATATGTCTTTCACACAGACTTTGGCCTAAAAAAGTAGTATACAACTTTGTAATTTGAAAGACTGCTTAAGTAAATTATCTCAAAACATCATTTTACTTACTGAATAGTAGCTACTTCAGAAAGATTTACAAACCATCCAAGAAAATCTAGCACTTGGGCATGCTTTTAAAACTTTTTCGGTGAAGGGCTCGTTTAGATATCACGATCTTAGTGCCCATTAAATTATGATTTGATCGAAGCAAACCAACCAATGGCAAAACCGACTTTCTTGAATCCCAAAACAAGTTGTAAAGTTAAGAATAAAAAGAAGTAACATGGAGGCAAAACGCCATCCTGAGTGCACATTCGGAAAAATAAATGTGCATATAACTGTCAACGAGTCCAATTTTGGAATTCAGTATTTCAAAGTTTACACTCATAAATGATTTTTCTTGTGCCATTATTTTTTTTAATCAAATAATTTGTGTATATCAGGTCCATGTTAAGCATGTTAAGCTGTTTTGTAAGGGTATTATTGCATTGCAAAGCACACAATGATATAACTCTTCAAGACAGTATCTGATGAGAAAAAATGAGTGTTTACTACAGTGCAAAATTGAATGGATGCACATTATCAGATGTGGCCATGATGTAGTGCTGCACAGAGACTTAAGCGGTCTGAAGATTTAATTAATATTATAGATGCTAGGAGTCATCAGTAAATATCTTAAGATAGTTAATAGGTAAAGAGCGTTTGCTTTGGGACTAAACTTTGATGACTTGTAAATTCATTACCTAGGATAAGATAAACTAGCACAACATTACAATTAGGAATGAGGAGTAGACAATGCAGGTAATAGCAGAACACACCTTCCTACAATGCTTTGTATTTCCAGACCAATGAATGTCATTTAAGCCCAGTCTAGATTTTCACATTAGCAAAATATAAAACATATTACAAGACTAACCTGTGAACCTCGGGATCCACGTTTGTGTTCCCATTCTGGGTGTCCCATGAGCTGAAATAAAATGGCAGAACAAAGGTAAGCCACAAAGTACAGAAAGAAATGTAATCTAAACATTTTTTCATTGTTGCACACTTGTTTGACATTTTATTTTTAAGTTACCATATATTTAAATTCTAAAATATATTTGTGGTACCAAAATGGATTTCGATTGTTTTAAAAAACTATGATGAAATATGCACAACTGAATTAGAAAACTGGTGAATAATTGAAATAATGGTTTGGTAATAGTGGCTATCTAGCCAGTCAATACGCTGAACGCATTTCTATGGTGAAGGTAATTTCGCAGAAAGGATATCTTCTTTAAATGCGTGAAATTTCATCTCAAATAAAAAGACTTGCACTCTCAATCTTGACAAGAAAACATAGGAGGTTGGGCATGGTGGTACTACTTTTCACCAAAATGTTAGTACAAGGGACCTTACGTACTGAAACTGCATTAGGTAAAAGTTGTTGAAATTTGCACACTGACTTTACCGAATGCATTTGTATTTTACGAAACGACCTAGGTCGGTTCACAAAATTCAGAATTGTGGGTAACAATTCGACCTATCCCATAAAAATTAAATGAGGTATGTTAGAAATTGCAACCCACTATGACTGGCTACAATCGCAGGCATGGTGTCCTGCTGGGTTCAGCAGACCACCATGTCTGTGATTTCTTTCCAATAAAGCATTTTATTAAATGCAGTCCGTTTTTATAAATGGAATACTGGGTCCCATTGACCCTTGCCTACTCCTAAAATAGTTTTTTAAAACATTGACAAAGGGGATGGGATCCCTTTGGGGACACCTTCTCATCTATGGATGTGTTACCATCTTCTTTGAAGTGGTGGCAACATATTAATGCTTTGCAACGGATTTCGGTTGCAAAACATTAATGCATACCTTTGGGAATCAGTTGTGGAGCAAATGCAGCCAAATGTATTTAGAGTTCCCTCAGAAATTGGAGGATTTTCACTTCCCTCCAATATTCTAAATTAGGTCCTGAATCTTGGCCGATTAATGAAAAAAATTAATCAAACTGTATTTCACGTCTTTACTACTAAATGACAAAAGCTTAAAATAGCTGTATATGTGAAACATTATTATTTTGAATAATCCGAGTTTTATCTTAATAATGCAAAGATCCATTTAAGAAAACAACATTTTAAATATATATCCAGATCAGCTTTTAAGATCATAAGAGTTTGGGTATCAACACTGCCGCGGCAGCCTATCACGATTCCTTTACAACCAACTTCAATAAAATAGCCCCTTTCAAGAAACCCTCTTTCTCCCCTTCTCATCCAAGAAACCAGGCACCCTGGTATCCTAACAATTTGCATTGGGAAACAACAAAATGAAAATGTCTGGTAGAGCGATGGCGTTCCACTAAATTCCCTGCGGACATGGCATCCTACCGTGCCATGCACAGTGATAATCACAATAGAATCACCGTGCATTACTTTCACTATTGCCCTAGCGGGCAATTCCGTAGAAGATTTTTACAATGCGTTAAATAGCTTTTTGAATGCTCGCGTCTGCGCCGCTATTACTCCGGTATCTCAAAAACTCTATGATGCTTTAGCCGATTTCTTAGAAGATAAAATTAAACACCATCTATAGGAAATTTTCCATCAGTTTAGAACAATCAGATACAGTACTGGACCTGAATTTACTTCCTTCAGATGGCAGGGGTGTAATGGAGGTCTTTGACCTTTGCTGTGAGGAGTAGGTGCAGAAGATGCCAACCCTTGCCAAATCAGGCTTCCCCTTAGATCCTTGTGCACCAAGTATAACAACCAGTCTATCCAACTGCCTAGCCCCATCAGTAAAAACACTGTTAAATCTTTTCCTAACTTCTTCTAAATTGCCATCTGATTGGAAGTGTGTGCAAGTATCTCCACTTCTTAAAAAGCCCTCAGCCAACCTTGAAGTTCTTAATATACTTCATTCCCCAGCACACGTCAAGTTCCAAACTGGTTTCCCTATCGTAACTGAGAACACGCAATTATGTTATCATCACACAACATCAAAAGTGAACAATTTTGTCTGGTTCTTTTGTTTTCAAGTTTATTCTTGTGGTCTTGTGTATCAGTTGTCAACAGCCACAGCCAACACGTGTTTCGTCACTTAATGGGGCGTTGTCCCGCAACTTCCTCAAGGCTGTATAAATATAAACATACAAATGCCTATGTATTCATTGTATCATGACCTCATGCAGGTAATACACAAAGTGCATATTGTAATGTCACAAAATACCAGGAATCCACACAAGGTTAAGCCAATCCAATTGTAGTTTCAGTACATTTCAGAAAGTATTCATAAACTGTGTACAGAAACAAGCCTCTTCGAGGGAGGCGGACTATAACCCGAATTTCGATGGAGAGAGAAAATAAATAAGGGCTCCAGACTTTATATATTAAATAGCAAGTGCAACCTTAATACCCAGGAGTGCACTGAAGTGTGTGGTGGTGTCACTAACATCATGAATTGGGTGCATGGCCTCTATTGTGAGTGGTGTTCAGTGGAAATTTCATACACTATAATCACAAACACGTCCCTGTCTCCAATTTTAAATGGAGAAATGAGTGTAGTGATAAAAAACAAGACCCGTCAAGCATGGTACATGCAAAAAGTCCATCCGAAATCAAATACCTTAAACCTTCAAATCTGTGAGTTCTGTAACATAAAAAGAGAAAGAAACAAGTGTAGAAAACATTCTTAGTCAGCCTGCTTACAAGTCATCTCTTTAAAGCAATTCAATATGTCCACCCTATGTTTGAAGTTGAAACACCTACTTGAAATGTGGTGATACTTCTGACCCACATTGGGGTTCCGTACTGCGCGGCCTGTCCAAATTGTAATCAATCAAATGCCAAGTGTCCTTGTCAAATCTTGGTTGCTGCGGAATTCATATGTATTAATTTAGCACATCGTTTTCTAAATACAGTGAACTTTTAATCTATAAATTTAAACTGTGACAAGTTCTCTAATGCCAATAATCACTAAGTTCACATTGTGGGGTTACCCGTTAATACAGTGTTTACATAACACCATGGTTGGCGAACTAGGACCTTCATATAGCCATGTTAAAACCCTACTCCAATATGTGTCACGCCTCTTATGGCATATGCACTCCCAGGGCTAGTTTGACATTAACAGCCCGCTCGTGAAAAACTAGGACACTGCTTCGTATGTGTAAGCAGCACCCGAAATGTTTAATGCTTAATCAATCCTGACTGCGCATACATCCTGTGCCCGTCCCTGTTGTTTTTAATCAACAATACCAATAGACAATCTACTTCCATTGTCAATAAGTACCCTAAAGCCATATCCAAACTCGCTGCACTGCCGATCGGCCCCTGAATATCTCATAGTCAAAACAGCCCATCTCCAAGTTCAAACCCTTACCTCCGTGTATTTCTTCTCAGTCCTCATGCCGCTCCTATCTTTCCCTGTGTACGGTGACAAGCTCCCGACTCCTAGTACCGACTGCCTCTATAAAGGCCCGCCATACTTTTGCATTGGACGCGCACGCGTCATCACGTGTTCTCCTACGTCATAGAAAGTGATAATGGACTTCTAGAATAGCCGCGAACAGCCGCCATCTTATAATGTGCAATTGTTTAAAGTGGGTGACAAAATATACATCGTTCTGCTGAAATCACATGCGCCGTATGTGAATTAGATTCCATGAAATCCAAAAGAAGAGTAAACTCTTATTTTCAAATATACGTTTGTGTGATTCTACCAAGAGGCGCCATTATCCTATAATTAATACCACGGTTCGGAGGAATTTAACCTGGAAGTTCTTGCTAACTTCAGACCCACCTCAATACTACCTCTCCACACAAACATTCTAGAAAGCCATATTAACAAACAACTAATATCCTTTATAGAAAAATACATGATCTTAGACCCCTCACAATCAGGCTTCAGAGCAATACATATTACTGAGACCGCACTGTTGGAACTCACCGATAACATCCGACTTTCTCTAGGCAGTTGTGTTAGTATTACTGGATCTGTCTGCAGCGTTCCCCCACTCCATCCTTATACGTAGACGACATGAAGAAGCTATTCATGGCAGAGTACTACTCTGACTTGGGGTCTTTCCTGACAACCATACCCAACACGTCTGTTTGGGTCCATTTAAATCAAGAAAGATGCTTACCAACAAAGGGGTCCCACAGGGTTCCTGCCTGAGCACAACTATATTAATCATCTATGAAGCACCTCTGGCACAAATTGTGAGATCTTGCAGTGTGGAAATCATGTCATATGTAGACAACACTCAACTGCTCATTTATTTTGGCCCTGATTCAGACAAAGTGAAAGACCAATTTGCGGAGAATTGCAGTCTGGATTGGTAACAGCTGTCTCCAAAAGAATAGAGGGAAATTGGAGATAGTGCTGTTCAGCAAAGCTCTCAAGCTCTGGTTGGCTGACTGGTGGCCCCCTGGCGTAGGCCCAGCTCCTTTTCTCAAGCAAGTGTTGATAAATCTGGGAGTAAAAATAGATCAAACATCATACATGTGAGATCAAGATAATACTACATGTGACTTCTGCTTTGCCACAATGAGGTTGTTAAACAAGTTTTTCCCTGGCTCCCATCCACCTCTAGAAAAACCGTGGTCCAGGTTCTTATAACAGTCTCCTGGACTATGGGAATGCACTGCTGGTAGCAGCAAACAACACCTTGCTGGCCAAACTTCAAGCCAAGAAGACCACTGTTGCTCTGCTAATCTGCAGTCTGCCTTCGGCTCCCATACACAAAAAACTGCACTGATAGCCCATTAGAAAGCAGGCAATTTTTAAGCTCTGCTCCTTAATGCACAAGGCTTTATACCAGAACCAACCTGCTCTTTTGTGCTCAAAAATGAGTTATTATTTGCCTTCCAGACAGTTAAAGTCCTCAAACAAAGCTCTCCTGCAGAGCTCATGCATCCGTATCACCCGATTTGGAGGCAGATCATTTTCATATTTGGCCTGCATCACTGGAACAGTCTCCCTCTCCATATTTGTACTTGTTCGAACCTTCATGAGCTTTAAGAAGATGTTAAAAATATGGTTGTTTTAAACAGTGCCAATCTCGCCTGATCAGCATAGCTCCGAGATACTCCTCAGGGAGCTAGTCATGTGCTATATCAAGTTCTAATAACCATAACCATTTACAGCGTTTTTGTAGCACATTCTAGTTGTGCTTAATGTATGAGCAATACCTAGTAATCTCAAACTTTCATGCGCATGACAAAAGTTTTAAAACCTAACATTGTATATGTATATGTGGGTATGTATAGAACATTTTACGTAAATGTACTGGAGACCTTCGTTTTTACTGAGATCACAAGGATAGCAACAGTTCACACTGATATTTCACTACTTAACCTTCGTACTTTATTATTGTATTAGGCATAATTATATAGAGTGAATCTACTGTGAGCTACAGATTACACTGAATAGTAACAGGAAATAGATGCCCCATATGGGATTACCAAAGACACACAGAAACATGTACCAAGCACCAGGAACAAATTACATTGAAGCAAAGCAGGCAAGGGAGGAGGTAGAAGAAGTGAATCAAAGTGGAAGAGAATAGCTGTGTGCAAGTCAAGTCACAGAGGAAGCAAGACCTAAGCAAAACATATGGAGGAGTGAGGCAATAATGGATTGGTGATGGAATCCGTTCTGGGGTACAAGGGCCATGCTTAAGTGGTGAGACTTGAGAGTTGTCCACAATGCAAATGGGAAGGAATAAGCCTAACACGCAGCTTCAATGCATTCCATAATCTTAAGTAGGGCATATGACCCTAAAACTTTACTTTCAGTGTGCGTTCTTTATGATCCTTAGGAGTTTTAAAAGTAACCGAAAAGGCACTGTATGGAGGCCACTGAAAAATATGTGCATATTAGATATATTGTCCATTTGTTTGAGTGACACAGAAGGTCTATGTGATTAAACACAGTTTAATCACACAGGGGGCCTTTAAGAGTGTTCGAACTTTAAGACGAAGCCAGTGCAGTAGCTTTATGTTGAAGGTAAATTGCTTGAAATTGCGATTGATGATCAAGTCATTTAATGCACGGAGTACGGTTATGAGCATCGTCAGTGTAGACTCAGCTAGCCAGGAGGCTGCTGGTCATATGCATGTGTAGTAAGACTGCAGACAGGAAGTTTAAGGGATGGGAGGATTGATTTTCTACATTAGCCTTTTCTGGAACCATGCCTTTGGGCTTTTTCTGGTATTTACTCTGATTTTTATTATATTATAAACTGCTGCCGAGCGCTAACTGGTTGTTAAAGGTCCTGAACCCGAGTTATAGAACTGAGTTGCAGGCGAGTGCCTATAACGAGGGAGAGTGCCTTCAGCAACCTGTATAGCCCACGGCAGAAGGGCCATAAGTCTATTAGAGCATTCCACCCATGTAGGGTAGAACATTCTAAATTAAAAAGGTAGAAACATGAAGTTAAACATTGGAATGTTGGAGCTCTGGGCTTAAACCAGCCACTACAGGCCCAGAACTACTCCATTGTCTTCCATGGAGTTCTCAACATTTCAATGTTCAATGGGGCTCTCAGCATTTCAATGCTCTAATTAAAATTATAAATCTTGGTCAATAAGTACTAACTCACAATATATATTATGGCATTAGTAACACAGATGGCAGGCACTATTTTGAGCTAATTATCTACACACAAATTAGGGTCCCAATCATGATTAAAAGCAACTATATTCACAATAATGCCGGCTTACTGAGTTACTGGGGCAATAAGAATATACTTGAGGTGATCTGAATGGACCCTTACTGGCATGCTTAGTATTCCACCTCCTCCCAGAGCTTCTGCAGACACACACATACACACCCATACACTGACAGTTTTGAGCAATGCCACACACGCTGGAGTGCACTGCTCCTGCTCAAACTGTCAAGGTGTCATGGCTGAAGTTGCTGGAAGGTGGAAGTAGCCATCAGCACAGGAGCCCCAGGCTCTTGGGTGCATTGGTAAACACTGTGAAAATGTGATGGATATCCCCAACTTCCTGCCGCTTCCAGTAACAGAGGTATAAGCAGGAGATATTGTTGGAAAGAAGACCTCAACTTTAAACGATGTATTTAACACAAGGTCCGAGGGGAGGGAGAGGGGAGTCACCCTAACTCTTGGCACTGCAGAGAAGGAAAGCACCCCTGCGACACCTGGCCGTCACCCTCTTCTCAACAGCTGGCAGTCAGTGGCAGCAGCTGTGAATATAAACCTGAATGTTATAGCAGCGGGACTTCAACATTGATTTCATGAGAGCTTGTAATATTTACAGTGTTTAAAATTCTGTTAAATGTGCAACTTACCACACTGAAAAAGTTTGTAATTTCTATATTTATCTTCTTGACAATTCATAGTCGGTGATTTTAATAAAATATGAAGAGTTTTAGTCGTTTTTTTAAACCACACTGGAACATATTCCTGATTTCTTTCCTTGCTATTTTAATTAAAGTGTATACTCTATGCACAATATGCAGAGACCCCAAGAACTTTTAAAAATATTTAAATATATGAGCAGAAGGCAATTTCCTTGCTTTAACATGCACACATTTCTTCAGTTAAACTTGCCTGCCCATCTAAAAATGTAACTGTAATCTAATTGTGGTAAAGGAAAAACTGCACTTTTATACTGATTAACAGGGATACAGTCTCTGGTAGTGATCTAATTGGAACAATATCATTCACAAGTGCCTAGATTCTATAGGGGATTATCAATATCATAACGAATTGCAAGTGTGCTAACACTGGAGCTTACTCAAACAAAGATACTGCAGGATTTAAGTATCTCTGAAGCTCTACCTGGCCGTCATCCGACTACAGTCGTCAGCCATGCCCCTGACGAGTTGGAGAAACCCTCGATAACCCACTTTTGCAGTTATTTTGTATTTCTTAACCGTTTTAAAATTTTCCATTCTCAATGAAAGACAAACAGTGAATATCATCAATTGCATCATCTGAAGTTCATCATATATTATCTCTTACTTCATTGCATGCTCCATATCCGCCAACCTTTTAAATTGACGCTTATCAGCTGCTCTCTTCTCGTGCTCTTCAGAAGCTATTACACATATACAATTTACTTAATATCACTAAGATTTCATTGCTTTTCTTTAATTTTTGTAATTTTAGAATTCTCTTTGTCACCAATATACAATATGTGAAGAAGGAAAAATACCTAGAACATCAGATAACACCTTTTCCGTATTTTTCAAAAGATCTACACCATACTAAATAAAAGATATTGCCCCATACGCCATGTTATAAACCCTATTGAGACCAGGTGAATAGTTGACATGCACCACCTAGATTGCATCAGGTTACAAAGGACAACTAGATTTCCTAGACACACACAATAAAGTATTGTAAATAAACTGGTTTAATAACGCAAAACAATGTACTACATAAATGTGTGCGTAATGTGTTCCCACAGTGAATTCAAATTTCATGAATAAACCAGTTCAATCAATTGTAATTAGTTGTTTGATTTCATATAAGCAAACATTTGGGAACGGATATGTTAATGTCCCCAAGTACCTAACCTCTTTTTGATATCAGATCTACCCATGAAAATATTGCATAACATTATTTAATTCAAAGAATGTGCCTATCTAAATACATAACCCAGTACAAACTTATTTAATTCAAGTATTCAAATTATAATTTACTAATTTGGTAACGAATGCCAGCAACCAGTAAAACTGGAAGCTTAACCAATAAGGTGCATCTTTATTGTTATGTTAATTATATTTGTAGAGCGCATGGTTACCCGGAGGTGAACCGGCGCTAGTAGCTCAACTTTACTTAGAACAGGGCGGCACTGAGAAAAATGTAGCTGGAGGGAATTATAATTTGAAAAGCCAAGTTTTGAGTTGTTTCCTGAAATCGATGAGGTTAGTGGAGTTCCTCAAACTCCAGGGGAGGCCATACCACGCTTTTGCCTGTGATGTAAATTCTCCCCCCACGAGGCTTTCTTTGTGGGTGGTACGCTCACATATTTGGCTCCTAGTGAGCGGAGGGTTCTTTTGGGAGAGTACCATCAAAACTGGAGAGTCAAAAAATCAGGACCCTGACCATGAAGTGCATTAAAGACAATACAAACTGACTTAAATTGCACCCTTTTCCTAATGGGCAGCCAATGTAGTCTTTTAGACTTTGTTGAACAAAACAAACCATCAGCTTCTACAGGTCAACAAAAAAAACATATGACATATACGCAATAGGTATTTAAAGTTAGAAAGTTCTCATAATTGCAACTTTTGACTTTAAAAAAATCACCAGAAGCATCACAAAATGAAAAGAGGGACAGTTTCAGTCGTCTTTCATAGCAGTGGAATTGGTATAAGGTGGAAGAGAAAAGGGATGAAACAATGTTATCAGGTTTGGAAAGATAAGTGTAACTTCGAGAAAGACTTTGGCTAAATGTTGGTTAAACAGGAATGTTTTAAGGTCTCTGAAGAAAACTAGATATGGTTGCCTTGAAATTGGAAGGATAACAACTAAAAACAAGCTCGAATTACTCTTGCATTTATCATGTGAGTAAATATAACTACTCTAGGCTGGATTTACAACTTCCTTTTGAAAATAACAGAAATGTAATCTCATAATTTTTCTCCCTATTTCAAAGTAGATTTCTAAATGTTATAGCGTAAGAGAAATTTCATGGACTACTCATAGAAATGTACAATTTCCAGAAGTATTCCTCCATAGCCATTATGACAAATTACCTGCTACAAAATTTGTAAGTATAGCAGAAATGTACCTGTGTCCCCCAAAAATTATTTTTGTCTGACTAAAATTGGTTTTCTGATGGGGAATCCCCATCACATGAAACCCCTATAATTTAGGTGTGTCCCTTCACATTCACCCGCCAGAAACACATGAACAACAGGCATTTCTAAGAGTACTTTTATTACCACTGTGTATGTAGAAATAGTCAAGCAAATTATTTGTGAATGCTCACCAATCTAGGAATTTGGAAGCTGGTCAGGCAAAATGATTGGAATAGATGTTCCACTTTTATGAGAACCATTTATTTAAGAAAGTGCGTCATTCATTGCAAAGGTTGTGAATACTTCACAAGTATTAAGTTTACAACCTTCCGTTTACGAATAACTATATACTCCGTTGTAGCACTTGACTCTCTCAAGGTAGCAATGCAGAGCAGTCCAACACATACTCAGTGGAAGTAGTGTGAGCTAATGCTCCACATTGCTGGTATGCAACAAACAACACTCAATTCATCATTACCAGTCAGAGCTTTTTCTTATAAATAGGAAAAGTACTTTATTATGCACACACTGCTGAATGCTATACAACAATTCATAAATACATACAGGTAGGTAGGTGGAATTATCTCTTAATAGTTCTCACCTCTAGCGAGCCCCGAACCCTCAGACCACAGGACCGCCCATATATACTAGTTACAGTATACCAGGTATAATTGGATGTTACTCGGAAAGCCACTAGAGCAATACTATTTAACACGTGATACAAATCAATGACCATGTTACAATAAAAGAACAGAACACTGCTTATGAAGTTTGTGTTCAATGCCTTATTGTTTCATCCTCCCAAAAAATACTTTGATGGTAACCAACGCATTTCCTCCTGCTTGGAATTTCTTCAGAGCTACTTCCGATTATGAAAGGTAATGTCAAAGCAGTATTCCTCAAGCTCCAACTAAACACAAATACCTGAACAAAAGATAACACTCTTTTTTCTACCTTTACTATGCCACCACTGCAGCTTGAGGACCAACCATCAGGAGTCACGGCATTCCAGAGCCATTGTGAAAATGCGCCAGCTATAGGACTGCTTGAAATTAAATTAAACTTCTTTTGGGGCATCAATATAATCTCCTGGGAAATGTACAGTAAAGTTTTGAGGAACCTCTATTGAATGGCTGCTGCACATTTGGCTGCTCCATAAAACACTTACTAAAAACAATGGTGGTGACACTGACCTTCCTCAGGCACCACAGAAGACAATCATGAAAATCTTAAAGTCCTTCCAGGGGGTTATAGGGCACTCCTTGTAAGAAGCATACATATTTTTTAAGCAGCCTTGGGCCACAACCTTGCCTCTGTTTTCATTTATTAAAACTTTGACAAAGTGGTTTTCCACCACACTTTTCATTTTTTCATACCGAGTGCCTTTCCCCATTGATGGAGTATCTGCTCTTTGCTGGAGCCATGGAAGGAGCCCACTCTTATACGGCTTGTTAACTGCCACTGCTGGCACAGCTATTTTGTACCAGTGCAGAGCCAGCATCTTCTTCCTTCCCCTGTCCACATCCAAGCAGGCAGGGAGGTGTTGGCAGCGTGTTTCCGACTCCATATACACATACGCTAGTGAAGCGAAGCAGCACTCCATTGTCTTCCCTGGGGAGATGGACACCAAAGACAGTTGTGATTTGTGTCTGTCCCGTTGAGATGGGAACCCCTGGGGGGAAACTTTGCTTGCTGTGTCCCCCGGCCCATGGCAATCCCCAAGGGAAAATCTAAAAATCATAGCGGAATGCTATCTTTCCTGCCCAACACTGTTGGGGGACCAAACTGCTCTGGTCAATTGTTGTGGCCTCAATGGGTCACTCTAGACAATTTTCATGTTGTTTTATTCCTGGTGGCGACCTCTAGCCACCAGGCGAATTTCCTTCAGGCATCCCGGCCTCTACATTGTATTTGTCTTGTAGAGCTTGATTTTCATTGCTTTCTACGACATGACCTGTCCTCACTGCGTGTCTGGCACAACTCCTAGGCCCAAGTTCTTCCTGAAGTGCACCCTCAAGGCTGAATGCACTCTCTGCCACACTCCCCAGTCCCCATGGCTCGGCCTGTCTAGCAAGGCATGCTAGCAGCTGAGTCAAAGCTCACCCTTCCAATGGAGGGCACCCGTCTGCAGGACCAGTCTGCAGACGATCCAAGGCACCTTCCAGGTTTCCCCCTGAGCAGGTCAACCTCTCTACTATCCCATCAGAAGATTCAAGGATGCCAGAGCCACTGGCCCTGGAGAAACACCTTGGTGCCAGCTTGAGTTTAAAAGTCCTTACATCAATTATTGCAGTTCAGATAGTTAAAAAAATAAATCTTCCTTGCACAGGGGTTTTTAAGTGGGCTTGGAAATTTCTAGAAGGTAGGCACAGCTGCCAAATCCTAGGGTGACACATCATTCCTCCACCCTTGTACCAACCCTCCTTCACAGAATTCTGGGACATTCCTACATAGCAACTTGAAGTGGTCTGCCCCGATTTGCTACAGCTGTCTGATCCATTCCCTCCAAAACTTTAAAGGTGAGTCCCTCCAGTATTTGACTCTAGAGGTCTATCTGTCTTCGTTTGTTTCTGTGGGCGAGCTTTCTGTGGCCAGGTGCAGTGTGAAAGGTAATTAGCACATATGGATACCGCCCCCACCCCTTCCTTTCTCAGAAACAAGTCCAAGAACTATCAAATGTTTCCACTGTGTGGAGAGACCTTTGTTCCTTTACTGCTGGCCAGCAGAGTAATAAACTTGGCCCAGAAGGTTGGACAACGACATTGAGCCTACTTATGAGCTGAGGCAGAGAATCATGCTAAATCCTCAAATTTCATAAGAAGTACAGATATCACAAAAGTGACTTTGGATCTGCGCTCAGGACACATGTTTACCCTAGGACTGTTATCAGACTTGTGTATCTAGGCCTAAGTAGAGCCAAACTGTACTATGGCTCAGATTTCGTTCATAATGCATAATTCAGTAAAGCACCAACTCTTTTCTTTTAAACAGAGCAGACCTACACTATGAATACCCACTCACAATTTAAGGTCTGCAGCAGGTTGGCACCATTCCCTGTAGGATCACTTCTACAAAAGGCTACAGATGCACAGATACTGAGCTGAGCAATACTTTAGTCTAATACATGCTAAGCCGGCACATGTGCTCACATGCATGTGCTCACAGGTACACATGTACCCAGCCACAGCCTCTTACCCAGCTCCTCAGCAGCCGACTGTATTTGAAACATCAGACAAGTGGGAAGCACTCTCATTCCATTTTGATAGAATTTATAGTGAGCGAGACTGTGAGTCCCTTGGTAAGACTCATAAACCGGGTAGCTACCGCAGACAACTTTTCTCATTGTATGTTTGTGGTTGCAGGCTGGATGAAAAGGAATTTCCTCAAACTTAATGGGGAAAAGAATGAGATGTGTTGCTTTTTGGGATGCAAGCTTCAATTTGGAATGACGACTGGTGGCCGGACACTTTAGGTATGCTCCCTACTTCTGCGGAGAAGGTCAAAAACCTTAGGGTGATCCTAGATAGTGAACTTACGCTTAAAGGAGAGGCCAGTTGTATGGTTGCGACCTGTTTCTAGCTCGTAAGGAAGTTAAAGAAAATGTTCCCCTTTATTCCATTTTCAGCGCGGAAACTGGTGGTGCTGGCACTAGTCATGTCTAGAATGGGTTATGGTAATGCCCTACTCCTGGACTCAAATATCAGTAGCCAAACCAAATTGCAGGTAGCACAGAACACTCTCAGTAGGGCAATTCTTCACATTCCAAAGCACCAATCAGCCGCTGGTGGCTGCGTGAGCTGTACTGGCCCCTATCAGTAAGATGATCAGGTTTAAGGCTATCTGTATTGTACACAATGCTCTCTATCAAGCGAGTCAAGATGGGATCATGGATATGTTCCACAGGTACACCCCAAGCTGAAATCTCTGCACACCACATCGTGATATGGTTACATTACCTAGAATTCGAAAGAAGAGATGGGGACAGAGCCTTTTCGGTGGCTGCTGTTAGACTCTGGAATCCTTACCACAGTCTCTGACTGTGATAAATGGACACCTGCCTTTTAGAAAGGCACCTAAGACCTGGCTGTATAATATTTAGTCAGCCCCTACTGTCTGGTAACTAGTTTGGGCTGCTGCTGTTCTGTAGTAAACAGCTGCGAATATAGCGCCTTGATGCCTATGGGTAATATTCATGCACTATAAAATCAAATCAAGTTAGATAAAATCCACTTCAAAGTTAAAACAAGCATTTGCAATGCAATAGGTCTCGCAGTAATTAAGTTTGAGCTTTTGGCATTGCTTAATATTGCAACACTAATTGCAACAAAAGTCAATAAATTGTAGGCCCAAAAAAAGTGTTCTGAGGGGTTTGAAAGGGTCTATTCTAGTTATTTTTTATTCTGGGAGGGTAAATCCTTTATCTTATAGACAGCCCGGTGCAGATCCTGGGTCCCATCGACACCCTCCACATGTAATCACCCCACAAAAAATCCATTCAAAATGCACCCTTCTATGCACTGGATATGCTTTACTATAGGTTATGTGAGCTATAACAAGATGGAAAAATACCCGGACAGACACAGGAAAGTAATCCAAGTACAAACACAAAGACAGAGCTGAGACTGGATAGAGTGCGATGAGCGGGCGGCCTGTAGCTGCTATAAGCATCTATGCACCATTATGCCAGCCCTGCAAAGTAGGCCGTGTTAGACAAAAAGATGTCAGTACGGCTAAACATGCACAGCAACGAAATAAAAATAAAAAATGCACGCAGAGGGAGAGAACCGTGCCTAAACTGTACATAGGGTTTCCTGGCTAGGGACGGTTGTATCTCACCTAAACATGGCTCCAAATTATAGGTGGCCTTTATTTTCAGGTAGTTAACTGTGAGAGAGCCTATGCATAGTAGCAAATACACGCATATGGGCGCGCTGGTCCCTCGATGTGGCGCAAACCGCACTTGCTGATTCCGGCCACTTCTTCACCACCGTCAAGAGGACCGCAACCTAATGCCTGCCTTCTCGCTATCACTAGCCTCAAATGGCCCCCAATCCAGCAATCCTGCAAGGCTCATACGGGACTCTACTACCCCCGCAGCAGAGGCAGCTTGTCACCCGCTCCCTCTCCGAACACTCGAGGGTATACATTGTTGAGCAAAAACATTAAGGTGCAGGGACAAACAGATCCACACGAATGGTTGCGCTCATTGTCATAGACAGAAACAAAAGCAAGGTTCCAAATGTATTCGTCGTGGGTAGCTTTGGATATGTGAGGCGGTAGTCTTAGATTAGTCCCATTCAATGGGGAGGTTGTGGCCAACTGCTTCCGTAGTCACTTCAGTACCCACTCATGTTGACTATTTTCAAATAAAACCTACTCCCTGCATGCTCATCATACCATGTGAAGTTCCTGCGATGTGCTATGGCCTGGGCAGACGGGCTCCAACATGTGCAATGTTGTCATTCTTGCTGAGGTTAGGCCAGTTTGAATACTACAGCTCGCCTCTGTATGCAGTGACCTGAAGCTCACAAGTTCGAACCGTTGCAAGGTTCTCAGCCTTCCACCCTTATAAGGATGGTAAAGAGAGTGGTCACATTTTATTTGGTAATAATAGCAATAGGTATGAGTTAGCTGTACCAGTACTCAGTAAAACTTGCTACTAAAAGCACCATGGAGCAGCAAATATAGGCTTGGAAGGACAATATAACTGAAAAAACTATAGTACAGAAAACAGTGCTAAATTAGTGCAATGCCTGTACTCTAGACGAACGTCAACATCCAGCTGAAGAATTTAGTGCAATCTCAAAAAAAGCTTCTTGAGCACATTAAAAAAAAAAAAACTCTTACTGCCCTCGGAATCCCGCCGCGGCCGCACCGGAAGTCAGGCAAGGTCGCCTGTGACGGGGGCGGGCCGCGTCCGGACCGGAAGAGGAGGCAAACGGAGGAAATGCGTCTCGCGGCCCAGGGCTCCTGTGAGCGGTGGAGAGCCCCGGGACCGCCTGTAGGATGTTGCGCAAGTGTTGAAGAGCTGCAGCGTGAACACTGCAGAGGGGGCACGAAGCACATGCCCGGTGCCTGCCCCTGCCACGTGCTGAGAGCGGAGTCCCCCGAGATTGAGCCGGTAAGTGCAAAAAGGCGGGGGGGTCTCGGTGCACTTGTGTGTGTGTGTGTGTGTGTGTGTGTGTGCGCGTGTGTGTGTATGCGACGGCGGGGGTGGGTTCTCTGTATGTGTGGGTGCGTGCGTGCGTGCGTGCATGGGCGATCGTGTGTGTGTTGCAATTGAGCGCTCGTACTTGTGCGCGTGACAGTTTCAAATCGCCTCCAAGGCGATGCGCGCCGCCAGGATTGTCTCCTGTAAAGCAGACACGGCGACAAAAGGTTCTCGGCGAGAACGCGCTTCCGCGCGCTTAGCCGAGACCTAAAAACGGGGCAATTAAGTGGCTGGAACCCATTTGCTACACTTTACAATCATACATTTCTATTTATCTTTTTTCTGTAAATCAAGTTATGAGGAACTAAGACTCAATAATGCCTTTTCGGAAACTCAAGCCACCCCTTTTAATTTGTTTTAATGTAGACTGCATACTTATATCTAAATGTGTTATGCAGACCTCTCAGATTAAAAGATTGGAGAACTGATGTAGAAAGTCATTAGGTGATGTGAATCCACATTGAAAAGTTAACATGCAATGTATTCGTACATGGCCAAGGGTCTGTCTCTTACGAGATTGTGTAATAAAATCCTACACTTAAATCATTACTCCTGTGTCATTTTCAGCATTATTCATTCTGATCCTGATAGTAATGTGATTTCGGGACATTTTTAAACTAGATTCGTCTCAATTGATATTTAATTGTTCCTTCTTTTAGCTCTTACAGCAGATGCACATTAGCCTATTTTGTCTTAAACATTCTACAGTAGCAGGTCATTCTGATATCGAATTAATTGAAACCTTTTTTTTATTTATTTTTTCAGAAGTTGTGATTGGTTCGGAAAATGTCTTTGTTCAATCAACTCAAGAAAATTGAGATTTATGTTTGATTATGGTAAGAGGGCAAAGTTCTGAAGGTGTCTCAACATCATTTAATCTAATGTAACAGGGTTGTTTAATCATCAGTAACACTTTGATTTTGGCTTAGTTTTTTTCGCGATAATTGATCCTCCATTTGAAAAGTAGTTGGCCAAAATAAGTAAATTATTGGCCATTTTCTTATATGCCTTAATGGTTCACATACATTTTTGAAGGCTTAAGGACCACTGGAAGTACCACTGCAGCTTGAAAATTTCATAATTTAGAGCTGAATATAGTATAGCTGATTCGTAACGTGAAATATTTGTAAATGTGTGCAACCCATCCATGCCAACTGTAGACAATCATCCATATACTAAGCACACAGACACATTTCTATTATTTTCCAGCAGTGGAAATATTCAGGTGAGTTTCAAAGGAGTGATCATGGAAATTCAGAGAATTTACTATGAGCACCCATGAAGTCTTCATTTCGTTGGCATTCACAAACATTTTGTAACGTATTCCGAAATACATACTGGACATGTAACTTAGATCTGAAGGTGCAGGTGTATCTGCTGAATTCAGTGAGGGAAAACACAAACACCTATGCTCAAACTACAAAGTAGATTTATTATAGGTAGTGATTTTATACTGAAAATTCATTTTAAAATAATTCATCCAAAAGTTAAAATATGAAATCAGCAAATGTCCTAACTATACACATTCATAATAGGCATCTGTGGTATTTTGGAAAACAGTATGACAATCGATGCTGTAAGAGTACCTTAGAAATGCTTGTGAATTAGAACAACAATCATAAAGTACAATGTACATTGGTGAAATGCATGTCATAATTTGTAAATGGTGTTCTGCAATATTTTAATCCAAAGTTTTGTTTTCCCTTTTTATATATATTTTTCTTTAGCTTCATCAAATTAGCACCTAGGTTTTGACATTTAATAGGGTCGTAATAGGATCCTACTCAGTGATTCCTGAAACTTCAAAAGAAATGATTGGTGTCCATGGGCAAATTTTTTGAGTTTTTAATTGTCTTTTAACGGAATGGAGTAAAGAAAAAATCCATATATCTCTTTATATATATATATATATAAATATATATATATATATATATATATATATATATATATATATATATATATATATATTCACTGAAAAAAACATAGGTTTCAGGCCTTATATAGTTAGGAATTAGCATTTAAAAACCTTTGAAATTCACTCAAAAAACTAAGGTTTAGGGGTGTTTTAGTTAGCTGGACATTTCACTCATACAAAACCATTGAAATTGCTTATTTCGCGCACCCGCAATCCACTGCTGATGATGTCACATATTACATCATTCATGACATGGTCAGTGACATCACTGATGACATCTCAAATGACATCACTGATGACATCACTGATGACATCATCCAGTGAATGTGGTTTGCTTCGTTATTTAACTATGCATTATATATATAGCAATTTGCATTGAAGAATGAGTGGATATATAAAAATAAATATTTGGATGGAGGATTTAGTAGCAGTGTAATTGACTGTTTACTTTAACAATGTATAGTGTCTCACTAAATATAGTGGATAGTGACTAAACTGTGTGAATATCTGTATCACTCAGTTGCTGTGTAAACTGGTTCTCCAGTTGGTTACTAGCTATGTGAAAGTCTATATTAGTTATTAATTAGCTAACTGAGTATTTGTATGGGAGAGTGAATGTGTCTGTGGTTCAGTGGGGGGTGTGTGACTGCCCAAAGATGTGTGAATAGTTGATTCAGTAGATATATGAAGTTAAAACTACATGTTCTAACAGTTGTTTGGGTGAGTGAATATCTTTATGGGTGTTATGATGAGCAAATATATTTCTCAATGGTACATGTCCAACAAACAAGAAAAATAAAAGGCAGTGTATGTGTCAGTTGTTGTATATAAATAAGTATACATAAGACTCAATGATTGTGTAAGTGACTATATGGATAACTGTATACTTGTAATAATGATTTTATAATACACTAAGTATGACTTACTATCTAAATGAATAGATGAAGTGGTGTTTGTATAAGTGTGTAGCTAGGTAAGTATGTAAGTATTTTCCATTGTTTGCATACGTGAGTAGGATAACTTCATATGTGAATAGGTTGTGTGCCGGTGTGTAATGTCGACATAGGTGTATTTTTGATAGTGTTCTATTGTTCATTGACAGCATGTATGAGTGAATCTACGGTAAGTGATTACATGTGTGTATACAGCTAGGAATCACTGAGTGGGTTTTTAGATACTTGTATTGCTGTGTCAATGGATTCAAATATGATACTCTGTATTTTACAAAGAGTGATGAAAGATTTTACTAGTGTATGAAAAGGTGTATGTGATTGTCACGTGGATGATGTCATCAGTGATGTCACTTGAGATGTCATCAGTGATGTCACTGACCATGTCATGAATGATGTAATATGTGACATCATCAGCAGTGGATTGCGGGTGCGCGAAATATAGTTAGTACAACTAACTATATAGGAGCAATTTCAATGGTTTTGTATGAGTGAAATGTCCAGCTAACTAAAACACCCCTAAAACTTAGTTTTTTGAGTGAATTTCAAAGGTTTTTTTAAATGCTAATTCCTAACTATATAAGGCCTGAAACCTATGGTTTTTTCAGTGAATTTCAATGGTTTTTTAAAGGCTAATTCCTAACTATATCAGGCCTTAAACCTATGTTTTTTTCATTGAATTTCGAAGGTTTTTTAAATGACAATTTTTAAATGTATTAATTGTTATTTTTTTATACTGATTTACTACATTTTTGCAGGCAGGTGTTCAGAGGGCACGCCCCCTTTTTACAACACTCTGCAGCGCAGCTCCATGGTGCTTACTGGAGATACCTGTTGGAATAGTTCCCTCTAGGGGACCTCTGGATTGAACAGGAATTAATTCCCTAACTTAAACTGTGCAAACGCACTCTGTAGAGTTTTCTAAATTGGGGGATTAAGTTTCCTTGCATACTAGGGGTCCCTGTGGGCCAACTAGTCCACCTGAGACCTCCAGTATGCGCCAGGGGGCTGCATTGCTTTGCCCCGGGGGGGCAGCGGTCACTGGGGCAGTGTGTGGGGGATTGGGGACCCCCCACACTTCTTTATCACTATGCCCCCGTGATTTGGTCCCCCCGGGGGGTAATTTTTAAAAAAACAGACCGGGTTTTAAAAAAAAATAATTTGGGCCTTTTTTGTCCTTGTGGGACCACCTGGGCAGGCCTAGGGGGTCAGGGTGTGTCTACCCTGCCCCTTTTTGTGTACTACATGTTTGTTGTTCTGCTTTCTTGTGCCTCAGTCTACGGAGCACAAGATGGATGCCAACACTTCCTGGTTACAAGTGTTGACAGCCAATGAGCATGCAGCTTTCTTGGGAAGGCATGCTGATTGACTGCCACTGTCTGTCAACACTCCAAACCAGGAAGTGTTGGCAGCCATCTTGTGCCTCGGTAGAACCAAGGCACAAGAAAGCATTGAAACAAAGGAGGAAAACACACAAAGGGGGCAGGGTAGAAGCACCCTGACCCCCTAGGCCTGCTCAGGGGGTCCCACAAGGACCCCTAAGCCCCCCCCCAATTCATTTATTTAAAAAAAATAATAATAATTTTTGGGCCTTGGCGGTCCTTGTGGGACCCCCTGAGCAGGCCTAGGGGGTCAGGGTGCTTCTACCCTGCCCCCTTTTTGAGTTCTACACGTTTGTTTTTCTGCTTTCCTGTGCCTCAGTCTACCGAGGCACAAGATGGCTGCCAACAATTTCTGTTTTGGAGTGTTGAGAGACAGTGGCAGCCAATCAGCATGCAGCTCGCGCACGCAAAGGTACGCGCACGTGCGCGCACGGTACGTGGACCCGTGCGCGTACGTTGCGCGCCTATAGATATATACATTTATAAGTTCCTGTATAACTAAGTATGTGTTTCTATAAGAGGGAGAGGTGTGGCGCCGCGGCCAGGGCGACTGACGCTGGAATCTGGGGACCACGGTTCGATCCCCGGCTCCGGAGGCAGGTTAGCCCAGCACCATGTGACTCTGGGCAATAGCTCGCTTAATCTTCCCGACGGCCCCCAGCGCCTGGAGACCCTTACGGGTGATTGTGCGCTTTACAAATGTGGATTTGATTTGTTTGTTGTATAAGTGATCGTTTAAGAGAGTCAGTTTGTGTATGTTTGTGTGTATAGCTGTATATGCAAGTAAATGGATGTTTGATAGTTTATTTGCGTGTGTTAGTATGTGTGTAAGCAACTCTATGGATGAGTATCGGTGTGTAACAGTATGTATAGGTGTATAAGTACATATGATGATTGAGTACATGTATGAGTGACTATATAGAACTGTTGGTGAATGAGTGGATGTGGAAGTAGATGTTGGAATAGGTTGTTGTAACTGGTATTGGTATCTCCATTTTCTTGAAAATTTTTGTTTCTATTTTTGAATGTGTGTATTAGAGTGAGAGGAGGTCTGACACTTTTTCACAAGGATGATGTCATCAGTGATGTGATTTGAGATGTCATCAGTGATGTCATGAGTGATGTCACTGACCATGGCATGAGTGATGTAATATGTGACGTCATCAGCAGTGCATTGCGGGCGCGCGAGTTATAGTTAGCTGAACTAACTATAACGGGGGAATTTCAAAGGTTTTGTATGAGTAAAATGACCAGCTAACTATAACTGGTGTGAAACCGATGGTTTTTTCAGTGAATTTGCAAGGTTTTTTAAATGCTAATTCCTAACTATAACGTGGCTTAAACCTATGGTTTTTTCAGTGAATTTCAAAGGTGTTTTAAATGGTAATTCCTAACTATAACGTGGCTGAAACCTATGGTTATTCAGTGAATTTCAATGGTTTTGTAAATGATAATTTTTAAATGTATTAATTGTTATATTTTTTATACTGATTTACTACATTATTTTAAAATATTTATTTTTAGATATTTTATTTTTTAAATTACATTACATATTTTTAATATAAATTGAAAAAAAAATTTTTGCACACCTCTCTGCAACGCAGCCCCCAGGCGCTTTTGCAGAGGGGGAACTAATTCCCCTTGCATACTGGGGGTCCCTGGGGGCCAACTAGCCCACCTGGAGCCTCCAGTATGCGCCAGGGGGCTGCTTTGCAGAGAGGTGTGATGAGGCTATGCCCCTTTTTACACCTCTCTGCAACGCAGCCCCTTTGCGCGTTTGCAGAGGGGGAACTAATTCCCCTTGCATACTGGGGATCGCTGGGGGCCAACTGGCCCACCAGGAGCCTCCATTATGCGCCAGGGGGCTGTGTTGCTTTGCCCCGGGGGCAGCGGTCCCCGGGGCAGTGTGGGGGGGGGATTGGGGACCCACCACACTTCTTTATCACTATACCCCCGTGATTTAGTCCCCCGGGGGTAATTTAAAAAAAAAACAGACCAGGTTTTAAAAAAAAAAAAATTTGGGCCCCCAACTTAAAATGCGCCACGGGGCGTGTTTGCACAGTGGTGAAGGGAGGGGGTGGGGATGATGTCATCAGTGATGTCATTTGGATGTCATCAGTGATGTCATCAGTGATGTCACTGACCATGTCATGAATGACATAATATGTGACATCATCAGCAGTGCATTGCGGGCGCGCAAGTTATAGTTAGCTGAACTAACTATAACGGGGGAATTTCAATGGTTTTGTACGAGTGAAATGTCCAGCTAACTATAACACCCCTAAAACCTATAGTTCTTTCAGTGAATATATATATATATATATATATATATATATATATATATATATATATATACACATATATATATATATATATATATATATCCGGTATGTATCTCCCTCCACAGAAAGAGCAGGAGCCCAGGGGGACAGTTCAGAGAGGCTTTATTGAGCAGGCAATTGCTACGGTGGCGGCGAATGCATTTCGGCGTTAGCCTTCTTCAGCGCCCAGCACCGTCTCCATGCACCATCAAGGTAGTCCTTTCTTGCTGCCTGTGAAGTAATGCAGGCTGGACCACTCCTCCCCCGCTGGTGAATGCACACACCTGGTGTAGTCCGTCGTAATCCTTGGACCACAACACCCACAATGCCGTGTTGCAGCAGTGCAGGTTGATGAAAATAGCGGGGGTAGGAAAGTGAGTTCTTTTTGCGGTCCCCGGTATCAGCAGACTTGATGGAACACAGCGCCGATTGACCGCTCATCTGGTCTCCCCTTGTGTCCCCCAATACTGCCACGCCTCGGAACATGATGTCTGATGTGCAGGGGAGAAAGCGGATAGCATTTCACCCAGGAGAGGCGTAATATATATATATATTCACAGAAAAAAACATAGGTTTCACACTTGTTATAGTTAGCTGGACATTTCACTCATACAATGATGTCATTTGAGATGTCATCAGTGATGTCATGAGTGATGT
Organism: Lissotriton helveticus; assembly: GCF_964261635.1. Lineage (NCBI taxonomy): Eukaryota > Metazoa > Chordata > Amphibia > Caudata > Salamandridae > Lissotriton > Lissotriton helveticus. The sequence continues at coordinate 567,200,570 of NC_136057.1, read as the reverse complement.
CACTGACCATGTCATGAGTGATGTAATATGTGATGTCATCAGCAGTGCATTGCGGGCGCGCGAGTTATAGTTAGCTGAACTAACTATAATGGGGAAATTTCAATGGTTTTGTATGAGGGAAATGTCCAGCTAACTATAACATGTGTGAAACCTTTGGTTTTTTCAGTGAATTTCTAAGGTTTTTCAAATGCTAATTCCTAACTATAACGTGTGTGAAACCTATGGTTTTTTCAGTGAATTTCTAAGGTTATTTAAATGCTAATTTTTAACTACAATGTGTGTGAAACCTATGGTTTTTTCAGTGAATTTCAAAGGTTTTGTAAATGATAATTTTTAAATATATTAATTGTTATTTTTTTTATACTAATTTACTACATTATTTTAAAGTATTTATTGTTAGATATTTTATTTTTTAAATTACATTACATATTTTTAATATAAATTGAAAAAAAAATGTTTTTTAAAATGAAATTGTCATTTTTTTAATTATTATTTTTTTAATTTATATATATTTTATATAGCAGGCAATGATATCCTATGTAAGGAAATTCAAGTTACTGGTAAGTACAGTTACATTTACTTTTCAGGAATAGTAGTGAGCTGAAAGATGCAGCACTGAGGTCTCTCCTAATAACAAGTGAGTAAATCGGGATTCGTAGTTCGGCTGATTTTTGAGGAATTTTTTAAAGTTCCAAAACTCCACACTTAGAAGAATTTCCAAGTAAAACATGTCAATGTTAGCCTATAGAAGGAAATTCAAGTTACTGTAACTACGATTAAAATTACTTTCCAGGATCAGTAGTGGGCTGAAAGATGCAGCACTGAGGTCTCTCTTGATAACAGGTGAGTAAATCGGAATTCGTAGTTCTGCTGATTTTAGAGGAATTTTTTAAAGTTCCAAAAATCCACAATTTGAAAAATTTCCAAGTGAAACCAGTCAATGTTAGCCTATGGAAGGAAATTCAAGTTACTGTAAGTATGGTTAGAATTACTTTTCAGGATCAGTAGTGCGCTCAAAGATGCAGCACTGACGTCTCTTGTGATAACAGGTGAGTAAATCGGAATTCGTAGTTCGGCTGATTTTACAGGAATATTTTGCTCAATAGTGAAGGAAGGGGGCGGGGCCTGAGGTAACATGTGTGCAAACACGCCCTGTGGCGCGTTTTAGCTTGGGGAATTAATTCCTCTTCAATCCTGAGGTCCCCTGTGAGCCAACTAGCCCACCAGGTACCTCCAGTATGAGCCAGGGAGCTGTGTTGCAGAGAGGTGTTCAGAGGGCATGCCCCCTTTTTACAACACTCTGCAATACAGCTCCGAGATACCTGTTGGACTAGATACCCCCTAGGGGACCTCTGGATTGAAGAGGAATTAATTACCCAACTTAAAACGTGCCACGGGGCATGTTTGCACTCACATCACCTCAAGCCCCGCCCCCTACCTTCACCACTGTGCAAACACACCCTGTAGCGTGTTCTAAGTTGGGGGATTAAGTCCCCTTGCACACTGGGGGTCCCTGGGGGCCAACTAGCCCACTAGGAACCACCAGTATGCGCCAGGGGGCTGCATTGCAGAGAGGTGTAAAAAGGGGCGTGGCCTCATTTCACATCCTGCATACTTCATAATGAAGCCCCGGGGGTGGCGGTCCCCGGGGCTCGGGGGGCCTTAGAGGCCCCCATCATACATGTACAAGCCCCGGGGGGTGGCAGTCCCCGGGGCAGCGGGGGGGCCTGTGCGCCCCCCCTGCTATTATAATTATACTTTGCCCCGGGGGGTGGCGGTACCCGGGGCAGTGTGGGGGGGATTGGGTCCCCCCGGGGGCTAATTTGACAAAAAATCAGACCAGGTGTTTTGTTATGTTTTCACCAGGTACACGTACCTACGCGTACCCCGCAATTTAAAAAAAAAATGTTTTGCCTTGGGGGTCCTTGTGGGACCACCTGAGCAGGCCTAGGGGATCAGGGTGTTTCCACCCTGCCCCCTTTGCGTGTCTTGCAGGTTTGTTTCACTTCTTTCTTGTGCCTGCCAACACTTCCTGGTTTGGAGTGTTGACAGACAGTTGACAGCCAATGACCATGTAGCTCGTGCTCGGGAAGGTACAGAGTACAGTACAGAGTACAGTACCGAGTACGGTACTTCATCTATAGATATGTCTATGATTTTACTTTTGATTTTCTCAGGAACTACTGAACGGATTTACACCATTTAACAAAAAGGGTAATCAGCAAACCAAACTCTACCTTTTTGCCAAATTTGGTGTAATTCCGTTCAGCCGTTCGGGCTATAGCCCTGGCTGAAGGTCCCTATAGAAAATTGCATAGGGAAAACACATTTTGGGACCCCCCTTTTTTCTCAGCCCCCGCTTCACGAATCACCCCGAAACTTTCAGTGAAGGAGCGGAGCGAGCAGGCCATTTTCTTGGAGAATTTTGCATGTATTCCTCGACCGGCATCAAAGTCATTCCAAATAGAATGTTGCGGATTTCCTAAGGACACTAGGTCCTAACTATAACTACCAACTGGCGACCGCCAGTAGGTAATATATTTATATATTTATATTTATATATATATATATATATATATATATATATATATATATATATATATCGCAACGCTCCAGCAAATAGACACCAGCACTCTCGGGGGTTAATCTTTCATTCAGATTTATTGGCACAAGATAAGAAAACAAACGCGTTTCAGCGGTACGCCTTCGTCAGTGATGGCGGCCGCCGCGCACAAGCCTAGTAATTTATACCATTAATTCAATGGGGTATTGCCCATAGAGTCAAAGGACCTGGGTGAAAAGTAGTATAAAGAAAAACAATGGTCCTTGACTATTGATCAACAAGAATACTTGTCTGGAATTATTTTCTGAATAAAAATGCCATCAATTCTGCATATTTAGACTAAAGCAAGTAGGAGATATGTTCAATTTCACACCGGTTTTGTACACATTGAATGCAAAACACAGGATAGTACCCAAAGTTAAAGAAAAATAGTTACCACACTTCAGATATTTGCATTTAACCAAATTTACACATTTATTTACAATTTTATAAAATATTTGTGGATATAGACGGCGCAAGTGCAGTGAGAAAAAGGAAAGCGTGCTCAAGTGATTAGGAGAAGGAAAGAAAAGCTTATTATACTGTACAATTCCAATAGGTTACAGCAAACAAAAAACGGATAATCTTCCGCTATTGGATTGGCCTGTCCACACGGTTTGAGGGGAGGGGATTGGGCAATATGGGTACAGGCACACAATTAGTAGGCGTCGACGTTTCGACCCTGATGCTCTAGGGCTGTTTGAGGCCTCGGCTGCGGGTCTTCATCAGGACTGGGGGCATGAAGGGGGGAAGGGGCCTTGGCCGTGTTCAGACTCGTACTCTGGTTAGGAACACCTGAAGTTTAAAATTGAAGTGGGTATTAGAAATAACCTCGCCATTATCTTTATGGATTCCTTTGAACATATGTGGATTTTAGATGATACCAATGTGGACAGGCCAATCCAATAGCGGAAGATTATCCGTTTTTTGTTTGCTGTAACCTATTGGAATTGTACAGTATAATAAGCTTTTCTTTCCTTCTCCTAATCACTTGAGCACGCTTTCCTTTTTCTCACTGCACTTGCGCCGTCTATATCCACAAATATTTTATAAAATTGTAAATAAATGTGTAAATTTGGTTAAATGCAAATATCTGAAGTGTGGTAACTATTTTTCTTTAACTTTGGGTACTATCCTGTGTTTTGCATTCAATGTGTACAAAACCGGTGTGAAATTGAACATATCTCCTACTTGCTTTAGTCTAAATATGCAGAATTGATGGCATTTTTATTCAGAAAATAATTCCAGACAAGTATTCTTGTTGATCAATAGTCAAGGACCATTGTTTTTCTTTATACTAGTAATTTATACGTCATTACTGGGTGACAGGTCAGGCTCTTAGGTGCCATTCATGCATCAGGCATCCAAACATGATTTGCATTAAAAGTTAATACACTTTTCAAATTCATGAGTATGCAACATAAAATTCTAATTCAAATTCATTTCAATCAGAGCAGTGTCACAATTAACATCAATGTGATAATTCCATTGATAATGCAAGCATCGCGCATTATTGAAATCACGTAAATACAACATGTTCTGACTCTATTAGAGTAGCGCGTGTGTTTTCCTTCGTGCTTTCAAGTGCCCAGATTTAAATTGGGCAATGCTTTAAGATGGTTATGAAGCCCTGAATGGGCCTTTGCAATTGCACTATATGGCCACCTGTGTAGCAATATTAAAGCATACTAAAATTCCAAACCACTACAAATTCCTTATTACTGGAACACACGCTAACCCACATTGAAGTGTGACAGATTGCTCAGCTCGCTAGATTGACCCGTGGATGGGCCAACAAAGTCAAATTATGACTAAAGTAACCCTATCTCAATCCAATTGCATACCAAATTAATAATTCCACCCTGACCCAACCTGTACCTCCCTGTTCACTTCATTGCTATACATATTTACAAGTGTACCCCCAGTTCCTCCCCCATGTTCAATCCTGTTGGAACCTATGTGGCCATATCAATGATGTAACGTGACTCTTATCTCCTTAGACGCTTCTCTCTGTCCCCCCCTCTAGGATCACGAACCACGTGGTCCAGGCAGAAGAATTTCACTAACTTCCGGTTGCTATTATGATGTAACTAGAAATGTCTAGCAAACGGATAGTTATTATCATTGTTCTGAATTGCTCTATGGTGTTCTAGTAAACGGATCTTAGCTGCATGTACAGTACTACCCACGTACCTAAGGACACAAGGGCAGACCAGACAATACACTATAAAGGCTGTGTTACAGTTCATGAATTTGGAAATACGTATTTGGTCCCTACGACCTGTAATCGTATAGGATGTTAATTTATTACAATTTACACAAGCCTTGCATTTTCCGCAGGGATAAAAACCTGCTATACCTAGAATACCTCTTTGTATCTGTGGCAGATGACGCTTAACCAAATGTTCTTTCAGAGGAGGTGTCTTCCTGAATGTCAGAATGGATGTGATAGAATATCTAAACCAATAATTACATCTGATTTAATTATACTCCAGTTGGTCTGTAAGATTTTTCTAACATTATTTGCCGCACTGAAGTAATTGGTAATCAGCCTGAAATTCTGCGTACGCCCTACTTTCTTCTTTTTGGGAACATCTTTCAGTAAGTCAGTTCTATTTTTCATCTCTGTTTTAGTCCACCCCTCTTTGAGGGTTTTCTTTTTATAACACCTTGCTTGGAATCTTTTTATGCTTTCTACAGCTGCTTGTTGGTAATCCTCCGATCCCCCATAAGAAATGCTATTTTTCAGATTCACTGGATGCCTACTTCTGGCGTGCAGCACTGAGTTTCCCGCTGTGGGCTTTCTAAAAGAGTGCTGTTTCAATTTTCCCATCTGCTACAAAGACTCTCAAATCCAAAAATGTAACCTCTCTGGAGCTAATGTCAATAGTAAACTGAAGATTTAAATTGTTTACATTCAAATGATCAATGTATTCCATTGCTGATTCCTTGCTGCCTCGCCAGATCAGAAAGAGATCGTCTATGTTCTGCCTCCAACTGATCCTTCTCTCTAACCAGTGAATGCATGAGTCAGCCCATGCGGCCTGCTTCTCCCACCAGCCTACGAAGAGGTTCGCATAGCTGGAGGCTAAGCAGGCCCCCATGGCAGTACCACGCTTCTGTCTATAGATTTGGTCATGAAAAATAAAGATATTGTTATATAAACAAAACTTTAAAAACTCGACCGACATCTCACTGTGTTCAGTGAATTTCTGGGAGCGATTTCTCAGAAAATACTTGATAGCAGCAACCCCATGCTCATGAGCAATGCTAGTATATAGACTAGCTATGTCTAGGGTGATCATTAAGAAATCAGGTTCCCATAATGTTCCTTCAATGTACCTTAAAAGTCCTTAGTGTCCCTAGTATATGTACAAACGGGAACAAATAATGATCAATAAATTTGGACATGTTCTCCAGAAGGCCACCAATTGAGGAAATAATTGGACGTCCCGGTGGATTTTCCGCATCCTTGTGAACCTTCGGCAGATTGTAGAAGGGAGGTAATCTGGGATGGGGTATCAGTAAAAAATTACATTCCTCTGTTGAAAGCATTCCTTTGGTCTGCCATTTCAGAATCAATTGTTCATACTGTACAATGCTTTCTATGTACTCACTAGCATTTATTGGTGAATAGTTCTCACAGCTGTTCAACTGGTGGAGAGCTTCATTAAAATAGTGTGTCGTGTTTGCAACACCACGTTCCAACCCTTATTTGAGGGTTTAATCACAATGGTGGCATCCATCTCCAAGTCCCTTATTGCCTTTCTTTGTGCCTGAGTGAGATTCCATTGTGGCATGCCCTGTTCTGTCCCACTCTCTCTGAGTTTTAAGAGGTGATGATTCACTTTCTCATGAAAGACATCTATAGTGTCTGTGGGGGTTTGAGGAAAGAATTTTGAGGCAGGTCTAAAGGGGCTCGCTGATCTTTCTTGTTTGATTGTGGGGCGTGCCACTGCGTCGTCTCCTGCTGAAGTGCTTGCCTCTGTGGTATTCCCTTCATTTCCCAATTCCTCCAATACTGCAAGTAATTCCAAGTCTTGTCCATTCAGCAGATCAGTTCTTGCAGGTTGAGGGGGCGTCATGGTGTTTCTGGATTCTAAACCCTTAATTTTGAAGAATTTAAATAGTTTGATTTTACTTGTGAATTTGAAGATATCTATCTTCGTCGGGGCGTATTCGAATTTACTGGTTGGACAGAATGTCAATCCTAATTTCAGCACAGATTCCTCTACCCGTGTTAGTGTCCTGGGAGTGAGGTTAATGATTGTAAGATTCTCATTGTGAAGTCAATTGTCCATTATCTGAATTTCGGAGTTCTTTTCGATCGAGTGTAGGTGCTTGCTCTGCTTTTTGGCGGGGTGCCCCCCTCTTTTCCTTGTTCGTCGTTAGCTGATTGCTCTGGAGGTCTCCCTTCCCTCCCCGTAGCCACGTCTGCCCAATAAGGTTGAACTCCTCGTGAAAATCGGGAGGTGCTGGACCACTTCTTCTCTCTCCCCCACTTTCTTCCTCAGATTGCTCAGCAGTTGAGACTTCTGACTCAGAGGTATCCTTCGCTGCAGCAACTTTCCTGGACTTATCATTCCTCAAATCTCTCCTTGGTGCCTCATATTTACGAGCGAATGTAAGCATCCTACCTTGCTCGTAATCCCTTGCATCTCTATCAGATTGCTGTTGTTTCCTCAATTTGATTTTGTTTTCATAGCTTTCCAAAAATGTTTTCATTAGTGCACGTAACACATCATGTGTAGATTTTTCACCTTCCTCAGTGATGTTCTTTTCAATTTCTTCTATTTCTTGCAGTGCCTTCTTACGATCACTCCAGGCAAATTTCACAAGAATTCCCAGCATTCCCTTCGAGGAATCCGCTGTGTACTCATTCATGTAAGAGCTTGGGTTCTGGGTTTTCATACCCTGGGACAGTGTATATCCTTAATCTTCTAGGCACTCTGTTAACATCAATATAGTGTTGCAAGGAAGTTGCCTCCGACCACTTCCTTGTCTTTCTCTTGTAAAGTCTTTCCAATTGTTAGTATTTGGATTTCAAGCCCTGTTGGGGTTGGCCCGGGGTCACTTAATTTCCTGCAGATCGAGATCCAGGTCTCGTTCTGAAGATATCTGAAGCCGCATCGCGGTGGGCCGCTGCGCTGTACATCTAATTATGTCTTGCAGAAATCTGTGGTGCACTCCTCCCTCACTAGACTCCGTTCGCTAATATAGTTCGAAATCAGTGTCCTGCAGTGAAGATAAGATAAAGTACTTACCTCATATTTCACGCAGTGTCAGATCATCATAGGAAGGAAATCCAACTCACTTGCTGGGACCTAATATTGCGTAAGAGTGGTGCGGGAGCTTTTCAAATTATCAACGCTCCTGGTTCCTGCCATCTGCTCACGCACTCGGTAGCGGGTGCTAGGAACGCGATGACAGTATTGTGTACAATCTCAACGCTCCAGCAAATAGACACCAGCACTCTCGGGGGGTTGATCCTTATTTTGGATTTATTGGCACAAGATAAGAAAACAAATGCGTTTCAGCGGTACGCCTTCGTCAGTGTTGGCGGCCGCCGCGCACAAGCCTAGTAATTTATACGTCATTACTGGGTGACAGGTCAGGTTCATAGGCGCCATTCATGCATCAGGCATCCAAACATGATTTGCATTAAAAGTTAATACACTTTTCAAATTCATGAGTATGCAACATAAAACTCAAATTCATTTCAGTCAGAGCACAGGCACCATTCATGCAACAGGCATCCAAACATTCGCATTAAAAGTTAATACACTTTTCAAATCCTAGTGGCGGAGGCTACTGGGTAGTTCTAGTTAGGTCAGATGTTCTATATGAAAAGCTTACTTTGTGTTTCTAATAACTTTGGCGTCGCTTAACAAATCTCCACAAAACGCATGCATGGAAAGTTTTGGGATGATACGTTTAGATGGGGCTAAGAAAAAAAAGGGGACCCAAAATGCAAAATCTCCATGCATTTTCCATACACTTCTTCAGACAGGGCTACAGCAAAAACTGCTGAACGTAATTAAACCCAAATTTGGCAGGAAGCTATATCTTGGTTTGCAGATTGCGCTGTAAATCTGTTCAGTAGTTTTTAAGAAAATAAAGTTAAAATAATATAGATATCTAGACGGTCTTGCGAGAATCCCTCAAACCTAATTTAAAAAAAGAGAGCATTCTCATTGGCCCCCACATTTATTTACCCTTGGGCCAATTCACTCCAAGGGGAGTCAGATTCCTGCAGGAGTTAATATTCTAATTGTCTGACAGAAACATGAGAAAAATGTTGGTGGCAGCTATTTCAGGACTCGAGGACTTAGTCCCCTATCCTGAAGTGTTAAATGAAGTGTTAAATGAAAAGAAATGTAAGTGGACAGGGTAGTGATACCCCACCCCCCGAGGCCCCACGAATTGCCACAATAAAAATAAATGCCAGCATTTGTAAAGCGCACAGCTACCTCCGACTGAGGTGTCCCGGCGCTGGGGGCCGTCGGGAAGATTAAGCAAGCTATTGCCCAGAGTCAAATGGTGTTGGGCTAACCTGCTGCCGGAGCCGGGGATCGAACCGGGAACCCTGTGGTCTGGAGTCAGGCACCCTGGCAGCTGCGCCACACCGCAATCCACAGGACTCCTACAGGAAAAGAAAATGGATTCAAATATGATACTCTGTATTTTACAAAGAGTGATGAAAGATTTTACTAGTGTATGAAAAGGTGTATGTGATAGTCACGTGGATGATGTCATCAGTGATGTCATCAGTGATGTCATTTGAGATGTCATCAGTGATGTCACTGACCATGTCATGAATGATGTAATATGTGACATCATCAGCAGTGGATTGCGGGTGCGCGAAATATAGTTAGTCCAACTAACTATATAGGAGAAATTTCAATGGTTTTGTATGAGTGAAATGTCCAGCTAACTATAACACCCCTAAAACTTATAGTTTATTGAGTGAATTTCAAAGGTTTTTTAAATGCTAATTCCTAACTATATAAGGCCTGAAACCTATGGTTTTTTCATTGAATATATATATATATATATTACCTACTGGCGGTCGCCAGTAGGTATATATAGTTAGGATTTTTTCTCTATGGGATTTTTGAAAATTCTATGTCTAATAACTTTGGCGTTTGTGGATGGAATTGGCTGAAATTTTCAGGAAAATGGCACATTTTGTTTCTGAGCAGCCCTTGAAAATTTGGGGGGGGTTTGTCAAGGGGGGGCCGAGAAAAAAGGGGGGTCCCAAAACGTGTTTTTAACATTGAGTTTTCCATAGGGCGGTTGGCCTCACTTTTAGCCCGAAGGGCTAAATGGATTTGCACGAAACTTGGCAAAATTGTAGGGACTGGTAGCCCGATGTGCCTTTTGTAGGTCTCAATATATGTGCTTCAGTGGATTTTGAGAAATTAACGTTCAAAAAAAGATATATATCTGTAACAGCGGACCGGGCAGCGCTCCAGTTCGCGTACTTTTCGCGCAACGGAGCTTTGTGAAGCGGCATCTGTAAACATTCCAAACAGTCCGTAGCGGCCGCCATCTTGTCTCTCGGTAGGATCGAGAGACAAGAGAAGGCCAAAGCGAAGGGGCAAATGACCATAAGGGGGCATAGTAGATTCTCGCTGACCCCCTAGGTTTGATGTGGAGGTTTTAAAAGGGCCCCGCGGGGCAAAAAAAATAAAAAATAATAATAATCGAACGGCTGAATGGATTTGCACGAAACTTGGCAAAATTGTAGGGACTGGTAGCCCGATGTGCCTTTGCTAGGTCTCAATATATGTGCTCCAGTGGATTTTGAGAAATTAACGTTCAAAAAAAGATATATATCTGTAACAGCGCTCCGCTTCGGAGCTTTGCGAAGCTGATTGGTTCTTCGGCGTCTGTAAACATTCCAAACAGTCCGTAGCGGCCGCCATCTTGTCTCTCGGTAGGATCGAGAGACAAGAGGAGGCCAAAGCGAAGGGGCAAATGACCATAAGGGGGCATAGTAGGTCGTCCCTGACCCCCTAGGTTTGATGTGAAGGCTTTAAAAGGGGCTCGCAGGGCAAAAAAAAAATATATCGTTTTTTTAGTTTTTTTGCGTGGAGTGCGCCCGGTTCGCGAACCGGGAAGCGTTCTGGGGAGCGTACTTTCTTGAAAATTAGTGAAAAAAGTTAGAGTAAAATAATAATTGTGAGTGATCAGATGTAGGGTAGCTCTGAGAAGAGCTTTTGGGTTTATGGTACATTTAGGTACTTATAAGTAGGTACCAATGCACAGTCTTAAATTCAAAATGAAAACTCTGTTGCCCTTATCTGAGAAGTGAACTCCATCTCCTCTGTAGATATCTTGCATGTAGTAACGCAAGTTATTGTTGTACAGGGAGCCCATTCCATGGTCTCTCATGTAAGCTGAAACAGATTTGTTTACATGCTTCCTCGACTTCTCAATTTGTGGACAAAATTGGTTTGACCACCTCCATTTCTGTCTGTGGCATATATTTGAATATACCAAGGCAGTCTGAGGAAAAAGTGCCATCAATTGCTCAAAGGTGTCCTTTAAAAGCATTTCCAGACCTACCCCAGTCAAAGTGCCCAAATCATTACCTCCACAGTGCACAATTAACAGGTCAGGTTTTGGCAAATGCATAAAGGTTTTCACCAATGGTATCAATTGGTGACATTTTAATCCTCTGTGGCCAAACCACTTAATTTCCACATCTTGTAAATTGAGGTTAGGTAAATTCCTGTTCTCAGCATACCTCTGAGCCCAATAGATGTAACTATGTCCAACAATCCAGACAGAAAACATGGTGAGAGAAGGTTCTCCTGCAGTCAGATGAAGTGTGGCAATGAAATGGCAGTTGAAAAAATAAGATTTGAAAATGAAAAAGACTGTGGAGTTTCTGTGTTAATGAAGCAGTAACAGTGATTGGTGGATTTTGATTGCTGAAAACAGAAAGTTAGGGTGCATGGATGAGTTGTTTGAAAGATGTATTTTGAGTGGTGAAGAAAAAATCATTAAATGAAAGAATGCAGTGGATATGAGGTGCACTGAGAGTTCAGAGTTCAATTGCAACATTGTTGTGTGAACTTGCAAACACCAGAGGTCTTCCAAGACGTGGTTGCCATGCAGAAAAGGCATGAAATGGCAGAGGGGGGAAGGGTTTTCATTTGAAAAAAAGTGAGGGAAGAGTTTTGATTGGGTGACATGAGAGATATGTGTGAAGAATTACAGCATTTCTGTGCTTTTGATAGCTGCAGACTCTGGAGTGCATACCTTTTGCTCTGCTGAAGACAAATTGGTGTGTTTCTGAGACTGTTTTGAAACTCAAAGTATTTGCTAAGGTGAGAAAAGATTTCTTTAATTTAGATAGAAAATAGTGTGCTTTAAGGAGAAAATTATGAAGAAAGTTGTGTTTTTCAAATGTTGCTTTGTCTCAAGTGTTTTACAAATAGATTTTGTTTCTTTGAGAAATTGTAATTGGAGAAAATGTGAAGTATTAGTACTGACAGGGTTTTTATGTGCATAGGAGCTGTGGAGTGTTTTCAAATTATGACTTGTAAATCGTTTTTGAGAAAAAGCAATGGTTTTAATATTGATGACAAGGACATAATGGTGTCTGCTTCTTTATAAGGTAATTGAGAGTCTCTGATGTTATTTTTCCCATTTCAATGTAAGAAGTTTGTCTGTGGAGCAAATTGCTTGTAAATATGCTCCCACCTGTGCATGGCAAATTTAGATTTTGAATGTTTGCGTTACATAGGCATGTTAAAGGTGACTGAAACATGCTGCAAAGGCAATCAAAAAACGCTTTTATGTGTCTTAAGGACATTTTAAGTCATTTCCCCATGTGCAGTGTTTTCAAATTATGAGTTGAAAATCATTTTTGAGGTAAAGGAATGTTTTCAAAATTTATGTGCGCCATATGCCCCCAAATTTCTTTTTCAGGGGTGCAGCAGGGTGTTCTTGAGACACCCCTGCACCCTCGGAAAAATTCGTAATTTGCGATGAGGTAATTGCTAATCGCAAATTGCACCTTCATTCCTATGGGCCTCCTGCTGCATGGAAATGAATGGGTAATTTGTAATTAGCAAATAGCTCATCGCAAACTAGGAATGGTAAAGAATCGCTATTTATTCCTTAAAGTTCGCTATTTAGGAAATGCAAAAAACTTTGATGATACATATGGCGGTTCATCTCTAACAAGATAAGAAGCATAGGGATAGATTTATGATGACTGGCGCATCACCAGGGATGTGTTAGTCATTCTATGCCGCTGTTCCGTCACCTATGGTGTGCTGCATTTACAATGCGGCGCATCATGGGGCAAAAACAGCACAGATGCGTGACGTATCTGTGCCGTAAAGGTGGAGCATTGCTGGAGTTGTATCGCAAGTGTGATGAAGCTCCAGCAAGGCTCAGGGGTGTCCCTGTCGCAGGGTTTCTGTTCTCACACAGAACTGTGGACAGAGGATTGGAACCTCGGCGAATTAGGGTGCCCCAAAACTCACCTTAGTAATCAAAAACCCCTTAGCAAGCTAGGTACAGTGTCACATTGGATATATCAAACTCTCAATGTTTAGACAATCCAGAATATGAACTTATAGTATCTCACGATACGTGGAACTCATGAACAGTCGGTCGTTATATATTTCTTAGAAACCAGAACATGGAGTTAAGAAGAACACATGTGTATTTGAAATGTTTATTTAGTAATGCCGTCTTCTCAGGCGTAGTATCTTAGATAATAGAAGTACACATATTATCAGTAGCAAAATTACCAGCATAGTTACTAGTACATAAAAAGCGAACGGTGACAGTATGTTAACATGCTGTAAATGAATAAGAGTTAGCAACACTTATAAGCAGCCGCGGGCCGTGGAGGGAGTTACGGTGGGGCAGGGAGGCGGGGAGGGGGAGGGGCAGGGTGGAGAGGGCTCCACCCTGCTTCTCCCCCTCCCCGCCTCCCTGCCTCACCGTAACTCCCTCCACGGCCCGCGGCTGCTTATATCTGACCCTCCCTAATACACATATTATATTATTTGCTAAGAAGGTCTCTTTGTGTTGGTTTAGGGCGTGCCCATACTTTAGTGTCTTAGATTTGAAGGAATCACATCAGCATACACCAGCTCTCTCTTCATGTGAACCGCATCAAGTGTTGTGTATGTGTGTTCGGCAAAGCAATATAAAACCCGCCTCATGCCCAGAATTGGCAGAAGCTGCACTTATGTTATGAGTATGAAGTCGTGGAGATCAGACCTCATAACAATTCTGTATCGTGTTGTTCTTGAAACTTCAGCAGTCGCTGTACAGATATAGTTTAACAAGCAAAGCAGATAGTAGAGCAATAACATATTATTCTCATGTAAACCACGATGAACTACTAGGTTGAAAGCTAAAGCAACAACTAAGTGTCGTGTGCAGAAGTTGCAAAAAAGGAAAAATGGCGTTTAAACCGGTAATGAGCCCATGCTAACTTAACACGGTGTAAAGATATCCAGGATCTAGATGACACTTCCCCATGATCCGGAAACGAACTGAATAAGATAATAGAAGTGGCATCTCATGAGAGCAGATTGCAACTTTATATGTGGACGGTCCGCAAGGTAAAACATTAAAAACTAGGAAAATTTAATGCTAAAGAAAAATAAAACAGCCAACTACTTTATCGAGGCTTAAGCCAATAGGCAAGCTAAATAATAAAAACTTGACAAATAAGTCAATGAATTGTCAATGAAATGCTAGTACTCAGCATATCAAACATGAAAAAGGTCTATGACATAACTCTGTATGCAAAATAAGCTGCAACAGCCTCCAATAGGAAGTCACCGTCTTCATCCGAAAAGAGTTCAGCCATCCAATTTAAAAGCGGAAAAGAACATACGTGCTCTCCCAGCACCGGATCCTCTATCACCATCAGAGGACAGCTCGGTGGGTTTTCAAGAAAGCTCTGTTCCAAGAAAGACTGTGTTGCCGCCAGTAAATTCCAGGGACCAATTAGTCCATGCATCAATGCCACAGCCATAATCCTTTCGCCAGGACAAACCAACTCGTGAGTAATGATAGGAGTCATCAGCTGATTAAAGTCGACGTCAGGAGAAACCGGTCCGCAGAGACACAAATCAATGGCCCAATCGAAATCACAGGTCAGGCAGTGAAATACAGGCTGGACACAGGTGAAGTAGGAGAATCGAAAAGATAATCCATATGCCGTGCTTAATATCGCCAACGGCATTGTGCCATAATATTCAAGCATGCGATTGCGGAACAGCGTCAGCAGCTGCAGGGCGGGAGCTTGCACAGGAGGGACATCCATATTTAAAAATGTAAAAAAGCACAAGAGCGTCCGCTGGTAATGCAAGTAAAAATGGGAATCCACCAAGCACAGTGGAAAAAATAGAATAAAAGAAAGCAGGGATGACTCCAAAGATTTTCTCAAATGAAGTCACGAGACCACTGGTAACAACTTTAAAAAAGTGCGCCAGGCCCTTTGTGGAGGACGCGTTAAAGATAGTCCGACCCATCTTGCTGAAATGGAAAGGCAAATCTGTATTTAAAAGGGTCTGCACCTCTGTACGGGTGTTCGCTATGTGAAGCACGAAAGTTTCACGGGCCGAACTCAAGGCCACCTCTCTCTGAGACAAAAGAGCTCTTATTCTTGCCATGCCGTTGAAATCTGTTCCCAAGGTTGGTATTTGTGGCCAGATTGAAAACTCCCTATGTTCATGTGTGGGAGAAAATAGAACATTTCTGCAGCAAATAACCCGTTCACTTACTGTTACGATAAAAGGAATACTTTTAATTAACCCAGAACAATCTTCATTATTGAGCATCAAATAACTACCATTTTCCAACAACTTGAACGTGGGGATGATAGCAGGAACTGGCGTGCCTTGCAACACGCAAGCCATATTTGGTCGGTGTTTGTTGCATGAACCGTGTAACTGTATGTGCCTACACATTAGTGAATGATCTGGCGTCTCAGTGCATTCCTCTCCATTCAGATAAACTTCTTGATCATCTTTGAAACATCTGTATGTGTATGGAAGCGACCAGACCTCATGAAGAAAACCACTACCTAAAGGTGCATAACGACCTATTGGTATATATTTCATACAATTTGAAAACTTATATAAAGCAAAAGGCAGCGTTATTAAACCGTGGATAAGGCACGTTGCCAAAGCAGCCAACCTTTTGGATTTATACTGGAAATGTTAAAGGAAGAATTATGGAGTAGGGCCTGTAAATCTTTAATGGACAACCGAGTAAAATTACTCCAACCATCATATTCCTCTAACTCCGGGATAGTAGGGGTGTTTAATTTTTTAGAAGTAGCCAATCCAAAGCATTTGGTCTGGGAAATTGTTTCATTCACAAACAACATATGATTTGGGATGAGATATGCACGGTGCAAAGCCTCAGTGCCTTTTACCTGCCAGGTTCGTGAACCCCAAACTGATGTAGATCCTGGATATCTTTACACTGTGTTAAGTTAGCATGGGCTCATTATTGGTTTAAACGCCATTTTTCCTTTTTTGCAACTTCTGCACACGACACTTAGTTTTTGCTTTAGCTTTCACCCTACCTGCGTCAAGATCTATGCCTGCTTCAAGCAGGCGCAGGGTTTTGATGCAGCTTTGTCCTATCTGATTGTAAATGCGGCAGACTGTGGGTGGTAGAGCAGCGGTGCACGTTAACAGGTGCATCTCTGGGGATGTGCTAGTTAATATAAATCTGCCCCTTTCCATACATACTGAGCATGTCATGAATGATGTAATATGTGACATCATCAGCAGTGGATTACGGGTAATAGTATCTCTAGTTTACTCCCCTATAGCTGTCTTTCTTTTAACATAACTGTCTGTTTCCTTCCCTTATACTTACTGTTTTTTTTGGTTCGCTTCCGGTTCGCGTACCGGCGAGCGAACTGGGAAGCGAACTAAGAGAAATAGAGGTTGGCACAGTTCCAAATATTGTACCAATTTTTTAATACCGGGGAGGTAGTTCTGAAAAGAACTTTTTTTTTATTGTTTTTGTTGTTTTATATTTTTTTAATTATTTTTCTGAACATTTTTTTACTTTTTTTGAATTTTTCTGAACAGTTTTATATTTTTTTAGTTTTTTTTTGGAGGGGGCAACGAAAACGATTCATTGTAAAGGGCTCAACAGGAGCAACAAAAAAAAAAAAAGAATTTATTGTTTGGGGCGTTTCGGACAAACATGAGCATGATTGTCAATAGCTCTGTTGATCAGAGTGATGCTACTTTCTCCGTAGCAAATGAATCCACTGCAATGTACGCAGACTTGTTTTACTTCACGAAATCTCGTTTGTATATTTGGCACCATCTCCCTGCCCTCTGGTCCCGTTACTTCCGGTACAACAGATCTTCTGGCCATAATAGGGAGATTATCTAGGTCGTTACGAAACTGTGCAGCACTGTAGTTGTTAGGATGCCACCTAGTCATATGGCGATGCATTGTGTAGTTTCCGAAACTGTATTTTTTGTCGGTCCCTCTGGACAGT
Source organism: Lissotriton helveticus (assembly GCF_964261635.1). NCBI lineage: Eukaryota > Metazoa > Chordata > Amphibia > Caudata > Salamandridae > Lissotriton > Lissotriton helveticus. The sequence goes on along the minus strand of NC_136057.1, from coordinate 567,183,450 downwards.
CTATCTTGACATATAAGGCAAGTTACGTATCTTGCATTTACTTTTTTCTGACCTTTGGGAATTTTAAAAAATTGCCAAATGAAGTTTTCTTTCCGGTGAGACGTCCTGGGCTCCTCAGGCAAAAAGTGCCTCTCTTCGTGCTCTTCGTCCTGTTCCTCTTCTTCCTCTTCTTGCTGAATTATAACTTGAGCAGGTGGTCCACTCTTCCTTGGATGTGGTGGAGGTGGTGGGGAAGCACCAGCTGAAGCTACTAAAGAAGCCATTGCTCACTGGTAACAAAGGGTCTTTCTCTCACAATGATGAAAGTCAGAGTGAGGAAAGAAGGAGGGATTTTCATCATTTGGGAAAAACAATAGTTCTCAACCAATGAAAAGTGTTCATTTTAGATTATATGACCTAGTCTTACATCATTAGGAAACCAAAAGTGAAATGAACCAATGAAAAGTGTTATTACCAAGTCACATGACCTGCTGTGTTTACGTTACGCCCTTTGCAGGGCCTCACGGTTTGCTTCCAGAAACCTGCGCTTTGCGCCTCGCTTCGCGTACCAGTTCGCTAACGTAGCACGTCATATGACGTATCACGCGACAACGCGAAACGTCATGTGGACGGGAGGCGTCACGATGTTGTTTTCTAACGCGGCAGTTGCGGTAAAGAAACGTTTACCGGCTCGCGGTCTATTTCGCGGCATCAAGGTCAGCTAACGGGAAGTTTCCCGATTCGCGAAGCGGGAACGAAGAAAAAAATATATAAAAAAAAAAATTATTAATAAACATATAAAATATATTTTTGGATTTAAAGAAGAATACATTTTACAGCTACAGATATTAGCTGTTAAAAAACCAATGAAATTCACTGAAAAAACCATAGGTTATAGACCATATATAGTTAGGAATTAGCATTTAGAAAACCTTATTTTACTCACACAAAACCATTGAAATTACATACATAGTTAGTTGCACTAACTATATATTGCGCACCCGCAATCCACTGCTGATGATGTCACATATTACATCATTCATGACATGGTCAGTGACATCACTGATGACATCACTGATGACATCTCAAATGACATCACTGATGACATCACTGATGACATCTCAAATGACATCACTGATGATATCTCATTTGACATCAATGGTCACATCAATGATGATATCATTAATGTGACAATACAATGCATCTCCTCACACTTTAATATAACCTCTGTTACACCCAGTGTTAAATACAAAGTATAATTTTTGAAACCATTGACACACCAATACTAGTTACTACATACGCACTCACTGATTCCTACGTATACACACACATTCACTCATTCACCCATACAATCATTCATACATACAATCACTCATCTTTACAACACTATCATATGCACTCATACACCTATACAGACACTCACACTCTGCCACTCATCCATGGAGTTACTCACACACCTAGTCAGTCCTGTAAAGAATCAATCACACTTCCATTTTCTAATCTACACAGTTAAACATAGAGTACCTTACATTTTCAAACATATACTAACACATACTTACTCTCTTATAGAATCACTGATACAAGTACACATTGATCTGCACAGAGTCACACACCTCCCAGCCAGCCATACACACACTCAGTCTCCCATACAAATACTTGTGCAACCAATCAATAACCCATATAGCTACTTATATAGCTACTGATCAACACATGCAGCAGCTTGCACAACAACAGACATACTGATGCACACTTTCAGACAGTTTAGTCACTAACCCGTGCATTTAGTAAGACGCATTTAATCACTCACTCATACAGTCAATCACGCACCTACTAAAACCTTCATTCAGACACTTATACATCCACTCATTCTTCAATATGTAAAACATATTTAAACTTTACAGAAACACATAATCACTGGATGTTGTCATCAGTGATGTCATTTGAGATGTCATCAGTGATGTCATCAGTGATGTCACTGACCATGTCATGAATGATGTAATATGTGACATCATCAGCAGTGGATTGCGGGTGCGCAATATATAGTTAGTGCAACTAACTATATATGGAATTTCAATGGTTTTGTGTGAGTAAAATAAGGTTTTCTAAATGCTAATTCCTAACTATATATGGTCTATAACCTATGGTTTTTTCAGTGAATATATATATATATATACTACTGTTATAAAGCAAGAACTTTGAACCATTGAGGTGGGTAAACTCGGGAACCACAGTGCCAATCCACACACCCGATACATCTTGTAATCGTTAGGGTGTGCAGATGGACATAGGCTATATAAACTATAAAAATATGCGTTATTTAAAAAATGTACCTTAAAAAAAAAAGTAGTCCCTTCGAAGTAGCGCCGGCCGCGACCTGCGTGCTGACGTCAGAAGCGCGGGGAGGAGCGGCGTCCAGGAGCGGCGGACATGGCGCGGGGGAGGAGCAGTGACGAGCGGCGGACAGGCGGTGAGGACCGGCGGATAGGCGGGAGGAGCGGTGACGAGCGGAGCGGTGAACTGAGGAGCGCGGGGGAGGAGCGGCGGCTCAGGTAAGGCTCCGGGGTACCACGGACAATGTCGGGGCAGGCGGGGGTCGGGGCAGGCGGGCGACAGGCGGGCGGGGGCCCGAGCTGCTGGACAATGTGGGGGCGGGCGGGGGTCGGGGCGGGCGGGGTCCCAGGCTGCTGGACAATGTAGGGGCGGGCGGGGGTCGGGGAAGCCTGATTGCTCCCGGACAAGGTCGGGACGGGCTGCTAGTATATATATATACATGTGTGTAGATATACACTAAAGTAAATCTGAAACTTAAATAACACACATATATATATACATATATATTTATATACAGATAAATATAGATATATGTAGTGAAGCTCAAAATCAAATATGCATTTTGTAAAATAATTTTGAATACTTAATGTTAGTGACCCAAGGTAAACAGTTCCTTAAAAAGACAATTAATTAATCAAAATAAAACTTATTAAATGAAATACAAATTAAATCACTGTTAATTTATGAAATCTAACAGAATAAGAACAAAATAAAATGGTGATAAATGAATAGTAGAACATGTCAAGTAATGTTATAAAAGTCTTATAAAAATGGTAGCTAAGACATAATAAACATTAAAAAGATGTATTAAGCTATAGGAAGAAATTTCAATACAAAAGGCTAACGATCACTGCGGATATTTAAATACCTGAGAGACCTATCTTTGTAACCCAAGTTTGATTTGAAAATACAAAAATGACAAAAATAAAAACGTCTGCCCAGAGGAAAATGAACATGGGATAAGATGTGCATAGATCTGGTAAACAAATTCAGTTTGCTGCCAGTACTAACACAGGTGCAGTGTTAGGAACAGGTCTCATGAGAAAATGTTTGAAGCATCCCAGCTGCTACAGAAGTGTATAAATATTTAGCAAGTTTTATGAAAAGAAAAAAATATTACAAAATTATTGAACAGGGTAAAAATAAAAAAGAAATGGCAAACATATTTATGAGATGTACACCCCTTGTGGGCATTTACCTAATGTCATTATCTACTCCACGACACTCCTATTTACACTATGACTCTAAGCCATTTTTCTATACTAACATATATCACCTCATTTTTTTAAAATTTTATACAATTTGTACATACAACTTGAAAGCAAATGAAGCAAATTCAACAAGCCTCATTATTGGACACATGTATGGCCGTGATCAAGGGCAACCAGGTAGTTAGCATATTAATCTGTTTTACTAGTGCTTACAGTAAGGGAAATTCTGTTAAAGAAGCTCACAGCAGGGATACAAAAATCAGGTGGTACAAAAAGCAAAAAATGGAGTGGGGCTACTTTGGTCGGAACCTATACCTCAGACTGACAATTTACTCTGTTATACAGCTGTGCGAGAAAAAGAACCCGTTTGGTGCGTGCATGTTCCTCATAGTTTTATGACTTTGATGATATCTTTACAGACAAAACAGTCAAATCAGCAAAACAAGATGGGATGATATCTAGAAGGCAAACATAACCACAATAATTTAAAAAAACGTAAACCTTTCAAATGCTGGAAACAGACCTTTTTTCAGTCTCAAAAATATAACATAAAGACTGATTATTCTCCACTGGTCCGGATCTAAGAGCAATCCAAATCAAAACCTGCAAATTATACCCCGCATTGCAGCTTGAAGTGTCACCTGGAAGCACCACATAGAATGGATCATGATACAGTCTGAAAAGAGCACCAGTGTTTGGCAGCATTCTTCACATCAAAGACACTGCCCGAACGAATGCACTTTAATACCATTCACAAAATAACATTATGCGTCTACTTAAGATAAGCTCTATTTATTTAAATTATTTTGTAAAGTATATTTGTGAGAAAAGCTTCTTCATAGCACTTGGTACAATACACACAAAATACTCAGAACAAGTTCATGTGTGTTTGGTGCAGTTCACAGTCTACATAAAGTACCAGTATTGCAGAGAAGGAGTCTACATTGACTTGGTCTTTAAGACCCTCTCCAGAACATTGTAAACTATCATGGTGGTCTCACATAAAAACTAGGTAAACTCTGTTAAATTATTCAATACTGGCTGCTGTCTAGTGGAAAGCAAAGCTATCCTGTGTACATTTCTTGCAGGGGGAAAGAGCCTTTAAAATGAGGTTTTTACCATGTTGTACCTTTACCACACATTTCTTACCACGCATGCTTTTAGGACGCTTATGCTTTTACAACATATGCCTTTCCCAAGCATTTAAGGATTTAAGGTAAGTTCAGGGTACGGGGGTCTCACCCACAAATACATCATATATATATATATATATATATATATATATATATATTCACACACACACACACATATACATATACATACATATATCCAAACATCAATGTGGCAAGACACATAAAGCTGTGCACTCGGGCTTGATGCCATAAATTCAGTTTATTCCAGCGTACTCAAGGAATCAAGAAGCTAGCACATGCGTTCCGGCCACCTGGCTTTCGTCAGTGTTAGTTACCACATTATTCATTACCTTTAAATAAGAAATAATTTCACTCGTCAGTCCAAAAAATTATTATCAAAAACAAACAAAGGACTTTAGAAGGGCTCGCTCATGAGTGTTTTCAAATGCGGTGACTCTTAAGTCTTCACCTAGGTGTTGCTTTCCCCTTGGAAGTAGTGGGTCGCAAAAAAGTGGAAATGGCGACTAGCAAAAAAGTGGATAATGACACCTACATGAGTGAGTAGATTTACGCAAACAATCTTACTTTTGTGAACAGGGCCCTACATCTCAGATTTATTGTATACAGCGTGCAATCATTTTTTCAGCTTGTTTTTAATCGCAATAGACATTTTAAAAATGTTTTATTTACAACTCAAAATGCAGGCCATGCCTATTGGTTTGCCAATTCTTATTCATAAAAGCTTGCAGCCCTTACCTTTTATAAACATAAAGAAAAAGAGCATGTCTGGAACTAGTAAAAGGGTGAGTGTAAGGAACTGATAATTCCTTACAGACGCCTGAGACTGTTAGTGATTTGCACAGAGGCCATTTGTTGCTAGTTTGGCACTCACTGAACATTGCTATGTTTGAAAGATTAAAAGTTCTGCAGTTCAAGAAGCCTTGTCAACAGTAGGGAGGAGACCCCAGAGCTAAGTTCAAGCATCATTCTATTTATTTTCTGCCTACTTGGCCAGTTTTTCCTTCTTTAATCTCTCCGTGGACACTTCCTGTGACCTAAAATATTGTTGTTGCTTGAGTCCTGATAAATGAGAAGCAACTACTGTCACTACTGGAAGAGAAGTTTTCACATGGTCCGTTCTTATCACTCCCATGTCCTCCAGTGAGCAGGGCTTGCTTATTTAAGCATACCGCGCAATGTCATTTAATTTGTTGAAGTGTTTCATGCTGGCAAGACTTTGATTTTTGCCTAGACAAGAAGACAAGGCTTGGTGAGCTGTAAAAACGACTTGTTAGTCAATTTTAGTTAAACGTGCATGGCGTTTTTAAATGACACTAACAGTTCTTTAACTACACAGCGAGAAAATATCTCCTCCAGCACCTTTTAGTTTTACAATGCAGTCCTAATCTAGCATGTCTGCACTGATAATCACACCATCAAGTGTAGCCTAAAAGCACAAAACCAGAAGCAACTAGAAAATCAAGTAGTCTGCATGATGAACCTTTATCATGATATATTTTTGCATTAGTACAGTACTTCACACCGTACTGTGGGACTCCAAACCTGCATCATCCAAGAAACTACATCGGTGCATAGATTACTTGAAGTAAACATAGGTAATCAAAAGGAATTCTTTTCTATTTTTGTCAATTTTCTATAAACGTATGGTACAAAATTGCATTGCACGTCATATAAGGAAAATGCACTGTGGATAGATCGCCACCTAGTGTTGGGCCCGGATGTCTGCAGTTGTTTTTGTCCTGAAAAGTCTTTGGAAGTCACGGGATAGGTGACTCCTCCCTTGGACAATAGTGTGCATGGGTATCGCCTCCATCCTTAGATTATTTTTCGCCAGTAGGGAAATGATGGAGTTTGTAAGAAACAGGAAGGATGCTCATGTAAGCTGTATCTAATTAAGATAATACTTGAACAGATAAAGGTAGCTGGGGAGGTGGGTGGGCGTGTGTAACTCTGCAGCTCTACATGCCAAGAACAGATGCATACTGATAAGTAGCATTTTCAGTTCGAGGCATATGAGCTGCAGATTACACAGGGTGCATAGATTGTATAGCAGTACCCACTCTTAGCAGCGAACACTCATATCTGTTGCAGTAGTTTGAAACAGTGTTTTGAGTACAGCCTGGCCTGGCCCACTGTAGCTTGTTGTTTGGTTTGCACATCTACACAATAGTGTTTTGTGATTGTGTGCGATGTAGACCATGTAGCTGCTCTACATATGTCATCTAGGGCAGTGGTTCCAAAACTTTTGACTCCTGAGGACCCCCATTGAGTCACCACTGGAAGCCGGGGACCCCCAGGCAATTTGTATGAGTTAAATTTCAAACATTAAAACAGTAATTCGAAAAAAATACACACGTGTGCACACAAAACAAATACTCAAAGTACTAAGGATTTTGGAGCCAGATGTACGACCATTTCATTTAGCGCCTCGCAATTGGCGACACATTGCGAGTGGTGAATTGCGAGGTGCTAAATGAAATGTACAACAGTGTGTTTAACACTGTTTGGGATTCCCAATGGGGTCGCAAATTGCAAGGCTCATTAATATTAATAAGCCTCTCGCAATTTAAGAGCCCATTGGGAATGCCAGCCCTCCTAGTGATGGTGGCCTGCTGGGCTCTGCAGGCCACCATGTCTCGGACTGCTTTTAAATAAAGAAGTTAGAAAAAAATGCAGCCTGTTTACCATGCATTTAAAAAAAAAAGAAAATGAAACGTTTTAGTTTCATTTTCTAAGGGCAGGCAGAGGTCCCTGGGACCACTGCCTGACCTTACTGCCTGCCCTTCAAAAATAATTTTGCATGCATTTGCAAAGAGGAAGGGGTCCCTTGGGGACCCCTTCCCATTTGCGAATGCATTTCCATCTAATTGAAGTAGGTGGAATTGTGACTGTTTTGCGACCGCAAAACATTTGTACATGGTTTTGAGACTTGCTATTTGGAAGGGAATGCCCCTTCCAAATTGCAAGTTGCAAAACCTATTTAGACAGTCGCAAACAAATTGCGACTCACGAAATAGGCTATGTACATGGCCCAATAGGATTTTGCATCCGCAAATGGGTTCGCTAACCCGTTCGCGCATATAAAAACAGATCGAACATCTGGCCCTTAGTATTTTATATTGAAGTAATAGCCCCTCTGTCACATGTATTTCATTTGTTTTATAGCATCTCTCATACCATTGTAGGATGTCAGAGCACTTTACATCACACACATATAGAGACATTGAACCATACATGTAAATCAGTGTGTATATAAAATGTTTAAAGAGTGCTGGGTCTGGAAAAGCACAAACTCAGGATTCAGAACATAACACAGTGGCTAGCATTGACTTTAACATTAAAAATGTATTTGCACCCAAATATATGTTTTTAGCAGCATCAGGATAATGAATAACTGGGACAAAATATAAGTTACTAACTGGTACCATGCAGTTTGCAAGCAGCTCTTTGATGACAGTTTATAGGTCCCTCTGCTAGATTACGATTGTCACTTATGAAGTGCACAGTAGCAAAAGAATCTCTGTGACAAAAGCAGTAACCACGAACCTAGGCACATAAAATACTGCTTTTTAAGATGCATGTTACACGTTCTTTGCAGTAGGCACATTAACCCTCTGTGCTACATTAGTTAAATCAAAGCTGCCACTGAACAAAACTCTCCTGCTCTCCAGCAGGTACATTAATCACTGGCATTCTCTTGACAGTTTTATTGTTGCTGGAAAGCTGCTAATTATACAAGAAATGTTTCTGTGCTTTTAAAAGTGTTGCCTAAGGACCCCCTGGGAATGTGTCACGGACCCCTGTGGGTCCGCGGACCACAGTTTGGGAAACACTGATCTAGGGGAATGTTCCCTAAAAATGCCATTGAAGCCCCTATCTTTCTTGTAGAGTGGGCTTTAGGAGGAATAAATAATGTGCGTTTAGCTTTGTGGTAGCAAATTTGTGTACATTTGACAATCCACCTAGCTATCTCCGATTTTGATATGGGGTTACCTTTGTGTGGTGGTGAGAAAGACACAAAAAGTTGTTTGCTTTTACGAAAGGATTGTGTTCTTTCAATGTAGTAAAGCAATGCTCTTTTGACAGCTAGAGTATGAAGAACTCTTTCTGCGACTGTCTGTGGCTCCGAAAAGAATACTGGCAGTTCTACAGATTGATTGAGATGAAAGGGTGAAATAACTTTTGGAAGGAATTTAGGATTGGCACGGAGAACAACCTTATTATGATGCATTTACAGAAAAGGTTCTTGAATGGTTAATGCTTGTAGCTCACTAACTCTTCTTAGAGAAGTAATAGCTACTAGGAAAGCAACATTCCAGGTTAAGAATTGCAACTCACATTTATGTAAAGGTTCAAATGGAGGTCCCATTAACCATGTGAGAACAATGTTTAAATTTCACACAGGTGAAGGTGGTGCTCTGGGAGGAATTATTCTTTTGAGGCCCTCCATAAAAGCCTTCATAGCAGGTACTTTAAAGAGCGATAGATGTTGTCTATTTTGTAAGTATGCTGCAATGGCAGCAGGATGCAGTCTAATAGATGTGTACGCTAGGTTACATCTTTGTAAGTAATAAATAATAAATAATAATAAATCATTTGTAAAGCGCCTGGCTACACAGAGAACAGTGTACTCAGAGGGCCGATGTTACCAGCCAGGGGGTTTACAAACTGGGAAACATGAATGTTTTTAATTTCCTCCGGAATCTTATTTCAGACGGCTACATCCTAAGGTGCAGCGGCAGTGCATTCCAGTGTTTGGAGGCTAAGTACCTAAATGAGCGTCCGCCCATTCTGGCCCTGAGAATACGGGGCGTTTTAAACAGCATCGCGCCAGAAGATCTTAAGTTCCGAGTAGGGCGATGTATAATAAGGAGGTTCTTTAGATAGTCCGGACCTTTGTCCTGGGCAATGCGATGCGCGTAGCAGAGGGCTTTAAATTTAATTCGCTCCCTAATAGGAAGCCAATGGAGCTTGGCCAGGGCGGACTTCCCTGAAGCTCTGCGCGGGAGGCCAAGCACTAGACGTGCGGCAGCATTCTGCACGCACTGCAGTTGGTGAAGTGCTTTTTGACTTAGCCCTATCAACATGGCGTTTCCATAATCAAGGTGCGGAGTCACTAGGGCGTGGACAATAGGTTTTCTAGCTCCGGCGGGAAGAAGATCTAAGACCTTACGGAGAACCCTAAGTAAACCAAAACACCTCCCTATTACCTTGTTGACATGGGTCTTATACGAGAGGTCGGTGTCCAGCATTACGCCGAGATTTCTTACCGACTCCATCGGAATGGGGGGGCTCCCTAGTTCAATAGGCCACCATAGCCGCGACCATGCTGATGTCGCTCTCCCGACCACCAGTAACTCCGTTTTTTCCCCATTAAGGCACAGGCAGTTGTCGTTCATCCATACTGCCACTGCTGACATACAGTTCGAAAAGTTAATGGCGTCTTCACTGCGGTCGGGTGTGAGCTTAAACACCAGCTGTGTGTCGTCAGCGTAGCTAACAATGTCCACCCCAAATACCTCCACCACGCGAGCCAGGGGTTCCATATAGATATTAAGCAAGGTAGGGCTCAAACTTGAGCCCTGGGGAACCCCGTGGCTTACCTTTTGTAGGGAAGATCTGAAGGGTGGACAGTGCAGCTGAAAGCTTCTGTCGGTTAAGAGGATTGTAGCCAGGCAAGCGCTGACCCTGTCACCCCCATCTCCATCAAGCGAGACAGCAGCGTTGAGTGCAGCACGGTGTCAAACGCTGCACTCAGATCTAATAAAACCAATGCTGCTGTCTCGCCTTCATCCACTATTTGCCTAATGCGCTCAGTGGAATACAGAACGGCCGACTCCGTAGAGTAGCCAGCTCTGAATCCCGATTGTGATGAGTGGAGGAGGGCTTCCTCCTCTAGATGTTTCATGAGCTGCCTATTGGCAATCTTTTCCACAATTTTTGCACAAAAGGGGAGAAGGGAGATGGGGCGGAGATTTTGGAGTTGCGAAGTGGGGGTGTTGGGTTTCTTCTTTAGAGGAATAACCTGTGCAGTTTTCCACGCTTCAGGTACGTGACATTCCTGGAACGATAAGGTGACCATGTGGCTAATATGGTCGAGTAGCATGCTCTCCATAACTCCCTTGCACCGCGCCACTGGGCACGCGTCAGACGGAGATCCGGATTGTATGCTCTTAACAATTCCTAGTAGTTCATATCTTTCAGGCGTTTTAAAGCCTGTAAGCTGAGATTTTTGTGTGGAGATAGCTCCAGTAACCCCCGAGCTGGTTAACATATTGTTACCAGCTGTAAAAGTGTCATGAATTTTGTCCACCTTATCCACAAAAAAATCGGCTACAAGATCACATAACTCAGTAGAGTAGATATCTCGAGCTTCAAGCCTGGATGGAGTCGTGAGTTCTCTGTAAATTCTAAAGAGTTCTTTGGTGGGGTTGCCTGCTGACTCAATTCTATTTTTAAAATAGATGCCCTTTTCTAATCTTACCAATTTCTGGTATTTTTTTTATCTCTGTCTTATAGCATACTTTGAGCTTAGGGGCATAGTTCTGCCTCCACCTCCGCTCCACCGTTTTACATTTGGCTTTAGCCAGTCTAAGTTTTTCAGAGAACCACGGAGCAGTTCTGGATTGCCTGGTCGGTGGTTTAATCACCCAGGGTGCTACCTCATCCAGGGCCTTAGACATCAAGTTCTCATAACTGTTCCATGTTTCCTGAAGTGTGTTACCTGGGGACAGGGGATGTTTTAATAAGGCGCGTTCGAATAGTTCAGGGGAAAATTTCTTCCAGACCCTGCGCTTTTGTGGTAAAGATCCTTTAAATTTAAATCGCGGGGAGGCATCTTCTATTTCGAACGGGACGATGCTGTGGTCCGACCAGATCAACTGGACCGGGGGTAAGACCTTAACACCTACCCAATTAGAAAAAATGGGGTCCAGGGTATGACCCAGCTGATGTGTGGGGGCTGTAGATAACAGCCTAACCCCTACGGAGTTCAGTGCTGCAATCACGGTTTGTGCCTCTTTACAATTTTTGTCTTCACAATGGAGATTTAGATCTCCCAAGACAGGAAACTTTTTATATCTAATTACTGGTTGATTTACTAGGTCTAAAAGTTGGTTTCCAAATTGAGCCACACTCCCTGGGGGGGGCGATATATCAGTAATCCGTTTACCATGTTTTTGGGATCTACTTTTAGGGTGAAGAGGCCACACTCAGTGTTAGGTATGGTGGCTTTTATTAGCGTACATTCTAGTTCTGATTTATAAATTAGAGCTAGTCCCCCACCTTGTTGTTTTTGTCTGTCTAGTCTCAACAGACTATACCCAGGGGGGACCGCTTCAAGAGCCTCCGGGGAAGATGTTTCATCCAGCCATGTTTCCGTAAGAAACAAGGCATCCGGTTCCCTATTTAGCAATAAGTCATATATCTCGACTTTATGTTTCCTCATAGACCTGCAGTTCAATAATAGCAGCTTTAACTTGGCTACATCCCTTACCTCCCCTCTAGACAGTGGCAATGTCAGATTACACGTCTTGCAGTAGGGGGGTAGTGAATCAGCCAGTAAAGTATGGAAACAGCTACTGTCCGATTACTGACTAAATGATAGCAGATCCATGTTGGTGTAACATAGTCGGTGTTTGGACTTGTCCTGCAATACCTCTGGCTCTGAAGGATCAGGGGGTCCAGCCCCATGCCCCGGTCGATCGCGGACGGGCGCAGACGGGCAGGACTCTGGCTTGACTCCGGCGCGCGTGCGGCGCACCCGCTGTACGCGTCCGCTGCGCGGAGCCATAGCCGTATGTTTTTATAGAGGCGCCCGAGTGGCAGAAGAGGAAAGCCCTCTCCAAGATGGCCGCCACTAACCTCTCAGCTCGGTCCCTCGGAGATGACGGCCCTAAATCGGCCAGTAGGTGAGGGGGGGAGGCAAGTAATCTTCCAAGCACCAAGCAGAGTATTTAAAAGATTGAATTTAAAGGGCGTGGAATCCTACACCCCAAAATCGGTGCGTGATTCAAAGCGCCGCGGTGGTATGCAGCGTGAAGCGCTGGTGCCGGGAGGAGGGAACGGACACAAAGGGAGGGAATATCAAAGGTTTTAAGAACAGTTTAAAAGTATCAACTGCCCGGCTCACGCCTCAGGGGTAAAATATCAGCAATCTCCAGATTGGAGTGAATCTTCTGTTTTTATAGAGGCGCCCGAGTGGCAGAAGAGGAAAGCCCTCTCCAAGATGGCCGCCACTAACCTCTCAGCTCGGTCCCTCGGAGATGACGGCCCTAAATCGGCCAGTAGGTGAGGGGGGGAGGCAAGTAATCTGCCAAGCACCAAGCAGAGTATTTAAAAGATTGAATTTAAAGGGTGTGGAATCCTACACCCCAAAATCGGTGCGTGATTCAAAGCGCTGCGGTGGTATGCAGCGTGAAGCGCTGGTGCCGGGAGGAGGGAAAGGACACAAAGGGAGGGAATATCAAAGGTTTTAAGAACAGTTTAAAAGTATCAACCGCCCGGCTCACGCCTCAGGGGTAAAATATCAGCAATCAGTGTAATAAGTATCCTATGATGTGTTGAATAGACACATCTAGAGGATTGATGGCGGTATATTACAAAATGTTTCCACTTGGCTGCATAACATGCCCTAGTGGTGGGACATCTAGCTTCTTTAATGACGTTCATACAGTCTGGAGGAAGGTTAAGATAACCGAACTCTAGGACTTCAGGAGCCAGATCACTAGGTTGAGCTGAGCTGGATCCGGGTGCCTGATCTCTCCATGGTTCTGGGTTAGGAAGCGTGGAGAAAGGCGTAACTTTTGGTGCGGTACCACAGAAAGTTGCAGCAGTGTGGTGTACCACGGTTGTCTGACCCAAGATGGAGCAACTAAAATGAGAGTGAGGGAATGTAGCTGAAGTTTGCGCACCACTAGTGGAAGCAGTGGGAGAGGTGGAAAAGCGTAAGAAAATTTGTAAGACCATTTCATCCATATCGCATTGCCTTTGGACATCGGGTGTGGATACCTGGCGGCGAAGCTTGGGCATTTGGCGTTTTCGTGGGTGGCGAAGAGGTCTATCTGAGGTTGTCCCCACATCTGAAAGAGCGGTTGAAGAACTTGTGGATGAAGTTCCCACTCGTGGATCTGTTGCGTCTGTCAGCTTAACAGATCGGCTATGGTGTTTTGTACCCCTGGAACGTGTTAGGCTAAGAGGAAGATGTTCTGAGGTATAGCCCATCTCCATATCTTCTGCACTAACTGAGAGAGATGACTGCAAGGCTCCCATAGATTTAGCTGTGTCAGTATCTTTCTTCATTTTTTTCGAGAGATACGTCCACATTAGGCCCTAATAAGTGTTGCTCATCAAAGGGTTGGTTGAGGATGGCACTTTGTACTTCAGGTTTAAAACCTGAAATGCGTAACCAAGCATGTCTACGCAACAGGACACTGGTGTTAATTGCCCTTGAAGCAGTATCTGCTGTATCTAGTGCAAACGAATAGAGGTATTTGTGATGTTTTTACCCTCTTGTATAAGCTCATGTGCCCTGTTTTTATATTTATCTGGAAGGTGCTGCATTATTGATTCTAATTCATCATAATGTGCTCTGTCGTATCTTGCCAGTAATTCTTGGGTATTGGCAATACGCCAAATGTTTGCTGTCTGTGACGCTGTTCTTTTACTTGATGTGTCAAGGAGCTTAGATTCTTTATCTGTGGGGGAGCATCGCCTGATGTCTGTGAATTTGCTCTTTTGCGTGCATTAGAGACTACAATGGAGTCTAATAGTGCAGGCCCTTTAATGTAGGCTGGATCTGAAGGGGTAGCCTTATATTTTTTCTCATTTCTGGGGTTGATGATTAGAGCTCTAACTGGGTCTTTATAGACTTCTGGCGCATGCTTAATAACACCTTTAAGCATGGGTAAAATTGAAGTGGACCTTTGTGCATTGTCAAAGGTAAAGAGAAGGAAGTCCTCTTATACTGGGTAAGTATGTAGGTCACCCCTTGGTATTGGGCAGCCCTATGTACCAATTGGTTAAATCCCATAGTGTCCTCTGGTGGGGAAGGTCTGGAGGGATATATGTCGTCTTGTGGAAGGTTAGCGACATCTGGGGTGCTATAGTCATACCAAAGGTTTAGTGAGCCAGGAGGACTAGAATGATCTTGTGGCTCACTATCTGCACCCCCCCTACATCATCAGAGGTGTCATCCCTGTTATCATCTGCTAACGGAGTAGGAGAAGGTGTAGGGGAGGGATGTGGTAGGGGAGGAGGTGGTGAGGGGATATGAGGTGGAGGAGAAGGAGGAAGAGGAGAGGATATTCTTAAAGGAGAGGTTGCAATGTCCTTTTTCTTTGCATGAGGAGCAGGTGCGTCCAATGGTGATTTTTTAGAACTAAGAGTTAGTCAACCAGTTTTGGGATCTTTAACCAGAGTCTTTTGTGTAGGGTCTGGATGGAACAAGTCCTCTGTGGGAGGTAGATCTTTTGGTTGCCGAGGGCTTTTTCGGCATTGAACCGTGAGGATATTTCGGCTTTGAAACATGTTCTTTAGCAGTGTCTTTAGCCGGTGGAACATTTGTCTTTTTCGACTCCGGTGGTTTTCTGGGATCCAATACTTTTTTCGGCTCTGATGGTTTTGTTGGCTCCGAGGGTTTGGAGTCGGTGGCAATTTTTTGCTCGGCTCCGAGTGTGGTTTTGGTGCTGAGGAGCTGGTGCTAGTGTTTGGCGCTGAGTGCCTAGATGTGGAAGCAGCTGGCGTGGGGGAAGACAATGCTTTCTTTTTCGGTGCTGGTAGGTGTGCCCCGGCACTAGGGGTACGCTGACTTGAGCCTGAGTTGCCTAAAGGCTTGTTAGGCTTCTTTGCCGAGCTCGAAGGCGGGGCATGGGAAGCAGTGTCTCGGTGGCACCCGGGTCCGAGGGCGAGGGTGTGACAGTAGCCTTTTTAGAAGGTGTCGAGGAAGGGTCGACGTTCTTACTTACGACTCTCTGCGCCGGAGTGATGTCCTCGACGTTTGAATCTTTGGCCTCGGAGTTACTGTCGACGTCATGTTCCTGATGTTGCTCTGGGACGTCGACGCCCTCTTCGAAGATGTCGTCTGGGATCAAAGCTGTAGAGCGAGCCATTGTTCTTCGAGCTCGTCGGTCCCGGATCTTCTTCTTGGAGCAGAAAGAGGCACAAGCGGAACTGTCTCTGGCCTCGTGCTCCGGTGAGAGGCAAAGGTTGCACACCTCATGGAGATCGGTGTGGGGAAACTTCGACCCACATCGAGGACACTTTTTAAATGGCGTCCTTTCCATGAGCTGGAAGATGAGGCCTAGGTAGGCCCGAAGGCCTTCGTTCGGGACCGGAATCGAAGACTTCAGATTTAAAGAGTATCGTCGATTGGAAATGAGTTTGCAGCAATACCGTTGATGCTGGTGAGCATTGCGCGCCTAAGGAAATTTGGTTCCAACACAGAGCGCAGGAAACACATCCGAGCCCGGTGGCGGAAAAAAACAATCAAAGGATGGAGCCGATACCCATGCGCACTATTGTCCAAGTGAGGAGCCACCTATCCCGTGACTTCCAAAGACTTTCAGGACAAAACAACTGAAGACATCCGGGCCCAACACTAGGTGGCGATCTATGCACAGTGTGTAATCTGCAGCTCATATGCCTCAAACACGTCTTTCCCTATTGAGGTCCAGTCTCTAGAAGGATGAAAAAGTTATGTACAACCTGGAGTGACGCACTGGGTTACAGTTCGCAGGAGGGAAGACACAGGCTGCGAAATGCTGCGATTACTTACTGGTAATAGTATTACAATGAGTCCTTCTCTCGCCGTGATGACAGGCACAGGGGCCTCGCTGTGCGAGTCAGCATGGAGAGAGGGACGGAGGGGTAATGCGTGTTTAGCATATAGACACCATAGAAGGGGAGTGGGGATTCAGTGGAGCCTCGTAGCTGTTCTTGTATGGGTGCAAAAGGCAATAGTGATCTTACTCTTAACTCGACAATGGTCCCAGTCTATGACAAGGCTTCTTGCCTGCCGCAGAATGCTAGGAGCTAGATACAGGCACATTTAGCAGTACTGGCCATCACACAGGAACATAAATAATGCCTTTCCCTATGCTAAGATGGTGGATGGCATCCAAGATATTATTTTATATTGTTGAGCTTTATTAAGCATAAACTGATACCCGAAAGGGTCACCTCGTGGTCTGAGCCAAAAGTAGCGAGTGAACATGAACGACTGGGAAAGTTGATTTAAAAGAACGGTTTTGAGTAATTGTTGAAAGTCAAGATGGTGGACAGTGGATTTGAGCAAACAAAGAGGCTAACCACAGAAAGCACAGCCTCTGCAATGAGATTTTCTAAAAGCAGGTAGTTTAAGATTATTTTCTGAAGCAGAATGAAGTGAGCGGGTAGAGAAATATTTTAACACCTAACCTGCAAACAGACAGAACCCGGCTGAGTACAGCAAGTAGACAACACAGAGTTACTGCAAGAAATCCAGCTCTCTGCCAGAAGCCAGTGGACAGCGCCACGGTAAGGAGTCTTGTGTGTCTTTTTGACTGGGCCAAAGATAGAATAAACAGTCAAGGTCTGAAGTGAATCTAATTTAGCAACAGATTGGTTAGGAGTACCAAGGTAGGGGATGTTATAATAGTCTAGTCTTGAAGTAATTGAGAGCTTGAGAGACACGTTTTCAAAATTCAGTGGGCAAATAGGGAAATATTCTCTTCAATACCCAAAGCTACAAGAAGAGACAATCAAATTAATTTGAGTAGATAACGAAAACCGATCATCGACATGGAATCCCAGGTTGTTTACCACATTTGTGGAAAGGTGGAGGAGGCCCAAAATTAGAGGGCAACCAACTGTTAAATCAAACCATATAGGTGTGTCCTAAAACTAGAATGTCGGTCTTGTCAGTGTCCATTTTAAGACATTACAGTAAATACAGTTGACGACTGTTAAGCATTGCTTAAAGTATGTCACATTATGATCTATTCAGCCATCCAGATGATTGACGAGCTGAGTATTATCAGCATACCTAAAGAAAAGGGAATCCACTCTGGTAGTGTTGGTGAACCCTACAATGGTGGGGAGCACACAGTGTTGTTTTAAATACCCCTCACACACCAACAGGCCCCTTGGGGTATTTAAAACAACACTGTGTGCTCCCCACCATTGTAGGGTTCACCAACACTACCAGAGTGGATTCCCTTTTGTTTAGATAAAGTGCTAGGGGAGACAGAATCCACTTTCTCCTCTCCCTCCCCCTCTTGTTAATTTCTTGTTCTAGACAGCGCGCAGCTGTGGGAGCCCCTCCCAATTAACTTGGACACCTATAGACATTCGCCACACACTACATCCAACGCCTAATTAACCACTTTTCCCTAGACCAACATCATAATGGAGGATGAACACGGCCTTACCTTCAGTGAGGACGACATTGACAGGATTCTTGCGGAAGTGAATCCTTTCAAAGGATTAAGCAACAATGACCCAGGCCCAGCAGTGGCAGATTGGGACGAACTTACAAACCTAAGGAAAGTCCAGATTAGGGCTGCCTTTCATGGTCTACTAATGAGGGAATATCTAAGGAACAAGATGGCCCCTCAGGGCCTCATAGTTAAAAACGAACCCTTCATTTTTCAAGATGATCTTGTGTTTAAAAAAGCCTGGTCTCTGATATCCTGGCACTGTACCAGAGATTGGCTGGTACTGATAGTACAAACAGCCACAAGAAAGTCCCAAGAATTGAAGGTTGAGATTCAAAGACTTGAGGTTCAACTCAAAGCGTTCATTTCACCAGCAGCCCTAAAGAAAGGGTTAGAAGAACTTAATCAACAAATGACCGACTTTGAGGCCACTTTACAGCAAAGCAAGTTCAATAAACTAAAGAAAGACAAAGACAGCTTTACGGCAGAGAGGGCGTATCCTTACACTAAAGCTGACTATGTGGCAAATGGAAACATGAGTGATGCTGACAGTGTGAGCTCAGATGGTAGCTCTACCAGCACTAACTCGGGAGGTTTCCAACATAGAAAACAACAAAGGGGTGGTTACCGCCAGCAGAGAACCCAATTCCCATGCCAAAGAGGCTGGAGAGGCTTCCAAGGGCCGCCACAATTCAACCCCTACCAAGGCCTGTACCAATTCCCTCATTATCAATATGGCCCACCACCGATGGGACCGATGTACCCACAATGGGGGGAGGACCCTACTGCCACACTGCAAAACCAGCAGCCTTTTTTATCGTGGGGCCCAGGTCCCCGCAGAGGCAGGAACAGGAAGGGGAACAATGTCACCTGGCAACCGGTGGACGAAACAGACCCCAGGGTCCACACCAGGAGCATGACAGCGAATCAAGCATCAACAAGCAAGAGGGGAACCTAGTCATTAACATATCTCCCTGGCCCTTAACAGACCTACAGAACGAGGTACTTAACAAAGGCTTAGGGTATGTCCCTACAAACAAACCGGACACGTTCCGCTTACACAAAGAGATCCAAGACTTTGTCAGAACTATCAAGTTGAAAGCCTTTTTTAGGAACCAAGAGCCTACCCAGGATCCTTCGGACACGGGTTTAAGGCCTAAATCATCTTTCACGCCATTGTACAATCAACTTCCCGTTGAAGTCCTGGCTTTTGAGAAGGCCATTATGCTTGAACTCAGCAAAATAAATCTCAATCAGAGCGTATTTCAAAATATGAGCAAACAGGAAAACAAGGCAGTAAGGGAACTCTCGCAGAATAAACAACTCACTATAAAACCCGCAGACAAAAGGGGGGCAGTAGTCATTCAGACTACGACTGCATACGACCAAGAGTGTAGGAGACTCCTTTCTGATAGGAGAAACTACCAGATCCTCTTAGAGGATCCCACAGAATCTTTGCGTATACAAATAGGGGCAATGATTGAGGAAGCCCTGGCCCACAACTGGCTCACTAAGAAGGAGTCAGAATTTCTGATACAAAGAAACCCTCGTAGACCTTACTTCTATACAATACCAAAGGTCCATAAGAGTCTACAAAATCCGCCTGGCCGTCCAATTGTGTCCGGCGTTTCATCCATACTAGAACCATTATCAAAATTCGCCGATGCCTTCTTGAGGCCCCTGGTACAGGCAACGGACACATATTTGAGGGACACCAAAGCGGTCATTCAGCTACTACAAAACCAACCGTTTGACCCAGACTCTCAGATGTTGCTGAGCCTTGACATGGAAAGCCTATACACTAGCCTTCCACATGATGAAACACTCCTAATCATTGAGGAGGTGCTCCATTCCAACCCATGGAATTATCAAACCCCACGAGGAGTAGTAATGGAGTGCATTTCCATAGCGCTTACCAAGAACTTCTTTGAGTATGAGGGCACCATGTATCTGCAACATCACGGAACCAGTATGGGTAGTACTTTTGCGCCGAGCCTGGCGGGGCTGTACGTACACCATCTGGAGGCTACAAGATCCTACATCCCAACAATCCTTTCAGGGGCAAAATCCGCACCTGGCGGCGCTACATTGATGACGTCCTGGTCATCTGGGAAGGGGATTGCCAATCCATCACGGATTTTATGACTTGGCTTAACATACAAAACGCCTTTCTGAAATTTACCCACCAAATGTCTAATGAATCAATGGTGTTTTTAGATCTGAACATTTACCATGAGGAAGGGTTCCTTAAAACAGAGACTCATTTCAAACCCACAGCGAGGAACTGCCTCCTTAGGTTCGACAGTTTCCATCCACGTCACTTAAGAGAAAATTTACCATACGGGCAGTTCCTACGTCTACGCCGCAATTGTAGCGACGTGGCAAAGTACAAATCCCAAGCCCGAGACCTGAGTAAGAAACTCAAACAGAGACGATATCCTGACAGAGTCATTAACAGCGCAATGAAAAGGGCTCGTAATAACAACCGGGAAGCTCTGCTGGAAGATAGAACTCCGAGAGAAAACACAGCTAATAGAACAGTCTGTGTTACTACATACAGTTCAATCTCCAACCAGGTCTCAAAGTTGGTGAATAAACACTGGCGCATTCTGACAAGTGGCACTCTGGACTTAGATAAACCTCTATTTGCCCACAGGAGAGGAAAACATTTAAAAGACATCCTTGTACATACTAGACCTCTAACCACTGTGACTCAGCAAACTAGGTTACAAGGGCTACATGGACACCACCCATGTGGGAATTGCAATAGTTGCCATCTGACCAAAAAAAGTTTGACCCTTACTTTTCAGAATGGTACCAAGTGGGAACAACGAGCGTTCACTAACTGCAACAGCAGGAATGTGGTATATCTCATCACGTGCCCATGCGACAAGGAGTATGTGGGCATGACCACACGAGCTGTGAAAACCAGAATAAACGAGCATAAAAGCAACGTAAGATGCAAAAAATCGGCTACTAAAATGGCAGCACATTTTTTGGGAGGCACAACATTGTGTAAATGAACTACACTGGACTGTGATTGAACAACTGCCATCTGATGTTGGTCTTTTTGAGAAGGAACAAAGGTGGGTGTTCCGTCTGGGCACGGACACCACCGGATTGAATGACTCCATCCCATGGAGCCAACTGCGATGATAAACTTTCTTCAACCATCTCTGCGCTTAGTAACATACTCCATTTCTGTCCGAACCCTCAGACTACCTGGGTCTCAGATACTGACCTTTAACCTCTGAATAACCTGAGTTTTTATTTATGAATCAGACCAGTCCCCTTTTTTGAGACTTTTTTGAGAATTGTTTGATGTCTTGTCACAGAGACCTGTCCTCTTTGTCTCAGTATTGTAAGGATGGCCTTGTTCAGATTTACACCAGTAGGCATATAATCCCCATTTTTCTTATACCATTTTCCGATATAGACCAGAACCCAAACTTCTGTATATTGAATGTGTCACAGAGGTCACAGTTTATAATATTGTAAGGATTGCCTTGCCAAAACTACCCCAAGTTCCTCGATTAAAATCGGGATCCCATTTCAACCTCGGCGATCCCTACCGCGCATGCGCGAGTAGCTAGCATTTAAGAACGCACATGCTCAGTGTGCATTACCGCGAGGCACGGACGCCACCTTTTCGCGCATGCGCAGTACGATCTGACACGCCCTGCACATACACGCAGGACCGGATTTGATTCCGAAGGACGAGGTCCTTTTTTGGGCATATTCTGTTTTCAATTTGGCATTAATTATAACAATTACTGGCACTATATAAGGGACTAGGTCTGAACGACTCGACATACCGTCGGAGCCGCGTTTGAGGGGAAGACAGCCTACCGGGCTTTGCAGTAACCGTGAGTTTGTTCCTTGGAGTATAGAGGCACCTATGTTTCTCTTGAGAATCAACTATTTAGATCCTAATACCTAGCTCTCTTGACACTCTACAGGTTGCTAAATTGAGCAGGAAGAAAAGAACCCCCAATAACAACACTTTGGCTCATGAGGCCAGGTAGCCTTTTTTCATAAGTAAGCACTGTATACATTTGTGTTTGTCATCCCATCTTTTCATCCCAGGGAATCCAATGGCGACTAGATCTTGAATCAATGTGTGTCTGTGTCTATACGTATGTCCATGTCCTTTTTTCTTTTACAGGGTTCCTGGACCTCATTTTGGGTTCTTCGTTACCCTCCTATTTATTATCATAGCCTTTCTGAACATCAATGTCCATATGTGATGTTATGTTTCATGATGTTTTTTGTTCATTCACAGGTACTGTACAAATAACGCCAATTGGGCGCAACAGACTTCATTCAATATAACACGATTAGGTACATTTCACCTTTTAACTTTTGTAGAGCACACTTTGACATCTACATTTTCATGTGAGTAAGGTGAGGATAACTGTGCATATCCTCGTCCGGAAGAAGGAGTTTCCCAACTCCGAAACATGTCGACGCACTTTTGAGGTTGACGTACCCTAACCTGTAACAGACAACCTCACCTGCACCCTTTTAACGATACCAGCCGAGGGCCTAATAAACAGTTTTTTATGTTTTCTCCTACGAGCCAGGTATCTTTTAACTTTTCACTTCCTCACCACTCACACTTTATTCACTTCACACACATCAACACATAGTCCATCTTCAGCGCTCCTACGTAGTCGTGAGTCGCAGCACGCCGCATCCCGTAGAGGGGTGCGAAGACCCCGATGATGAAGCATGACACCAAGGGGCCTGTTGGTGTGTGAGGGGTATTTAAAACAACACTGTGTGCTCCCCACCATTGTAGGGTTCACCAACACTACCAGAGTGGATTCCCTTTTGTTTAGATAAAGTGCTAGGGGAGACAGAATCCACTTTCTCCTCTTCCTCCCCCTCTTGTTAATTTCTTATTATCAGCATACATCATGGAAAAATTACCAAGGATAGAATAAGTAGTTCCTGAGTACAATTAAACTGTATTATGTTTTTAAATTCTGGGTTTAAAATTTTGGACACTCCTAATTTATATTGCCTAACAGTGAGGGCAAATGTGCCTACTACATCTGGTAACCCTCATTGGCTCATGTAACATTCCTGTATCAATTTAAACATGTGAATGATTTATTGTCTCTGTATAATGTGGGCATGAAATGGAAAGGGCTCAGACACCCTATATTGGGATGAATAGCAGAATTAAAAAGAAATGAATACAAAAAATAAATGAGTAAGTGCTATTTAAATTATTATATAGTGGTTGAACAGAGTCAATTGCTGCCTCCAAATCATAGTTACTCTTAAGAACTTGTAAAGTGATTGCACCTACTGTGCCTTTGATTCCCTCCACATGCATTAGCATCAAGAGCTAGGTTCCAGAGATCTCCCAGTCAGGATGATACTCATTAATACATAAAAGTAGGTCTGATTGTCCTTTAAATCAGGCCTTTGTTTTGGTCATAGCCAGAAGTGAAAATAACAAAGCCTCTTCACCACTTGCAGGTTGCTGCTACAAACAGAAAGCCTGCAGCATACGGGCACTGCTGAATGTTTCCAGGTGTCGGCAAATGACAACGGGCCAAATTCAGCATATTTCACAGGGACCAGTGACATCTCTGGTCCGGCTTAATATTAACCGCTGGATCAAGTTTTAGAATGGATCCCCTCATTTTCTGCACTGCCTACAGATAACTCATTTTTAGAGTAATTTGTCAACTAGATATTGCTGTTTTTGTCTATTGCTGGTTTAGACACTCGACTATATATAACTTGTATAACACATCCTGCATTGAACATTGCGTCTCGAGCAATTATGGTTTTTACACATATATTTGTATCAAATTAAATCACTGATCTATAAATTACTGCTAGGTCTGACTACATTTCTAGACTCTCAAGCTTTCTTTATTTTCCAGATTGTTTCCCCCTTTTTCTCTGTTTTTCCTGTTATAATCGTATGTTTCGAATCAACTGAATTTCAGGTTCCTTAAACAGTTAAAATATAACGGAAGGGAGACCACAGTTTCTCCGACATCACAGTCAAAGAACACCTCCAGTGCTCATTACGAGGTCTCATACAATGTTTACATCTCGTACTTATGCTTTAGTACTACACAACTGCCATTTAATTGTTTTGATTCACTAATAGCATGTACCTATAATGTTGCAGCTGGAAATATAATTAGCAGCAAAGTTGTACATTAACTTCTGGAGGGCTATAAAATGAGTATTACTGATTAGACAAAAATGACGGTAGATAACTCTGAAATCCTTTTTCGACTTTACTAGATGATGCAGTTCACGAGGTGCGAAAAACAACATCCAATAAACTAACAACTACTGCACACGTGATGTACCATGAATTAATCTTACTTTAACAAATCATTCAACACAGTGTGAAGACGGTTTTGGTTTGTTTGCACCAGGGTTTTGTTACACTGTGTCTAAAAGCTTTAATTTTAATGCCACAACCTGTTTTAGAGAATATCAGAATAAGATACACAAACGAATATATGGCCTAACAACCAGAGCTGGGTCCCGTCTTCACCTCAACATCCTGTGATTCCGGGCAAATCACTTGATCTCCTCACGTTATGTCATCTGGTGCACATGTAAGGAACTCTAGTGCCTCTGTGCCCACTACTAAATTCCCAATATAGTTACCATGGGCGTAGGAAGTGTGGGGGACGGGGGGGATATATCCCCCCCAGATTTTCTAGTGGGGGGGACAGGGGGGACAAGGGTGGGGGGACGAGGGTACAACATATTTTCCCCTCTCTGTTCGTTTAGTTGCAGGGCCATTGGCACATCAAATTACTAGTGCTTTGATGAGCCAATGGCCCTGCACTTGACCTGTGACTTTTTCTTTTGTTGTGCTGGAAAGCTCCAGGAATGATTTCACACCTCGTTCTCGCTGCCACCACAGCCTGCGCTTCCAGGACAAAGAGAGAGAGGTTTGTTGATTGTTGTCTGCTTCCTGCCCCCCAGCTCTGATCAGGTCTGCGTAGGCGCCTGAGCAGCTTTTCCAGAGGCAATAGGGCCTCTGTTCTTATCTCCCTTTTACTACCCAAGCGGAGGTGTTGGACCGGCCTATTAGCCCAGGCCTTCTGTTGATCCCAATCCAAACCTGCTGTGACTGGTTGTAGAAAAGTGTGTGTAAAAGCATTGGGAACGCTTGCTGTGCAGTGCACGCTTTCAGTGGTGCTTGTTGGACGGTGGGTCTCCTTCGTATAAGGTTGATGCTGCGTGACCCAATTCTAGCGCCTTGAAAACAGTGGAGCACTTTGAAAATCATGCTTTAGTTTATAGTGTTGTAAGCCTGGTTTACTCACCTCGTTAGCAAAACATAGGGGCCCATGTAATTCTGTAAACACCAAATGGAGAAAGTGCCTTTCAGTTACACAGCAGATCTCGATCTGCATTCGTGGCTGTGTGACACCTGGCCCAGGGGTCACACAGGCATGGGCGTAGGAAGTGTGGGGGATGTGGGGGATTTATCCCCTCAGATTTTGTAGTGGAGGGGACACGGAGCCCAAAAAATACTGCACACTTCAACTGTTTTCAGGGCCATTGGGAGCGTTAAAACGCCACCTATACCGGCCCTGCTTTTGCCCTGCTAACCTGCGTTCTACCAGGGTCGAATTTAGAAGGTGGGTTATTCGCTGGTGCCAGAGGTTAGATTCCTGAGGCCAGATGTAGGATGTTGTTTTTCAGGGATGGACCAGGCTCCCCACTTGGCACAAACTCTTGGCCGGCCATTGTCATTCTATATAGAAGCTGAAGCTGAAAGTATTTTGTAATATAGATATAGAACTACAATGATTGGCTGAGCAGGCACAGCATGTAGGGAGTCTCCTCCAATCCTGGGCTAAGGGCCCAGCAGGGAGGCCTCATCCTCTGAGCAGGAACGTTTACAACCCTCATGGCAAAGGCAAGTGCTGGGGGCTATAGAAGGAGCTCTTCTTCACCAGATGATGCATATTTCTTAAGCCCCCCACCACAAATACAGAAATACACGGGAAAGTAAACCTCTTGCTTTCCTGCTGTATATTGAACCATTGCCACTTAATTTAATGGAAGTACATTGCCAACAGATGACCTGAGCAACGTGTTTTTTCTGTACCTTAAGTCTACTGCAGTCTAGCTTTTTAATTACCTTAGTGCAGCAAGAGGCTCCCTAGAATGCATTTCGAATATATAAAACAGATAAAATGTTTGATCATATACTCCTTTTTGGGAAAAACGCTTTCAGACTAAACAAATAAACTGAACGTGTTTATACCCTGCAGCTTAATAGTTAAGAAATCACTCTCATTTAAGGTCTTTCTGCTGTGGTATGTTGGCAGGGTTGGACTGGCCTATAGGGCAATCTGCTGTTTGTGGGCCAGTTTATTGTTTTGATGACCTGTTCTTCTTTGTTGATTTCCCTGATATTATAAAAACATTGCTTGTAGCAAGCGCACATGTATGCGGTCTGCCGTACCCAGGGTCACTGGAATTATGTGAATTTTAAATAATTATGCATTTGCCACGTAATCCATCATCTGCTGCATAATCTGCAGATTTTAGTGGAAAAAGCTTGTAGCTGAAATGGTTCTAAAATAAAAACACAATGGCACATTTGCAGCGCTGTAGAAGGCCCTCTGCAAAAGTTAACTGGTCACTTTTCTGTTGCATATTGCTGCATTTGGATAATAAACTGGTACTAATGAGGTGCAACCAATACTCATGCAGTGTTAAAAAGTGTAAGATTGACTAATAATAATACTATTACAAAATGTGCCACATTACTCTGCATAATTTGCTTTTTCTTGACACATAATTTACTGAACTCTGCTACTTAATTTGGTCCTTCCCTGTCACATAATTCCAGTGGCCCTGGCCATACCTTGCAAAACACCTATGAAAGTTTTTCTTTACATATGTAATCCTGCCCCGATTTGCAAATGTTGGCCACTTTTTTAGCTACCTGATTCGCTATTGGGGACACTTATTTTGGTGCCCCGGTCTGTTTTCTGTCCCAGTCTTACCCTGCTTCCAGTACTCATGACTACCTTGTGGGTCACACAATGAGGCTGCTGTCTCAAATGTCCTCCCCAAAGAGACAGCAATGCAATGTTGTGCATATGAAAACTCTAGGAACTGTGATCCTGAGTATGATGTGGAGGCAGGGTCCGACATTTGACTACAAAGGGTTTGCCCTCCAGTTTCGGCAGAACCAGAATAAAACCAGACAATTTCTACCCTATACCTTCCCTTGGCCTCCCATTGCACTTCAGCAACCTCAGCAATGCACATACACTTTCTATCTACACATTCCCAGGGCTAGCCCCACTGCTCTTCAGCAACTTTTGAAAGGAACAAGCAGATGGGCCCAAACAACCTCACTTTTTCCCAACTTACACCATAGTGGCATGAAACACTGCTCCTCCTTTCCTGACTGCCGCATTCCATTTGTGAGCAATATGAGGTGCTGCCTTTGCGGATTGCCCCAGTCTGTGAGAAAAAAGACCATAGAAAAGAGAAGATGTATCTATTTCAAGGCTCCCACCTCCAGTTAAAACTCTCTACATCGCCTCTGCTTCGAGGCACAGTGTGTTTTGTTCATTATCCAGACTTTTTAACTAATTCAGAGCACATTTACATAATAGATGTGGATTATCAGCTTGCAGTCAGGCAAGTTAGGTGTCTTCTGACCATAAATCCAGTTAGGAGAGCAACCTGTTTTTCAAAATACATGTTGTTGTATTTTATCTCGGGGAGAGGATGTGACATTATGGCCAGAGATGCAGACTTTGAAACTGGGGAACCAGGTTCAAGTCTTGGTATCGGCTCAGCAGTCTCTGATTCTGGACTAATCACTTAATCTTCCTGTGCCAAAAAAAAAAATAAACGTGATCTTGTGTAATGTAACGGTGCTGATGTATAGGTCTTGAATTCCTTTGGGTGGATTTCCTGCTATAAAAAGCTGTAAAAAGAATCGCTTCCAACCATGTTCTCACAGCCTCATAGAATAGCAAATTTCAGGGGTTAAAATTATACATATCCAGTAGCACTCCTGATATGAACTTTGTATAAAATATCTTATATTAATATCACTATTTAACTTCAAAACTCTGTGATTGTACGGGTTTATCAGAGCCAGCGGGGCGGAGATAGATCGCAGCCGATTTGATTCGGGTCACCGAGGCTAAGCATGTCCCCCCCAGAAATATAGTGTCTCCTACGCCCCTGATAGTTACAAAGCTGCAGGAAAATACCAATAATGACAGCTGTTTAAAAGATGCTATTATTTCACAAATTAATGGCCCCCAATTCACGTACCTCAGAAGGTTGGAAAGCCGAGTAGCTTCTTCAGAACAAGAACCTCTCCCTGTCTTGAGGAGAGTGCAACAGTCCTCGGTCGTTCACATAAAGCCTCTGACAACGAAAGGTTGGTGCTAGCTGAAACTACACTTATAAAGAGGGAAAGAGACCAGTGGCAGTCAAGAAAGCAGAATAAAAAACATTTCAGGAAATTAAAGCTTAAGGACGTCACTTTATTGATCTCCCGACCAAGAGAAAGGATTGCACGGAAAGTATCGATCTTGTTGTCACTTCTTTAACATGTCGACAGCATAATTAAAATACGATTTGTTAACTTTAATTTCCGGCAGATCGCGGCTTGCCAGTGTATGCCTCCGCGGTGCCTCTTTCCAGGGCTTGATAGTGCTGTACTCTCGCGGCCCCGATTAGGTAATCAGCGCAGGGGAGCTCCATGCTTGCCTCGTCCTGACAAAACTCGGGCTTCCATGTTATTTACTTGATCGATTCTGCTGACAGCACAGCCACTGGGCGTCTCCATTCATTCTGTAAGCAGCTACAGCACGTCAATCCGATCCACGCAAAGTGTGTGACGTCACTCTTGCCAATCAAAGCACGCGCGTCCAACGTGAGTACAGCCCTCCTTGTAATAGTTCACTCAGTAGCTCAAGTGCATCCTGTACTAGGTCACCCTTGATTAAGAGTTAGGTAACTGGCTCTCGAGTTGCAAACAGTTCTGTGTGACTAGAACGCCAGTGAATATATATTGATATTGCACTGCGGTGTGGTTCACACCTTAGGACCAGGCAGGGTCATCTCAACCACTCACTCTTCCATAGTTGAGAAAATGCATACTGTAGAATTAGGAAGAGTGCTCCATGTTTCATCCCAGTAACGGATAGAACTGGCATATGAACATGGGGCCAGTATTGTTGTCTTCAGTGTCCTTGTCGTTAGAAGTACATCCACCTGGATCATGCTAATTCCCCTGGTGGAAAATACTATCACCTATCCTAATGGTGCTCCATTTATTGATCTTGGAGGAATGTTCTTACCTGCTCATATTAATACATGCAACACGACTCATGTATTCGGTTAGGTGTCAAAATATATACCGAATTTATGTATGCTTGTGTTTCCAATCATGTACTTATCAAAATATTATATATGAAATATTACTGAGAAGGAATTATTGACTGTGCTTCGTTCCCTTTGCATTACAGTGATAAAAGACTTTAAATCAACTAGAAAAGAGCTGGATTTGAGGTGGTCAATTACTTATTATAATGATTTTTTTTTGCAGTTTTGTTTTTATAGTGTAAACTTGGCCCAAGAGCACGAGGACACTGTACATGACAACCAAATGATACTACACATTATTAGGCTGACCCTACCAGAAGCTGTCTGGTTGCGAAAAA
Source organism: Lissotriton helveticus (assembly GCF_964261635.1). NCBI lineage: Eukaryota > Metazoa > Chordata > Amphibia > Caudata > Salamandridae > Lissotriton > Lissotriton helveticus. The sequence goes on along the minus strand of NC_136057.1, from coordinate 567,153,655 downwards.
AACATAGTTTGGGCTTACTAAGAACATACACGGGCTTTCAGCCCATTTGTTGCTTACCAATGGTTGGTTTTACTGTCACTCTTATTTGCTTGCTTTCTATTCAATGGCTTTCATCCTCTCCATCGTATGCTTTTCCTTCACATCAAGCATAGCCTCTTTACCATCTCTTATATTGGTTAACTTCTACACTTCTTCTGCTTATTATTAAGGAACTACTGTTTTATTTGTGTTTAAGCACTCCACAAGAATGTATGTGTTTTCCAACTATCTCCCTTGTGTACTTTCTCCCCAACAGCATTACTTTTTCTCACCCATGAGCTTCCCTCCCCTCACTCGCATTTATGTTGCTCTCTCTCGCCCCTGTGCCCCTCTCACCGTACTCCACATTGTTCCTTTACCCCTGTCCCCTCTCCCCCTTGCTGCTTCTTCATCACCTGTTGATGTTGTGTTGTTTCAATGCTACCCACTCCCCAACGAGCTCCCACAAGCTGCTCATCATTGGTTTTTGAAGGTGATTTCGCCTTTGTCCCCAATAGGCAAATACAAAGAAAAAAAGTGTGTTTCGTATTGTAAGCACAAGCATAGTGTTAAATATATATCCTCGCCTACAAAATGATGCGTCAGCCACATCAATACGCAATGTTTTTGGCCAGGCCGGGAATCAAGCCTGCTTCCACAATTCTTAACTAGGCAGCTCTGGCTGTTAGGCCACATATCGGTCTAATACAAGACTCTAATGAGTAATACTTGAATGGAAGATGTTGGCAAGATTGCTTCATCTGTAGGAGAACTAGGGCCAGATGTATGAGTGCTTTTAGCTGACGCAAACGGAAAATCGGCCCATTTGTGACCGCTAAAAAGGGTTGCATCATATACAAACCCTATTTTGTGAGTCTGTAATATATTACGACTTGCAAAATAGGGTTTGTGAGTCGCTATTTGGAAGGGTAGTGCCAAGGGCGTTCCTTCCTAATTGCATGATGCAATAGTACGCATATTGTTTTTGCATAACAATTGCAGTTACCACCTAGGTGGTAAGCCAGTCGCAAATGGGCACGGGTCCCCAAGGGGCCCCTTCCCTTTTGTGAAAGTATGCAAAATATTTTTTTAAGAGCAGGGAGCAGTCCCACGGAGCCATGGCCGCTGAAGTAAAAGTGACACGTGCTAATAATTAATAAAATGAATTAATGAAATAAATAAGCATGCCCGCTAATTTGAAGTGGCCGCTTATAAAATAAATAATTAAATAAGAGCAGCCGCTAAACTGGAAGTGGAGCACACCGTAAACTAAAAAATTGATTAAGTACGGCAGCTATAGTTAACGCGGACCTCATAGTAATTTACATAAATACAGTAGTATGCATTGGGAGTGCTGCAATGTCGTGGGTGGAATAAGGGAAGAGCATTAAGGAAAATAGTGCTCACCAACTTATAAAGCAGAGCATGTAACAACACCAGTAAAAGGTCCAGTCCTTATGGGCGTTAACAAATGGAGACAAGTCGCTACCAAGGAGGGACTAATAAGCCTCATAATGAATCGGAACCCAGCGTTTATGAAGGACAATGGCACAAGCCAATTAAAAATATGGGCAGAGAGTGGGCAGGGCTTCTAGTGCATACCCTAATACAGCATGCCTTGCAGAGCAAGCAGTGCATACGCGGTGCCGCTAGGCTCGACGTAAAAATGAAATGAAAACTCTTCATTTCTTTCTTTTAAAAGCGTCCCATTTTCCTTTAACAAAAAAAGACTTCATTTGGAAAAAAAAAGTTGCTTTATTTAAAAAGCAAACACAGACATCGTGGTCCACTGTCCCCAGCAGGCCACCATCCTGGTGATAGTAGCCCATTCCCAATGGGTCACATATTGCGACCTGCCTCATAAATATGGACGAAGCAGGTCATTTGCAACCCCAATGGGAATCGCTATATCTGTCTGAGACACATTAGTACATTCCGTTTTGCGAGTCGCAAATTGTGAGTCGCAAAAAATCACAATTTGCGACCCGCAAAACAGAATGGTCGTATATTTGGCCCCTAATTTCGTACATTTTACCTTAAAACTTTAAGCATATATTTTATTGAGGAGATTGATTTGTGTATGCTTATTAATCAATGTCATAATACATATAAAGTGATGTTTAAAAAATGTCATAATAAATATTAAGTGATGTTTAAGCATTACCCTCTTCTTTTTTAGGTCTCGGCTGGCGATAGCAGCGCGGGTGCGCTCCTCTCGGCATTCAAGAGCTTCTTGAAATCAATACGCTTGAGGAAGGGGACTTGAAGCCCGGCCCCCTTTTCCCATTGGCTTGTGTCATAGCTTAGGCTAAACGCTGGCATTCTATTGTTAAGGAGGCTTTTTAGTACCTCCTTGTTTCCACCCTGTCCACTATTGGCCCCGCCCACCGGGAGTGGATTTTTAACTGGCGGCAGTACACAGACTCCTTTAATTATTAGCTAAGCACTTTTTCCCCATTCGTGTAGCTGCCAAAAGAACTGCAAGTGCTTTAGAACTTTGTATAAAAGGTCAAAAGTCTAAGTGACTCATTGTTTTTCATGCAAGACACAATACAGTATTAACGAAATGGGCCCCGTATGAAATGCATATATCAGGAAGGGCGCAGGCTGGGCAAAGCAGGAAGGAATCCGCTCTTCTCTCCAGCAGCACCTGCCGTGAACCAGGGATTTATCTAATTGCAGTGCCCTCTGTGGTGGCCTTTGTATTCCCCGACTCGCTTTTAGGAAAAAAATCCATTGGTAAAGTTTACATAATGTAGAGCATTAAAATACTAAAAATACTCCAGCGGACGGTGATGGAAACAGTGGGACCCGTCCCGTCACCTGGGTGTTTGAAGAGCATCCTGGAGCACGGGACGGCTGCCAGCCCAGAGCCTACATAGTCGTATAAGGCTCGCTCTGCACCTCGGCGGCCGCTCAGCCCCCCCGAGAAGCACGCAGCCACCTCGTGCCTGTTTCTAAAAACTCATCTAACTGCAGACTAGTGTGCTTTATGTGGCTACGTTATACGGGATCCTGGCGTTTTTAACCAGGTCGACCTTCTTTTATGTATAAATAATTTATACGAGTGTAACGAATTTCCTGTCCCCCCCAGCAGAAGGAAGCGGGAAGGGAGCTGAGGGCTTGTACCCAGCTGCCAGCAGCCTGGAACACCGGAGCCCAGCTGCTAGCCCCGGCGGTAGCCAACACAGTGTCAGCCCCTGCAGCACGGTCCAGGGGGCCCTGCCGACGACTACAACCGCCAAGAAGACCTTCTTGGCATCATCGAGAGAGAGATGCCCCCCTTGGGTAAAGTCAGCTCTTTTCTCATTGTCACTTCTAGTGTCTGGCCAGGGACAGCCTTAGCCATCTATTGCAAGCGCTTTCAACGTCTCTTCGGGGGTAGTAGGCGCTATATCAATGCATTTACAATACAAATAAGATTGATACACGCAAAGGGTATGTCTTCTCCGATGGCTACACAGTGCCATGGACTTTACATTATGTCTACGTGGTTGCTTCAAATGTTTAAATCGGACTTTGTATATTTATTTGCATTTATAGATGTATACACTTTTAAAGCAATGCTCCTACCAGCTGCTGCCCATCGACCTGCCCCAGCCCCTCCCTCCCCCTCTCCATTGTAGTCAGCTTACCCACAGCCCCACCCTCTGTTGTCTGTGCCCCCTCCTGCTTACCCCAACCTTACTCCTTGTTGTCTCCCACCCCCACGCTTGCAATAAACAAGAACCTGCTAGCTGCGTCAGTGATTCTTCCCCCACACCCTCCGTCCTTGGTGCCCCCGCGCCTTCCCTTTCTGTTGCCTTCAGTCCCAATGCCTGCCCTATAGCAATAAAGTAAGAAAGCACTATGGCTTCGCATTCACTGACAGCATCAGTGCTTTTTCCAGGCATGCTGCACAACAGCCACTCTGCTCTCCATCATGTCTAAAAAAACATTGAGAAAGCCAATAGTTCGATCATAGGCGATACCCATTGGCTTTGCAACAGTAAACAGGTGGGGATGGTAGTGGTCATTTTATAATGGTGAAAGACTGGTGCTAGCCCCGTTCACTCCTGCACAATCAGTGCTTGCTTACATCTACACTACAACCGCAGTGCACACAATGAATCCATGTGTTAAAATTGCTGTACTTTGTGGCAACTGCTGCTTACCTAACCCGGAGATAAGCCACCCACCACCTTTCGGTTGTTGCAGGGTCGCCACTGTAGCAACAGCACGCTGCGGCCCCACGGGGGGCTAATCCCCACAGCCCCCGGCATGCCTCCACACTTGGAGGCTTGTACAGCCAACCTGGCCCCCCATGGTTTGGTGATCTTGTAAAATGATGACATAGCACTGCAACCAATCCTCCTAATTTGTTCTTACAAGGCGCACGCTTGGTGCCATGTTTGTTTGCCGCACTGTTGTATTTCTCTTCCCCACAAGTTAGCCCTGATTTTATTAAACAAGGAGCATCACACGTGGATGTTTTTCAAAAACCTTCAGGTATCAGATTTTTAGGAAGAAAATACACCCATGCAGCTAGCTACATATGGCAAGACACGATTCACCCACACTATAATACAATCTCCATCAGATTGGCACGTGCCCAACCCTACCGGAGAGCAGCTGCTGTAGGACTCCCGTTTCCAGCACCATCCAGCCACGGCCCGTGGAGGGAGTTTCGGTGGGGCAGAGAGGCGGGGCGGGGGAGGGGCATGGTGGGGGTTGCTAAAAACCGGAGTGTGGATAATTGAAGGTAAGTAAACAATTTATTAAATAAAACGAATTTCGTAGCGCTCCCTGCATCACATTTTGCGATGCAGGGCGCGCTACGACATTCATTTTATTTATTAAATTGTTTACTTACCTTCAATTATCCATACTCCGGTTTTTAGCACCCCCCACCCTGCCCCTCCCCCGCCCCGCCTCTCCGCCCCATCGAATTTCCTGATTGATTCAAACTCTCATACCCTTCCTGTGACTCAACTGCAGACAGCTACTACCCCAACCCACCCCGCTCGCACCCTTCTCCGGTTGTTTGGCCACTGGGGACTTTTTCCAGCTCAGGGAAGTCCGTTAAAGGGAAGCAGTCTCTTAGTATCTGCTGCAGGAGGGGGTGGGACTGACCTGCCATCTCTCCACCTCCTTCTCTGAAGGGAAGCCCCCCCATGCCTGTCTTCAATCACCACTGGCTCTGTGTTTCTGCCTCTCTTCTGTGTGATGCCTCTGGTGCAGTGCTGGGTCCGGGCAAAGGGAGACGCTCTGCTTGTGATGGGAACACATCTCTCAGTGACCCATAATTTGGGATCCCTGGATGGGGTCAATATTATTATCATCTTTTACTCACTGACCTTAAAGAAATTTGCAACAAAAACTGCTATAGTGGTGGCATTGCGGCAGAGCTTAAAACTTTGGAACTGGGAAACCCTGTTTAAATCCCGGCAATGGATCAACATCCTGTGATTCTGTACAAATCATATAATCTCTCCCTGCCTACAAAAAGTGAATGTGTCCTTGTGTAACGTAAATGGTGCTCAAGTAAAGCGCTCCAATACCTACGGATCGAGTTTGTTCTTTATTAAAACTAAAACAAGCATTGCAAATGCAATAGGTCTCGCCTTTCATTAAGTTAAAGCCATTTGCTTTGCTATACAATACCATTAGCAAAGGAAATGGCTTTAACTTAATAAAAGGCGAGACCTATTGCATTTTCAATGCTTGTTGTATATTTTTTCTGGTTATGTGTGGGGATATGTAAAACAGAGAAACTGCTGAGAAGATCCATTTCACATGTATATCATTATTGGACTCGCATTATGGCCAGTCTTGCGCTGTCAGATGAGCTAGTTTAACCCATTTGCTGCGGGAGTAATTCCCCCACGGTGCGGGGGGGCGGAGCTCGTCATGAGTCACAGTGGAGCTGTGCTCACGACTCCGCCCACTAATTAATTCACCCGCAAAGGCAGGGAATCAATCGCGAGTGGGCAGACCACGGCAGTTATGACGAGCCCAGCTCGTCATGAGTACAGCTCCACTGTGACTCATGATGAGCTGGGCTCGTCATGAGCATGGAAGCGGTTAAAATGTTTTGGCTGTGTTTTTTTGGTCGCTCACGGCTCGCAAAATTAAAAAAAAGAAAACAGTTCACGCAGTGGCCTATCTGGCCAACACTGCGTATTCTATTGTGACTTTGAGTAAACTAGAATACGAGATGTGTAGTCCAACTGTTAAACTGAGGGTAGGGTTAAAACTTCAGTAGTTTTGTAATTATTTCATTGTTATATTCTGCATCAAAGGAAAAGGCCAAACATGAATGTACTTCCATAAAGATATCACTTTAAATTAAAAAAAAATAATATATATATATATATATAACTATCTCACCTATTTTGTGAATTCTTACATTCTGGACCACAGCTTACATGAAAAAATGCAAATTGCAAAAATCCAGAACCGTCTGAGAGCATTACCCTAAACCCACAACACAATGCATCATATTTGCTCCATCTCTTGATCATCTCTCTTGGTCCTATCATTATTATTAACTAAAGCCATGCTGTCCACTACAAAAACCTATGTACACAACAACTTGCTGTTATAAAATGTGTATAAACATATATATATATATATATATATATATATAAATATATATATATATATATATATATATATATATATATGCGGTATGTAACGTCCTCAGCAGTACAGCATACAGCCAAATTGAGGTAAAGACGAGACGAGACCCAACTCGTGGTGTTTAGAGTTTTATTGCGACCAACACCAGTCTGCCACGACGCGTTTCGGCTACCAAAAGCCTTTATCACATGACGACTATATATATATATATATATATAATGTTCTTTGGTAAAGGGATTTCGGCCAGAATTTTTAATCAAACTCTGGACTTTGTTGTGCATTAGTGCGGCCCTCAATTGTTCCATGTGGCTGCATTAAAATTCAAGAAAATATCCTGATACATACATGTTTTCAGCAATTATTAATTATTGTCTGAACCAAACCTACTACATGTAGGGTGCTGCGTGCAATAAACACTAGTACATTCCTTCTAGCAGAGAACTTGGTGCGATTCTGCTTGGTTGGAAAAGGACATGAAAAACAATTCTTAGGGCACAGAGACAACCCACTGTGGAAACTAAGCAATCTGAAGGATACGAGGCGGTGTCACCTACTATAGGTTTACCGAGTCTAACTACAAGTACCATCATGCCCGTGAGGACACGCCCATTGGGCGGGACAACACTAGTAAAATACTCACCTGACACCGCTGCCCCCCAAGATGCCTTCCCGTGATCAAGGGCGGATGGCCACCAGAAACGCGTTGGGAATGAAAGGCGGATTTTAGTCCTGTGAACGAAGATGTTTTTCCGTGTCACCTTGCAGAAATAAAGCTTCCATACCTTGAGTGAAGGCCTCCAATTGTGGATTCTTTTGTAAATGGAATATTTGCGGCCGCCCCAGGTCGCGGAGAGCCTCTACCGCGGAAGAGCGGGTCCAGTGCTGATACGACATCGGCGCAAAAGGAACTTGGTGCGATTCTGCTTGGTTGGAAAACAATTCTTAGGGCACAGAGACAACCCACTGTGGAATCTAAGCAATCTGAAGGATACGAGGCGGTGTCACCTACTACAGGTTTACCGAGTCTAACTACAAGTACCATCATGCCCGTGAGGACCCGCCCATTGGGCGGGACAACACTAGTAAAATACTCACCTGACACCGCTGCCCCTCGAGATGCCTTCCCGTGATCAAGGGCGGATGGCCGCCAGAAACGCGTTGGGAATGAAAGGCGGATTTTAGTCCTGTGAACGAAGATGTTTTTCCGTGTCACCTTGCAGAAATAAAGCTTCCATACCTTGAGTGAAGGCCTCCAATTGTGGGTTCTTTTGAAAATGGAATATATATATATATATATATATATATATATATATATATATATATATATATATATATATATATATATATATATATAAACGTTCTTTGGTAAAGGGATTTCGGGCAGAATTTTTAATCAAACTGTGGACTTTGTTGTGCATTAGTGCGGCCCTCAATTGTTCCATGTGGCTGCATTAAAATTCAAGAAAATATCCTGATACATACATGTTTTCAGCAATTATTAATTATTGTCTGAACCAAACCTACTACATGTAGGGTGCTGCGTGCAATAAACACTAGTACATTCCTTCTAGCAGAGACAGATCTGGCTAAAATAGGTGCACTGGCCAGCAAAGCGCATTAAAATAGTGCACACCCCACAGTGATGCAGTGGCGTAGACTAGAGGATTGTGGGGAGAAGCCAATATAATATCCCATTCTAAGGCTGCCTCTTCGCACCACACAAATGCACCCCGTGATGGATGCTTGTATGTGTATCAATAATTCCATATAACCAATGACTGCAATAGTGACAGAAGTGATGACAAGAGTACTCACGCTACAGTGTTACACCAACGTTGGTAAATATGTCATACGTTTGTGGGTACGATATCACAGATGATGGGACCTGAACCATTCCAAAATTAGGGGCTTCGAACAAGTCAGATGCTTCAAAAATCAAGCTCCCGCCCAGGGAACTTTCTGAATTATATATCGTAACGAGTGATGCGATGCAAATTTACATTTTGGCCAGTTAGTCTTTTCAAATTGGCAAACTTTGCTCTCCATAAGGTTTAAGAAGTTATTCTACACTCTTGGGGCCTACAGATACGACGCTTACCAGCATCAGCAACAAAACGAAACGCCGCGTGTCATCCACGAGAATCCAGGCAGCAACTCATCTGTATGTGCCCCCGCATCACTACTGTACTGTATTTGTATTATATCTGTAAACTTTTCAATAAAAACTCTTGAAATATAAAAAAAAAAGAAGTTATTCAACTTTGCAAAAATTCACCGCGGGCAAAAATACCTGTACAAATAAATGTTTTTGCAAAATAATTTTCATACTAGTGGAAGAGATGTTTTTTGTTGTTGTCTTTTCCTCTAGCAAAGCCTTCAGTGAGAGACATATTTATATAATGTTGCAAATCCATAAATCTAGAACCCTGCTCAAACCTAGTTGCTTTAAACATGTTTCTGAAGACTTTCTGTTTACTCTGCTGTGAAGAGGGAGGCACATATTAGGTGTTACAGTTACCGCAACACTTCCTCAGCACTGCCACCACCAGAGCACGGAGAAACACCACACTGGACACTGGGCATTTTACATTCCCTTGATTTCTTGTACCATACACGTTCTTCACTGTACATCTACAACACTGCACTCGCGAAGACGCCTGCAAGACGCGCACTTCCAACACAATCCCATCTCAAAAGACGATTCCATTCATAATGGGGATAATTAAAAAAACTCCACAACATTAAAAAATAATAACAAGTACTTTTAAGTCTTGTCTACAATACCAGACCGGTAATTATAGCAAAGATAAAATATCCAAAGAACGTACTCAAAGTAAACTGTTCGCATGGTTGTGAAATCTGCATTAAGGATTTACAGAATAGAGCCGAGACGCTTTCATTTGCTTCTTTGGCATCACAGGCTTCTATTTTTCCAGTCAAAAAGTAAACGTCTAGTCTGTAAAAGGCGGCGCGAGGGAGGCGGCCGTAGGAGTTCCTCGCGCTGCTCTTTCGTCCCCCCTCGCGCCCCCCACCACCACCCCCCTCCCCAGCCCCCAGCAGGCCGGCGTTCTTGGCTTCACTCGGCTGGTTTGTTGGAGCCATGACGTGCATAGCTTTCAGAGTGTGACCCCCGTGGCAAACCTGTAAAACATTATACAGGATGAATAAGAACTTTCTTATTAGATCTGCAGCTGGGCTGGCTGGAAACAGACATATGGCAACAAGGATGTTTTGGAAGAAAGGCATTGCTTGACAAAGAAGCCAGTCTCTTGAATAAAGGTTTATACTGGCCCTTTGCTCTGTTTACAATACTATGCGCCAGAGGCAGGGCTTGCCTTCTTCGACATATTGTTATTTAGCCTCCTAAAACTAATCACTTTCTATGTTAAGCACGCTGCGCATAGTTGAAGACTTTTCACTAAGAAATAGAGGAAAAATGTCTGGCTTTATAGTTTCGAAAGCTTTCTCTTTTTTAACAATCTGGAAGTGCCTGACATTCAATCCATAGGGCTCAGTCTCAAATAATTGTATGAAAACCAAAAGATTTTGTTCGAACACGTGTACAGGTAGAATAAAAAAAATGCCTGTTTACCTTCCAGCGATGATTTGGCGTCAACAATACACGTTTGACGTTTGCATTTTGTGGTTTGCTCGGAGCACCTTCCGTCAAACATCAAGTTAATTCTTAGCAGTGACGGTGTCGCCCACTGCTTTCAAGCAGTGCGAGAAGAGGAAACGTAACATCATAATAACTTTCAGTTATTATCATGTTATGTTTCCATTGCGAGCGGGAGGGTGGGCTTGGCTGCTCTGCTTACGAAGCAGGGAAGGGACCGTTTGGTTTGCCCACTCAAGTGGCAATGACTGTTTGGTCGGCCCTTTCGGCCCGCCCAAAGGAGTCATGCGCACTTCCCTGTTCTCCATGCAGGCCGCATTACAGCCTTCATGGAGAAAATGCCCACCCCTACAATCCCTGAGTCAAAGTGCTCAGACCAATCACAACGCTGCACTGCAGCGCTGTGATTAGCTCAGGGGAGGGAGACTAACTGCCTGCTTCCTGTTCCTGGAAGCAGACTCAGGAGAGCAGGAGCACAGAATACGAGGGATCCGGCATTAAACTAAATTATTTTTTGGGGGTTACATTTCTAAACCCTGCTCCCCCGTGCAACACCCCTCACGGTGACAATCCCGCACCCGCCCCCCTCACATCCCTGCCTGACAGCCATGCCGGCTGCTCTGGTTCTTAGCATAAATTGCAGAACATGCAATGGTGGGTTCAGCTGGTAAGCAAAAAGTTCACAACACTTCAGTTCGACTGTCTCCATTCACTGAGTGGTCGCTGCCCTGAACTTCAACAACTGGATTAGTAGAAAGTTGCACAGTGTAGCCCACTTAAAATTAAAAATACTAAAAAGAGAATACTATCAGCTCCTTGGTTCTGCACTGATTTTGCGGCTGCTAATAGACACGGTCAAGTTACAAAGTAAATGGAGGAAAGTTTACCTGGAAGAAGCTAAAAAGACATATCAATCGGAACTGAAAATCTACAAAAAATACTTTATGAATCAGCCAATAAAAAATTATTTTCTGAGATCATTTCAGCAGCCCATAACTCTACCAGTGAAGTTTTCAAAATTGTTAAAGACGTCTTTCTTCCCCCATCACACCAGAGCATATGATTGGCTCCCAGCAATTGAGTGAATCGCTTTCAAGTTGTTTTTATGAAAACATACATTTCATCACCCAATTTTTCAAACAAGTTGAAAATGAGAGGTGGAAGAGTGAGATTGTTTTCTCTAAGACGGTATCCACATCACATTTTGATCATTTGGCGGTAGAAACTGTAAACTGATATATTGGCTGTTAAATCAGATTTGCAGCTAGATCCTCTGTTGTTATCTTTGCCCCAGTGATTAACAATTTGTGCAATGCTTCCCTTGAAACGGAGATTTGATCTCCGACATGGAAAGAGGCCCAGATGTACCCAATATTTAACAAAACAAACCTCTGCTGATCGTCTTTAGTTAAGTTATTACAGACCCATTTCATGGCTCCTTTTTCCTGCAATGATTCTAGAAAAGGAAGTTAATAAGCAGCTCTTACTACATATTGGAGCCAATAACATCTGGGATAAGACTGAAGTGGGTTCTGGCCAATGCACAGCACAGGGACTGCTCTTTTAGTGGTAGTCGATGAATTAGGAGAGCATTTATATAAGGCTATAGTGCTGCACAAGCATTATTGGATCGCAGTGCAGCCTTTGTCACAGTGTCTTGTACTACCCTCATAAAAACATTATGTACAGTAGGAATTCGGGGAGAAGCACTTGATTGGCTTACTTCCTTTCTATCTATTTGAATCCAGACAGCTAATATGTGGTATTTTTATTATATTTATAGTGTTTTATAAGCGCAAACATGACCATGACAGTATCAGAGCACTGTACAAAAGCTTATGAGGGTTGCAATACAGAAACAACACCTGTCACTTAAGATACTCTGTACATAGACTTCGAAGAGGAAGGTATAAAACAATTGAGTGCATTATTGAATAGGGTGATTGACAGTTTCAAAAGAATTGTCATGGATATAGTTCAAAGAGCAAGGCATTAAACAAAAGTATACAACATCGAAAGGGTGACAGTTACAAAAAGGTTCTCTGAAAACACATTTTTCTAGTAGTAAGTCTTTAACTTCCTTCTTGAAAAGCCGGAATGAGGTAAATACTCTCATTGAGGCTGGTAGAGAGTTCAATTTTTGGAGCAGATCCTGAGAAAAACTAACATACCTTTTTCCCCATCGGAAAGCAGGTTGGTGCCCATGGGCTCAAGTTTAAGCTCCACATTGTTTATTTTATACATCGTTAGTTAGCCTGATGAAGAGTTTTTGCTTTTCCATAATGTCATACACAGACAAGACACACATTGTATTTACCATCATTGATGAGACTACAGCTGAAATTGTTTTTCATGCTTGTATGGTTTTGATGGCTCAAGGGATGTATAAAAATGCCCTTAAATTGAATGGTGATAAAAAGTACCTTTGATTTTGACCCTTGTTAATGACTTACACCCCAAATTAGTGGATTGCTGACTTGGAAAGGTTCCTTACACCAGTACATTCTTAAAAAAATGTGGATTTCTTCACAGAAAGGGAAATCTCATTCGAAAAGCAAATTAATGTAGTCGCGGCATACTGTTTTTAGGTCGAGCCTAGAGCAGCGTGCATGCGCTGTTTGCTCGACTTTTAGTAATGGGCTTTAGAAAGCTCACCACACGGTTGTGCGTGTGCTTTTGATTTTCTCCGAGTCTAATGGGTTTTAAGTGCATCTTTCTAAGAAAAATAGCACGTAATTGGGCAAAGGCGGGGGCACGTCCCGCCTGTGCTCTGACCACGGCCTATTGCTTGTGGTTACCCACACAGGCCACATCTGTTTTCAATTATCGTGCCCACACACAGGTGCGATAATTGAAAACAGATCGCTCGCTGTGGCGCGAGCGCGCGCACCACCCACGGGCTTGTTTTTTAAATCATACATCTGGGTGATTTTCAATAATCCCAGAGTGGCAGTTTAACATCTCATTCATTTTAGCTTCACTCTCTTTCCCGAAAAACTTGTATTGCCTCAATGGGCGTTGTAGCGACACAGGCAGCCTTGCAGCACGTGATGGGGCTTCAGGAAACCCCCTAACCTGCATAATGGCACAGTTTTATGGGGTTTCACCTGTCCAGGTGAGTAAAGCCCCTGACAAACATTGGTACACATCCCGGCCCCAGTTGCAGGTTTACCGGCGAGCCGCCCTGCTCCTCAAACAAACCCTTCAGTGTATGCCGCCACCCCGTTACATGGCATCATGATGCACTAATGTGATAGGTCATAGGGTGGGAGGGGCCTCCGCTTCTGCCATCAGTAGGGCAACCACATCTCTGTGAGTAGCGTTTCTAATAGTCAATGGGACAGAGGCAGATGGATGTTAACCGATTTCCCAAAATAGCCGAAATGTGTCCAAAGTGGAGTTAAGTTCACAGCTTACACCGCTAGTCCCCGGGGCCTGGACAGGTTGGCCACAAGTTACGCCCTTCGCCCCCCTTCCCGAATGCTGGGAGTGCATTTTAGGGGTCTTAGCCCCACCCAGCACTGAAAGTGGCAACGACTATTATTCTTAAAGCAACTGTATTGTACGTGCAAACATGATTTTCTGCTGCAGAGAAAGAAAGCTCTACTGTACTGCACCAATCCAGGCGCTAAAATGTTTTATGTGATTCTATTCATGGAAACCGATGTGAGTGGACATGTGTCCTGGTAAATGAAAGTACTGTTACAAAACCATAGGGAGGAAAATGACCTAAATCCATCTTGGCGCTAGAGGGAGTCACTGCACTTGGTGTCTGTTGTAATGGCGGGTATTACATCGTATTCTGCGGCTGCTGTTGGTTCCCATCAGCCGTGTGTAGCACAGGCCTGAACCCCAGCATTCTATCTGCTTCTGGGACACACGTGCCATTAGCACCGGTAAACCTATTCTTCTCTTGTTCACTCTGTCTCTTTCCCTCCATAACAAATCTTCCCTTCTCATTTGCTTTCTCTCTCTTTGTCTTGCACTCGCTCACCATTTCGCCCCTCCCATTCTACTGCCTCTGTTCTCAACTTTCTGTCTCCCACTCTGCCTTGGCCCGTTGCTCTCACCTCTCTCTAAGCCTCAGCCTCTTTCTTCTCTCCTTCTCACTTTTTTACTTCCACCTGGTTTCTCCCTCTTCTTTCCTGTATTCTCTCTCTGCCTGGCGTGCCTTTTCCACTCATCTCCACCTTTCTTTTACCATTTCTCTATCTCATCCTTTCTTTATGCTTCCCTGCTCCTCTTTCCATCTGTCTTCTCTCTATCTTGCCTCTTCCACCTCCCTCCCTGTCCCCAATTCAAAATGTCTCTCTCTGTGCCAGTGTCTGCTGTGCCTGACAAAGGAGCCTATCACCGCCCAAACCTTTGGGCCTCTTAAAGCTGCAAATAATAAGTACACTATTTAACATATTTATAATGACCCTGCGGAGATAAATCGCTGTATTGTAAGCAAGCATTGGCAGGGCCAATAGGTCCGCCTTTGGGACCTTATAAGTATTTATTTCTGCAGCACAATATCCTTGGTGCAACATCAACTTTGCATGGCTAAACACTTATAATGCCCCAAAGGCTAGACCTATTGGCTATGCCAATGCTTGTTTCTATTTGCAAATACTCTGTAAAGTGTTTCCTCTGTTGCCAACTAAAGTGTGAAAGCTAGAGTATAGGTTACCATTTTTTCTCATCTGCACTACTGCAATCAATGCACTGTATTTGGGCATTTCTTCAAAAATGTTGCCCCGTTTGCAACATGTTCAGAACCCAGTCATCAGAATTCCTATGCCCTTTAAGCTCAACAACTAGGTTACCCAGACACCTAGGGCTATATTATGCACAGAGCACACTCTCCCTGTTTGCACCACAGTGCACCTTTCAAAAGGTGCACCCGTTGCAAACAGGGAAAGTGCACCCTGCTATGCTGAATGCACTGCCCTCAGTGCAGCTGTGAAATAAGGAGCAGCTGAACTTTCAAGAAGGAAGAGAGATTCTCTTGCAAGTGGGTGTGTGGAAATGTACCCCCGTGAGGGAACATTGGTGCAGGGTCACCCTCTCCTCCACGGGTACGAAGACTAAAAGAAGAGAGATCGGCACTGGAGTGAAGTAAAACAAACTAAGTTTATTAAATGCTCATGAGCAGGACTGCGTCCGAATGACACCCTCAAGTGTTGTGGGAGAAAGTACATTGAATACAAAAACCATCCCCCTTATACACAGTTTGTTGCAGTGTAATTGCATGGGAAGAAAAACTGGAGGGAACAGGTTTAAACACGGAAATAGCTACAGGCAAACAAGAGCAGATGGGTTCGGAAACATACAGGCAGCGCGCAAGCGACTGGGTCAGGGACAGCTGAAAAATATGCACATGGGCATTGTTTATTGCCATGTGTCTGTGTTAAGACTGAGTGGGCACAACCTTCCATTTCGTGGACATAGAACATGAAAGATTTAGTGTAATCTGGGGTACCTAATACTGGTGCAGAGCAGAGGGCTTGGTGTAACTGTTGGAAGGCGCTCTGACACTCAGCAGTCCATGTGAGGGGCACCAGGGTGTCTTTGGTCAAAAAGGCTAACAGAGGTTTGACAATATGCGAAAAACAGGAGATCCATTGCCTACAAAAAGAAGTAAAGCCAGTCAATGCACACACACACACATCCTTTTGAGTACGGGGTACAGGAGTGCCTAGAATGGTCCGAATACAATTTGGTGTAAGCGCACGTCCTTCCTTAGAAAGGTGGTGACCTAAATAGGTAACCTGCTGTCTACAATATTGAAATTTCTTTCTAGAGACTTTGTGATTGTGTGATGCAAAAAACGATAATAGTAACAATTTACCTACTTCAATTGCTCAGGAGTGTCAGCAGCGAGTAAAATATCATCTAGATACTGAATTAGGGCCACTCCTTTTGGCACAGAGAAGGAATCAAGTTGTCTCTTCAAAGCCTGACAGTAAATACTGTGACTTTCTGTACAGCCCTGTGGAGCTCTGCAGAAACGGAATGATCTATTTTTCAGTGTAAATCCAAATAGATAGCGGCTTTCAGGGTGAATAGATATTGAGAAGAACGCATTCTTCAAATCAATGACCGAAAATGTGGTGGCAGTGGGAGGGACTATAGTGAGGAGGGTTGCTATGTCCAAAACTACTGGATATTGGGGCACCACAATTTTGTTGACCTCATGCAAATCAATAATGAATCTGTAAATCTTAGTGTCTGTGTCCTTTTTAAGAATAGGCAGGATAGGGCTGTTGCAAGTATTATAGGGAACCTCTTCCACTACACCTACTTTAATCAAATCCTGGAGAATACCTGCAAGTGCCTCCTCGCCCTCTCGAGATACCTTGTATTGATGCAAACGAGGCAACGAGGCACCCTCCCTAACTTGAATTTGTACAGGTGGAATAACCATTTGACCCACATCAGTGTCTGATCTAGCCCACAAAGTACAAGGTAGGGACGCCAGAGTGGCATTCTCATTGATAAGGCAAGATTTATCAATAATTTGATAGTTGTCGTTAAGGATAACACGTTCACCTTCTGAGGAACAGGGTATTGTAGCACAAAAATATTTTAGCTTATCGATACCTACAATATTATCTGGAGTGTTAGGAGAGAGCAAGAATGGACATGTTGCAGTGAATTTATCTAGGCCGAATTCAAGTGGCTGTGATAGTGGACTAGGTGTATGTGTTCCGTTGAACCCTATTGTTATCTATGTGCTAGACAGAGGGGCCCTAGGAACCAGTCTTTTAGACAGGGCACTACGGGAAGCCCCTCTATCAACAAGAAATTGATCGGTAGATCCCAAGACATTTTAGTCAATATAGGGACTCATTTGATCTACTGGCACCTGAACCGGTCCCACACCCTTTCTTAGACTTCCCTATGCAAAATCAGAATCTGTAGGTGTATCAGCAGAGTAATCAGTCATTTGGTCCTGGTGTCATTTGTCAAAGGTATTAGGGTAGTTTGGTCCCTGTTCAACTGCCTCAAACCGGGGGCGAGCTCATGCACCTCCCCTGCTTCCTACATTCCTTGGGCGCCCTTTTATACTTCCCCTTCCCCACTGGTATTGTTGGCCTTGCAAATGGGGGCATTCAGAACGCCAGTGCCTAATCTCTTTACAATAGGCACACTGATCAGGAGACAAATTTGCCTGAAGGAGAGGGAGTGCTCCGGGTGTATGCATTGCATGTCCGCCTCTTACACCTCCCCTAAATGGTGGACCATACACTTAAGCCATCATAGCCTTTGTTTTCAAATCTTTAACCTTTTTATCCTCCCTTCCTTTTGCTTCTTGTTCCTGTCGTTCATAATATTGTGCAATTGTCAAAAGGGAAACTGGAGAGGACGTGGTCCAAGAACTTTCACTGGCCTTGAGGCAACTAGATATTTCAGGAAACACATTAGCAACAAATTTGTCAACAAACAGGTGTTTACCTGTCTCGTCGGCCAACGAATGGCCACTAAAATCATGAAATGTCTCCTCAAATCTTGAAAAGAAATCAGAAGCTGACTCATCCTTTTTCTGTTTACAGGATGCTAACATAGTCCAATCTATTTTCTTAGGGGGTATAAGAGTTTTTAGTTTAGTTACAATAGCTTTAGGGAGGTCTAATATCCCCTGTTGGGGCTTCTGGGCAGGTAACCTATCCACATTTATTTCTTCAAATTTTTCCCAAGTGTCACCAAATGCCGTAGCATCAACAATTTTACGTATCGTTCTCCACATATCAGGGGGAAAAACAAGCCTAAAGAACATATCTATATCCGCTAAGGTCATAGTGCAAGAGCTCCCTCTACCTTTTCATAGAAGGCGGCAGGGTTTTTCTGGGGGTCGGGCAAGGCAGTCTTAAGGGCTATAACATCTGCTTTACTCCAAGGAGTAAAGACCCAGTTATAAATGAAATATCCCTTTGCATCATCAGAACCCTTATCATCACTTGTTCCCGCAACCTTCCGGGGAACATACAGAGGTGCGGTTTCACGCATTGGTCTCATAGCATGCTCACTATTGCTGGGATCGTTCGCATCCACCGGAATATCCATCTTCTCTGTCTGAGATTCTGTTATCTCAACGCCTGCTTGCTGCTTTTTCCTTTTGCATTTTTAATGTATCATCCCATAATTTAACCGCTCGTCTAATTGTGTTAGCTATATTTTTGAATGGGTAAGTCCCATCTCCCAACTGCTTATAATCTGCATTCAAATCCTTTGGGCCTGATTTGCCAGAGATATGTTGCCAATTATATAATATCTCCCAACAGAAGTTTCCTAAAAAATATAACTGTTTTGCGTCTTTCCAAGCCTGAACTGTAGTTAAGAGGATCGTCGCTGTAGTCTTCCGACGAGATTCCTCTCTAGCACATGCCTTCAACTTGTCTTTATCGTCACTAGACAAAGTAGAGCGGGTCTGCCGCATGGATCGCTTATCTTTGTCCCTCTCTTCAGAGGAAGACATTTCCTCATCAGAGGCACCTCCCTTGGGGGCACTCGAAACAGAAGATATATACGGGGTGGGGGTTGCTCTAATATGATGCTATCATAATGAGGCATATTAAGTATTGGATAGACAGGACGTCTAATAAGATACTGGCCATTTATCTGCAATCGACGTTCTCTATCTTCCTGTTCTATTCCTTCCTGTACTTCTTTATCTCTTAATTCAAAACATTTCTGATAAATCGTCTTGCTTTCTTCTTTCTTTGATATAGCCTCCCCTTTCTTCGCTTTCTCTTGCACTTCCTTATCACACATAAACTATCAAACATATCCTGTCTACTCTTCCTTTTGAACAAACGCTGTTCACATACTGAACCTTCTTAAAATCAAATGATCCATTCACTGGCCACTGTAGATCAGGCTCTTTCTTTGTGTATTTGTTGCACAATGAGCCATACAGTATGGGACAAATGCCATATTTTATATACATATCTCTATTTGGGGTGACTTTATTCCAAAACAGTCCTAGTACTACAACAGCAGCACCACTTACGAAATGTGCCAAAGCAGGCATGCTTTTACAAATATAGGTACAATATTACTTATCCAAACAAGTTGCAGAAGGAGAGAAATCCCCACAATACATGCCTTCAGTCTTTGCAAAGAATGAATACCAAAACCAAACCAACCAATCAAGAGTGCTGCATCAGTGACTTTACTAAACAGAAGGTTTCAAATCCCACCTGCCGATCTCTGGTTGACCTAATGGTCATTGCAAATTCACCATCGAAGCCCCAGTCGAGACCGGCCACCACCCGGAGGGTCAAGTCAGGGAAACCGGAAAGTTCACGTTGGCTGCAAAGACAAAAGTCTTCTCATGCAGTGCGCGTCGTCAGTGATAATTTCGATCTTCTGCCAAGACCACTCCTTCAGATGGCCGCGTCTCCGATGGAGCCCCACTGCTGGGCGCCAATTGTGAAAATGTACCCCCGTGATGGCACACTGGTGCAGGGTCACCCTCTCATCCATGGGTCCGAAGACTAACAAAAGAGAGATCGGCACTGGAGTGAAGTAAAACAAACCAAGTGTATTAAATGCTCATGAGCAGGACTGCATCCGAACAACACCCTCAAGTGTTGTGGGAGGAAGTACATTGAATATAAAAACCATCACCCTTATATACAGTTTGTTGCAGTGTAATCTATGGGAAGGAAAACTGAAGAGAATACGTTTAAACACTAAAATAGCTACAGGCAAACAAGAGCAGATGGGTGACCAGATGGTCAGGAGATGAGGAGGGTGAGTAAGGAATGTTTATGGCGCCAATAAGTAATTTCTTGGTAGCATCTAAGACCAGGTGCACCACCAGCTGCAACCTCCCAGCATTTACATCAGATTGACCATGTCAGAGAGGTCAGCTAAAGTTAGAGGACACAGGCTGGGTAAAAATGCAAACAACAGAGACCAAATGAACACAACGGAAACTAAATGGACGCGATAGTCAAAAATGGCTGCAGCTTATACTAACATAGAATTTACACTTCTCCACAGGTGCAGTGAGTGACTGCACCCGCCTGCAAGGGGATGTCTGGGGGGGTTCATGAGACCACCTTTTCCCACATCCAGAGGGCTGCCATCAGGGGGTGCACTGAGAGTGCACCGCCTTTTTGTGGCACACTTTTAGCGCCTCCTGACAAATTCCTAGCCCTTGTGCCTTCATCAGTGATACGCCGCTGGTGTAAGGATAGTTCCTCATTTGCATAGGACGATGCTTCATGCAAATGAGAGAATGCCCTCTTGAGATAGCCCTGGAGCAACATGTCAGCACTATCAGTATTACAGAGAGCGCCGCCCCTGATGCTATACCGGAAGAGACTGCTTGTTGCCACGGAACTCGAGGCCCAGCCGCACATGGGCCGGCGGTCCAGGCTGTGCGCGTTAGGTGCAGCTGTATGGGGAAGTGGAGGTCGGCGTGTTCGAGCGAACTCACTGACACGAACTCCAAACACAGAGAATGGGTGCCCTCCGCTGAAGAGAGGAAAAAACTGGGTTGCTTTTCCAGACAGCACCTGTGTGAGACGGCAATTGTTTGTTTTCGAAATTTTATATAGCGTGAATTTAGTGACTCCCTCGACTGGGGGGAACATGGCGCCTGTTAGAAGTTGCTGAGCGGTCGCGGACTCCTCACTCTCCATGTCGGTGGGAATAGCACGAAGACGAGAATCTACATTTAAAAAATAATACGTGTCGCGACTTTTATGTTGCCAACAGATTTCAGGAGCTAAGATTTTTTTTACCTCCCACTGCCCCCTGGGATCTCCCGGGGCTCCCCGGCTCTCTCCTCCCGATCTTGGCTCTCGGACTTGCAGTGAGCGGTGAGCGGGCAGGATTTCTCTGGTGGGGGCCTCCCTTTCGCTCCCTTTTGCTCACAGACTTTGGACTGCTTTTTGGCTGTTGCCTTCCGGAGTAGGTTGTCTTTGGCTCCCACCCTGACGCTTGACGCTTGACGCTGGACGTATTGCCGGTCTCTCGGTCTCTGTGTTTGGACCGCAGCCGTGGCTCCAGGGATTGCCGAGTCACCGCTGCGAGGCGGGATTTGGAAGGAGGCAGCATCGAGGATCGAAAGAGGGCGGCAGGCGGTGGCCAGGATCGGCTTCCCTAACGTGGGAAGCCCTCTGACGCTTGGGGGATCTGTGGGGAGAGCGAGTAGCGAAAACAGAAGTGTGCCAAGAGATGAGACCCCCTCCAGATGCAACCGGTAAGGAGGAGAAGGAAGGGGGCACGGGCGCTGAGAGGGAGCTGCAGTGCTACCACGAAAAATAACAAGGTGGGTGACGTTGTCGGTGTCCCTGGAGCTTCCAGCCCACTACAGGCAAAGGCAAAGAGTCCCATAGCAGCTCTTGGAACTTTAGAATTAAATGGCGGGGGGAGAAAGGTTTGATAAAAAATAGCACTGTGAATAGAAACACTCTACGAAGCAAAGGCATTTGGGGGCTAGCTTTGTCCCCCAAAGAGAGCTTTCAAGGAGTTAATATTCCCAAAGCTATACAAGTAGAAAAAGTGACACCCACAAAAGGTACAAACCGGCCAAAGTAAGCAATAAAAAACAGTCTAAACATACAAGCACTGTAAGCACTCGTATTACTCCTTCCCTTCGTACCTACTTTAAGGTGCAGGCTCTAACTCAAAAGTCTCAAAACATACAGGCAAACCCAGACACCATAAAGTCGAATTTAAACTCCCCCGAAAACATGAGCATAAGAAGAGATATGGGGGCCGTAGAGCAAAATGAAATCATGATTTCCTTGGAGAATAGTTTTTCTGCTCTATCAGGGTTAGAAAACGATGAGGTTTTGCCACAGAGTAACCAAAATTTGGGAGCAATACAGAAATCTACCAGCATTAAAACTGCAAGGGACATTACCACCTCTCTCTCTTCAGATACTCCACAGGGTCTCAACGCTAAGTCTAACAGTCCACAACCTAGATCTCCAGTCCAAGATCAAGGCAACCGCGCAACCGCCCAGAGCAAGATACAGGGTCCACCAATAACACAGAGAACCTGCTCCTAAATCTGATCACAGAGATAAGGGAAAAATTCACAATCTCTGAGGCAAATCAACTTAAGATACAGGGGACCTGCGAGACTCTAGAAGCTAAAATAAATGATGTTATGGGGAGAGTAGAGGCAGTGGAAGCTACAGTGGAGAGCCTTACAAAGTAAGTGGCAGATAATATGGGGGAGATTAAGAGATTAAAATCGAAAGACAAACTTTTTGCTGACAAACTGGAGAGTCTCGAAAACAATGCCAGGAGGAACAATATTAGGATTTTAAATATCCCGGAAGATCTCGAAGGGGGAGACATAAGGTCCTTTATTATAGATCTCCTAAATGACATACACCCTGAAATTTAGAAAGCAACTCTACAAAACGACATCCAGAGAATCCACCGAGACCCCTTTAACAGACGACCGAGAAAGAAAACGCCTAGAAAAATACTTGTGAACTTTAATACTTACTCCGTAAAATAAGCTATTCTTTCACAGGGATTAAAAAAGGGGGAATATGCTAAATCAAACTGGTCATTCCGGATCAGATCGGACATTTCACGGACCACCCAGGATAGGCAATGGGAATTGGGTAAGCAGATTCAGGAACTAAAGAGCCTAGGGGCGACCGCCAAACTCCAAATCCCTGCCTCCCTAAAGGTTATGTGGAAGAATAAAATGTACCATTTTAAGGATCCGGAAGAAGTCAGCTCCTGGATTTCGCAGATTAAAGGCTCGTCAAACTAAGGCACAAGATTTTCTGAAATTTTCCAGCTCGACTTGAGGAGAGGAGAGTCCAAAGGAGAGAGGGTCTAGTACGCCTCTAGAGAAGAGGGAGGGTTCCCCGGGGAGGGAGGGGTGGAGAAGTTTTAAGGGTCTGCACCAAATTATAAATAACGCTAACAAAAATTCTTTTCACTGGGTGGTGGTGCATTATGGGAAAAAAACAAAAAAAATGTCCTCATTTTTAAAAGTATGCTCAGAAAATATGAACTATTAGGGCCCAAGAGCCCGTGCATGGAACTATTTACTGTCTCTGTAATTCTTGGGTAGCTCACAAACGTTAAGGATTCTATCCTGGAATGTGAATGGGTTCAGGTTCCCGGCTAGAAGAAGGAAAATTTTAGAATATTTACGCCTAACTAGCCATGACATAATTTTAATCCAAGAATCGCACCTACTAAAAGAAGAGTGGCCTGCAATACTTAAAAACCATAAATGGATTGAGCATTGCTTTTTCTCATCACAAACAGCCCCGATAAAAGGTGTAGCTATTTTTTTTAGGAAGAGCAATTGGGTAACCATTGGAAGAGTAGTGGCAGATCCCCATGGTAGATGGGTAGTGGTCAGGGCTAAGATCAGAACAACCTGGATAACCTTTGCCAGCTATTATGGACCAAATATTGACGATACGTCCCATCTCCAATCCTTGTTTCTTCAATTGACTGACGTTAATGACCAAATCATAATAAGAGGAGATTTTAATCTGGTACTAAATCCCACAAAAGACACTACATCTACAAGAGCTGCAGGGGCCACCCCAAAAACCAGCAAAACACTCAACATCTAATGACAGAAGGGGGCCTTAAAGACATCTGGAGAGAAAAAGGGCACGATTCCGGGCTGGCAGGGGGTAAATACACCTTCCATAATAAAAAACACGGCCACCAATCAAGAATTGACTTCCTTTTGGTGGATCGTATTACCTGTAGACATACGAATAGAATCACTCACCTCCCTGAACACCTATCTGATCATTCGGCCATCTCACTAGAAATTACGATACCACAGCGTGCTACCCTCCCCCCCGTAGATGGACTCTGAATCGGGTCATACTTCTTGAACCCTCAACTATTGACAAACTAAGACATGCTACTGCAGAGTTCTTGGCTTTAAATAAAGATTCAGCAGCTCTTACTATTATATGGGATTCCTATAAGGCCTTTTTAAGAGGATTATTAATTTCCCAATCTGCTTTACATAATAAAAAAACAAGAGAAGAAGTTGATAAAATAGAAGCCAAAATTGCCTAAAAATCTCTGAGAGTAGAACAAGTACCAACTGATCTGGCAACAACTCCCCCTGGCTAAAAATGAGTTAATAGCCTTCTTAAAAAGTAATAAATAGGAAAAAATGGGAGGCAAGCAGACTTGCTCATCACTATTACGGGGAGGGGTGCAGAAAATTTCTGGCATGGAAAATAAAATCGGACCTGGTCAGAAACACAGTGAGGAGCCTGAAGTGTCCCATTACTAAGAGAGTTCCAGATAAAGACATGGACATTGAAGATGCATTTGTAAATTTCTTCTCAGACTTATACTCTGAAGACTTAAACCCCTCGCCAGATATGTTGGAGATTTTCTTTCAGGATATCCGACTTCCCATTATATCCATAGCAGACAGGGAAAAACTGAGTAACCAGATCACATTAGAAGAAGTAATACAAACAATGAAAACTCTAAAAAAGGGAAAAGCCTCAGGCCCGGATGCCATTCCAAACAAAATTTATATTGCTCTGAAAGATGAGCTGGCACTGTTTTTATCCCAACTTTTTAACTCCTTGTTTAAGGAAGCACAGGAAATACCACCATCGTGGAATGAGGCAACCATTACATTAATTCTGAAGCCAAACAAGAACCCGGAAAACTGCAAATCCTATAGGCCTATCTCATTGTTAAAGAGCGATCATAACATTTACACCCAAATCATTACAAGAAGACTGGACAAAACTCCAGGCCTAATGATTCATCCTGATCAAAAGGGCTTTGTAAAAGGGAGGCAATTAAGAGAATTAACAAAAGACCTAATAGGGGCAATAGATCTGGCAACCACCCACCAGATGCCACTGGCAGTATTAACCTTCGACGCTGCCAAGGCCTTTGATAGGGTCAGTTGGTCTTTTTTAATGGAAGTACTTAACCGCTTCAATCTGGGAGGAAGCTTTGTGGAAGCAGTCAAAGCTCTCTATAAGGTACCGTCGGCAAGGATACTTGTCAATGGGAGTTTAACAAAGCAATTTAAAATCCTCCGGGGGACCAGACAGGGGTGCCCCCTCTGGCTTCTCCTTTTTAATCTCTACATAGAGCCCCTGGCCTGTAAATTAAGATCATGTCAAGGGATCCCACCTTTCACTTGTATGGGTTGGGAAAAAAAGATAGGACTCTACGCAGATGACTTAATGATCCTGACGGGGATTTGGAAAAAGCTCTTCCAGATATCTGGGCACAGTTAATCATCTTTGGAAAGATATCCGGGTACTCCATCAATCAGCAGAAAACAGAGCTGATGTTGTGGAATTCCCCTTATAAAAGTACACTTGTAAAATCGCAAATAAGATATCTTGGTATTCAAATAACAAAGGAAATAGATAAAATTGCTCAACTAAATTTTGAGAAAACCTTGTGCAGTGTAAAACAGCAACTGCTGGCATGGGAGAAATTTCCGCTATTAATTATAGGTAGGTCTAATCTACTAAAAATTTCGATCTTACCTAGGTTTACTTTCCTTTTTGACACCATCCCCTTAGATTTCCACAAAGCATGGTTTAAGAAAGCACAAGGGCTCTTCTCCTCATTTATTTGGGGGAGAAAGTCCTCTAGAATTTCACAAAGGAAACTTAGGCGGAAAAAAGCTAAGGGCGGCATAGCAACACCAGACCTCTAGCTCTACTATTGTGCCTTCCACCTTAAAAGCTTTTGCCAACTCCTTAATAATTCCCAGACATACTCTCCTCTTTTTAAAGCCCTACCCACTCCTTACAATCCTCAAACAGACTCATTCCTGTTAAAATTTGGACACCCAAAATTTTACAAAAAAGTTAGACTGAAGATTCTCACTGCTGCCCTCAACGTTTGGGTTCTAGTGCGGTCATTGCTTGACATATCGTACTATAACCAAGAAGCACCAATATGGGACTCCCCGGGCACCCCGGCATGCATGCAGGATATTTTGACTCTACCTTTACATAGAGCTGGGATAGTTAAATGGGGGGAGCTAATAGTGGAAAAAGACCTAATCCCATGGCGGTGCTTCTCAGACTTAACAAATAACACCGTCTCAAGATTTAAATACGTGCAAATGCTTGGCTGGTCAAGATCAAGCAGACATGAGCTAGAAGGAAACGGGGAATTAATAAATCAAATTGCCACTAGACCCACCAAAAAGGAGGTAGCTGCTTGGTACTGGGTTCTGATAGAAACTGGAGACAACATGGAGATCCTGTTTACAGAAAGCTGGAAGAAGGACATGCCGGACGAAGACCTCGACACTCTCGGGCAAGTATCAATGTCTACACTTTGGTCATGTGTGAAAGCTGCCCCATTACAAAGAAACCATCTTTTTATTGTCCACAAGGCTTACTGGACACCCTCGAAACTTTCTAAAATGGGGGACGGAGCGGCAAGGAAGTGCCCGAAGTGCGGTGATGTCAACGCAAATGAGGTACATATGTTTTGGCAATGTCCTTTGATCAGGTCTTTCTGGGATCATGTGAGTAACATTATTTCTGAAATTATGGGCGGAATGGTGGGGCTAACCACATCAATAGTGATTTTTGGGGTATGTGTAAAAGAGGCGGTAAACCAAGCTTTGTCCAGGGACCAGAGGGCACTAATTTTTGTATTAATCTGTTTGGCAAAATGGGAAATATGCATTAAATGGGTTTCACCAATCCCACCCACTAAGTCAGAATGGGTTTGCTCAGTCCAGCATATCTCAACTCTTGATCGAGCAAGTAAAAGAAGTAAAAAAAGCAAGGTTTTGGGATATTTGGGATCGGTGGTTTACATCCTTTGCCTCTCTCTAAGACGGCTGTTATACTTCCTATACTGTTTGTTCTTTCTTTTTTCTATGGTTCAATGATTACAAACTGGCTTGTTTTGCCTGAAAGGACAAAAAACAAGCTAACGCTAGATGGAAGCCGCCTATATACAGGAGGAGCCTGGTCTTTTTCAATTAAAAATTGTTTTCATAGATTAGTACCCGGAGGTTCAAACTAACCCTCTCTTCCTTGAGAAGCGACTGGGTATTTTTTCTTCATTTCCACCTTCGATAGTGGATTGCAGTTTTTTGTTAAAGCGGCTATAACCTCCAAACTTACGAGCTTTCTTTGTTAAATGAGGACTAATAATAAAAAAAAACTATCAGTATTACAGAAGGGGCCAACACAAGCTTCAGCTGCCCCTTCTGTAATACCAAACTGCCAGGGGGTGCAGAAAGGGAGCACACACGCTCGTTGTGCCCCCATGGCACTTTGTGCAATATGGCCCCCGGAGTCTCACAGTGGCTTCCAGCAGGGCCGGACTGACTACCGGGCATTTTGGAATGCTGCCGAGCTGGGGGCTGATTTCACTGCGGTGGGGGCTGATTTTGTTGATGGAGACCTGCGTGTGCTTTGAAATAAACAACGCAAAACGAATTCCATTCAGCACATGCATCAACGAAATCAGCCCCCAGCTCAGCAGCATTCCAAAACACCCGGTAGCTAGTCCGGCCCTGGCGTTCAGTAAACTCACAAGCATTGTCCAGAGAGCCTTTCCCCAACAAGACTTGGTGATTATCTGTTCTAGGCTTTTAATACATTATGAACAGACCTTTACCATCTACTGATGCCCTTCTACCTAAAAATAAAAGGTGAGTGGTGCACTTCCGCCCGGGGCCCGGAGCAAGGATAGGACAGAGGATAGTTGGTTTGCCACACATCCCTTAAAGCAAAGATGTGCTCTGCCTCCCCCGTCAGCCATAGACCCTAATACTATAGGTCTCCTACCCCGGTATAACTCTACTAGGGGTCACCCTACTACGCCTGGTCATCAGACACAATTTGGGGAACCAGATCAGCTGTAGTGCACCACTCACCTTTTATTTTTACTTGGTCCTGATAAAGTGCCACCAGACCCGTTAGGGTCTAAGCAGGCACGAAACATGTTGACCCACTACACCACCTCAGCCCTATAGGAACATTACATCTGTGTAGGGCTTCCTCATATTTTAATCAAGCCTGAGCTACCACAGGAATAAAACCTATGACAGTAGGGCAGCTCTAGACTTATTTTAACTCACTTCCCTGTGCACTACCCAACCCTCACACCTGCATGCACCCTACAGCTTCTTCAAAAGATCTCTGCCATAGAGCCCCGTTCACGAGAGCCCGGCATTGCAGCGCCGGTCTGACAAGGAGCTTGGCCCAATGATGAAGCATGACATCCTTCGTGGTGTGTGAGGGCATCACCAAGAAAGACCTCCCTTTCCCCTCCCCCCCACCAGAAACTGCACACCCCTTTGATACACAATTCACCCCGGAGCTCGTGTGCAGGACCTGCTTAAATATAGCTCCTAGTCCCCCTTGTTTTTGATATTATACAAACTTGTACATAACAAAAAAATCTGAGATGTTTGTAAGCTAATTAATGCACTTTAAAAAAAAAACAATACATAGCCACAGAAACACACTGAAACGCCCCCAAACTTGAACAGAAACAAATCTTAGATTATAGTAAACGAAACTAGTCAACTGAGAAAGCCAATGCACAACCACAGTAATACACAGCAATGCCTTAGTAAAGTAGGTCTGGTGGGTGGGGAAATACCCCTGCAGTCGGCAGGGAATAAACAAACAGATACACAAAACCGAATAGAGAGTGACAACAGATATTGAAAAAAACTACATACATTTTCTTTTACGTTCTACATTTATGTCTCATTCAAATTTCTGGGTATTTTGGTTACACTCAATGACAATTTAGAATAATCAATCCAGAATAAAAGGCTAGAGCAGATTTAGGGGCGTCCCGTTTGCCATATCAAGTGTACTTGCTGCAGCAGCAGACTGTTTTAGAAGCCAGGTGGACCAGGGTGGGCTACTATCTTGGTCATGCTGGATTTAGCGGTGGATTTAGATACAGTCTAGCCAACACGAATGGTTCAACAGCTACATCTTCTATGTGTGGACCCCATAGACTCCTTCATTTCTTTCTTACGCATAGGCTTTAAATTGATAGCTGGGGACAGTTCAGAGCAAAGGCATTTAGTTTACATGTGGGGTGCCATAGGAATCCTCACTTATCTTTACTCTTTTTAATCTTCATATTTTTCCCTTGCAGCTTTGGTGAGGTCCTTTGGCTTCCACGTGTTACCCTATGCAAATGACACAAGTCATTGTGCCAGTTGCAAACAGTTTGCTGTTGATAGCCGATACATTTAAACATTTCATGGCTGGTGTTATAAGATCGATGAGAGAAAAGGTTTTACAACTGAATGAGGATAAAACAGACGTTATGGTGTTTGGGGCACAGCAGTCTATTTGGTCAGAGTTATGGTGGCCAAATCATGTGGTCCCGAAACGTTCATGTGGTTCTTTTTGATAATTTCTTAAATTCTAATATGCAGGTTAACCATATTTCTAGTACCTATTTCTATATCATCAGAACCTTAAGAAAATTATTTCCTTTAATTCCTGCAGAACTTCGTAACTCAATGGCCATAGCGCTGATTACTTCGCAATTAGATTACTGAAATGCATTGTACTTAAATACCAACAATTCTTCTTTGAACAAACTCCAGCTTGTTCAAAATGTGACAGCGTGTCTTATTTTGAATACCCTAAATATCTCTCAGTCAGAGAAGGCCTTCAAAACCTCCACTGGCTACCAGTCAGGAAACAAGTGATTTAGTACAATATTTCTGGCTTTACACCAAAAGGGATCTTTGCTCATCAGATTGTCTTTTCAATGGTATAGTATAGGCCAAATAGGCCTCTGAGATCAGCATCTAGCAGAAAAGTGATTGTTCTGAGGTTTCGGAAGGCTAGATGGGGTGGACATATCTTTTCCGTCGTTGCTGCAAGCGTGCCGGACTGGCCTACCGGGCATAGGGCATTTCCCCAGTGGGCTGGAAGGGTGGGACCAGTTTAGGAGCAGTGGAGGCCATTTTTTTGTTGCAGGGGATCAGTTTTGCAGCAGTGCTGCAATATCGATCCCCTGTAACAAAACCAGTAGTGCTGAGTGCTGTTTTAGTTAAGCAGCAGTGCTTCACACTAGTACTCTTGCCCACCCCGTGGGCCCCCTGGACCTGGGGCCAGATCAATACAATTGCCAGGGCTGCTTTGCATTCTCGGTCTGGGCCTGGCTGCAATACTATGGAATACTCTTCCTACTAGCGTTGCAGAAACAGAGATTTTTCTTCTCTCAGAAAACATCTCAAAACTTGGCTCTTTTCCTCAGATTTTTTGTTACTATAGTTTCAGAACCAGTTATAGGTTTCTCGCTTCTTATTTTTCTTTTGTCTTTTTGTTTTAGCATAGTTCTTTTTGTGTGCTTTTCCCCAGCAGTGGGTCTTTGTTTTCAGAACATGGCTTTGTGCTTTGATACCTTCGGGTTAGTGTGCTTAATAAATTTGATTTCATTTCATTTATTGACTTTGATTTGGTCAGGCTTTTGGTTCGGTAAATCTAAACTTTGGGTAAAGAGGAGCTCAGTAAGGTCTTATAACTGGACCTCCAACCTTCATATCCTATAATCCACAGCAGGCTTGAATGATTGGTTTGTGCATTCAGTTGAGCTTTTAGTTTAAAAGACAACCATGGGTCTCTAAGCTGGTTACTGACAAAACCAAACATGACAACTACACACAGTTTAGATATCTTTGCCTATCTCTAACTCTAGGCACTATTGTCTAGCTCCTTTACCAATAATATCATCAACAGTTTCTTTAAACATTGTGCAGCACCAAAGATATGGCAAATGTTAACTAGGTTCTTGAACACTTTATGTTTTTCAAATCTGCATTAGTATCGGCCTGTCTTCCTACAAAAAACGTGTGCTATGTATTCCTTCTGGGGCATACCATTAGCAGCTGCACGTCAAGGCACACATCCCCTCCACATACACTAAACAAACAACAAAGCAATGTATTTGCAACGTTTGTCTGGAAGAGAAGCTTTTCTGTAATTTAAAAAACTGGTCAATGTTAATAGTAAGCTAAAGATGGGAAACGTGACCTTTTCATTGTAACCAGACGTTGTGTTCCACGTGTTCATTGCACTGTGCACTGGTAGCACAAGTTGTCATCTAATTCTTTACCATGGGTCAAAAATCATTCCGAAATACAAAGCAACACTTCCAAGGGATCAATGGCATTTGACCTCAATACACCAATTCTATCTGCAAATCATTTTGATCTGGTTCACATTTCGTGGAACTGAGAAATTGTTTGTGTGCTGGAGGGGGATTGACCCTTGAGGGGGTGTGGACAATCTTTCTTCGTTATTAAACACTACATATATTACACTTATCCAGAACAATTATATGTTGTTGTCACTGGCACTTATAAACCATAAAGTCTAAAAGGACCAAGTGTGGTGCTCATCATGGTGTCTGCTGCAGCAAGCTCTGCTTTGAGCAGATTATGAGCTGCTTCTAATGTCTTCTTATTTCGTCTGCTGAAAGATAACAGGTGGATAGAACAAAAAGACCACCTCATGGGCCCATATCTAGTCACTAGGAGGGTTTTTAGAACTTTATTCAGGTAAGTACCGACCTAACTTCATTTAGGATGTGGTGTTGCAAAATCGTTAACACAGGAGGACTATCGTCAAGTATAGCATAAAATATAGATACGGAATCTCATGATAAGATAAGGAAACACTGTAAACCAACATCACCATTTTGCTTGTTTTGGCAAATATGAAAGAACAAAACACAAACCGTAAATGAAAGTCACCCATTAACAGCAGAAGGGGAACTGAGGTAGACAGGGGAAAGAAACACTCTAGTCAGAACTTTACAATAGATATTTGTAGATTTCCCTACATCACCTCTGTGCCCCAATGAGCTCAAACATTAAGTTCTCCGATACAGGGACAGGATGCACCCTCAAGTTCCAAAGTATTGTCCAGGATTCAGACTGGCCCGCCTCCCCACCGCTGAAAGGATTTTACTACCTTCCCCTGGCCAAAAATACATGTCTTGTCTCAGTGTGTAACCTTCAATGTGACTGGCAGACATGCAGCGGATTATGATGCTCTGTCTTCTCCTAGTCACAAAGTGTATTTTGTAATATCCAGAAGGGCTCTCTGCTTGCTGAATAAGGTTTGCAGCACCACAAGACTGCAGTCAGCCAAACTCAGAACTGCCAGCAATCAATTCACACAGCATTTGACCCGTCACAGTAGGAGGGACTCTGCAGAAACAGAGGAGGGACTACCAGCCTTCTGAGCTGTAAGCTCCATCTCAGGTCTTCCAACTCTTCAATTCTTGAGTCAAACTTTAAAAAAAACTGCCCAAGACACAGTTCCAGCAAACGTTCAACAAATCTAGCAACTCTTCCATCTCTGTTTCCGTTGCATTGATCTTGGATGGACAAGGTTTGCTGTATCTGAATTACATGAGTGGACAGGCCCTCCATCGTGCCCACCACTGCCATCACAGCTGCTTCAATGCTGGTAGTCTTCTGTGGTACATCCATGTGCATTGCGTTTAAGAATGAAGTGCGATACACTTACACTTTCATGTGTTTAAGAATGAAGTGCTAAACGCTTGCACTTTCATGTGTTTAAGAATGAAGTGCTATACGCTTACACTTTCATGTGTTTAAGAATGAAGTGCTATACGCTTACACTTTCTTAGCTTCTTTTCTTAAAATCCCATCCCTCCGCACTTTTCATTCTTTATTTGTATTGTGCATTCACATACGTGTTCCAAGTCTGCTTTCATTTTTCTAAAACTGGGTGTATTTTTATTAAAGTATATATAATGAGTCTAGCGTAGTTCATAAAACTACAAAATCAAATACAAGGTAAAGGCTTAGAATATCCCATGGCAAAGCAAGTCTCCATTTCACAATCTTGTAAGTTACAGTGTTGCACGGTTTGCCTCAGGCCGCTACATTTTGACGGGGGTTGTCCCATGCCGGAAATCGCTAAAAATGATTAAATTCACGTTAATGATGGAAGAACAGCCTTGAACATATAAACAAGGCACGGTTTGGTAGGGCTAACATTTAAATGACAGCTACTTTCCATTCCTAGGTTAGCATATACATTTCACACTGACAAAGTACTGTTTGCACACCGATGGCGCGAGCACGAGTTGGCGAAGAACTGCGAATAAACAGACATGGTTAGACGACCTGCAGTTATCCTGGGCTAAGAGTGCTGCCTGCACGTTAACCAGCGGGGCCAGCGTGATATGTTTGCGTTCATGTACTACAAGTGAAGGAATGATTTTTACTTCTGTTTGAAGTGCGGCCACGCACTTTCTATTCCCTCAGACGGTCAAACAATGCCAATGGAAAGCCTCACTTGACGTCTGTTTGAAGAGTACCCTGGTGCAGCAAATATTTCTATAACTAGCTCAAGAGCTGCATATGTACACAGAGGTGTGCCAAGAAGCCTATCTGATTGTATTTCTCATTCTGTGACAGCAGCTTAGATTTAAGCATGTGGTCCCATATCTCCACAAAGCTGACTGAGCCTGTCTTCAAAGTAAACACCTCCTCTGGCTTTAGCTGCATCTTACACTAACCTGGTTTATTGAATGTGCTGCATGCAATTTGCTTTCTTGTCCTACACTAGGGAAATCAAAAACATGGGGAATATTCACAAAAGTACATTTGGTCATAACGGGGGTAGCTGAGAGTGTTAAAGGGGTTGGGCCCTGAGGGAAAGTGGTGGAGCCTACAAGCAACTATATGATGGGACTTGGAGGTACTCCTCAAATAATTTTGTGAAAACTATGGGGCATTTTGGAGAACGGGCAAGTAGTGTTAGATACGACCGATAGTATTTGAAGGCAATTGTGAAGGCATTTTGGATACTATAGCAGAATGAATTTTCATGGAATTTTTAAAGCACGTTGAACTACAACAGAGTTCAAGTCTGTGGCAAGAGGTGTACTTTAAAATACAGTGGATGGATACACAATGGCCTAAACGAAAGTTGAAGGGGCCCATCTGCAACGTACATAGAGGGGCTCGCTCCGGATTTAATCCGGAGCCATAGCTCCCAAGAATTCTGATTGCTATGTGTTTGTTTGTGAGCATTTTCACGGCTGCAGGCGCAGGTAGTCAGCCTGTCACATAGCCCAAGACATAGCTGCACCCGATCACACAAGCCACATGCACTGTGCCCCCAGCATCCACTCATTCACAGAGCTGAGCAGGGGCAACTCTGCTGAACTTTTGTGAGAGGAGCAAAGTAATTACTAGCATAAGCAGCAACTAAAGTCATTGACACTCCCCAGACACTTGTTTGCAGCGAGCAGGGCAATTCGATAACGTTGGTGCGACAAGCCGCAACATTACGACTGAACTAAAACCCGCCACGACCCTACGGCCAGCAGGTGGCAACGAATGGAAACTCCCGGGCAATCATTGTTCTGGGCGGCTGCTCATGTGTGCTAAGCTCTGGGCTCCAGCTGCACCGTGTGCTAGTGTGATTCAGATTACCCGCCGCCGCGCCAGGAGCCAAAAGTTATTAACCCCTTGTATGCTCATGACGAGCTCAGCTCGTCATGGCATACAGTGCTTGGATGCTCATGACGAGCTCAGCTCGTCATGAGCCCCACCCACCCACTGCTCTGGCGCTCCCCCCGCGGGTAGATCTAATTCTTTTTCACAGGACCTTCCCCTGCCTCTAGCCGCCCCCTCGCCCGCGTCATCAATGACGCGCGCTGACGTCATTGGAGGTTCCCTTTCTCCTCTGACGCGCAGGGAAGCTATTTGCTTCCTGCGCGTTGGAGGAGAAACAGGTACGTTTTGGGGCTGGGGCGGGGGGGATTTATACTAAAGAGGCATCGGGGAAAGGAAAGGGTTTTCCTTTCCCTCGATGCCTCTTTTGAGCATTCCTGCTGCACGGTCGTGTGATCGTGCAGCAGGAATGCTCACTAGACGCCAGGGATTTTTTTTAATGTTTGGCAAAGTTTGTTGATTTGGGGAGCGGCACCTTGGGCAAGGGTCGCTCCCCTTTAAGGGGGCATTTATTATCTCGATGTCTGCCACCCGGGAGGGGGCAGAAAATTAATTAATAACAATCAGCAATGCAATTCGTGCATTGTTTTAGGGAGTGGCCCCTTGGGCAACGGCCACTCCCATGGGGGCCATTTTAGGCATGCATTTGCCTAAATATTTAGTCTTGGGGAGTGACCCCTTAGGCAAGGGTCGCTCCCCTTTTGGGAACAATGTTTTTCGTTTTGTCTGCCCCCTCTGGGGGGGCAGAATTTTAATTGTTTTTTATAAATTTTGCTATTGTGCTGGGGAGTGGCCCCTTGGGCAAGGGTCACTCCCATGGGGGGGCATTTTAGGTTGCCTATATTTTAATATGTAGTTTTGGGGACATTATAATTCGCTTTGTCTGCCCTCCTGGGGGGGGGGGGTCAGAATTATTATTTTTTTTAAATTGGGCCAATGTGCTGGGGAGTGGCCCCTTGGGCAAGGGTCACTTCCATGGGGGCCTTCTTAGGGAGCCCAGTTTATAAAATGTAGTTTTGGGGAGCGAACCCTTATGCAAGGGTTGCTCCCCTTTTGGGTGGCCTATAATTTGTCTTTATTTGCCCCCGGGGGAGGCTGATTTAAATGTTTAGAACTGGTGTGGCGGAGTGAGCTAAAGAATGATGATGGATTAAACACAGATTAGTTGATGGGGGTGAGTGTTAGATTTGCTGAAGCGCTCCGTCCATCATCACTTTTGATATCAGCCTAAGGGGCAGTTTGGTGGGGTGCCGCCTTTGGACATGGGTTACTCCTCTTTATGGGAGGATGATTGTGACCATTTCTACCCTCTTTGGGTGGCAGAGTAGCAGTAAGTTTTTAGGCCCATCTGCTCCCAAGGGGGGCAGAAGCCATTAGACACCAGAGTTTTTTTGTATTTTTGTTTTGAGGGTGGCCTCAAGGGCAAGGGTTGCTCCCCTTTTTTACTGGGGTGAATATTTAATTTATACTCTTAGGCCCACCTACCCCTTAGCTTGGATGGTGGTTTGGTCAATTGTTAGCATATGAGATTGTAATGTTTTTTTCTCCTTTTTATTTTAGTGTAAAGCTTTTGATTCCTGTTTGTGGCTTCGACAGTGGTTGTTGTGCAGTTTTGCGTACTTGCAGTTTTTGGGTACGTAAAATATTTGTGTTGTATTTGCTCTAAATGAGTAATATTGTAATGTAGGAATGATTTTTTTTTTAAGTGGTCTCATAGTGGCAGCATATTTAGTTAGTGTTTTGAGCAAGAAAAATCTTTGTGATATGTTTTGCATTGTCTAATGTATTTTTTCCCCTTTTTTTAGTGGGTTATTGTTGATCCATACTGTGTCTGTGCAGAGTACGTGGTGTAACTGCTTCCTGCAAGTGAGTGGTATCGTTTTGCAGTGTATAGGTATTTTTGAAAAAAGGAGAATTTTGGTCATTGCTTATTTTACATGGTGTTTGTGGTTGTTGACTTGTGTGACAAGTTACCTTTATTAGTAATCATTATGGCTAGCGGTAGAATGACTGCTCAGCAGGTGGTTGGTATGCTTCTTGAATCTTCCTTTGAGCCGGATTATGACACTGACAGTGCGTCTGAGGGAGAGGTGGGAGGGGAAGATTCTGGCAGTGAGTTTTCTCTCCACATGGAATCATCGGATGATGAAGGTACTCTCAGTGCAGATGAAGGGCCTGTTTTAGAGGAGGATTCTGCTGTGCCGATAGTGCAAGAGGCATCTGGTTTGCAGCCTGAGGCTGCTGGTCTTCTTACTGGAAGTGCTGGACTCTGGGTTGATCCTAACATGGTGCAGCCGGTGTTGCCGGTGTTGCCTGCCTTTAGCGGTGATGCAGGGTGTAGAATGGATTGTGAAAATGTTGTTGCCTATACAGTATTTTCAGTTATTCATGGATGATGTGTTTTTGGGTGAGATTGTTGAGCAGACTAATTTGTAATTCTGAACAGTTTTTGAGGGACAGCAGTGACAAACTTAGGCCCCACTCTAGAGCTACCTGGTGGACTCCCACAAACCTGGAAGAGCTAAAGAAGTTTTTGGGTTTGACTTTATTGATGGGTTTGGTAAGGAAGCCGAACCTGGCTTCATATTGGTCTTCCAGTCCCTTGATGGCAATAGCCATATTTCCAGCTCTTATGACTCGTGATTGGTATTTACTTTTGCTACACATGTTGCATTTTGTGGATAATTCTTTGGCGTTTCCACGTAGTCACCCTGACTGTGACCGTCTTTTTCCGATTCGGCCTGTTCTTGATCACTTTGTTGATCGATTTTCAGAGATTTACATTCCATGGAAAGAAATATCTATTGATGAGTCTTTGGTTTTGTTCAAGGGTCATTTGGTTTGTAAGCAGTACATCCCTAGCAAGAGGGCATGCTATGGAATTAAACTGTATATGCTGTCTGAGAGTAAGACATGATATGTTTTTAATTTTCGTGTGTACACTGGTAGAGATTCAACTATTGACCCCCCTGGTTGTCCGTCCACTTTTGGAGTTTCAGAGAAAATGTTGTGGGATCTTGCTAGAAGACTGTTCAACAGAGGCCACCATTTGTACCTTGATAACTTCTACACTGTTGTGCAATTGTTTAAGGAATTGTTTAAAGTGGACAATTTTGCATGTGGCACAATCTGCTCTAACCGTAAAGGTTTTCCGATAGAGCTTGTTTGCAAGAAACTGTGAAATTTGTGGACAGGAGGGAGGTGTACATGCTGACTACCATCCATGATGAGAGTACTTCACCTGTGCCTGTTTGGGGTCAGGTTGCTGATGTGCACAAACCTGTGTGCATTGTGGACTACAATAAGCACATGGGTGGTGTTGACAGAGTAGATCAGAGGTTGGAACCTTACACTGCTATTCAGAAGGCTTATGTTTGGTATAAGAACTTGGCCATCCATTTTTTCGACTTAGCAACTTTCAATGCTTTTATTGTGTTCAAGGAGTGTTCTTCTGCGTCCAAGTTGACATTTCTTCAGTTTCAGCACTCTGTGATATCTAGCCTTGTTTTTGTGGAACAAGTAAGTGTTCCTAGATTTGGAGTGGTGGAAGATGTGGCTCGATTGAAAGATTGGCACTTTCCTGATTACATTCCTCCCACATCTACCAAAGACTTTCCCACTAGGAGATGTAGAGTCTGTTGGCGAAGAGGTTTGCTGAAGGAGACTCGACTTTTCTGCCCTGGGTGTCCTTCTAACCCTGGGCTGTGTGTACCTGCTTGTTATAGAGCTTACCACACACAAAATAATTTTTGGGAGTACCATGAGTGGTAAAATGAACTGCCTGGTCTGTATTTTTTGAAATTTGTATTCTGTTTTAAGGTTGGCATTTGTGCAATGTATTTAGTTTCAGATTTTGTGTTACTAGATTTATAACTATTTGCAATTTGTTTGTGTTTGCTTTATAAAAAAAGTTCAAAATGTGATGGCGGTGTGTGTTGACTGGCGTTTGGCTGGCGGTGTGCGTGGACTGGCGATTGGCTGGTGGTGTGTATAGATTGGCACTTGGCTGGCGGTGTGTGTAGATTGGCGCTTGGCTGGCGGTGTGCATGAATTGGTGCTTGGCTGGCGTTGTGCGTGGAGTGGCGCTTGGCTGGCCTGGTGTGTGGACTGGCGCTTGGCTGGCAGTGTGCGTGGAGTGGCACTTGGCTTGCGGTGTGCATGGAGTGGCGCTTGGCTGGTGGTGTGTCTGGAGTGGTGCTTGGCTGGCGGTGTGCGTGGAGTGGCGATTGGCTGGCGGTGTGCGTGGAGTTGTGCTTGGCTGGCGGTGTGCGTGGAGTGGCGCTTGGCTTGCGGTGTGCGTGGAGTGATGCTTGGCTGGCGGTGTGCATGGCCTGGTGCTTGGATGGTGGTGTGGGTGGACTGGCGCTCGACTGGCGGTGTGTGAGTAGTTACTTTCTGTTGGTCACTACACACACTGCTAGCTGAGCGCCACTACACGCAGTCCTTCACTTAGTGTAGTTGCTGTGTCAGGATTGTGGGCATGTGAAAGTGATGGGCCCTTGAATGGCGATGCCTGCTGGTGTGAGTGTTGTAATGTGATGGGTCCGCGGCTGGCGGGGTGAATGTTTTGTATGTGTCACACGCATGAAAAGTGTATGAATGGCCTGTAAAGTGGTTGGTGCTTTGACGTGGCATTACAGCTCACGAGCTGTGAGTCAATGGTTCAGTTTCTCATCCTTTAAATTATTAACAATGCATTTCATTTTTGTGAAATGTCTTGCTAATACAATTGTATGTACTGAATCTTCACTCACCCTCGTGCCAAATCCAACCAGTATGTGGGTGTGCTTGAGGATTAGATGGCTGTGCAGTAATATTTTTCTTTTTTCTCTTTCTGAAGCAGGGTGTACCTTGTCCCTTTTTGTGAATGTTGTAATGTGTTGCTTTTGCTCCTAGGTGGTGTGAATGGTCTGGTGTGTATCAGGTATGAAAGGTGAGTGAATGGCCTGTAAAATGGTTGGTGACTTGTTGTGGCTTTACAGCTCACAAGTTGCGAGTCACTGGTTTGGTTTTTATGCATTTAATTATTGACAGAGCATTTCATTTGTGTGAAATCTCTTGTTAATAAAATTGTATGCACTGAACCATCACTCGTCCTCGTGCCAAATCCAAACAGTATGTGTGTGTGTTTGAGGAATAGAAAGCAGTTTTGGAATGTTTGACTTTTGAGAAACTCTGTTAAGGTGTACATTACAGCTAAGAATAACGTACTAAATGTAGATAATATTGTTAAACCATGGGAGTATATGGTGATGTCTCTCCTGTGAATTCCAAGTTATGTTTTTATCCACAATGTCCTGCAAACTTGAAAATGTCTGTCACAATTTCCATGCAATATTGTCCCAAAAATCTCACGCTGTAGAACTAAACACATAATTAAGTCAAAACAATTTGGTTTTACAAGGGAGGTCACCTGGGTTTTTGGTCCTCTCCTTGGCGGCCATCTAGGGAAACCTATCCAACCCACACATTTCTGAAAAGTAGATACCCGGGGGCTTCCAAGGAGGCATGGCGTGCGTGGATCCCCAACGTTCCCTTACCCAGAATCCCTTGCAAACCTCAATTTTAGCTGAAAAAATCATTTTTTTCCACACTTTTTTGTGTGGGAAAGCGTGGCATCACTGGGCTCACACAAATTTCCTACCACCCTGCGTTCCCCCAGGTCTCCCGTTAAAAATGGTGCCTCACTTGTGTGGGAGGCCCAAGTACCCGCGACAGGCAAGGGCCCAATTTGTAGTGAGGCGACTTCTAAATTGCCTATGTCACAACCATCTGTTTTGCAAGGGGTGTCACCTGGGTTTTTGGCCCTGTGCTCGACGGCCAACTAGGGAAACCTACCAAACCCACACATTTCTGAAAAGTAGATACCCGGGGGCTTCCAAGGAGGTATGGCTTGCATGAAATCCCAATGTTTTGTTACCCAGAATCCCTTGCAAACCTCAATGTTAGCTGAAAAAATCAGTTTTTACACATTTTTATGTGTGGGAAAGCATGGCACCGCTGGGCTCACACAAATTTCCTACCACCCAGCGTTCCCCCAGGTCTCCTGATAAAAATGGTGCCTCACTTGTGTGGGAAGCCCAAGTACCCGCGACAGGCAAAAGCCCATACGTAGTGAGGCGACTTCTAAATTGCCTTTGTCAAAACCACCTGCTTTTGCAAGGGGGGGGTCACCTGGGTTTTTGGCCCCGTGCTCGACGGCCATCTAGTGAAACCTATCAAAACCAAACATTTCTGACAAGTAGACAACAGGGGCCTTCCAAGGAGGTATGGCTTGGCAAGTGAGGCACCATTTTTATCGGGACACCTGGGAGAACGCTGGGTGGTAGGAATTTTGTGTGAGCCCAGTGATGCCACACTTTCCCACACAAAAAGTGTGAAAAAACTGTTTTTTTAGCTAAAATTGAGGTTTGTACGGGATTGTCGGTAAGGGAACGTTGGGGGATCCACGCAAGCCATACCTCCTTGGAAGCCCCCGGGTGTCTACTTTTCAGAAATGTGTGGGTTTGGTAGGTTTCCCTACATGGCCATTGAGCACGGGGCCAAAAACCCAGGTGACCCCCCTTGCAAAAGAAGGTGGTTTTGACATAGGCAATTTAGAAGTCACCTCACGACGTATTGGGCCCTTGCCTGTCGTGGATACTTGGGCCTCCCACACAAGTGAGGCACCATTTTTATCAAGAGACCTAGGGGAATGCTGGGTGGTAGGAAATGTGTGTGAGCCCAGTGATGCCATGCTTTCCCACACAAAAAAAGTGTGAAAAAATTACTTTTTCAGCTAAAATTGAGGTGTGCAAGGGATTCTGGGTAAGGGAACGTTGGGGATTCATGCAAGTCATACCGCCTTGGAAGCCCCCAGGTGTCTACTTTCCAGAAATGTGTGGGTTTGGTAGG
Organism: Lissotriton helveticus; assembly: GCF_964261635.1. Classification (NCBI taxonomy): domain Eukaryota; kingdom Metazoa; phylum Chordata; class Amphibia; order Caudata; family Salamandridae; genus Lissotriton; species Lissotriton helveticus. The sequence goes on along the minus strand of NC_136057.1, from coordinate 567,112,052 downwards.
TTTCCCTAGGTGTCGGCAGAGCTAGGGATCACAAACCACAGCTAGGCACTTTGTCAGAAAAGGGTCATTTTTCACGGCGAATTTGAGGTGTGACCACATTGCCTTTTGCACCGTTTCCTGTCGCAGGCACTAGGCTGACCCACACACCTGGTGTACCATTTTTCTCTGAAGACTTTGGGGAACGCAGGATGGAAGGAAATTTGTGGATCCACGCAGATTCCAGAACTTTCCACCACAGAAATGTGGAGAAAATGTGTTTTTTGTCAATTTTTAGGTTTTCAAGGGGTTCTGGGTAACAGAACCTGATGGGAGGCAGTCAGGTCACCCCGTCCTGGGTTACCCTGGGTGTCTAGTTTTCAGAAATGTATAGGTTTGCTAGGTTTCCCTAGGTGCAGGCAGAGCTAGGGTTCAAAATCTACAGCTAGGCACTTTGCAAAACAAGGGCCATTTTTCACTGCGAAATTGAGGTGCAACCACGTTGGGTTTTGCGCGGTTTCCTATCGCAGGCACTAGGCCGAGTCACACAAGTGAGGTACCATTTTCCTCAGAAGCCTTTTGGGTATGCGGGGTAGGTGGAAATTTGTGGATCCACGCAGATTCCAGAACTTTCCACCACAGACATGTGGGGAAAATGAGTTTTTTGGGTCTATTTTTTAGGTTTGCAAGGGATTCTGGGTAACAGAACCTGGTGAGAGGCAGTCAAGTCATCCTATACAGGATTCCCCTGGGTGTCTAGTTTTAAAAAATATATAGGTTTGCTAGGTTTTCCTAGGTGCCGGCAGAGCTACGGTTCAAAAACTACAGCTAGGCACTTTGCAAAAAAGGGTCATTTGTCACTGCAAAATTGAGGCGTGACCATGTTGCATTTTGTGCCGTTTCCTGTCGCAGGCACTAGGCCGACCCACACAAGTGGGGTACCATTTTTCTCTGGAGGCTTAGGGTAATTCATATTTGTAAATCAACTGTTAATACCTATTGAGTTTTCATGCATTTCTCCCATCCAAATGAAAGACATTGTGTAAAAAAAAAGTCATTTAGAAAAATGACCAATAATTCTCATGCTAGTATGAGTATTCCCAATTTTGAAAATGTGCAAATATATACTGTTTCTAAACTCTATAATTTGTACCCAATTCAGATATACATAGGTGTTTTTCATACCGATGTTTCCATGTAAACATTTTCCCAAAATATTTGCTCTATTTCCGGTACATAATAAAATACAATTGCAAGTTGCTTCTCAGTTTTTGGCTCTGGGTTCGTCGGGTTCGTGGTGAACCTACAAGTCCTATATATCCCCACAACCAGGAAGCACCAGCGGATGTAACGGTATATTGCTTTCAAAGAGATGTCATATTTACAAGAAGTTACAGGTGAAAACGTTGAGACAAAAGGCTGTTATTTTCAACTAATTTTCAATTTTTCCAATATTTAACTGTTAGTTTCTATAAAGAAACCTTCATGGATTTAGACAAATTACCCCTTTCTGAATTCAGAACTTTGTCTACTTTTCTAAAATGTTTAGCTTTCCAGGATCCATTATTGCTTTCATACTCATTTTTACCATTAACTGAAGGAGGTTGAAAGCATTAAAAATAGCAAAAATAGGCTATGTCCCAGAAAAATGCCACAACTGTGTGAAAAATGTTGGTTCTCTGACAAAAGACTGTCATTCCCTAAAATCTGGAATAATGGTGATTTCAGCCCCACAAACACTTTTTTGATAACATTTGCAGGGAAAAACCCAGAGGCTTTCATTTGCAGCCCGTTTTTCCAATTGTTCAGTAAAAAACAAAATTGTTACTGTATTTTGCTTCATTTCTGGGACCCTCCAAGGGAATCCACAAACCCTGGGTACCTTTAGAATCCCCATGATGTTGGAAGAAAAGGACGCAAAATTGGCATGAATACCTCAAGAAGTTACAGGGGCCTAAGCGCGCACTACCCCAAATAGCCAAAAAAAAGCTTAGCTCAGGAGGGGAAAAGGCCTAGCAGCGAAGGGGTTAACTTGCGGCTGCTGCAGTGCGTAGGCCCTGATAACTGAAACTCACCCTCATTAATTGGCCGGGCAGTCACTGACTCCTGACATCACTTTAAATGCTGCGAGGTCAGGGTCGGGTGAAAATTCAGTAGTGGAGCTCTCAGGCCTCAGTACTGTGCTGAGGTGGCCCCCTGCAGCTCGGGCCCCCCCCCGCACCGCAGGGGATGCGGAGGGCCTGTGTGACGCCCCTTCGACACAGGATTTAAAGATTCACTGGCAGGTCTGTGGGTTGCAGCTGAAGTTCATATATAAAAAAGAGCTTTAAATAATCCTTTTGTGAAATTGATGTATATCAGAAGCACACCTCATTGAAAAGTATAATCCCGAGCTGCCTACGTTGCAGCTTTTCACAGTACTTGGAGTGTGTTTCACTGATGCTTGCAGGCTCACCTGAGGTCAGGGCGCAGAGGGTGGCAAGCTGCCGAGCACTGCAGCTGCATATGTGCTTCTCCATGTGTCTAACTGTCTAGCTCAGACAAAGATTTGAAGAGCACAGCTTCAGCTGCACTGATGGCAGACTCTGTGTCAGTCTGTCAGGTTATCCTCTGATTCTCACTGGTGCTAGAAGTCAAGATGCTCGTACCTGCAGCTCTGAGTGGCCCCAGTGAGCTTCCCTGTATCTGAGCTTGGGCAGTTAGTCAAACACTGTCTGGAAGCACAAAGCTGCAGTAGTCGCCATAGGTTCCCTTTAACAGATTATAGTTACTCTACCTGTAGGTAGACGGCAACATCCAGGCTGCAGTGCCTACTAGTTCTGATAAGCACTCTTACTAATGTATTCACCTGTGTCCAACTGTTTAGGTTGAGTAGACCGACTGTGTGCTCGATTATATACCTTGCTCAATTATTTTAGGGAGGTTGCCGCTGTTGTAAGGCCCTTCCAGAGCATTACAGTTCAGAAAAGGGGAAATGGGATATTTATCAGTACGTTACCTTACTGTCATGCCCTACTCGTAAAAGACTGTCACCCAAAGAGGTACATCATGATGAAAAACAGTGAGATGTCACAGATAGATATAATACTTTGAGTCTATGTCACTGTGACAGCAATGGGGAGCCTTTCATGACTGGAGTGGGGAGGGCAGTACACGTAAAGGGACCAATTGTAATATTCTTAGAAATATTTGTTTAACATGGGTCAAGGTGGAATTTAGTGTATAATGTTATGCATTTTAACATGTTTAGATTTTATAAGCATAGGGGCTGTATTGCATTGATGAATATCATTGATGGTGAAATGCCCTGAAATAAATACAAAGAAAACAATCTGTTTAAGTTATTTTTTACTTTTGTAATTGGAAAAGCAGCACAGCCCAAGGTGGAATTTTGTTCCATAGAAAATAGTGTTTTGCCCCAAGAGCAAACAATTCAATTACATGACCTTAAACCTTAAAAGCGGTACAAAAGGGGGTGGTGATGGACGAAGCATCTGAACCAATCAAACACTCACACCCAGTCAAAAGATCTGGGTTTGATCCATCACCGTTCTTTAGCCCACTCTGCCACCCCAGTTCAGACATGGCTATATGCAAATCAGTCTGACCCTGTGCCTCATGGGAACAGTCCAGCCCGAACTGCCAAGCCATGCCTTCCCTGGAACGGAAACAAGCTTCCGAGGGTATGCTCAGACGTGAGTCCCTTGCTCACTTTGCCACTGGATTTAAGCAAGCCGGGCTGAAGACGGCTGTAATGCCAGAAACCGGTCCTCGGAAGCTTCCGAGGACCGGGGTGGCAGAGTGGGCTAAAGAACGGTGATGGATCAAACCCAGATCCTTTGACTGGGTGTGAGTGTTTGATTGGTTCAGATGCTCCGTCCATCACCACCCCTTTTTGTACCGCTTTGGCTGCCATAAGTGTGGCAGGGTATGCTCAGACGTGAGTCCCTTGCTCAGTTTTTAAAAAGAAATGTATACACTCAGCATTTGTCGCATTCTATCTGTACAAGACAAACTTAAGTCACCGTATATAAAACACCTGGGTTTTGTTAAGATTATTATTATTAAGTTTAGATCTATTAATGTACTATTCAAACTGGCCTTTATATCTGCCAAATTGCATTAAAAATCTTTTTCGCTATAGAAAAAACTATTAGTCCCAGAATCCCCAGTTACCATGTGACTGTCAGTCACATGACTGAAAGCGAAGTACAGATTAAATAGACATCGAGCAATGGCCGCGGTGCCCCCCCAGACAGAGCAGAGGAACGTCTGGAGACACCGACGGTCAGGTAGGACTGTTACACCTCTCTCCTACTAAACCTTTTTCGTTTTGAATTTAGAAACAAATGCATGCCGTTTTTCGCAGTATAATTTACAATCAGAGCAAAAACCGAGCCAAGTACATCGGGCAGCTTAACTACGGGAGTGGGTGGTAATCGGGTGAGTGCAAAAGCCTTCACCGAGCGATAAGCGCGTTATCGAGTGCGTAGACAAACGTTCGCTAATTTTCAGTTTATTGGCAGAAGTGTGTGTGAAAGGTTCATTACTGCGCATTTTAGTAACGCGTTTGAACGATCTTGCATTCAACTAATCAATACACAGCGTTCGGTGGTGGCTACTAAGTGAAGAAAATAATATCTGCCGCTTATTTTAAATAATGCAGGACAAATACAATGATGATCACTTTGACAAACATGCTTCAAATTATGTGATATAACAGCACGAGTAGTCGGCCAGTAGTAAGCCTGTTTTTTCAAAAAAGCTCTGACTATCTACAGGCTTATCTCTAGAGGCTGACCAAGAAATGATATATTAGTGAAGTTACTTAAATCTTTGGGAAATGCAACCAGCTACGATGTGCACTGAAGGTCTCCTTGTTGTTTTTAATATTAGAGCAGTGCTCCTCTTTACCTGAGCTGCAGCCAGGTGGGGTGAGGCGCCATCCCCACAACGATTGGGTGAGTGGCTATGTATGATATATTGCTTAGTCTATTTAAGAATTATATTTTGTAACAGATAGCTCCGGATTGTTGTCTGAGTGTTGTCAAAAGGCATTGACACAACCTATCTGTTCTTATGTGTTATCTTAAATTACTTTTCTAACTAGGTCTATTTTAACCTATGTTTTCTGTGTGTCTTTCCTGTTCATTTGACCGCGACGCAATGTGGCAACAGTCTTGTGGTGGAGTATATTGCCTCATCCAACAGGTGATATCATTTTAGTTTTAGTTTTTCACGTTATATAGCAGTAGCAATGATTTGGTCCTGAGGAATGCATTGGCACACTAGCCCTCTATGCTGAAACAAGTCGACCGTTATTGTTTACAGATATTATGTTAAATCTGTATCTGCACATAGTATCTTTTAAGCTTTTGCACTGCTTATTCAGTAGCTACTAATATACTAAGGTCCTGCACCATTTACCCTAAATGTTTATTTTTGGGTAAAATCACAGTCCCCAAAAAATATATAGGCTGTGAACTCTGTCTCCAGGGTAAGGAGAACCCAAATGATGTTAAGGGCGGTACAGTATTTTACTAGCCTCTATTTAAGATAAACGCCCCCCAAAAAAAATCTGGGATTTTCGCAAAATCTGCTGTTTTTGCCTTTTGAAATGTAAATGTAATGCAGTGAATACAATAATAATAAATAACTTCAAAATATTTTAAGTTAAAGAGCTGTCTATTTGTTTCGACATATTCACTAAAACAAACAGAGGCAGATTTTAAATTAAATATAATGTAGAGCATCTTGCTAAAATGTTATTCCAGCACTTGCCCCTTTAATAATCTGAAAACGCCAGGCAGGTGTGTGATTGTCAGTGACTCTTTGCTAAGTGGGGCCACCTGTTAGTGATGTGTACACATCGCAAGAGTGAAATGCATGCTCTATCAGTCCACACCTAAGGTTTGGGGAATAGGAGCCTCTTACCACATATTGCGTGTGAGTTACAAGATTACCCAATCTGCTCTCTACAGCCGGTCTCCCTCGAATCAGAAGGCATCAGCATCCTTGAGTCCTCACATCAGGAATATGGTTGTATGATAGAAGCACGCCTGGTCAGACCACGAGTGCCTCTACCGCGCAGCCCAAGCCATGAATGCTTCTTAACCATGCATTCCTTTAACACACATGCCTTTACCACGTAATTTCATGTTTAAGGCATGAATGATAAAGGGGTATGTGTGGATAAGGTTGCCACTACTCTGTAGTCCCCCCTTTCCCTGACTGCACCCCCACCCTTGCACTGCTCCTAAAACCCTGCTCTTTTACTATCACTACCCCATCCCTTAAATTACCCCTACCCCTTTCACTGCCATGAGACCCCCACCCTAAAAACTACCAGACTCCCAATTCTCCCCCAACTGTCCACAGGCCTATAAACCGGCCCTATACGTACACTACCCTGCCCCCTCCATCCCGCACGCTGTCCCTTACACTACCCCAATCTGTTCCACTTCCCTGAAACCTACCCAACCCCCCAGCCCTAAAAACTACCCTGACTACCCATTGCCCTCCACTGCCCTAAGGCCTAAAATCCCTGCCCCTTTACTTGTAAATGTACAGGAATTTATATAGCGCAAATCACCGAGCGGTTTCTAAGCGCTTGCTTAGGGAACCCGTCCTGGTATTCCCCTGTGAGATAACCCCGGCAGGGTATCCACAAGGTGAAAGCCAGGCATCCCGCCGCGAGGGGCCGTTGTGGAGATTAAGCAAGCTATTGCCCAGAGTCGCAGAGTGTGAACCCGTGAATCAAGTAGGCACCGGAGCGAGAATTGTCGAGTCCAAGGACATTTTAGGACTCAAGACCCCGCCGAGCCGGGAATTGAACCCTGGTCCCGGGCTGACCTCTGCTTCCAGGTCTGCCTCCTCTAACCAGTGAGCCACACTTCTCCTTACACTACCCAACCCCAGTGCTGTCCCTTGCATTACCCCGACCCCTTCCAATGCCCTGAAATCCACCTGACCCCCCCCCTGCCAGCCCCACTCACCTCACCACAGAGTCTTTCTGCTTCCATCTTCATCGTCTTCTGTTTGGCCAGCAGCTAAACTGCACACTGCCTTAACCACACAAATGCGTGGTTAAGGCATATGCATGGCTAAGGCAAGAGTGGCTGAGCTTGCGTAGTTGGAACACACATGGTTAAGACCATGGTGTTCCGGCTGTTACCCCTGGAATATGCATGACAGGGCCCGGCTCCTAGACGTAACCATCTTGGCTCTCAATAACGCTAATGCCATAACAGTTAGCAGTCGTGTAGTTGACTGTAGTTCTTACAAGCTGCATTATAAGTACCTAATACTATGTGACAGTCTTACACTTCCGTTAGACAGAATTGCTATGTTTCCCTCCCATCGCCCAATAGTGTACCAGTTAATAGCATTAAACAACGCATCACCAAGTGAGCGGGCATGGAATAAATGAGGAGTTCGGCCATGTGCCGCTGGCCAACAAAGGGCTTTAATTTATTACACCACTGCAGGTCCCAACAAGTTACATAATATGGCCTCTTTTGACAGTTCACAATGACACAAAATTATATTTCTAAAGTCCATCCCAGCAGATCTCTCTGCCTTTACTCCCTTCAACCTATGTCTGCCCAGGACTATAAGCTTTAAAGAAAATATCTCAGAATGGGCAACCCAGTGCATTTACTAGCTAAGCGGACTACGACCTTTTAAGAAATACCATAAAGGGACTTGCAGCGAGACCAAAAGCTGACAGTTTACTAAAAATCTTAAACTGCTTGCCTCTCTCTCACACCTCTTCATTCGTCACAGTGGTAAGCGCTGCATCCTATAACACCATAGCTACACATCAGTGGTCATCAAACATGACATGGAAACACTTCCCACATAGGATCAGAACAGAAACAACACCCTTCCAACCACACACCCTACATGTAGTGTGTAAACCATATAAGCATGTGCTTCAGCGCCACACAAAGGAGTAGCAAGCACTATATAATTGTGGTACTACAATACAATTCTAGAGCCCAACCCATCCAGTTCCTATGGAGCTAGGTCATGGGTCATAAATGTACACTTATAAGCTCAATCAGGAATTTTTGCCTGCCAGGAATTCATAAAGAGATTATTGGCAGGTGTAAAGTTTTCACAAGGGCTGAGAGCTCCACACTCAAAATTGCACTCAGTAGTTAGAAAGTAGGCATTTGATGGTGGAGATTGCCTTAACTATTTATGAACATCCAAAAACATATGTATGTGGGCATTTCCAAACATCTATCCAACCCCATTTCACCATACAAATGTCCACAGTACACAGCTGAATTAATTCCTCTTCCAGGATGGGGGGATGGAACAGATCACCCTCAGCGTTGGGTAGAATGTAGAGTAAGGGCTTTCTGCAAGGGAGTCATATTTACCCCACTGAGATATATATATATATATATATATATATATATATATATATATATATATCAGAACCATCACCAATCACTCAAAGGGAACTTCCAGTCCTCAAAACATTAACCCTGTTGGGAACAGGAGTGTCATCAAACATCGAGGACACCCAAGACTCAATGGTATCGGATATAGACTTTTGCAACAGAATAGGAGTGGCCACTAACAAAGGAGGGGAGAGTGGACTCAAAAAACAGTCCAGATACTGTCCGCAACTACAAACGGGCAACAAAATAGATCTGTTCCAAGAGATCATGGTAGAGGAAATTACAAAAATGGCAGTGAGATCGGCCAACAACCAAAATCCAAACAAGAACAAAATCCAGAGAAAGAAGGATTGAAACCTCACACCTAAAGAATACAAAGCAATGACAGAACTCAAGAACGACCCCACAATAATAATTAAAGCCTCAGACAAAGGGGGCAACATCGTGGTCCAAAATGTTGCAGACATATAGAAGAAGCTAATCGGCAATTGGGAATTGTAGAACACTATGAACTCTTGAAGGAAAATCCAAGTGGAAAATGGATGAAGGAATATCATACCCTTCTGCTAGGATGGAAAGAGAGGGGCCTAATTGACTTCGACGAATACATGTTCTTGAAAACGGACAATCCCATAACGGCGACTATTTACTTTCTGCCGAAAGTACATAAATCAGTCAACAGACCACCTTGCAGACCCATAGTCAGCTCAATTGGATCCTTACTGGAAACAACCTCAAGGTTCATAGACATATTCCTGATGAATTATGTGATGAAACTACCCTCGTCTCTATGAGATACCATGGATTTCGTGAATAAACTGAACAACATAGAGTGGGAGGCGGAATATCAAATGGCAACAATAGATGTCTCCTCCCTATATACGTCCATACGACACCAGGACGTAATAGATACTGTTCAAACATTCTTGAAAAAAAGGTCAGTGAATTTTTTGGAACATTCAGCCATGCTAATTGAGATGCTAACCTATTGCTTGAAACACAACATCTTCCTCTTTCAAGGTAAACTGTACCTGCAACAACAAGGGACAGCGATGGGGACATCTTTTGCCCCCACGTACGCAAACCTACTAATGGCCATCTGGGAAACGGAAGTCCTGTTGTAGGAGAATAAGAAACATCAGAAAATAAAGAGTTGGTGTTGTTACATCGACGACCTCTTTGTTATATGGGATGGGAATCAGACAGATTTACAGGCCTTCATTGACTCTCTGGAGAACAAAAAGTATAATTTGCACGTCACATCGACCATCATTAACACCAACGTGATCTATTTGGATGTAGAAGTGAGCATAGGAGACAACAGATTAGGCACCAGGATGCATCAAAAACCTACATCCTGTAATAGCATCATCCATGCCAACAGCGGTCATCCTTCAAATCTAAAATGGAGTATACCGTACAGCGAGATGTTGAGAGCGAAAAGAAACTGCTCGGAAGAAGAAGACTTGGATGCAGAAATTGAGAAGATGATTGGCTGGTTCCTACAAAGAGGATATCCAATAGAAGTCTTCACAACAGCGAAATCCAGGATGTACCTAAAGAACAGATCGGACCTCTTAGTCTCACGGAAAGAGCGAGAACAAACAATGGAAGTCCAAGAAACCAAAAAAAGAAAGATGGAAGAACCAGAAAGCAAAACACGTCTCATTATGGACTTTAACAACCAGAGTCAGAACTTAAAAAAGGTTATAAAAAGAAATTGGGAAATTCTATTACTAAATGAAACCTTGAAGGAACATCTAACACCTTACCCGAGTATAACCTACAGAAAGACATCGTCCTTAAGAGACATTTTGACTCAAAGTCACCTGGAAATCAAGCAACAGGAAAAGACCTCATGGCTTAACACACTGGGCTTTTGGAAGTGTGCAAAGTGCAAAGCTTTCGAGCATGGCCATAACATCAAGCAGTACACACTACAAAATGGAAAAACTGAGAAGATCTTAGATCACATTACTTGTGAGTCGAAGTATGTAATTTATAGGCTCAAATGCCCGTGTGGAAAATATTACATCGGGAGCACTATCAATAAACTAAAACTGCGGGTTCTCCAACATCTGCGCGCAATATCAAACAACGACCCAAACTATCCCATGGCAAAACATTTTAACGAACAACATCAAGGAGATTGCACCCAATTGACATACTCGGGGGATGAAGCTCGCAAAATTATCTGAAAGAGGAGGCGATCGTACTCTGAAACTGCGAAAAATGGAAAGTAGAATGATTCTTGGGATGGGAACTGGGTATCCACATGGACATAATTTAGATGCAGAATTACATGTACACCTTGAGAAATGACCATCAATGATCAAGTGACCATCTATAATGAAAAGTTAACTCTCTACAATGCAATGTATATAAATGTACATACTCCCACCGAAATATAAAGAAGCACAAGAAAATGATCTCATCAGCAAACAGCCCTATAAAGTGCATAGTGAATGGAAATTCTTGATTAATTCAAGAAAATTGCAAGAAAAATAAGAAAAGGAAAGGGGAATAAACCAAAGCGGACATAGCAAATAGTATTGCAACACTACAAATGGTCTGGACACTTACTCAAAGGAGGGAAGAATGGAGTCAAAAAATGTTCGAACTTGTGGAAGGTACTTCACAGAGAAAACTTTTTGAAATGAAACAATGATCTAAAATACAAGATGAGAACATGAAGGGAGAGCAACTCCATTTTTAGAGATGGATATAAATATATAAAAAAAAATCCCATATGAAAGAACATTGAACCAGGCTATTTGCACAGCGTGACAGGATATAGTTCACTCATTTATCCTCTACCACTGAATGAATTAATTAATCTCAATTTTTGCAAATTAATGAATAGAACATTGAAAAATGTACTTTACATGAATTTTTGAATTTATGAAGTTATGAATTTTTTGTACTACGCACTTTGCACTTTCTGAATACATTTTATATACAAAAAAGTACTTTACAGCATATATAAAGCTATGTAATAGAAAATGAAGTGCGAAATGGCGACCAAAAGGCGCCACAAAATGTGTTTAAGGTTGGTAGTCTAGCAGTTTTTAAATGGTGTGGAAACAAATGAGGGTATAAGCACAGAGCACTTTATAAACGTTCTAGACACAGAGGACTCTATGGTCCAGTTGAAGACTAAACGTAGTCAAAACGCGTAGGCCGTCCTTTTTTGCAATCACACATGGTGTTTGAAATAATAAAATAATGTAATTTACCTACCGCTGTGGTGCCGTGACTTCTGTCTGAAAACGTGGAGACGAGAGGAATCGCAGAATATATATATATATATATATATATATATATATATATATATATATATATATATATATATATACATATATATATATATATATATTTTTTTTTTTTTCTTAAAATGCATTTGCAAGGAGAACCTATTCCCAATTTGTGGACTTCTCTAATATTGAGAACTCAGCATAGCAGGAATAGGAACTTGCTGGAAAAGTCACATGCGCTTTCTAGAAGTCAGTCAGGGGTTTTATAAAGTGCGCTACTCACCTGTGAGGGGCCCAAGGCACTGGGAAGGGGGGGCGGGCGCAGCTCCGGGTAAGTCGAAGAGCCAGGTCTTGAGGTCCTTCCTGAAGGTGTGGAGGGTTGGGAGCATCTGATTTTCACAGGGAGCTCGTTCCATGTCTTGGCGGCGATGTAGTAGAAGGCTCTCCTGTCTGTTCTGTTCCTGGGAATGCGCGGGACCTCTGCCAGTGCGAGGTCCGCAGAGCGGAGGTTCCTCTTGGGTACGTGGAAGGAGACTTTCTCATTGAGGTATTTGGGTCTGATGTTGTTGAGGGATTTGTAGGTGTGGGTGAGGAGCTTGTAGGTGACCCTCTTCTCGACGGGGAGCCAGTGGAGGTCTCGTAGGTGTTGGGTCATGTGTTCGTGGCACAGTGTTCCGAGCACGAATCTGGCTGCAGCGTTCTGGATGGTTTGAAGTTTGTGTAGAAGGGTTCTGTTTATTCCGGTGTATAGGGCGTTGCTGTAGTCTAGTCTGCTGGTTATGAACGCGTGTTTGACGGTCCTTCTACAATGGGGGGATCCATTTGAAGGTCTTGCGAAGCTGGTGGAGGTGACGGCGTTGATCTGGCGGTTCATGGAGAGGGAGGAGTCGAGGATGATGCAGAGGTTTCATGCATGGTCTGTAGGGGTGGACGGCTTCACAAGAGCGGAGGGCCACTAGAGGCTGTCCCAGGCGGAGGTGCAGGGGCTGAGGATAAGGACCTCGGCTTTCTCTGAGTTGAGCTTCAAGCAGCTGTCTTTTATCCAAGCTGCGATGTCCTTCATTCCTTTGTGGAAGCAGAGTCTGGTGTCTTCGGGGTTTTTCGTGAGCGAGAGGATCAGCTGGGTATCATCTGTGTAGGAGACTATGCTGAGCCCATGCTGTCTGACGATGGCCATTAGTGGGGCCATGTAGATGTTGAAGAGCGCCAGGCTGAGCGATGATCCTTAGGGTACTCCGCAGTTGATGTCAGTGGGTTCGTAGAGGAGGGAGTAGGAGTCTGATCCTCGGGGTTCTGCTGGAGAGGGAGGCCTGGATCTAGTAGAGGGCAGCTCCTTGTATCCCTGCGTTGTGGAGTCTGGCTGTGAGTGTGCGATGAGAGATGGTGTTGAAGGCTGTGGAGGGGTCTAGGAGGATGAGGGCTGCGGTGTGTCCCTGGTCGAGTAGTCGTCCAGATTGCGAGGCGTCAAGGATGAAGTTCTCTTCAATGAAGGTAGTCAGCTTGGCGTTTACGAGTCTCTGGGTGACCTTGGCTGCGAAGGGGAGGAGAGAGATGAGCCGGTAGTTTTTCAGGTCGGTTGGTTCAGCTGTTGGATTCTTGAGTCCCGCTTCCAGTCATCTGGGAAGATGCCGGATCTGAAGGAGGCGTTGATGGTACGTCCTAGTTCAGGTGCAATGGTGGCGGCGGCCCTGTGGAATATGTGTGGTGGGCAGGGGTCCGTTTGGGTCCCTGAGTGGGTTTTCTTCATGGTTGCAGTGATGTGCTTGATGGTGGAGGGATTCTGTGGTTCTGAAATTCTGGACCCTACTGTTGTCCCGGTATCAAGGTCCAATACCCGTGTCCCGAAACATCAACGTACCATGACGAATTTGGTGTCGACGAACCGATAATGATTAGGACATCATTCCTATGCATTTGCGTCATGATCGAGGTATGCTAACACCCCTGAATCGTAGTTTCCGTCCCGACCCCTCAGACTCCATTTTGTAAACGGTATCCATCTTGTGTCTTGCCCTCATGATAAGTCAATTAAAGGTCGAGCTTGATCTAAAAGGACACGTCCACCTTCCCTGACTTCCCCCTGACCCGTCCCAACTGACTCCATTGCCTCCAGCCGAACCTGTTTGGGCAGCTCCTCGCCCAGTGGCCTAATACGATAGCATCAATGCATAACATGCCCCAAACCATTCACTACATCCAGATCATGTTTTCTACACACATACACACCTCTTTACGCTCTCTGTTTATGACCAGTTTTATGACTAGGAGGTGCCTTCCTTTATTGGGGTTTCATCGATATCTGATGGGAGTTCTGGGCCTGGCTGGGTAATCCATCACGAATTGGACGTCTAAAATACGGGCTTGCCTACATGACTTCGCTCTTTTGTATTATTGTAGAAATATGTGTATAGCCATATCATAAACTCAAGAATTCTTGCTTGCAGCTATTATTTTTGTATATAAGGAGAAGGCTGGTTCTGTAAAAACGAACAGTCTCCTGAGAACACATGACCCGTGTTTGTCGTGCTTCTAGGACACCTGTTACTTGGTAGCTACCAATAAAATTCGATCTCTGACTGCGACTAGAAGACTCAGTGTTTCTGTGGTCCGGAACAAGGGAGAACTCAGAGGTCTTCGGGTGTTATCCCCTGGCACCAAACGGGTTCCTAAATACCCGTTACCTCAGTTGGCGCCCAACTCGGGGCGGTATCAAGCGGCAACGGTCCAAGCCAGATGTTCGTGAGGAGCTTCGTGTGAAAATTCCAGAGGACGGCCAGCCACTTCAGCGACCCCTGTATGTCGACGTGGTTCCAAAGGTCTTTGCTGCGAGGTTCCCCGCGTCCCGACGGCTACGAAGGACTGCTGCCCTGACTATCGCCTTGTTTTGGACCCAGTGATCCTTGGTAGAGCGAAACGATAGGCGAGTCTTCTAGCGACGTCACCGATCTTCAAATACTTCAGTTAAGTATAAGTGGAGCGTCTCCCAGTCCTTAGTTTTTGGTATCCTTGAGATACGCTTTGATTTGGTACTTGCAAGCCCCAAAGCCGAAGGACTTGTGTATTCACGAGAAATATCGTAACAGATAATCCTTTGAAGTTTGAAGCTAGACTAGTGAGCGAAGATGCCTGGTTTTAGCAGACTTGGAAACTTGTTTTGTCTTGGTTATAGTAAGGACTCCCGATTAGAGGATTCCTGTCCGGTTCCTCCGATTGGAACTCCAACATATGAGCTCTATGTGAAGCACGGCGTAGGTCCCATCACATATAATGAAGTGTGGATAAAATACACCCGCAAGGATGGTGTTTTAAAATGGCCCCAATATGGTAGTTTCGACTCAGAAATATTAGATAACCTAGAGGTCAAATTATTCAAGAGAAAAGCCCGGCCGGCGATGTTTGACTCTTTCCGCTTATGGCGCAAAGAAGCCAAACAGAAAGAAATAAAATTAGCAAAAAAGAATAAAAGAGGAATGTCGATGGTGCAAGCTGGTGCAAGCCTTCTCAAAGGCCGCCGTCTCTGCTACCTACTCCATCTACTTCTACGACTTTGCCTACAGCTCCAGCTATTGTCTATGATACTACGTCTGCTACTACTTCAACTTCCTCTGCTATTGCCTCTACTTCTTCTTTGCCTCAGCCTGTTTTTTCCGATGCACTTACCCCTCCGCAAGGTTCTCCTTCTATTAGACAAAGAGTGAAAGGTACCGTCACTAGTCTGTTTTCACCTTTCTTTGGGTCGCCTAAAACAACGCCTAAAACAGAACATAGACAGTCCCGTAGTCAACTGCCTGATTACGAGGAAAGAAGAGTGCTAAATGAACTAGCCCGTAAATGGATTACGGATACTGTTAGATATGATGTTCAGTCTGTTATGGACGTTTTCCGTCAATGGAATGCACCCACCCAGAGATACGTATTCGAAGAAATGTGTGTATATCTGTGCGAAGATGTGAAGACAAATGATTCCAAATGCACAATGAACGAACTATGGCGTACACGCTTTAAGTTCTATGAAGGTATGATTATAGGTGCAGATGTTGAGAAAGCGATAGAGTTATTGCTCTCTTATAGGAGTAAGGGAAACGTCTCTAGATCATGTCACGAAGACGATGCACCAGGTGGGAAAAGAGCGAGACAGTACCCCATGAGAGAGGTTCCTCCGGTTTGGAGGGAAGGTGATGCGAATGCGAATCCACCAATTCTGCCTCATTTCCAGCGTGTATGGGTACATGTCCCCTGGAAACGATCCGAAGTCTTAGCACTCAAGCAGACACTGCCTGATCCTCGTAAAAACCCGACTGGGTATTATAAGGAGTTATCTCAAACTGCAAGCTCATGTATAATGAATTTAGCGGATGTAGACATGTTGTTTGGGAACGTTGTTCCACATCCTTTATGGAGCAAAATCCGTCATACGAACCATGACCAAGAACTAGGTGACTCATGGGCGAACATTACTGCTATGGATGCTAGACAAATAGGTGGTTTTAAACCTGAGCCGTTAATAGCTGAACTTCCCGGTAGGATTATCGCGTACATGAAAACAATAATGCCTGAAGTACGCGTAAACTGGGACAAGCTATCTGCGTGCAAGCAGAAGAAAGATGAGAATGTGTCTGACTTTTTCACAAGATTTGAGGAGACTTTCACCGATCATAGTGGTCAGGATATGGCTACCGAGGGTGGTCAAAGATTGTTTGTAGACAAATTCGTACATAATTTAATTCCTGAACTGTGTAATAAACTGAAAGATTCAGAGAGTGCTTGGGCTGTCTCTACGTCAGCGCAAATTTTAGCTACAGCCCAGTACTATGAAAATAGGTGCAAAGACAAGCTAGATAAAGTAGACAAAAAGACAAAAGATTTAAAAACTAAAGTTCTTCTCCAGCAAGCCTATCCACCTCGTACGGCTAGTCAGCCCAATTATCAACAACAACAGCAGTATTCGAGAAACGCGCAAGGAAACGAGTTTTCCCATCAGCGTATTGCTTATGGCCCGAATCAATGTGCGTATTGCAAGGAAGAGGGTCACTTTAAAGGTAATTGTCCGGCTCTTGCGCGACGTTTGAGCGGTGCTTCAGGTGTAAGGGGAAGAGGTGTTCAACATGCCCCTAGAGGTAGGGGCCGTGGAAATTTCACCCAGAATACAACTTCTTTTCCGCCTCAGAATTCGATGAACAGCTTTGACCAACAGTATAATGCATCGTCTAGGTCAGCTCAGTACTATGCTGACGACTATTACACCGAACACGAAAATGAGGGTAACGATTGCTAGGACAGCCATGGACAAAGAGAGGGAGTTGTTTCAGTTCCAGTAGATCAGAATGGACCTTATGTCAAGGTAATTACCTCAGGAGTGTCAGAGCCATTTTTGCTGGATACTGGTGCTACAAAAAGTTCTATCATGCACTCGAAACTTCCTGGCGCACCTTTGTCTGGCGAAATGAATGTTTCAGTAGGTTTCTCTGGCGCCCCTGTTAGAAACCCGATCTCTAGTCCTATATCGCTTTCTATTGGCCCGTGCGAATTAGAAGCACCCCTCATTCTTACCACAGGTTGCGGTGGTGAAAATTTGTTAGGTTTGGATTTGCTAAAAAGGTTATATGCGACTTTGTACGTTCCCCCTTGGGAGTACAACTTACTTTAGGTAAGAAAGTCATTTCTCCAATGTATTTGTCAAAGGACAATATTCCAACTGAATTGTTATCACTTCCTGATATACTTTGGGCTAATGGCTCTAATGATGTAGGTCATTTGGAGATAGCACCGTATGTCATAACTTTGAAAGCCAACGTTAGGTTGCCACGTATTCCCCAATACAAAATATCTAGCGAATGCGAAAATGCATTGTTGACGATCGTTTATGATCTGATCGATAAAAATGTCATCGAAGAAACAACAGGTAATGTTTGTAACAGTCCAGTTCTGCCCGTCTTAAAGCGTACTGATCCTTTACAACCGCCTGTGTACAGGTTCGTGATTGACCTCAGAGAAGTAAATAAGGTAGTTATCCCACAGTTTCCAGTTGTCCCCGACATTACTGCTTTATTGACAATGGTTCCAGCTTCAGCAGCTTGGTTCTCGGTGATTGACCTGAAGAACGCTTTCTTCAGCATCCCGATTGCCGAGGAAAGTAGAGACCTTTTTGGCTTCAATTTAGGAGGACGAAGCTTCCGCTTCAAGTGTGCTCCTCAAGGCTACTGCGAAAGCCCATCAATATTCAGTCAGGCCCTGAAAACACAACTAGACACGATTATTCTACCGAATGGCTCAACTCTGATTCAGTACGTAGACGATCTGCTGATCGCTGCAGACACTGAAGAGATTTGCAAGAAAGCTACGTTATCATTATTACGTGACTTATGTGACATGAAGCACAAAGTCTCTCTTTCCAAACTCCAATTTTGCCGACAAGAAGTAACCTACCTAGGTCACAACTTGTCGAAGGAGGGAAGGAGACTGACACCAGAAAGAATACAGGCAATTGCAGAACTGAGTGCCCCAAGGACACAGAGAGATGTTCGGGCCTTCTTGGGCATTACATCGTACTGTAGACAATGGATACCGAATTTCTCACTACTAGCTAAACCCTTGCTGGCACTACTCTGCAAAGACACGCCAAATCCTATGCCCTGGTCTGAAGATTGCCAAACGAGTTTCCACAAGTTGCGTGATGCATTATGTTCGGCTCCTGTGTTGGGAAACCCCAACTACAGTAAGCCTTTTACATTATATGTCCATGAGAAGGAAGGTTGTGCATTATCATTTTTTACTCAACATTTTGGGGACAGACAGCACCCATGCGCGTATTTTTCGGCAACTCTAGACCCTGTGGCTAAGGCACTACCAAGTTGTCTGAGAGCCACCGCCGCAGCAGCTGTCTGCATTCGACAGTCCGCTGGATTAGTCATGAATAATACTCTGATCGTTATGGTCCCGCATGCAGTAGACATTTTACTAAACAGGACGAAGACACAACATCTTACTAGCGCTCGACTATCCAGTTATGAACTTACACTGCTAGCAAGTCACATCCACATAAAGAGGTGTGATACACTGAACCCCACAACGTTATTACCCATTCCGACAGAAACAGACAAGATTGATAACCATGACTGCTGTTTTAGGACAGAAGAAGAGACAAAAGGGAGAGTAGACTTACAGGACACTCCCCTTCCTGAATGCAACGATACTTTATGGGTTGATGGTTCATGTTTCAAGCTGCCGAATGGTGATACGACTGCAGCATATGCCGTAACGACATTACACACCATTATAGAGACCGCGCGTATTTCCCACAATTCTGCACAAGCCGCAGAACTGATTGCACTTACCAGAGCATGTGTGTTAGCGAAAGGAAACGAGTGAATGTGTACACTGACAGCCAATACGCCTTTGGCGTGGCTCACAGTTTTGGGAGATTATGGCGTGAACGTGGGTTCCTTACGTCACATGGTGCAAAGATACAACATGGTCAGTTAGTTAATGAACTCCTCGAGTCATTGACCCTGCCACTACAAGTTGCGATTGTGAAATGCAGTGCCCACAGAAAGATTCAGGATGATGTTGGCCGCGGGAATGCATTTGCAGACGAGGTTGCGAAAGAGACTGCAAGGAACACGATGAGTCGGATGTATGTTGTAGGTCCCGCTAGATGGATTACGGATGTAGGAATGTGTGAGGACACCATTGAAAGCGTGAAATCTATACAAGCCGAGGCAACTGAGAAAGAGGTGAATGAATGGAGAGAAAGTAAAGGCAGATTAGACGCAAATGGTTGTTGGGTCGAACTGTCAGAACACCAGCGATGGCTATTACCTAACGCATATGTACTTGCAGTAGTAACAATGGCTCATGGAATTGCGCACATCAGTTCGAGAGGAATCTGTAAACTATTGGCCCCAGTATGGCAAAATGGTAATATCCCGAAATATGCAGAGAATGTGGTCAGAAACTGTATGGTGTGTTTGAAGTACAATCCCGGTAGGGGAACCCCAACTCCAGCTGGTCATTTTGCGCCTCCAACGTATCCGTTCGAGGTTTCGCAGCTCGATTTCATTCACATGGAGAGGTGCAACAATCTGAAGTATGTGCTCGTTGTTGTTTGCGCTTTCTCCAGGTGGGTGGAAGCGTACCCCCTTAAGGACAATACTGCCTTGTCAACTGCCAAAGCCCTTGTCAAAGAGTTCTTCCCTAGATTCGGTATGCCTAGAATCGTCTGGAGTGATAATGGAAGTGAATTCGTAGGACGCGTGATGAAGAGAGTGTGTGAGTGTTTAGGCATACAACAAAAGTTTCACTCTGCGAATCACCCCCAATCAGCTGGATTAGTAGAGTGCTACAATGGCACTTTAAAGCTCAAATTAGCCAAGATCCAAGCCTGTACAGGTCTTAAGTGGCCTGACGCCTTGCCCCTAGCACTCTTGTCAACCAGAATGACAGTCCATTCCAGGTTAGGACTTAGTCCTCATGAGATAGTGTTTGGCCGCCCAGCCAACGTCTGGGGCGTGCCAAGGCCAAAGAAACTCAGCGAAATAGAGCACCCCGTACTGCTTGACTATTTGTGCGAATTAACAACTAAATTGCGTGTTTTACACCAACAGGTTCACAGTTCCTTTCCGCCAGCCTCTGACGATCCAGGTCACTCCATCGAACCCGGCACGTGGGTCTTGGTGCGGAATTTCCAGAGCACAAATAACGGACAGCCGAGGTGGACCAGACCGTACCTGGTACTTCTTTCCACGAGATCAGCTGTTCGGGTGGAAGGCAAAAAGAACTGGGTGCACGGGACCCATTGTAAACGGGTCCCTCTACCCCTCCCATATGACCGGTGGGTCAAGGAAGGACTTGCCGACTCTGAGACAGAATCCATACCTCGCTTCCTCCCTTTCAGCAATGCACGTTTGAAAGAAACTGGTACCGAAAAGGAGAGTGATCATATTTTACAAGGACTTGTGCCACCGTCTATGCAGTTGGACACTACCGAACCTGAGACATTGTTTGAAGACCACACCGTACCAGGAAAACGACGGTACAATTTAAGGTCTAAACAAAGAGACTAATAAAAGCAAACTAATGTGATTTTATTTTCCCCTAAGAACTATTTTTGATTTTTCAGCTCTCTCGCCCAGGAAACTTGCTCATTTTTGATTTTCGAACCGCCATCCGGTTCTGCTGCTAGGGTCGCGGTTGAAGTCTGGGGAGTGCAACTGGGGACGTTTAGGTCAACGGTTCTGGTTGGTCCAAGGGAGTTACCCCGGACTGAACAGAGCGCACTCCCTGGCAGAATCAACCTACCACCGCGGGCAGCAAGTAGAGGATGGAGTTTCCTAGGGTAAAGAGACCTGCCAGACTCACGGACTTTGAAAGACAATTATGCACGATACTGGCCAAAAGAAGGTTTTTGATAATATGTATTTTTATGTTGTGTAGCATAGCAATGTTCTTGACTGGTTATACTCTATTCGTCTTTCAAGTTTCCTTGTTTTCAAATGACACTCGGCCAACTCCTCCTCTCACTCTCTCCACACACTCCTTTCACCCTCTACCTGAACACGAGTCTGCCAGAAGACTCGAATTTGTAAATAACTCATTCATTCAACTTCTACACCAACACCAGTCCATAATGAACACATCGAACTGTTGGGTATGCGGACTCATGCCGCACACGACTGATAAGGGTATCCCATACTTCATCCTGCCTTTCAGTTATTATGGTTCTCTGTGGGCTTTCCAGACCATGTTCCTATTCGCCCTAGAACCATACCCGACCCGTTCTACTGAGAGTGATTCCAGTAACAAGGCACTAGTAGCAGGGATAAGAAATATGAGTAGAGAGTTCGACACATATCTAACGATTCCCAAAGATGAACTCACTCCGTACACTCGTTGGAACGTAACTAAATATGGGGTTTACCTGAGTAAGAGCCAGACAGCAAAGAAATCCCGCCCAGTTTGGATAGTACCCAACCGAGGTCACTTATGTTTACAAGGTATCAGCAGGGATCCCAAAGCACAATTAGGAAAGAGTATATGCACGGAAACATATGTGTTCGCTTCCCGAACTTCCCCTATACTATTAGCAGCCAAAGGCACGTATTTCGTCTGCCATGACCAAGCCTACACCTGGTTGCCCCCTGACTTCTCAGGTACATGTTTTATCTCATTTCTGCTGCCTCCCACCTAAACGGCCAGGGCAGATTACCATCGGACAAGGACAGCTAGGGGTGTCGTGAGTAATGACGACACCGCGGGTCAGGAATTCGCTGACTTCGCAAAGGGTTTTCTGCCATTTTGGGGGCCTATGGTGAACAGCAGGAATATTCGCCAGTTATCGAGGATAGTTGAATCCGCCGTGATTACAACGGCCGGAGCCCTTGGCAATTTGACGACCGAGCTTCAGTCGGATCGACTTATGACCCTTCAGAACCGAGTTGCCCTAGATATCATACTCGCCGATCGTGGTGGTGTGTGTAGAGTGATCCAATCCAGTTGTTGCATTTTCATCCCTGATAACGCACCGACAGTGTACCAGGCCATCTCTAAGCTACACGAGATCTCTGGTTCCCTTCACGTAGAAAAAGGGGACTGGTCCTTACTAGGGTGGTTCTGGGAACTGATCGCCACCTGGGGATGGAAAACACTGATCTTCATTGGGATGATCTTAGCACTTCTGTTTATGTTCTGCCTGTGTGTACAGTGCGCTCCTGCACTATGTGGCCTCTGTGCTACCTCATGTGTACGGAAGCCTGTGTCAAGGGACGAACTGAGCAACAGAATGATGCTACAGCAGCATCTCCACGAATTCCTTCATACAGATTAACATGAATTATTGCCTTCTATGAGGGCAAAAGGAGGGTCTGTGGTTCTGAAATTCTGGACCCTACTGTTGTCCCGGTATCGAGGTCCAATACCCGTGTCCCGAAACATCAACGTACCATGACGAATTTGGCGTCGACGAACCGATAATGATTAGGACATCATTCCTATGCATTTGCGTCATGATCGAGGTATGCTAACACCCCTGAATCGTAGTTTCCGTCCCGACCCCTCAGACTCCATTTTGTAAATGGTATCCATCTTGTGTCTTGCCCTCATGATAAGTCAATTAAAGGTCGAGCTTGATCTAAAAGGACACGTCCACCTTCCCTGACTTCCCCCTGACCCGTCCCAACTGACTCCATTGCCTCCAGCCGAACCTGTTTGGGCAGCTCCTCGCCCAGTGGCCTAATACGATAGCATCAATGCATAACATGCCCCAAACCATTCACTACATCCAGATCATGTTTTCTACACACATACACACCTCTTTACGCTCTCTGTTTATGACCAGTTTTATGACTAGGAGGTGCCTTCCTTTATTGGGGTTTCATCGATATCTGATGGGAGTTCCGGGCCTGGCTGGGTAATCCATCACGAATTGGACGTCTAAAATACGGGCTTGCCTACATGACTTCGCTCTTTTGTATTATTGTAGAAATATGTGTATAGCCATATCATAAACTCAAGAATTCTTGCTTGCAGCTATTATTTTTGTATATAAGGAGAAGGCTGGTTCTGTAAAAACGAACAGTCTCCTGAGAACACATGACCCGTGTTTGTCGTGCTTCTAGGACACCTGTTACTTGGTAGCTACCAATAAAATTCGATCTCTGACTGCGACTAGAAGACTCAGTGTTTCTGTGGTCCGGAACAAGGGAGAACTCAGAGGTCTTCGGGTGTTATCCCCTGGCACCAAACAGGTTCCTAAATACCCGTTACCTCAATTCCAGCTCGTTGCGATTGGCTTATCTGCGGTGGTGGAGAGGGGGGTGGTGTCCGGCGTCTGTTCGCTGAAGTTGTCGTAGATGGTCTGGTTCTTCTGATGGAAGTCGGAGCTGAGTTTGTTTCAGAGTTCTTGGGAAGGTGTGATGTCCGTGGCTTTGCTGGGGGTTTTCGTGAACTGCTGAATGACGTAGAACAGTTCCTTGGCGTTGGCCGCGTTGTTCTGAACTTTGTCTCCTATGAAGGTCCATTTGGTGTCTCTAATGCGCTGGTGGTATTCCTTCAGGGCGCACCTGTGGTGGTCCCGTGCTTCGGTGGTTTTCTGGTTTCGCAAGGTTTTCTCTAGGTGTCTGCACAAGCCTGGCTTCTTGGAGTTCTGTGGTGAACCAGGCAGACTTCAGAGGGCGTTGTTTGTCGGGGTGGCGGAGGGGCGCAAGCTTGTCGGCACAGCAGGAGACCCAGCGGTGAAATTCTTTGGCTGCAGATTTGATGTCGGTCGTGGTGCTGGGGGGGTCTTTTAGGAGGGTGCTGTTGAGGATTTCTTTTGTGACCTTGCTCCAGTTCCTTTGTGGCAGGCGTGGGGCGGGTTTGGGTGCAGTGGTGGTGTTGAAGGTGAAGTGGACGCAGTGGTGGTCCGTCCAGTGGGGCTGGGTTGCGTGGCTGAAGCAGATGTTAGTTCTTCCTGCGAAAATGGGGACAAGGGTGTGTCTGGCTATGTGAGTGGGCGTGTTGACCAGCTGCTTCAGTCTGAGGTTGGCGAGGTTGGCGAGGAGTGTGGTGAAGTTGGGATAGTTGCCGTTGTCGAGGTGGAAGTTGAGGTCTCTCGGCGATGGGGATAGTGGACTGTTGGCGGGGTCCCGGCAGTCTATAGATGAGGGTGCCTCGTAGTGTGGTCCTGGGGTTGGTCTGGATCCGGAAATTAAGGTGTTATGTGTTGGAGTGGGTGGTCACATGCTGGAGGTGGAGAGTCGGAGTGGGGTCTTGTGTGCGATGGCTAGTCCTTCTCCTGGGCGTTGGGGCAGTCCTTTCTCTGGATCTTGTAGCCGTCGGGGGTGGCGGTGGTGATGTTGGGGCCGGAGGTAGTGTTGGTCCAGGTTTTCGTGAAGAATGCGATGTTGGGTGAGAGGGTATCGATCAGGTCCCAGATCTCTATGATGTGTCGATGCAGGGAGCGTACGTTGAGGAGGATGCATGTAAGGGTTCCGGCGATGCGTGCGTGGTAGTGGGAGCTTTGTCGGTGGTTAAGGATCTACGGCAGGACCTGCACGAGAACTGTCCGTGGGTAGTGTTCGGCAAGGATCTTTCTCAGTCGGATCATCTTCTGGGATTGAGTGCGTGGAGGGTTGCGGAGTCGTAGTGCTGGGGCCCGGGAGCTGGCCACGGTCGGGATGCGGACGTGTGCAGACAGGCTTACCTTTGGCGGCATGACCACGCAGCCTTCAGCATTATGGAAGGGGGCGCTCAGCTGGGAGGCAGGAAACGGGTGAGGGCAGCAGGGTGGGGCCGCGGGTCAGCAGCGGCGGTAACAGGAAAGGCGAGGGGATGAGAGAGGGCAGTGAGACACAGGGGCCAGAAGTTGAAAGAAAAACACAGATACAACCAAAAATTTAAATGTCAACAATGTGGAAGAAAAACGGAGACAACAATTTAAATAACAGCAATTTTAAATGACAAACGTGTGGGTGAAAGATGGAGACAACACTTTAAAAGACACCAGCAATTCTAAATGGCAACCATATGGGAGAAACGGAGACAAAAAAAGAGAACAGCTAGAGGGAAAAAGCACGGAATGAAGCAGCAGTAATTAGCGCAGTTACCACATCGGGGTAGGCAGGCAGGCAGGGGTAACAGCAGCCTTGAAAACCCAGGCAGGGGAATCAGCGGCGGCGAGGGAGCAATGGAGCTACCGAGAGTGCAGGCCTGTGACCGAGGTCAAGGTCAAGTGTGCCTAGAAAGCTGCACCTAGCACAGCTGTTCAGGTACTGTACTGGCAGAAGTGGAAATCGCCACGCATACCCCCATTGTTTCCTGGAAACACAGGAGATTTGTGTTCACAATTGATGGTTTTGTGAAGTGTCTGAAAAGACAAAACTTGAACTAACATATGGCTTAGCTGCAAGGGTAATGATATGCAAAAGAATTTGTAATGCTTTTATTTTATATTAGTTCATACAGAGATTTATTTAACTCTAGCATGGTACCATGGTCATTTCAGAGTGCTAGGAAGGGGCGGGAGACTAAAAACAGATGGGGTGAATAAAAAAGATTCTTGCAGGATTGAGCATGCAAAACAGATATACAGGAAACGGTGAATCTGACACTCTTCAGTTGCTCCATGAGGTGTTGGAAGTTTTAGTTGAACACTAAACAGAAGAAAAGTGGTTTACAGGAGTTCCTTAAATTGGATTTTGTTGCATTGAACTCAAGCCAAGAGCTAGGGGATGTCCTATATTTTCGAACCTCTCTTTGAGGCTCATTTATGGAGCAGCTGAGGGAAAGCTATTGTACATTTCTAGTTGGTACGCAATGGAAAACAAGCTTATAGATATGACTGATGGCCGTATGGACAAAAAAATAGGAATTGCAAATTCCTAATTGCAATTTTGACAGAATCGCAATTAGGAAATCGTAATTCCTATTGTAAGAAAACGCACAATCTTCTGATATCAATTCCTAATGAAATTGCAAATAGACCAATCTCATGAATATTAATAAAGTAGGTCATAATTTGCAACCCATTAGTAATGCAACCATCACATATATGGTGGTCTGCTGGGGTCAGCAGTCCACCATGTCCGTAACTGCTTTTTAGTAAAGCAATCTTTTTTATCTTTCTTTATCAAATGCAGGCTGTTTTCCTTAAAGGAAAATGGGATGTGTTTCAAAACATAAAATGAATGTTTAAGTTTCATTTGTAAGAGTAGGCAGTGGCCCAAGCTCTTACAAAATATTTATTTCAACATTCATAAAGGTTAAGGGGTCCCATGGTATCCTTCCCATTTGCAAATGATTACCAACACCCTTAAGGTGTTGGTACAAAAATGAATGTTTTGCGACCATAATTCAGTGGTAAAACATTAATACGTAGCAATGCAAATCGGTATTTAGAAGGGACACCATAAACACACTCCTTCCACTCAGATGGATGGCGTCATTCCTCACAGGATGCATGCAGAGAATTTGTCTCCCCCTGCGGCATCCCCCAGAGTTGTCTCTCAGCCCACCCTCTTCAACATCTACATGACGCCACTAGCCAACAACATCAGAACCCACAACATCAGCATCATATCCTAGGTCTACGACACTCAGTTCATCCTCTTGCTCTCAGCAGACCCCACTACAATGAGAACGAAATTCCACAACTGCATGAAGAACGTCTCAGCCCGGATGAAGGATGACTGTCTGAAGCTCAACATGGACAAGACCGAAGTGCATGTCGATGGCAACCTTACCTCCCTCTGCAACGACACCTGGGGGGGGCACAGAATCTGGACCCACCCTCACACCGAAAGGCCACTCCTGCAACCTCTGCTTCATCCTTGACAGCAAACTCACCATGAAACAACAGATCAACACAGTCTCTTCAGCCAGCTTCCACACTCTCTGAGTGCTCCGAAGAATCTTCAAATGGCTCCCCACAAGCACCAGGAAAACAGTCGCACAAACCCTAATCACCAGCCATCTGGACTACTGCAACGCACTGTATGCAGGTAACACCATCGAACTCATGAGAAGGCTCCAGATGATACAGAACTTAGCAGCAAGACTGATCCTCAACCTGCCCAAATGGACCCACATGACCCAGAACCTGAGAAACCTCCACTGTCTTCCCATCCAGAAGAGGTGCCAATTCAATCTACTGACACACGCCTACAATGCCCTCCGCAACCAAGGACCAGCATACATGAACCACTGCTTGAACTTCCACTAACCATCCAGAAACCTTTGTTCGGCCTCCCTTGCCCTGACACAGGCACAGATTCCACACATGCGCCTTAGCCACAGCAGAGGACGCTCCTTCTCTCATCTTGCCACCAAGTCCTGAAATGCAACCCCCACCCCCCCAGCTCCTGAAATCACACTCACTGAAGGGCTTCAGGAAGAAACTCAAGATTTGGGTTTTCGAGTAGCCCAGCACCTGGATACCCTCACAGGTGAAAAGTCACGCTCTACAACCACCAACTACTGATGATTGGAATGCTTGCTATGGTAGTTTTTCTATAACTGTAGACACATTGTTGTTGCCTGATTTAGTTTCACCATTAGCAGGGCTCAAATAAGTTCTAAGCAACAGTTGAAAGGGTTTTTTCATTAAAAATTCGATTTTAAATGTGAATTTGAGGTCTGATTTGAAAATCACTCCCAGGTTTCTGACCTGTTGTGCTGGGGTTGATGGAGATTGTAGACTACCATCACTGGCAATTGTAGGAGAGCAAGTATTGTGAACTCAATTTTGTTTCATGTGCCAGTTCCATGGTCTCTATTGTGAGACTGTGGACTTGATACACCTTGTAATCAAGGGCAGAACTTCCTTTGCTCAAGTCAAAACAATATGCTAAGAAAGTCACCTGCATGTAAATCTTAGCAGGGACCAGAAAGGATGTGATCTCTTGGCACTTCAACTATGAGGAGTCATTTCAAATCCAAGCATGAAGTGCAAAAAGAACATAGGAACAGAGACCCATGAAAATAAGGAGAATACATTTTAAAAAATCCATAATTTAAAAAGAAAAAACAGTTTATAATTTGTAGTTTTCATCACAATTAGTAGAGAAAAATAGACGAAAAACAGAAACCCAAAAAATAACAAAACACCTAAATAAAAATGCTTCATATGAGAAACACCAACACAAATCAAAGAGCTTGACTCTATTAACTCTCAAGGTCTGCTAAGCTATCTGTACCTTGTAAGATGCAGGGTCTAGCCAAAAACTAGTCCTAGCACCCATCTGTTGCATGTGGTTTATGATTATAAAGCTTTTTTTAAAGTCACTGAAAAAACAATGTAAAGCAAAGTTATGGTAACCTTCGTTTATAACACCTTAATGTGCATTAAAAAAAACAACATTCACTTAAAAAAATATAGATAAAGTACAGTTATGGTTACCAATTAAAACTAAAAAAACACTGAAATGTGCGAGTTATGGTTAGCTCTGCAAACTATAACTCATACAACAGCTAGGCAAACCATAAGAACACACAATTTGTAATGCAGATGACCTCCCAAAAGAATAGCAAATGGAAACTTCACCTGCTGGACCCCTTTCAGGGGCTGCAGGATAGGCAAGGGCTACTAAGCCCCAATCATGGTGGTAGAGGTTGATTGCAATTGGTATCATGGGTATGACGTACTATGGCACGTACAACCTTCTCATCACTTGACCCTCAGGGTAGCAAAGCTGAGCAGTCACAGACTACTCAGAGGGACAGCATGGTGGGCAAGAGCTCGGAATTCGACAGTCATTCAATAGACACAATAGCGTAGTGTCCTGCCCAGTGCGTAATGTTTATTTATAAAGAATGTGTTTAATTACAAAGCAGAACAAAATAATACACAGTTCAATTGGAATTAAATTACAGGGTTATAATCCTGGTCACGATCCCCAGCAAGCATTACACTTCCTCTTTCAATATTTTCTCCCAGGTCTGGGAATTCTAATATTCGAAGTCCGCAGTCTAATATGAGTAGAGGTATTAATTAGACAGCGGGGTATATTACTCTACTTCTTGCTGGTGTGCAGAATATGCCCATGCTCTCACTTTTTGCAGTGACAGCTCCTCACTGCGGAGACCTCAAAAACAGCATCCCTTCATAATGAGAATCTGTTAGAACTGGGGGTCTCTAGTTGACTGAGGTAGGTACCTTAGTCCAAATAGGGACCATTGCCTCTAGTCAGGGAAAGGAGGGACACCCTCTTAGATAACCCCTGCTCACCCCCGGTAGCTTGGCACGAGCAGCCAGGCTTATCTCCAAGGAAATATGTAAAGTATTTGCAACCACACTCCCAGTAACACAGTGATAACACCACAAATGGACACCACATTGGATTTTATCAAAATAGCGGTATCTTTATCAAAAGGAATATGATGAGACCATACGATAGAAATCCAACATATGTGTATTCGTAATCTTTCACTTTGCTGGTTATTAGGCCAGCAATCACTTATAGGTTCTTGCAGTATTAATGAGCAGTTCACAATGATCTAATGCAACCATAATGCAATGCTATGCAGTTTGCAATGCAGTCGTAATGTAGTAATAACACAGTCCTTAATGCACGAACTAATGCAGTTCACAACGCAGGAATAATACAGGTCGTAATGCAAGAATAATGTGATTCGTAATGCAAGAATAAGGCAGTTCGTAATGCAAGAATGATGCGATTCGTAATGCAAGAATCAGGCAGTTCGTAATGCAAGGAATAATGCTGTACACCAATCTGCGCAGTCAACTCGGGCCCCCACTAGGCCCCAACACCAGCGAGAACGGACATAAGCTTACAGGGGCGACCCCCGTACTGCTGGGCAGGTATTGGCCGCTCGGGGACTCAGCGCGCCTAACGCCGTGCAGCGGGAGAGAGCTTGGAGCACTCCTGTACTCCTCATGAACGCCTCCCCAGGCCACACACGCTTTCGTCTCCAGACCGGAGTCCAAGCCTTACCTGGGGGGGTGAGCTGCATTGCTCTCTCTCTCTCCCCACTCCTCAGACATCCTGCTGGGCGGTCCCGATGACGTTGCAGCTCCGTTGTTAGGCGACGCTGTAGCAGAACAGGTTACGGCGCTGCCTTCTCCTTCGTTGACAATCTTGGGCAGATTCCTCTCAGTGAATGACGATCATTATCCCATTCACCCTGCAACCTTCTTAGCTTCAAGAAAACCTTTAGCACGTTGTAGCCGGTGGCGGTGATCCTTACTCACAGCCTCAGTTATGATGACGGCTCGGGCCACAAACAGCAGAGCAGCAGCGTGGACGATGCTTCACGCTGTGGGGGCAATGCGATCACGGGGCACCTTGTAAACGGGACCATGGACCACACGGCGGTCTCAGATGTGCAAAAGCACTATGCACCAAGCATCGCTGAGACACGGTTGGAAACGTTTATGTTCCGGAGTTTTCACAACCGGGGACCAGCTCTACTCGGGCTCTTGGAGACACGCTACTTCAGGACACAGCACAGAGCAAAGTCCTCACAAGCAGGGGGACACAGCACACAGCAAAGTCCCTTGTCCTCTACTTAGTCAAAACAGCAAACTGCAGGCCAGCCCCAGAACACCCAGCAAGGGCAGTCCTTCTCTTCAGTCTCTTCAGCTGTTCTTCTTTGACAGAAGTTCCTCTTGATCACGAAATAGGTTTAATCCTTTTTCAGTCTGGATTTCAGTCTTGAGTTCAGGGGTTTCAGCTCTCACATTAATACCCCTAAATGCCTTTGAAGTCTTTGAGTTCAGGGGGATCTGACCCCAGCCCAAACCAGACCTGGGTGTCTTCCTGCCAGTGCACACCTTCTTCCTTTGATAGTGAGGGTCTGGGCCCTAGACGCTCAGCAAGAGGTGGAGCCATCCTTTTATGGCAGCAACACAGACATCTTCACATCCAGGGGGGGTACTTCTCCCCCCACATCAAATGCAGGCCAGCCTATTGATGCCTCACCTACCCTTCTCTGGTGTCAGGACACTCCCCAGGCCCTGTCACAACTAAACCCTGATGGTTAATACACAAACAGGCAGAGGCACACAGGATGGTTTAAGACAAGAAACCAGCCACTTCTAAAAACGTGGTTTCTAAGCACACAATTAAAAGATTATCTTCACAAAAAGATGTTTTATTACATTCTAAGTTCAGACACACTAAACGCCATCTCTCCATCCTATGCCTATGGGAAGATATGGTGGAAACATGTCACACAGCATTCCCCATTCTGTCCTATGGGCAAGATGGCCTTGCAACAGTGAAAAACAAATTGAATGTGTTTTACTATCATGACAGGGTACACACCTCAGTTCATGTCCTACCTTTCACATACACTGCACCCTACCCAGGGGAGTGCCTATGGCCTCCTATAGGAGTGTCCGTTGTGCATAAAAAGGGAAGGTAAGGCCTGGCAAGTGCGTGCACTTGTCAGGACAACAAGGCAGTTAACAAACTGCGTGCAGGCACTGCAGTGGCAGTCCTGAGATCACTTTTTAGAGCTACTTGTGTGGGTGGCACAATTAGTGCTGCAGGCCAACTAATAGCATTTGCATTACCAGCCCTGGCACACATAGTGCACCTCACCAGGGACTTTACTGGTGAGACAAACATACCAATTATGGACAACCAATTACCATAATACTTTATACAGGGAACACTTGCACTTTGACACTGATCAGCAATGGCAAAGTGCCCAAAGCATCTAAGCCGGCAACATTATGTCAGAAAAAGGTCTAGGAGGAAGGCAAAAAGTTTAAGGAACTTTAGCCAAAAAGGGACAAGTCCAACAGAATCTCTATGCGAGATCATCACAACAGGGCAGGTGTAGTTGTGGGATGGTTTTGACAGTTTCAGCACTCCATACTGTGTACAGTTGGGTACCCAGGTAAGGCAGTTGCTGCCGTCAGGTTGATATGTAAATTAGGACGCATCTTTGGGACCTATAACCTCGCAGATAGAATGGACTCCCTGTTAGCAGCAATGCAGCTCTTCTTCTCTGGCATTGGCAGTAGCAGCATCCGCTTGCAGATGTACAGCAGTTGTCATGTATGCAATGGTAATGTGCTTGAATTGGAGGGATTTGTAAAGTGCATAAAACCCACAGGCATCTAAGCTCTGAGCTGGAAAAGACAGGCGTGAGGAGAGTACCTCCCACAAATAAAGCTGCTATCCTAGTACTAATTTGAGAATAACCAGGTTTTAACCTGTCTTTTGAACTCTAAGTAGGACCTTGTGCTCCGGAAGCTCTCAGGGAGAGAATTCCAGAGCATTGACGCTGCCACCAAGAGGCCCGACCTCCACACCATACCTTTCTGTTCCTGGGTATGTCCACCTTTCTCCCTCGTGATAATCGTAGAGCTCTACTTGGAACATACTATTTAAAGGCTGCTATCAGATGTGACAAACCCTGATGGTTAAGATCCTTATGGGTCAACCATAGGGCTTTAAAGGACCACCTTTTCTGCACTGGCAGCCAGTGAAGGGTTCTCTATCCTTCCCTACTGAACAGAATTTTGGCCAAGCCAAAACCAGGCAAGCCACTGCGTTGTGAATAATTTGAAGTTTCTTTAAGGAGAGTTTGTTTATATTGAGATAAAGGGCATTACAATAGTCAAGACAGGATGTGATCAGTGCAATCACCACTGTTACCCTGAGCTCATTGGTGAGAAAAAGCAGGATTTTTTTCAAGGTCTTAATGTTCCAGAAACAGGTGATGACTGTCCTGTTAACCGGAGTGTCAAAAGTCAGTGTATCATCAAAGATCACACCCAAATTTTTTACTGCGGACACCTGCACTGGTCTTCTACTACAAGTATTTAGCGACACACAACTGGACCAGATAGCATTGTCCATCCCAAAGACTGTGATCTCTGTTTCCTTGAAATTTGTTAGTACAGTTCAGGATAAGAACAGCTTAGAGCAACAGGTGAGGCCCTCATGGTACAGACCGCTCCTGACTTCCCTCTCTATGGCAGTCTGCTTTCTCAGGGTGTTCCTCATAGTGGCAATTAACCAAGACTTCAAGGTCAATTTTACAGTGACATATGTCAATGAGACACACTGTTTCTTTGGCTACCACTGTGCTAAATATTCCATGGGATGACCTCTTTGCTTGTTCATATTGTCTTGCAAAGTCAAGATCTGCAGAGTTTTTACAGAACTTTTGCCCAGGGTATCACTAGTGATGTGGTTAGGTTGTGCAAGCCATGCTTTGTGTCCATCAAGGAATTCGATGTCTAAGAGAAATTAAAGTTACGGAATCCATACAGATTCAGGAACCTGGAACCTGCCAGATTGGGTTTTGTCCAAGCAGCAGTCTTGGCCATAACTCAGTGGACAAAGTGAGCAATAATTAGAATAGTCTCTGATCAGAACGAACAGCTTCTTGGTCTTGATTAAGTCAGCATGCTCTCTTACATCTTGTGTACCGGATGTCTCTGATGATGGAGTTGGTATAACTAAACCTCTATAAATATTGTTTCCTTATGTAAAAGTGAGCGAGGAATGCTTCTAGAACTCGCTGACGATGTACAGTTGGCTGAAATGTTGTGCGCTCTGGAATGGACAAGGAGATTTGGCGCCTGCATCTTGGGGACTGGTGTTAGTTTTGCCTTCATGTTTGCCTTTTTCCTTTTTAAGTTGTCACCTTTTTTCATTATGTTTAATGTATGGCCACTGTGCATGATGGTTTATGGAATTTGGGTGCATATGTCACGATTTCCATCTGCGTGACAGCATCGAGTGAGATGAATCTGAAGTCTAAAATCGCACCTGTAAGGTCCCACTAATGTGTGTGAAGTGTCCATTGTGTATATTTTGGCTACCACCACACCAATGATTTCCACCTCTTGTCGCTAAATGGGAAAAAAAAGTTCAAGCTTGATAAAGGACGGTTTCATAACTGTTGGTAAGAATAAAGTTTACACAATTCTGATGAAGCCCAACAGGTTGCTAGTGGGACTGTGACAAATGTGTAACTAGGAGTCATTCCAATACAAGGGAGGTCGCCCTGGTGAAGTCTGGCAGCAGAGGCGACACTGAAGGTATGTGCGCTTGTGACACTGACTTCTAAGCAGTGTGACGGAACACTAAGGGGTGTGCGGGTTTCTAGGTGCGCGTGGGACAGATGTCTCCTTGTCCACTTCACCAACCTTGTCAAGGCCGCGTTTCTGAGCCCGCATCATCCTTCAGTAAGCGACGAGCTTCCGCTCGGTGCGCTGCTCGTGTGTGGTAAAAATAGCTGCAAAAGATGTATTTTCAGAATGGAGGGCTGGAAAGAGCTCTTATCCGACAGCATGTTAAAAATAGCATTCCATTATGCTTGTGTGAATTTTCCACTTCCAAACTGTGTTTTTATTTGATGCGACTGTTCCGACTTTTCACGTCACATATTTGAGAGGCACGCACCTGATTCCACAGTGCTTGGGCTGACCTTGAAACGGGAAAAGAGCCTGTAACACTTTCATTCCAACACTTGGACAACGGGCTCTAGGTACCAACTAGTTCAGGGCACAAGTCCTAAACAAGCATTTACAATACAATAGGTCTCGCAATTGAGAGTTTTTGAGCTATTGGCATTGTAAATGGCAATGCCTTTTATTAAAAAGGAAAAGACATTGTCATTTACAATACCAATAGTTCAATCTTTTGCAAAAGCAATACCTATTGAATTGCAGAGCACGGTGTCCGTGAAGCGGGTGCCATGCTCATTAAAGTAAAACAAAAAAAAAAGAGCGCGGTGTCCCTGAAGCAGAGCGCCGCGCTCATTACTAAAGTTGAACATAAAAAATAATGTTCGGCAGAAGACTAAAATACATATTTCTAGTCTACGTCAGAACATCTTAATAACACACTGAGGAGTGCGTAAAACACTAGGGGGCAGATTTATGATAACTGGCGATCCCCAGGGATGCGCCAGTTATTTTGCGCCGCTGCTCCGCCACCTATGGTGGGCTGCATTTACAATGCGGCGCACCATGGGGCAAAAACGGCACAGATGCGTGACGCATCTGTGCCGTAAAGGTGGCACATTGCTGGAGTTGCGTCGCAAGCGCGACGCAGCTCCAGCAAGGCTCGGGGTTGCCCCATCTTTACAATGCTGCGTCAAGACCTACGCCTGCTTCAAGCAGGCGCAGGGTTTTGACGCAGCATTGGCCTGAAAGTGACTGAGTGAAATCTTATAGATTTCACTCAGCCACTTTTGCGAGGCGCACCTGCCCCGGAACGCCCACCCTGCGCCGGAACGCCCACAAGTGGCGCAGGGCTTTACAACGTTACGCATCTGCCTAGATGCGTCACGTTGTAAATGGGTCGTAGGGATGCGCCACGTTTACGCCGCTGTTGCGTGACGCAAACATGGCGCATTCCCAACATAAATCTGCCCCTAGGAGACCGAACAGCAATACCCTGGTTCTGACACAAACAGTGTTAGTCTGGCCCAGACAGGTTTTACTATCAATACCAGGGCTGGACTGGCCGTAACGGGCATCGGGCATTTCCCCGGTGGGCCGCTAGGGTGGGGGCCGGTTTTAGCCCCCTGGGGGCCGTTTTTGTTACAGGGCCATCGGCCCCTGTAACAAAATCGGACAAAACCGGCCCTGGCACACAGCTTTGCCGCTCCGAAGGGGGCCAGCCGAGCTCTTTGCCAGGGCCAGTTTTGGTTCCCAGTCCGGCCCTGATCAATATGAGGACTGACCTGGTCTCATTGTGTAGGCACACACACGTGGTCAAAAAGACACAGCAACAGACATGCACTACACTGCCAGCAGTGGAGCAAGCTTGTATATCGACACGCAAAATCAGAGGCAGAAAGTCAATCCATTGGCCACATACATACACACTCACTGCACTGGTAAAAGAGACACGAGTTTACACATAGCACAAAACAGAGAACACATTAGGAATGGGCATGGGCAAGCACACATTTCCCTCACACAGAAGAAGAGATACTGCAGCGACATGCCACAACTCGCTCATCAGTGATGTATAGCATGGCAAACGCTCCTCCTTCCTCACTCACACAAAAGGGTAGACCTTCAGCCCCTGAGTGCAAGGTTCACTCAGGAACAGGTGCGGCACAGCAGTGCATGCTTCCAGAAAAAAAAACCACACACACGGCAAAATTTAGTGTAAGCTTCCTTCGTACCGAAAATAAACTTCATATACAAAAATAAGCTTTCTGGCCTACAGAGGAAAAGCACCACGAGCATTAGCAAAGCAAGCACCACTGACAGCACAGACCTCTCAGCACAGGTATTGTATTGTATTGTAATTGCATTTATATAGCGCTTACTACAACTGACGAGGTGTCTAAGCGCTTTTTTGGAGAGTAGAACGCTACTCCGGGACCCATGGAGGATTAGTGTTGAATTAGTATATGAAACATGCAAGTACATTTTAAGTGGTGGCTAGGTTAGTCAGTTATTTGGATTTGGAATGATAGCAGAAGGATAGAGGAGGAAAAATGGTTTGTATTTATATAGTGCTTGTTACCCCTGATGGGGTGTTGAAGCATGCTATTCAGGAAGCCCATAAAGGATTAGTTATGAATTAATATGGTGAAATATGAAAGTAATTTCAGTGGTGGATATTAGTCAGTTATTTGGAGTGAGAAGGATAGCGGAGGGATAAAAGGGGAAGACAGTTTGCATTCATCTAGCACTTGTTACCCCTGATGGATGTTGAAGCGCTTTTCTGGCGCTTAGCACGCCACTCCGGAACTCATAAATGATTAGTCTTGAAAATTAGTATAGTAAAATATGAAGTAATTTGAGTAGTGGATATGTTATTTAGTTATTTGGGTAGAGAAGGGTAGGTGGCAGGATAGTGAAGGGAAAAGGATTTGTATTTATATAGCGCTTGCTACCCCTGATGGGGGTTTGAAGCGCAAGTAGCATGCTACTCTGGAACCCATCAGGATTAGTGTTGAATTAGTATGGTGAAACATGAAAGTAATTTTAGTGGTGGATATGTTAGTCAGTTATTTGGAT
This sequence comes from Lissotriton helveticus, assembly GCF_964261635.1. Taxonomy (NCBI): domain Eukaryota; kingdom Metazoa; phylum Chordata; class Amphibia; order Caudata; family Salamandridae; genus Lissotriton; species Lissotriton helveticus. The sequence goes on along the minus strand of NC_136057.1, from coordinate 567,074,967 downwards.
TGAGAAGGATTGGGGAGGGGTAGAAAAGAGGGAAGAGTTTAGAAAGGTTTGTTTTGGGGGATCAGTATAGTAAAAGAGGTGTCAGATGATGCAAGGAGGGGTAGAGTAGGAGAGAGTCTAGAAAGGGTTATTTTGGGGATTGTAGTAGTGGTATGGGGTTTGGGATAAATGGGAGCGTGCATGTAGAGGTTATATTGATAGATGTATAGGATGAGACCGCACAGCACGCTTCCTTCAAGCACAAAACATGTGCTACAAAGGCAACAGGAACACACGCTAAGCCTCCTTCATATACAGTACAGACGTAGCACGTGCAGCAGTGCAACCAGTGCTTTAACCCCTTGACCGCAGTGAAAATTTCGCCGCGGTACGGGTGATTTATGGCGCGGGCATGGTTCAGACGGCCCCCGGCCATCCTCCGCACACGCCCACGTGACGTCGACCGGCCGCCGGCCGTCCGACGCATCCAAAGGGTTAAATAGGTAGTCTGTCTGGTCTCAGTACCTACCCTTCTTTAAAATGAAAGGGAAGGTACCAGCACTTCTCTGCAACAAACTGCTAATCTGGGACAGTGAACTTCTACATTTCTATTTCTAGCAAACCTTCCTTTACATATGAAACAAGCACACAATGGGAGGGGCCAGCTCACACATACTCAGCATAAGCAAAGAAAGCCAGCCTAGTGTATAAATGACTACATGTACAGACACATTGCAAGCTTCATTCACCAAAACATGCTTCGTTCAGTGCGTAGTGTCCGTAATAAAAACGTATTACTAAATTACTAAAGTTAAAAATAAAAAATAATGAAATCGAGCACGGTGTCCCTAAAGAGGGTGCCGCTCTCAGTATGAAAACAAAAAAACTAGAAAAAGCAGCTGCCATTGTCCCCATCAGTGTCCTAAAACAAAATAGTGCTCACCCACTAGATAAAGCCGACCGTGTAGCAAGAAGCCAAGTAAAAGGTCCAGTCCTTATGGGCAGTAACAAATGGAGGTAAGGAGGTACCAAGAAGGGACTAACAAGACTTATTAATGAATCGGAAGCCAGTCTTTATGAATGAAAATGACACAAGTCAATGGTAAATATGGGTGGAGAGTGGGCAGGCCTGCTAGTGCATACCCTAATACAGCATGACTCGCAGAGCGAGCAGCGCATGAGTGCTGCCGCTGGGCTCGACCTAAAAACAGGTGAGGGGACTAACAAACTTAGGTAGCATACAAGTGACATCATGGCGTGTCGAATCACAGTGCGTCACATCCCAGCGCATGACATCCCACCTGGCATCACAGAAAGTGGCATCACAACCCATATCAGATCTTAAGACCTCACATATGTATAGCAGGTCTATCATGAGTACATTTGAGTGCATTACAATATTTAACAAATGAGACTTTTGTGCCAAAAATTGACTCAACCCAAAAATAAAATCTGGGCTTCAAATATACTTTTACATTTTAACATCCTGCCACAAAAACATTGCAGACAAGTAGAAACATGCAGTAAATCTGTTCTGCTTAATGGTTACAATGTCTGAATTTTAAAATATCTTATGGGGCTAGGGCATCTGCTGCAGAGAGCTTTGTGTATCCGCTGAATCTCAGGGAATAATAATAATGGTAAGATAACCCTGAAGGTTGACAAGTTTGCTGGTGAGATCTGTGTTATTTCTAATACCATTTTGAATCAAAGCAACATAGAGGGTTAATATGTCTCCTGAAAAGCACATTATGTAACAAGCAGGCAACAGATTTTTATTTTATGTAAATGGGTAAGTGGCTTCCTCCTTATAACACAGAGATCTTTTAGTTACTTGCATTGTAATCCTTCTAATAAAGCACCGTGAGTTGTTAAGGACGTGGCTGTTACGCTTGTAACCCTCACTGTCTTATGTAACACATCCTGAACAATGATTTACACATTTTTATGACTTATTATCAATGTATAATGTGTACATGAGATCTGAAGCGCTCTGACACCCTGCACTGGGATGAGTAGTGTTAAAGCACTGTTAAAAAAAAATTAAACAATAGTGGTATTTAAATTGTTATTTGTGTAAATACTGGGACAGATCAACACATCTGACATTCTTACAGTGCATTAATCTCTTTTATAATGGGAATGAACAAAGTCAAAAGCATGCCTCTCTTAAGAACCTGTGAGGTGATAACAAGCTGTGAGCCTTTGTTTCCCATCCATTGCATCTAGGTGTGAGGCGCCTTATAGCTCCCAGCCAGAATGCGCTACCAAAAGGAGGCTTGGCGGCCCCTTAACTTCGGCCTTTGTTTAGGGCCCAGCTGGAATCTGATGATTACCCTCCCTGCCTGCACATTGCAGCTCAGAACAAAAGCATACAACATGCAGGCACTGCTGAAATCATCCTGTTGTCTGAAAATTCCACCGGGACAAGTTTTTTGTGTTGGGCCCAACTTCTTGACAAGGTAGACGGCATCCACCCAGTGAAAATAGTGGGTAGACGCCTCTACCCGCGTGTGCAGCCTGATTTAACATAAAATGTTGATCAGTATTCAAAGATAGAATCTCATTTAAATGAATGCTACTGTTCTACGTTTAAATAGGTGATTTCCTGTCAACATGAATTTTCACTTTCAATAAATGTCTTTATCCCACTATTATATGCCCATTAAAGGATGATATCTATATTCTCTTACAACGTCCCGGATAGGAATATCTATATCTATATCTATATATAGTTATATATATATATAGTTATATATATATATACACATATATATATATATGTATATATATATATATACACACATATATATATATATATATATATATATATATATATATATATATATATATATATATATATATATAGCAACAAACTTCTGGAAAGAAGAAGGTGAGCCGCACTCCTTAGGTGAAACGAAATTATTTTATTCCGATGAAATGCGCTGGCGCTGGCATTTTGATCCCTGATGCATTTCGGTCCGTATTGACCTTTCTCAAAAGGAAGCCAGAAGCATCAAAACACTGAAGGGTAGATTGTCCCAATTGTTGTTTTTAAGTTGTTTGCCCCGTGGTGGATGCCACGATAGGCGTGAGTGAGGCATGCTGGTATGTGGAGTTCCCTTCAGTTCCACAGTTCTTTTCCTTTGGTGGGTGACGCTTTTATTATTTCAACCTTTAAGCGCAACACCTAATCCCCATGCATCCCGTCTTTAGAGTTGCTCGGGGGCCAATCCAAGGTCCGGTCCCTGGCGGCTGCCCCTGCCCTGATTGCTCACGCAAGAAAAAACGAAGAGGTCCGTTTTCGGGCAGTAGTTGGCGCTCCTTTTGTTGGTGGTGCAGGCTCACGGCAGGACCCAATGTAAAACATAGCAACAAAATTCTGGAAAGAAGAAGGTGAGCCGCACTCATTAGGTGAAACGAAATTCTTTTATTCCGATGCAATACGCTGGCGCTGGCGTTTTGATTTCTGATGCATTTCCGTCAGCATTGACCTTTCTCAAAAGGAAGCCAGAAGCATCTAAACACTGAAGGGTAGATTGTCCCGATTGTTGTTTTTAAGTTGTTTGCCCCCTGGTGGATGCCACGATAGGTGTGAGTGAGGCATGCTGGTAAGTGGAGTTCCCTTCAGCTCCGCAGTTCTTTTCCTTCGGTGGGAGGTGCTTTCATTATTTCAGCCTTTAAGCGCAACACCTAATCCCCATGCATCCCGTCTTTAGAGTTGCTCGGGGTCCAATCAAAGGTCCGGTCCCTGACGGCTGCCCCTGCCCTGATTGCTCACGCAAGAAAAAACAAAGAGGTACGTGTTCGGGCAGTAGTTGGCGCTCCTTTTGTTGGTGGTGCAGGCTCACGGCAGGACCCAATGTAAAACATAGCAACAAACTTCTGGAAAGAAGAAGGTGAGCCGCACTCATTAGGTGAAACGAAATTCTTTTATTCCGATGCAATGCGCTGGCGCTGGCGTTTTGATCCCTGATGCATTTCCGTCAGCATTGACCTTTCTTAAAAGGAAGCCAGAAGCATCTAAACACTGAAGGGTAGATTGTCCCAATTGTTGTTTTTAAGTTGTTTGCCCCCTGGTGGATGCCACGATAGGTGTGAGTGAGGCATGATGGTATGTGGAGTTCCCTTCAGCTCCGCAGTTCTTTTCCTTCGGTGGGTGGCGCTTTCATTATTTCAGCCTTTAAGCGCAACACCTAATCCCCATGCATCCCGTCTTTAGAGTTGCTCGGGGTCCAATCAAAGGTCCGGTCCCTGGCGGCTGCCCCTGCCCTGATTGCTCACGCAAGAAAAAACAAAGAGGTACGTTTTCGGGCAGTAGTTGGCGCTCCTTTTTTTGGTGGTGCAGGCTCACGGCAAGACCCGCCATAAAACATAGCAACAAACATCTGGAAAGAAGAAGGTGAGTCGCACTCATTAGGTGAAACGAAATTCTTTTATTCCGATGAAATGCGCTGGCGCTGGCGTTTTGATCCCTGATGCATTTCGGTCAGCATTGACCTTTCTCAAAAGGAAGCCAGAAGCATCTAAACACTGAAGGGTAGATTGTCCCAATTGTTGTTTTTAAGTTGTTTGCCCCCTGGTGGATGCCACGATAGGCGTGAGTGAGGCATGCTGGTATGTGGAGTTCCCTTCAGTTCCGCAGTTCTTTTCCTTCGGTGGGTGACGCTTTTATTATTTCAGCCTTTAAGCGCAACACCTAATCCCCATGCATCCCGTCTTTAGAGTTGCTTGGGGGCCAATCCAAGGTCCGGTCCCTGGCGACTGCCCCTGCCCTGATTGCTCACGCAAGAAAAACCAAAGAGGTCAGTTTTCGAGCAGTAGTTGGTGCTCCTTTTGTTGGTGGTGTAGGCTCACGGCAGGACCCGCCGTAAAACATAGCAACAAACTTCTGGAAAGAAGAAGGTGAAACAAAATTCTTTTATTCTGATGAAATGCGCTGGCGCTGGCGTTTTGATCCCTGATGGATTTCGGTCAGCATTATATATATATATATATATATATATATATATATATATATATATATATCGCATGGCAGGGCGCTGAAGAAGGCTTGTATGCCAAAATGCATTCGCCACCATCACAGATTGCTGCCAATTAAAGCTTGGTTTTCCCTGTTAACCCCCTCTGGCCTCCGTTTCTTCTGTTGTGGAGGGAAGTCTTGCGATATATATATATATATATATATCGCAAGACTTCCCTCCACAACAGAAGAAACGGAGGCCAGAGGGGGTTAACAGGGAAAACCAAGCTATATATATATATATATATATATATATATATATATATATATATATATATATATATATATATATATATATATATATATATATATATATATATATATATATATATTACCTACTGGAGGTCGTCAGTAGGTAGTTATAGTTAGGACCAGTTTCCATAGGAAAAGCGTATTTTGTTTTCCCAATAACTTTGGGGTCGGTTGACGAATCTTTGCAAATTTTTCAAAACTAGTGACCCGCTCCGGTCAGCTCCTGTCTTGAAAGTTTGGGGGTGATTCATCAAGACGGGCCAAGAAAAAAGGGGGGTTCCAAACGTGTTTTCCCCATGTTATTTTCCATAGGAAACTTTAGACAAAGCTACAGCCCGAACTGCTGAACGGAATTACACCAAATTTAGCAAATTGGTAGATCTTGGTTCAGAAAGATCCTTTTTTTGTTAAATGGTGTAAATCCGTTCAGTAGTTCCTGAGAAATTAGTAAAAGAAAAAGTTTTGATATCTGAGGCAGCGGTGGGTTCGCAAACCCTCCCGACCATGAGCTTCACTCTGATTGGCTGCTAACACTCCAAAGCAAGAAGTGTTGGCAGCCATCTTTTGACTCGGTGGAACCGAGTCACAAGAAAACAGTAGTGAAAACATTAAAAAACAAGAAATGGGGGCAGGGTAGAAACACCCTGACCCCCTAGGCCTGCTCAGGGGGTCCCACAAGGACCCCCAGGGCCAAAAATAGCATTTTATAAAATAATTTTGGCGGAAATTGCGATGGGATCAAGGACCCCGCCAATGTAAAAAAAAAAAAAAAAAAACGCGGACTCCCGCACTTGGTTTAAAAAAAGCCCCTAGGTGGGCCAGGTGCCTGCGGGCACTGTCAATTTATTAGCGGGGGCCCTGCAGCCCCGGGAACTGCGACCTCCCCGGGTCTGTTAAAAAAAAGCATGGGGGGTCCCAATCCCCCCCATGCTGTCCTAGGAAACCGCCACCTCCCGGGGCTCTTTTATTATTTAAAACTTGTGTGTGGGGGCTCAAAACTTGTGTGTGGGGGCTCAAGCCCCCCCCCACACTCCCCAGGGACCACCACCTCCCTGGGCACTAAATTTATAAATGTGGGGGTCCGTTACGGACCAAGAGACCACCATCTCCCTGGGCTTTGTGATGGTTGGGGGGTCACGTGGCCCCCCCTCCTGGAGCCCTTCATGGCCCTAGGAACCGCCATCCCCAGGGCTGGCTCCTGCAATGTCCCGGGTGCCCACCCCTGGACACTATTGTGTGCTATCGCCTCCCTCCCTGTCATAGCAAACACTGGTTTGGATTTTGGAAGCGAGACCACATTTCCTGCTCTCGCTTCCAAAATCCAAAGCAGGATTGCTTTTCCACAAGGGGAGCTGCATGTCAGCAGCTCCACTTGTGAAAAAGCAATGCCGGCTCCTGCAGGAGGCGGGGAGCCGGCGGGACTGTGGGGCATTGGGGCTCCCCCCATGGTCCCCAACGGAGTGGCCAGGCCCCGTGCATGGGGTCCCCGGGCCAGAAGTGGCCTGGGAGGGGGGCTGCGCAGCCCCCCTCCCCTGAAAAAAAAAAGGAAAGGCTCGCCCCTGGTGATGGGGTCCCGGGGCCATAATTGACTTTAGGAGGGGCGACGCAGCCCCCTCCCATTTAAAAAAACAGGGTTCACACCCTGGGCGATGTAGTGCACAGGGACCCAAAATTAGTGCAAGAAGGGGGGCCACACAGACCCCTTCTAAACAATCAAACAAACAAAACAAAAAAAGCCGGCATCACGCTTGAGGCCCGGCCCTCTCCCTGCAGCACTCTGCAAACGCGCCCCCTTGTGCATTCTAAGTTGGGGAATTAATTCCCCTTGAATACTGAGGGTCCCTGGGGGCCAAATAGCCTACTGAAAGCTACTATTAATAACAAAATGCTATACTTCTTAAATTCTCTCATTACCTTCCAACGGAATTGATACTAGAGGTATGTGGTTCACAAAGTTCAGCAGATAGAGTGAAGCATAAGTACACCCATTTCGAGCCTTGTGCTCTTCATCTGCAAAGCCTTCACAGCCGGTCCCTGACAGACAAGCTCACCTACTTCAGTGGCTCCCAACTCATCCTCAGCCAGAACACTTAAATGCGGGAGACGAAGAAGTATAAAAAAAGAAAGTAAAGCAAGGCAACAGGCCTACTCCATCTATGCACCCACGATCAGGAACTACATCACAGTATTCATCATGACTGCCCTAAGTCTCAGGAACAAACAGAAGACATAGCCTTTAAAGAACATTACATCACAGCAAGTAACACTCCACTCTCAAAACCATGCTATCTTTCCCATCACTTGTTGACTGTTTCTTTAAACTTGCGCTGTTCTCTGCTACTTTCGGCTATGTTCATGCTATAAAAACAGACACACATACATTAATTTTATTCTCAGGTTGAACGCATAAATGTATTGATTTAGTCTCAATCTAAGTCTTACTCTGTAGCATCTATCGTGGTGCTCATAGGCAGAAAGCAGAACATCTTGACCAACCCCCCACAATGCGTCTCGAGATAATGCAATAAAAATACATCAGGACCAATAATTTTAAACGCAACCTGAACAATATTACGCTTAAAAAAAACATTTCTAGAAATAGTTCCATGGTCTGAGGAGCAGATTTCTAAAATCAAGCACCAATATCCAGTTCAGTAGCCGGGGTGTCCCACTCTGAGCAAATCTGTAGGGTTGTGCTATTTGCAAACCCACTTAAGTACACTATAGAGCCGTCGTCCAATCAGTGTTTGTGGCAGGGGCCACTGGGCCACCATAAAGGGTCAACTTGACTAAAAGAGTTAAAAAAAAATCTTTATGCAATTGCAACCAGAAGTAAGCGTAAAGGAAATGAATGGGACAGACAGACATCCTGCACCACTTATGAATGTTTCGTTAATCAAAAGGCAATACATTGGTTTCAGAAGACCGGGTGCTACGAGGTTTATATATCAGACAGTCCTCTCTCACACTGGGCTTGGCATATATTATTACTGCACTGTCCATCGCTGCCAGGCTAAAGGTCACTTGAAAGCATGTGCTAGCTCCTTGGTGATGTATTACTAGGATGCAAACTTGGGCAACGTCCCTAAAGAGAAGTACCCAGAATCCTATACAATGCCATATAATGGTAGCAACAGGAATGTTGGGGCGCACAGTGAGAGGTTTGTGCAGCATAAGTTCTTGCTAGGTGCAATCATTAAGGCCTCATTAGGGGTATTGTGTGCAGTTCTGTTGGTGTTTTGATATGTACCATATTAAGCTGATGTGTGTGCACGCTGGTTTATTAATATGCTGTCTGCAGTTCCTACAGATGCATGCAGAGTATTGTTACCTGCAGTCTGTGGTATGAGCAGTGGCATGCCTCATGTAATGTGGAATGTACTGTGATCTTGAGAGTGTGTTTTTATATTCTTTGTTTCATGCTGTACTAGTTGATGTTTTGTGAGTTTTATGGTTTCCATGCTGGGGTGTGCTGTGCATGTTTTACAATCAGTGCATTACTACGTGGCCTGTGTCATGATGTGCAACTCGTATAATTATATTCTGAAGGTAATGATATTTAGATTGTACTGTAAACTGTACTCTATTACAATGCTCAGTATAGTATGATGCTTAAAGGGTATTATGATGCACCATGGTGATCAATGGTTGCAAAGTGTGCTTGAAGTAATGGGGCACATTGTGCTATGGAGCATATCTTGCTTTAAGATGTGCAGCATATGTTATGATGGAACATTTGCGTTACAATGTGGGGTGAGAGGAGCAGCGTGGGTTATGGGTGGTGTGCGGTATGATGCACGTTTGATGTTGAACGCCTAACAGGTTGTGAATGGGTGTTGTGTTATCCAATGTTTGATATGATGTGATGTGTGTGTGTTTGTGATATATTTGCAGCATGCCCTGACACGGTTTCTTTTTCATGTTTATGATGTGGCTAGTGTTTTCTAAAGTGCGTGCCATTAGGTACAGTTGGGTTGGTATAGATTCATAAGAGTATGCAATGTGTGTCATGCTGGGTAGGACGTTTGTAGTGGAATGAAGGTGTTTCAGTGTGCGGTATTTTAGTATTGGAAGCATATGTTTTGGATTGCAGTATATGATATGGTGTGTAGTGTATGTTATGACGTGCGGCGTGAACCATTTTTTTTAGAATACCCTAGTGTGTTGTGCTGAGAAGTGTGTGTTACATTGTACAGTATTTGTTGAGCAGAGTGCAGTTCTATGGGCAATGTTTAGGCTTACCACTGCAATATTTTCACATCTGCATTCCCCATATTACACTTTACAGTAAAACATTTGAAACTGAACCAAAGGGAAATGAAGGGGACCGTGTAAGCACAGAACTCTACATGGTGATTGGAAACAAAGGCATATTTGGACAGCTCCAGTCATCTTAAACGAATTAGCTGCGGTTTCTATAAATTCCACAGTAGGCAGGTAATTGCTGAACCTGGCCAGAAGAGGCCACCCAGAAGAGTGCTCTGACTAGGGAAGCAATAATGAAAAACAAGTGCACAAGGTAGGTTTCTGGCAATGACCACCCTGCAACCAATCACTTTCTGGATGGACTTGAAAGAAATCTCACCCTGAGGACAACAGAGCTCAAGGCCTTTGTTAGACTGATACAAAACTCATGGAGCCGCAGCTGCCATAGAGCTTGTTGGCTACTGGTGTGCTGTGCTGGTCGCTTCATGCGATAACTAAAACCAAGGCTACTGCTTTCCCAAAAAAGTTTTACAAAAAGGCACCTCACAGAAAACGGTTTCACTCTACAAGAGAAAAAAATGTTTTTCTCTGGAATGGTTTATATAGTTCTAGAGGAAAATCCCACCTCGACTTTTGAATCAAGTCAGTGATGAATGGCATACTGGTCACCTTGAGGAGTGAAGAAGAGACATTCAGAGGACATTACCCTCACTTTGAATGATGAATGGGCCCTTTACCTGGGGACTTTAGTTGGGACAAAGAGGGCCATGAAAACATTGCGGGAATGCTTGGGAGGTGCTGCATCCCATTCACCGGATGACAGGCACCCGTCCCCTCTCACGGTAGGCCCAGTATTACAAGCTCTGTACTCAGGAACCTTCCACTCTCCAGTTGAGGAGATAGAGCATGAGTGCAGTTAGAGATTCATTACACCATTCTGGCCTTTTGAATAACCTTAGATGGCTTCAAACGGGTTGTCCCCTCTGTGAGGAAAAATATATATCTATATGTTTGCATCAGTCAAATAAGTGAATCAATCCCATATTCTCCTCCACACTATCTCAAACCCACTGAGCTAACTAGGTCTCCTCTGACCAAACTGCTTGCTCTTTGCTCCTAAACACCCCTCCCTTTACATATCTATTCAAGACTGACCCCAGGACCCTTTATTGCCCTCTTTGACACATCCTGGGTCAACAGCTGTGAAAAGCCTCTGAATTGTGCAGGTTTGCTTAAACCTGCTTTCTGGTCCCTTGTGCCCTTATATTGCTCTATGTTCTGTGCTTGCATGATACTTCTATTTTGTATATGTACAACCGTATTTGGCCTTGTCCACATCTAAGGATTTTACTGATGACTGCACTTTCTGCCCTATAGATTCTCCTGTGAATATCCAAGAGGGGCAGAAGAAGCTTGTTCCAAGATGTGACATTACATCTGCCTTCTGCCTTCGCATGCCAATGAACGGACAAAGGTGCAAGAACATTTGAGTGATCCACAACTGCTGATTTTTTTTCTCTCAAGTCTCTATATCCAATTTTTAACAAATCTTTCCTTCCAGGAGACAAATCTGTTTATCTTTCAGGGTTTAAAATTGTGAGTGAAGGGTACAATGGGCACCAGCAATTCTAAAGGAACTATGGAGGTGGTAAGGCCTCACATGGTGAAAAAGACAAAACAATTGTTTAAACAACATTCATTAGAGAAGGATTTTAAATTACCAGCAGATACCCCTGCAGCTCAGGTTGTACAAGATACAAATTGTTTAGAATATGTAACTCCTTTTTGCACTCTAGTCTGGACGTGGAAAGGGAATGAAGGGCTGTGGCCTAGATTTGGCTCTCGAGATAGATAATATTGAATGTTTGACAGAAAGGATACACTTAAAGGGTGACCCGTCATGGGATTCACATTATGTAAAAGATTGTTTACAGCAGTGGCTTTTCATTGCAAAAAATAAAGCTGTCCTTTCAAAAACGAAAGGCCAGGGGAATGCCTCCACTGAATACAGAGACTTTCTGCAACAGCAATGGTGAATAGTGAGTGCAAGAAGCCTACTAAAAAAGAACTAGAATTAACAAAAGATTGGCCCACATCTTATAGCCAGTGTTTATTGGAATTAAGTAACTATGTGCAAACAGAACAGCATTTGTTGTCACTATGTCAAAAGTGTGGGTTTTCAACAATTGAGGCAGTCCCGGTTAAAGAAATATCAAATGCCACTACTTCTAGATGGGCTGCTGCTCTGCTATGTATTTGGACGCACAGCCAAGTAAATATTGGCATAAATAAGTTGCAGGGCCTGTTTCTTCTGCACCTCAATTCTCATTCCCTCCTCCAGGAACTTCAATTTACCCATCACTTTCAGGCCCCTACATACAGTGTGAAAGACATAACACACCTGAGCAAGCACTTGGCTTCACAACCAAGCTTAGCACGTGTACCTTAATTCCACATATCCATGGAAGGTAATTTAACTAGGGTACCTGACATACCAACTAACCCCAGAGATGGCAGTTTTAGAACATCTGTCCGGAATGTGCACTTATCCTTAGCAGAGGGGACATGCTACATGCTTTTGAATCCCCAGCCCAACCTTCCACTTTTGGTTTGAGGGAAGATTTAGGGCTGAGTGCAAAAGAGAGAAACGATGAGGAGGAACATGAACAGTTGACACACCTGAGGAAAGAGTCAGATGAGTACCAAGAAGAAGTGAACACTGGTAGGGAGGAAATACAATGCTCCATTAATAAACTACCGGATAAGCTAGAGAGGAGGGAACGGCTGATACATATACGGTCACGAACACGGACCCTAAAGGGAAAGGGTGAGAACTCATATACTGATGACATACTATTAAACACTAAACTAACTGCACCAAAAATAGTGTTGGGGGGACAGCCATGCTAAAGCCATGGACCCCCTTCGAGGCAGCCAAATGACTAATGACGCGCCTGACCCACTGACTGCCAGTGTAAAATATTATGAGTGGCTTCATAAAATATGTATTGCCTATACCCCCCTCCCTCGAGATGTAGAAATGCTATTAAAAATAGGTTATGGGAGCGGATGGTCTTTAGTAAAAAGGTCATTCCAAATTCCACAGGAAAGGGATTGGACCATACTGACTAATAATATGGATGTCACAGACAATAGATTGATTAATTGGTTAGAGTCTATCAGGGACACAATTAATGGCACAGCAGTTAAACATGGTGATTTTTCTCAAGTCACTGCCATGTTGCAGAAGCCAGGTGAGTCAGTGGCTGATTACATCTTAAGGTACAATGAAGCATGGGATAACAGTGCAGGGGTACCGCGCACCACGGAGGCCTATAAGGTATTGGCTACGCAATTTTTACAGAAACACCTGAGAACAGAAGTATTCAGATTCACCTTTTAAATACTCCTTCTGACTTTCAACAGGCCAGAATTGTAAAACGTAAGCTATGGGCACCAACCAAAATTTATTGGACACATTTTTCTCCAATGCACACTTCGTCAGACTTGAGATATCCTTTTTAAGGCCTCAGGTACAGACAGAAACAACTTTGAGTGAGCTATGGTTTTGTTGTCTTTCTCAAATGTCTGCTTTTGATTCAATGGATTGCTTCCCTATTCTTCTACTGGACCCTCCCCCCCTTGCCCACAGCCACCTTGCCCCCAGAGCATTTCAGTCTTACAGTGTTCTGATTGGATGAGTTGCACTCTTCACTGCTGTTTGATACTCTCATACCTACTTTCTATTTCACTTCAGTTTTTATATGAAGGCCCAGCAGCTCAATAGTGCTACAAGGCTGCTCGCTTCCTTTATTTGCTGCTGGCCATGTTTGAATGGTAAATTAAAATGGCAGCCATATGCAAATGACAAGATGCAAGAGATGAGACTCATTGACTTTGCTAATGTTTGTCTCTTTTGTGCTCAGAAGTAGGGAAAAGGTTACTTCTGGTGCACTATGAAAATCCTAAATGAATAAGTACATGCATTATTGAGATCCTTGTTGACGCTGGGTTATTGTAAGCATTTTGATTTAAAATCATGACATAATGTCTCCCTTTCCAAGAACCTTCTTTTGGTCTACCCCTACTGAGGTTCCACGGTGGTATGCAGAGGTTAAGGTCTTCTTGCATGTTCTGTGCATCGGCATAGCCATGCATTGGTCGGATGATGTTATCAGCCATGATTTTGTAGTGGCTGCCAGTGAGAATCCAAAGGCATGCATCATCCTGTGACCTTTTGTGCATTGATGTTAATTGTGGGTGAGCGGTAAACTCTGCTCCACCATCTGAGTTCGCAGAGTTTTGCCCACACCGCTTGGAGGAAGGAGTTTAGCAAATACTTTGCCAACTGCCCCATGGAGTAGTTTACTGCCGACCCTTCTTGCCAAAACCCACTGAGCTACACCTGTCACAGCCATTCTGATTTCGCCGTGCTGTGCTGTGCTGATACGCCGTCTGCTTGCCCGCCCGCCCGTCGTCACCTCAAGCGGGAGCCCTCCTACACGCCGCCGATACGTCAGACGTCAAGCGTCGGCACCTGTGGAGAGCCGAGCGCAAACACCAACGCGGACGCGGAAGAAGCAAGCAGGAAAGAAGGGCAAGTGAATATAGATTACCGAGCTGCCTGCCAGTAGCTGAAACGGACAGTTTGTGTTGAATGGTATCCACAAATACGGGGCTTGGGTGTGGAAGCGGTTTCCTGCATGCACGCACGCACGCAAATCAGAGGTAAGTGAAGAGCGGGAGAAGGGCTGGGAGAGGCAGAGGGCGTTTGGGAGAATAATCAGCTGGAGCATTATATTAAAAGGGGGCCGATCCCCTCAAAAACTCTTTCTATAAGCCCAACAGCCCAATCCTTGCGCCAGTGGAGCCAGTGCCTCTAGAGAGTGACCAAAAGCTTTAAAAAAAAGTTTGGGGAAGAGTCTTTCGGAGCCCTCTATTACTAAAAAAGTAGCAAATTGACAAAAACCCTTAATAGGCTGATAGCCTGAGAGCTTCGGTTGAGCAAGCATCCCCTGAGTAAAATACCAGAGATGGCCCCGAAGAAAACTAAAAATACGCCGGAGCGTAATTTAAGGCCAAGAATAAACTCAGTAAATCCAGCAAAATCGGGTACACAGGATAAAAGCAGTAATTCCCTAGAGCAGACTCCTGTGAAAGGAAAGAAGAGAGGAGCAAAAAAGAATATAGCTGCAAATAAAAACCAGGGAACCTCGGCTGCAAATTCAATAAAGGATTTTGTGGGGAAACCCTTTAAAAAAGCCTTTACACCGGCAAAAGACCAAGACATCGAGATAATTGAACCTGCTTCGCAAAATGGGAGTTGGGAGAGAGAGGAGAATGGACACACCTCTCTACCCTTGGAAGTACAAACAACTGCATCCTTAAATATGGTCAATCAGTCGCTGCAGCTGCTACTGGACCTGGGGGGCTTAGCGTCACCACGGCTGTCTTCTTCACCATGAGGGCTCTTCTCTTATGACTTGGAAAGAGGATCCCAAGACAGCCCGTCCGTAAAAGAGGACATAGGAAGAAAAGAAGAAAGCCTACTGAGTAGTAATGAAAACCAGAGAAGCAATGTGAATAAAAGCCCGACCGAGATACAGAATGTGAGCGTAGAACAACACATGCAGGGGAATGTAACACCGGAGCTCAATCAGGAACTCTCGGCAATGTCTGCATCCTCAATGTTGGACCTAATGTTAATATTACCAAGAACTCTGAAAGGACTTCTAGAATTGACATTGTCTAATAATGTTATTTTAAAATCGCAAAAAATGTACTTAGCCAAAATAGAGGGGGGACTGCAAGTGATTAGAAACCACATGCCTTCTATAGTAAGACAAATCCCTAACCCCGACCCTCAACCCCGAGTAGTGGTACAGTCAAAAACGGCCGAACCACCTAAAGAATGACATGAGGTTTATATCTCAAAGTGGCCAATGAGGGTAATAAGAAGAGGAGAGTGGACTAAACGTGGCCAAATAAATAGAGCAAGAGGTGGAGGAAGGAGGTCACCAAAGAAAGGGGGTAAAACTATAGACAAGGGGGCAAGGATGGAGAAGATGACTGGTGAAAGGGGGTATGAACCAAAATCACCCAAAGTATTGACGAGTACATTAAAGAAGAAACCCCCCAAAAAGCAGAGTAATAACCAGGGAAAAAATCTGTACCCACATAATATTCCAGCATCTCAGAAACACGTAACCATTAAAAATATACCACAGCCTAAGGAGTCTGGGAAACAGATGGGAGGAAGTTTGCAGCCTTAGATCACCCGGGATGTACAGGTTAATAGGACTAACACCCAGATAAAAAAGGCTAACACATCAAAAATGAAAAAAGGAAGGGAGACTATGAGTCTACATTTTGAACCAATCCCATTAAGGAAAGGGGGTAAGAAGATAGGCAAGAGGTTGCCCCTAAAGAGGTCACAACTTCTACAAGGGTTTGCAAAATGCTATAACTTGAAAGCAATTGGCACAAATGATCTAAGACAAGTGGGCTTTAGGCAAAACAATGAGGGTAAGGATGTTACCAGAGTAATGTTGTATTCAAACCTGGTAAAAAATATGAATGAAAAAGCAGCTAAGGAGTTAGAGATAGAGGAAATACGTTTATTATCCGAAGATGAGTTATTAGTAGAAGTAGAAGGGAAAGGGTGGCAGGGAAAAAAATTCCTAAGGTGTCATGCAGGGCTAGGAAAGAGACAAGTATGGATAAGAGACCCAGAAGAAGAGGAAGGGGTCCCCTTGGAAAATATTAGAATAGTAGCAAATAATTAAAACGCAGAAAACTGGTGGGGAGATTAGAGTAAGGATTTAGGCCAGGGAGGACCCTCATCTAGTCTCCGAAGGATATGGGGATGAAGGTAGGCTAGATGATGTGGAATAGGAAAAAGGGAAGCCACATAGCATAAGACTAGCCTCCTGGAATATAAATGGCCTAGGTGATAAAGCCAAACAAAAGAATTTAATGGAATTAGGAGAATATACAGAGATTATGTGCATCCAGGTGACTTGGCTATATGGCAAGACCCCCACATTCGATGGCTTCTCCCAGCAAAACCGCTTAGCAAAGAAACATAGATTTGGCCGGCCAGCTGGGGGAATAATGACTCTGGTGTCAACAAAAATAACAAAGAAGGTGACAGCAATATCTGTAAAATGTAAATGGCTGCTTGCTTGTAAAATAATGCTATCTGATTTTGTAAAGATGAATATGATAATACTTATAAATGTATATATGCAATGGGATTCCTCGGAAGAATATATAGCAGAAATGGGGCATTTTAAAGAAGATATGGATACAATCTGCGAAAAGTACGGCAGGGATTTGATCATGTTATTGGGGGATTTTAACCATAAATTACATCCCAGGAGGGTAGACAGATTGTTTCAAGAAATATTAGAGACCTACGAGATAATACAAGCTACTTTCCCAGAATGTATAACAACTGCTAAGGACACCAAGTTGGAAACTTTCTGGGAACCAAAAATCTCTTCTGAATAAATGGGAGATCTCCCTTAGATTGCGCAGCTAAGAAAACGTTTAAACCAGGTACCAAAACCTGTCCAATTGATTACGTGTTCACAACCCCCTGGAGTTTCCAACTAATCACAGGGTTTAGGATTCAAAATAGAGAAGGGAGTGACCATAATATTTTATCTCTAGAAATCCCTCACGCACAGCAAATGACCCGTACCCAAGTCATGGAACAACAGATGGAATACCAAAGGCGACATACAACAAGGCTCACGGAAGAATATATGGCTAAACTAGTAAAGTTACAACAGAATCTAGATCTAGACACAGCAAGTGGTTAGGGGTTAGATTAGTACGTGGGAAAAATCGAGGATGTGATTCAAACCCTTAGTGAGGGGCTGAGAATTGATCAACAAAAGACTAAAAAGATCCATTCAAAGCCGGAGTTACAAGAAAGATGGTTTACAAAGGAATGCCTGGAAAAGAAAAGAGAAGTGAGAAGAATCACGCATCGCCAACTTTTAGAGGGCAGGCAGGGTAGTGGTAATGACCTTGTAAGTCTGAAAAGAGAATATACTACGTTAATTAGAAGGGCAAAAAGAGAAAAAAAGAAGCTTGTTGGTCAAGATTACTTGAGGCAAGAAACTTACGGCAGTTCTGGAGACTAATTCACTTGACTGCGGATCACCATTTACCCACAATGAATTGTGTAGTGGCAGAAGCAGCCTGGGAGGATTATTTGCAGGACCTATATAGCCCTGGGAGTAACCGGGAAGAGAATCAGCACACAGACTGGAGCGGTCTGGTAGCAGATATAAAAACTTGACTTTTCGGTCCCAGAAGTTACAACTACGATAAAGAGTCTGAATTTAACAAAAGCTGCAGGCCCAGATAACCTGCCGGCTCTGATAATTAAAACCCAGACAGATTGGTGGGCTGAATGTTTTGCCAAAATGTTTCGAGTAGTTTTGGACACTGGGAGGTTCCCAGATAGCTGGAAAGGGGCAATAATAAGGCCCATACACAAGAAAGGTGATATGCACACCCCAAAAAATTACAGATTAATCAATCTGCTAGACATCGGGGAGAAAATATTTGCAAAAATAGTGTTAGGAAAACTAGAAAATTGGGTAGAAGGGAAGTCAATTGTCCCAGTAGAACAGGGGGGTTTTAAAGAAGGGCACTCTACAGTGGAACACTGCTCGCTCTTTGGGCACTCGCCCGGAAGTCGATAGAACAAAAGGGGAAAATGTTCTGCTGTTTTGTCGACTTCCGGGCGGCCTTTGATTTGGTGGATCGTAAGAGTTTATGGGAGTGCTTGATTAAATATGAGATTCCACCGGGCCTACTTGCAATACTGGAAGAATTGCATAGAGGTAATTGGGCCCAAGTGAGCAAAGACACTCAGGAGCATCGACAAAGAAAATACCCATAGGCAATGGGCTAAGACAGGGCTGTGTCCTGGCTCCTCTCCTCTTTTCAATTTTTTTAGCTGACCTACCAGCGGCCCTGGAAGTGGAAAGAAGCGCGAGCCCTAGAATGAGTGGCAGGAAGGTAGCAAGCCTGCTATATGCAGATGATCTTGAGATCATAGATCAGACGGAGATAGCGCTACAGAGAAAATTAAGTGCTTTTAGTGAATACTGTAAGGCCAAACTTTTAGTGGTTAACATGGACAAAACGAAGATCCTGACTTTTGCTAAAAAGTCTAAGAGCTTTAGCTGGTACCTAGGTCAAATGAAACTAGAATCTGTAAGGGAATACAAATACCTTGATTTATGGTTCGAAAGCTCGTTAAAATGGGGGATACATTTGGACACCCAAAAAGCAAAAGCATCATCCTCTATCTGTGGCCTGAAAAAATTTAATAAAGATTATGGGGACATTTCACATAAACCTTTGCTAAAAGCTTATGAAGCTATGATCCCGCCCCAAGTATTGTATGGAGCAGAAGTTTTACATCTTAGTGGTAAAGGAGGGTGGGATCAGGAGGAAGGCAAGGCCCTAAAAATGCTACTGTCCCTACCAAAGGCAGCCATGATACAAGCAATCAGAATAGAGATAGGAACAATATCATGGAATATCCAGGTCCAAATGTCCCTGGCAAGATTTTGGAAACGCCAATCCCATGGGGGCGCGCAGAAGGTATCATATTGGTGCAGTGAGGAAATCAGGCATAGCAGCCTTAAATGGGCAATAGAAGCGAGAAGAAAAATTAAGGAGATTACTGGGAGTCTAAATGTGAGAGTAAACCAGAATCCTTTAGACGTTGCCTTTTCAAAGAGTCTACTTAGAGCACAAGGCATGGAGCAATCAAGGAACCAGGACCTAGAATACTTAAGAAAGAAAATGTTGGTCCAATGCATGGTAAAAGCGTAGGAAAAAGACGCATGGAATCCGTATTTAGAAACCTTGCCTAACTATGGACTTAGATATGAAATCTTGAAATTACGAATTGGCACCAACCCATGGTTAATGGAGGGAAGATTAAAAGCAGAAATGTTATACCCTGATGGGCTATGCAAATGCGGGCTGAGGACAAAGTGCGATATATTGTATATAGTGGTAGGTTGCCTTATGACGGTAGAAGCGAGAAAACTATTTCTACGGCCATTATTTATAAAATATGGAATAAGGTCTCGAGATCAAGCCATTACATATTGATAGAAATGGAAAACCTGGATACTGCAATTGCACTAGGAAATTATATGAGAGGGGTAAATTGTTTTGCTAGGGAAAAACTTAAGCAATGTTAGGGATGAAATTAACTATAAACGCCCCCTACTTATTAGCTATAGGCTTAAGACCGAAGAAATTTTACTCCAAACTGTCTAATCTATCGTTACTAATGAAGATTGATAAATGTAAAGAACTTTTAACTTTAGGAGTTTTTGTTACTTCTGTTTTACTAAGGTTTTATGAGGTCTTTATCTTTTTAATTGATTTTATGGAAAATTAGAAATTTAGAGGTTGCAAGGGGCGACGGCAGCTACTGTTCTACTATAGAGGTACAACGCAGAGCAGTCTGAAAAGTAATGATGTGATTTTAAAACGTTATTTGTGTATACGTTTGTTTTAATAAGTATGTACAGTGTTGGATTTTATAAGATTTCGGTGTTTAAAGACTAGGGTCTAAATAAACAGAGTTTCTCTCTCTCCCTTGCCTAACACTAGGAACGATTACGAAGAACCATTTTTAACTCCCTAATTTCTAACGGGCAGTTGTCTGGCAGGAAATAACACTGGGGCGCTTGTAACCTGGCCTGATCAGAACGGGCTTAAATCATCAAAAGGTTTCAATTCCTACTGGAGGCTGGTAGGTGCAGTCCTGCATGACAGTGATACCTTCTGCAGTGGGTGCCGTCCTTGTTCTGAGCCACAGTAAGCGGGGGGAGTGACGAAAGAAGTTGTTGATCCCAAGGCTGGCGGGGGGACTTGGCTGATGTAGGCGTATTCTAGATGCTTTCGGAAACGGAATATATACAAATACGCTGCCGGGCGGAGTTGGCCTCTGGTGTTGGTACAGAGCTCCTATGGAAGACTGGGAAGTGCAGCAGGCAAATTTCTGACCAGTGCTGTGCTAAAATAGGTTTTCTCAGCCAATCGCAAACAAACACATTGACTCCCAGTCTACTCACCCAGTGAACAACAAACAATTATTCTGCCCCTAGCTGTAGTTTTTCAGCCAATCCTAGGCGACCTCACTTTGCCACAACCAATAGAATATGTTCCCTTATACATGACTGGTTTGTGAACACCTAGGTGTGCAAATCTCTGATGTTGCTCCCCGTAATGATGTCAGGTGAAGAAGTATACAGGGACACCAGATTTCTATAAGTAATGGACTGTCTGGTGAAATTCTGAAAAGGTAGTGAACAAACGTAGTAAGAAACTATTTGTATTGCTTCATGGCTTTTTACCTGTTTGCCGGGGTGAGATATATGCTTTTCAGTTGCTAGACCTACCCTTCCTTGCTTGGATTCACTCTTGCGATCAAACTAAAAGTTTGAAAGTGTATGAACAAAAATTAGCTTTAAAGCACCAACGCTAGGTTGCGAACTATACTCCTTCCCTTTCATATTTTGTCATATTGATTACTATTGTGCAAGTTAGTGCTAAAAATGTTTAATTAAGGACAGCGCTCCTGAAAGGAACCAGAGTTTCCCCCTTGCCCGGACAGTGCTTAGTTAACTCAGTTTACACAGTTGCCTCCATTCAATAACCTGAAACAAATTACGTCCCGGCCACTGCTGATAAGGGGTTTGCGAAGTTAACAGTTTGCATCCGCAGTTCTATGAAAAGTTTTACCACTAAAGTAAATAAGTGGAGCGAAGTTTATAGCCTCCAACCTTGTGGTCTCATCCATGGGATCATTTGAGAAGGAGACGGGTTCTGACTTAAGTACTCTGGGTTCTCGCCAACATGACCAGCGTGTACGACAGACCAGAAATAAAGTCCGCCACTTGCATAATTCCACAGAATCTCAAGGACTTTTTATGTGCCAAGTCAGCTATGAATATTAGTAGTATGTTTCACTGTACTGTTCAATTGACAACTAGATAATAAGACTATCTGTCTGTAGCATATTGGAAAAGGTAGCTCTGTTGTGCTCAGCAAGAAAAAAACTCTTCAGTTGCGGTTAGAAAATAGGTGGAGTATATTTGTGTACGCAAAGAAATGCACTGATGCAGTTTCAGGGCAGCAGAATGTGATCCATGAGAGGATGCAGGGAAGACATTTCTCTTTGGCTGGTTGTCCTGTTCATCTGGTATCACATGCTTTGGTGGGTATCGCCATTTATGTTTTCACAGGTTGCCTTCCAAATTGGTAAACTGCTTTAAAAAAGTAGCAATATTCACAACTGCTCTATGGGCTTCAGAAGTCAACATGCCCAGGTTGACTTTTAAAAAAAAATGATATATGTATGTCAAGATCAAGTTGGAAAATCTAAGGGTGTCAGGAGTAAACTATATCGAAAGTTGAAAGTTAAGTGTAATAGCGAAGAGCACATACACCCTATGTCCCTTCTGATTTTTTTGTAAAACTATGAAGACTACATCCTCTGGCCTACCCTTTGACAGCCAAACTTAAACAAGTTGTTTTACAAATATTTTTGCTGTAGCTTCTATTCAATTCTATTCAATGCCATGCTAGAAAACAAAAGAACAATTCAGGATTACAAGATTTACCAACGCGATATGCAGCATGAACATTTTTGTGAAGCTAACACAAGAAATATATTTTTAAAAACGAGTAATCGACTGCGCCATTAACACCAGCTGGGCTGAATTCTCACTTCCATAAAGTTGAAATACAGGAATCGGCAGGAGAAAGCCGGCAACTTGACTCATGTCATGTGCATTTTTAGTAACACGCGGACAGTTTCAACAACAAATAATAGTTTTTGTTGGAATCTGAAAATTACACAAGATGTGATGGAGTATAGAAATATATTAAAAAAAACAATGCAGTCATGAAACTACAAAATTCTAATAGTCATGCATAGTTTGTATCATATTTTATAATTCCAAGACTGGCAATAAAAATCTATTTCTAGTACAGTCAACTTGCTGCATAAGTATAATGTTTAAGTTCTGAAATGATCATCATTTCCAACTATGTTATGATACAAAAGCGAAAAATGTTCACATCTAATTTACATCTAATTTACAAGGACCTCATAGGAGTTTGGTATACATCTGCCTATTTGCCACACATACAATGTTGTTATTAGACGCATAGCTGAGAGCATGCATGTTTGTCCAGACACATGCCAACTGATGCCAAGTTTGGGCGGTGGTTAAATCAGCAGCATTTATTGTCGCAGCAAAGAGAAACCTATGAAATGCCCGGGAAAGAAAACCCTAAAGGAAGTCAATGTTGCCAGAGTCTTTCTTGTAATCTCAAGAAAGATATGTTGCACAACAGTTTCCTGCTTTAACAAGCAGAGAGATAAGTGGGACGCTGGCAGGGGTTCAGAATGTACAATAATGCTACAATCACTACTAACTCAGTGACTTTGTGCTTCGGGTTAAAACGGTAAAGGATGGACAGCCCTTCCAATGACCTCTGACTATCAAGGGATCGTGATGAAGAATGTGCTGTGAAACAATCCAGAGGTTAGCCCCGTCTGAAAGGGGAGGGAATAAATAAAGCAGCCCTCTAAATACGTAAAGACTTGCAAAATAAGAACACTTCCTAACATTTTGGGATTGGGAGGCAATACATCCAGAAGTGTGTTTCATCTGTACAGCAAAAAAAAAAAAAACCATCTACGGACATCACATGACGTGTTTAGCTTACTGTTACTGACCCAACTGTCATTTGTACAAACGTTTTCCTAATATTTGTGCAGCCCACGCACACATTCCATTTCCACTAGGCGCTAATAACACGTTTCCAATGACCCCAGTCAATGGGTTCTGTTTTCACAAGCTAGCAGTCAGGAAAGGCTGTGTCAATTGGCCATGACTGAAACAAATGACATGTAAACACTGCGGGAATCAGGGGCCACAATGGCCTTTGGGTGGCACAGACCTATTATCTGGTGCCACCCAGACAAGGGTCATTCCTGGCCCCCATGTTATTTCATGTAGCCATCCTCAGCCGGACTCCTCAAAACATGTGAGGTGCTTTTCTGATTGCATTTCAGTTTCGCTGTTATTTACACACATTGAATGTTGATACTTGTATGTGATGGGTCCATAACTTAGCACCAACATGTGTGTTGTGTGAGAGGGCTGCGGGAACATAAGAGGGCTTTTTATTATGGTGCTTATTTGAATGGCACACTGTGGTCACTGTTAGCTAAGACGACCCTTAGACGTTTGCCTGCTGAAGAAGCTGACTGGATGGTTCAAGAAGCAAGGAGAGGTGGGCATGCAGGTGAAACATTGGGACTGCTCAACAAAGGGACTTCTGTTTTGATTTCTTTCATCTGAGGCCCCTCTGCCCACCTGTTCCTGAGGAACTTGAAACCCTTTAGCGGTATCATTGAAGGCATACTTTCATGCCTCACATTTAGGTAGATCTGTGCGCTGTCAGTCTGTGAGTGGAAGATGAGACACAGGAGAGTGGACATGAGGCCCATCTGATATTAATGGGGAGGGTGTGCCTTGTGGAACTCTGCAAACGCTGGGTGCTTGTTAAAAGAGGCAGGAGCTGGACTTGTTTGTTGTCAGTGACTAGGAGGTACCTGATCTAGTGGATAGAGAGACCCAAGGCACTAGTAGTGTTGCTTATTTTATCTATGAGAATGTCATGTAGGACCATTTCAAGAAAGGCAATTCTGATCAGCAAATTGGGAGTCGTGTGGGAGAGGTTATCATTGCAATTTGAAACAAGAAAAGTCGCTGAGATGTATCTAGGCCAAAATCCAGCCCGGCCTGGTATAAGTTTTAGTTGAGACTCCACATTACCAGTAGGATGCAGGGCAGGATTGCCCACTTATCCTATCAGTACTTACCAGGGAGATTTGAGCCATTGGAGACTGGCATTAGGGCTCAGGTCAATGCCTCTGTCAATCTCTTCAGCTCGCCAGGAGAGAAAACGAAAAAGAGAAAAAAATCAAAAGTTGGTCTAGTTTGCACCTTTTTCCAAGGGATGCTTATGGTTGTACTCTGCCCCAGGATGGATGTGGTGGACCGTTTTCTTTATCCCCCAAATCCTGGAGGTCTGTGGGGGCTCTTATTTGAGACATGATTTGCAAGCATGGTGGGAACAAGGGACATTTTATTTCAAGGGGTGGTGTAATGGTAGATTGAATGTTTGAAAGGTCTGGGAATCTATCAGTTAGAAATAACTTGATGATGTCTGTTATGGTGCACACTAGGTTGATCAGACAATCCCTGGTCAGGGTGGCAGCTTAGGTGATGGTGGTAACTTGGAAGAGTTAACAGATGCAAAGTAAGGCCCTAGTAAGGCCTATCAGGAAAAACACTTCCACACCATGGACCGAACAGGCCAATCTCAGGCCCATCTCCCTGCTACCCTTTCTGGGGAAACTGACTGAAAAGCACGTCAACCGTCACCTATCCAGCTATATCGAACTTGCTGGTGGCCTGGACTACTCCCAATCTGGGTTCAAGCCGAAACACAGTACAGAGTCCACCCTTCTGTCTGTTACTGATGACTTGCACATGTACCAGGACAAAGGCTACTCAGTGATCCTGGTATTATTGGATCTGTCGGCAGCGTTCGACACCGTGTCTCATACCATCCTGATTGACCGGTTGGCGAACGTGGGAATCAAGAACAAAGCCCTTGCCTGGCTAAGGAGCTTTTTTATCCGATCGCACCCAGACTGTCACCATGGGTGCATATCATTCAGCGGAGGTAGAGATTTCAAAAGGGGTGCCACAGGGCTCATGTCTGAGCCCAACCCTCTTTAACATCTATGTGGCACCCCTGGCAAGAGTGATGCGCAAATTTGGCTTCATTCCCGTGTCATATGCTGATGACACGCAGCTCCTCTTCCCCTTTAAGACTCTCTCCGCTGAAGTAAAGAGCTCCTTCTCATCAGGCATGAAGGCAGTAGCACGATGGATGTCCACTAACTACCTACAGTGCAACGTCAGTAAGACAGAGGTCATGCTGTTCGGGGAGGCAAAAATATTATGGACCCCAGACTGGTGGCCGCATGACCTTGGAACTGTCCCAGAACCTAAACAGGTCGTCAAAAATCTGGGGATCCGACTTGACCAGGAACTATCGCTAAAACAACACAGTAATTTCGTTAGAGGCTCATGTTTCCACACCATCAGCCTGTTACGTAAAGTCTTTCCCCTGCTGCCAAACTCCTTCAGGAAAACCTTAGTCCAAGCCCTTGTCTTAAGTCGAATCGACTACTGCAATGGCCTGTTTCTCTCCGCCAATGAGGGAGTGCTGGCCAGACTCCAGGTAATTCAAAACACGGCGGCCCGCCTATTCCTCGATGCCCCCTCCAAGAACTGCATCTAAGCCCCTCCTTGACAAACTGCACTGGCTCTCAATTCGACAGAGGACTAAATTCTAAATATGCTGTCTGATACATAAGAGCGTTAATGGACAAGGCCCCACGTATCTGGAAAAGAAATTCATTCCATATATTCCCCCAGATCTCTCAGATCCAGTAACAGTCATGTACTGGTAGTGCCTCGTGTCAAGAAGGCTAGACACGGAGGTAAGGCACTCTCAGTAGTGGGACCCACACTATGGAATAAACTACCTCTGACTCTCAGATTGTGTTCTGAACATCTGAAATTTAGGAAACAACTCAAAACTCTTCTGTTTAAAAATGAGATCTAGTCCCAGCCAATACCGCATCCTCCGTTTATGCTAACTGGCCCAAAACCGCAGAGATACTCCAGTTGGAGTCGATTCAAGCGCTATAAAAACCCATAAATAAAGCACGGACTTGGGTTGGGAAACCTGAAGGTGAAATAACAACTTTTCTTAAAAATTTGTGGAGGGGTATGAGTTGGAAGGGGCGAGCTGTTAAGCAGGTTGGAGACATACTTCTGGGTACTGTAACACTATATAAAGATGTTGTTGAGCCTGATACAAAAGTCTTGATGGGGGTGAGACGGGTAATTCAATACAGAGAAACCTACTTTTTTAGTAGAGTTCGTTAGGTATGTTTATGGTACCCTGCATCTTGTAAGCGATAGATTTATTTTCATCCGTGAATCCTATTTTGAGAAACATTGTTTCCTCAAGTTTGATTGTGACATGGCCATGGTGTGAATGTTTTGTCTTTTAACAAGATCGTTTACCTAGATAGGTTTAACAAGAAGGTTTACCTAGATGGGAGGGGGTAGGGATATGGGATTTGAAGTGAAAGAGTGTTGCAGATGCAGGTAGGGCCCTTAGAGAGTACCAGAGTGGGTACTAAGTTGCCTGTGTCCCATGACGCTGGGGGTTGGAGCGGATGCAGAAGAATGCCTGTGGGCCTGATTGTGGTCAATTCGCAGTAGCCTTCTAGTTTCAAAGGAGCAGTGAGGGAAAATAATCAAGGTCCTCAAGTATTAAAAATATGTAAAGCTTGATGGCTTTTGGTTAGTCATTTCTATAATTTAACATCTGTTTCAAAGCAAATGTTATAGAATGTCTTATTTAAGTGTGCCTCAATATTTGGATACATGCAGCAATTAGCACACTGGAATAAGTATTAATAACATGTACAGTATTTTCGAAAGCATTTTACAAACATAGTACATTTACAACTGTATCTAGCTGATACAAATTACTATAAATGTTAAGAATATGGATAAGAATATTACATTTTGAGGTCTAGGTTGAACATTTGCAAATTCATGATAGTAACTCTCAAGAGACTTCTAGAACGTGATTGAGTACCCTTACATTTGACAAGATGTATTTAGAAAAAAAGCTCTTGTTGTAAACAGACAGGAAGTAGATGCATTAAACAAATTACCTTAGAGATTAGCATGAACATTGCTGAATAGTAGTAATTTAAGGTTTGTTTATGGGAAATAGTTCTATGGTAGTCACTTACTTGTAAGATATATGGGGCTAATCTGCATCTATTGACTCTTCCTTCCAAATTGCTCCTTAAGAAAGTGAGAACCTAAAATCTACCAGGGGGAAGCATATGCCAAGGTTGGCTTCCCTGATGACTCTCTACAACATCAAATATAAAGTATCAACCAAGGAAAATAAACAAAAGCAATATGCTACCTTCTCTATGTTACCCTTCATTTTCATGCAGGGAAGTTTCCGATAAAGTATAAATGGGCATACATTTGCCGGTGCCTATTTAGAAGCAGCCATGTGTGCTGCTGCCAGTAAAGGAAATTAAAATGGTATGCGTGAAATGAAACATCACCTTAGACACATAAGAAATCTTGACTTCGTCATGAGCTCCATTTCAAGAACACAGAAATACTTCAGAAACAGTCTGGTCCTAAAATATCCCAGGGAGGGCACTGCAACATTATATCCTGCTGTGCGTCAGTAAATACAGGACTGTCAGTGCTGTAACTTCAGATCCTTAAAACGATGCCTGGGTCTCGTCAGTGATTTGGGGCCTTATTTAGAGTTTGGCAGGTAGGATGTTCCTTCAAAACATGATGGATATCCGTCTGCTGCATTACAAGTGCCACAGGCTTAATCTCATTTATAATACAACAGATGGCACATCCTCCACATTATGTGTTAGAGTGTTCCATTTGCCAAACCCTAAATAAGGCATAAGTCCCTAAGACTGCATTATAAACCAAACATGGAAAATAGATGGTCCTTTTGGGGGAAATGGATGAAACGGCACAGAAAAAGGTAGCGTGGCATACACAATATCTATAACGCTACCAAGTGCAATATCCTATTTATTTTACAACAAGGGGTGGTGATGGACAGAGTCTCTGAATTAAGCAGAGTACTCTCACCCAGTCAAGAGATCAGGGCTAGATCCAACACCGTTTTTTAGCTCATTGCACCATCCCAGTTTCAGAACCTGGCTGTATGCAAATTAGTCTGTCCCTGGCCCAGTGCATCATGGGAACAGGGCAGACCAGACTACAAAAGCCAATTCTTACACTGGGAAGGAAACAAGCTTCCGGGGACCGGTTTCTGCCATTTCAGGCGTCTTCGGCCCGGCTTGCTTGAATCCTGATGGTGCAATGAGCAAGGGACTCACATCTGAGTATACCCTTCCACGCTTAGGGTGGACAAAATAATTTACAACAAGGGGTGGTGATGGACAGAGTCTCTGAATTAAGCAGAGTACTCTCACCCAGTCAAGAGATCAGGGCTAGATCCAACACCGTTTTTTAGCTCATTGCACCATCCCAGTTTCAGAACCTGGCTGTATGCAAATTAGTCTGTCCCTGGCCCAGTGCATCATGGGAACAGGGCAGACCAGACTACAAAAGCCAATTCTTACACTGGGAAGGAAACAAGCTTCCGGGGACCGGTTTCTGCCATTTCAGGCGTCTTCGGCCCGGCTTGCTTGAATCCTGATGGTGCAATGAGCAAGGGACTCACATCTGAGTATACCCTTCCACGCTTAGGGTGGACAAAATAATTTACAACAAGGGGTGGTGATGGACAGAGTCTCTGAATTAAGCAGAGTACTCTCACCCAGTCAAGAGATCAGGGCTAGATCCAACACCGTTTTTTAGCTCATTGCACCATCCCAGTTTCAGAACCTGGCTGTATGCAAATTAGTCTGTCCCTGGCCCAGTGCATCATGGGAACAGGGCAGACCAGACTACAAAAGCCAATTCTTACACTGGGAAGGAAACAAGCTTCCGGGGACCGGTTTCTGTCATTTCAGGCGTCTTCGGCCCGGCTTGCTTGAATCCTGATGGTGCAATGAGCAAGGGACTCACATCTGAGTATACCCTTCCACGCTTAGGGTGGACAAAATAATTTACAACAAGGGGTGGTGATGGACAGAGTCTCTGAATTAAGCAGAGTACTCTCACCCAGTCAAGAGATCAGGGCTAGATCCAACACCGTTTTTTAGCTCATTGCACCATCCCAGTTTCAGAACCTGGCTGTATGCAAATTAGTCTGTCCCTGGCCCAGTGCATCATGGGAACAGGGCAGACCAGACTACAAAAGCCAATTCTTACACTGGGAAGGAAACAAGCTTCCGGGGACCGGTTTCTGCCATTTCAGGCGTCTTCGGCCCGGCTTGCTTGAATCCTGATGGTGCAATGAGCAAGGGACTCACATCTGAGTATACCCTTCCACGCTTAGGGTGGACAAAATAATTTACAACAAGGGGTGGTGATGGACAGAGTCTCTGAATGAAGCAGAGTACTCTCACCCAGTCAAGAGATCAGGGCTAGATCCAACACCGTTTTTTAGCTCATTGCACCATCCCAGTTTCAGAACCTGGCTGTATGCAAATTAGTCTGTCCCTGGCCCAGTGCATCATGGGAACAGGGCAGACCAGACTACAAAAGCCAATTCTTACACTGGGAAGGAAACAAGCTTCCGGGGACCGGTTTCTGCCATTTCAGGCGTCTTCGGCCCGGCTTGCTTGAATCCTGATGGTGCAATGAGCAAGGGACTCACATCTGAGTATACCCTTCCACGCTTAGGGTGGACAAAATAATTTACAACAAGGGGTGGTGATGGACAGAGTCTCTGAATTAAGCAGAGTACTCTCACCCAGTCAAGAGATCAGGGCTAGATCCAACACCGTTTTTTAGCTCATTGCACCATCCCAGTTTCAGAACCTGGCTGTATGCAAATTAGTCTGTCCCTGGCCCAGTGCATCATGGGAACAGGGCAGACCAGACTACAAAAGCCAATTCTTACACTGGGAAGGAAACAAGCTTCCGGGGACCGGTTTCTGCCATTTCAGGCGTCTTCGGCCCGGCTTGCTTGAATCCTGATGGTGCAATGAGCAAGGGACTCACATCTGAGTATACCCTTCCACGCTTAGGGTGGACAAAATAATTTACAACAAGGGGTGGTGATGGACAGAGTCTCTGAATTAAGCACAGTACTCTCACCCAGTCAAGAGATCAGGGCTAGATCCAACACCGTTTTTTAGCTCATTGCACCATCCCAGTTTCAGAACCTGGCTGTATGCAAATTAGTCTGTCCCTGGCCCACTGTCCATCACCACCCCTTGTTGTAAAATATCCTATTTATTGGCATTGATTAGTGAGGGGCATCATGAACTAATTAAAGGTTTCATTTTCATGAGCCTTGGCCCTTCCCCACACTCAGCAATGGCAATACATAATGTATTACATTCAGTGCATCAGCACAGATAGTTAATGATGGTTAGTTGATCCTCTTCTGTTACCATCGCCCCCCCTCTTTTTGCGTGCAACTCTGTTGGAGGGATTGATTTTTCCTTTTACTCCTCCTGCCGCCCCTTCTGGTTTGCCTTCTGCCTCTGGGGGCTTGGTCTTTCCTCCCCTTAGCCCTGATTGGCGGATAATATTGAATTCTTGTTGAAAAGGGGTCTTCTGTTGTCTCCCAGATGGATCTGCGGATTCCTCTTCTGACTGTTCATTCTCTGTTATGTCAGACTCCGAGGTCTCCACTCTCTCCTGGGTCATCACGGTTGCAGATTTGTTTTTATTGATCACTTCCTTTCGTGGTTGGTCATATTTTTTTGCAAAAGTTAAGACCCTTCCCATGGCATAATCTCTCTCATCCCGTTCGTATTTTTCTTGCTTGCGTTGCTTTATCTTGAGCTCATATCTTGCAAGACGAGTTTTCATGGTGTCTCTTAACTGAGTTTGAAGATCTTTTTCAGAATTTTGTTGCATTTCTTTTTCCAGTAATTGAATCTCTTGCAACGTCGTTTCCCTGTCACTCCAGGCAAACTGCACTAATATTTCTAGCATGCCTTTACAAGAGAAGGATGTGTGCGCTGCCCATGTTTCTAGGAGTTTCGGGTCCAGGTTCTCATATGCAGGGATGGTGTAGATTCTGAGTCCTCTGGGTACTCTCTCTACTTCAATATATCCTTGCAGGGAGGTGGCCTCCCACCACTTTCTGACCTCTCTTTCATAGTTTCTCAAGTTTGTTGAATTGGATCGTCAAAGTATTGGGAATTTTGCTCATAATGTTTGTTTCAGTCAATTTCAGATCTGGTCTGCTTTTCCTGAACATTCCAGCAGCAGTCTCATTGCGCTCAGTAACATTAAACATTCTTGTATTAAATGTTTTTCACTTTGCTATTAAACACAGCAGTAACAGGGACCTGTTCCAATATTTTAGCTTAGACTGTGCACCAACAAATGTGAGGGGAGGTGACAGAGTCCTGAAACTAAGAAGGTTGGAATCGCGTTACATAATTGAATTGCAGACCAAATCCCCCAATGGATTGAATGGTGGGGAGGAATTAACTGTTCATTTAGGAAATTGATGTACTTGTACTGTGTGCTTTCTTTGTAGGGACAGTCTGATATGGAGGATTAGTGTTTTGTTCTGCCTTTTTCTTTGATTTCTTGTGACTGCTTAATGAACATGTTCTTATTAGCCGATACACGGCGACATTTTTGGAAACTAAGGGCTTTTTTGTGCAGCTTTATTTTAAGGCTTCAATTGCCGATTGTTGTTGTATTACTGTGGTTTTTACACGTTTCATGCAAAGTATTTATATTGTCATGTAGATACTGCCTCTGACATGCATAACTTTGAAATGTGTTTTCAAGCCTGTAATAAAGATTATCTCTTTAAAGATGGCGCGTTCTTTCGCGCAGTAGCCCATTGTTAATTTCCATGTACTGGCACAAAGCACTTTAAAAATGGCAGCTATCAGCGTTCTAAGAGAATTACACTGACGAAGGGAGACAATCCGAAACACGTCTGAAATAAAATGCCACTAACGCTATTTCAAGCCTAGTGAGTGCCGTTTTTCTTTCTACCATCTAGAGAGGATTTTGGAGCGATATTATTGTGCGGAGCACTACCGCGATATCGGCACCCGTAACTTGAGTGTCCAGCATTTGGTGCAACAAGGAGCAGGACATATATATCTATCTATCTATATATATATATATATATATATATATATATATATATACATATATATATATATATATATATATATATGTATATATATATATATGTCTAGCATGCTATTTATTAACATCTCTATGTAAGTATGTAAACGCCATAAGTAACAAGTAACAAGAGGCAATCCTTAAGTGAGTCACAATGCCCTCCCCTTCTTCAGCAATGGTAATCAACATTCTACACACAGCATATCTGCACGTGTGGTTCATGGTGGCATGGAATCCTTTCATGTGTTTGTGTTTTAAAAAGAGTTATTTAACTCAAACCAGGATGCAAAGGGTAAAATTCACACTGAAGAGGCCTTGTGACTGTTATGAAAGATTTTTCCTGTGTAAAACCACTGTAACATGCAGCCCTAGAGGCAGTAAACAGTGTTTTTTCTTGTTAACTTTTCTGAACTTTGGAACTTGGAAGTTGGCCTTAGCACTTTAGTAATAATTGGGTGAGTGTGCGTTTATTGGTAAAGTAGATGTAAATGACATGTTATTAGGTCAGATTTATTTCACTGCCATGGAATATTATACATCTCATAAATTACATAATCAATGACATAGTTATTTTTCATGGTTAATGAAAAACAGATAATATACGAAGCTCAGTTAAATTCTAACAACTGTCCCTGTCAGGCCTGGTCTGTAGTACAGGTGTCACGGGAAGCGCTGCTAGATATATCACTCCCACAATGAGGACTGGTACTTGCCTGCTGCTGCGCTCTCTCCAACTCTTCCAGAACTGAGGGGCCGATCAAAAAAGTTGATTGGTCGTGTTATATGGGACTAATATACAGATCAACCCCATAAGCTTTGCTTTCACGAAATTCTCGACAAACAATGTCCAAGATTAGTAGACTTAAAACGGTATAAATGTCGGTGAAACAATGGGGCTCCTCAGAGAGCTATCCTATCACCCATGTGATATGGCCTCTATACAGAAATGTATTAAATGAAGCCATGCTAACAAGTTCAGCAGGCGGTATATGGTACGCACTGTTAGAAGTCCTTCAGCTCCCTTAAAGTCAAGGTGTTGTGCAACAATTAAAGTGAGATGGCTTCTCAAGAGATTTTCCTCAGTTAAATTAACAGTTGAAACAGGTATATTAACTAATGTATTATGCCTACAGTGTTTATTCTCTTATCTCTTTTTCTCTCAGTTTTTTAGAGGAATTATATATTGTTCTATTCCCTTCTCACTCCTCCTCCCTCCTTTCCCCTTTTATAGTCCCATATCGAATTTATTTTCTTTTGGTCACAGCATGTTAGCTATACTGTTGTATATCCTTGTTTTTCTTATGATCTCTATGTCAAATAGGATTTATTACATTTATTTTATTGCTGTTCTTTTTCTTGTTGTTCTAAATAAACTCAAACTTTAAAAAAATGTAACAGTTGAGGTTTTGGAAATATATCACGCTCTCTACAAAGAATCTACACCGATTTCTTGAATGATGTCAACGGCGTAACGCAGGCTCCTTCAGCCCCCACAGTGCAGAACCCCAACCCTTTAAAGTCCTATTTAACCCAAGACCGATCAATATCTGTGAGATATAGGAGACTAAGGTCCCTTTTCACATTTTGCAGAGGGCCTCATCATGTTGCATTACATCACTGCTCAAAACATTACAACTTTTTGTCTTTCTGGATTTGCATACAGTGCTGGGCTCGTATGTGTGTTGTTCACTCACTAACATTTTTCAGGTGAAACCATTTCCTTCAGGCATTTAATCACAGTACAGTGGTCAAAGCTTCCTGTACAATGTGGCGGCACTAATTTACGATGGAGCTCAATTACGCCTACTTTTATTTCAAGGTGATTTTACCATCATCCCAGCCACTGGTTTCCACCTAACAAAACACAATAATATATATTGTCAAATATTACCAGTATTTTACATTGGTTTTCACTTTCCATCTGTTCTGCCCATGGAACGTGTTTAATTGATAGTTATTATTTTTTCAAACTTTTTTTTGTCTACAGTGTACAATGCCCACAGATTGCCCACACGTTTCAGTCACAACACTCCTCAGAAGGGGTCCGTTCAAATGTTTTATATTTGAGTAATTGTATTAGTAATATTTTAAACAAATGAGACGCTGTAGCTTAATTCTATTCTCTTCAAAGATATGTTGGTATGGTCACGATTTGTAAAATGACTTTAAATAAAGGACAAGCAGTATGGAGTCAGCTCAGCAGCCAAGTCGATGCTCAGCAACAATACTGATCCATTAGACATTTGCAGTTGTGGCTTCTTGGTAAGTGTTTCAATCCTGGCAATCGCATAGGGTAAATAATAGGAATGTTCCTGGCCTGTTCAAACCATTTGAAAATATTCTTCTACAGTGAAAACTAATGCAGAGTGAAGCACTATCTTCTTCAAATGTTGACATCTTCTGACCATGTCAATCAATGTGGCGCACAAGATTATGGTCTCCGGTGAAAAGAAACAGACAACAGTGCCTTTCAAAATCAAATACACACCTTCCTAATCCCCAGTCTCACTTGTTGTGTGCTCAATTTTCTTTTTCTTTGTATCGTACACGATTTTAACAAAAATAAGCAAGAAGATAAAATACAGAGTGTATCTGTGCTCAAATTCCTTTCAAGGACAAGCTGCTATCCATGTATTAGCTTGATATGATTCTTCAACTGTTTTATTTCCAATTATTTATTGACTTTAATGTAATAAAATAACTGGAAAATAGAACTGTACCACCTACAAAGAGGGCCATTATAAAAAATGGGGTAACCCAATTTGGTCATGGACCTGGGTAACTTGTAGTATCAAAGACAATGGTCCAAACCTAATAATCAAAGGTCAACTTAATGCATGCTTATAATCAATCTTTATACAATTTAGTGAGCCTTCAAACTATTTGGCTCTGTGGATTCAATCCGTAGTTAATCTGGAAGAGAAAAGGGGGAAAGATGCAACAACCTGACAGGAAACATTTGGATGATCAGAGGGAGTTTAATGATTCACTCCATCATAGAAATCATTTCTATACATTTTACTCATATATTTACGGTACAAAGGAGCATGGTGCTTCTAAGAGCGTGCAAAGAAGGAAAGTGTGGTGAGTAAGAAAGAGGTGAAGAGCTAATAAAAACTCGTGGCACAGAAGTGTAATAAAAAACAATTTGAGATAGTTCTGATGAAGCTGGTTTCAAGATTCCAGCCCTGTGGGCAAAAGGCCACTCCTTGTTAAATTACTGCTTTTATTTACATTTATACAGTTCAAAGTAACATGTATAATGAGGTTGGGTGGAGGGTGGTCCAATTTGCAATTTGAAAGGCGTTGACGTTTCAACCCGACTAGGGGTTCAGGGGTGACTAGGGGCCTCAGCCTGCGGGTCTTCTTCAGGACGAAGGGGGAGGCGGAGCGAACTTTCCTAAATTTGGGTGTCCGGAGGAGTTTGCTCTGACCTGAACGTAGGTTTCTAAGAGGGTGATACCAGGTGAAATGTTGTTTTAGGAACGCTGGTCCTGTTCCATGTTAGACATGAAGATTTGAATTCTATTCTCTTTTTCACCGGAAGCCAGTGGAGTTTTCTTGAGTCTTGGGAAATGGACTGGAATCTGGGGATATCCTGCAGCATTCTGGCGGCTGCCTTCTGCACCCGCTGAAGTTTGAGCATGTGCTGTTTTTTATGGCCCAGATATAAAGCATTTCTGTAATCCAGTCTAGCCATAGCTAACACCGTCACCAGTGTTTTTACTGTTTCAGGTGGAATAAAGACGTGCACCTTCCGGATAGACTTAAGTGTTAGAAAGACCAGAGAAGCAACCTTGTTGATCTGATGTTGGAAAGTCAGTCTGTCATCAACGATGACGCCTAGATTCCTCACCTTATTGGACTGGGGCTGGATGAGTTCCCATACCAGGGGGGCACCAGTTCTGTAACCAAAAAGAGATGTCATACCCCAACAGAAGAACTTCTGTTTTGCTTCCATTGAGCTTTAGGCAGTTTGCACTCATTCATTGGTCTACGTGGGACATGCATTGGCAAAAACGATCAGCGGTTTCTTCCGAGATGCTTGAGATGGACACCACTATTTGAGTGTCTTCCATGTAGAAAACCAACGAAAACCCAAACTGCCTGATGATATCAGCTAAGGGGGTCACATATAAGTTGAACAAAGTGAGGCTCAATGAAGAGCCCTGCAGCACCCCAAGCGTGAACTGCTCTGAGCAAGAGTCACCAATCTGAACATATTGGAACCTATTGTTCAGATAAGATATAATCAGATTTAGAGCAGAATTCTTGACTCCCACCTCTTGGAGCCTTCTAATAAGGATGTTGTTGCACGGTGTCAAAAGCCGCCGATAGCACCAGTATCCAATATTGTCCGGAGCTCCTCTACTCTCTTAACAAAGGCAGTCTCCTTACTGTGCCCCTGTCGGAAACCGTATCATGAGGAATCCAACAGGTCTGCAGAGAAAACGATGGCAGTGAGTTGGGAATTTAGAATGTTTTCCAAGACCTTGGCCGGGAAAGGAATCCTTGTGATAGGTCTGTAGTTACTGTGGTCACTGGGCTCTAGATTGGTTTTTTTTTGCAAAGGAAGAATTTAGACCGTTTTTCAAGCTTCTGGGAAAATGCCTGAACTAATAATCTCTTTGAAGAGTATGCGAAGTTGCTTGCTATTGCTATCGGGAGTCATTTGAAATATTTTAGGCAGGCAAGGGTCTGAGGGGGCTCCGGATTTTGTTGGTCTGACTACCTGAAAAATCTGTTCTGTGTTAGGTGGACGAAGGAATCCACAACATTGTCGGAGCACGGGAGTTGTAGAGGGAGTGTCAACTGTGCAGCCAGTGTTCTTTTCTGTGAGGGATTCAAAAATAGTTTGCACTTTGCCCTTAAAAAACCATGCAAGTTGGTTGCAGAATGCCACACTGCTATCTTCTTTTAGTGGTTCAGGTAGTTTGACTTGTTTCTTTAGGGTTGCAAAGAGTGCTTTGCTAGAGTTGCCTGCCTGCTGGATTTTCTCTGAGAAATAGCTACTTTTCTTATCCAAGATAATTTTTTTATAGGTGCTCAGTGACTGTGCATATAAGGTTTTATCAGCTTCAGCGTAATTCCTTCTCCAACGTCTCTCCGATTTTCTGCAGAGTTGCTTCTGTGTGCGCAATGCATCACAGAACCAGGTTTCGGATTTCTTCATACGCTTGCTAGTAAGGCTTTTTCCAGAGCTAATGTATTTACTATGGTTTTAACCCAATTGGTGAAACTACCTGTTGCCATATTTACCTTGAACGATAGGTTGTGTTTTAGAGATGCTAGTGACGGTTGCATCTGCTAGGAGTTGCGCCCTTTAATTATCTTACGGGGAATGTGAGGGCGAGGGATATGATATGAGGTAGTTACCACGAACAAGATGGCCTTGTGTCTGACCATGGGATTGGCAGAACCTTTTGTAGTTTCAAATGGTATTAGATGTAAAGATTCCGTCTAGTGTGTGACTGGCATCATGTGTGGGGTGCTTGACCATCTGTTCCATGGAGGCACTGGCCATCATCTCTAATAGAGAAGCTGTGTAATGGTCTTCTGAATTTTCTAGATGATAATTAAAATCCCCTAGGATAGTGAAATCCTGTAAAATGGTTCCTGATTCTATGATTGGGATAATGATTTCTTTAAATTTGCTTTTCGTACAGGGTGGTCTATACAATAATGTACCATTGAACGTGTAGTTGTCACTTAAAGTGATTCTGAAAAAAAGCAGTACGCAGTCTGAGCTGCTTCTTGCAAGGGAACTTTTTATAGCCATGGTATCCTTAATAAGGATCGCTAGGCCACCTCCCCGTTTGTCCTGTCTATCATTTCTGATTATTACAAAGCCTTGAGAGATGGCTACGGACAGTTCTAGATTAGAGGTGCTATCTGCCCATGTGTCGGTTACGAAAGTCATGTCTATTTTGTGTGCTGTCAACAACTCTGCAAATTCTGTATTATGTTTAAGCAGAGAGTGAGTGTTGATAAGCAGACCTAAAACCGACTTGGGTAAAGCTGTTTGCTGGCGTGAATCATGTTTCACAGTAGGACAGCGTTTAGTTTTCAGAAAGAGAAAATTAGCATCGCAATGCGGACAGAACTTGCGTTCCTTTAGTAAGTCGAGCTGCTGGCAGAGAGGCTTCACATTAGGTTTATTGAAGCATCCTGTCCCTTGAACAAAAAGAGATGTATAAAGTAATCCCACACCCCTGCAAGTGGACAGCTTTAATCCCTAACAATTTCATTAAAAAAATGGTATATTTCTTTTTTAAGATTGCATGCTTGAATTGAGAGGCTCACAATGCTTCTCCTTTAGAACAGCACAGTTCAATGGATACATGAGGCTTCTGATCACACTAATCACAAACCATATGTTTGATAAATTATGTAGAAAGCATGCACATATTGTTCTAAATAAACAAATCATCTTGTTCTTCACCCAGATTTGCTACTTGCAATACATTATGAGAGCAGATTGACTATCTAAAATTCAATGATTGTAAGGCTGGGGTTATAAAATTGTGATGGACACTAACATCTCTAAACCTGTCTTTTGAACAGATGAAAAGATTCGAGACACATTGAGGGATTCAGTACTCTGTTCCGACGGCGAGGACTGCTCCGTCCTGAGGCGCTTTGTGTGAACTTTGGAGCCCGTGTGCTCCGCTCCTGTTTTTGCGTGGCTGCTGTGGGAGAGGGACGGTGAATCAAGCAGCGGGAGCGGGACTGCGAGGCCCAGAGGTGCTAGCGCCTGGTCATCGCGCGCACCTGGTGCCTCTTCCCGCCCCCTCCTCCGTGAAGGCTTCATCAAGCAGTGCTTGCTTTTCTTTCTTCATTCGAGACACATTGAGGGATTCAGTACTCTGTTCCGACGGCGAGGACTGCTCCGTCCTGAGGCGCTTTGTGTGAACTTTGGAGCCCGTGTGCTCCGCTCCTGTTTTTGCGTGGCTGCTGTGGGAGAGGGACGGTGAGTCAAGCAGCGGGAGCGGGACTGCGAGGCCCAGAGGTGCTAGCGCCTGGTCATCGCGCGCACCTGGTGCCTCTTCCCGCTGCCTCCTCCGTGAAGGCTTCATCAAGCAGTGCTTGCTTTTCTTTCTTCATTCGAGACACATTGAGGGATTCAGTACTCTGTTCCGACGGCGAGGACTGCTCCATCCTGAGGCGCTTTGTGTGAACTTTGGAGCCCGTGTGCTCCGCTCCTGTTTTTGCATGGCTGCTGTGGGAGAGGGACGGTGAATCAAGCAGCGGGAGCGGGACTGCGAGGCCCAGAGGTGCTAGCGCCTGGTCATCGCGCGCACCTGGTGCCTCTTCCCACCCCCTCCTCCGTGAAGGCTTCATCAAGCAGTGCTTGCTTTTCTTTCTTCATTCGAGACACATTGAGGGATTCAGTACTCTGTTCCGACGACAAGGACTGCTCCGTCCTGAGGCGCTTTGTGTGAACTTTGGAGCCCGTGTGCTCCGCTCCTGTTTTTGTGTGGCTGCTGTGGGAGAGGGACGGTGAATCAAGCAGCGGGAGCGGGACTGCGAGGCCCAGAGGTGCTAGCGCCTGGTCATCGCGCGCACCTGGTGCCTCTTCCCGCCCCCACCTCCTCCTACTTAGCTCCGTCTTCAGACGCGAACGCGGGACGCGCGCGGACAGAAGCACGGACGAAGACCGGACAAAGAGCGGGCCCTCTGTGGCCCTCAGTGGCAGAAGTAGGCTGGGCTGGGCCCACTTATTAACATTGCATGATCAGTTTTTATTTTAATTTGGCATCCACTCATTTATTATAGACCTTGGTAATTGTTGCAATATTTGTGACTTAACAGACGCGCGCCATTGGCTTTGTTTTTTATTTGATATTAACTATTGAGAATATTTGAATTAGATTACTGGCATTGTATATAGTCTTACCCCTTACTATTGACATAACTTGCAACATGACTGCAAAAAAGCTTAGATCTGGGAGACTGTTGGGGGGAAGATCGACGGCTAAGACTAGATCCAACCCCCTCCGAAACAAGAATGTCTCAACTATTCAATTAAAGGGCCAAAATCAGTTATTTCAGCTATGGGAGAAAACGGTGGATAAGGCGCCCCTGGAAAAGACTGTTTCTAACAAGGGCGTCGGTTCAACTCCCTTGCACAACCCACTGTTTAATCAACTACAGAAGGAAATGGAAACGGGAAATTTAAATTTAAGTTTATATTCTTGTTTGGGTGTCTTATCTTCTCCTTCTATATTCCCTGAGAATGACGAGCGTTTGGCCTCTAATTTGGGTAACTCTCAAAAAACTAAGGCTCCTTTAACATTCGAAAATGTTTCGCACAACGGCTCATCAAACCTTTCTAAGCTGAGGGAGGTTACTAATGAGGATTTACAGCCCTTGGACATTGACCTAGAGTTGTGTGAACGTTATCTAGTAGATGAACCTAGGAAACTACTAGATGTTATAAAGACCCCAATTGGCGCTACCCCTTCTGGTCTTCATCTTTATAGCAGTACTCCCTCCCCCAATTCCCAAGATTTATCTTTTCAGACTAATATGTCAAAAAGTCCAATGCTCAATATAACGGGGATTGAGGTTATTAATGATCCTAGTTCAAAATCATCAGAGAAACCTATATCAGAATTTCTGATTTCCTTGGAACATTTGTTATCTTCAATTCTAACGTTACTGAGTAAATTTGTGGGTAGTTCAGATTGTGTATTGGAATCTGTCACTCAAATTTTAAAGGCTTTATTATCAAAAACCTCAGAAAAGAGCTGCGGTCTTGATCCTTGCATTATAACACTTCCTGAAAAAATTACAGCTAATGCACCCTGTTTGTCAACTGAGAATACACCGGTTGTTTCTATGATGAAGGAATTATGCCCTGTTTTCAAAACGTCTGCTTATAATTGTATAAGTGATTTGGATCCAGGTATTGTTATAGAGGAAAATAGTGTTGTATTGTCAGATGCAAATGTCGAAAAGGTACTATATTTGGATCCAGGTATCGTTATAGAGGAAAATAGAGTTGTATTGTCAGATGTAAATGTCGAAAAGGTACTATATCCCATCTTTGACCCAGACTTTAAGGGGTCGGAGTTAGAGGAAAAAGTGGGAAAACAAAAAAAGTGTAAAGGAAAAAAGAGGAAACCTCTCCGTAGATTCAAAAAGAGGAGGCAGAGACAAATATTTTTTGAGGACTCCCAAGCCTGTTATAATTCCTCTCCCGCTAAGGTTGAGATTGATAATGGAATCTTGAGGCATGACTCAAATATGTTGTCATCCGAATTTTTGGTGCCTCTTGTTAATACCGATGAAACTACTACTAGTTGTTCTAATCCAATTTCGAGAGAACTGGGCGTAGAAAAAGAAAGGCCCATGGTCCACTTTCCAGTAGTGGAAGTAAGAAATCCTGTTCCTGCGGTATCAACCTCTCTTAACCCTACTGCCCCTCCTTTCCATACACTGGCAGAAGGGGTAGTTTCTGGTCAAATTTTTTTTTATAAGAGGATGGAAACCCATACAGATTCACTGATCTTGGATTTTGTTCCACTATTTGACATTGATTTGGTTTTGAATAGATCTTTTCTGTTGAAATGTTGTATGGATATAGAGGGCCTGAAACTAATCAAATCAAGTGATAGTGATTTAGTATCCATACTAGGAACAGGGTCTATGTCTTTTATTAGGGTAAGGTTCTATTCAAATCTGATAGCGAATCTAATTCTAAATAAAGCAGAAACTTTCCAGAGTCAGGGGATTGATGTGGTGCCCTTTACAGCTATATGTGTTAATAACTACTATTAGAACGGCTATTATAGGGGCCTGGGCCAAGCGGGTTCCTCTCAGCCTTATGAAGACTTAAAGATTCGTGTCTCAAAAACGAAAAGGCTAGTTCACATGTTATCCCCCCTCCAATAACAATAAACAGGGGTATAATTGAGAATGAACAGCAATGGAACTGGTTACCTGGTGCCTTGTCGTCCAAGGTGACAGACAACCCAAAACTGTTTTCCCACCTTTAGCAGCTCCTTCACTGTTATTTCCTGGAATGCCGCTGGCATTAATAATAATTCTGAAAAACTATTGTATCTTCTTTCCTTAAATGCCAGTGTAATTTGCATCCAGGAAACATGGTGTATTGACAAACTGAATGCAGGGAGAGATTACTTCGTGTTGGAGGCGGCAGCAACCCCTTCTAGTAGGGCACATGCAAAAGGGGGAATTGCGTGCCTATTGTCCAATAGAATAAAGTGGAGTTTTTCCTACTATGTAGACTCCAGTAACCTCTTCCAGGCAGTGACTCTCTCTAATCTAGATAATATGGGAGAAAGACCCCCCCCTTGTGATAATAAATGCCTATATACCGCCAGATGATCTTTTTAATATTGTGTTGAAACAAGTTTTCACATTCATTAGACAAAATAAGGAGACAGTCCCTTCCTCCAATTTTTTGTTAGTTGGTGATTTAAATTGCAAAGTCTCCAATTATAGTCTGGAGCTTTTTAGAAATAAAGCAAAAGAGGAGGCTATGTTGATCCCCCAAGCCCTTTTTCCAGGTAATATAAAAACAAATAAACGGGGTAAATTGCTGCTCGAGGAATTGTACAGTACGGAGGGGCTTATAGCCAATGGTAGGCTTCCGTCCGATGTGCCTGCAAACTATACACATCGTTCCCCCAACAGTAAATCAATTTTGGACTACATAATTGTTGATCACTGTATTTTCTCTCTTTTAAGGGATTTGGTTGTTATAGAAACAACCCTCAGTGATCATAACGTTATTATGTTAACTCTTCTAGTAGATCCCCCTAATCCTAACCCTTGGGTGATTAATGGTGACGTGGTCACTTTTCAAAAAACAGGAAGATGTTACTGGGACTTCAAAGCTATGAAGGGTTTGGAACCCATTCTTGAAGAAACTCTATCCAACCTAAATAATTGGCAGGGGTTGGAACTGTCCTCTTTTGAGGCTTTTATGAAGGAGATTATCTCTGCTGTAAAAAAATCCAACTTAATTAGGAAAAAAAATACCCTCCCTAAAGCAGTTGTTTCCCTTAATAAGGAAATAAACAAATTGGTGAGGGAACAATATATATGTGTAGCAGCAGAAAGATCCCAGAAAATATCTCTCCTTAAAAGAAGGAGAAGTAGGATAAAGAAAAAAATGAAAAAAGAAAAAGAGGATTCGTTATGGATTGGCTTGCGGGAAGCCGCTGTCCAACGGAACTCTAGACAGTTTTGGACTCTCATTGGGGAGGGTTGCGGCTCAAGAGTGCGTCCCCTTCCAATTCCTATTTCAGAACAAACCTGGGTCAACTATATCCTAAGTTTGTATGCTAAGAATAACCTGCAAGTGGAACTTAGGGGAATTGGGGAAGATACTAACTCCACAATTGAATGCCCTTCAGAATTATCCATAGAATCGGCCATTAGGGATATGCGTTCATCAGGTGCTATGGGCCCTGACGAACTCCCGATATCAGTCCTGAAACAAGATCCAGTATCCTGGAGTAAAATTTTATTCCCTCTTTTCAGGTTCTGTTTCATTAAAAAATCTATCCCATCGTCTTGGAAGGGGAGCATTTTGATCCCCATGTTTAAAAAGGGCGATAGAAACCTACCCATTAACTATCGTCAAATAGCCCTCCTAGACGCAATTGGGAAGGTTTTTTCTAAATGTTTATTATCCCTAATTAACGATTGGGTGGTTCTAAAACAAATTTTACCACTAGAACAAGTAGGCTTTCGTAAAGGGCATGGAACCCTGGATAATCTCTCTGCCCTTCAGATTATTACCGATAAATATATAAGGGTACGTGGCGGAAGAGTGTACGTGGCCTTTATAGACTTCTCCACAGCATTCGATAAGGTCGATCGCCCGCTGCTGTGGAGAAAGCTATCTGCCTTGGGAATGCCGCCTCAATTGTTAGATATGATCCAGGCGCTACATACAGACACTTGGTGTCAGGTTCTGCAAGGAGGAGATAGGGGTCTATCTAAGATTATCCCTTCATGTAATGGCCTTAAGCAAGGTTGTCTCCTTGCCCCACTGCTCTTTTCATTATATATTGCAGATTTACCCGCCTCACTTTCTTCTTGTGATGGTATAGCTCCTATTTTGGGCGGAAAGCACATCTCATGTATGTTATATGCGGATGACATTATAATAATGGATCTTATGCCTAAAGGTCTCGCTAAACGCCTCCATGCTCTACATCAGTATGCAGAAACTCAT
Source organism: Lissotriton helveticus (assembly GCF_964261635.1). Lineage (NCBI taxonomy): Eukaryota > Metazoa > Chordata > Amphibia > Caudata > Salamandridae > Lissotriton > Lissotriton helveticus. Next base: position 567,030,329 of record NC_136057.1, on the reverse strand, counting down.
TAATTAAAAATTAATGCATCCAAGAGTAAAATTATGTGCATCTCAGGCCGGAAAAAACATAAGTTTGCGAACTTTATCTGGTCTGTGGGAGGTGACAAACTTGAGGTGGTAAAGAGTTATATTTTCCTAGGAAAACTAATCTCAGACACTTTAAGTGATAAACCCCATACCGATAACCATGCCCGGAAGGCTTTATCCCAAGGGAGAAGCTTAAGTGCATTATACTCGGCAATGGGAAGAAGGCACTTTTCATATTTTTTGGAGGTCTTTAGGGCAAAAGTTTCCTCCACCCTTTTGTATGGATTAGAATTAATCGATATAAAGCATAGGGGTTTTTTAAATATGGTGGAGGGAAAACTGCTAAGAAGCATAATCTCCATTATTTCCGCCTGCTCAGTGGCTGCTTGCAGACTTGAGTTTGGCCTGCGCAGCAGTTGGGTGCAGGGCCTGGCAGCTGTAGTACGTTGGGTCGCAAGCATAGCCAGAGGAGAAGAGGAGACTATGAGATTCCTCCTAAAGGCGGAACTATTGGGAAGTTTAAGAGAACACTTCTTAATTGTTAATAACTTTAGAAAGGCTGTATCGCTCCTGCAGTTGGAAGAGAGCACTCTCTTTTCCCTATCCGCATCCCAGTTAAAGTCTGTCTTGAAAGAGGCCTCTTGGGACCTTAGTTATAGACTAGACAGTGCCTCAATCCTTGTTAAGAAGGGTGTTAATCCTCTCACTGACTCACTTGCAGGAAAATTGGTGCAACCGTACGTTTCTTGGAATTTGCCTCATGGTGTCCGGAGATTCTGGTTACTTTTGAGGCAGGACTTGTTACCTCTAAATAATCTTTTGTTTAAATGGTACGGAGTCCCTGCAATTTGCAACTTTTGTCATCTGTCTATTCAAGACCGAACGCATGTACTCTTTATATGTCCAGTGTTGCGTCCGTATCGTTGTAAATGGTTAAAGAAAATTTGTTTGCAAATGGGTATTTTAAATGTTAATTCCTTTATGTTTGCCTTATATAACCCCCCAAATGAGAGATTCTGTTTCAACATTTTTAATTTTTTTAAATGTTTTTTAGATATTTACTGAAGAATGGCGTGTGCATCAAGGAGCCACTCTGTATTGCAATAATGGTTATAATTTTGTCTTTTTGCTTTTCTTTTGTTATGAATGGTGTTTTGTTTTATATGTTTTCTTTATGTGGACCTCTATGGAGTTCCAAAACGTAATAAAGATTGAACTTGAACAGATGTATTTGGCCCACTTCTACTTTTTAATAAAGCAGTCTGTAGCCCTCTTGAGCTTATCAATGCAAAACAAAGCATGTTCTAAATCAGGTTCTGCTCAACTGGGGATCTTGGAAGGGTGCTACCTCTCATCTTGTAGAGGGGTTTCCAACCTTTTCTGTACTGAGAGCTACTTATGGTCAATGAAATGCATTGGGAGCTACTACTATTATTTGTGTTTTACAATGTCAATGTCTTTATATGTATAATAATTGAACCAAGCAAAAGCTTTCTAATTTAATAAGCTGGCATGCACACAGGTGCACTACTCAGATGTAGCTGGTGAGCTGCAGTAGCTCAAGACCTACTGGTTGGAAACCCAAAAGACATTTTGAATATGGGCCACTCTCTTTCTGATTTGAGTCCAGTAAGACTCTTGCAATGACAGTGATCTGGGACTGACCATCTCTTCACAGCAGCTTCAAAATGCAGCAGCCCAGCTAGCTACTAGCACCAATGTATGTTGTTCATTCTTTCTTGGTTACACTGGTTGCCTGTATCACATTAGGTTACGTTTAAATCCTTCTGCATGATGCCTGTAAGACTTTTTTGTATCTATCCACGATTGTTAATTTCAGAATTACAAATGTGCTTCCTAAACAATCGTCCACATTCAGTCCTCAGGGCGAAATGTTTGCAGCTTCAAAAAATAAACTGGGGGTGTGGCAAATTCAGTACAGGTCTCATTACAAGGTAATAGCTTACCATGCTCTCTCATAAACAATACAGGTACACACTGTTTTTGGAGGCATCTTAAAACCTGTATATAATTGGAATGATGGAAGAAAACAGATCTGAACGTAATAAGTATTTTTTGGGTTGCCTGGATAGTGTAGTTGTGTAAAAGGCTTCGGAGTGTTTATAAATACAACAATAAAGACACACTAAATAAATCAAACAATGAGGAGGTCTGATAGGTTTATTCTGTAAATTGCCCTTGATGTCCATCAACTACACCTAGAGGCTCTCTCAAGTCAATGATTAACCTAAATGTCTGAGAGTCCGAATCACATAATCCAGACTACTGCCTCTTCAGCTAAACTATGTCTTTGATGTAATCACTCACCGGAACTGTCTAAAAAGGCACATCAGAGAAATGATTATAGTTTTCCAGCACCTTAATAGCCAATCTTGCTTCTTCTGGTTTACCTATACCCAAGTATGTTTCAAAAACTGGAAAACCCCTTGCGTGCTCAGGAAGGCTTCCGGCCGTTCTACGTCACGCTGGGTGTGTGCTCAGGATGGCCGGGGGCCGTCCGAACTCCGCCCACTAATTAATTCCTCCGCACAGGCGGGGAATTTGCGCCGCGCTGCGGAATAGGCGGCGTTCGAATGGCCCCTGGCCATCCTGAGCATACGCCCAGCGTGACATAGGACAGCCGGGGGCCGTCCTGAGCACACAAGGGGTTAATGCATGTGAAAAAACGAAAGAAAAAACTAAGTTCTGACAGGGAAAATATTGTGAGTAAAGCTACCTTTTTATAGACCAAACAAAGCAGAAAAGTGAGATCAACATTTCAGTCAGATGAGACTGCACCAGAGAAACTGCAGTTTTGCAGCATTAGACTTCACCAATACCAGTGCAAGGTAGCAGAAGGATTTGCCCACATTTAGTGGAACATCACTATTTGCTCTGACTGACAAGTTCAAAAAGTAGATTTTCACATATTTGTAAGAGCAAATGACTAATACAAATAATGTTGTAGAACTCATTCAGCACCAGGAGAGCCTTGTATAATAACGTAGGAAGTGGTACAGCTTTATTTAAAGCAACACATATGTGCTCCCAGGTCATCTATAAAGCAACAGATCAAACCAGCCAAAGAACGAGGGAAAAAAGAGGGGGTTGATATTGTATGTGATTTCTCGCAATAATGTATGTGTAAGGTATTAGTGAGATAACAATAATGAGGATAATTGCATTTTTATTACATTGCTTGCAACCATAGATGTTGCCATTTTGTAGGGTTTAAGTATCAGATGGCAATATTGCACAATGTAAAAGTTCTCTTTTCATCGATGTTGGATCAACACTGCTACGTTTATTCACTGAACACGTAGGCAACACACAAATCTTACCATAGACTATTTAACTACACTATCACCCCCACCCAAAAAAATACAATTTCTATTGTTGCAAACCAAATAAAATGCGTACACTCCATGTTCTCTGCTGAACTGAAATTACACGGCAGTAGCTGTAAAAGGCACTGTAATTGAACAACTAACACAATTGACGGAGGTTAATGCAGACAGCAGTACTAACTTACATGGAGCTACGCGTCATGGGATAAGACACTAATTTTCAACTACCTACAATGCTGTTTTCGAGCTTGTACATCGTAGGTCAATAAATGAGTCCTTCATCCCACTTCAATAAAGGCTGATCAACAAGTTCCTGCAGAACATTGGGGAACACACTACAAACTAAAGAGGATTTGAGGCATACTTCATGAACTTAACAGCATTTAACTCTTCCTCAACTCCACGAGTCTCCCAAATTTACCCTCCCCTATCATCTCCTTCTAATGATTGACGAGCTACCCTACTCCTCTCCCCTCCCTGTTTCTGCACTAAGATGCCCCCAGCTGCACAAAATCCACTACCTTCTCTTGTAACTCCCACACTTACTCCACTAACGGCTCTCCCTACCTCCCTTTTGCCTCCCCAGCCAACACCATCACATACTCCCCCAAACATTCCAGTGATCCCCAATTTACCGTCCTATACTATCCCTCTTCCCCAAGTCCCAGCCAACACTCCCAAACACAATACCCCTACCATCCTGTCTTACTCGGATCCCCTCCCCCTCAATAGAAACCCGTGTATCCCAACTTCTTTCCCCCCCCGTTCCGGATTACTCCCCCCCTCTGTAACTCTCCTCTCTCCCCCCCAGGCTTCCCCCCTCCCTTATGCCAGTCATCTTCTCCTAAAATAATTTGACTCCTCACACCTCCTGAACCCAATTGACCACTTACATTCCTCACTTCTTACTCAATCAATCCTTAATGTTGAACTACACCTCTCGACCCTTGTCTTAGAACTCTCCTACCTCAGAAATGACGTCTCTATCCTCTCCAGGAACTACTCTCCGGATCTCACCCACCCCACTGTCCCTCCACATAATTTCAATGCACCTCATTTCAAAGCGACTCTCATTTCCCCCTCAATCACCTCTCCGTCTAAAGTTTCTAACACTAATATTCTGCTCAGCCCACCCCTCCATCAGAACAACCAGCCCTCACCAGACCCCCTTGAACTTATCAATGTCTTCCCCCATACACCGCTATGTCGACCTGCCCCCCCTCATCATGCGTCCTGCCCAGTGACCTTGGGAATGAACATGACAATGACCTCCCCTGTCTCTCCCTTGACTGATGATATCAGCCCACTCGGCCCTCCTCCCTTCCCTAGCCTTCCAACCCCACTCGACCCCCATGACCCCACTGATCCCTTCAATACCCTCCCACTCCCTACCCCTCTTGTGATCCCCACCCCCTCACTCTGCAATCCCAGTTCGCTTGGGAACGTACAGGTATCCTCTATTCCCTCCATCACCCAGGCCCCCACAACAACTAACGTCTATTCCCCTATGTCCTGCCACTCTATACACCAACATCTTACTCCTCAGCTGCATGCTGATTAACTGCCGATCTGCCTTTTGCCACGCTACGGAAATAGCTGAAACCATTCTCAGCGAAAACATCAACATTGCTTTCTTAATGGAAACATGGATCAACCCCCAGTCCACCTCTATCCTCTATATGTTCACCCCTCCTGAATATTGCATCCTTAAGAAAGATAGAATTGATCAAGTGGGAGGAGGCCTTCCCATAATCTTTAAAGACGAACTAAAACTTGCGCAGGTCCATCTCCAAGACCCAGTCACCTTCGAATACCTCTGTGCCGATCTTATCACCCCTGGTTCCCCTACTATCCGCCTACATACCATCTACCACCCCCCGGTAATACAATCCCTTTTGCCGATGAGCTATCTGACCTCATCATCCAAGCATCACTCTCCAACTACAGGAATCTCTTCCTAGGGGACTATAATATTCGTTGGAATAAAACCGAAGAACCTTCAGTTAACCTCTTTAAAGAGACCATGGACATTAGTGACTTGACTTAACTCTGCCAATCTCCAACTCACTCTAAGGGTGCCACCCTTGATGCCATTATCTTTAGCAAAGATCTGGCCTCCCTCTCCAAGATCATTCCAGTTGACTGGTCAGACCACCACCTTATCCTCTTCACCATGATCAGCTCTATTACTCGTCCAACCCCAAGCTGCAGCTTACAAATGAAACAAACCCAAAATCTTCACCTCATTCCTCCTGGCGAGCTGGAATCTACAATTAAATCTCGATTGCTACTTCCCCCTCTCACCCATAGCACCACCGACCTAACTGATCATTACAATAAATCTATCCTTGAAGCCCTTGACCAAATTGCCCCAACTAAACTAAAACCACAAAAAAATCCCACCCAAATCCTGGTTCAACTCTGACCTAAATAACGAAAGACGTGCCCTCAGGCAGTCTGAACGTGCCTGGAGGAATCAACCTTCCTCTTCTAACTTGATACTCCTCAGAAACGCCAGAGCCAACTACAAAAAGCACATCTTCAGTGAAAAAGCATCCTTCCTTCGTTCTCAACTTGACCAGACTAGAAACCGTCCCAGAGAACTTTTTACCATTGTCAAAAAACAAACCTCCTCTGGCCCTCCAAAACTATTAGCTACTGTTGAGAGGTGTGAAGAAATTGCTAGCTTCTTCTCTAACAAAGTCAACAAGATATAACTATCTTTCTCCACCCCGCCCACTTACCCAACACCCCCTCATACCCCACCTCCCCTCAGCCAACACACCACCCTAGCATTCCAACTTTTCCTCTGCCCACTTCCATCCCCTCGCTTAATCTCCCTCAAACCCTCCTCTCTCTCCCCCAGTATGACACCAATTCCATTGACCTCCAGCCAAAAAACAATGCTTCTTGGAGTGAATTTACCCAGTTTCTGAATATGATGTTCTCAACATCTCCAAACTCAAACCATCCTCACATACCAAAGATCCTCTTCCCGCTCACTTGGTTCAGGAACTTAAGCACATCAGTGCCCCTCTATGGACTAAAATTATCAACTCCTCCTTAGTTCCTGGTAGTGTTCCTGCTTCCCTCCAACTAGGTCAAATCACCACTATCCTCAAAAACTCTGCAGCGGGCCCTAATGACTTAAACAATTTGCGCCCGATCTCAAACCTTCCCTTCCTTTCCAAAGCCCTTGAAAAATGTGTCCTGTCACAGTTGGATAACCACATCGACTCATTCAATCTCCTTGACGTTTTCCAATCAGGTTTTAGAAAGGGATGCAGCGCGGAAACTACGATGCTCAACATTACTGATGACTTTCACTGCTCTCTGGATAGAGGCGAATCCTCCCTCCTCATACTCCTTGACCTCTCTGATACTTTTAATCATCTCACCCTACTTAAAACTCTCAAAGACCGCTTCGGTTTCAATGGCAATGTCCTCAAGTGGTTCACCTCCTATCTCCATAATAGAACCCGACAAATTAAACTGAATGGTTGCCTCTCCAAACCTCAACCTGTCTCACTGGGTGTCCCACAAAGCTCTATCCTCTCTCCTACTCTTTTCAACCTCTTCATGGAACCCCTCACAACTATTCTCAAACAAGCTAAAATCAGTTACCACCTTTATGCCGATGACACTCAACTATATTACAAGATCAAATCACACAACGACATCTTACATCTCAATGATGCCCTGACCAAAATTCAAGCCTGGTTCCATCTTAACCACCTCAAACTAAATCCCCCAAAAAACTGAAATCATCCTTTTTACTCCCAAAAACAACTCTTTGCCTATCCAACACTGGATTGCTGATATCAAAGCACTTAACTGCCCTCTCACCACTTCCAACTCTGTCAAATCCCTCTGCATTAGCGTCGATCAGAATCTCAATCTCATCCCCCCTATTAAAAATGCGGCTAAAGGTCCCCTCTTCACTCTACATCACCTTAAAAAAATTAAAACCTTTATTCCAACCGACGACTTTAAAACCATTGTACAATCACTTGTCCTTTCCAGAATTGACTATGACAACGCCACCCTTGCTAGCACCCCCAAAGTCCATCTTGCCCCGATTAGATCTGTTCTCAACCTGGCGGCCAGGCTTATGTCTGACAGTAAGCGTTATAATCACATCTCCTCGGTCCTCAAAAATCTCAAATGGCTCCCAATCGAAGGCAGATCCACCTACAAGATTGCGTGTATCACTCACAAAGCCCTTCACCAAAACACACCTTCGTACCTTTCTGACAAACTCCAAAAAGCAGGGTGTACTAGATCTTTGAGGAGCACTAACGCCCTTGTCCTAATCCCCCTCAGGCCAAAAAGAAAAAGACTCAATCATGTTCATTCTCAGGTAATGCCCCATCTATTTGGAATTCTCTTCCCAAAGATCTTCACTGCAACCCTTCCTACCCCTTTTTCAAGAAAAGCCTCAAGCAGCTGCTTCTCAACAAATATTGGGGTCCTTAATCTTATTGAGCGATCTGTCCATTTACTCTTTGCATTCCTCTACACTCTCCCTTGCACTACCTTTCCTATTCTCTCTCTCCTTCTTTCATCCTCAAACTAACTAATAATCCCCCCGATCTACTTTTTCAACAGCCCTCTTCTCCTTTACCTGATCTCTGAATTACTCTTTCCTTTTCCTTTTACACTCTTATGACTCGATCGCCTAGCCTATGTTAACAAATTGCCGTATGTTGATCTTTTCTCGATGTGTAAATCATCCTGTAAAGCGCTCTGATACTCTTGGGTCCAGTAGCGCTATATAAAACCTTTTAAATAAAATAAATATATAAAATTAATTTGTTCCATAGTAAAATCCTATTATAAAAGACATAGTATTCCCTAGGTTTGTGAATAAATATTACATTATGCTAGTTAAAGCTAAATGGCAAAGACATTTTGTTAACCAAGAAACACTGGGGTCTATTCATAAAGGTGCTTTTGAGTAGTAAATGAACATTCCTGTAATACTCGTTTGTGTCGTCCTTGGGAAGAGGTTTGGCGCCGCGGCCAGGGCGACTGACTCCGGAATCTGGGGATCACGGTTCGATCCCCGGCACCGGCGGCAGATTAGCCGAGCACCATGTGACTCTGGGCAATAGCTTGCTTAATCTTCCCGACGGCCCCCAGCGCCTAGAGACCCTAACGGGTGATTGTGCGCTTTACAAATGTGGATATTTGTTAATTTGCCCTATAGACATCAATAACTGGGGGAAATGGGACAATCCAGGGACTATTCACATGAAGTTAGTAGAAATAGAAAGAACGGTGTTCTCTTTCCGCTTTTACAGTAAGAAAAAAAAATTAAGATGTTTGTGGCCAGTTTACCAAATCATTTATAGGTATACTAAGTACTTCTATGTCACATAATCATAAAAAGCTTTTGTGAATTGGTCTCACTGTTTCCAAAATACTTATTATATTTACAACTACTACTACTACTACTTTCACCATTGTCTCCCAAACAAATAAAGTGGTATTATTGGCACAGAGAGGTTATCATGGGTCCCGAGCAAGCAAGAAACTACATTTACTCCCACCTGGTCCCTCGTTGACACTCCTGATCACTCACTCAGCCCCAACACTGCCCAGCCTCCCTAGTCTGATCAACACATTGGAAGAACATGTGTCGGTCTCAATACTACTGCTGCTTAGTACTTCAGGTAATGTGAAAGGCTGCAGGAGCATATGTTAGCAGTTTCATTAGTGGGGAGTAATTACCAGAAGCTTTCCCAAAAAAAAGGTCAGGATCTTTTGCAAGATTTGCAATTATTTAAATGACACTTTATAGTGGGGAGGCAACATTGGTTCCTCTCCATTAGTTTCCATTTGAAAATAAGTGCACAAATAACACGAAAACACCACTTAATATGAGGGGGATTCATTTTACCCTGCCCGCCTCCTCCAGGAACTTTCTGAAATAAATACTGAGGACAAATGTGAAGGTGGGTTCACTGTTGAATGCCAAGGCTGGTTTTGAATACAATATCTGCATTCACCTTCAGAAATACACTTCATCCAGGAAAAATGCTTTAGAGCATTGGGTGTATACATTCACAAAAAATGGGGGGGGGGACAAGGAGTTAGATCTAGGTCCAGTGACTCGTGCTCCTGAAAACTAGAATTGTAGCTTGTGGGAGTCATAGTTCCTCTGAGAGAGAAGTAGAGTAGGAGGTGGAAAGGTAAAGTCGTTCTCAAATTATAGTGCCTGGGGACATTGTTTCCTTGTCTTGGTGCCCTCACACACCCCAAAGTATGTCATGCTTCATCATTTAGCAATGCTCCTCGTCGGGCTGGCCCTGCAATGCCTTACGGGTCCCCCGAAGTGTCACTTTATCTGAGATCTTTTGAGAAATAAAGCTGTATGAGTGTATGCGGGTCTGAGTGGCAGTGGTGTCATACCAATATTAGGCATGTTGAAGGTGGTAATTGACCTTCAACAAGCCCAATATGGGTATCGTACTTGTCTACCTACCGAGAGCCTTTAACACCCTCAAACAGCACAACCTTTTGTTTTTTTATTGATGACAGAGGGGCTATTCCCTATCGAATTTACTAGTCACCCCTCCAGTCATATTTTAACTTCATACTAGGACACGACTGCCACTCAGACCAGCACACACCTTTTTGGCTTTATTACTCAAAAGATCTCCGATAAAGTGACCCTTCGGGGGACCCATAGGGCATTGCAGCACCTGCCAAAGAGGAGCATTGCCCATTGATGAAGCATGACATCCTTCGGGGTGTGTGAGGGCACCAAGACAAGGACACACTGCCCCAGCACTATAATTTGAGAACAACTTTATCTTCCCACCTCCTACTCTACTTCCCTCTCAGAGGAACTGTGACTCTCACGAGCTACGAATATACATTCTCCATGACTAGGCTAGCACACTTCAAAATACTGGACCCTATTCATTAAGGAATTCTTAGCCATAAATGTAAGATTTGGTCAAAAATACCTCATAATGCTTGCCAGGAATCCACAAAATGAATGAATTCTGGAAGGTTGAAATCCATTTACTATTGCGGATTTCTCTGTCACAAGAATGGAGAAAAAACACCGTAGTAAATCACATTCAAGAGAATGAAAATGGGCATTACAATTGGTGATGTGTCTCATACTTTTGTGAACATTCGCAAACTGGAATCCAACCCCTTCCCACCCTAGAAATGGTTAAAAATGACCTTCCCTACAAAGATGGGAAGGGGAACCGGATCATCCACAAATTTGCTGAGGGTGTAGAAGCGCTTTCTGCTTAAGGAAAATTGTTTTGTACTCATAGAAAAAAAGTGCTTTCCGTAGCAGGCCCTATTCTTCCGTTGCATAATTCTACACTATGTGGAAAAAGCACAGTGGGAATATGAGCCACTGGGAGATGTCACATGACATTCCCTGAAGTGCACCTGGAACCCTGCACCAGGACCAGCTTTCACTGTGTACTACTGGGAATTTCGGTGAATTCCCAAAAGTAGTAACTCTACATCTGTAAGCAGGCACCTACACCTACTCATGCAGATTTACTATTTTGTTTGAGAACCCCCCCCAGTGTTTTTATTAAATAGATTTCAATCAGAGCTTCAATCTGTGTTGAGATGCAGTTGCTGTCCGCATAGAGGAACGGATCACCCCCAAAGCTCAAGTCACGTTTATTGTTTCAAAGGATCTTGGGAAGTACATTGAGAAAACGCTTATAGAAGAGGAGCCCAACTGAATCTGCTCTGAGATGCTCTAATGCTCTTGGAACATGCTGATAGGGTGATCTTTTATGATCTCAGCACATATATGTGACACCATGGCCGGTAGTGTGCAGTGCCTGTTGTGCTCTGATAAGATTTGTGAGGTCAGAGATGACGAGTCTGTAAAATATCTCAATGGGTGCTATCTGTTTTGGCATCCTACAATTTAGGGACACTTTTCAAGGTGATTTCATGTGAATACATCAATAATGGCTAGCTTACTCATACATAACCTTTGTTGTAGATCTTAGTGAATCTGTTCTTTCTCTATTAAGTCCTTACATTTTAGTACCCCCCATAAAGAAACATATTTGTGGGGGAGCACAAACCGTTTAGGAGAGCAGGCAACTCTCCTCTTTTTTAAAAGCAGACTGCCATGAACAAGTAATCCAGTCGACAATGGTTTGTGAACAAGTAATATCTCAGTGATGCAGCAAAGACTGCAAAACAAACACCTAGAGTCTTGCAATCCAGGATAGAAAGAATTGCCAATCTATTACATCGTTTTACACATAGGCTATAATAGTTCAGCACAAACATCCTTCGTATACTCCCTCGCTAATGGTGTATGTCTGTGTAAGTAACAGGTAGGTATATCAATAAATTAGTGATGTTCATTGTTATTTGGCACAATTGAAGAAGGGTTAACAATATTCCTGAGGCCATATTTTGGAGCTGTGCATCCTTGCGCCTGCAAGAGTGTGCAAAACAGGCCTACATGCCCTGTAAACAAAAACATGACACTGGCTGCAACAAAGGTTCTAACTCAGTGAGTAAAAGTATGTGCTGCAGACTGTGCATCCCAGAAACAGGGAGTGGGTGTTCACCCACCGCTCTGGGCTACAAGGTCAGAAGCAGAGATTGGCGGATAAACCACTGCTTCGTGATGCTGCGCTGGTGGTCTGCAGCACGAGCGAGTGTATGTGCTGCAGCGGGCACAACGACATTCACCATCTATGCGCAGGTGCAAAATGGGTTGTCCATCGTCATGATTGTAAGACCCTAGATCTCAAGAAAGTAATACTGTGAACTGAGGATTAACAGAGTATGGGGTTACCTGTTTTTCCCTGGAAATTTGACACCAGGCTAGCTGCTTCTGAAAGCAGGAAGCAGATGCATGCTGCATAAAGTGGTTCAAAAGGGGGTTGAAAAATCTTTCTTAAATTCTTTGAAAGTCACATACTATAAGTATCCGGACAACAGGTCACTGTTCATGACTCCTCCTGCCACTAAGCGCCATCGAGATGCTCAAATAGTAGTAATTGAGGCCAAAGGCCAAAATACAAAATGAAGCAGTATCTTCCAAATTAGAGTGAAACAGGTGAAATTGTATGGATATGAACAGGGAATGACTCCCGCTTGTGGTGGTACCCTTCTCTAGAGGCAAATGGTTTGACACCCTAAAGAGATTGAATTATAAGACCTAAGAAACCAAACTACAAGATTACATAACTGTTTTAAATACAGATATTAGCAGAATTATCTAAATCACTTTTGCTTGCACCCAACGCACCTCCCTTCTTACGCCCATGACAATATGCCTCCTAACTTCCCAAAGAACACATTATACTGGCTAGGAGACCACCACAGTTTTACACAGGAATGGTATAGTACATTCAGAAGCACACTGGTGTGGTGTATAGCACACTTTTGGCAAGCAGTACAGTAATTAAAGTTGGTTCACAATATATTTCACGTTTCCGACTGAATACTCGATAGGAACAATCCTGCCATTCGACTTGATGGCATGAAAATATGAATATATGTACATTTTGACAAGAACATCTGATTTGGTACGTACTGAACACAGTGTATCTAACGTAAGTTAATTTTGTTCATGAAATGTCATATAATTACAAGCATATTTGGATTTACCGGAAAACACAATTATGTGAGTTTAATACTGTCACAAAACACGATTTTTAGGCAAGCTTAATGAGGACGCAAGAATGTTTCCAATTATTACAGAAACAATTCTTCCAATTAACAATGAAAGAACAACACAGTTCAGAGAGGCTCAGTTGTGCTTGAAAAAAACTATCAAAATCAAATCTATGATACGGTTTGATCAAATAAATCACAAGGAATCCTTATTGTAAGTGTTCAGTACCGGTGATAGACATTCCGAGAGTAAATAAGAGGGCCCTCAATTCCAGGAACAACCATAAACATTTTTGGCAGTCAGTCATTCATATTTTTAGACCGATGGACGTGGGGAAAGTTGGAGCACTCCATAGAGACTTGTCTGCTATGTATCATTACTTTGTTAATATAGATCAAAAGACACCTAAACTACAGAACACTATGGGCCAGATTACCATCTCGGTTGTCAGGCCTCTTAAGGCCTCCAACCTAAGGTCGGAGGCCTTGTGACTGAGATCGTCGGTTTCAATTCTGGCTGATTACAATACAGCTGCTTGGAATTGAAACCCGGTGGTCATTCTGACTGGCTTCTGACGGGCTCCAGGAGCCTATCTGCCAGTAAGGGACCAGCCGTGATCCAAATGGAAAGCCTTTCTGCCTTCTGGATTACGATGCACAGTTTCCGGAAGGGTTTCCATGCCGGTGTCTCTGACATACAAACTCTGTCGGAAAGCGTGTTAGAGGGCCAGTAGCAGGGCCCCCTTCTGTTTTCGGCCTCCGGTTAGGGGCTGCCTTGTTGATCTCTGCACCTTTTATCAGGCACGTTGAGGTGCCTGCCACAGGGTCCAGGGATAAACACAGACTCCCATTCCTCTATGGGAGTTTGTGTTAAGGCTGATTTACAGCCATAACACGAGCTCCCATAGGGAAATGGGAGTATGTGACCACAGTAGGTGCGATCGTATCGTAATTAGGCAGTTGGGACATCCGACCAGAGGTCGGTCGGTCCTGTTTCTGCGACGGTGTCGGGCGGACGCAAGTCTGCCCAACATTGAAATTGGTAGTCACTCTCTTTGGGAACACTGTTCTATGGTGATATGTGTGTTGTACACTGGTTTATGGAGTTGTTTTCTACACCGTGGGGGTGTTTCGCCATTTGTGTTCTTTAGGGGTGAGCAGATGATACTTTATACATGTAGGGATACTAAGGATATTTCCTTTTTAAAATTAGATATATATTTCTCTTTATTAGATATATATGTGCAACTTTTTCGTCCTGATGATGGTCTCGAAGATCTTATAGACCACCGGGGGGACCGAAACGTCGACGCCCAACACCGTTTTGCTCATACACTGATTTTTAAGATTCTGAATTTAATTTGTAATGTGAAAAATTATGTTCTGTATGGTATGTCACTGATCCATACCTGAAGCAAAAGGTGTTTCATGTACTACTATTAATTGTGTTCAAAACCTGAGTAGTATGGATGTTGCCATGTTGCAATCTTAAGTTAAAAACAGATAAGTGTTATTAAATATATCTGTGGCATTCATGCAAAATTCCCTGCATTTGTGGATGTATGATCACTGATGTGACATTTGTGAATTGTAATTATTATCAAATAATTCCTTGGGCGGCAATTTATACTTTTGTTATTCAACATTGAAATAAGGCCTTATGAGTCTGTTTTTTCAAATGCTGTTTGAATTCACAGTATTCCTCCATTTCAAGAAAAACACATTTGTTGAAAAGCAACACTATGTAAGAGACCCTACTTTACAATATCCGTGTTAAGTCAGCAGGTTTTGCTGTCAGGGTCTTACCAGCGATAGAAAAGAAGGGACTATAGAGTACTTAAGTACTCATTATTTCTGTTAGCGGTCAGAGTTCCCTTGGCCCACCATCCCCTCACTCCCCTGCCCACATGAGCTTGGGTGACAAGAGGTGCTATACTTGCCTCTTATGTTCCTATGTATTTTCTGGATATGGGGTCAGAGGACTGCATAATGTAATGGCAAATGCAAGAGAAAACAATATATTCTACTTTATTGATGTACAAGAATCATTTCTAAAATTGTTCTTTATACCATATATGTTCATAAAGGATTATGTGCTTAATGCAGTGGTATTAAACAATAAGTTGTACACTTTTTCCTAGTATGAAAATATCAACATGCAAACAACATATGAAAGGCCTTTCAAATCAGCAAGAAGAGAAATGACGCCTTTTTTGGCAATTTATGTTTACAGTGGGGGGGTTGTCAGGTTATTCAGAATCAAATTATTATTGCAATCATATCTTTAACAATGCAAACTTGTTAGTGATCGATGCTTGTTTTTTGATTTAGATTAAATAAGTAAACGTTCACGATTTGAAAGCCTATTCACTATAAAGGACAAAATGAGGCACAAGCTGGAGACTGAAAACTAATTTCAGAATCTCCTCTAGCAGAACTAATATTAAAAATATATATATATTCGTATTTGTATAGTGCAAACCCAGCCAAAGGCAGCAGAAAACTGTATATCTCTGTCAGACAATGCAACAGTAGCAATGCAATAAAAACGTGTGTTACTGTACATTTCTACTGTTATTGGTGATGTAAACAGTACTATAATTAATATGGGTCTTCGCCGTCATTCTTTCGCTGAATACCACCAGTGAGAGGCTTTGGTAAATGACATGCAAAACATGTATAACTGAACCCCAGTAGCCCCGTTACCACAAGTTATTCCCCGGCTTGGCCTCCAAAGACGCAAATCTAGTGTTATTATTGCAAAGTACCATAATCACCATTGTGGGGCACTACTACTGTATTCAAAATCCCTGTTGATTGGCAAAACTTATTGCCATGCAAAAATCTAAAATAAATGTAGGCTGATTATTTTGGGAAATATAAAATGCTGTCTTACTGCGGTGGTACCAACAACGGCTATCAATGCATTAGGCTGTTGAACTCCCGAGTTAAACCTTCCCCTCTCCAACAGGGAGTACCTAAAGACTCAATATTCTTGCCCTTCCTATTCAAAGTATATGTGGCAACTCTATTGCAAATAATCCCCCATCTCCTACCAATTCTAGGCCGATGACTTGAACAAAGCCTAAAGGACACTGCCTTGATTTGTCTGATACTTTAAAAAAATGAAACCCTTAATGAACCATCACCACCTGAATCGAAACCACATGAAAATTCCTTCACATTTCTCTCCCTAGCTGCTCAAATCCGGTGCACTCATTGCTGAATACATCAGCATCCTAGAGTGTGACCCGTCCTTCATTGCCTGCACTAAATCTCGGGTTTCAAGATGGGAAAGATTCTCGACCTTCAAAATATTGTAAGATCCTTAGCAAAAGGAGCACAATTCCAAAGTAGAACCCTGATGGGATTTAAACACTTCCTACCAACTGAATAATTCAAACAAGTGGTCAAGTCTCTTGTTTCATATTGATTGGATTTTTAAAATCCTTATGGCTTACCAAAGTAACACCTCACTCAACTAAAAGCCTACAATACACGCTTCCCCCAGAGTGGCCTCCAGTGCCAGGAAGTTTAAGCATATCACACCAAAGCTGGTCTCCCTGAATTGACATTGAATGAAGCAGGTGTATTGTCAACTTGAATATGTTACGCATACAACTCTTCACTCTAAAAACCCTTAATGCACAACAAATAAAATAATTGTCTCAGATGGACAATGGCAGCTACAGGGTGCAGAAACTCTTGTGCTTGATTACCAGATATGCATAACCTCTGGAGAACAACCAAACTTTGGAATTCGATACCACCTGCCTTCAAACACACCCATCTTGATGGGGTGTAACCCAAACTTGTTAGGGGGGCTTCAATGTCCCTCTCAAGGGCCAGGTCCCGGCATGCTTAGACACATTGCGGAGTGGCTTAAGTCAACTTTAAAGCACTAAATGTAAGTGTACCAGCACACATTGTTTCTTAGGTCTTGCCACGAGGTGTTAACAAAACACATCCTGTGAACCAGACCACAAACTTACAGTGGGGTTTAGAACCAGCACATTGCTTACCATTGGTGGGCTCTCTTGTTACTCTCAATTGTTTGCTTCGTATTAGATGGGTTTCCTGTCCCCTCTCTCCCTACTGCGTTATAGCTTCTTTACCATCCTTTTGATTGGATGACTTGTATCCTACCACTGCTCACATTACTGGGACTAATATTTTTCTGTAAGCATTCCAAGAGAGTGCATGTGCTTTCTTGCTCTCCCCCTCATGTGCTGCTTCTCGCCCAAATAACCTCCCGCATGTTCCATGCTGCTTTCTCCTCCCAATATCCCCAGCTTGTTCACTGCTTGCCCACCTGGTCCTTTTTGCATAATTCCTATTCTCTTACCCTCACATGCAAATGAAAACCTTTTCACAAAAGTACAAAATATTATTTTTTTTTCTTTACCAAGTAGCATGTATGATCTCAGAATAGTTAATAAACAAACATCAAAATGGCACCTGCACATGTACACTTCCTTACACTTTTATGCTTTTTCTTTTTGCAAAGGCTGCATAGCATCAGAAAAAGCATTGCACATGCTGACTTTTCAAAAAGGTGAGCCCTACTGGCTTTTCCTGATTATTTGTTATTAGAAAGCACCTTGTCTCCAGGACAGGTATTAAAGCATTTTACAGAGAACCAAAAACAATTTAGATGAATCAAAAATGAGGGGGGTAGCAATGGAAGGGGAGAAGGGGCGGGGGCAGGGAAGGACAAAGGGTGAAGGAAGGTGGGAACAGAAGGAGAGAACCATCAAAACAGTAAAACCTGAATGACGATAACATGTCTATAGTCGGGATGCCAGATTGATTACTGTACGGGTACGGGTACTAGGTCTATCTTCATCAAGATAAGACTTGAACAAGTAAATCTTGAGACCTTTCCTGGAAGTCAAGTTGTATTGGGTGTGTCACTGGTCTTGTGCAAAGAATTTCAGAAACTGAGCACCGACCCCAAAAAGGACTGCTTCAGTGGTAGCCAAGAAATGAAATTCAAAGTTTCAAATGCTATGGAAGTCTTGCTTCTCAAAAGTATTGTGGCTTCAGAGATTACAAAGGTACTTTAGTCTGCTGTGGAGTAATGCTTTGCAGGAGATACAACCTATCTTGAATTTGATTTGTAACTCGACTGGAAACCAGTGAAACTCTTCTGAGAGATATGATCAAATATTTCTTTCCTTGACGATGAGTCTAGCTGTGGAATGAAAGATGACTTTAAAGGAAGCCAAAGTTGATGTACCATCTGCTAGAATGGCATTGCCTGCGTCTTTTTTTAAATGAGTAGAGTGTGCGCTACAGATCTTAATCATTGGAGAGACTTTTTTCTTAAACTGCGGAGGCTGAAGTTGTCTGATTGTGCCATTTGGTTAACCTGATCTACCAGGGAGATTGCGGAGTTCATCGTGAAATATAGTGACCCGAGTGAATTGTTCCTTGCTGAGTTGCACCCCAATTTAGATAATTCTGAGATCAGAGCTGGGTCAATTTTATTGGAGGATCTGCAGGAGATTAAAGGAACTTCATTTTCAATGTTTTCAGTTTTAAGCAGGAGGGTCCAGACACATATTATTTTCTAACCCTTTAGTAGGATGTGTAAGTCCTGCACTAAAGATAATTTTAAGTACAATTAGGTGTCATTGACGTATTGCTGTAGCTTTATGTTGTTTAGCAGTAGCTCAAGTGGTTCCACATAAAGATTGAACAAAATTGGAGAGAATGTGGGGTCTAAAGGAGTACTACAGGCCACTTGTTCTCCTGCAGATGTAATGTTCCCTGGTTTTACAAGAGAAGCCCGGCTTCCAAAGAAGCAGTGGAACCAGCTTGTTTCCTTTGTGTTTTGACAAGGTAGAGGTCTATCTTGTGGGAAATTACAAAACATCGAGTAATAAATGTTATATTTTAAACTTTGCAAATAAAATTCTTAGTAGCAGTGATTTATACTGAAAACTTTATGTTATGAAATGTATTAAAATGTGCTTATTTTAGAGGCTAATAGAACGTCAACCATATACAATAATGTACACAACAATCACTGTAAGGCCTCATGTCTTCAGAGTAGACTCATACTGAGAGGTTAAGATATTTGGAGATAACTCTTTGCAACTTTGCAGGAGTGCATTTTTGGGACTATCGTTACAAAATTTCAGAATGTGTGCATTTTAATCTTCAGACTCCGTATAGTAATCCTTAATGTTGATTGCTTTTGGGTCATAACAAGACAGCACCAGGGTAACATCTGTGTGCACTCATTATGTCCTCACTTCATTAAAGACAGCAATCATATTAAAGGTAAAAATAATAATATTAATCAGCACAGTAACAATAGTGATACTGCCAACAGTCACAAAAACAACAATGACAAAACAACATAGCACTGCTAACAATAATGACACGAATATTAATCTTTGTTAGAGTTATTATTATTAGAAATAATTGTTAGTATTTTTATTCAATTGTTATTTGTTATTTATAAAAATAATACTTTCTCTCCGTGCGTGTGTGGCCGGTTCATTTTGCTTAGATCAGACCTGCCTGAACGCCATTACCACCAAAAATGTAGCTTAATAATAATAAAATTACTACTAGCAACAATAGTAGAAGGAATACAAGTATGATCACTATAACAATGATAATAATACAAATAAGTCATCTAGTACTAGTAATGAAATATTAAGAATAACCTGCATGTTATATTTTGAGAATCTTTATCGCTAATACTTCGCAGGGCAGTTTGTAGTGGTTGCAGTTGAAAAAGACAATGAATTCCATAAATGTACTGTTCTGAAATGTAAACCCTCAGATCTATAATGTCAAACGGAGAGTGCCTTGAGAGAACCATATATCTATCGCCCTTATTAATGGACCAGAACTGCTGCTGGAAGAGCAGAGGGCGCCATCTGAAATGGCAGTATTGTGGCGGCCCTGCGGTGACCTTCTACATGTTACAAATGCTCTTAAAGTGGGCACCGTGTTTGGTGGTAATAATGGCGTCCAGGCAGGTCTGATCTGCGCACAATGAACCGGCCACACACGCACGGGGAGAAAGGCTCTCTCTAAACTCAGCCCAAGCTTCCGACCCCTTCATGAGCCTAACACTAAATCAAACATGCTGCCGTCTGTATACACGTGTATGTTTTAGAAATGTCTTCGCCCGAGGGCTCAAGCTAGAGACATGATTTAGCGTTTAATGTGAGGTATGTTTGCGACTAAACATGTGATCATAAGGAATAAACATAAGGAATGTTTCGCCTTTTCTTCAGAACCCGGGTAAGAGTGCAAATGAGTAAAAAAAATCCCAAAGAAACCGATGCCTTGATACCTGGCTGACTACAGCAGTGCTTTCTGAACAAGTTAAAAGCACTGATATGTTTGGAACAACCAGCAGCGCACGTACCGAGCTCGCTAATTGAAAATATGACGTCATTACAGTGATTTATGAGGAACACAGTTGATGTTTAGATTAGGAGAATTTACTAAAGATGGCCAAAGTAAACTCTGCGGGCTTTGTTTAGGATCGCTCGGTTTATGAAAGTGTCGTTGAAGAGAGCCATTAGAAATAAACAGAAATGTGCTGGTATCGTCCATTAAAGGGGGCCTTAAAAAAGAACTCTTGGCTCCACAACCCGTCCTCCTCTTTCATTGGAAGATTCCTTAAGTAGTTTGTTGATTAAAATACTACAGAGAGAGTTCACATCTAATTCGAGCCCAAGCATATATTTAAATACATTCGGTAAAATAACTAGAAAGGGGTGAGAATCAACTTTGCAAGAGTTATGAAGTTGTAAATATTGTGCAGAGGCGCAGCAGGTGGTCTGAATGGAACTGAATACCAAAATCTGGATTATTCCTCTACAACTGTAAAAACACACACAAAATATAAAGTGGAACTGCCATGTAAAAAACCAAACACTCACATGCCCTGATCACTTGAAGTCTGTCTGTGCATATTTTGTCACAATGGTAAGGTCCCAGCATGGTGGTTAAAGGTTTTTGGTGAACATATAGAATTATAGATGGGTAACAGATCTGGCATCCTTGGAGTGGTTTCTCCTGATTTTTTTTTGCCTTCTGACCACCTGTTTTGCTGACTTCGTTTCTGCATGCTTCAGAACTCTGGGCACTTTACACTGCTAACCAGTAAGTACTAAAGTGTACATGCTCTCTATTTAAAACATGGTAACATTGGCATATCCACAATTGGCAATTTACTTGTAAGTCCCAAGTAAAGTGTGCTACATGAGCCCAGGACCTGTACATTCAATACTGCGAGAGGGCCTTCAGTACTAATAGTGTCACCCACTTAATAAGTCCTTTAAGCATGTCTCAGGGCTGCCACAGCAGAGCCAGTGTGTGCAGATTTAAATGGATGTGTTGACTTTGCAAGTTAACCTTCTTGCCAGGCCCAAACCTTCCTTTTCAATACACATACTTCACCCCTAAGATAGGCCCTGGCTAGCCGAATGACTGGTGCAATGTATTTAAAATGTAGGACATGTACTTTTATGTTTTACATGTCATAGTAGAGAAAAACTCTTAAATTCATGTGTCACTACTGCAAGGCCCATCTCTACAACAGGTTAACATTGGGATTACCTTATTACATTTTATAAGCATAATTTTCAATTGAGAGGTGATTGGACCCCAAGTTTGGTGTCTCTAGAATCACAATCTAAAATCCCAATTTATGATGAAGAGGGTTTTTAAATTGTAATTTTGAAAATGACACTTTTAGAAAGTTGGCATTTTCTTACTTTAGCCATTTGGATGCCTTCTGCGAGTCTCTGATTACACGAACAGGGTTGGGTGACATCTAGGCTTTGTGCACTCCCTCTAGACAGCCACACACAAAGGAAGCTTAGTCATCATTAATAGGACATCCACATCCTGATGGGTCACCCTTGGCAGGATGGGAGGGAAGAGCTGAGACTTACACTTGAATATGCTATGTCCTGTCCCCACACAAAGAACTTCAAACCCCCCATTTAGTGAGTCTGGAGCCAGGGCAAGAAGGGCAGTGACTCTGAGCACTTCGAAGGCCTCTCTTTGAAGTCCCCCCAATGTAAAAAGTCACAACTGGACCTCAGACAGTACCACTTTAGTACAGTTCTGGACCTGTGGATACTCTTAGAAAAAGACAGAGAGGGACCCATTCAAACCAAAGGAATATGGTTCAAATTATCAGTTAAAAACAAGGCTTCCTTTGGATGTATTACAATAGTCAATACCACTTGAAATAAACATTCATATGCTACTCCTCACTCACCATAAACACTAGGGGAATCCAGTTGTAAACCCAAGGCCAAAACACAAGAAAAAAAGAGAATATATCTATTTATTATTGTTATATTTAAAACAGATACAAACAGAACACAGAATCAATAATTCATTAAAAACTGATAAAATAAGCATTAAAAATGCTAAAGATTTCCAATACATATATGGATTAACCTGGGTTATTCTAGGCAACACCACCAATATACATATCAACAATTCATTGAGATAACAAATATAAACAAGAAGGATACATACAGCAAAATAGACATTACAATATATAATGGAGAGTACACACAAAGACAGTACAATTAGTTGTAGAAAAACACACATTCGTGTTGAAGACAATAGGAACTGGAACCCAATAATCTGTGCCTTATTCATTATCTGTAGTTCCAGCCACTGTACAGATTATGTAATCAAGCGTCGACGCGTTTCAATGCTAAATTTCAATTAGACCATCTTTTTCAAGACACAAATATGACTCTCATGGAACGTGAATGTTGCCAGGAAAGAATCAAACACCTCTTATTTTACATTTTAAGGAATTAGACTGCTGCCAATGTTCAGAAGACAGATATGGGCTAAATGGTTCCTTCAACTGTATCAGTCGTAGGCTTAGGAGGTCAGGAAGTATCTTGTTACATATGTCAGATGAGGATGATGACTCAATATAATGTTAAACCCTGGTTTGTGGCTTATCTTCTAATCTAAATGTACTATGCAGGCTGCCACCCTCCAGTGAACAAGGATTATCTAACTGAAATCTGTTATCAAAGGGCTTGTAACATTCACTAATTAATAAGTTGCCCAAACTTTCTTGTTTTGTAGCAACACCTTTCATTAATTGGGTCGTGCGTAATCTTGAAAGGATACAGGAATTTCCCTAGTGTGTATGTTGAGTGAGGAGTATCATATGTTTGTTTTCAATTGGTATTGACTATTTTAATAAACCCAAAGGAAGCCTTGTTTTTAACTGACCTGTGCATAGTCTGCCCGGAAGAAGTCTGCTGTGCTGAACAAGCAATCACTCTGCTGGACAGTACTGTGCTGGCCTGCTGGCCTCCTTGCCTGGGAGTGAGAAGGTCTGGACATGCATCTCTGCAACCCTGAACCAAAGTGATCCCAAGGGGTTGCTGGCTTGCTTTGTGTTATAAGAAGTCTATGGGACATCAATGACTTCAATTCACTCATCTACAACACCTGGACTCTGCTACCTGAGAGTCTTGCGTTTGGAGTAGGTATAAGGTGCTGCAACTACCAAAAACCCACGCATTGCTTTCGTTACGCAGCTCGGAACCAGTGCATCGCCCTCGATGCAGACGCATGGCTTCTGTTTCAAGGACTGAAAGCATTCCATCACCGACTGTAGCACATTGCCTTCACTTCCTGACGCATCCTGGACTTACGCAGCTCAACGGCAACACATCGCCTACTTCTTGGGGCTCGACGATGACGCATCTCCACTTGCGGTACAAAAGGGGGTGGTGATGGACGGAGCATTCGAATCAATCAAACACTCACACCCAGTCAAAAGATCTGGGTTTAATTCATCACCGTTCTTTAGCCCACTCTGCCACCCCAGTTCAGACATGGCTATATGCAAATCAGTCTGACCCTGTGCCTTATGGGAACAGTCCAGCCCGAACTGCCAAGCCATGTCTTCCCTGGACCGGAAACAAGCTTCCGAGGACCGGTTTCTGGCATTCCAGCCGTCTTCAGCCCGGCTTGCTTGAATCCAGTGGCAAAGTGAGCAAGGGACTCATGTCTGAGCATACCCTGGAAGAGGTGTGGCGCCGCGGCCAGGGCGACTGACGCTGGAATCTGGGGACCACGGTTCGATCCCCGGCTCCGGCGGCAGGTCAGCCCAGCACCATGTGACTCTGGGCAATAGCTCGCTTAATCTTCCCGACGGCCCCCCAGCGCCTAGAGACCCTTACGGGTGATTGTGCGCTTTACAAATGTGGACTTTACTTTGCCACACTTATGGCGGCCAAAAGCGGTACAAAAGGGGGTGGTGATGGACGGAGCATTCGAATCAATCAAACACTCACACCCAGTCAAAAGATCTGGGTTTAATCCATCACCGTTCTTTAGCCCACTCTGCCACCCCAGTTCAGACATGGCTATACTCTGTCCATCACCACCCCCTTTTTGAATCGTTTTGGCCACCACAAGTGTGGAAGGGTATGCTCAGATGTGAGTCCCTTGCTCACTGCGAAACTGGAGTGAGCAGCTTGTACTCACAAGATGCGCGCTAAATGTTACATGGAACAAAGAGTTCCTACACTGTTTTATCTTATTAGAATCCAAACAGGGTTACTCCATATTTGTGAGGTTTCAAAGTTTTATTTTTGTCTTTTTAAAGTTCATGATTTAACTGATGTCATCTCAGTAAAACATTCAATTTTCAATCTTCACGAAAAACCCAATGCATTTCGGGTCACGAAAACAAAGGACCCTTCCTCAGGGGTCTGTGTGTCTCCGGGGTGCAATCTCTCAGGGAAACCTCACAAATATGGAGTAACCCTGTTTGGATTCTAATAAGATAAAACAGTGTAGGAACTCTTTGTTCCATGTAATATTTAGCGCGCATCTTGTGAGTACAAGCTGCTCACTCCAGTTTCTCAGTTCAAAGGCACGGATTGACGACGTGTGACAGATGCATGCGCAACCTTGAATGTTTGAAATTTTGGTTAATAGCGTTTGAAATATTTCGAGTGCACAGGGGTAATACAGATTTGATTCCCTTGCTCACTGCACCATCAGGATTCAAGCAAGCCGGGACGAAGACGGCTGTAATGCCAGAAACCGGTCCCCGGAAGCTTGAACTGCCATGCCATGTCTTCCCTGGACCGGAAACAAGCATCCTGGGACCGGTTTTGGATTCATAATCCTCATCAGCCAGGCTGTCTTGAATCCAGTGGCCAAGTGAGCATGGGACTCACGTCTGAGCATACCCTGCCACACTTAGGGCGAACAAAGCGATACAAAAGGGGATGATGATCGGAGCGTTTGAGCAAATCAAACACTCACCCCCAGTCAACTGATCTGGGTTTAATCCATCACCATTCTTTAGCTCACTCGGCCACCCCAGTTCAGACATGGCAATATGCAAATCAGTCTGACCCTGTGCCTCATGGGAACAGTCCAGCCGAACTGCCATGCCATGTCTTCCCTGGACCGGAAACAAGCATCCTAGGACCGGTTTCGGATTCATAATCCTCATCAGCCAGGCTATCTTGAATTCAGTGGCCAAGTGAGCATGGGACTCACGTCTGAGCATACCCTGCCACACTTAGGGCGAACAAAGCGATACAAAAGGGGATGATGGACGGAGCGTTTGAGCAAATCAAACTCTCACCCCCAGTCAACTGATCTGGGTTTAATCCATCACCATTCTTTAGCTCACTCGGCCACCCCAGTTCAGACATGGCAATATGAAAATCAGTCTGACCCTGTGCCTCATGGGAACAGTCCAGCCCGAACTGCCATGCCATGTCTTCCCTGGACCGGAAACAAGCATCCTGGGACCGGTTTCGGATTCATAATCCTCATCAGCCAGGCTACCTTGAATCCAGTGGCCAAGTGAGCATGGGACTCACGTCTGAGCATACCCTGCCACACTTAGGGCGAACAAAGCGATACAAAAGGGGATGATGGACGGAGCGTTTGAGCAAATCAAACACTCACCCCCAGTCAACTGATCTGGGTTTAATCCATCACCATTCTTTAGCTCACTCGGCCACCCCAGTTCAGACATGGCAAGATGCAAATCAGTCTGACCCTGTGCCTCATGGGAACAGTCCAGCCCGAACTGCCATGCCATGTCTTCCCTGGACCGGAAACAAGCATCCTAGGACCGGTTTCGGAATCATAATCCTCATAAGCCAGGCTATCTTGAATCCAGTGGCCAAGTGAGCATGGGACTCACGTCTGAGCATACCCTGCCACACTTAGGGCGAACAAAGCGATACAAAAGGGGATGATGGACGGAGCGTTTGAGCAAATCAAACACTCACCCCCAGTCAACTGATCTGGGTTTAATCCATCACCATTCTTTAGCTCACTCGGCCACCCCAGTTCAGACATGGCAATATGAAAATCAGTCTGACCCTGTGCCTCATGGGAACAGTCCAGCCCGAACTGCCATGCCATGTCTACCCTGGACCGGAAACAAGCATCCTGGGACCGGTTTCGGATTCATAATCCTCATCAGCCAGGCTATCTTGAATCCAGTGGCCAAGTGAGCATGGGACTCACGTCTGAGAATACCCTGCCACACTTAGGGCGAACAAAGCGATACAAAAGGGGATGATGGACGGAGCGTTTGAGCAAATCAAACACTCACCCCCAGTCAACTGATCTGGGTTTAATCCATCAGCATTCTTTAGCTCACTCGGCCACCCCAGTTCAGACATGGCAATATGCAAATCAGTCTGACCCTGTGCCTCATGGGAACAGTCCAGCCCGAACTGCCATGCCATGTCTTCCCTGGACCGGAAACAAGCATCCCGGGACCGGTTTCGGATTCATAATCCTCATCAGCCAGGCTATCTTGAATCCAGTGGCCAAGTGAGCATGGGACTCACGTCTGAGCATATCCTGCCACACTTAGGGCGAACAAAGCGATACAAAAGGGGATGATGGACGGAGCGTTTGAGCAAATCAAACACTCACCCCCAGTCAACTGATCTGGGTTTAATCCATCACCATTCTTTAGCTCACTCAGCCACCCCAGTTCAGACATGGCAATATGCAAATCAGTCTGACCCTGTGCCTCATGGGAACAGTCCAGCCCGAACTGCCATGCCATGTCTTTCCTGGACCGGAAACAAGCATCCTGGGACCGGTTTGCCACTGGATTCAAGCAAGCTGGGCTGAAGACGGATGGAATGCCAGAAACCGGTCCTCGGAAGCTTGTTTCCGGTCCAGGGAAGGCATGGCTTGGCAGTTCGGGCTGGACTGTTCCCATGAGGCACAGGGTCAGACTGATTTGCATATAGCCATGTCTGAACTGGGGTGGCAGAGTGGGCTAAAGAACGGTGATGGATAAGGCCCAGATCTTTTGACTGGGTGTGAGTGTTTGATTGGTTCAGATGCTCCGTCCATCACCACCCCCTTTTGTACCGCTTTTGGCCGCCATAAGTGTGGCAGGGTATGCTCAGACGTGAGTCCCTTGCTCACTTTGCCACTGGATTCAAGCAAGCCGGGCTGAAGACGGCTGGAATGCCAGAAACCGGTCCTCGGAAGCTTGTTTCCGGTCCAGGGAAGGCATGGCTTGGCCGTTTCTGGCTGGACTGTTCCCATGAGGCACAGGGTCAGACTGATTTGCATATAGCCATGTCTGAACTGGGGTGGCAGAGTGGGCTAAAGAACGGTGATGGATAAGGCCCAGATCTTTTGACTGGGTGTGAGTGTTTGATTGGTTCAGATGCTCCGTCCATCACCACCCCCTTTTGTACCGCTTTTGGCCGCCATAAGTGTGGCAGGGTATGCTCAGACGTGAGTCCCTTGCTCACTTTGCCACTGGATTCAAGCAAGCCGGGCTGAAGACGACTGGAATGCCAGAAACCGGTCCTCAGAAGCTTGTTTCCAGTCCAGGGAAGGCATGGCTTGGCAGTTCGGGCTGGACTGTTCCCATGAGGCACAGGGTCAGACTGATTTGCATATAGCCATGTCTGAACTGGGGTGGCAGAGTGGGCTAAAGAACGGTGATGGATAAGGCCCAGATCTTTTGACTGGGTGTGAGTGTTTGATTGGTTCAGATGCTCCGTCCATCACCACCCCCTTTTGTACCGCTTTTGGCCGCCATAAGTGTGGCAGGGTATGCTCAGACGTGAGTCCCTTGCTCACTTTGCCACTGGATTCAAGCAAGCCGGGCTGAAGACGGCTGGAATGCCAGAAACCGGTCCTCGGAAGCTTGTTTCCGGTCCAGGGAAGGCATGGCTTGGCAGTTCGGGCTGGACTGTTCCCATGAGGCACAGGGTCAGACTGATTTGCATATAGCCATGTCTGAACTGGGGTGGCAGAGTGGGCTAAAGAACGGTGATGGATAAGGCCCAGATCTTTTGACTGGGTGTGAGTGTTTGATTGGTTCAGATGCTCCGTCCATCACCACCCCCTATTGTACCGCTTTTGGCCGCCATAAGTGTGGCAGGGTATGCTCAGACGTGAGTCCCTTGCTCACTTTGCCACTGGATTCAAGCAAGCCGGGATGAAGACGGCTGGAATGCCAGAAACCGGTCCTCGGAAGCATGTTTCCGGTCCAGGGAAGGCATGGCTTGGCAGTTCGGGCTGGACTGTTCCCATGAGGCACAGGGTCAGACTGATTTGCATATAGCCATGTCTGAACTGGGGTGGCAGAGTGGGCTAAAGAACTGTGATGGATAAGGCCCAGATCTTTTGACTAGGTGTGAGTGTTTGATTGGTTCAGATGCTCCGTCCATCACCACCCCCTTTTGTACTGCTTTTGGCCGCCATAAGTGTGGCAGGGTATGCTCAGACGTGAGTCCCTTGCTCACTTTGCCACTGGATTCAAGCAAGCCGGGCTGAAGACGGCTGGAATGCCAGAAACCGGTCCTCGGAAGCTTGTTTCCGGTCCAGGGAAGGCATGGCTTGGCAGTTCGGGCTGGACTGTTCCCATGAGGCACAGGGTCAGACTGATTTGCATATAGCCATGTCTGAACTGGGGTGGCAGAGTGGGCTAAAGAACGGTGATGGATAAGGCCCAGATCTTTCGACTGGGTGTGAGTGTTTGATTGGTTCAGATGCTCCGTCCATCACCACCCCCTTTTGTACCGCTTTTGGCCGCCATCAGTGTGGCAGGGTATGCTCAGACGTGAGTCCCTTGCTCACTTTGCCACTGGATTCAAGCAAGCCGGGCTGAAGACGGCTGGAATGCCAGAAACCGGTCCTCGGAAGCTTGTTTCCGGTCCAGGGAAGGCATGGCTTGGCAGTTCGGGCTGGACTGTTCCCATGAGGCACAGGGTCAGACTGATTTGCATATAGCCATGTCTGAATTGGGTGGGCTAAAGAACGGTGATGGATAAGGCCCAGATCTTTTGACTGGATGTGAGTGTTTGATTGGTTCAGATGCTCCGTCCATCACCACCCCCTTTTGTACCGCTTTTGGCCGCCATAAGTGTGGCTGGGTATGCTCAGACGTGAGTCCCTTGCTCACTTTGCCACTGGATTCAAGCAAGCCGGGCTGAAGACGGCTGGAATGCCAGAAACCGGTCCTCGGAAGCTTGTTTCCGGTCCAGGGAAGGCATGGCTTGGCAGTTCGGGCTGGACTGTTCCCATGAGGCACAGGGTCAGACTGATTTGCATATAGCCATGTCTGAACTGGGGTGGCAGAGTGGGCTAAAGAACGGTGATGGATAAGGCTCAGATCTTTTGACTGGGTTTGAGTGTTTGATTGGTTCAGATGCTCCGTCCATCACCAACCCATTTTGTACCGCTTTTGGCCACCATAAGTGTGGCAGGGTATGCTCAGACGTGAGTCCCTTGCTCACTTTGCCACTAGATTCAAGCAAGCCGGGCTGAAGACGGCTGGAATGCCAGAAACCGGTCCTCGGAAGCTTGTTTCCGGTCCAAAGAAGGCATGGCTTGGCAGTTCGGGCTGGACTGTTCCCATGAGGCACAGGGTCAGACTGATTTGCATATAGCCATGTATGAACTGGGGTGGCAGAGAGGGCTAAAGAACGGTGATGGATAAGGCCCAGATCTTTTGACTGGGTGTGAGTGTTTGATTGGTTCAGATGCTCCGTCCATCACCACCCCCTTTTGTACCGCTTTTGGCCGCCATAAGTGTGGCAGGGTATGCTCAGACGTGAGTCCCTTGCTCACTTTGCCGCTGGATTCAAGCAAGCCGGGCTGAAGACGGCTGGAATGCCAGAAACCGGTCCTCGGAAGCTTGTTTCCGGTCCAGGGAAGGCATGGCTTGGCAGTTCGGGCTGGACTGTTCCCATGAGGCACAGGGTCAGACTGATTTGCATATAGCCATGTCTGAACTGGGGTGGCAGAGTGGGCTAAAGAACGGTGATGGATAAGGCCCAGATCTTTTGACTGGGTGTGAGTGTTTGATTGGTTCAGATGCTCCGTCCATCACCACCCCTTTTTGTACCGCTTTTGGCCGCCATAAGTGTGGCAGGGTATGCTCAGACGTGAGTCCCTTGCTCACTTTGCCACTGGATTCAAGCAAGCCGGGCTGAAGACGGCTGGAATGCCAGAAACCGGTCCTCGGAAGCTTGTTTCCGGTCCAGGGAAGGCATGGCTTGGCAGTTCGGGCTGGACTGTTCCCATGAGACACAGGGTCAGACTGATTTGCATATAGCCATGTCTGAACTGGGGTGGCAGAGTGGGCTAAAGAACGGTGATGGATAAGGCCCAGATCTTTTGACTGGGTGTGAGTGTTTGATTGGTTCAGATGCTCCGTCCATCACCACCCCCTTTTGTACCACTTTTGGCCGCCATAAGTGTGGCAGGGTATGCTCAGACATGAGTCCCTTGCTCACTTTGCCACTGGATTCAAGCAAGCCGGGCTGAAGACGGCTGGAATGCCAGAAACCGGTCCTCGGAAGCTTGTTTCCGGTCCTGGGAAGGCATGGCTTGGCAGTTCGGGCTGGACTGTTCCCATGAGGCACAGGGTGAGACTGATTTGCATATAGCCATGTCTGAACTGGGGTGGCAGAGTGGGCTAAAGAACGGTGATGGATAAGGCCCAGATCTTTTGACTGGGTGTGAGTGTTTGATTGGTTCAGATGCTCCGTCCATCACCACCCCCTTTTGAACTTCTTTCTGAGGCTGCTCTCTTGATGCTGTAACTTACATTTCTTCCACAAGGCTTTCAACACATCATTTTCCAAGCCTCGCTTTCATCCCTACACACAGAGTCCAATTGCTTTTTAAGTACAGAACATCAACGCAATACTGCACGCTTAGTTCAACTGCCCAAACAAAGTGCTTTCAATGCAATCTATTGAAGATTTTCCAAATGTAGAAAAATGGCCACCAATGCCTGCTATAAAGTCTATTTCTAAAGACATTTGGCTTTGTGTGATGAATGTGCTCTACCAGCCCTCGCCTCCTGCCTGTAAAATGTCATGTAGGGATCCTTTTTTGTTCCATATCACCAGCTCTCCACTTTCAGCAATATGGACTGGTCCGCATCACCACCATACCGTACTCGGGTCTGCCTGTGCCTTGCATGCAGACACAATTGGTTCCTGCCTCCTCCTGCAACCCACTGGTGCAAGACAAAAAGCCAGTAAGTGGCCGCGCTTTTGCTTTGTGTTGCTTCAGTACTGTGGGGCAGTTACTCATGCTCGAAGGTACATGTATTAAGAGGTAACATAACAGGACAGGCTTTGGGGGCAATATTGTCTTATGGCTGACAGATTGGGTGTCTTTGAAACAACATTTGTTTTGCTGTGGGATACGTGAGCTTGATGCTGACATGGACTCGATATGTGCTAATTTTATTTGCACAGTAAGTTAAAGGCTCATGCTGAAATCTGTTGATCCAAGCCACAAATACAATGTCCAACCAGGCCAACTCAGCCTTTTATCCCTATACGGTTGATACATTGAGTACTATAGAAGTGGATAATAGTAACACCTTTGCTTTAGTGGTAAGATGGTAAATCTCTGTTAAGTGGTATATAAGTGGTATATAAAGAGAAGCATAATTTCTTATTTATGTAGTTCTGTGTGCCCATGCAGACACATGATTTCCAGTATATTGCTTTTTATTTTGTTGGACTGCTTCAAGCATTTGCATTCAAGAGGATTAAGCACACACATTCTTGCCAGCATTACAAACAATTGTCAATTTTTCAGGCTTGAGCAGATAGCCACATGAAACAGCTTATTATTACTCAGTTAGGCGAAACCTAATGCATTTACCAAGGCTTGTTTGTTTTGAGGTATCTAGGGAGCAGGGCCACAGCTGGCCTTCCCCCAGGTGAATGTGCAGGTGGCACTGGCCACATTGCCTAGGGGACAGGGATAGGTTGGGTGACTAATGAGGCAGGGTTGTAAGGGTAGCGCTTCATAGGCAAAGGGGGAAGAGAGTTTCAGCCTCATGCAGACATCATCTTTGGGCAAGTAGAAACAGGAAAAACATTTACTAAGTGTAGTGCAACTTTTATATCTGGTGGGTAGATTTATGTAGTTCTAGGGTAAATATTTTCTGTGCATCATTTCTCAGGATCCTTGTTTAATGGTGAGAAGGGAAGCTTTGCACATATTATGCGCTGTAGTTAGGGATGAACTTATCATCCGGGTGTTCTGGAGAAAGCAGGGGTGGGTATGGTATGATCTAAAAAAGCGGCAGCTGAAGGTGTTGCGGCAGCAGTCGCTGCTTGCGGCCGCAATGGCCCAGACGACTAGGCAGTATTGACGTTGTGGGGATGCGGATCAAGTTCCCATTCAAAAGGAAAAGCCCTTAACTGCTGCATATGGGCATGCTCCTCGGGCATGGGCGCTGGGCAAGAATAGGGCAAACAATGACGAGTGGCCGCGTGAGTGCAGAAGGCAGTGCGAGGATGGCCGCTCAACCAGAGATGGGTGGAGAAGTGGGAAGGTCCGCCAGGGAGGCTGGCCAGCGGGATTAGGGTGGTTCTATCAAGATGGCCAAGACATAGGTTTGATGATAACGGCCTTCCACTAGGGGGTACTGCCTATGAAGCACATCGGACACTGGGAATGATGACGTCACAGTAGTGGACACAATGGGAAGTGTAGTTTTTTGTGGCGACAACACCCCAGGCATTCCAGATGTGTGCAATGGCTCGACAATCGAGAATGGCATAATAAGGGTCATATAGGTGGCTCAAAGGTGAGAAAGCAAGTGTTTCAAAGAGGAAGAATGGGAGGAGAGGTTGGGCACAAGTGTGTTCTTTCAGAGCAAAAGAAGCGTCCAGAGCAGTCCCTATGCAGGAAGATTTCAAAGGGTAGGTGACTACTCAAGGGCAGGTGGGCGACAAAATTGCATAAGCGGGGAGGGAGCACATAGTAAAAGGGGGCAGTGGATCTGGGTCCTGGAGGATGAGACACATATTGCAGACAGAGAAGCTGGAGTGACTTGTGGGATGACTAGTTATGGAGCTCCTTAGGTTGGATCCATCTGGAGGGTGCAGCAAGGGTGCCCCTGATGCAAAGAGCTGGTAGTAGTGCAGATGTCTGTGGAGCACATTACGGCTCTGGACGTTGGTCCAAAGGCATGTGAAGGTCCTCAAGGGCCTTTTCATCATCAAGTGATCATTCCAACTTACATTTAAGCAAGCTGGAGCATGGGGACAATATGATGGGGTTACGGGAGGTAGGGAGAAACTGGTATGAGTGGGCTAAGTGGCATAGAAGAGGAAGAATTCCTGGAGCTTGATTATGGTGATGAGAGTGATGACATGAAGGAGGGTGAGTTAAACGAGAGTGGGATTGTTTTGTGCAAGGGAGGGAAGTAAAAGATCAGTGAAGGGTTCCAGTTGAACATAATGGAAGGAAAGAGGAGCTATGGTGCCTTTCAGAGGTCACATGAAGATGGAAGGAGCACCACCTGATGTGCTGGATTAGCCCGGAGGAGCTAGTCAGAGAGCAGACCGGCTAGCAGGGGTGAAAGAAACTGAAAAAAGGTATAGGACCCGAGGTGGTCAGTCTGCAACATGGGGGGATGGACAGCTACATTAACGCACAATCGTAATCTGTGGAAGTTGGTGAGGGTGTGATTGAGGTGGAGGGCAGTGTTAGGCCAGCCACTGAAATGAGTTTGTCAAGTCAGGAAGTTACAGGTAATGGGAGCTTCAAGGTGAAGAAAATAACATGTGATAAGGGAATGAATGTGAGCATAAGAAGGGTAAGTAATAGGAAGAAGGTAAAAAAGTTGAGGGTGAGGTGGGCGACCCGCAGTATAGGTAAAAGCTACCATACATGGGGATAGCAATACCTTTGAGGTCCCAGTTATCTGAAAAGACTAAACATAATCTGGAAGCACAAATACATGGATGTCTTCAAATTGCTACATTGAGGTTTGAAATTTAAAAGATAGTCCAAGGAGGAGGATTGGGAGCTAGTGAAAAGGCAAAGGTTTCCTATGGCGGTGGACAATACCTCCCATTAACAACCATGCATCACCGAAACAAGCTTCTGATTAAATATCGGCCCTTCCAGTAGGGAGTGAGTTCATGGGTTATGGGTTTTAGGCCATGCAATTTTTCCCATCACAAACACAAGTGTTCTCTATGTGCAGGGAGACACCCACTGGTGCAATGCTTTGTTATGGTTAACACTGGGGATCAGTGGAGACCAGCAAGGGGTACAGGACAACAATCTAAACATATGCTGAAGGGCTCATACTCCTGTTAAAGTATTGAGGTTGAGTTGGTGGCTGCAAATTTACTCTGATGGGGAAATGGCCACAAAATTGGAATATGGTTTCAGAGAAGAGTTTTGACTGGGATATCAAGGAGCTAAGGTTCAAAGATGGGCAGAAAAGTTGAAGTCAGAGTGGAAATTACCACAAATTGTGGAACAAAAATTGGCCAAGCAATTGAAGGAGAGCAGGATCGCAGGACCTTTCTGAGACTGACTTCTCCCTTAATTGATGCCTTACCCTCCTGGGGTAGTGCCCAAAAGGCAAAAGGTTAGTATCACCTCATACACGGCGGGAGGGGATTGTGTAAATGACTAAATTGTAGGGAAAGATGCTACAGTTACCTACTCATCAGTGGATGATGTCATGAAATTGGTGAGGTGAGGGAGGGTCAGGAGTGCAGATGGCAAAAAGTGACAATCAATCAGTGTTTTGTTGTTTGCCTGTATAGACAGCAGATTTTCCTATGTTGTGTGCACAATTTGGAAGGTCAATATTTGTGGATAAGATTCTGTCCTTGGGGTGTACAATTCTTGTTCACTGTTTGAGATGTTTAGAACCTTTTTGCAGTGGGTTTCACAAAACGGAGTGGCCACAGCTAGGCGTGCCATTAATTGTAAGATGTTTTATTTGTGGGTAAGAAATAAGTTTATCTTCTCCTTGCAACCTTAAACCCACCTTGAAAAAGGTGAAGGCAATGTGATCTAAATAAGAGGAGTCATTGTGGTTTACTATATCAGCACTCAGGCAGGAAAATCCTATTGTCAGTGCATACTTCTCAGTACATGCCTGCAGTTATTTGATTATTTCAATTGCCATGACATGGCTGATTAACTACAGCTTGTTTCACTGCCTCTGAAATAGATATGTGCAATAAGAATGTATTGTTATGTCTGGATAATTAATTTATTTTGAGAGCCAAGCATGGGTGAGCAATGAGATTGAAAGCTTTTATTTTCTATGTTAATCTCAGATATTGCAGTGGGGTAGCTTCTCTGGTGACAAATGATGATTCCCATATGGGTGCTTAGGGGCTTCAATTAGAAACCCAAGCACGGGTAGCCCTGCCACAAGGCCTTCAGGTTATAGTGCTGGACCAGCCCTTTTTAGCACAAGGTCAGAAATCATTAATGTCAGCACACAAAAAACTTCCTGAGCATCAGGGTCAATTTTATTGTTTGTTTTTCAATAACAAACTTTTCAAAACAAAAAAAGATTTGCCAAGTGCTGCGAAAGAAATGATGCAAACTCTCCTGCCTTCAGTGCAAACACCGAACCAGCATTTGCTTTGAAGACATTGAGACACCCACCCATTAGGTGGATACGTTACAGTAGGGTAAGTAGCCCTACTTGAATAGGGAGTTACTTTTGACTTGATTACTGTGCCTTGTCTCATTCTCTACTTTCTGAGAAAATACAGAAGCTCTTATCTGGTGTATTATGATGCATAAGGGAAGCCTACTTCTTTCTCAAGCACCATGGGGACTTACAATTTTTTTAACAGTTGCTGGACTGTACAATTTCAGTGGTGTGGAGATTTGTATTAATAATTTTCATAGCATTGTGTTAATATCTTTACAGAAATTTGCATAGGAGAGTGTTATTGTTAATTTGATTTGCTCAATTGACAAACTAATCTCTTCCTTTTACCTTTAAACTATGCCTAGACACAGGCTGAAACATTTGTAAGTAGTTATCTGTGCATCGATTGCCTATTTCAATGGTCCACTCTCAGGCTTGATGTATTATTTACTTTATGTCAAATAATTTGTCTGAGGCTGTACGAGTGGGAGCATAAAGATGTAATCATGTAATCCACTCTAAGAATCATGGAATCTTCCTACATCAACTTTATCCCAGTACTTATTGGGCCGTTTCATACGTAAAGAAGAGTGTTTGAGGTTGAGGAGCTTGTATTTGACAAGTATGTGACCAGTACATTTTGAGCTTGGTTTGTTTTTGATTGGAGATATGTAAAACTCGTAAGTGAATGCTTGCCCTAAAATGCGAGAGAGAGAGAGGGCGAGAGAGAGAGATAGAGCGAGTCAGAAACAGACAGCTCTATTACTTATTCTGTTTCCAGCAGTATATTAAATCATGAGCATGTCTGTCATCATTTCTCCAGATTCAAACATAGGAAACTCCTACAAAAATATTTTAAGGAGCTATCACCTACAGGTGGCGTGTATTTTTCAGGGTCTGCTCTAGGAGGATTTTGTTATAATCAGGACAGTTATGCACTATCATGATGATCAACAATGATGTTGTCATAAAAGTAAACCAACCCCCTTTGTATTCTAGTACAACTATTAACCTTGTGATCGTAACACATGTAATGTCCTCAGCTTCATATGGACTACTATTCGGTTTGTTGATCCTGATCTTAAATATCTTGACACAGTCCAATGAAAATATCTTATTGAATAAGTAATGAACTTGTTAAAGAAATATATCTTAGAAACTGCCAGTATTTAGAATCGATTTTTCATTTAACTATCTTAAGCATGTACTAGACAGCCGACAAGACAGTTTATAAGATCCCACTTCAGGTTATTTGGGGTACCTACTGTATTGGTCATATTTGTGTCGAATGAGACTTATGCTATTGCACCCTTAACTAATGATAACAAGACAACAGAATAAATTAGCTCAATTTACAGCTGGAGGTCAACTGAGTACCACCTAGTACCAGCCTAGAAAACAGATTAATTTAAAAATGATCTTTGGCTTAATTGGGGAAGTTCATGTATGTACAGTAATCAACCACTATCAGCTTGTGCATACATCTCATCCTTTACTCACCTCTCCAAATTCTCTTTTTATTATTGACAATCATTGGTCTATTACAAGATTCCAAGTTTTATACTTGTCGTTGATATGGAGCTTCTCCCATTACCTGGTTGCCTACTGGTTGGAAGGAGAAAGAAGACCCCAGAAGGCCTGAATAAGGTGGTTCTTCTCTAAAAACCATCTCTTACTGTACTGTAAGAAAAAAGACAAGGTCAGAATAGGAAGTTCTTCTGTCTGTGCTATGTGTACACTTGAAATAGCCAGAGCATTTCTCAAAATTGGAATTAGACATTTTAACACCCTCACCCACCAAAGGTACTTGTCTTCTTTGAAGATCCCATGCCATATGACAGTTCTAATTTAAACAAGTATCTCAAAGTCAAGATTAATTATTTGCATGCCTGTTTCGTTTATGTTTACAGAGAACCGTCTTTAATTTATGCCAGTCCGGTAGTGCAGGGCTGTATTTGATTACTGCCAATAGGCAATCTTGGTGTTTGGATGTCCAGTTGTTGTAATTTGTGACTTATACCCCTCTAAGGTCGACTGTGGCTATTCTCTGGCTCATGAGTCCAAAATAGCTCAATGAGTGTCCAGAAGGGGTTGTGATTTGTTTCTACAGCCAGGGTGATACCCCACACTGCTGTGGTTTTTAAAGTGTTTTGGATGGAATTTTACATAGTAGGTCTACATTGGTTCAGGTTCCCTCACACTCTCTGAGAAGGTCCCTGAGAAAAGACAAAATGCGTGAAAATATAGCCTCTTTGCAAATTTGTTTATTTTAGAATGTGGAGAGCAAATTCTAATTTTATCTTATTCTGTATTCAACAGATTAATCAACCATATATAGATCATGATTAGAGTTTGCTGTTTAGTATTTTCCCCAAGGCTCCCCAGACCAAGCTGTTCTATATAAAGCTCACTGTATTTGATGTGCTCTTTCCAATAGGGAAATGTTCTCTGTAAATCATTTCCTCCTTTCAGTTCGTTTTACTCTATATAAATAACCGACAAAAATAAGAGTATCAAAGAAGCCTTCAATGGAACACCCTTGTAGGGTGCAGCAGGAGGGTGACTTGGTAGCTTTTGGACTTGCAACTAACAACAGATAGGCAGTTATGCCCCCAAATGTTCTTCTTAGGTATAATGTTAGCTAAGACCTTTTGATTTGAATAAAATATGTATAAATAATTATATATAGGGCTTTTAGCTTTTGGCCTGTTGTTATGTCATTCACATTTTGCTTCCGCCCACTACCGCATACAGCATGGAGCAGTGGGCCATCCTACTTAAGCCACTGATTAACTTCACTTTGAGTGGCTGCATTTTGCTGTCTCACAAGGAGAACATTCACACACAAGCTGATTCCCTTCAATGTCAGTGTTTTTCTTTTTACTTTTGTGTAGTTTTTGTGTTTAGAGCCTGATTTCAGGACGCTCCTGTGCACAGTCCATCTTTATAATATCCCATCTTCTGTCAATGTTGTTGCAAATTCCTTTTGAACTGTTTTGCTTTTCTGACTGCTCATATTTGACATCATACCAGATTGTGCCTATTTGAAAATCTTCTGTATTTAGGTAACTCTTTACTGTTTTTTAATGTCTCTCCTTCTTTCTTTCCTAATTTCTTTCTGGCTTCCATGGCAAAACAAGAATTGCCAGAAGGATGGTGGCCAAAGTCAGACCTATTGGCTTTATCAATATTGGTTTGCATAATGTTTACTATGTACAAAGTGGTTTGTAAGTACTCTCTCATACAATCGAAACAAAACATGAACTGTTAATAAAGGAGCACCCTCAATTTCATTTGCAGTCATTTCTCCTGACTTGAAGGAGGATGGAAAACCCCTTTGCTGTGATGAATTTAGAGGCATCAGCATCCAGGGTGCATGAAACGTATTAGGTGTAGAATGTGGGTCATAAACGATGTAGAAAAATATGAAAGCACAAAGCTGCACTAAAGAAAAAAAAATTGACATTCGCCCAGGAAACCATAACAACACCATGCTTCCAACAAGTTTCCATGAATGAATAGCCGTCCAAATATTATCCACCTCTGCTCTCACTCTCCACACAGTTCAGGGTGTCTGTTTAATCTTCATTAGAGAGCAGTGCAGTAAGACAGGCAGGCCCGCCATCTGACGCTAAACATTAACATGCAAAAGCTTTTAAGATGGAACAAGGTAGTGGTGAGGATCAACCGAGCAGTTTCATCTGCTGGAACAGCAGGCACTGTGATCTGAGTCCTTTTCCTACCACAGGCGTTGCCTTAAAAGCCAAAATAAACATTTTAGACGTCCTCGAATTTGGACCTGAAAAAATCGAAGCACTTTAATTGTGACATACACAATGCACTGGTGATGGGTTGTACAAAACAATATGTGTCTGAAAAAAGCACATGAATAGGACGCCTGAAGGGTAGCTCTATTCTGGCACTATTGTAGTCTAGCAGCTGCTTGAATAGTAGAAGCAAGGAGAACCTAACAAAAATGAATGTGTCCTAGAGTAGTGCAACTGATGCAATGTAAAGCGATATCGATTCGTTCCAAGTTTCGCTACGTAAAACTCTGAAAAAAAAATAAAACAAAAAAAATAAATAAAGGCACCACCCAATAAGTGCCAACGGTGAACACTGCAATGTTGCCAGGGCATGGACAACACCATAAAATGATTTGCGCACAGGGGAATCTTTGTAAAACCTCTGTGCATGTAAGAGCAGTGGTGATGGCTGGCGTATGCCAGCGTAAGATAATAAATAGTCCGGAGCACCGGGCGTGGTGTTATGTCGTGGGGCCCTAGGCCCACATGGTGGTAAATGACTGCGACACAGACACGGAGCTTGGCTGGGTTAGTGAGCCACGAGCTCGAGCGCTCGGCTCTATTTATTAACTGTGTCACGTGATGTCATGACATCAGTGGTGGGTGGGTGTTTAGTGTAGCATTACATTTTAACCCTTAGATTGTTTGCTAGGACACAACACGTGGCTCCAGTACGAGACCACCACCGAACAGTCTTACACGCTGTTAATTGGGGGCTATCAAGGGCATGGCCGATGACACCGCACGAGTGGCTCTCACTCATACCCTTCCAGCCTCTCACTGAGGCCCGGCACGCTGCCTATGTTTCAGTGGCTCCTGGCGCTCGTGGGACTGCGCCAACGGAGCCTACCAGACCCCTTGTGCTGCTGGGCCTTCTGCGTCCCCGCCTCGCACAGCTTCACTGTACCCAAGGGGGGGGCTCTTCCTCCCCATAGGCACGTCCTACCTCACAGGCTGATCGTGTCGCTGGTTTGGCCTTGCGTCGTCTGCCCCCTGCTGCTCCCTGACCCACGGGCCTCCATACCCTAAGTTAAACCCCGTCAAACCTGAGGGGCATCTTCAGTGCAAAAGAAGAAAAAATAAAATAAAACATAAGAAGGAAAAAGGAATCTATTTTTTTTAAAAAGGCCACCAACTCGAGGCTCCCTGGCTGGAGGAGTGTCTCATCTTTTCATCCACTGGCAGCTTCCACAGGTCAGTGCATCAATTTTTCGCAGCGAGCACCGCAATTGCGCAGGCATGCCATACACCATCAAACCTGGACTGTGACCTCTAGGGACGCCCAATCGCCTCCGCTGCACCTCACCCCTCAACCACATTGGCTCCATCCCTCCACTGGAACCTTTTGCGATCACTGAAAAGCATGGGTGGAGCACCTGGATAATTACTTTGAAACTATTGAGGTCAATGCAGGCCGCAGACGCCCCATGCTTTTACACCTAGAAGGAGCCAACATTCATAAAATATCAAAGTAAGTGGTTGAAGCGGGTTGCCCCTGAAACTACGCCACCCTGAGGGAGGCCATCACTGTTCACTTCGAGCCTTAAGCCAACCATGTCTATGAAAGTTTCCTTCTGCACCAAGCTCAACAGCTACCAGACGAATCAGTTGATGTTTTCCATGGGCGGTTAAGAGAGCATGCCAGCAAATGCACTCTGCCAGATGAAGACGATAAAGTCCAGCCCTGTTCATTCAAGGGTGTGCCTCCTTGAAACTGCATGAGCATGTCTTGCAAAAGCCCAACATGTCCATTAGAGACATTCCAACATTAG
The DNA here is from genome assembly GCF_964261635.1 of Lissotriton helveticus. Lineage (NCBI taxonomy): Eukaryota > Metazoa > Chordata > Amphibia > Caudata > Salamandridae > Lissotriton > Lissotriton helveticus. The sequence continues at coordinate 566,988,808 of NC_136057.1, read as the reverse complement.
GGCACTCTAAAGAACTTTACAAATTTCGGGCAGACCACATGGACCCACACTCCTCTACCCCTGCCAAGGAAGAACCAGTTAATGCCATCTAAAAAGGGGTGTGCAGGGGAAAATCAGAGCCTGCCAAGCCGTCTCCAAGCCCTGCCAGACAAAGACCACAAGGTTGCACCTGTGTATGGTGCAGTTGCCCATACCCTCACCCTGGAACTTGCCCCGCCAACAGCAAGACATGCAGTGCATGTGGCAAAAAATACACTTCTACAAAGTCTGCCGCTCTTTGCTAGGACAACGATCCAAAGGCTCACGGAAGGTGGTGCGCACAGAAGAACAACACTCAGACAACCTGTTGGATGTTGAAATGGACAAAGATGATGCAGCGGTTGTCCTCATGGTCAGGACACTAGATACCTCTCAAGGCTACCCAGCAGACCACCCCTATGTGCAGGATCTAAGTGCTAAACCACCCTGTCTCTGCTCTCAGGCATTAGGAGTCACAATCAACCTTACGGCTGCGGATGTCTGCAGCAGCTTACCTGACCCATGGGCACTCTGGAACACTAGTGTGCAGGTATAGGCTTTTGGCAACCACTCACCACGCTGCTTCATGAGGTATTTCAGGCAGACCTGTCCCATGACTCCACACGCCAAAGAGCAAACGTCTATGTGTCACAAGAACAGTCAGGATTTCTGCTTAGTTGCCACATGCCCCAAGATCTCAACCTCATACATTTTGCCTTTAGCATGCATGCGTATGATCTGGACTGCCTGTTGACAGGCTCGGGAGAGCCCCATCAAGCTGGACGTCAAGTGCTTGTGAAAGACTGCCACCCAGGGGGAAAGTACAGACTACCCTTTGAACTGCATCCATGGATTGTCATTGACATCAAAGGCACAAAAGTGACGGCCAGGAGAGGCCACAAGTGCGTTAAGTGGAACATCTCTCAGTTCAAGAAAGGATCTGGACTGTGGCGAAGCATTGTTGTTGTTTTGATATTTTCCTGTTAACCGTTTGATATGTTTTGTATCCCCTGGTAAAGGCGGAATGTAGTGTTGTTGGGTCATGGGCAACACAATAAAGTTATCCGCACACAGGGTAAGAGCAGTGGTGATGGCTGGAGTATGCCAGTGTAAGATAAAAAATAGCCCAGGGAGTTGGGCGTGGCTCCAGTTCGAGACCACCACTGAACAGAGTCAATTCAATTTCAAAGCTTTATTCGATTATTAAAAACAATCACAAAAGCATACAATATAAAAACACACGATACAAACATTACAGTGAGGACAATAACTCAGCAGTGTGAGAATTAAAAAGTATTAAAACACCAGACTTTTCCTATGCAAAACAGCTTTAAGTAAAAAGGTAGCAGTAAAAAAACAGATATCTGCAGAATAAAGTGCAAATAACAATTTCAGGGCTTGGGCTGTAGTATACACAGAGTGTTTTATAAACACAGGTCTAAGGTAGTAACGGCGAAGGTGCATGTAAAGTGGGCAAATAAGCATAAAGTGCAAAGTGCTTTGCCTAGACTGGCCATTACAGGGGCAGGGGGATTGACTATGTAGTTTCATCACTGGGAAGGCCACTAAGTTATGTACAATACCAAGTCTAAACCTCGTAAGAACAAATTGATGTGACTGCTTGGTTATAAATTTAAGGTACATAGGCATGCCCTTGTCTTCCAACATATTAGAATAGTAAAATACATGAGTAGACATGGAGCTGCACTTCGCTCTGCGTAAGTCAGATTTAGTCCCAATAAAGACATTTTTGAGTTCCCTTTTGGATACAGTAACAGCACAATGGGGGTCGTTAACGATGTCCAGGTTAAAAACATCACTATAGGAAGAAGAGACATAGTTTAACCAGGGAATCTTGTGGGCTTTGTCCAATTTAAGCCAATCTAGAATAATCTGCCTGGTAAAGTCAGTCTCGTCTTTAGCCCAAATTGACCTCCATACCCTTAGAGGTCTCAATCCCATCACGTCCGTTAGATAATTCATGCACACCTCGCTATGACACAGTTCAATGGATGCCGAGGGGGGTAAACAAAGGAGTCTTTTAAGGAACCCATTCTCGGTGACTTGCAGTTCCCTATGCTGACAGTAGCCCCAGATACCAGAACCATAAAGAGCAATAGATACACACCTATGCCTATAGATATCTAACATGTCTGGTATGCGGCGACTACCAAGCTTAGCTCCGAATCGAAAAACTCCGGAGGAGCTTTTAGCCATCCTACCGTTAACATTCAAAATCTCTTGTGCCCAAGTCCCTTTATTATTAAAAGTAACTCCGAGGTAGCAGAATCTGTCCACCACCTCAATTTTATGATTATTAAAATGGAACGGCATTAAAGATTTCCTCCGTTTACCACAAGCCATAATAAAAGTCTTGGAGTTATTAACTTTCAGTTTTCGCTCATTAATAAAATTATAAAAGATATTCATTAATTTTTGAAGCCCATTTGGAGTGCGCGAGAGCAATACCGTGTCATCGGCATAAAGCAGGACTGGTACAGGGTGGCCACCAACCTGGGGAGAATCTGCCTGTACCATCTTCAGTTTCGATTCTATAGAATTAATGAAGAGGGAGAATAGCAGGGGGGCCAGCACACAGCCCTGCCTTATGCCTGATTTAACCTTAATTTTCTCTGTACATTCACCTGCCCGGCCAAAACGGATCTGGGCTGATAACTTATTGTAAAGTCTGGCCAGGAAGTGAATAATTGCTGGGGGAGCACCCATACCCAATAATGTGGACCATAACAGGTTATGGTCCACAAGGTCAAAGGCACTCGAAAGATCAGCGAAACAGAGAAATAAAGAGCCCTGTTTCGCTCTCGTGTATTTTCCAATAAGAAGGTCAAGATTAATGCACTGCTCTGTTGTCCCCAGTCCTTTGCGGAAGCCATATTGGGATTCAGCCAGAATTTTATTTTCCTCTGCCCATTCCTCCAGCCTCATCAGGAGAACCCTACTCATGATCTTCAGGGAGGAATCAAGAAGGGAGATAGGGCGGTAGTTCTTAGCCTCTCCTCTATCTCCCTTCTTGTAGATAGGTAGAATTATAGATTCACTCCTGGTAGGTGGTGTACTCTCCAAAACTGAAGCATTAAACACCTGCGTCAGGAGTGGGCTCCAAAGAGTCTGGTTGGATTTATACAGGTCAACCGGGACCCCATCGGGTCCCCGGTGCCTTTCCCCCTTTACTCCGACTTATGGAAATAACAACCTCTGGTAGGGTAATATCCAAGGGTAGCCTCTTTTCAGACATCGGGATAGGAGAACTGACAAAGTCCTCCCTGGGCGGGTTAAAAATTCCAGAAAAATGGGCAACCCAATTTGCTTCACTAACCTGGGCTGACAGTAAGGGGACCTCTTCATTAGCAAGAAAGGGACTGTTGACCGTAGACCAAAAAAGCCTACTGTCACGTAATACCGATGCTTGATTCAGGGCATCCCAGGCTAGTTCCCTAAGCTCTTGCTTCCTACGTACGAGATTGTTTTTGTAGGTAAGTCTAAGGGATTTAATAGCCTCCCTGTCTCTGGGATGTTTAGTTAAAGCCTGCTTAAGTTCCCGCAGAGATTTGGTACACATGCTATCAAACCAACCCACATTTTGCTTCTTAATTCGGGCTTTAGTAATAGTAAGACACCTTTTTATAACAATGCCGAGTTCCACAAAATTAGCTATGATACACCCACAGAAGGCCTCAGAATCTAAGCATTTGTAAATTTCGGCAAACCCAGCTTCTAGGATTTTAGCTTGCAACTTCTCAGAGTTGTCCAAGCACCACTTTTATACGGATACCATTCCGTCTACAGGGGGTGACATCTTCAATTAACAGGTGATGACTAATATCTGGTGACCCCCAAGCAGAAATGCACTTGGTAATAGCATTGTGGTCGCTACTTCCAAGGTCGGCGACAATGGGGACCGTACAAAAGGGAACAAGGTGCGTAGAGGCCAATAGGTGGTCAATAACAGAAGCCGAATTTAGTCCTACAAAAGTTGGAGCAGGTTTGCCATCAGCATCTACAGCCGGGGGATGAATCATGAGGTCCATACTTAACATAAGGGAATTAAGAGAATCACCATAAGGTGAGTGAACAAAATGTGCTCGATTTTCCCCATTGTCCCCGTCGTATCCACAAATTCTAGTAAATGAATGGGGACAGGTACGTAGGTTGAAATCCCCACCCCATATGATATCAATTGGTTTGTGAATATCTCTTCGGATGTTGCTCAAGGCAGAACCCAACTCCTCCACCACCGAAGTATTAGAAGCATCAAACAAGTTATTATAGTGATTAATCACCATTATTACATGGCCCTTTACATGTTCTAATATTAAGATTTGGGAGTGGTGACCCACAGGCTGGTGTGATTTCATACAGACTGGGAGGTTCACAGACAATAAAATCACTAACCCCCTTTAGCCCTACCCATACCTGACCTTAGTGCCAAGTTGTTATATGACACAAACCCATCAAGGTTAATGTCAGTAGTTGCCCAGGTCTCTTGCAAACATAAGATGTCAAAGTCAGAGAGGGTTTCACTCCAGCCTAAGGACGACGTTTGCCGACTCCATCCTGCAATATTCCAACTAGCATACTTAAAACCAGAAAAACAAGGGGAAAGTTTAATGGGCGCTGGTGCAGTGATAATTAAAGGTTTGTTGACAACTAGGGGAACCAATGAAACAGGAAAAACAGCAGGGACCTTTGTTATAGCACCCTGCGGAATTATATGCACCTGAGAAACAGTGGGGGGTAATACAACTATCGAACCTTGGCCCAAATCTGTAGCTGGGTTGATATTTAGGGTACCTAATCCCTGGGGGGGTAGGTGCGCCGGGACAATAAAGGACGTTGCAGGGCTGGGAATAGGAGAGGAACTACTGCCAGATGTTGCAATAGACCCATTGTCAGAGGAGGGAAAATTGGGATCTGGTGCTGGGGGCAGTCAGTCTACACCATCCAGTCCGTTTAAACAACTAAAACGGTTGTGATTATAGAAGGGTGTCATCGGGGGTTGAAAAACCGGTCGTACTGTATACCCACAATGTCTGCCCCCCCAATCAACCCTCGTCCAATTACCTTGGACTTGATCATGGTACATATGTGTAGGGGGGAAGAAAAAAGACACTGGCAGAGTCCGAATGGTGGATTCAAGAGATCTATTCGACCCGGCACATATATGAAAAAAAGTCCTTGTATCTCGAAAACTCACCATGATACAATCCCCTATTATTGATTTTCTGGTTTTACCCAGCCAAGGTACCCTTCTCACCATGATAATTTCATTGTTAAGATGCACTGGGAGGGGTCTGTTCCAGTTCAACCATTTTATAACTTTGCTTTTAATTGAGCGGAAATTCTCCCCTTCACCCACTTCAAGAGGGGGAACACCGCCCATGACTACCATAAAACCATTAGCCTCAGGGGAAGGTCAGGTCTCCGGGGTCTGGGGGCAGATTTCTCAGGGAGTAGGGTGGGAATACTGTCAGTGAATGTAGCCCCACCGAACGTTGTCGCAGGGGGGGGCTGGACCTGAAGGTTGTGATGATGGGATGATAGATTTACTATGATGGGTCGGGGCTGGATTAGCCATAAGAGGCTGCAAAAGGGGGATAGCAGCCTCCAGGTCCCAAGTTACCTGGGGGGGTTTGTGGAATAGGGTGAATGGTGGAAGGGGGCTTGGACTCAGAGGATCTACCTTGGGTAGTAACCGGTGGTTTCATACTACTTAATGTAGCCTCTAGAATAGTGAGTCTAATCTCCACTTTCTTTATGCTCTCGCTGATGGGCAGGAGCAAGGATCTAAGTAAGAATTCCAGGTTCCCTAGAGGAGCAACAGAGGGTAGTGCATTAGACGGATTATTCCCGGGGGCATCAGCAAGATCGATAATATTAATACCCTTATCGGGGGGAGAATTACGCACATCCACCATCATTCTGTCGGGAATTGGGGCGGGCTTAGAGGCTTTCCCGAAATCGGAGTGGGGGATTTTGGTTTTACTTATCAAAATTAATTCCTTTCTGTGTATTGTTCTTTTGGTTGGTGACCATGCGGCCTACACATTTGGATTGCTACCTTTTACTTTATAGCTTTAGTATCAACACTAATAGGTAAATATCAAGACTCCACACTAGAAAATCCTTTTTTTTGGTTACTCTTCAAAAATTTTATTTATTATATGCAAACATTTGTACTTATTAAAATTATAAAATCATTGTAAAAATTACATTCCTTTGGTATTATGATCGGGTGCTCTGGTACAATCTTATATACACTGTCTAACAATTCCGATTTACGGTGTCTATCTCAGAGTCACTCCTAAACAGATATCATGTATATTTATATTCACAACTTCAATACAAAACACATACAATTATTGTTAAAAAGTCCCACTGTCGACGCGTTTCGGTGCATTGGTTTACAATTATGGCACCTTCCTCAGGACGGACGAAGTTTAAAACCAAAGATTATTTACTTCTTTCTAAAAAAAGAGAGAGAATGCATATCATTAATCTATTATTTACATAAAGAGTGTTCTAGTTGTGGACTTGTCTGATGGTAGTTACAATTTATTTGGTAACTGTCCTTACTTATAGTATAGGGATTGAAGTCCTTTTAGTTATTTTCTGGACGACTGTATCTCCTTTTAACGTTACGGTTTAAGGCCACTCACATCCTAGTCTGTGGGGTCTGGATCTTTATACAAAAAGAGGCATGGAGTTAAATAACTTACTTTGCAGACTGTTTGCCTGTTTTTAGTATTTTTTAGGAGTCACTTACTAAAAAATATTTCTGGTTGACACTTATTCAATGGTGTCTTTTGGAGCCGGTGCTTTTTTTCTGTACACCTTCCACATGAGGTTGTCTTGCCATACCTATAGAGTACACAAGTGTTACTGTATACTTCAGATAATAATTTCATGGATAATAGTCGTTTGCTAGATTGACCTGCGCATACATACCAGAAGGTTTAACGCCAATATTGACTTTCAGGCTGTTCTTCCTTGCACCTCCTGAAGTGGTATCCTTGTACCTACGTCAGAATGATAGGATGTTTCTAGTTTGGTGCATGTTTTTATGGATGAGCTAGACTCTTTATTGCCTAACCATTGGCTCATGGTTTACTGGGCGAGATTTTATACATACCAATTGAGGGCAGTGGTATCCCTTTGTCGCCTGAAGTTCAACGTTATTTCCTTTTCGTTTAGGCGCTGTCGGGTACCATCTAGGTTTGAGGGTTTTTCTTTATATTGTATCCTCTTCCTGCCTCTGCAGTAAATGAATCGTGTTAATTATGGCTTTGTGGACACATCCTATGATAAAATTTATTTTTACATGTACGCATACTGTTTGAGTCCCTTATTAACAGATATGCTGTTGGTATACATACATGTATACTTTTAAGCGGTGCAAATGTAGTCTGGGCGATTCAGTGCAGTTTGAAAATGGACCGCCCGATTCCCATTACTTTATGGACCCGCAGCCACAAAGACTGGGATTAGTTGAAGAGCAAGTATTATTCCCAACACAAGAACTAGAAATAGAGGAAGAAACCCTGAAAGCTCCAATAATTAATTTGTCCAACAAAATGCTCACTAAACACGAAACCAGTGTTTTAGAAAAGGGTTTGGGTTTTGCCCCAAGTACAACAGGCTGTAGATTCAATATTGAAAGGGATGTCAGGGATTTATTTAGAAAAATCAGAATAAAAATTTTTTTTGAGGGAAAAGACAGTAGAGAAACAAATAATAAATCAGGCCTCCGACCACCGTCCATATGGACACCCAACACAGCGATGGTAGGACAAGAGGTAGACACCTTCGAAAAAGCAGTGACTATTGGTTTAGAGAAGCTTTTAGACACACAGGTATGGACTGAAAATAATCTATCGAAACAGGAAAGGGAGGCCTTAAAGTCCCGGTCATCTTGCGATGACATAACCATAAAACCGGGTGATAAGGGAGGCAGCATAGTGATTCTAACTACGGAAGATTATGAAAAAAGAATGCTTAAACTTCTAAACAATGAGTCACACTACAAATCTAGTAATGTGAGAGAATGGAACAATCTTAAGAAAAAGGTCAATGATGTTGTAAATTTTGCTAAAGAAGACAACATCATATGCGAAGAGGAATATCGATTCTTAATAAACGAGAACCCCAAAGTCCCTGCACTATACGGGTTGCCTAAAGTGCACAAAAATCTGGAAGACCCTCCAATGCGCCCGATAGTGTCAGGAATTGAATCCCTGACTGAGCCCCTCAGTAAATATGTGGACCACTTTATTCAGCCTTTGGTTACACAACTACCCTCATATATAAAGGACACTACCCACATGATTTCTAAAATAGAGGGGATAGCATTTAATAAAGATACCCAATGGCTGGTTTGCCTGGATATTGAAGCATTATATACAAATATCCCGCAAGAAGATACTGTGAAAATGATGAAGGACATTTTAGGAGATGAAAATGGTGACTTAACTGCACAAAATACCTTTATTATAGAATATATTGAGATAATTCTTAAAAATAACATCTTCTTATTTAAAAATGATTATTACTGTCAAATTAAGGGCACCAGTATGGGAGCCACATGTGCTCCCAGCCTGGCATGCCTTTATGTAGGAAGATTCGAGACGCAGCATATTTACAATGAAATGTGTCCTTTTTTTGAGAATGTGAAGTGCTGGTCTCGTTTTATAGACGACATTTTTTTCATTTGGGACGGTCCAGAAAGGGAATTAGACACCTTCCTAGAATGGATTAACTGTGGGGATCCAAATCTTAAGTTCACTTCTAACAAAAATCAAGTAGCAGTTGACTTTCTAGATATCAAAATCCACGAAAAAGAGGGAGCTCTAAATGTAGAATTGTTTGTAAAACCCACAGACCGTAATACCCTCCTCCACCATACGAGTTATCATCCTAAATGTCAGAAAGATGGGATACCCTTTAGCCAATTCCTTAGAATTAGGCGTAATTGCAGTAACAGAACTAGTTATGAAAAACATGCAGCTATCCTAAAAACTAAGCTTGCACAAAGAGGATACCCAAAGCGTCTAATCAAACAAGCATATAAGCGTGCCAAGTATTACAACCGGGACAGCCTGTTTGAGACATCCACAAAAACAAATGACCGTAATGAAGGAATTAATATGGTATCAGATTATAACGGTTTTAGCAACAAAGTTAAAAATCTGATCAACAAGAATTGGGGCATACTAAACAAAGCAGGGACGACACCAATGGCAAAACCAACATATGCTTATAGGAGAAACAAGACCATAAGGAATCACCTAGTGCATACTTTCAAAGAACCCAAAAGTAGGGGACAAAGAAATGTCGTGAATAATAGTCCCATTAGGGGTAACCTGCCATGTGGATCTTGCTCACACTGCAAGAACATCATTAAGACTGACAAATTAGAAATCAATGGTATAACTCATTGGATGAACGAACACGTTAATTGCCGTACCACCAATGTAGTGTACCTCGTGCTGTGTCCATGTAACAAATGTTACATTGGAGAGACAGGACGCGAACTGCGTCTACGTCTCACCGAACATCGATCGGCAATAAGAAATCAAAGAAAGAATGCTCCCCTGGTCGAGCATTGGAGATCAGAAAACCACAATATCGATGAAATCAAGTGGTTCATCCTAGAAAAGATTAAGACCTCAGTAAGAGGAGGGGACATGAATAGAAAACGCAAGCAAAGGGAACAGTTTTATATGTCCAAATTCAAATCATACTATCTGGGATTAAATGGCCGAGAAGAATGGGACAGAATGATTAGATAATACCATATTTCCCTGCCCAAGGTATATCCACTTAAATCTCCTGAAGAACACAAGCTCTAATAGAACATGAGTAAATGGTTTTTGAATATAGTAACAGGGGAAAAAGAATAAAGAATAAAGTAACAACAGGATATATGATTGGGACTACTTGTATTTAGAAACACGAAAAAGACATTGCCGTAGTGTATTGAAGCTTTTATTCTTGTTTCAGTGCAAAAAATGGTCTAAAGGATAAAAGGAACTTGGGGTACCGCTATTGACAATGTTGTGTGTTACCAACATAGCCTTTACATCTTTTTATGCAAATTTGAATGTCTTACTTGTAGTAGTAATAACGAAAACGACATTGTCGTATTGTATTGAAGCGTTTATTTCTGTTCTCTATGCAAAAAATGGTCCAGAGAATACAAAGGAACTTGGGGTACCGCCATTGATAATACTGTGTGTGACTAACATAGCTTTCACATCTTTTTATGCAAATTTGAATGTCATGCCAGATACTGGGAGTTTAGGGAATGTATGTAATAGAATCATAATACATCCTTTGATGCAAATTTAAATGTCATGCCAGATTCTGGGAGTTTAAGGAATGTATGTAATAAAATCATAATACAGCCCACTAATGCATGCAACAGAACAATAACATTATGTTGTGGCGACATCAACCAGCTCGTGGTATAAAAAAAACTAAGAACCGACCATTATCTACCCAGGTGGCGCGCCGTAATTCTCTGTTTGGGTAGTCCACAGTTTAATAGAAACTACCAAAATGGCGCCCTCAGTTATAAGAATAACCGATATCACCGTGCTGGTGGAGGCGAGTATAATATAAGCTATTAATAACTTATATGTCATCCGAAACCCAATTAAATAATACCCTGATGCGTTAACAAACATAAACAGCGTAAATAAGAGAGATCGAGAACTAAATCTGTTAGCCGTAATTTAACTAAATAATACCCCTTCGCGTTCTACAAATACAAATAGTGCATAAATGATAGATAAAGGATCAAATCTGTGATCCCTGAGCGCTTTAAGTCAGAAACTGCGGAAACAAACTATGAAAATGGCGCTGATCACCTAGCACATTTTACTCAAGCGGTCACGCTTTAAACATGGTTAACATGCTCGAAAACGCAAAGTGAAGTAGTAAATACCGCCAATGTATACAAATTGCACTACGTACAGAATTTGACGGCACAAATAAATTAAAACAAGTGGGAGGAGCCCGAGGATCGAACCCTTGTCTCCGTAGTCCTCACAAGAGGGATACTAAAAAACTACCAAAATGGCGCAGACACATGTGTGTCTGAACTGAAAGTTATTGCCAATTAAGGGGATAATGAGTCTCAAATTAACAAACGGGAAGGGTATATAAGACTAGGGGCCCTGACAGTCCTCATTAGCAGCGGTTGAAGTTGGACGCCGTCACGAGAAGGTTCGCCGACATTTTAGTCTGAAGGTAAGGACTGTCAGATAGGTGCGTGTCGACTTAGGGGGACAGAATCTTCCCATAGAGAATACACCTAAAATTTAAAAATGACCCTCCTATCAGTAAGTCACCCTTGGGTTCTGGTGTAGTTTTGAATAACCTGGGTTACAGTGGGAGGATGTATTCCAGCACGCCCAACCCAAATAGCAAAGTAATGGGAATCGGGCGGTCCATTTTCAAACTGCACTGAATCGCCCAGACTACATTTGCACCGCTTAAAAGTATACATGTATGTATACCAACAGCATATCTGTTAATAAGGGACTCAAACAGTATGCGTACATGTAAAAATAAATTTTATCATAGGATGTGTCCACGAAGCCATAACTAACACGATTCATTTACTGCAGAGGCAGGAAGAGGATACAATATAAAGAAAAACCCTCAAACCTAGATGGTACCCGACAGCGCCTAAACGAAAAGGAAATAACGTTGAACTTCAGGCGACAAAGGGATACCACTGCCCTCAATTGGTATGTATAAAATCTCGCCCAGTAAACCATGAGCCAATGGTTAGGCAATAAAGAGTCTAGCTCATCCATAAAAACATGCACCAAACTAGAAACATCCTATCTTTCTGACGTAGGTACAAGGATACCACTTCAGGAGGTGCAAGGAAGAACAGCCTGAAAGTCAATATTGGCGTTAAACCTTCTGGTACGTATGCGCAGGTCAATCTAGCAAACGACTATTATCCATGAAATTATTATCTGAAGTATACAGTAACACTTGTGTACTCTATAGGTATGGCAAGACAACCTCATGTGGAAGGTGTACAGAAAAAAAGCACCGGCTCCAAAAGACACCATTGAATAAGTGTCAACCAGAAATATTTTTTAGTAAGTGACTCCTAAAAAATACAAAAAACAGGTAAACAGTCTGCAAAGTAAGTTATTTAACTCCATGCCTCTTTTTGTATAAAGATCCAGACCCCACAGACTATGATGTGAGTGGCCTTAAACCGTAACGTTAAAAGGAGATACAGTCGTCCAGAAAATTACTAAAAGGACTTCAATCCCTATACTATAAGTAAGGACAGTTACCAAATAAATTGTAACTACCATCAGACAAGTCCACAACTAGAACACTCTTTATGTAAATAATAGATTAATGATATGCATTCTCTCTCTTTTTTTAGAAAGAAGTAAATAATCTTTGGTTTTAAACTTCGTCCGTCCTGAGGAAGGTGCCATAATTGTAAACCAATGCACCGAAACGCGTCGACAGTGGGACTTTTTAACAATAATTGTATGTGTTTTGTATTGAAGTTGTGAATATAAATATACATGATATCTGTTTAGGAGTGACTCTGAGATAGACACCGTAAATCGGAATTGTTAGACAGTGTATATAAGATTGTACCAGAGCACCCGATCATAATACCAAAGGAATGTCATTTTTACAATGATTTTATAATTTTAATAAGTACAAATGTTTGCATATGATAAATAAAATTTTTGAAGAGTAACCAAAAAAAAGGATTTTCTAGTGTGGAGTCTTGATATTTACCTAATAGTGTTGATACTAAAGCTATAAAGTAAAAGGTAGCAATCCAAATGTGTAGGCCGCATGGTCACCAACCAAAAGAACAATACACAGAAAGGAATTAATTTTGATAAGTTGTTGATACCCAGTCCTTTCTGGTCCCGGGGAAACTCTCTTTTTTTGGGGATTTTGGTTTTACCCTGCCCTCCCCTCGTCTTCCTTCTTCGCTTATAAGGGGGGGCCATGCAACTCCGCCACAGCAACTAGCTTCGGCTTAACTTTCCCAGCTTTAGATGCTGGGATGGGTTGAGAAGTTAGATCAACGGCCGTACAGCTAGGGCTGGTGGGATGGGTAACCTTAGGGGCCTGCTCAATGGGTAGACAGGGGCTAATAATACAATCCCTCAACAAAAGCGGGACGCCATCCTGGGATAATGGCTCCTCTCTAATGTTAGAAGACTCACCCTCTTGGGAGATAGAGATTTCAGCCGGGGGCCTATTTTTCAGATTCTCAATAGAGCGACGTCGCTCGGCCCTACGCTCCGCCAGAGAGGTTTCCTTATCCCCATCCCCATCACACGATGGCCGTGAAAAATAAATGTCCAGAGTCCTGTTTTTAACACCCCCCCACCTTCACAGTTGATCCATCCAAAGCTGGTGATGGCATATCAAGTAACTAATACCCGTGTCAAGAACAAGGGCAGATTCGAACCAGTACACCTACAGCAGACACAAGAAGGTAGGCCCAGCCCAGCCTACTCCGGCCTACGAGGGCCTCAGAGGGCCCGCCCTTTGCCCGGGCTTCGCCCGCGCGCGTCCCGCGTACGCGCAGGGAGGCTGGACTATATAGGAGGAGGAGGGGGGCGGGAAGAGGCACCAGGTGCGCGCGATGTCCTGGCGCAAGCACCTCTGGGCCTCGCAGTCCCGCTCCCGCTGGCCGATTCAGCGTCACTCCCTCAGCAGCACAGTAAACCCAGGGATGGAGCACACGGGCTCAAGGGCTCCACTAAAATACCATGAATCAGGGCAACGTCAGGATAGGCAAAGAGTTCTCCAAGTTCGCCAAAAACGACTACGAGCGGCTCCCGCGAAGCGGGGGCCGCGAGTCGTTAAGAAGCCTTCAGGGAGGAGGGGGCGGGAAGAGGCACCAGGTGCGCGCGATGTCCTGGCACAAGCACCTCTGGGCCTCGCAGTCCCGCTCCCGCTGGCCGATTCAGCGTCATTCCCTCAGCAGCACAGCAAACCCAGGGATGGAGCACACGGGCTCAAGGGCTCCACTAAAATACCATGAATCAGGGCAAAGTCAGGATAGGCAAAGAGTTCTCCAAGTTTCGGCGAAAACGACTACGAGCGGCTCCCGCGAAGCGGGGGCCGTGAGTCGTTAAGAAGCCTTCAGGGAGGAGGGGGCGGGAAGAGGCACCAGGTGCGCGCGATGTCCTGGCGCAAGCACCTCTGGGCCTCGCAGTCCCGCTCCCGCTGGCCGATTCAGCGTCACTCCCTCAGCAGCACAGCAAACCCAGGGATGGAGCACACGCTTTGCTAAAACATTATGCTTGACCTCTGATCACGCAAGCAGCTATTTCAAGCTACTGCGTGCAACTTGTGAGATTTTTAAAACGCAGATTTTTAAATTGTTTAATTTACATACTGTTTGCACTCAGCATACTTGGCACTCACTTGCCACCATTTTCGCTTTGTCCTGACGGTCCCAGCCGATTTTAGGGCTGTAGATCGAGGGTTAGTGAGTACATAATTTACGGCGGCCATCTTGAGTGAGGGGGCGAGAGCGGTGAGAGCGCTCTAGTGTCCTATATTTAAGGAGCCCCTAGGAAGCAGACACGAGATCCCAGCGCTTTGCTAAAACATTATGCTTGACCTCTGATCACGCAAGGAGCTATTTCAAGCTACTGCGTGCAACTTGTGAGATTTTTAAAACGCCGATTTTTAAATTGTTTAATTTACATACTGTTTGCACTCAGCATACTTGGCATACTTGGCACTCACTTGCCACCATTTTCGCTTTGTCCTGACGGTCCCAGCCGATTTTAGTGCTGTAGATCGAGGGTTAGTGAGTACATCATTTACGGCGGCCATCTTGAGTGAGGGGGCGAGAGCGGTGAGAGCGCTCTAGTGTCCTGTATTTAAGGAAACGGTTTTTTCTCCGCGCTAGCGGTCGCGTTTGCGGAAGCACCTCCTCAGCGCCGGAGTCACGCCAGAGTCAGCCCGTCTGCGCCCGTCCGCGCCTCGGACGTGCCTCAGGGCTATGGCACCACCATATGGCTCGGTCTCCGACCTTGCTCAGGTACCTTCAATCGATGTAGCAATACATCCTATAGAATCCCCTTACATTAAATATACATCTGCCTATTTGAAGGCTCTACAACCGGCAACAAAACACTCTTGCAGGCTGTTAAAATTGGGGTGGGAGAAGGACTCCCTGCCAATTACACATTGACCCTGTAGGGATCAAATCCACGCTGACTGACTCCATCAAGAACCATTCAAAATCAAAGTCTAAATCATTTTCCTTCATTAGCCTCAATTGTCGCTCTTTACCAATGAACAAAATAGAAATTTTTAACCTGCTTTTAGATGAAGCTCCCGACGCATTGTTTATAACAGAAACTTGGCTCAAAGAGAGTTCGGGACCAGACATAGCTATGGCACTTCCGGACTCTTACGCTATCATTAGACTTGATAGGGAAAAGAAACCCGGCGGAGGAATTGCTATCATTTTTAAAAAACGTTTTAATTGTGAACTTAAACCTTTTCTATGTGGTGGTTGCGAAGCGGCGACCTTTAAACTTACATTAGCCCCTTATTTCACCTTATCCGGAGTCCTTGTTTATCGGCCTCCGGGGGCAGCATCCAATTGGGTGACAAATATGTCTGAACTTATCGGACCGCTGGTCATGAGAACTGCCAATTTCACAATCCTAGGCGATATTAATTTGCATCTAGAGGATGAGGAATGCTCCTTAGCCAAAGAATTTATAAATGATTTAGCAGCTCTCAATTTAACCTTAAAGAACTCAGGGCCTACACATCGTGCTGGACACCTGCTAGATCCTATTTTCTCCAATCTAGACAACATTGTGACGCATTCTGCCCAGCCTCTGCCCTGGTCCGACCATTACTTGGTTAAATTTGCCCTTCAGGTTGATCCAATAAATAATGACAATATACCCCTACCCACTCAGTTTATAAGAAAGTGGAAACAACTTGACATTGATAGTCTCAACGCCCTTCTGGAAGAACATAGTCCTTGCACTAAGACTACTGTTCAGCAGCTTTCCTCTACAGTACAAAATTGGCTTTTGGCAGCCATTGACTCCACCCTGCCCAAAACAAAACTAAAACAAAACGCCCACCGCTCTCCTGCACCCTGGTTCAATGATATTTTACAAAACGAGAAAACTAGATGTAAAAATTTTGAACGCAAATGGAGGAGGAGTTACTCACCCGTAGACAAGGAAAAATACAAAATTCAGTTAATAGCATACCAAAAGCAGTGTAGTAAAACTAAAGCAGAATTCATCTGCACTAAAATCACAAATGCCTTAGACCACTCCAAAACACTTTTTAAGTTAGTAAAAGAGCTGGCTGGCTCTAATACGTCTCAACTTCCACCTGAACTTAACAAAATTCAATGTGACCTGTTAGCCGCCTTCTTTATCAATAAAGTCGACAAAATTCACCAAGATATTAACCAAGCCTCCAATAAGTGTAACTCAACCTCTGAAGTTACCTCCAACTCGGCATCACCTATCCCGGGTACTCCTGACTGTTCTACTCTGGTTGACGCATCTTCTGTCACACTTGATAGTTGGCCCTTGCTGAATCCCGATATGGTTCAAAGGCTGCTAAAAACTATCAAATCTGGCTCACCCAATGACCCATTGCCATGCTCAGTCTTAAAGCAGCTTAACAGCAATGTTTTGGCGACTATTACTGATCTTCTTAATGCTTCGTTACTGGAGCAATGTGTACCCAGTGAATGGAAGCATGCAATGATTCATCCGCTTCTGAAGAAAGCTGGCGCAGATCCCAATTTGCCAGCCAACTTCCGCCCAATATCCTTGCTGCCCACCTTTGCAAAAATATTGGAAAAGCATGTACATCGCTGCCTTACTGATTTCATTGCCACTCATGACCTGTTACCATCCCACCAGTCGGGATTTCGTGCAGGTTTTTCCACAGAGACCACCTTACTGTGGGTAACCGAAAATATCCGTCGCATGGTGGACAAGGGCGAAACAGTGGCACTTGTGCTACTCGACCTCAGTGCGGCATTCGACACCGTGTCGCATGCGGTCCTCGCCCAGACACTCCACTCTCTGGGCATCCGTGGAGCGGCTCTCAACTGGATTAGATCATTATTGGGAAACCGCACGTTCCAGGTTTTCTCACAAACTGCTTGCTCCGATCCCATGACATTTCAACACGGAGTTCCACAGGGCTCCATTCTTAGCCCGTTGCTTTTTAACGTGTACATGAGTCCCCTGGCCAAGATAGTGGAGGAAACAGGGCTTTTAATGTTTTCTTACGCTGATGATTCCCAGCTGCTCTTTTCTTTATCAGCTGCAGATTCTGACATTTCCTCTTCCCTACAACTCGGACTTAGTAAAATCGCTGAATGGATGCAAAAAAACTTCCTAAAATTAAACGGCGAAAAAACCGAGTTAATCGTGTTAGGCAAAAACAAAGAACTCTGGGGACCCCAACACTGGCCAACTGAAATGGGTACCCCCCCTAACCCTGTCACTCAGGCTCGCAACTTGGGCGTCATTATTGACGACTCACTCAGTCTACACCAGCAAGCGGTAAAGACTTCAGCCACCTGCTTCGCCATACTAAAATGGCTAAAAAAGATCTGTTGGATGTTGCCTGAAAACACCAAGAAAACAGTTGTCAATGCCCTAATAACATCTAGGCTAGATTATGGCAACGTTTTGTACCTGGGGGCGAACAAAGTCACTGTCCGCAGGTTACAATCAGTACAAAATGCAGCAGCCAGACTGCTCTGCAAAATTCCCATCTTTACTCCAACCACTAAATATATCAGAAAGCTACACTGGCTAAAAATTGCAAACCGAGTTAAATTTAAATCCCTATGTTTTATGCACAGGATTTCCACTAACACCGCTCCAAAATATCTGCAAAATCTGGTGCGCCCTTACCGTCCTTCCAGATCTCTTCGGTCTTCCACGGAAAATCATTTTGAAATTCCAAGGTTCAAGCTGTCACGTATGGGTGGCAAGTCCTTTTCACTCCTTGGACCTTCTCTTTGGAATTCAATGCCACACACACTGCGGTCTGAGCCGAATTACATCAAATTCAGAAAAGCCTTAAAAACATGGCTCTTTAACATCTAGTTTTCTGTGACTGCATGGCTATTGGGATCTGCTGCGCCGGGAAACCCTTTGTTGGGTAGCTGTGCGCCATATAAATGCTAACAAATAAAAATAAATAAATAAACGGTCTCAAGGGCTCCACTAAAATACCATGAATCAGGGCAAAGTCAGGATAGGCAAAGAGTTCTCCAAGTTCGCCGAAAACGACTACGAGCGGCTCCCGCGAAGCGGGGGCCACGAGTCGTTAAGAAGCCTTCAGGGAGGAGGGGGCGGGAAGAGGCACCAGGTGCGCGCGATGTCCTGGCGCAAGCACCTCTGGGCCTCGCAGTCCCGCTCCCGCTGGCCGATTCAGCGTCACTCCCTCAGCAGCACAGCAAACCCAGGGATGGAGCACACGGGCTCAAGGGCTCCACTAAAATACCATGAATCAGGGCAAAGTCAGGATAGGCAAAGAGTTCTCCAAGTTCGCCGAAAACGACTACGAGCGGCTCCCGCGAAGCGGCTCCCGCGAAGCGGGGGCCGCGAGTCGTTAAGAAGCCTTCAGGGAGGAGGGGGCGGGAAGAGGCACCAGGTGCGCGCGATGTCCTGGCGCAAGCACCTCTGGGCCTCGCAGTCTCGCTCCCGCTGGCCGATTCAGCGTCACTCCCTCAGCAGCACAGCAAACCCAGGGATGGAGCACACGGGCTCAAGGGCTCCACTAAAATACCATGAATCAGGGCAAAGTCAGGATAGGCAAAGAGTTCTCCAAGTTCGCCGAAAACGACTACGAGCGGCACACTGAACAGAGTCATATGTGCCATCCTTTGGGGTCTATCAAGGGCATGATTGATGACATCACAAACAAGATGCAAACATGCAAGAGAGTGTCCAGTCACTTCCCGAGATTTACAGACACTGAAAGCCATGTTCTGCGCTGGGACCCACCAAGTGCATTTCATTTATACAGCAGTCTGACTCACTAACTAGGAAATATATTGTTGCGCCAAAATACTGCATGTGTTCCCAATGCAGAGTGAAACTGCTCATGGACAGCTAGCTGGCAAACGCTTCCCATATTTTGTCTTTTGCTCTGATCTCCTTTGCATCCCAAGTGCTTAATTCATCTTGCTACATTGAGAAAGTGTTGGGTATTCCCGCTAGCAGTCGTTGCATGTTGAGAGGTCTCAGTCAAAAGCACTCAACAAAGAATATTTTTTTTAATTATGAATGGCCACCTTCACGGTGAAAGCCCATGACATGTCACTTCCTGACATGCCGTGTCATTGGAGTTAAAGGCTGCTTAAAGCCAATTTGGGTGAAGCAACACATACTATTGTAGAGTACTCATAATCTCCAATAGCTTCCTACATTCTGTTTCGAGTGAGAGGTTTGTCCATATTATACATTAGAACTACAAACCACATTTTAATCAGTTTATCCATTCGTTTTATAAAGTTTCAGAAAGACAAGAGACAGTCGGAGATTGTAATAACCACTAGTGATCTGTGGGCCAGACTGAGCATGAGAAAAAAAGGCAAGAGCAGCGTAAAGTGCGTAATTAACAATTCTAGCAAATGGCATCAGATTATTCAAAATAACAAACATTTGCCATAGTAAAAAGCACAGTGGTGTTCTTTGGGGGTAGTGAGTCTTTTCACTGGAAGACATAATGCATTTGTGTTCTGTGATACCCTCAACAAAAATCTAACACTGCACATTCTTCTCCGAAATGGACTTCAATAAAGCCATCCTGGATCGGTCTAATGGACACACATCGCAGTGCCTGGGCATTTGATCTACTTTAAGCTATTTTCAAATGGCATTACACTCAAATACTAGAGGCCACATGGCATGTCAGCATTGCTATTCCTAATCCTCTACCTATGTCTTCATCAATGATGTATTTACGTTGGGGTGTTTTGATGAGAGATTTGCCGTCCATACTGAACCCATTGTGCTGGCAGGGACCCGTGGAAAGAGGAATTGCTGCTCTATGTATCATGTTCCTTGACATGTTGGAGTCATCAGCTTCATATGTGATCACTTTTTCTTCCCACAGATTTTTAGAAGTGTAGCATGCACTGTAACATGGTTCCACCTGTTATTCTCGTGGCAGGACTCTGTGCCCAATCCTCAGGGCTCAAGTGTGCACCGCTGCATATGCAAACAAGTGTTTGTAACTCTTAAGCCAGCCCTGCTAATCTTAATGTGATCATGGCCCTGAGAAGATGTGACACGCATCAAACAGCTGCCTGCAGGCTGACCGGCGGAAAAGGGAGAAGGCTAAAGCGGGTTAGAGAGGGTCCCACATTTCACAGGACAAACAATCTAAAGATTCAAAACCTCGAAACAAATCAGCCTTTGCCTTTTTCATGGACAGGTCAACTCTTTACAACTTTGAATGGTGAAAGGTTGCTTCAAAGGAAGCTGCAGGACACCGCACCAAGATGTGTGACTTTTTAAGAACATCAACAAGCAAAACACAATGGTTTCCCTTCCACATTAACAAGTGCAATGAACCATCTGGACATGTTTGAGAGTGATTGCCTTTACTTGGGGAATTACTCATATCAAGCACCAACTAACAACATTGGGGCACTCTAAAGAACTTTCCAAAGTTCGGGCGGCCCACATGGACCCAAAACGAACAATGATATTATTAATGCCCAGCTATTTCGGGACTGATCTAGTGAGAACTGACCAGATGCAAAGGAATTAGTAGGAGAAACGTGCACACAACACACCTCAAGTACACATCAAAAATAGGGTTCCAATCTCACTGAATAGTGATATTGAAGGAGCAGGATAGCTCGTATCAGATATCAATCAACCGTAACGCAATGTCAACGTTTGCTAGCTACCTTACTGAGTTGTTCGTATTTGATATTCAAAGTTCTTGTCGCAACATGATTTATTTGAAGACAGGCCACCAGAGAGACATTGGCCATAAGGATTGACTGACAGATCATCATATAGACAAAGAGAGATAGAGATTACGGGCAGTGGCGTAACAAACCTTGAGGGGGCCCCCCTGCAGGGTAAGTGAAGGGGCCCCCTCCGGACTCAATCTAGAGCTCCCCAGCAGAAGTGCGGTGCTGACGGGGGCCCTCTGGAGGGTGAGGGCTCCCCGCACCGGGGGGGGGCTGCAGGGGCCTGTGTTACGCCCCTGATTACGGGTCTACGTCAGCAGGTTCATTACAACCATTTTGTTATATGGTGCTGGTGGAACAGCAAGCAGTAATCCCCCTATGTGGCAGGTTTACCATTAGAGATGCACAGCTATGGCTCAGCGTGAGGTTCTCTAGAACTTTGTGACCAAAAGCGAGCCATGCTTTCCTGTAACATCAGTCCTACGACTGCCTACTCACGTGCTCTCCATTATTCTCCAAGTTGGGAGCAGTAAAGGCAGTGTGCAGGCTTTTTGTACTTTCACTGTTGGGATAATGTAAATGCCAAAAGCCCTTAGCAGATGACAGTCAATTCTCTCCTGCACCCATGGGGACCACCAGGACTGCCAGTTTCTTGAAACACTTAGAAGACCGTGTTGAACACAGAATGCAACAATAAAGGACCTGCAATGCTTCGCCTGTATTAGACACGACCTTCCTGGTGTTTCTGTAACTAAGTCTGCAGACACCACACATACATTGTCTGTGAAAATGCAGGTCTCTGGGATGCTATTCATTTGTTATTGATGGCGAGAGTGAGAAAGAATACAGAGTCAAGAGAGACGGAGATTAGGATGTGGCATTACAGCCCGAGCTGCTGACTTTGAAAATGGGGAACCAATGGAGGAGGGCAGGCAAAACTTCAAGCCCGCACCGAGCCATGAACATTTTTGCTATCTAAATCACAATCAACCACGTAAAATATTATAAAGTCTCTCCAAAATAAAAAATAAAGTGTATTTATTTAAGATGTAGAAGCTTTGACATTAACAGGATACATCATAGCACTACGGTGATATATTCTTTCTTAAATGTGGTCGTTTTTTACAACAGCCTGAACTCAGAAATTTGAAAGTGCTTTCATACATGATAATGAAGAAAAATGCTTTGCTGAAATAAATGTTTTGCCTAAGATCACACAATTTAAGTGGAAAGCCAAGATTTCTGCAGGTTTTCTGGTTTCATTGTGTACAAATATGACAGTAAATGGGCATCTGTCTACCATAATGTTAAGGCCTTGCTTGTTCTCACCTCTTTGTGCATTTTTCTTTAGTTTTTCAAAAATAGCTTAAACTCGACCCGAAGGTATGGGTGCACTTTATATGAACATCAGTTTCATCACACAAGATCACATGAGTTGTTTATAGGCATGGGGCGATTAAGTGATTTGCCCAGAATCAAAGGCTGTTGACCTGATGTTATTCGAACCTGGTTCCCCAGTTCCACAGTATGCAGCTCTGACCACATCCTGTACAAAGGGAGGAAAGCAGGCAGAGCACCATCAAAGCTCAGCTCGTTATGGGCTCGAGGTTCCAACAAACCATTGAGCTGAGCTAGAGCCAGAAGGCTTGAGTGTGGCTCGAGCTTTCAGTGGCTCCCCCACCTCTAGGAACCGGGCATTAGCTCAACATCGAGTTATTCTGCCAAATCACCCTGAACCCACAAATTGAATGTAACCTTGTGTAATGTAACTGGTGCTCATGTAAAAGCAATCCAATATTTTGGGTCGAGGTCGCCCTACGTAAAACTAGAAAAAAGGAGAGGAGAGAGAGTGAGAGTGAGAGAAACAAAGAAAAACAGAGATAGCAAGAGAGAGCAGGCTCAGGAAAGAGAGATAGATAGGGAGGCACAGTTATAAAACAATAGAGAGAGTGGGGCTGGGTAAGAGAAAACGAGAGAAAGGGTGAGACACAGTAAATGTGTGGAGTGTGTGTAAAAGGCAGAAGAGGGAGAATACTAAAGAATGACTAGACAGGGTAGAATCTATTTGCCTTTTCTTGTTGCCTCGAGCTGTGGCTCTTAGAGCCAAGCCATGCAATGACTCTTCTCTTGCTCTCCTTTTCCTCCATCTTCCCTATAATGCTCACCTCTATTCAACCTATCTGCTTAGAATCTCAAAATCAGGTCCTTTGATAGATCCATAGGCTGGCAGCCATACAATGATACTCAAATATAGGCATATAAAAACAGAGACATTATTAAACACATAGGGTCGTTGTGTGTCACAGCCCATGAATGATCCTTAGTTTAAGTTTCTAAAGTAACAACCACATTTCCTTAATACAATCCAGAACTGTGACAGGAATAAGATATACATTTGCTACCGCAAACTGAGCACCGATTAGTCTAAATAAGCATTAAAACGCCCTAATCCCCTGAACAAACATTGCAGTATTTAATTAAATCAGACTTGTAAACTCAGGTTCAAAAGTACATTTCAATTTACTATTACATGAGAAATAAAGACCAGCAGTGTATCTAGTCCAACAGAGATGATGATGTTATCTCAGGACAAATACATTTCGGTCGCATAAGGAAAGTACTGCAGCAAAAGACAGGATCAAAAACAGCAAGGAAACTGTTCTATTAAAATTATATTTAGAGATTTGTGTGGAATATGATTGCAATAAATGAACCATCAACCCAGCTTGCAACTCCAGGACTACTGACTTTGCTTGAAATTTAGTTAAGCATGGGAAAACACATTTTTGTTATTGTCTCAATTTAGAAAAGGTATAGGTGCATTTTTAAATTAAGGGGCAAGTGTTACCACAACTGTAGTCCTTATTATTATGTGCAGCTGCTGCTCAACATCATCAACAAGCCAGACAACCAATAACTAGGACGTATCCCATCACACTGCTGTCCAAGATTCTTCCTCTCAAGATAGAATCTTCTGTTTTCATTGATCCCTAACCTCTGGATGTAACGATAGGACATAAAACAAAGGATGGAGATTGCAATCAGTTTATGTAATTGTGCTTCAAAAGCAAAACACGTTTGAAGCACAAATGCGAACGAGAAACACGTATCTCTGTTTACGATAAATTGTGAAAATCATGCAGCTGGAAAACCTCACTTGAAACATTTTCACTTTAGCCAAATACTACAAAAGCTTCATCTTGGATAAGGGCAACCTGCCGGCCTTTGATGAGCTGTAAAATAATTTTTTGGGACATTCCAAAGGTCGAATTGACCATTTTCAATAAAGATGTCCTTCAAAAATAACGTTGTTTCTCAAAGTCATCAGTGAACTTAACTAAGGGCTGGAGAGTGAAAACATCAAGACCACACAAAACTCATGCAAAAAAAAGGTTATGGCTTTTATGAGGAATGGACCAGGCTGAACTGCATAATTTAGGGCCTCCGGGGCTCAGCGATGTAAAACTGTACTGTTCTTGGTACAGGAAGTTAGCACCCCGTCCCCCTCTTTATAACGAAATTTAACCGTGGCTCTGAAGAAAACCAGTTAACAGTCCAAATAAATTATTTCTCCTTAGTAAGAGCAATGCTAAAGCAGGTGCAGAGACAAAATGAAAACAAGCCAGGAAAAAAGTGCATTTTGAATTGACCAGCATCGGTAATATATTTTTTTTCATTTTCATATCTCCATTGGTGTTTGTTGCGCTCTTCATCACCGCGAAAACTTTTTTGGGGGGTAAAAAGTAGATACGAATATCCCTGTATCCCAAAGGCACAAACCTGATTCTACCTCAGTGAATCCTTAAAATCCCCTCTATACCGTCAAAGCCCACTTTCAAAAGCGTGAACTACACTTGCACAGTTCCTCTTTTCTGTGACCACCTTGAAATAAACTCTAATATTTTCCTATGCCAGTCTGCCAGAATACATATTTTAGTTATTCAGTACTAACAGTTCCTCTCATGATAGCCATGGCACTTTGACCACTCTGCACCGCTGAACAAACCGCTCTCTTACTGGCAGAATCCCTACATCACTTTGCAGAAGTTCAAAAACCAAGTACTGCTGCAGTGCGTGTCCAAGGTCTCCTGAGGGAGACTTATGCCCAAGGTCATTAGGGTTAAAAGACGTCATCATCCAGGAAAAGAGTTTCTTATTTTCAAGCTTCTTTGTCGGGTTCCATTCAGCAGGTTAGTGAGTTGAACACCTAGGTGCCATGAAGATCATAACAGTTCTGGGGTGAGTACTGCATGAGTGCCATGAAGCTCACCCTTCTGGGGTGAGTACTGCATGAGTGCCATCAAGATCATAACCGTTCTGAGGTGAGTACTGCATGAGTGTCATGAAGCTCACCCTTCTGGGGTGAGTACTGCATGAGTGCCATCAAGATCATAACCGTTCTGAGGTGAGTACTGCATGAGTGTCATGAAGCTCACCCTTCTGGGGTGAGTACTGCATGAGTGCCATGAAGATCATAACCGTTCTGGGGTGAGTACTGCATAAGTGCCATGAAGCTCACCATTCTGGGGTGAGTACTGCATGAGTGCCATGAAGATCATAACCGTTCTGGGGTGAGTACTGCATGAGTGCCATGAAGCTCACCATTCTGGGGTGAGTACTGCATGAGTGCCATCTTGATCATAACAGTTCTGAGGTGAGTACTGCATGAGTGCCATGAAGATCATAACCGTTCTGGGTCAAGTTCAAGATGGGTCTGAAGAAGCGCTGGGACATACGTTTAGAGCCGGTTCAAGACAAACTGCAGCCTTTGTGGCTGTCTCAACAAGTGCTCTAGTTACTGAGTTGCAGCTTTTTCTCCCTTTACTGGTGTAAGGCCAGGCACTCTTAAAATTACAGTTTTCTTTCACTTTTGGGGACATTTTAAAGCCAATTCACTGATTGCTGAAATTGCAAAACATCTGCATGGCGCTGCGCCTCATCGAGATGAGCACACTGCCATTGGACTGTAGCGTCAGACGTGTCTTTTATTGTATAAGAGACCTTCTCGCAATACTGGCAGCTACTGTTAGGGCAATGTGCTCAGTCACCTGTACAGTGATGCAACTGGTGAATGGCCTGCTTTGCAAACCATACGTAATCTGCCATCTAGAACTGATCCACATAAAAACAGCCCATGAAAATTCTTGTGCTTTATAGAATTGCTCAACACAGAACTCAAACAAGAGAATGTTCCCCTTGACCATACTAGCAGATTTACTCAAAACTCGCCAAGATCTGGTTTGTAAATGTTAATGAGATTGACAAAGCAACACTTGTCACTGAGGGATCTCCTTTTTTTCCTTATTAGCGAACAGTCAGATTTGCAAAGTGGCTAGAGCAGCACTAATAGGCCAGTTAGGTACTTCCTGTCCAGCAGTAGAGGTTTTCAAACTGCACTCATGCAGAGATTTTAACTCTCTTTGTGAATCCTTTTCTCTCGGTGCAGAAAGCCAAGTTGCTTTACAAAGGCCAAGCAAAAGCTTCAATTTAAAGCTTCTTTGACAGACTCTCCCAATTAAATGAAGCTTGACTTGAAGCAAAAGACTGTCACTCTTGGGGCTGTGAGAGATCCAGGTTTATGCTAAGGCCAAAGACACCCAATTTATGTGTGCTAAAATCCTATGTGATGATTTTATTAAATGGAAGATGGGACGGAAATAGCCTGGCCTAGGCCATTTAGCAGTTCCTATCAAAACTCCAGAGATAAAGAGCTTATGTGTTATTCATTTTACAACTCGGCCCACTGACAATTAAATTTCTATCAAAATGAAGAGTTTGACAGAATATTCCTATAAATTGAGAACAGTGTTAGATTTTCCCTATTTATTACAATGAATTCAGCATAATATGTAAGAGCTATGACTTATTTATCACGCTTTCCCATTCTGTAACAAAAGCGTTTTCACATTGTTAATATGTGAGCTGCTTTGCTGATACTAGCCTCTCATGCATTTGGAGTATGAAGGAATACCTTTCAGTAATGTAACCACAGGGCATGAAACATGCCCCTCTAACAAACTCCTACTCTCCGACTAAGACACCTTAACTTAACTCTGCTTGTTAACGTTCTTAAAAATATAAGCTTAGCAGAGAAGCAACAATAAAATGGAGCTTTTCCTACTTCTCCCAAAAATAAGCAGGATGTTCAAATGTTAAGGTGTCATATACCTCTAGTCCAAGTATATACCAAACACTTATTAGAGAGACCATCAGATAGATCATTGGAAACTATTAGATTATAGCACATAATATTTCGCCTCCCTGAAATATGCACAACTGTGCCTCCTTCAAAGAATGAAGTAAACACATTTCTAGGATGGGACGGGTGGAGGGCATATTCAATGGAGTTGAGAAGAAGAAGGTTTTCCATGAGGAAAGATATTTTCCAATTGAAGAGACGTATAAAATGTGAATCACATTTGCACCTCATTCTTTCATGCACATTTTTTTGCAAGTTTGAAATTATACTTGATTCAATTCTGCTACCTGTATAACAATGTGGAGCATCAAAAACCAGGACAGGCTATCAGTTTTATGAAACTGGCACTTTCTGAGGTGAACTGAGCGCTACCACATTCTCATATATATATTTGATCAGCTATCGGTAAGAAAAGGGCAATCTTGATGAACTCTCCTAGTCCAGAGAGAACACACCAAGTATTTCACATATAGACTATTCTCTTACAATAATCCACACCGATGTGAGGATTAGTCAGACATGGTGTAAGTTTTTGAAGATATCAATTGACCTGTTACATGTCCACCAGTTTGCTCTACTGCTCAATAGAGGACATGCTCGCCCCAGCCCAGTAAAAGAAATATAAAAACAGAAGCAGCAACATCCTGAAGAAACATAACACCCAACACCAGGAACAAGTTCACCAAATGCACAAGAGAAGGAGCTACCCGGATGAAGTACAATTGCCTTACCTAGAACTTGGACAAGCCTGAGGGGGTAGTCTTCAGGAAGCATGCCTCAACATGTAAACCACCTGTTGACCTACAGACCTTTGACCCATGCCCTGCTCACAAGCAAGAAACCACAGAATCCTCATAGATAACAAATTGGACATGCCAAAGTCAATGCAATGGTCACGGCCTGCCTCAACACATTAAGGATGCTGAAGAAAATCTTCCACTGGCTGCCAGACAACACAAGGGAAATGATCTCCCAAGTCCTCATCACCAGCAGACTAGGATATGGAAACACTCTGTATGCAGAAATTATTGCAGACTGTCCAAAACACAGCAGCAAGACTAATCCTCAACCTCCCAACCTCACACCACACCTTCGGGAACTCTGCTTGCTCCTACACACCCGCGTGCACACTTTAAACTCCTCATCCACACTTACAAAGCCCTCCACAACCCTGACCCTGCCTACCCGAAGAGCTGTGTTCACTACCACCAACCATCCAGACACCTCCGATCTGCCAGTCTCTAACTAGCACGCACCCCAAGCATGCAAAAAAGCAGAGCAAGGGGCTTCTTCTCTTGTAGCTGACCCCTAAAGCCTGTAACGATCTTCCATAGCACACCAGAGGCACCTCCTCTGTTCTTGACTTTTGGAAAAAGCTTTTTTTTAAGAAAGCCCTCCGGGGCTGGCCTCACACACCTGCAACAGAGCACTCTATAAAAAAACACCAATAATTTAACAGACCTCCCTTCTCTCATGGTGCTGAAACATGTTGAAATGCCCTTGAAGGGGTTGGTTTGTCCTTCCCAGAAGAGCTAAACAAAATTAAATGTACCTTCCCCTTTCTCATATTGACACATTGGGTTGAATACTCAAAGATCAGTAGTTTGGGATAGGTACCATCAGATAATTTGCACAAAAGCAAATCCACTATGAGGGAAATCATCTTTGCTAGATTTATTTCAGTATTAAAAATGTAGTATATAGCCTTGAAAAAATCTAGCTACTGTCGGTGAACTCAATTAGAACGGGTCACTCCACTTGTATGGTGAATTACAGACAGCACAAGATCTACCACTTATACATTTTTAAAAGATATTCACAAATTAGAGATTACAAAACTAAGATTACTCTAGGGATTATCAATATGAAAAAGATATTGCCGATAGAATCTTCAAAGTACGGCCTTTCGGCCATCACTATAGGAATCGTATTTACATTATTCCTGGAATATTAAGGGCGATCAAGATTAAAATGCTTAGCAATCAGATTTTTGGATTTTTTTGAGTAAAGATATTTGGAGGGACATAGTGTCCGATTCATTAACAAAGGCTTTTAGATTTGTAAGCTTCAGCATTTCAAATTTTTTCACAACTTCAAAGCTGTTCCAGTAGAAATATTAGATTTACTTCAGTTCCCAAACATATCAGCTAGAAGAGGCCAGGGATTTGCATGTTTGCCGGGTTTAGAGTTCTAAAAGGGTTTTGGATTCAGTTACTGAGAAACTGGTCCCTCTTACACAATTCTACATTGTATTAACATCATATTAGATTAGACATATTAGATATTCCGTGTCTCTTTAGTGGGCTGTGTAGGATAGCAATTACAATTGCTCATTTATGAACTTCTAAGCAACAGATTTGTCCTGACTCCCATAGTGTAAAGCATTGCTGGAAATCATTTACAACATTCAAAGCAGGAGGCTGCTATAATTAGTGAAAAGATTTTTTTTGACGGCATCGTCGATTAAGGTCTATATGGGGCACAGTTATGTAAGGTTTAAGATATTAACTGTAATTGATCGACTATAGTTTACTGCTCATGTAAAGTTGCTATGATTGGAAAAAATACTTGTTTCCCCTTCTTTCTCAAAACAAATGAATCTGTGCATTCTGTCACGACTGGACTCTCCTTTTCTTCATGAGAGTAAAAGGTGTTTATGAACAGCTCTTACATATATGGTGGCCAGGATTCCCTTGGGATCCCCTTCCAGGATGTAGCCAATACGATTGTAAGAATCTTAGTAAGGCTTAGTGATAGTTAGAGCTTATGCCTGAGGGCGCGCGACGCGGCGAACAAGATGGCCGCTCCCCCCTGAGCTCCGCGATTTTGGCGGCTCATTTATCATGAAGGACCCACTTCTAGACAGCGTTACTCGGCAGAAACGGCAGTTTCTAGCGTCGGAACTGCCCCTCAGCACATGGGTATGTTTCAGTACACTTTTTTGGACATTTTGAGGCTAAAATTTGCATAAATGCATTCACCTCGGAAACGGCTGACATTTTGTTTTTTTTCTTCATCGTATTTTTTTCTTTTTTCTTCTAAAACTCCTCTTATGGTGCCTACTTGCTTGTTATTGCCCAATGGCCTTGTTGTTTCCACATTGCAACGATTTTTACAGTCATTTGAACTTTACTGAGGCATTTTGTGACGTTTTTGCTTTCTCTTTGTCGACGGACCTTCGCCTCCACTTTTCACCTCAACATTCGCCTTGATAGTGTTCTGCTGGTGTTATGCATTCCCTGGGACCATTATAACTTCTTTTCTGCGCTCTGTTGACTCTCAGTTGCACATTATCATTGCGGAGGCTCCCCTGTTTTATGATTTCATTGCCTTTTTTGGGATTTTGCAGCCCTCATACCACGTTTCGCTGCTCATCCTTTGTCTCACGCTGTTCCTTTCTCTGGCTTTATCATCATGGAGCACGGGCATAACATTAAAGCCCCCAACGCTGCTCCTACCTCACGCAAGGACTCCACAACTATGGGCAAACGCCTCAAGAAGGATCCACCATCTCCTTCCAAATCTCCACCTCCTGTCACCCTGGAGGACCTAATGGAAGAACTTCGACTAATCCACCCCTTTATTGCGTATACTACTGCTACCCTGCAGAGACTGGATGACAAGTGGTCTAATCTTGACAAAAGGTTTACTGATGTTAAACAAAAAATCAGTGACGCTCAAGATGTTGTCGCTAAAATGGATAGCCTCACCAAGGAGGTTCAAGTCCTCAAGAGAACGTCTGAAGACTTGGAAAATCGAAACAGATGTAACAATCTACGTATTTATGGTGTTTCGGAGAATTCTGAAGAGTCCGACATCATCCTATTTTTGAAGACACAAGTCTTACCAATTGTTGGCCTGCCAAAACATGTGGATGTCAATATTCAACGAGCGCACCGTCTTGGTCCCAAAAACTCCTCTACTTCCTCAAATCCTCGAGGAATTATCGTTTATTTTCTCCTCTACTCTGACCTCATGACTATTCTACACTCTGCCAAACAACACAAGCAATTGTTTTGGTCAGGTCATAAACTTTTTTTCTCTCAGGATGTCTCTAAACAGACTGCGACACATCGAAAAAAGAATTCCTGGATCTGCGGCCTACGCTTCGTTCCATGAACGCTAGATATGGTCTGATTCATCATTGCTTCTTCAAGGTTACATACAAGGAACGGTCTTACAGCTTCGAGGATCCGGCTGATCTCCGCAGATTTATTCATTCCCACAGAGAAGATTCCATGGAACAATGTGGCTCTTAGTTTTTAATTTCTTCATCTCTGTGTTTCTTTTATTGTCTACAGTGTTATGACTTCTTTCTTCTTTTCTTATTACCTCACTCTCTTGTTTTCATTGTTTCTTAGGTTCGTTTCCCGGTGTTTCGATTGTCCTCCTCTCCATTGTATTGTTTTATCATTCGTTTCCGTCATCCCAGTACGCTGATTTCCCTGCATACTTGTTCGGTAAGTCTCCTTCATTTGTTCTTAGGTCGTGCTCGGTCCCAGGTTCTCTTTGTATTTTCCCTTTCTCCTCTTGTCTTTCTTTTGTTCCTCGGACTGTGCTCTCGACTTTCTTCCCTCTTGTATGGTCGTCTTTTATCGCTGCTCCCGCTCTCACTTCATTGTTTTTTTGTTACATGTTCTGTATGGCTAGAACCGGCTTGGTTCTTCTTGCCATCCTTCTTATTGCTGTCTTCCTTAGGGTTGCTTTTGGCTCCCTTCTTCCTTCTACTTGCTTCCCCTTCTTCCTTTACCTCTTTCTTTCCTGCTCACCTCAGCATTTTCTACTTCACTCACCTTTTCCCTCTTACTCTTTCCTCCTCTTCTTCGGCACTGTTCTACTAGGTTTTTTGTTGTATTACTCTTTTCTTCACATTTACACTCTCTCTCCCTTTGCACCGTATTATGATGGCTTTGCTTCGTTTCTCTTTGATCTCTCTCTTCCAGTATTTTTGCTACTTCCTTTGCTCCTCTTTTTACCTCATCTTGCTTGCTACCAACTTCCTTTTTCCCTTTTCTTTTTCTATATCTTCTTTCTTCCTACCTGCAATATTTTCTCATTTTCTTCCTCCTCTACTCTCCTCTTATGAAAGGTTTCCGACTCATTTCTTGGAATGTTAAGGGTCTTCGCAACCCTATTAAGAAACAACGTGTTTTGTCTCACCTTGCTCGTTTACAATGTCAAATTGCCTTTCTACAAGAAACGCATCTCTCTACACAGGAGTTGTCAATGTTACGTAGACAATGAGTTGGGGATGTTTTTTGTTCTCCGGCTGTTAATCGTAAAAATGGTGTTGTTATCCTATTTCACAAAGCTCTGTCTGTTCAAATACAAAAAGAAACTGCTGATACTAATGGTAGGTGGTTGCTCCTTGATTGCATTGTTAATGATGTCCATCTTTCTCTTTGCAATGTTTATGGTCCGAATGGTATTGATCCTTCCTTTTGAAATGATTTTTCTTCCCTTCTCTCCTCGAATGCTAATGAGGATATGATTGTTGGGGGGGATTGTAATCAATTGATGGACCCTTTTTTGGACCGCAAGTCACAAGCCCGTTATAGTCCCAACAAAATGCAAAAATCCTTCCATAGATCCATCTCCTCCAGAGGCCTCATAGATTCATGGAGAATATCGCACCCTGATTCTCTGGAATATTCCTTTTTTTCCTCCCGTGCATGCTTTCCTTTCCTGTATTGATTATATTTTTCTTTCCCATCACACTTTCCAATTCATGACCAACTCAGAAATAGGTTCTATCCTCATCTCAGATCACGCCCCTGTTATTTTAGATATGGATTATCCTTCTCCCACACCTCAATCCCACCGATGGCGCTTCAACAACTCCCTTTTACTTGATCCCACTTCCACTGAGCACTTCACACACTTCATGGAGGATTTCTTATAGACCCATCTCCCTGATTTATACTGACTGTAAAATATATGCGAAACTCTTGGCCTTACGTATTAATTTTATTATTCCTGATTTGGTCAATATCCACCAATCTGGATTTGTTAAAGGCAGGTCTATCACTGACAATTCGAGGACCCTTCTCAACATTATTCATCTCTCTGCTAAAATTGACAACCCAATAGCGGCTATTACTCTAGATGCTGAGAAGGCATTTGACCGTGTTAACTGGGATTTTATGTTCGGAGCTCTGCGATGGCATGGTTTTAGCCCCACGTTCCTTAAATTTGTCTAATTACTTTATTCTGCTCCCTCTACTTCCATCTGGATTAATGGTATGCAATCCGCTTATTTTCCCCTTCATAGAGGAACCAGGCAAGGCTGTCCACTATCCCCTCTCCTTTTTATTTTGGCGCTAGAACCTTTCCTTGAGAAAATTCGTCAATCCCCTTCTTACTCTGATTTTATCTACAAGGATGTGGAAATTAAATTCACTGCTTATGCTGATGACATTTTGCTTTATATATCCAACCCTACTGTTGCCCTTCCTGCTTTCTTTTCTTTATTACATGATTATTCCTCTGTCTCTGGCTACAAATTAAATATCGATAAAACAGAAGTACTCCCACTTAATGCATTTTGTCTTCCTCATTTGTTCCATGGCTCAGGTTTTCAATGGAATTCTAGCTATATCAAATGTCTTGGTGTTTTATACGCCAACACCATTAGAGAGACTATCAGAATTAACCACTCTGACATCCTTAAAAAACGTTCTTTCCTCGTAGAACGTTGGTCTCCCCTTTTCCTCTCTTGGTGGGGTCGTCTTTCTACCATTAAAATGGTGCTCCTTCCCATTGTGAACTTTTGTCTCCCTATGCTTCCTATTTCCCTCCCCCATTTCTTCTTTAAGTCCATCAACAGTCTTTTTTCCAAATTCCTGTGGAATAAGCGTAAGGCTAGAGTCTCTCTGCTCCGTCTCCAACAACCTAAACATCTCGGCGGTGTTAACTTCCCTAACATTTCACGCTTTCACTCCTCTTTCTCTCTCAAGCAAATTTGGCCTTTTCCTCTCGACTCATCCTCCCCACCTACAACAGCTTGGAGCTCTCTGGAATCGGCTCAACTTCTCCCTTTCTCTTTCCTTACTGCTTCTAACCTCACCCAGCCACCCCCAAAGTTGGCCTCACCTATTTTCAAGCATTCCAAAGCTTTGACCCTTGCCCTTTTCCGTTCATTTTCCTTACCCTCTACTCTTCACTTGGATACTCCATTATGGTACAATAAATCTCTTAAACTACGTAATCGAGCTCTTTTTTGGAAGGAGTGGATCGATAAAGGTATTATCACTTATAGGCATCTCCTTTCCAATAATTCCTTACTAACCTTTCAGGATCTCCGTGACTCATTTGGTATTTCCAACAAACACTCTGCACACTTTCACGAACTTCTCCCTACTCTATCCTCTATTATCCTACAGAACATCCCTTCTTCTTCCTCCCCCCTCTCCTTGCCTCTCCACCTACTTTTCATATCCCCCTTAAAGCCTCTGCCATTTACAAACTACTTTCTTCCTCATCTGGTGACAGACCCAAAACTAAACTTGAACTTATTTGGGAATTGGACCTAACTCATACCTTCTCCGTGCTCACCTGGGATTCCATTTGGTCCAAACTCCATTCAGCTTCCCGTTCTGCTAGCACCACGCAGACCCTCTACTTTTTTTTACAATAGACTTTTTTTATACCCCTTGTGACCTATTTAAATTTAAACTTTTAGATGCTAGGAAGTGTTGGTCATGTTCTTTCATTACGAGTGATTTGATACACATGTTTTTTCTATGTCCTAGAGTTCAACTTATGTGGTCTCATGTTTGGTCCACGCTTAACAAAATCTTATCTACTAATGTTCCTTTTGATATTTCTTCTGTTTTTTTGGGTGGATTGGCTACAGTTTGGGATGTCCCATCACACACTCGTAAATTCATTGACCTTTGCATTGCTCTTGCCTTTCAAATTATCACAACTAATTGGAAAGATACCGAAAATGTTGTTTATAATGCTTGGTGGAATTTACTCTGTCATCATCACAGACTAGATCGTGCATGTGCTTCATCCATCCCTTTGTTGATTAAATGTGATTTACTATGGTCCCCTTTAACAGAATTTTTATCTAGATGTGCCTCATGATCACTTATTATTACTTACCGGTTTTTTTTCTCTTTTCATTATATTTCCTGCATTATGTTTACTATTATTCTATCTATTGCTGTTTCTTTTCTTTTCCCCTCTTTCCTTTCTTTCTCCTTCTCTCCTTCTTTCTTTCCCCCAAAATGAAAAGTTATAAAAGCATTTTTTTCATTTGTATATTGATTATCCCCTTCTGGGGCTTTGGTTTTATATGCGCAGTATTTTCCATCATTTTTTTTTACTTATCTCCTTCTTATTTTTTGCTGTTGTACTGATGTTTTACATTGTACCAATCTACTTAATAAAGCTTTTCAAACTTAAAAAGAGCTTATGCCTCATATTCCCAGCATGTTTCACCATAATTCCCATGCTGAGGCCATTGTGGCTGGTTTAGATTCACATAACTTACAATTAGGCAGGAATAACTGTTTGTCTTCACACTTCCTGGATCAAGTCATGTTCAGGTGGATATCCTCTGGCTTAAGATGTGAAACCCTCAAGCCAACAACTGAACCCAAAGATATGGCCACTATTACCACATGACTACACAAAAGATATGGTCTGATTGATATCCCCACATCTTCTGTCCTGTTCTGCTGAAAAGGGAGCCTGGATCCAATTAACACACCACACAGGCATTATGGAATAGCTGCTATACCATAGTAATCCACAGTAAGAATATACCTTTGTAGATGGTTGGTACAAAGCTGCGCCACGCATACAGGAAGGTGGCCTACTAAAGGACTGGCGTCATTCAAATGTTTGGAGACACAGTTACATCTGAAATACCCGATGAACTCACCTTGCGCGCCAGTTCTGTGAATAACCTTTTGTACTTTGAAGAACCTCTGTAGACTGATGTTGAATGCTCATGCTGTGGTTATGCTCTAAATAGGGGTATTATAGGGGTATTATAGCAACCATGAGCCATTGTGGGGATACTTGTAATCCAACTAGGTGATATTGTGGGCTGTAGTTTCGCACTTCTAAAAATGTAATTGTCAGGGTATTTTTTCATACATTAGATCGGGTCCATTTATTTTATAGCACTGTGGGAAAAGTACTTAGGGAGTTTTTGTCTAGGATAAATGCTATTTGCAGGGGAGGGCTGAACCTGATATTTAAAGCAATCAAGTTGGATTTACTTATTTCACACAAGGTAAATTACATAGTCGTGTAAAAGTATTAACACATGTGGTGACACTGCATTTTACTAATACGTAGGAACACAAGATTATGAAAGTGATTGTACTGATTCAGTACTTTAATTTGAAAAAGTTGGCTCCATGTAGCATTTTTATTCATACTTCCTTGGACCTAGCTTAAGTCAAGATCCAAAATGTTCTTCCTAGTGGCTCTGAACTAAATAATTTCTGGTACAATTATAAAATGCATCTGAGCTCCTGTGCCCTCAGCATTCCACAAAAACTAGATTTAGATGGTGGTTCTGGCCAGGGAATTGTATCCTCATTTAGAGAATTACCACTCTTTAGAACCACCCCAACTCTTCCAACTCTGCACAACTTGCTGCTTTAACTTGGGCCGATCAGCTGCTAAATTGGTGAGTCCTGCCTCTTCTTCAAGTCACAGTTACACAGGCCGTAGACTCCGCTCTCAAAGAGGCAGCATGCTAACGCACACTACAAATAGAAAGGTTTTTTTTTAAAATAAATTTTCAAACATACACAGAGTGCAGCTGTCCCTTATACATACAATCATTATCGCATACATTACAGTAGTGGCTGAAAAGAAACAATACATAGATCAGTTAAAAAGGGCAAGTAATCATGGAGTTAAGGCAGTTCATTCTTAGCAAGTCGTCCATACAATTAATGCTCAAGCGTCCACAGAGTGGGTTAACATATATGCAGTATACGGACCCCATACATCCTGGGGTCTTGATGTACTTGGCAGCTCTTCTGCATAACAAGTGAGTTGATCACGGCAATAAGCAAGATCATGTAACCATTGCTTCATCAAAGGCGCCGGTCTACCATCCCAGTGGATATCGACTCTACGTTTAGCCAGCTGCAGAGATAACGCCACCAATTTAAGAGCACCTGATGGAAGGTTAGAAACATTACCCAATAAACATAACTTCACATCTCTTACGATTGGTACACCCACCATTTCAGTTAATGCTGTTACCACTTCATCCCAGAAAGCAAACACTTTTGGACAGGCCCGGCTAGATGTATAAAATCTGCGGTGTCCACGCCGCACCTTTTACAACAATTCGATTCCCTTAGACCATATTTATACAATTGGACTGGTGTATAGTACATCTGATTAATATATACTTATAATGAATGAGTTTAAAGTTCCCATTAACTCCGAAACTCCCAGTCATTCTGCAGCTTTCTTCCCATTCCTCATCCGCTAGCGGCTGTGACAGACATGCATCCCATTTGATCCTGGAGTCAGTCGGCGCACACCTTCATCCAGCTGCGAGGCGTGGTATAGACGTGAAACTAATTTAGTCTTGTTTTGTGAAGTATAGATTAGCTGCAAAGCACCCAACACTGAGGGTTCTTCAGGAAAGCATGGGTATAAACTACACATGGCAGACCGAAGCCTAGTGTATATGAATGTGGACATAGCCTCTCTCGCCCCATCCTTCAGAAATTCCTTCAAGGAGATAAATGTCCCACCCGGGAAGGCATCACCCATGGTATGTACCCCAGCAGCATGCAGGACCTTAAGGGCACCTGCTTCCCCTGTCACAGATAGCGCAGCTTGATGAAGCAAAGGCATAGCAGGAGCGTACAGTGGAATATGCTGCACCCGCTTTCCCAGCTCATCCCAAGCCCGAGCTGTACATTTTACCGTGTCCACCTCATCTCGCTGGAACACCGAATAGGGATTTACAATCATTGCCTACAAGAGTAAGGGATGAACAGCGCCGGCTTCAACTGCCACGTGCGGCGTGAACGACGGTGCATTCTGCCAATAACAGGCAAACTGTGCCTGTGCACATAAATAATATAAGTGCATATCTGGTACCGAGAATCCACCCATCGCGTAAGGCTTTGTTACAGTCTCCCAGCTAACTCGAAACTTCTTGCCCCCCCCATGCGAGAGTGATTAACAAGGAGCGTAGCGTAGTAAAAAAGTGCTGCGCTAAAGTGATAGGTACATTGACAAACAGATACAGAAATATTGGTAGCACCACCATTTTGATTAAGGCAACCCTATCAGCGAATGTTAGTGGTAGGCGAATCCACCGAGCCACCTGATCTTCGAGCTTAGATATTGCCGTACCATAATTCGCCCTGATGACTTCCTGCGGATCCCTGTGTATCCATACCCCAAGATACTTTACAGGATCAGTGGCCCACTCCAGGGGGTAATTTAATACAAACTGCTCAGTACATTGTGTGAGAGAGAATATTATAGACTTGTTCCAATTGATGGCTAACCCCGAATACCACTTGAAGCAGATATATTCCCAAATAACCTGCTATAGATACTGTACGGGTTCCCTCACATACAGGACCATGTCATCGGCATACATGGACACTGCTAATGGTCTTTGGTAAAATCTCAATGCCGAGCCAGCATGCCTCTGCCGCAGCACACACGCAAGTGGCTACAGCACGACCGCAAATATCAAGGGCAACAGCGGACAGCCTTGCCAGGTACCCCGCTTAATTGAAAACGCCTCTGATGTGTGCCCATTAATACGCACCCGGGCCACCGGATCAGTGTACAGTAATTTTATCCAACTGGTGAAAAAAAAGGGCACCCCCATTCGATGCAACACAGTAAACATATAAGTCCAGGCAATAGAATCGAACGCCTTTGTGGTGTCTAAAAGAACCGCAACCGCCGGCAGTTCGGGTTTTAAAAGATGCATGACCGCAAACAGTGCCCTTAAATTATGCGCGGTGGAGCGAGTAGCACCACATATAGAAAGGTTAACACTGTCTCAGTAAAGATATGAAACATACTTGCCCACAAAAGTTGTATGATCTTTTGAGCTACATAAATTACTTCTAAGGTGCTTCGATTTAGAACTGTCATTTACCTTCCATGAAGAGCACAGTTCAGTCTTCGAAAAACAAAACAGATACAATAAACGATAGCCTTTGTTATCGGCTATAGGGATGTTTAATCAAAGTGTAAAATGTGCTCTTACAAGGGGTGTTTTCTGTGAATTGTAGTGCACTTGCCAGGTGATCACTTTTCAAAGCATTTCCTCTAATATAGTCAGATGCACTCCTCCAGCAGACCATCTTAATATCGTTTGCTCAAACCCAACAGGATTTACTTGTGTTTAGAAGGGCCCTAGGGCAAAGAGATTTGATTAAACATCAGCAGGCAGCGAAAATGGGTACATTTTCTTTGCTACGTGATCCCATTTTTGGAGCTTTCTTCTGCTAAACATTTATGCCTAATCCAGAAAGTATAATAAACATAGTGAAGTGGAAAGAATCGCTGGGCCTCACCTAACACTCCAGATTGGTATGAGCTTGCAGACTACTAAATGCTGGTAGGCGAATAACACGCCTTTTATGGGGGTGTTCCAAGTGCATACTGTTGCTGGTGCCAATCTCCTTTCAAGGGGTCTCAAAGGACCTTCATTTCATAAAACAAATTGCTTGTGGGCATTTCTGTCAGGGGCAATAAGGCACTAATCTGCATAAAGGCATGTAAGATCGTTTCACCGACCTTTGCTCTGAAAAGTTAATAAGGGTTGCATGCTGATGCAAGAATACTAGACACTTTTCACTGTGTTCTATCTACAAACTGTACGTGATTGTTTAAGATGAATAATCAATAATCGAAGGTTGCATATTTGAAAGTTCAATCAGAGGAGGATGTGCGTCCTTGTGTGCAAGTTCTCTCTCCTAATTAGGCCACATGTATTATGCTGATTGTAGTGCATCTTCCTTAGCCACTCATAATGTGCTCGAAGAAAGGGCAGATTGAGTGGTTTGAATGAGCCAATGTTTAGCAAACAGAAAAGTTTTAAAAAGATGGTAAATCAGTCGTTCAAAAATCTACCCAAGAGCAAGATCTAACACGTTTGTCATGCACTTTGAAGTAAATGTCTGTAGCCAGGGTCAGATTGGTAAGGCGGGCACTTGGGCCATGGGCCGGTATCGGAGGTGCAGCTGTGAGACGCTTTTCTGCGCAGCATGGTGAACAATGTAGGCTGTGTCTGTGCTGTTCAGATGCTGCCAGCTGCCCATTGGGGGCCTGACCCACTTTTCCGGAGGCAGATGGGCCGCTATTACCTCCCTTTTACCAAGGTAGCGGAGGTGTCATTCCCAGTCTCCCGCTGGGTCAGCCCATTAATGTATGTAGAGAGAGCAGGAGCAGGGGGCCTAAGAAGAAGTGGACTCACTTATATTCAGGTGTGGTTCACCATTGTGAACTAATATGTGCACAAAGAGTCCTGACAACATTTGCATTTTTTTTTTATCTCATTGAAGTTAAGAAAACATGCCTGTTTTAGAGAAAAACTCACCCTTTTAATAATACTTAAAACACTAAAGCAGTGTTTTGTTAAAAGGCGAAATCTGCAAATGTGGTCCCCTTTTTTAGGGTGCCCGGGCCTATTTTTGATCCCAATCCAACTCTGCAAGAGATCTTTCTTAAAAAATGCTCACTCAGGTTCTTTTATTTTCACGTGCAATTCCTGAAACTTTACTCAGTTGCATAATCGCATGCTTGGACGCAAGTATCTGCACTATATCTTAAGACTAACCTGCAAGTATTTGTTGGTGCACGTGGGGACATTTGTGAATATTTATATGCCAAA
Source organism: Lissotriton helveticus (assembly GCF_964261635.1). NCBI lineage: Eukaryota > Metazoa > Chordata > Amphibia > Caudata > Salamandridae > Lissotriton > Lissotriton helveticus. Next base: position 566,947,747 of record NC_136057.1, on the reverse strand, counting down.
TTGCTCTGCTTCATGCCATTACATGTCTTGCAAGAAAACCCAGGAGCCCGCTCAAATGTAGAATTTATGTTGTCAGGTTTGACGTGTGACGACACTTGTCATTTATGATTAACACATTGTGTTTTACAGATACATACTCTAAGGGACTTTGGCTTTGCTTTCTTCAGTCATTGACTTCTGTCGCTCAGGTACCTTCAGCCATTGACTCAATCATATCTTGGATCAGCCCATAGGAGCATTTTAGTGTTGTAACCTTTCTATTGAATGCTTGGATGTATCCTTCTTCCTTTATTGGAACATGACAAGCTATTCTACATGAGAAAAGTACGCTTTGTCATCACATAATTAATTGTTTATTTCATCCTGGCACTGACTACACAAAGCCATGTTTTGTTTCAATTGTCTTGAATTTCATATTCCTTTAGTCAGCACTTGAGTTTGAGCGTCAAACCTGTTGGTTTTGATCATGCCTGCCTCTTCAAGCTTCTGCAGTTTCTCTGTTTTATTTTTTAATGTTTTTTCATTTTTACAGTATGTAACGTTCTGAAAGGAAAACAAGTAACGCAATATGACGGATGAAAATATATCACACACTCCAATCTTTCTTTGTTGTAAAATAAATTTTGGGAGGACAGCCCACTGCATGGTAACTCAGCTTAACCCCTTGCATGCGCGGCGAATTTTTGCGCTGTGCGGCCGTTTTAAAGAGTGGGTGGGACACGCCCACCGTGATGCATGACGGACGGGGGCCGTCATCAGCATGGAAGGGGTTAATAAAAACGAATGCTTTTGCTCTTATGGTGTTCCCTACTATTAATCAACAGAAACCAGCTACTATCTCATACTATACAGAATAGTAGGATGTTTACTATGCTGTACAGAGAATAGGAGTGTGCACAATACAGTCTGTTACTGTATCCATATGAACATAGTAAGAAGACCACTGCTTAAACAAAGGATTACGTGGAAGTGCCCCAGGGAGTTATCACTTTTTCATTGTACCGCCCCACAGAAGACTTGCCCTCCCAGAAGAAATAAGCAAACAGAAGCTCCAATATCTTGCGGTGACCTACCTTCCCCCATTGTGCTTAGAAATGGTGAAATGCTCTGAGAGGGCCTGTCTTTATAGTTTGGCTTGACAGCGCAGCTGTCGCAAGACAAATATGTGATCATCACCAGAGAGGGACGTTTGCTCTGCCCACATTTTTGGAGCCAGGAGTACATGTTTTGATTTGGCAGAAGTTGCACACTTACACACAAAAAAAGGGTTTGCTCTCCACCAACTGTGATTATTTCATTTATTCGGCTGCCTAATCCTGAACCTTTAGGGGCACACACAACAATTCAATGCCATTAAGGTGCTAAGATAACAATATAATTTATGTTGTCTGGCGCCAGCACAGATAGGAGAAGGGCAGTCATTAACCTACAAGGAATTTTAGGTCTGGCTTGACTGTACAACTGTCACCTGACCTTTTAAGTGACTCCAATGTATTCTAGAGTACTTTGCTTCTACACAAATGCATACAGATTCCCATGCTATTTACTTGTAATGCGTCATATTACCATACAACATACCTTAAAAGCCAGTCCTATTGGTATTGCCAATGCTCGTTTTCCCTTGCAGGGCTTACGGCTCATATAAATGTTTACTGCCATCCCTCATAATGACACATGTGATTGAGCACTCAAAGATCAGTAGTTTGGGAGATCAACAATTCACCCATCCGCCCATCTTCTCAAAGGATGAACACTTAAGCTACAACATAAATTCCAGGATAGTGTTCAATAAAAAGGGCTAGATTTACAAAGGGTGTTTTTGCTCACATTAAAGATTTGCTCAGGTGCCCTTTGCTACAGTAATGTAATGTTCTGCAAACTGTTTCAAACTATCAAACACACAAACTAATTTCAGTTAATAAATGTTCATGAAGTGAAGGCGAGGATGTGAATAGTTTTTGGTGAACAAAATATTTTTACTAGAGGGAGATGAGAGGGGATCTAGAATACCACCAATGCACGTTGTCCTAGTGTGAGGAATCAAATACAAAAAAGTTGATGGGAGGAATGCTTTCAAATAAGTCTAACCACTGGTAATCACTTGGGTACAATTCCAAACCATTGTTCTTTTGCACGCCAAGCCAAATCAGTTTAGACCCAGCCATATGCAAATCTGCCTTGACCCTTCCCCAGTTAAACCAGACCAGCCCGATCTGCCAAGTCAAGTCCTTTCTGAACTGAAACACAAGCAACCCAAGACCCATTTTGCCCTGATTGGGGCTCTTCATTTGGATGCAGCTTGATTCCCTGTGGCACGGTAAACAAGAAACCACATCTGGGCATACCCCTAGCAACTTAGGGTGTTACAGTAAACACACACAAGATGATGGCAGGGTACTTGCAATAAGTCTAACCAACTGGCGGTCACCCGAGTAGCACAGAAATGTTCACTACAATTTATAGGTAATTAAGCTCAAGTATGAATAGGTTTTTACATATGCCTTTAACTGGTTCATTTGACGTGTGCTTGCTACAATTGTATTTATAGGCATTCAGGACTACACAGGCAGGGCCTCAATCAAGATTTTAAAAATTTTCTGGTAGATGTGGTAAAGCTACACTATAGTCAACATGTGATGTTTACCATTGAAACCATGGGTGCTCTTCCTAATCCATATTATTGTGGCCTTACATACAAGTTAAATTTGCTAATTCGAGCTATCCAATTCTTCCTTGTATTAAGGGGTTGCAACACATGCATTGGTAACTGTTTAGCCAAGCTTCTCCAAAAAGTAGCTCATTAGCTACCAGCAGCTATCCAGCTACCTGTAAGTAGCTCTTCTGTGTGCAGCCCAGCCTACTACATTTGAAGCTTTTCATTAATTTAACTAATATATGTCTACAAATGTTGAAAAGGTTGTATTTGAGATACAAAATGTGTGCACTTTCAGAAAAAATAAACTGATGCTTTGAGAAAAATTGCTGAATTTTCAAAATGTATTTAGAGCCGAGTGACAAATCATGCAACTTTCGGTAGACTTATTACTAATGTTACTACCATTTTTTGCTGCATTACGGCTGACAATCATTCTTGATGCACTATGGTGGTCACTGTTGGTGATCATGCATACGGTGGTCACTAATGTAATATTGTCTGACATGGCCACTACTACGATGCTTAATATTACTAGCTTGGGATGATTTTCATTGAACTAATTTTTGATTTTTGATTCTCGTTCTCATGCATTTCATTTATTATTTCTGTATCAATTTCATGCATTCATGTATTTCAATTGTTTATATGACTTTTTCAAAACTTTCAATAAAGCTTATTTTGAACTTAAAAAAGAAGCAATTATTGCAGAAATGGTTGGAGACTCCTAGTTTAGCCATTTCTCTGTACCTAGAGTCAAAAGGCCAGTAAATTCAATCTCATAAAAGGGACATTTTTGGGAATACTACACAAAATTATGAATTTCCTTACACTAAGTCATAACAAAATTCTGATGAGAAACTCAAAGCCCACAAAGCCAAACAACAAAAGTCTTGTACAGGCATTTGAAAATTTTAACTTGCGGTTAATTATGCCTGAAACAAATGCAGTTCTCAATGCCTTATAAGGTGATGCATACAATAATCTGCAAATAACAGCATAAGGTGTGTACATAACTAATTAGCGCTATTATTAGAAAGGGCATAAACTTGTTAAAAAAACGTAATGTATAAAGATCAATTAGTACTGTCATTCCTGCATAGCCTAAATCTTCTTTCCAACCTCAACTTATATGTCCGGACATTCACCTCTTCCACTTTCTAGCTTTGTACATATATTCTACCCATACCCACCATGATAATTGCATTTTCTGGTGTTTCATCAGTCTACTTCTTTAACATATGCCCCTCCTCCTCCTCTTGAGTTTAGATGTTAGTTTTGCATTATCTATATGTATATACTTAAGATAACTTCATTTTATGTGAACCCTTTTGATTATGCAACTTGTATTCTTCTTTAATTGTGTCACTAACTCTTCTGTCACCTCAAGCTGTAAGATAATTGCGTGCTTGTACTCTTTGAGGCCCAATATGAGTTGGGTTTGGAGCGGTATCCCCCGGGGCAATACTGATCCAAGCGGGTAATAAATGTTTGTGCATTTGGGCCAGTTATTTCCCCCAGAATGTGAAAAAACTTTAAACTGAACCAGCTATTCCATTTCAGGGGAAATAACTTGTAATCCCTGTTATCTTGTGAAGTGATACCACCTGGGATTGTGAATTCTGCCTTTGAATCTCCTAGCACAGATATCTGAGTACTCGTAATGGAGTCCTATGTCAGAAATCCAATGCTTATACATAAAACACTCTGCTGCCCTTGGGAATTGTACATACTACAGAAAACTTGAAAAAAAAGGCTCTTATGTGAAACTGCCCTTCAAACCCCATATGGCTAAAACAACATCAACTTGTTTTTTAATACCAAAGATTTTCAGGAAAGTGCCTCACCTCCCTTGTCAGTGTGGCAGATTAATAGTCGAGGATTTAATTTCTGCTCAGTTGGACTATGTTAATGCTGTGCCCATGGGTGTTTTTTGTCGAGTGCAAGCTAATCAGAAAATGGGGCGTATATCTTTGTGCATTTTTCCAAAGAGTGAACATAGAGCCTCTCATTTCATGTCATGCAAAGGCTTCCAATTCACAAGAGAACATAAGAAGGTATTTCATTTCTGCTCTCAGTCATCAAGGCGGCCTCAGCTGACTATGCTCTCCGTTGTCACGCTGTTTAGCACTGTGATATCTCAAGGAGGTTACTGCTTTGCTTTGTAAATTCTAAATTCATTCATTCAAATCAAACTCATTCATTCAATAAACTGCCCTTCCATATCTTGAGCTTAACAGGCCATTTCTGAGAGCATGTTTGTTCACTTCAGGAAGAGTAAAAGCTCTGGAAAAAAGCAACATTTCTATGAATGTTTGACGTTTAGGAGGCGAGCTGTCAGGAAACAGAGTGCAGGCTGGCTTCTATGAGAAGGATATTGCACAACTGTAACAAAAAGTACTGGACAGAAGGGCGGGATGCGGAGCTCCCAGGGACTACTTGGAAACCAGTCAAAAGAGGGGGTTTGAACGGGCATGCTAATCCAGACACATGGGGAGAGGGTCAGAATTTGACCTGGTGGTAGTATGATTCCCTGGCAGGCCTCACAACCGAGGCATACAGACACTGTTTTATCCACTTTCAACCAGAATTTATTTTACTAATTAGACACTAGGGGGGATTCTAGGAAATAAGGACTCAGTCTGGGTGTGATTGATTAGTGGTGTTGGACTGAGTTTCTCAAACAGGGCATTCTTGTAAATGTATTTGGTGAACGTTTCTGAAAAAAAGAAAACCTTATCTCTAAAACAGAACGAGACTGCAGGATTTGCAGCTTGCATTGTGCAAAACAATTATTTGAGATAATACAGGCAAACCTATTGTGAGAGAATGAATGCTTTGTCTTTTTAAAACAATAAATTATTATATTATGGGAATGCGCTACTGTGTCTAGAAAGAAGTGGAAACAGGCAAGGAAGAAGTCCAGCAGCAGAGAATAGAGTAAATGAAAGGCGGGAAAAAGGAAGCACCATTGACAGGGAGTGAAAGGAAGAAAGGAACTGGAAAAAATAGTCTGGGTGACAGGAGGGAGGGTAGAAGGAGGCTGGCACCCTTGATTGTGTCTGAGAGGAACCAGAAGACAGATCATTATTGGCAAAGCCAATAGCTCAGCCTATACGAGGGCTATTTGCTTTGACAATGTGTTTTAGCCATTTTGTACATCAGTGTGGCTGCTGTTCAGCATGGCTAAAAGTGAGTGATGTAGAAGAGAGTGGAGTTGCATGGAGTAGCATGCAGTGGAGTGGAGTGGAGTAGAGTGAAATAGTGGAAAGTGGAGTTGTGTAGAGTGGAGCAGACTTTAACAGAGGAGAGTGACATAGTGGAGTGGAGTGGTGTGGTGCCGAGTGGAGTGGTGTGGAATAGTCTGGCATGTTGAAGAGAGGCATAGTGTAAAATGGAATGACATACAGTAGAGTGACATGGAGTGGCATAGAGTGGAGTAGAGTGTCATAGACTGAAATGGTGTGGAGTGTTGTAATGTGTCATGGAGTAGAGTGACACAGTGGAGTGGGGAACATAGGAGTAGAGTGTCATGGAGTGGCGTAAAGTGGAGTGGTGTAGAGTTGAGTGACATAGAGAGGAGAGGCACAAAGCAGAGTGGAGTGGCATAGAGAGGGGAGGCACAAAGCAGAGTAGACTGGCATAGATTGTAGTGGTGAGTGTGTGGAATGGAGCAGAGTGTCACAGAGTAGAGAGTTGCAGAGTGGAGTAGAGTGTCGTAGTGTGGAGAGGCATAGAGTCAATTGGAGCGGAGTTAGGAAGCGTAGAGTGGAGTGCAATGTAATAAAAGGCATGTTGAAGGCTGGATTGGAGTGTCACAGAGTTGAGTGTTGTAGAGTGAAGTGTGTAGAGTGGAGTGTCATAAAGTGTCGTGGAGTGGTGTGGAGTGGTGTAGAGTGGTGTAGAGTGGCGTAGAGTGGAGTAGAGTGGAGTAGAGTCTCATACAGTGGAGTAGAGTGTCATACAGTGGAGTGGCACATAATGGAGTGGTGTAGGGTGGAGTGTCGCAGAGTGGAGTGTTAAAGTGGAGTAGAGTGGCAGAGTAGAGTTGTGTGCAGAGTGGAGTTGACTATAGTGGTGTGGTGTAGATTGAACTAACGTTGCGTGAAGTTGTGTCGAGTGTCGGAGAGTGAAGTGTCAGAGTAGAGTGGCATAGAATAGAGTAGAGTCTAATAGAATGAAGTGTTGTGGTGTGGCGCAGAGTGGAGTGGCATGGAGGGATATAGAGGGAAGTAGAGTGGTATAGAGTGGAGTGACGTAGAGTGTCACAGATGGGAGTGGAGTAGAATTCACAGTGGAGTAGGGTGTAGTTGAGTGTTGTAGAGAAGAGTGTTGTAGAGTGGAGTGGCATAGAGTGTTGTAGAATGGGGTAGTGCAGCATGGAGTGGCGTGGAGTACAGTCTTGTAAGGTGGAGTGCCGTAGAGTGGGGTGGTGTCATAGAATGGAGGAGAGTGCTGCAAAGTGGAGTAAAGTGATGTAGAGGAGGGTGGCACCGAGTGGAGTAAATAATTGTTATGTGGATCAGAGTAGAGTGGCATAGAGTGTAATGACATAGACTAGAAGAGCATAGATTGAAGTAAAGTGGCATGGAGTGGCATAAAGTGCAGTGAAAAAGAGTGGAGTACAGTATCATAGAGCGGAGTAGTGTAGAGCGGAGGAGTGTCACAGAGTTGAGAAAAGAGCTATAAAGTGGAGTGGAGTAGAGTGGAGTGGAGAAGGGTGGAGTGGCACAGAGTACAGTGAAGAAAAGTGTTGTGGAGAGTGGAGCAGGGAGGAGTGGAGTGGTGTAGAGTGGAGTGACGTAGAATGGAAGGGCGTAGAATGGAGTAAAGGGGCATGGAGTGGCATAGAGTGGAGTGTATTAGAGATGTATAGAATTGAGCAGTGTTGTAGAATGGAGTGATGCAAAGAGGAGTACAGTGGCACAGAGTGGAGTGGAGCTGTATGAAATGGCATAAAGTGGAGTGGCATGGAGTGGTGTACAGTGGGGTGACGTAGACTGGAGTAGAGTGTCATATAGAGTGGAGTGTTGCAGAGTGTCGTATATTGGAGTGGCATAAAGTAGAATAGAGTGCTACAGACTGGAGTAGAGTGGAGTAAAGTGAGGTAGAGTGGAGTAGAGTAGAGTAGAGTGGAGTGGAGTAGAATGTAGTAGAGTGGAGAATGGTAGACTAGAGTGGAGTGTTGCAGAGTGGAGTATCATAGAGTGAAGTGTCGTAAAGTGGATTGGTGCAGCGTAGAGTGAAGCAGAGTGGTGTAGAGTGGATAACAGTGGAGTGTCAGAGTGGAATGGTGTAGAGTGGAGTGTTGAAGAGTGAAGTGGTGCAGAGTGGAGTGGCATAGAGTGGAGTGGCATAGAGTGTCACAGAGTGGAGTAGACTGTGCAGAGTGGAGTTGAGTATAGTGGAGGGGTGTAGATTGTAGTAAAGTAGCATGGAGATGTGTAGAGTGAAGTGTCAGAGTGGTGTAAAGTAGAGTGGCATAGAGTGCAGTGATGCAGAGAGAAGTAGAGTGTCATAGAGTGAAGTGTTGTAGAGTGGCGTACAATGTCATGGATTGGAGTAAGATAGAGTGTAGTGGAGCAGTGTGTTATAGAGTAGAGTGTTATAGAGTGCAGTAGAGGGGCTTAGAGTGGAGTAGCATTGATTGGAGAGGCGTACAGTGGTGTAAAGTGTCAAAGATTAGAGGGAAGTAGAGTGCCACAGCATGAAGTAAAGTGGAGTGGATCTGAGTGTTGTAGAGTAGAGTGTTGCAGAGTGGATGATCGTAGAGTGAAGTAGAGTGGAGCAATGTAGCGCGTAGTGGCATACTGTATTGTGGGGAGAAGTAGAGTAGAGTGGAGTAGTGTCATAGAGTAGAGTGTTGCAAAGTGAAGTGGAGTAGAGTGGCGCGGCATAGATTAGAGTGGCATAGAATGGAGTAAGTTAATGTGGAGTGGAGCAGGGTGGAGTAGAGTGGTGTAGGGTGTAGAGACATAGAATGGAATAGCATATAATGGAGTGAAGTGTCATGGATGGTATGGAGTTGCATAGAGTGGAGTGGAGTGCACTAGAGTGGAGTGGCATACAGTGTCGTTGAGTGGAGTGGTGTCGTAGAGTAGAGTTGAGTGGCATAGAGCAGAGTGGTGTAGATTGAGTGAAGCAGATTGAAGTGGAGTGGCATAGAGTGGAGTGGCATAGCATGGAGTCACGTAGAGTGGAGTAGAGTGATGTAGAATGGAGTTGTGCAGTGGAGTGGGGTAGATTGGAATGGCGTAGGGTTGGAGTAAAGTGGCATGGTGTGGCGTACAATGGAGTGGCTAAAATGGAGTAGAGTGTCATAGATTGGAGTGATATGGAGTGGAATAGAATGTTGTAGAGTAGAGTGCATGGAGTAGAGTGTTAGAATGGAATATGGTGGGGTAGTGTGCTATAGAATGAGGAGAATGGAGCGAAGTTAAGTGGAGTAGCTAGCCGCAAACATGTCACCTTTAACAATTTGTAACTTCACCCTTAGATCTCATACTTATTTCCTTTTACCAACTGATTATGACCCTCTCTGATTTGTAGCATATCTCTTGCCTTCTTTGCAAGATCACTGTCAATCTTGGTTTTGCAAAAGATTGGGCCATATTCAACACTGCTCACTTTTTAGTATGATATTCTGAAAGCAGCCTATGTCCTGCCCAATTCATTGATTTCTGCTTCCTAGAACAAGGAGAGCAATAAGTTGTGCCATTCACAGGCCTGGGATTCAGCAAAGGCTACATATCAATGTATTTCTTTATTTAAAGAAGAGGACCCACAAGACCAACTGAGGTACTTCTCATATTTCAATGAGAACTTGTGACTTTATAAGGGCCTCACTCTTTGGGCATTTTACTCCACATTTGTAGTCATTTTCTTCAAGAACTCTGTGTTTATGTGTTACTACTGCACCAAAAGAAACAATACTAAAGATGAAACTCATCATAACATATTACATTATCACCTTACAGCTATTAACCAGGGATGGCCAAATGTTGGCTGAACTTAAACAAGAAAAGACAGAGATTATTCTTAATCAGTTGAAGCGACTAACAAACTGTAACCTTTACATTTCCTTGTCTAAGCACATGATTAACTATAACTGCAATATTTATCATCTCTGAATTCTTATGGAATCCTCCATGAAGTAGCACAAAGCAGTCACAGCAACCAGTATATTGCCGAATGTGCTGTTTACACATTCCCCTTTCATTCTTCCCACACAAGATAGGGTAACAATTGAAGGTGACACAGTTACTAATGGGTTGATCACAGGTTAATTTGGAGTTTGCTTGTGCCAAACCCTGATAAGGATTGTGGTTGCTGCTTGACCAGGGCATACACCCCAGTCAACAGTAACTTCATTTCTAACACTGGTTTTCAGTGGTGAGGATTGGGTTTGTGTTTGCCCTCTGCCATTAAGTAATTTTGTATTACACTACCACCGCACATAAATAATTAGTGATGAGAACTCCCAAGGGGTTTGAGGCACACATGTTAGACCGGTCAGCCTTAGGGTGGTCTCCCCTCCATCTTTTATCCTCCCTTCTCCATTTTTTGTGACCTTGTTTTTGCTGGCTTTTGGACTCTGTGCACTTTACCACTGCTAACCAGTGCTATAGTGTTTGTGCTCTCACCCATAAACATGGCAAAATTGGCTTAACACCAATTGGCATAAATCCCTAGTAAAGTATTACATGTTTCCAGGGCCGGTCATTTAAATGCTACTAGTGGGGTTGCAGCACTCGTGTCACCCACTTAAGTTGCACTTTAAACATGCCTCAGGTCTGCTATTGCAGATCTTGTGTGTGCAGTTTAAACAGCCATTTTGATCTGGCGAAATAAGTGTTTTGACAGGCCCAAACCTCTCTTTTTAATGCATATATCACCTGTAGGGTATGGTCTCGGAAGCCCAGAGGGCAGGGTCCAATTAATTTAAAAAGCAGGAGATTTACTTTTATGTTTTACCTGTCCTGGTAGCGAAAAGATTTGAATTCGTTTTTCACTACTGAAAGGCCTATATCTCCCAAAAGATAACATTCAGATTTCATTATTGCATTTTATATGTGTAATTTCCAAAAGGGAAGATATAACTGAATAAAGTTTGGTGTCACTGGAATCTTAATTTAAAGTCCTAACTTATGATGAATTCGGATTTTAAATTGCAATTCTGAAAAGGCTACTTTTAGAAAGTTGGCATTTTCTTACCCGAGCCATTTGGTGCTACAGCCTGTCTATGGTCACATTACTAGGTGAAGTTGGGCTTTGTGTATTCCTGCTAGCTATCCACACATAATGGGAGTTTAGGTGTGATTGAGTGGGCCATTACTGGCAGGATGGGATGAAGGAACTAGCCCCAGCCTCACTTACACTTGAATAGGCTGTGCCCTGTCTCCACACAAACGGTGCATACCCCTTGTAGTTAGTCTGAAGCCAGGGCAGAGAAGGCAGGGTATCTATCCACTTCAAAGGCATGCCTCTAGAAGCTTCTCACCACTTCAAAGGCACAACTATGTATAAAAGAAGGACCTCAGACACCATTACGCCAGTACACTTCTGGACCTGTGGATACTCTGCTGGGAAGAAGGACTGCTGTGCTGCTGAAGGACTGCCACTCGGCTGGACCCATGCTTTGCTGTGCTGACCTGTTGCCTACTGCCCTCCGGCCTCAGAGAGAACAATTGGACCTGCATCTCTTGAACCCAGAGTGACTCCGAGAGCTAGTTGTCTGGCCTCATGATCTGAAGCCTTCAGGGACATAACAGGCTTCCAACTACCTTGCACCTGGACTCTGTAGTCTGTGAGTCTACCCTGCCAAGATGGAGCCACCCCAGTCCTGGACCTTTGAAAGTGGGCTTAAGATGCTTGCCAGCAGAACCGGTGCATCTCTTCTGCTGAGAAGTGCATCTTCGAGCAGAACTGATGCATTGCTGATGCTGCTCGGATTGGATCCGTCGTAAAACCCACATTGCTTTTGCAGTCACCCAGACAGTGAAGTGCATCCGCAGACTAGGTCCTTGCATCTCTTGACAATGGCAGCCTTCATTACAGACTTTGCATCGAAGCCTTGCAGCTCCTCGGAATTGATGCATTGCCCACTGTGTGACGCAGCCCAGACGCCGGACTTTCCATCGCCTTCACTTTCTTAACAGACAGTTTCATGAATTACAAAGCTATCAAGACTAGCATCCTAACTTATCTTGCAGACAAATTCACCATCTCTGGTACATCTTGGCAAATCACAGCCAGGACACCATCAAACTACAGACTAAGTGTAAAAAAAAGGAAAACCAAGGCAGTACTCCTTTTGCATCTGCACCAGCATCCCCCTGTCCAGTAGGACTGGGCCAATGCTGCTCAAAATTAGGATAGAGTTGAAGACTTACTTCTTCAAAGAATACTACAGTACAATGCATTAACCATCTGCAACCCAGCTCCACCTCCTCTTACTCATTGACGTCATACTCGTCTCTGACCATGTACAGCGCTCTTCTGCCTTCTGGATAGATTTGCAATACAGAAATACAATATACAAAAATACCTACATTTCTTTCTGTTTCACAGGCTACAATATTAGACTTGATTAATCAGGTACCCGTTTTCTTCAGGATAGCGAGACCTTTAGACACATTAGGTAGAATACCCAAAGTGAACAACTCTATTCCAATATGCCAGCCACATGTACTATTTACTTGTGGTCTCCATGTAACAACCTGCTGTATGCAACAACAAAAAGTACTTTGTACAAGACGTGTAAGAGGCATATAATTCTTAAATGTTTATCAAAACAAATTGATCAAGAATAATGACTTGCAATGTCTTTGTTACGCTGTGGTCAAAGTTGTAGAATTGCCGGTTCCTTTTTCTTCAAGCATGACCAACGGTGTGCAGAGTCCAAAAGTCCTTGTTTCCAGGTTTTGCATTTTATCTTGCATCAACACCAGTTGCAAAGAACACCATACTGGAGTTGATAAATATTTCGAAACTTCATTACCCAGCCTAGTTACATGTTACTGACTACTAAACAAAGCTTGGTGATGAGCAATGACTTTTTTCCTCAAACTTGATCTTTGTGAGGTGATATCTAGTTGATAATGATGTCTGAGCTGGAAGTGCCTCCCCCTACACTGCTTGATCTTCCACTCAGCCCTGGATATACAATCCCTTTGAAGACATGCACTTAGATGGCATTTCCTCGAATCTGCCCCCCTACTTTGTGAGCACCAATGACTCTCCCAGCAAAGTTGGAAGGGTAATGATTTGGGGAATTGCTTATTTCACCAGTACTCCTTTACATGCTTGGCCAAGCCTCGTGAGATGTAGAGTCTTCACAGCGTCCTTTTAATCCCGCTCCCACAGTTTCACTTCCACAGTCTGTGTTATCTGCAGCAAGCATGCCCTCGTTTACCTTTCTCTATCCTCTATTCACACTGATCATTCTGAAAATGTGGTTTTTAAAGCACATGGGTGTGTGGAGATAGCTGTATGTGGGTGTATGTTAGTCCATCACAGAATAGGCATTGAGCATTCACTTCATCAACAAAACCGTTAGCTTTCTTTACCAATCTGTGCACTTTCGAAGTAGATTTTAAACGCTGGGAGCAGAGTGGTGTTTACTAGAAGATTGTTTGCCAGAGAAAAGTTTAAGAAATGACTCGTACTCAAAGAATGTACTATAATATTTCAACTTGTAGACTAAATTGCCTTTTTCACCTCCAATGTTATGCATACTGATTTTTGTTATATATATGGCCTCGCTCTGCTTACATTTCCCAAAACTCCTTGTTCCGGAGGAATTCAGTTAACACCTTTGGGATGAAGTGAAGCCCACGAAGTTCCATGCACTGACTGCCTAACCAAGGGGAAAAAAACACACAGGGACCAAAAAAAGTATTCTTCACCGAACAGATGGAAACATTATGGAACAATCTGACCTCCCCCTGATAGAAACCAATGCCAGAATGGCTAGCACTGAAAGTTCAGGCTGCTACAAACCGGCAAAACGGACTGCTAGTTTGCAGATGCTGAAGCTTACAAAAAGTCTGGTCACTTTTACTGAAAATCAAGTCACAGGCCTCACCATTTACCCCTGAATGTCAAGCACGGGTGGCTTGCAGCGACACTGCATGGGTTAGCGGCCCATTAACCTCCGGAGTTTGTACAGCTTGGTAGCAGAGCTGGGGAAATGTTTCTACGGCTAACTCAGTCACAACTCAAACAGTGGAAAATGTTTTCTGTTTGGTTTCCAGGGCGGCATCGGAGTGAAGCTGCGCAGAAAATACCACCGGGAAACAAAAGTGTCTTGTGCAGCAGCATGCAAAAAACAACAGGCAGATTCTTTGATTACGGTGAAAGTATTTGATATCTTTTAAGAAAATGTCAAATGTCCCAAAAACCAAAAAAAGCCTGTTATTGTACATATGTGTTTCTCATTGTTTTTGAGTCTTTATCAGCACCTTGACAAGCTCAATTTCAATTTACGGGCTTCAAAGTGAGTGAATGCACATAACTAAGGGTCACATGTAGATTCCTGTTTACAAATTGGTAATAGCGACTTTTTGTGATTTGCTATTACGAAATTGCAAAACACCTATGTACTAATGTGTCTTTGACACCTTTAGTGATTCCTAATTAGGTCGCAATTGACCTACCTCATTAATATTCACAAGGTAGGCAGCAATTTGCAACCCATTGGAAATTGCTAAAAGCACAGGGCTGGTGACCTGATGGGGACAGCAGACCACCATGTCTATTTGTTTTTAAAATAAAGCAAACTTTTTTTTTAATGCAGCCCGTTTTCCTTCAAGGAAAACAAGATGTGTTTCAAAAGGAAAAATTAAAAGTTTTCTTCAATTTTTTTAGGGGTAGGTAAAAAGCCTTTTTCCATGTACCAAACTGTGCGATTCGGTAACCTATTTTCGAATCACAAAATGGGTTACCGATTCATTATTAGGAAGGGGCGTGTTAAGGGCGTCCTTTCTTGATTGATTATTGGCCGGAAGCCTCCTATGAGATAGGTGGACATAATAAAATTCGGAATGCCTGTTAGGAGGAACTAACTAATATCTAAGGTTAAAGAAGGCACATACCTGTGAATTAGTTTCTGACAACTTTTGTGGATGTTTCTAGAATTTATATGGCAATGGTTCTTAGTCTGTGGTCTGGAACTTCTGGAAGTCCGCAGCACCTACTTGGGTACCACAGCTGCTTAGAAAATAAAATAAAATAATATAAAGTGCTCTGATACCTGATGTCTCGGGTCTAGTTTGCGCTATATAAAACTCAGTAAAAAAAAATAAAAGAGAGAATAATTAAGTATATATAAGTGAAGAAACAACTTGTAAAAATGAAAATGGGTGTCCAGAGCTGCTTAGAAAATTAAATAATATAAAGAGAATAATAACATAGATATAAGTGAAGCAGCAACTTGTAAACATTAAAAATGTTAAACATGCTTTAAGTGTGAAGGAATTTGAAATTGGAGGCAAAAAGTAAGTTGGTATCGTCAGATTGATTAGTGAGAGCAGTACAAGTACATCAAACAGAATGTAGTAAGGACAATGGGTAGCCTGAACCGAGTTTAAAAAAAGCTCCAACCTTCCTATTAAAAATGAGGTTTTTTAATTTGTTTGTAAAATAAATAAAATATTTTATTGTTTGTCTATTTCTTTGATGAATGCTTATTTCTGTATTTTTCTATATTGTATTGAGGTTCAAATGATCTAATTGCTTATGGCAGGGTTCCCTGGCTTCCAATAATGACTCATTGGGGTTCTGGAATTCTAAAAAGGACTCATGGAGGTCCCTGGATTCCTGCAATGATTAAGTGTGGGTCCACAGAAGTTATAAGGTTATCAATCGCTGTTGTACAGATTTGGCACAGTATCCATAATGATTGGGAACGATAATAAGCAGAGTAGGAACCTAAGATTCCCAGTGAGAGAATTATTAAAATTCAGTCAGTAGGAACCTAAGATTCCCAGTGAGAGAATTATTGAAATTCAGTCAGCAAATATGGCTGAAAGCAATGAAGAATGCCCACAAATTATTTAAATAATGACTATCTAATACAGCTCCACATCAGTAATTGTAATTCTTTCAGGCAGGCACTGCATGTCATCCTCAATAATAGTCAATAAATGTATTCATTGTATTGTCAGGTTTAGATACAAGTATATTACAGTGTCATATCAGAATAGTCCTCACATTGACAACTCGCATTTGTAAACGATGCCGTAGTTACACCAAAACTAGATCTGTCTTGCACTGGGTGTGTTTTCCCCTTTTATGGGCACAATGAATTGGCTCCATCCAAACAAGTATGTTTAATTAGAGGTCCTTTCCATTTTCCACCAAGCTTCATACATGTTCAATAACGCTACCTAGTCAAAATCATTACAATGTGAAAGACTCAATGGATCATTCTGCTGACATACATAGATGCACTCACTAAACAGCCAAAGGTTTATTAAAAAAGAAGGTGGAATTACTGCACAATCATTAATTCTTCTGTATAAGATTGCATTTTGGGCACAACAATAAACCTGAAATTGTGAACTATACATTGAAATGGGGATCCCTCTCCCAGGTGATAACTTCTAATACCTCGTCACTTTCACTAAGTGTATACATACTCGTCTATGAATGATGCACTCCTCATAGAAAGACAGAAAAGTCCCCCTTTCTGCTCACAGTACTATATCTCATACTGACATAAGTGGTATCGTAAATAAGATTCAATGGAGGTATTGAAAACTACACACCACATGGCCTACACCAGCATTTAACAAGGCCATCTCACTGCTGGTTGGGAGTGGGGCGAGGTAGGTTCCTTGAACACGCACAGATCCAAACAGCACTATGCTTAGGGTGCATCTGGCAACTGCATGTGGATACATTTTAGCATGCTTATGTATGGAAGGCAAAACTCAGGCCAGCAAACACTGAGATTGTAGTGTCCTCTCACTTTTCACAGTTTCTACACAAGCATTTGACACTCATCTGCTAATTGACTTCATTAGGATCAAGACCTCTTGGAATGGCCTTTGTTTGTAACAAACACTCTAAGCCAATCAGCGACCATTGTCGCCAGCACTTAATTGTTCACTCAATTTCATACACGTGTTTGCCAACAGAGCCTGGAACTACTACAAGTATGTCTACACAAGCCTACTGTTTTTTAACTACATAACTGTTTATGGAGTTCTCTATTTATTGTTGCCCAGTGACCATATAGTATGATTGACTTTATTTATTTACAGTATAACCTTAAATTATATAAGATGCAGCATAACCATACTCTAATATACAATTATTGCATCACACAAATACAAGCTACTGATATCAAAAAACAACTTTAAAAGTATTAAGTCTACCACTAGCAAATAGGCTGATAGCACTGGTAAAAGTCCGAGGAGGACAAGTCTACACAAAGGTTGCTAAGGACAAAGTAAAAACATAAGGCATACATTCTGAAACGGCCAACTCATGAAAGATACAAGATGTTTGTAAAACGACAAGTGCCAAAAAGACAGAACATCTGAAAACAAAAACAAAAAGAGAAGCATTTATCAAAATCGCTATTTCGCAATAGCACTTGCCAATTTTCTGTTGAAATACCAAAGCAAGCTTGTCTGATTATTCCAATTACGCCAAGAACATGTTCAGAATAAAGAAATACGTAATCAGAGGAAGCTGAAAAAAACACTTTCTAATATCACAGTGAAATTGACCAAGATAAAATGAGCATGGCATAAAAAATACATAAATGAATGAATTAATACACATCCCTTATTACAAGGACGGACTGCCCAACGAAAGCCTCAGCCCACATATTCACTGCTCTTGATTCATACCAGATGGCTTCAAGCGGGTGATTTAAGAACAGGATTGGTCTACATATTCCTGCTGATTTCCTCATACCCGGTCTTTGAAAGATGTTTCAAATCGTTTCTTCCAAACCACCATCTCTCTACTTAAATGTTTCCAGCGATATTATGATTCATTGCCTCTACTTCCCTCCCACTAATCTCTGGTGAACACCATCCTGCTGCTTACAGTTTGCATTAGCCCATTGTCCTGAAATTACCGCAAGCGTATGTTACTCGCACTTCCATTTTTATCCACTTTATATTGTACTACCAAGGTTTTTTTGGGGGGCAGATTTTCTCTCTTGTACTCATGCTGCAAATGTTGTGTTGCTGTTGTAATTCTTATGCCGTATCCTTCATTCTCGTTCTCCTGCAATTATCTCTATTGAAAATAACTTTTATTATTACTCACAGCTGGTATTTTCTTGTTCTCTTGTATATTTTGTTTCCCTGCACCTACTGAAATCATCACTGCTGACCATTATCACTTTATTCTTCTATATTTTGGTTACTGGTCACTACCTCACCTTTTTAGGTTTCGCCTACTAGATAGCAGTTGCAAAAGACCTATTGTGGGCTTACCAAGAATGTACAATGGGCTTAAAGATATCTCATTGCTTCCCAGTGGTTGCCTTTATTGCCACTCTCATGTCCTTGTTTCTTATTTTATATTTTTCCTTGTCTATCTTGTTCATTTGGTGACGCACTCTCCCTTGGAGAATAGCCCCTGTATCATCCTCTTAAATGGCTGGCTTGTGTCCTTTCATTGCTCACATTCTGGAAACTGCATTTTTCTTTTTTTGTCAAGCACTCCATGGGAGTGTATGTGTTTTCCAGCACTCTTCTCCTTGTATGCTTTTCCCCCCTCTTCACTCAATGTTGAATCACTCTTAAGTGCTTCTCCCTGCATTCAACGTTGCTTTCTCTCTCACATGTTGCATTCACGCTTCCACCCACTCACCATTGCTTTGCGTCCTCCCACCCACTGCCTGTGGCACCACCCGTCCAATTCCAGTTGATTCCCGTTCCTCCGTGATGCAGAACTTTTTAGATAATATATTTATCTGTTTTTGGAAGACCCAGCATCTGCATTTGCTAAAATTGGCCTCAGCAGTGTTAAAAGTACTTTTGTACAATAGCTATTGATTTTTATTTGCAAAAATTTACTTCTGCAGAGCTTGTACAATTTTTTTTGTTTTTGTTTTTAATTTACCGATCCAAAAGGCATCCACCATTTCGAATGGATAAATAAAATATGATAGACATAATGACAGGCCCGCATAATTTCTTAGGTCTTTCTTATTTTCTTTTGGGGTTTTTTGCATCAGCAAAAACAGCTATTTTGCTTTTGAATGATGCTGCACAGCATCTGCTAAAGTCATTGGCAGCCAATAGGCCAGTAACACGCCAACCATTGGTTTTGCATATGCTTGTTGGTTGTGTTCTTTCTAACTACTGTACCAGCATACTTACACCGATTCTTTTGTTCATTACTGAAAAACATAAAACATAAAACAAAAACAAATATATATATATATATATATTATTATTATTATTATTATTAAATTAGTTTTGTAACGCGTGCAGCTACCCTAAAAGGGTTTCCCGGCGCCTAGCACACAAATTGCTAGAAAAAGGGCAGTCAAGAACCATTTGCTACTAAAAGAGCCAAGTTTTAAGATTTCTTCGAAAGCTGAAATAGGACGGGTCATTCTTCAAGGACACCGGAAGAGAATTCCAGATTTTGGGGCCAAGACAAGAAAAGGAGCGGCCTCCCATTCTTGCAAGTTTAAATCTGGGAATCACGAAGTCTCCGTGG
This sequence comes from Lissotriton helveticus, assembly GCF_964261635.1. NCBI lineage: Eukaryota > Metazoa > Chordata > Amphibia > Caudata > Salamandridae > Lissotriton > Lissotriton helveticus. The sequence goes on along the minus strand of NC_136057.1, from coordinate 566,928,399 downwards.
GCTGTAGAGTGCAGGGGACGAGAAGGAATGTAAGGATGGATGAGCTCTTGCAGATTCTCTGGTGCCACACCTTGTTTGATTTTAAAGATGTAACACTGGGTTTTAAATTTAATTCTTTGATCAATTCGAAGCCAGTGAAGGTAACATAAATACGGCGAGATGGAAGCCTGTCTAGGAACTTGACACAGAAGGTGTATTGCAGAGTTCTGTACTACCTGTAGCTTTCTCAGTACCGTTTGGCAGCTACCGAGATAGAGAACATTGCCGTAATCGAGGCGAGAGGTGATGAGTGCCTGGACTACCGTGCGTTGGGTTGAGGCAGGAAGCATCCAAATGATCTTACGAAGCCAACTCAAGATCGTGAAACAGATGGCAGCAACACTCGCCACCTGTTGTCTCATAGAGAGACTATCATCAATAACGATGCCCAGATTACGAGCATGGGTGACAGGTAGGGTAAAGGAACCCATTTCCTGAGGCCAATGGTAAGGGCACCATAGGTCCTTGTGCTTACCCAGGATAAGGACCTCAGTCTTATCCCCATTTAACTTCAAAAAGTTAAGGCGCATCCACTCTGTCACTTGCCGTAGGACGCACTGAAGGGCAGATGTCATAGCATCTTTAGTGGTGGAAAACGAAAAGACAATCTGCGTATCACCCCCATACGAATATAGGGAAAGACCCGCCTCTTCCACAATCCCTGCCAGAGGTCTGACATAGATGTTGAAGAGCAGGGGGCTTAAAATGGATCCCTGTTGGACTCCATGTGCTGATACGCAGAGCTTGGATGATGCCTTAGCAGAAAAGACTTGAAAAGTGCAACCATCAAAGAATGAAGCAAACCAGGATAGGGCAGTGCCGTCCAGCCCAAGAGACCTAAGGGGGTTAAGCAAGATGTTATGCAACACAGTGTCGAATGCGGCACTCAAATCTAATAGAATGAGTGCCACAGTTTCCCCTTGATCTAAATGCTGGCGCAGTTTCTCAGTAACCCCAAGCAGAGCGGTTTCAGTTGAAAAGTTGGCTCTGAACCCAGATTGCGGATAATAAAGAAAGCCAACTTTGTCTATGTGTTGTGTCAGTTGAGTATTGATATATTTCTCCAAAATTTTGGAGAAAGCCGGAAGCAGAGATATAGGTCTAAAGTTAGATAGTACAGAAGGATCTGCTCTGGCCTTTTTCAACAAAGGGATGACCATGGCTCGCTTCCACTTGGGGGGTACCAAGGCCACCCACATAGAGGCGTTAAGAAGATCGATAAGGATGCCTTTAGATGTGGCAGAGAGCTGATAAAGGATGTTAATAGGAAAAGGATCAAGAGGAGACCCAGATTTAATACTGTTTAAACAATTTTGGAAAGACGCCTCTTCAAATGGGTGCCAGGAAGAAATCTTGGTTATCTGGTCACAATTACTGTGATATGTAGGGTTAAATGCAGAAGCCATACTACACAAGGAACGGGAAGGAGCAGAAATTGACTTGTAAATAAGTTCAACCTTCTGAATAAAGCAGTCAGCAATGTAGTTACATTGATTTTCATCAAGGACAAGAGGAGGTGGGATGGTATCAGAGCCAGCTAACTTCTTCACTACCGAAAATAGAGCCCGAGGACGATTAGATTCCTTAGTTATTGTGTTAGCAACGTAAAAAATGCGTGCCTCTTTACACGCTGAATGATAACTTTTAAGAGCAGCTTTGTAAACATCTTTACAAGTTAAAGAGTATGATCCCCTCCATCTTCTTTCTAGTGCTTTACATTTAGACTTAATAACTTTAAGATCATTTGTAAACCATGGGGCAGGGGGGTGATGAGTAAAGCTGTGTTTGGGTACAGGGGGCAGACAGATGTCATTGGCATTAGTTAGCCAGTCCGAGACAGCAGTATTTAATGAAAGCAAAGGTAAAGTGACATTAGGTATGCTAGTAGACAGAATAGTATTAAAAGACTCCATATTCAACTTGCCCCAAGATCTGAGACTACCTGAGCTAGTTGGAGGGGCCACTACCCTAGATGTGGAAGGCTGCAGGTTGAATGGAATTATAAAATGGTCGGACCAGTCTAACTGAAGCGCAGGAGTACTACAGTCATAGCAAAGATTGGACAAAATTGGATCCAGAAGGTGTCCCGCCTTATGAGTAGGGCCCTGATTGCATAACCGAAAGCTTAGAGCCTCCAAATCAGATTAAAAAAGTGCAGCAGATGTTATTCTGAATAAATCTAGGTGAAGGTCACCTAGAATTGTAAAATTCGCTGCCTTTAAAATAAAGGGAGCAATAAGGTCAGGGAAAGTGGAGATCCAGGGGCCGGGCTTCCCCGGAGGGCAATACATTAAAATGCCAGACAAGGTCAGCTGAGGGGATACAGAGAGTTTAAACAAAGCCGCTTCACACTCTGTGATGGAAATAGCTTCAAATTTACAGAAATGAGTAGATTTATAAATTATAGCAATCCCCCCGCCTTTGCCTGTGTCTCGATCTTTCCTGGCGATGACATATCCAGGAGGAAGAGCAGTGGCAATGTCGGGGCCCGAACTGGCACGAAGTCATGTTTCGGTCAGAAAGAGTGCATCTGGATGTTCAGTACTAAGAAGTTCAAAAATATGCTGCTTATTTTTGGCCAGAGAACGACAGTTAAGGCTTAAAAAGTACAAATTCTGGTGGCATGCCATTTTGGCAGAGGTGGTGCTGTGACAGACCTGAAGGCCAGTTCTGGAAATATTGTTTATAAGACGCATAGGACCCAATGTCAAATTGCATTGAATGCAAGAATATATATAGTTACAATAAATGCTTTTCAGTTAACAAGATGAACGATTTCTGTTAAGGTAATGCAAATGTAGAAGAAATAATAAAGTAACCAATTTTAAAAAAGACAACAATTTTATTACATTAAAGGACTACTTTTATTTTGCATTTCACTGCTGTTAATCTTCTAACCTGGGTTGTCTATTCGTCCTACTGTTATCTTTTATTATCAACAAATAGACATACGGCAAGAAAAAGCCCACTGATTTGCGCTACAACCAGGACCATAATTTGGGCGGTCTCGTGTTGAACGCAAAGTGTGTGGGAGAGAGGTGTAAATACGAAGGTGCACATCAACAGGTTTTTACCTCATGCTTCTACACCAAATTGTGGCATGATGACCGTGGTTAGTTGTGTGAATGAGATCATGAGTTCCCACTATGTATTGTTACTCACCACAGTGAGTGGTGAGAGCATCCCTAACGTCATTTCTAAAACAATCTCAAGTGAATGAAAGGAGTATAATGCACATATTGTTCACAATGAACTCTCTTTTTTGCCATAAGGGATGTAGGCCGCGATGCATTACCCTCTGCAACCATATATGTACAGATTGATTTGATTGATTAGAAACAGCACCGTTTTAAGGGGCAACCACTGACCCCACGGATAAGGTCTCAGGCAGTTTTGGACCACTATATACTTTCTTTTTCATAATATATGTCCCATAAAGAAAGTACTGATGTTGAGGCATCTCCAAGCCCCATAGGAAGCAATATGAGCATGAATTTTCCCTCCTCCAAATAGGATTAGTGTGGGTCACCTTTCAGCTGGTGTGTGACTAGAAATGACATCGCGCCCTCCGTGACCAGGAAGCCAACTCTTAAGAAAGAAAACCTGTGTTTTTCACACTGCTAAAGTCATATGTGACGGTAACATGTAAGCTCATGAGGGTTTCCAAGCACTTTCACTCTTCATGTTTTTTCTGTTTGAAGTGGTGTGCCGTGACATTGTGCTTGCATACCCACATTTTTAGTTGTAATAAAAGTATATGCTGATTATTTTATGTCAATTGCTTCCCAATTAGGAGTGTGTAGAACAGTAGATCTAGTTCCAGGTATGATTCACCTGGGTTAAAAGGTAGCTTACACCTTTATTAGTATTCTGTTTAAGTGACTATTAGAGCCACAGAAACTAGTTTTAGGGATCCGCAAGCCCTGAAGTATGTCCCAGACTTTTAGGCTACCATCATTGGGAAGATACATGATGGCAGATGGGAGACGGGTTTGAGCCATTGTCCACAGTATACCCACTTGCGATTGTTTTTAGATACACTCAGTGTCCTCTTGAATAAAGGTAACAACCATGGAACACCAAGGTATTTTTAGTTCATCTGGATCCAGCCTTTGTCCAGTAGTTTTTATCTAAGATCTCCCTCCTTCCTTTAAAATCTTTGACAAGGTTGAGTCCACCGTATTGGCATTGACCTACAGAATGAGGAGAGGATACCGATGATGAAGAATGACACTATTATGTGTGTGAGGTTTTATCTGCCATAAAGTATGACTTTCTACAGATATGTGGCAGACATCCTGTGACATCCAAACTCTGGATTCCTGATTGTTCCTAGAATATTAGGAAATAGTGTACTCTTCTTTCTTCTCATTATTTTTCTGACGCTACCATACCTAATTTTGTGATTTAATTGCATTTATTATTACTCACTGCTTGTATTTTCTTGTTCTCTTGTATATTTCGTTTTCCTCTTGTCCACTGAAAAACGTCTGCTAACATTTATGACATACAGCTTATATATTTTGCTTCCTCCTCCACCTAACTAATTGTGTTAAATACTCTACACACATTTTTGGGCTGGGTCAATTAATACAACCAGAATAAACATACATATATAGAATACATGCATATCCATTAACTAGAAAAGTGTTTCTATTAATTCAGTGCAAATGTAAAATTTATGAAAAAATAGAATGGTAACCGATTTCAAAACTACAACAACCTTTTTAAATAAGGAATTACTTGAATTGTATGTAAAGTCACACTAACTACATATTGTGATTTTTTTTCTCGCTTTTGCATAAAGAATTTGAATCTCAAGTGTGGTGTTTTCGGACTGAGCTGTAAAAGGAACACAACACCTTCATGCTTCATGGGGATCTTTGTCAATCCCCAAAATATTGGAAATGTACTTCAGGCATTAAAATACAGGCACAAGAGTAGATTTCAGCTTTTTAACAGTCCTACTTCTTGAATCATAAGCTGAACATCTTTCTGACTATACTTTAGGAACAGATTAAATAATAAATGAAAGGTTACTTCAGCCCTGATTACACGTTTGTTAGAATAAGGTGGGATATTCTGAGTTGACAGCAGGAAAACGAGGCATAGCATGTGGAATTGTTTTTGCCTCCGATAAAGTTCAGCAGGTTTGAACTTACCAGGAGAAAACTGCATGGGTGTGATAATTATCATACAACTTGTGATTCCAAATCATGTCTAAAATGAGGGCATAGCATGTGATTATTACAACAAAACACATTTTTGAACCCTAAATTAGATATCTTTGTGACAACGTATTGCAGACAAGAATCAACCCTCATGGCGTTGCACATCTATACTCAGAACTAACAATCAACAACAAGGAATGAGAACAGGGACGTAACACAGGCCCCTGCATCTCCCACGATAAAATCCGGAGCGGGGGCCCCTCCATGAACATTGCAGGGGGGCCCTTAAACTTTCATTAGACCACTGAATGACAAATGTTTGCTTTAAGAAAACACATGCAGGACCTGAAAATGTGTAGAACTGGTGTCACTACCCTATAGTTTGATGACACCCAGTGTTGTTTCCTGAAGGCCTGTGAAGATCTTCATCCAAGTATCTCTTTCCCTAGTGAAACACCCTCAATGTTTTCATCATTTCCTTGCAGTTTGTTCACAGAAGTTAACTTAGAGAAAGCTGAAGGCTCCTACACATTTATTAAAATGTGTGTACTGAATACAGTTAGTTGGAGTGTTCCTTCACAACGCTAATGCTGATTGGCCTACAACATCACTTCTGATCATTCTGAAGTTTAAAACAACCCAGTAGTTGATACCTCCACTAGTCACGCTATCTCTGCGAGTTGAACAACTGCGCAAGTTTAAGCTCCACCATATACACTCCTTTACAAGTTGTCAGGAAACAGGTTCGGCACAGACGACTGTTTAAGCATAGGACTAACGGGCCGGAGATTGTGGCAAATGGGATAATGGAAATTGCAGTTTGTGAACAGTAGACCGCAATTTAACTGACTAACTCACCATGCACTCACCTCCGTGGTTTTTGGTACTTTTCTGATGTATTATGGGTAGAATCAGCAGTTAAGCCCATTTCTGGCATGAAACCTTTTCATGGCGATGTGTTTGCATGTGTTATCCACCCCTCCTTCTTATTGTTTTCTCCCTCGAGTAAGGGACTCCTTAGCACTCCTTTGCCTATATTGTGCTTTGTTGTGCTCTATACAAGGATATCTACATATTGCTTACTTCTGCTCTTCATTAGCCTTGTCTGTGATGGCGTCCTGTGGTTCTCATCTGGTTGCCAGGTCTATTGGAGGGCTCAACATAACAGCATCTACTGCTGAAACCGTTAAGCCTGCTTAACTTCTATATCCTATGAGTTCACTTTTACCCTCATAGGTTGATCTGTGCCTTCCCTTGCATGTGACGAATCCATTCTGAGGTTGGGATCCAGTCCAGTGTTTCTCCGCAAGCATCCTTCCCTATTTTCCTCCATGTGTGAAGCATCTTCACACATCCCTGTATGTGTTTAGAGACAACAGGGGTTTTCAATGGGTCCGCTCATCAGGAACCTGACACAAGTTTAACTTGATCATAAGGTTAGCAAAGCTTAAGGAATAGAGATACCTTACACTAAAAACAGACCACATTAAGGGTTCACAATACACAAATAATGACTCACATCACTGCTTTAACAAAAACCATTACAGTGAAATAAATGATATTGCCTTAGAACTGTTTGAGAGTGTGCTAAAAACACATTTTCATGCTGCAGATAGAGCAGAATGTCACGTGCTTCATAAAATAATTTCTTAAATAGCATGTGAGGTTATTCTTGTAAAGCTATTTTGGTGTTATTTACCATACACATTTAGCAATGATGAAGGCAAGCACCTCAACTTTATGGAGAAAACAGAAAACTAAGTGCTTAATTTGTGCAGGTGGTAACAGGGACCCATTTTTTCTCAACAGACTTTGGCCCACAGCAAGAGAGGGAAAGACAGTAACGGAAAAAGGAGGAAGAGTAATGAACGGAAGGATGAAAAGAAACCTGGAAGAGTGAGTTGAAGAGACATAAAGTGTAAGGTGGTGGGTGAAGGAGGATAAAGTGGAATCAACATCTAGACATAACTGGTATTGAGAAACCATAGAGTATATTAGTGCCAGTGGTGGGTTCCTAAGGTAACCTTTGGGCCCCTGCATTTATTTGAATGTATTTATTTATTTACAAATTGTGGAGAGCCTTACAATTAAACAACAAGCTTCTCAGTTCACACTGCCAGCTATGTTTTCTTTGGAGCTTCAGGGTGAGGACACCTAACTTGGATTTTGATAAACCAGCTGGTGGACACCCAGCCTTCAGAAGTAATCATTTTGGCCATTTGCGTGCTGCTTGCAGCTTGGCCGTAAACTCGGCCCTGGCAGATGTAATCGTTTCACACGCTTTTATTGTAACATGCCTATTAACCTTTAGGCTGAGATAAGCTGGCAGCCTTCCACCCCACACACTGCGCATGTTCAATGCACCTTGTTTGGTTTGTTAAGTGGCTACCCGATTAAAACTGTCACGAGAAGTCTCGAAATGTGCACTCTCGAGGCTGTATCTTAAGTATGAATAGCATAGCACAATTCATTCATAATTTAATTGAGAGGTAAATATGGAACAAACGAACGGGATACCAGAGACTGAAATGGGATAACTGACAAAGAGAACATGAATGCGTCAGAGACGGACGGCAGGCGTCAGCACATCTGAGGACATTCACAGGACCATTCTAGCAAGTTAACATGCACATTCTTGACTGTGCTCACTTCAACGCCATACTCTCTGATTTTCCTTTTTCTGCTATATTTTCCATTTGTGTTTGATAAGGTAGAGTAACTGATTGTTCCGAGCCTTTTTATTGAACAGGTTATTGTCCCCTATTTTCCCCTATGAGACGACACTTCACTGCACATGGGGGGAGGGTTGTATATTTTTTATTGTACGTGTTTGCTGGACTTCTATTGTTTTTGACGTCATTATATTTTAAAACAATACAAAGAAAAACTGTTAGTATCAAATAGCAACAAATAATGAATGAAAGCAGCACAATAAGAGAGATCCAGTACCATTTCGCACGATCTGGTGGCTCAGCGAACTAATGAATCCACTACATGGTTCTGTTTTTTACCCCAGGGTCGCAGGTTCCGTTCTGGAAATTCCACAGTGCAGTTTACACTTCCCAGATTGAGAAAGTGATCACCACTGAAAAGAGTGGTTACAATTAAGTATGAATTATGAGTAAATAGTCAAAACAAAAATTCTCTACCACAATAAATAACATGCGCTAAAAATTGCTAATATATACAGCCAGGGAGCTGGCCAGAAGACAAAGGCATATCACAGTAAGGAATTTAGAAACATATCAAAATGTTATTAATAATTCATTCACAATAATAGATAATACATAAGCATAACACATCCCACGCAACATACACTCGCACATTCACACCAACAGTTTCACACCAACCAATTCATACTCTCGCATACCAACAACTCTGGTCATGACTTCAGCCATAATCATAACAACAATACGAAGAATAAGCAGAAATGGACCAATTTTAACAGGGGCAAATTGCAATGATAATAGTCTATAAATGGATAAATCCCCTATTGTTTATGTGGCACCAAGCATATCCAAGGCCAACGGATAACACGTAAATTATGGTAATAACCACAAGTACGAATAGTAGATATGATATGGTCCATAAGAGTGGAAACAACACCGACGCGCGTTTCGGTGTTCGACCCGGTGTGGGTCTCACCTTCCTCAGGGTGAGGGAGTCCGAGGGCGTGACTGTGGGACATGCCTACGAAAAATACAGATCATCAGATATACAATGTTCAGAGAAATCAAAAGGATAAACGCAATAAACATAATGGTATAGATATAACATGCATGCCAACATTGTCAAGTACAGCTCAGCTACCAAAAGGGTAAGTTTAAATAATATGGTACCCAGAAGCACAAGAAAAGACAAACTTCAATAGAATACACAACATATATGCACAGGGTGTAGAAAGAATTAATTAAATAAGGAAGGACAGCCACCAGTGTCTCTAGATGGAAAAAAGAAATGTGAATGAAAATACCATAGATTATGCAGGGTAAGAGTGATAATATAATCCAGTGAGGCCAAAACGTTCAAAGAAACACCACATAATAGGTCACCAAAAGGCAAGGAGATGAAAGCTTACTCAGCATGGATTAGATTAAAACAGTAACTACCTGAACCTGTAGTCAGGCTAGAAAAGAACCTCAATTGAGAAGAGAACGATGTCTGGATGAAGGTAAGAAGAACATCTATGAAAATGAAAATGAAATGAAAATGAAAAAGAAAAATGATTAAAAAGTTCAGTGGGCATAGAGCCAAAAGGTAAAAAGTGGAATGGTGGGAAGCTAATAGGCACACACGAGTCTTACCCTGAATACAAATATGTGAATCAAGACAACAGCAAGATCCTCCGTTTCAAATGAAGATAATGCAGCATATAAAGAAAAGGGGGACGACCCTCCACGCAACTTCATAAATGAAGCTCTGCCTAGTGTAGAAGGAATAAGTAAAAGGCTGACTAATGTAGCGTGAGCACCAGTACGTTCTTCAAGTCCATATATTAAATGAGGAACAAAACAAAATGGCAAAAGGTTGAAAAAACACTAGTAACACTAAGGGCCGAAAGATAAGACAAACGGGCAAACATAAACGGGAAACGCCTCACTTTAGAAACAACGGGCCCATCCAGTTTTCTATCCAGTTAAGTGGTGCAGTGGCAGAGATAAATCGCAGACAAAGGGTAAAAAAGTCGGCGACTCCGAGGGAGATGTAAAGCCAGGGCCGCTGGGTATTAGCAAAAAATACAGATAATTAGAATCCCAGCCATTCTGGTTCGGGTGAAGAACAAATATAATTAGGATGCTGGTCGGCCTATGTACGCGGAAAAAGACAGGAAGAAACGTCTCATCAACAAGCGCATAGCCGTATTTGCTCAGTGTACCATTCAGGCGTCGTATCGAAGCTGCCACCAGATGGAGAAAAAGCGTGGCTTTAAATGCTAGAGCCAGCGAAGGGGGAATGTAACCACACCTATACAGGGATCAGCTGGCGGATGACGAAAGCGAGGCTCGTCCCAGTCCAAGCGACTCTCTAAAAATAATAATGCTTGAGATTAGGACACTAGGTAGTAAAATGGAGTAAAGAACAAGGGATCCTCTCAAAAGGGCACAATTATTCAATAAAAACTCAAACTAACATCTCGAAGGGGGGATGTGCCTTCGTCTTTTGGCCAGCTTCCTGGGTGTATATATTAGCGACTTATAGCGCATGTTATTTATTGTGGTAGATAATTTTTGTTTTGAGTAGCTTGTCTTTTCCCCTGACTTTTCTCCAACCCTAGTCGCTTCAGGGGCCCCCTCTGCCTGAGTGGTTATTTTGTCACAGCCCTGTGCTGTGGGGGATTCTCCTTCTCCGTTGTTGGTATCCTTGCACACTGTTATCTCTCTTTTTTCTGTTTATTGTGTCTTTCTTATTTCTTTCTCCTTAGCAGTTTATTATTTATTTTTTATTCCTCCTTGGGCTCACTGTGCCTGCTTGTTTGTGTTATTTTTTTCCCTAGATGGTGCTATTTGATTGTCTTTTTCTATTGTGAGATTTTCTCTGTATTTTGTTACCTGTTTGATTGCACATATTTCTCATCTTATTAACTCTGACTGATGGAAAGTATTAAGATGATCTGTTTTGCCCAACTCCTTGGCCAAACTGCAGGTAACGATAGACCATTCACCTTCTCCAAGCGTCTAAATGAGGAATGGACAAAACTATTTAACCTCAGAAAGAAATCCAAACGTACCGAATCGCACGCAAACTTTATGCTCGTATACTTAAAAGCTGGTACTAGCTGGTTTATTCCCTGAAATCAGACAGTTCCTGGAAAAATGGGCCCTCATTTCCAATAGATGTTCCATGGACTGGATGATACTTATCATCGAAACAGCCAGGGAGGTGGTCAGCTTATTAAACAAAGAAATACAGGATCTAGAAGAAAAATTGAAACAAACCAATGGCATTGAGGAAGGTAAAAGGAAGCTTGAGGAAATCTCTCTTGAATTAGACTCCTTCAGTGATTATCTCCTGTAGAGAAAAACAGAGAAACTCAGGAAGGATATACTCCTCTTACAAGAAAAAGCCTACCCCCATCTTGCTGAAAATTTCTACTCCTCTAACAGTGAAAATCAAGATAGTTGCAATACTAACAATTGGGGAAATAGACGTATCACCACTTTTTCTGATACTACCGATTCTGAGGGCGAAGGATGCTCAACCCAAGGCTATCAACCCAGACAGGATTTTGAGAGACCTTCAACGAGTAATCATCATTTTTTAGACAATCACCAGGGCAATTATCACCCCAGATTTCGGAATCAACACCAGAGAGATTTCTATAAGGAACAGGAACCGCCACAAAAATACATCCAGACCCGGAACCAACAATATTGGCGAAAATAAACTCTATTCTGGTTTTCAACCTCTCCTCTTGTAAAATTGACTCCACCTCAGAGACTCTTCTCTCTACAGGTCTCTCTTTTTCAATAAATTTGAATTACTGAAAGATCTTCATGCCTTTTTTTGCAGAATAAGATTGAACATTTTCTTTCAAGAGAGTCCCGATATTAATATTGACAACAACTTATCTGGCCTTAAACCTCCTTCGAGCTTCACTCCAGGATTGGATATGGTCGGAAATGAGGTTGAGGTGTTTGAAAAAGCAGTGATCACCAAAATCTCCAAAACCTTGAGATTTGTTCCAAAACCCTCATTCAATACCATCTGAGAGGAGAACTTTGCTCTTCAAACATTGAAAAACAGTAAAGACCTAACCATCAAACCTTGTGACAAAGGGGGTGGTATTGTTTTATTTGACACAAGCTCTTATGACAACAAGATGTATGATCTCCTTGAATCATGTCGTCATTACAAAAAGATTGTGTCCAACCCAGAATCCAACCTTAAGCATCGAATTTTAAGGATGTTAGAGCTAGCTGTGGAGAGAGGTGATATCTGCCAGAAAGAGGCAGAATTCCTCACCCCCCTGTTATACGCGCATACTCATGATATACGGTCTGCCTAAGACACACAAAAATGAGACCAATCCCCCTTTGAGAGCCATTGTCTCGACTATAGGGGCCACCACAGAACCACTATCAAAGTATGTGAACCCGTTCTTGCAACCATTAATAGCGAGATTGCCTTCTTTTGTTAAGGATACTGGCCATTTTATTTTGAGAATTGATCAGAACAGTGAATTGTTGGGTACTATGGACCTGGAGTCCTTATATACCAACATTCCTCAACGTGAGGCACTGCAAGTCATCAAGGAATACGTGGAAGTTGAAGATAGCTGCAACAACGCACAGTTCATACTTCAATGCCTTGACATAGTTCTCAGTGAGAACTTCTTTGAATTCAATGGTAGCTTCTACCAACAACGACCGCAACTCCAGCACCCTGCTCGACAACCTCGCCAACCTGGGACTCAAGCAACTGGTGTCCACCCCCACCCACCGCGCCGGACACACACTCGACGCAGTCTTCTCCTCCAGCAAAGACGTCAGCTTCAGCCACGCCACTGAGCTTCAATGGACGGACCACAGCTGCGTCCACTTCACCTTCAAGAGAACGACGACCCACCACCACCAGCAACAGACCGCCCGCAGAAGCTGGAACAAGATCACAGCAGACCAGCTCGCCACGTCCCTGAGCCAGCACCCTCCTGCCAGCTCAGCAGACCCCAGCCAGGCCGCCGACAACCTCACGAAGTGGATCAGCATCTGCGCGGACGAGCTCGCCCCTCTGAGGACCCCGCCTAGCAGACCCGGCAGCAAGAAGGCCCCATGGTTCACCGACGAACTCAAGAGCTCCAAGAAGAACTGCCGAGCCCTCGAGAAAGTCTGGAAAAGGGAACCGACACCGGACAACAGGACCTCCTTCAAACTCGCCACCCGGAAACACCACCAGCTGATCCGCGCCGCCAAGAAAACAGCATTCAAGGACCGGCTGGACAACAACGCACACAACTGCAAGGAACTCTTCAACATCGTGAAAGAGCTTTCCAACCCCAGCGCAGGAAACAACGACATCACCCCATCGCAAGACCTCTGCAACTCCCTCGCTTCATACTTCCACAACAAGATCGCGGACATACACAACAGCTTCAACAACCAACCAACGCACACCATGACCGAACAACCACCCCCCACCACCACCCTCCACGCCTGGACCCCGATCAGCACCGAAGACACCATCCGCACGATGAACTCCATCCACTCCGGATCACCAACCGACCCCTGCCCTCACCACGTCTTCAACAAGGCCGACGCTGTCATCGCACCCCACCTGCGAGACATCATCAACACATCCTTCGACACCGCCACCTTCCCTGAGAGCTGGAAGCACGCCGAACTCAGCGCTCTACTCAAGAAACCAACAGCGGACCCCACCGACCTCAAGAATTACCGCCCCATCTCGCTCCTCCCGTTTCCAGCCAAAGTCATTGAGAAGACCGTCAACAAGCAGATGGCCGCCTTCCTCGAGACGAACGGATCCCTCGACCCCTCACAGTCCGGCTTCCGAGCCAATCACAGCACCGAGACCGCCCTCATCGCCGCCACCGATGACATCCGAACCCTGATGGACAAGGGAGAAACAGCGGCCCTCATCCTCCTAGACCTCTCCGCGGCCTTCGACACGGTCTGCCACCGCACCCTAGCGCAGCGCCTTGACAACGCCGGAATCCAGGGGAAGGCACTGGAATGGATCATCTCCTTCCTCGACGGAAGAACACAGAGAGTCCGCCTACCACCGTACAAGTCAGAGGCCATCTGTGATATAGTCCATTGGTTGTGGCCGAGGTGTGTGGCCCTCCGTGTACACACAGCAATCTGGTACCCTCACAATGTGTTTTGATCTAATCCCTGCTTTGTAAGCTTTCATCTCCTTGCCTTTTGCTGATCTATTATGTGGTGTTTCGTCGAACGTTTTGTCTCACTGGATTCTATTATCACTCTTACCTTGCATAATCTATGGTATTTTCATTCACATTTCTTTTTTCCAGCTAGAGACACTGGTGGCTGTCCTTCCTTATTTAATAAATTATTTCTGCACCTTGTGCACATTATATTGTGTATTCTAATAAAGTTTGTCTTTTCTTGTGCTTCTGGGTATCATGTATAATTATTTAAATTTACCCTTTTGGTAGCTGAGCCGTACTTGACAATGTTTGCATGCATTTTATATCTTTACCATTATCTTCATTGCATTTATCCTATTGATTTCTCTGAAGATTGTGTATCTGATGATCTGTATTTATCGTAGGCATGTCCCACAGCCACGCCCTCGGACTCCCTCGCCCTGAGGAAGGTGAGACCTACACCAGGTCGAACACCGAAACTCGTCTCGGCGTTGTTTCCACTCTTATGGACCATATCAATTCTACTATTCACACTTGTGATTATTACCATAATTAAAATGTTATTGGTTAGCCTTGGATATGCTTGGTACCACGTAAACGATAGGGGATTAATCCATTCATAGACTATTATCATTGCAATTTGTTTCTGTTAAAATTGGTCCAGTTGTGCTTATTCTTTGTATTGTTATTATGAGTATGGCTGAAGTCCTGGCCTACAGGAGCTGTTGGTATGCGAGAGTATGAATTGGTTGGTGTGAAACTGTTGGTGTGAATGTACAAGTGAATGTCACGTGGGATGTGTTATGCTTATGTATTATCTATTATTGTGAATGGATTATTAATAAAATGTTGATATGTTTCTAAATTCCTTATTGTGATATGCCTTTGTCTTCTGGCCAGCTCCCTGAGTGTATATATCAGTGACTTATAGCACATGTTATTTATTGTGGTCGAGAAATTTTGTTTTAAGTAGCATGTCTTTTCCCCTGACTTTTCTCTACCCTATTTGCTTCAGGGGCCTCCTCTGCCTGAGTGGTTATGAGTCAATAGTGCCAAGGTGCGCGACAGGGTGAAAGTGTAGACTCCTGGGGCGTTATGTTTCTGGGATCCTATACCGCCAGTGAAAGGTGTTGGTGAGATAATACACCACTAGAAGACCCGCCCAGTGCTTTGTAATGTCACCAAAATCCGGAGACGAAAAAAAAACTTTATAAGCGTCCCAATGATTGAAATCCTGAATTCAAGGCAACGAATTCCTGTCTGTGAGGTATGAGAAATAATTATTGAGAATACGGAGCACAAGTTAATCCTCATTTATTGTTAAAAGAAAAATGACGAGCACATTACAATTATAAATTCATTGCATTTCAAGTTACAAATTAGCTATTAGCCTGCCAAAAGAGTGAGAAGGCTCCAGGCCCAGCTCTCCCCCTGCAGCTGCATCGCTCCTGCTCCTGTCATCTCTTTGCATTTTCCCTTGTTTTTTGAGTGCTGTTTCCTTGCTTTCCCTCGTTTCACTGCTTTCCCATTGCTCCTCCCGTTTTTAGTGCATTCTCCTTGCTTTCCCTTAGTTTTCATTGCTTTCTCCTAGTTTCCCCACCCCCATTTTTTGAGTTCCTTCTCCTTGCTTTCCCGTTGTTTAAAAAAAAGTAGTTAGCAACTCCAACACCTTTAAACCCTCAGAGGAATCCTTCATTGATTGATGGGCTTTTGAGAAGCAGGTCCCTCTCTCATCAAGCCAGGGAGAGAGGGGGCGTGGCTTGGGCGCCGATGGCGATGGTCGCCTGAGAGCTCGGCTCCGGGACTGAGCCCGAGATTATCCTGTTAATCGGAGGCCGCGGGGCACCCTAGCCCCCGCAAATCGTTGTTCAGCCCAACTGGACCCTGCTGGGACGCCTGGCACAGCCTGGACGGGTGTGATCCGCCCGAAACTTGAAGTTTGTGGTCCCGCGGAGAGCGACCCAATATGGCGCCCGGACCCCTTGGTCCCCTTGGACGGGACCATTAGCCTGAGAGAACGTCGCTGGTCATGGCGTGCCCTCCGCTCTTGTGTTATCCTGGAGAGTGAGGAGCTGGACTTTGCACTGCTGTGACTCTGATATTGGTAACTGCGCCCGGGCGGTCGGAGGCCCCTACCATAGTGGACCCCGGCACACGGACGCCTGGAGGGCCTGACGGGGGTGCCGACCCCCGACGCGGCGCTTGGCTGCATCCCCCGTTCGACCCGATCCCATGGGAAGCACAACCCCCTGGCGTCAAAAAATCTCTGGTGGTGTAGGTGGCCCTCGTTCCAGATCCTCGTCAGCCGGACGGGCCTACCCGGCCTGGAGCCGAGTGTCTCCGCCTCCTCCTCGGCGCTCTCAGACGACACGGGGGTGGCGCGAACCGAAACTGAGGCGACCCGCCTGGCCCTGGAGAGGAGGAACACCGGCCCTCACCCCGAGGGCCTGCATTTGGGGGAGTTATAGTCGGCGCCCGCACTGGGTGGCGCCCTCCTCTGAGTCCACACTGTGCACTTCCAGCGGCATGGGGAAGCCGAGAGGGACCAAGGGGGCCACCCCGGCGGCCTCTGACTCGGAGACCACGGACAAGGAAGGCCATGGAAACCCGGGGAGCGCTGGTGGCGCGCCGCTGCAGCAACAGTTTGATCGCGTCCTGGAGGCGATTGTGACCACACGCTCGGCCCTCCAGCAGGACATTGCCCAGGTGGCGACGAGCCTGGGCCTCCTCAGGGCGGATCATGGCAAGCTGTCGGACAGGGTCAAGGAAGTGGAGGGCTCGGTGAAGACCTTGGAGCCGGCGCAGCGCACTTTGGCCGCGGCAATGAAAGATGCCCTGACCCGGATTTCTGCCCTGGAGCAGCGAGCGGAGGATGCGGAAGGCCGTAACAGGCGCAACAACATCCGTGTGGTGGGCCTGCCGGAGAAGATCGAGGATGGCGACATGGTGGCCTACTTGGAGGCCTGGCTCCGAGACACAGTGGCCCCAGAGGGCCTATCCTCTTTCTACACCCTTGAACGAGCTCATAGAGTCCCAGCGAGGCCACCGCAACAAGGCCGAGCGCCGCGCCCGGTGGTGGCGCGCCTCCTCCATTTTCGCGACAGGGACCTCATTCTCAATGCCGCTAGACATAATGGCCACTTCAAGGTGGAGAACAGCCAGGTGAACATCTTCCCGGACTACACTTATGAAACCCAACGCAGGCGGTTTTCATTCTTGGCGGTCAAGCGCGAGCTTCGGAGCGAGGGCATCCAATACTCGCTCTTATTTCCTGCACGGCTCCGCGTCATTGTCGATGACAAATCTCAATTTTTTGATACCCCGGAAGATGCCTGTAATTGGCTTGAACTTTATAGAGCTGGGAAAGATGGCTTTGCCTCCACATCTCAGCCAACGGCGGAGCCAGGACGGCGACGGCGATCCACGAGGGTGCGGGGTCGACGGGGCCGGTCGGGCGGCCCTTCTACTGCGGAGACGTCGACGGAGCGGAAGGGGGTACTGGAGGTGCTGTCTGCGTTGTCTGGTTCACGAGATGATACCATCGCGGAAGAGGAGAACCCTGGTGGCGAGGGGGCATCGACGGACTCGGAGGACTCGGTGGCAGATAGCACCGGCACACCGGAGGTCAGGCCAAAATCGGCTGAGGACCTTCTTGATGGACAAGGTTGACGGGGTGAGCTGCATCCTTTTGGGTGGGGGCCCGTAGCGGGGGTGGCGGGAGCCGATGGTTCAGCATGATCCTCGAAGAAGCGGGGGGTGGGGTGCCTTGCCTTTGCCCCGAGGGTTTCCGTTGCTGTTTGGGGCTTGCATTAGTCCTGGTAGCCAGGGCATCGAGGGCCCACTGCCACCACCCAGCCCGCACCCGGCCCTTAAGGCCCTCCTACGGTGGCGACCGTAGGATTAGTTTGGGACGAAGGGTTTTCTGAGGGCTTGGTTTGGATGGGAACTAGATGGAATTATTTGGGTCCTGTTCTGGGGAGGGTGGGCAGGGGTTTGGTTAATGTAAGAGTTGTTGAGTTCTGGTTGGGGGAAATGACCGCCATCAGTGCTGGGGGGATTGTTGTATGCTTTTTGTTGAGACCCAGATGGGGAGACTTTGCACGAACAGTATGGGACAATGGCTGACGTTGCTAATATGAAGTGTATTACTTGGAACGTGCGGGGGCTTCATACCATGTCTAGGCGGCACAAAGTCCACGCTTATTTAGTGCGTAGGGGAATACAAATGGCGCTGCTGCAGGAGACCCATTTGACCAAGGCGGAAGGGGCGGC
This sequence comes from Lissotriton helveticus, assembly GCF_964261635.1. Taxonomy (NCBI): domain Eukaryota; kingdom Metazoa; phylum Chordata; class Amphibia; order Caudata; family Salamandridae; genus Lissotriton; species Lissotriton helveticus. The sequence goes on along the minus strand of NC_136057.1, from coordinate 566,910,072 downwards.
GCTACAGCGCAGATGGAGGGGGCAGGTCTTTCATACGTCGTACTCAGCGTATGCCAGGGGGACGCTAATCTGGATTAGGGCTGGGGTTCCCTTCCAGGTCACAGACTCAGTGGTAGATCCAGAGGGGCGCTACGTGGCCATCTCGGGTACTCTGGGGGGGAGGGCCCTGAACGTTTGCTGTGTTTACGCACCTAACATGGACCAGATTGCCTTCCTTTCTAGGTTATCGGGCTCGCTGGCCCACTTTTTCACGGGGCCCCTCCTGCTCGGTGGGGACTTCAATTCGGTAGTGGATGTGGAGACCGATCGTTCACACCCGCCCCTTCCTGATTCTCCGGTCCGCCGTGTGGCCAAGGGCCGTAGGGACTGGCAGGCACGGTGGGGTCTGACGGATATTTGGAGAGCGCAACACCCTGAGGCTAGAGATTACTCCTACTTTTCGGGTCTTCACGAGTTGCACGTTCGGCTGGACGGGTTTCTTGGCTCGACTGAACTGGTTTCAGCGGCCGTCCGTTCCGAATACTTGACTAGGACCGTTTCGGACCATAATCCCCTCCTGCTGGCCCTTCGCTGGTTTCCAGGGGCGCCGGCGGTGCCCACCTGGAAGTTACGCCCTGAGATCCTCGAGGACACTGTATTCAGAGCAGACTTAGGTGATAAGATCGAGGGGTATTTCGCGTCCAATGGGGGCTCTGCGAGCTCGAGGGCACTGGAATGGGATGCTTTTAAGGTGGTGGTAAGGGGTTATTGCATCTCCAAGAAGGTAGGGGTGAGGCGGGTTATCCTTGAGGACTTGGGCGTGGCTGATCGGAGGCTCCGTGAGTTGGAACTCCGCCGCCCCGGGCACCCTGAACTCCAGGGACGCACGGCGGAGGCAAGGGAGGCGGTGGCGGCTGAGGTTGAGCGGCTGCGCTGCTTCGACTACAAGGCCTATACGGTTCGGTCCCTTGCAGAAGGGGATAGGTCGAGCGCATTGCTGGCATGGCTGGCTAACCCTACGCGCCAGACCTCACTGACGACGTCCATGCGCATGGCGAATGGGTCCATGGTGCACACTCAACCGGAGATTTTAGGCTGCTACCGGCACTACTATGACCAGTTGTATCGCAGTCGTGCTGCCAAAGACCCTGACCTTCTCGAGGACTATCTGAGGCCCCTGGAACTCCCAGTAGTGGAGCCCGACGTGGCGAAAGCCCTGGGGTCCGATATTGAACTAGGGGAGGTCCGCAGCGCCATTAAGAAGATGGCGCGGAATAAGACCCCAGGCCTGGATGGTCTTCCTGTGGAATTTTACGCGGCCTATGCCGACCTTTTGGCTCCAAGACTGGTGACTGTTTACAGAGAGGCGAAGAGGCTTGGCCGACTGCCTGGCTCGATGCGCGAGGCCCTGGTGGTTCCCCTCCTCAAGCCGGGGCGGGACTCGACCGATCCGGCGTCCTACCGTCCTTTGTCGATGCTGACGGTCGATTATAAGATTCTGAGCAGCATCTTGGCCTCGAGACTGCTGGGCCATATGACCTCCCTGGTGCATGAGGACCAGGCTGGGTTCATCCCCAAGCGCAACACAACAATGAACATCCGTAGGCTGTTCCGCTTGCTGGGGGACCCGCTGGTGGATGCCCCGTGCCCGGTGGTCCTATCGGTGGACTTAGAGAAGGCGTTTGATAGCCTGGAATGGGACTACCTACACGCTGTGTTGCGGCGATTCGGTCTCGGCGAGGGCTTCATCAGGTGGACCGCGGTTTTATATACCTCCGCATCGGCCAGGGTTCGGGCGGGTCCGTTAATCTCCTCGGAGTACCCAGTAGAAAGGGGTACGAGACAGGGCTGTTCGTTATCCCCACTTCTCTTCGCGCTAGCGGTGGAGCCCCTCGCATTGCTACTCCGTTCGGGGGCGCATTACAGTGGGTTCTGGACACCTTCGGGCCCGCACCACGTTTCGTTATATGCCGACGACCTGTTGCTCTTCCTTGAGGACCCAGTCGAGGCCTTACATGGAGCTGAGACGGCGCTCACGGCGTTTGGGGTGGTCTCGGGCCTACGAGTGAATTGGGCCAAGACATGCCTTTTCCCGGTTCGCAATGGCACCCCTAATCCGGTCCTCAATAGAGAGCTTAGATGGGAACCTGACTGCTTCAGGTACCTGGGAGTGTACATCTATCATGATCCATCTGACCTCCTAGACGGAAACATTACCAGATGCAGTCGAGCTTTACGGGGGAATATGGACTTCTGGGCTACGCTACCGCTCTCGTTGGCGGGGCGGGTCGCTCTCCTCAAAATGGTGGCTCTTCCTCGGCTGCTGTACTATTTCCGGGCGCTACCGGTTTGGATCCCGCCAGCCACTTTTAGGCTCCTCCGGTCGATGATAGTCGGCTTCCTCTGGGGCTCGGGCCGCCGTAGAGTGGCCCTTAAGACCCTGATGAGGCCGAAAGCCGAGGGGGGACTCGCGGTGCCGGATCTTGAGAAATACTATCTGGCGGCGCAGCTCCAGACCCTCACCCAGGAGATTGCCAGGGAATTCCGTGGCCCGGAGGACAGGAGGGGTATAGGGATAGCCAGGCATGTCCTATCCTTCATAGCTCTACGCCAACGCTTGACCTTGCAGGATCTGACGTTGGAGGAAAAGACCCTTCGCCTATGTTGGAACCGGGCTCACGCCCGGGGACAATTGCGGATACCGTATGTGCCTGAAATGCCGTTGGGGATGTTGACGGCCTTGCCCCATGGCGGCGATTGGTCGCGTTTGGCGGACTGGGAAGACGCGGGGTTGCAGTTGGTGGGGGATCTTTATGAGGCTGGGGTACTTTTGCCCTTTCAGGAGCTCATTGACCGCTTCGGGATTCCCCACGGCGACTTCCTGTTGCATTCGGCCCTGGTCCGTGCGATCCAGGCACATTGGAAAGGCGGACGGGAGGAACCTCCTACGTCTCCGGTGTGCCAATACGTCATGATGTCTGCGGGCACGGTGAAGGCGGTCACCTGCCTCTACGGTAGGTTGATCAATGAAGGGCTGGCCCCCCTTACGACCCTGAAGGCCCGGTGGGAGGCAGACATAGGCAAGGAAATCCCGGAAGCGACCTGGTCTCAGCTCGTACGACGGGCCTGGAAGGGGACGCGCCACGCCCGTTTTCAGTTGGTCCACTATTACATACTCCATCGGGCATATCTGACCCCGGCGAAAATCCAACAGTACTTCGCCACGGGCTCAGCAACCTGCCCCAGATGCCCGGCGCCGGAGGCGGACCTCCTACATATGTTGTGGGCCTGCCCGGGTTTGTCCTCCTACTGGGTGGAAGTGGAGAGGACCCTGACGGAGGTGACGGGGAGACCACTATCGGTCGATGCGGCGGTGGGTCTCTTGCATTGGTTTCCACATACCCAAAAACAAAATTTCCAGTAAATTTATTGATTTAGGGCTTTTATTGGCCAAACGAGAGGTGACCAGGAACTGGAAGGCACGTGCTGGTCCGACTGGGAGCAGATGGCATAACGAACTCTTGAAGTGGGCGGCGGGGGAAAGCACGTTGAGATACCAACTGGCTGGGAGACAGCGTAACGAAAAAGCACAGGAGGCAGCGCTAGAATGGGAGACGCTAGTGCAGGCCCTCAGAGACTATTGCGCCCCTGGCGATTCTGATGGTGAGATTGCAGCGAGCCCTGAGTCCCGATAGGCGATTGCGTTTTCTGTTTCTGATACGCTCATCTTGGGTCTCTCACGAATCCCTTTGCGGCTGCTACCATACACTGATGGCGGGGGTGGGTTAGGGAGGGAATTTTCCCTTTTTTTGTACTGTAGTGTTTTATGGGTGGGACTTTCTTTTGGATTTTGGGGCTTGTTTAGAAAAGCAGATGACGGACAGTGGATCATCCGGACCAGCATTGCTCTCCTGCTGAGCTCCCGCTGGATTTTGTCGCCCAGCCTTTGGACTGTGGGCTGAATGATTATATATGAAAATGTGCTGCGGGGGGTGAGCGGGATGCGGTTAGTTGATTTCAGTGGAATGTTGGTGATGGTCATATATGTAACAGTTTGCTGATTCCTGCAATAAAAATATATTTAAAAAAAAAAAAAAAAAATCAAGCCAGGGAGAGAGTTCACACATATTTAAGGTTGAGCACAACACTGAATTCAGTGGGCTCTTCTCTAAAACGTCTTAGTGTCTTGCCTTTCTCTAGGTCACACAGAGAGTTCAGCAGTCTCAAGGCAGCATCTGCTCTTGAACTAAGGGACATCTTAAGAATTTTGGGAACCCTGGGCCATATGTAATTTGGATGGCCCCTGTTCAGAACAATTTTGTTCCACTTTCAGCTCTTTTATGCCCTCTTTGGCCAGGTCACTGACAGTGCACAGGCACACTGGTCCAAATTCTAAATGTGTTTACATCTAATATTCAGACATGCTGACGTGTTTTCAAAATTGGAACACAGAAGCTGTTCACTAATATATTACTGCAAATTATCTCTGTGACACCCTCCCATTTTTCATATGTGAGGTTCTGTTTTTATCTAAAAGAACTTTTTAGTGGATGTTGCATGAAACATAAACAAAACATTTCTCTGCAAAATGTCTGCAACATGCTCTAACACATGACCCACATTAAAAATTAATGAAAGCAAACCAGTTTTTAAAACAACATTTTAAAGAATTTTTCAAGATCATCAGGGCATGACTCTCTGCAGAACTGGGCCGACTATCAGGGTGTCCTGAAAAGCTGGGACCCTAGCCCAGAGCCCACTTTGTCCATGCCTTAAAATGTCTCTGCTTGAACTCGAGCCCCTCTGAAGAATGGAAAGTCTGGGAACCTGTTGCTCTATAGTTATTATGCCCCCTCTGTGCTTATGCCAAGTCAGTGGTTTGTTTGTGGAGCTTCAATGCCAGTGAGGTAGGGTGCACTATCCATCTGCAAGAAAGCACTGACATAGCCCATGGTTCTGTCTTTTGTGGAGTGGAAAGGCAGTGCCCTTGTCAGGCGTACCTGGGTACCATAGGGTTCACAAAGCATTTCCCTGGGCTCAGTGAAAGGTGTTCCAACACGTGCACAAGTCCACATCCATTGGGAAACAAAGGGAGGGGTCTATTTAACACCTGGTAAATGCCGGTTATCCGGTAAAATCTGGCAGACGTCCAGTCAGCCCAATCTAGACTGTATCGCCATATACACATACACTCCAAATAGTATCACCAGGTCCACATTTTTAGCCATAAATCTTCTGCCTAACGTTTCATACCCGGTGTCATCCGAGTCCAAGAAGTGCTAAAATGCATGTAAACACATGGTATGCATCCAGGGCTCTTTCCTACTATAGCCCCAGAGTTACAAATTCTAAGATCTGCACAAACTGGAGGATATTTATTCATTTTTGTTACCAAGATGCAAACATGTGGAAGGTTCTACGTTCAAGTCAAGCTGTCCGACTATTAGTAATCGTAATGAAGAGATGGCAGGCTGTCCAGTAACTTACCATATTATACAGTAAAATCATTCATAGACGTAGCATCGCTACTTAAGCATTGCATTTTTGAGGTACAATAGTTACCACAGAGGTACTATTTCTCGTTCCACAACAGCCGATGAGCCTCAATGAGACAGGAGCATGTCCTAACAACACTTTATTGTGCTCCTTAACAAAAGGGTTACATTACAGTAAGCCAATATTGATCTTTGTATACAGTTTAAGAGGCCTACATGATGTGCCTGGACACAGTGCACTTACAATCCGGCACATTCTCAAGGCCCTTCTTTCTTCACACGCTGTTCTTAATATGGTATTAAGGAACTGCTGGGAGGTCTTTCAAGAAGGGGTGGGGGACGATACGAACAGTGTCCCCAAAGCAGAAGCCTAGTTAGACAGCACAGGCACTTCAGAACTTGATATTAGCAAGTCGTTTTATTTATTTATCACAGCTAAAACATTTTCACAGAAACACTTGTCCTTTAGAATGCGTCTTCAGATCTATGCAGGGAGTATTAAAATGCACGTAACTTATTTTAATAGCTTCATCCTTCCTAACCGAGTGGTTGGTACCATGTGCATGAGAAAGGGGTCACATTTTTGGCAGCAATCTCTGTTTATGGTTAGGAGACAATACTTATTAACCATCCAGGTGGGCGAGCCAGCAAAGTAGCAGGGAGAGCAGAGGCAGAGCCGAGGGTCTGGCTTGGCTCTTACAGTCCGTGCACCAGCTGCGTGCTGGAAATGCTGCCATGTAAATTATCCAACAAACGTAAAGCAGAATATGATCAAGCCTGTGCAACATTTTAAAATGCATTTCTTTAACATGTGGAAGCTTCGACATTAATATTTCACATTTAACACTGCACTGAGAAGTACTTACTAAAAGGGACAGTTTTAAAATATGAATGTAGACTTATTTCTGCCCCCTCTCGGCGGCAACACATTTGTCCTGTGAACCTTGCACGTGGTACAGATTCTTATAGATAGAGCAACATTATAGTCTGTTAAATCAAACACAATTGGTTTTTCTACAGCTAGTATTCGCAACTCCTATATTTGAAGGAACTTTCGTATTCGACGGTGAAGGAAAAACAGGAGAATCGGCAAAATAAATTGTTTGCATAAGATCACACAATGCGGCAAGCCACTATTGATTCAGGTTTTCTGTTTTCATTTGGTACAAATCAGTCACTAATTGACAGGGTCAGCTTTAGGGCAGTGCGACTGGTGCGGCCGCACTGGGCGCTAACCTGTGGAGGGAGTGCTGACCTCTGAGGGGGGGGGGGGGGCGTTGTGTTTAGCAATAACTTATTATTGGAGAGATGAGGGGCACTTTTGTCCTGTGGTAGTAAGAGACTCCGAGGAGGCATTCATGGAGTGTGGGTGCGCCACACCGGGCGCCACCAGCGCTAAAGCTGGCCCTGCTAATTGAGCATCTACCGGTCGCTCGTGTTTACCTCAAATGTTATTGCTTGGTGCATGAGGGTTGATCTAGGAGGGAGGCAAAAGTCGCTTGAAAGCTTAGCACCTTATGAGTTCAAAGTACTAATGGGACCTCAAGCAGAGTTAGGCTTCGGGCTCGAGCGTGGCACAAGCTTTCTGTGGCTCTCACACTTCTGATTAATTATAGGGAGCAAGGCACCTTGATGCGTTTACCCATCCAGGACAAAGTGGTGTCTTTATTATAATGCACCTATCCAAAATCAAAAGGTTGGAATATTTTGTAAAACCCATGATTATAACATGCTCAACAAATTGAGGATTCTGGGGTCTTATCAACATTCACCACACTCTGAACAGATATCAAAGAACTGATTTGCCTTTATCTGTGATGGTAGAAGCAGGCATCTACTAATAATTTTTCATTTTAAAATGTCATACAGACAGACGGTAGCCAGGAATGGGTGTATATGGGTGATATTTTTATTTTTAAACATTTAGCGAGAATGTCATGCTATCCACTACTGAAAATGTTGTATTTGAGAAGACTGTGGGAGGGCATGGTTCTGCACTGGGCACCTGGGCACTGCATAGTGGCTACTGAGCACCTATGAAGACGGTCTGTCAGAGAAAGTTGTAGAATGTGCTGTCACGTGTGACAGAGGCTGTGGATTGTTTGGAGGTATGGTTGGTCCACCTAACTTCCTGAATGAGTGTTGGTTTTGGGAAGCACTGAGATAATGTGGAGTCGGATTGGTGAGTGTGTTTATCAGTAAGAACCTGTTTTGTTGATTGAATTAGATACAATTGTTCTGAATATTGACTTCCATAAAGCTTGCCTGGTTGTGGCAGATTTCTGTACAAATAATTGTGTTCATGAAGTCCTTGATTTCAGACAATTTGAGCTAGTATCGACTATGTATATTGAGTCAGCAGAAGCAAAGTTAACAAGCATTTACAATGCAATAGGTCTCGCAGCATTAAAGTTTGAGTTATTGGCATTGTGTATGACAAAGCGTTCCATAAAATTTTTTGCAAACTTTGAATTGGTGAGCAGTGAGAGTGTGTGCAAGAGTATGCTATTGCTCACAGCTGTTATTATTCACACAGCTCTGAAGATGCACCTCACGCACGGGGCTGACAGTTATTATTCACACAGCTCTGATGATGCACCTTAGGCACGGGCTCACAGCTGTTATACATTTGCTTTTGTAATTTGCACACTTGTAATTTTCTCCTCATGTATCTTTACTGTTCCTATTGTGATCAGTTTGAACCACAAAATTTTTTTCTCCTAACATTAGCAAAGTATGTAGCAGATGATGAATTATGTGAAAAATATGGCAAATCTCTAATTATGCGGAAGATTCCGTACCCTCAGAATCACATATTTCCAGTGGCCCTGCTTACAGCAGTATATTAAGCAATAACATTCTGACAATGGCAAGGTTTTTACTCTTAAGTGAAGTTTCACTAATACAACACAAAATACAGAATGGGAAGGAGCAGTGAAAGTGCCTATAGTCTAAAGAAAAGCACGGGAAATATGTGCTGCCACTGTTCTGCCTACTCTCATTCTCCCCAAGTACTCGCAGAAGGCAGAACTCTGACATAAATAGAAGGAACTTAAAGAACATACTCCACGTTGGGTTACTAGTGACTGCATTTATTCTCTACCAACAAATTCTCTCATTTTGTCATATGAATAGACATAAATTGATTACAACCAGGGCCCCTGGACTTATGTGATTGCGCAGCCGCATTTTCCAGATATTTATGGATTTGATACATTAGCTACATAATCCATCATCTACAGCATCATTTGAAATTTTTAATAAAAAAAACTCATAAAAGGATCAAATGTTACTAAAAATGCGGTGATGTGTTGCACAGTGGAAGGCTCTTCACATAGGTTTACTTGTCACTACTGGGGAGAAACATTTATACACAGAGGGATAACGTGCAAAAAATGACACAATAGTGAAGTAATACTACCCTGCATTACACAGTACAATTTGGTCAACACCTCTGCATAATTTAGTCCTCCCCTGTTACATAATTCCAGAAGCCCTGATTATTGTACTTGTCCTATTTATGTCCTAAACTGATAACAGAGAGAAGGGTGAGGTGGGGAGACGTGATGGCGGAGCAGAGAGATGAGAGGGTAATTGGGTTAATAAGGAGGAGGCAAGACGGAGGGTAGTGAGAACAAAAGGATAACTGTGATGGGGAGAGAGGAGGGCAAATTGGACAGAGAAGAGTGAAAGGAGGGCGATGAACAGAGAAAAGTTTAGGAAGAGAGAGATGGGTTAAGTGGAGAGAGAAGGGTGAGGTGGAGAGAGAAGAGTGAGGTGGGAATAGAAGTGTGAATTCTAGTCAGAGTAACTTGAGCCACAGCGAGAAGATCCCGATGTTAGGAGAGCGAAAAAGTGTGAAAAGGTGGAAAGAGGAGGGTGAAGTGAGAGGTAAATTAAAGGGAAGTGGAGAAAGTGAAGGGACGTACGGAAACAGGTGGCTAAGATGGAGAGAGAGTTGTAAGGAGAGAAGAGAGTGGGGTGTGGTGAAGTAGAGGGTGGAGTTAGCAGGACAGCAAAGTGAAATGGAGAGAAGAAGGGTGAAATCGGAAGAGAGGGAGTGACACGAGAGAAAGGAATGCGAGGTGGAGACAGCATAAGATCAAACCTGTAGGTTTAAACTTCTAGAAATGCTCAGTCAAAACTAGTAGTCAGAACCCGGCAATAGGTATTGTATGCAGCTCACAACCACACAAGACCACCCAACATGCACAGACCAGGTGCCAATAATGTATAAAAGGAAAGTACAGTAGAATAAAATAAAAAGCAGTGGGCACGTTTTCACAAATGCCATTTTAATTTTACTCTACAGCTGTTCTTGCATCAGTGAAATGCCAGCACTCTTCGTGCCCTGCAAACCTCCTGTCAAACTCTGGCACTGGCGCGATTTAATCTGAGCTCGCAAGCCGTTGCGTGACAACAGAAGGAAATCAATAGAAAATAAGAAAGTTTCGAGCGTTGCACCGGTGAGCGCCGGCGCTGCACCGACCGGCGGGGCACTGCCTGAGCTGTCCAGCACCCCCTCGGCCACATAACGAGGTCTGTGCCTGTGCACGCAAAGCCACTTACGGACAGAAACCCCGATGCAGCCTCCATGCAGCTCGCCCAGTTTATTTCTCACTCATACGTTTATTATAATTAGTTTCCTGTGCAAGAACGTTATATCTATTTCTCCATGCACAGGGCATTGCGTTCACACGCTGTCGGTTTCTGTTGGGGATCAGGCGAGATGACTGCAATATCTGCGCGCGCATTCCAAAACGAAACCTAGCGTGGGGGCGGGACGTCCGGCTTGTGCGCGAAGCCCGCGCCCACGGAGTTCCTGGTCCGAAGAGCAGTGCGTGACGCGGGGCTCCCATGCCTGAGGGAGAGCCCCGCGGAGGCGACAGAACACCGGATTGGCGGTAAGTGGGCCTTGGGGGGCGCTCGTGTGTGTGAGTGTGTGTGCGCGTGTGTGTGTGTATGTGTGCGACGGCGGGGGTGTCTCTGTATGTGTGCGTGTATGGGCGCTCCTGTGTGTATGTCTCTGTGTGCGACGGCGGGGGGAGAGGGGGAGTGTCTCTGTCTGCGTGCGTGTATGTGCGCTCGTGTGTGTGTGGCCGCATGCATGCAGGGGGAGGTGTGCCTGGGTATGTTTGCGCTTCCCAGGAGACAGCCAGGCCGAGCGCGGCGCGTGCCAGTCGGCGCGTGCCAGTTTCAAATCGCCTCCAAGGCGATGCGCGTGGCCAGGATTGTCTCCTGGGAAGCACACATGCCGACAAAAGGTTCTCGGCGGAGACACGCTTCGCGCGGCTAGCCGAGACCTAAAAACTAGTCACTCTCGAGAGGATGGGGCTATTTCACAAAGGCATATAATAAGAAAATTAGTATTCATGTAGTACTCTTTTAGTGCTCTACATACATTTCACTTACAATCCTCCCCAGAACATCTCAATGAGAATAGACAGGCCATATACAATTAGTATGAGAAGAAAGGACTGGGACTTCTTCGAACTTTTATTAGCAGGGACTTGGACATCTGGAAACGATTCTCAAAGGCACGTAGAAGTACATAAATAAGTACTCCTGTATTACTATTTCTTGTTCTCATAAATGCGTTCATAACTAGGTTAGTCAAACAAAACATAAAAACTGATGATGATATAACATGTTTAGTTAATATATTTTACAATGAGGCACTTATCCTTAGCTTCTGAAGAGTTTTTTTTTAGATTTCCTTACTGACAAGCATTGTCAATGTCAATAGGTCTGGCTTGTAAATGAAAGTGCCTCTGGTGTCACTGATGGGTTTAAGCACTCAATAGGTCACCCTACAAGTACTCTGCCAATCGATGCACTCATACATCCAATCCACTCATTCTTGCATTCACCCTCTCACTCAATGGTAATAAAACACACATAAATTCAACAACATGTATAATGGTTTACATTCCTCGTGACTGCCCGCCTCCCATATGTTCTGCTGCCAGAGAAAGAAAAACACAATAAATTACCTAATTATCTAACACACCTTTACAGCATTACACTGTCATGTGTGTGCCCCTGAAAGTTCTAGTTCAGGCAACTGGATGCATAAACTTAGGGCCTTATGTAGGTAATTTAATTTTACCAATTGCTAAATACCCAATTTTACCGATTCGTTATTTAGGAATTTGTAAATTGAATGTAGGTAAAAATTCTGTAAATTTTACAGATTCGGTAATATTCGTTATTACCGATTCGGTATTTACCGATTTGGTAATTCCCATTCATTCCTATGGGCCTGGAGGCCCATAGGAATGAATGGGAAGCCATTCACTATTACCGATTCGGTAAATACCGAATCGGTAATAGGGGGAGCATAGTCAAGGGTGGCAGGGTGTCACATTGACACCCTGTTGCACCCCTGAATCGTGCATGAGTGCACATGTGGCGCACATACATGCCCTAAGGGCATGATTCTCTGCCTCATGGCACCTTGAATAAAGCAAATTATTGCTTTTTGAAAGGTATTTGGTATTTGGTATTTATCACCAACTTGTAGTTGGTGGTAAATAACGATTCCTGAATGCAAAAATGCACTTACTTGAGTGCCTCCTACATAGCTTTTAGGGATTCGGTAATTTACTGATTCCTTAAAATAAGGAATCAGTATTTTACAGATTCCTTAAAATAAGGAATCGGTAAATTACTGAATCCTTAAAACCTGCATCCTACATCAGAAAATGCTAAATACCGGTCGTAACTGGATAATTACCGATTTTCGGCCGTTACCGACCAGTATTTAGCTACCTACATATGGCTCAAAATGATTACAGCTGTGTGGAGGGCAAGCACTTTTTTTAGAAGAACACAACTTATGCCTGATAAAAAAATGTACTTCTGTCTCCCAACATGTGTGTGGAGTCAAAGCCCTTTATAGTGATGCTCTTATAATTGTCTGATGACAGCTGAGCTGTCAAGTCAGGCCAGAAAAAGGCCTATTTAGAACCAAAACAACCAATGAACTACAGACATATTTCTATCCTTCCTTTTTCATCTAGGATTATGAATCTATAACTAAGCAGTTGATACAAAACTACCTAGAAGAAAATTAAATTCTATATGTTTATCAATCTAGATTCCGTGTTATATGAAGTCATAAAGAGCTATCATAAATATTTGGGAACAAATGTTACACTTGTGGCACAAAGGCTTTGATTTCTCCACTACATTTAGCACTGCAGACCATGGGCTGTTTTGCAGAAGACTAGACTTAAAACTTTGGATGAGATGCAACGCATTACAATGGATTTGTCTTTTTCACTGACAAATGACAATGCGATCTGCTCAAGTCTTCCTAAAAGTATTGTTTGAGAGGGTCCCTTGGTTCTGCCCTTTTCCCCCTTGTTATTTAAAGCCTATATGTTTAATTTGGCTAAACAGATAGCTGCACATGGACTACATTTTCATATGTACATGGATGGCACCCTTCTCCTTAAAGGCTATGAAAGGAAAGGGGTCACAAAATCGCTACAGAAAATCAGAATTTTTATTCTAAGATATCATGAGAAGAAGGTGGAGATTTTGCTCTCAAGTGTCAAGAAGCTTTCTTTTAGTGTCTATTGGCCATCAGAATTGGGTGTGGTTCCGACTACATCTCAGTAGACCAGAACACATCATGATGACTAAATTGTGATACCTAAATTACAGATATTGTAAAATGGTAAATATTGGTAAAGTGGCTCCACTTTTTTGTAAACAAAGTTTATTACATTCTCATGTTTATCAATTTACAGTATGGCTGCCAGTGTCCAACTAGTAAAGGCCAAAGCGGCTCCACTTATTGAAGTTATAAACCATATCATCTTGATCCAAAGTGATGGTTTTTCCAGCTTTTTATACTGTTCTACCATTTATCTAAATATGTCCCAAAGAAATATGGAAAAGCAACAGGCAATCAAGAATTAAGTTATACATATAATTTTAGGCCTTTTCTTATCCAACCTTCTAAGAAGACACCATCAATCTCAGGGATGGCTTACAATCAAGAAGGGTAACTTTTTTTCGGACTCTATACATAATTTGGGAAATAGTAAATGGACTAGCTCCTGAGTAACTGGAAGATCAATTGCAATATCATCAACCTGCAAGAATTTTATGTTTCACTTCTGACCCAAAACAACTCTTTTCTTATCTTTCAATGCATGTTTTATAATTAATTTTGTTATGTTTTGTCTCTTTTGGTTTGTAATACTATATATGATTCTCAAGGCTGAACTTCCTTCAGCATTGTTTCTATCTATAAAGAAAATAATATTTCTACTGTGCCTGCTACATGTGCTGGATGACCCTGCGTAGAAAGCCTGGAGAGTGTTTCTCCAATGAGAGGAGCTGCATGCAAGAACCGAAGATGCTGACATAGTCTACAGAGAAGACTGTCTGAGAAAGCTGTTCCCTTCCATTCTCTCTGGCCCTGAAGAACTACTGGTGCTTGACAATTGTCTGTTTTCTGGTTCCCTAAACCGGGGAACCCACTTTACTTATTTTGTGATTTGGTAGAACACCTATCAAAAGATATGCATGTGGAAAGCTACCCCCACTTACCTGTAAGGAGCCATTAGTGGGATTATGCTGCCATGGGTGCCAATTAAGTCAATTGTGCCATAATTCTGATATTCAGAGGGGCTTACCTTCTGGTTTTGAATCCTACCCAAGCCAAGGCTTTCTCAAGATACATTTCATCTCATTACATGCTGTAAAGCACTTTGCTACAATCTGGAGGTTTTTTTTTTAGTTCAACTTTTTTATTGGGGTTGTAATCATAGGTAAAGTATCTTGGTACACATTGATATCAACATGAAAGCCATATATGGATGCAGGTCATGAAGGCAAGTCAAGTCAACTCAAAGTCAAACCTTATTCAGCAATGCTGTAAAAGTCAGCAATAAAATTGTACAGTACAAGTGATTGCTCTTAAAATATTAAAATAATCACCTGGTAAGACCGATGTTTCACACAAAGGTGCAAACACTATGTGTAATAGTTACTTGAGAAACAACTCCTCATAATCATTGCAATGACAAGACATCATAAACCATTATTTTTGTCCTATAGGAACTTTAAAAAGCAGCATTAAGGAGTATAACAGTACCATGAAAATAAAGTGGAAATGCAGAGGGTGGCATTTTCCCAATCACAGTGGGATCATCATCTCATATCTCTTTCTGATTGCTATTGATTTCCTTATGAAATTAAGAACTGCCAAACATACTTCTTTTGTGAGGAGATTTTGTAAACATTTCAGGCCAGCAAAATGTGATCTGAGCTTGGGTTTCCATAAGACCAGCTTTAAAAACTCAATTCTGTGATCAGCATATAATGGACAAAACAAGGTAAAGTGAAAAGTGCTTTACTGGTGTGATTACACCAGCAAAGGGGGGGGGGGGGGGGGGGAGACCGTTGTGTGACCCGACGCACTGAACAGGAAAAGCCACTTTAAAAAGAAACATAGAGAACCTCAGTAGAGTTAGATAGGAGCGGTGAGCTGGGTTTGTAACCCAGAGTAGATGTGGTTCTATGTTGGCAGTGCTATAGATTGGGACATATCTGTTAATAGTGATCATGGATTGGGCTTTCTGGAGCCTTAAATTAGATTGATAGTTCAGAAAGCATATTTTACCTTTATCTTTGGTTTCTAAAGTTATCTGGGCAGGGTTGGTGAACATATCTTTCATGCCTAGGGACTTAAAAGTTTCCTTTAGGTAGGTCAGCCAAGGAATCTAGGCCACCCCATTCAAAGAAAGATAGTAGGAAAAACAAGATCAGACCAGCTCCTTCGGGTTTGTCCAGACCTTAATCCACAATAAAGGTGCCAGGCCCAGAGTGTCTTCTAAATAAGTAAAGCCCAATTCTTCATGGCATATCAATGTGGCAGTCCTGGGGGCACCATTAGTAATCTCAGCAAAAAGCAATTTTCCACCTGTTGGACTGGGGTCATGTTTGCATGTCTCCATAAACCTGCACCATATGCCCTAGCGGCAATACATTTGCCTTTATAGAGGTTGATTCATTCTTTCATGGATTTTTGTCCCAACCTGTGAAAAAATCTAAAAATTGCTTAAATGTTCCTTTCAAAAAGTTGTACTCTGGCAGTTAAAAGTGATTTTAAATAAAAGGAGGAACTAAAAAGATTATCCAAATAGTTAAAATCATTTACTTTCTTTAAAATATTCTTCCCCATCACAGAGGTTTTTGATTTAGTGCTACGTGGGCTGCAGGTCATGATAAAAGACGTTGAGTGATTTATTCTGAGATCTAGGGTTCCCGTGTATTTCACAAAGGTGTCCAACAGCTGTGTTGGCCCTTAATACGGTATCATCCGCATAGAGTAAAATGGGGATTAATTGGCTGCCTATCCATGGTATGTCCTTCCCTTCCTTGACAAAATTATAAGAAAGAAGAGTAAGGGAGCAAGAGTACAACCCTGTCTCATTGCCTGCAAAGATGTTATTTCAGAACTTCTTTCACCTTGTAGGCCGTACCAGACCTTCACCATCAGATTGTGATGTAGGCGTTTAATCAATAGTAAGAGATTGGGTTCAACCCCCATTGATTCCATCAGTGCGGCCCAGAGTTTGGAATGATTAACAAGGTTGAAGGCACTTGTTAAAACTATGAAAGCCAAATGAAGGGACCCCTTCTTTGCCCTAATTTACTTCCTGATATCAAGTAAGAATGCAGGCACTGGTCTATTGTGCCTACCTCTGACTGAACCCAATTTGAGCATTAGACAGGATATTGTGTTTGGTAGCCCACTGCTCCAACTGTGATAGGAACACCTTTCAAAGAGTCTTCATAATAAACTCAATTAAAGATATAGATTTATAACAAGATGCTAAATGTTGATACAAATTGGCATAATTAAGGTAGCCTTGAGGAGTCAGGAATTTTCCCCTTGATTACACTCTTGTAAACATTGAAAAGTGGTGCCCACAAATCTGAGTTGGATTTAAAAATGTCTGCTAATATTCCATCGGGGCTTGGTGCTTTATCCATGGATCTTTTTTTAATTGCCTTTACTACCTCACATACTTCAATGGGTGTGGGAGTTTCCTCAACCTTAGAGCTAGGCACTCTGGGTCTGGGACAGCTGGAATGGATGGGATACTACAGGATTTGATCACTTCTGGTTGGAAGATGTGTGAAAAATTGTACACCCTTGTATTGGGGGATCACAGCTTCTATTTTTGGTGCCATTGTCAGTAA
This sequence comes from Lissotriton helveticus, assembly GCF_964261635.1. NCBI lineage: Eukaryota > Metazoa > Chordata > Amphibia > Caudata > Salamandridae > Lissotriton > Lissotriton helveticus. The sequence goes on along the minus strand of NC_136057.1, from coordinate 566,893,372 downwards.
AGAGAAGGCAATTGGTTATAGCCCAAAAGAGCTTGTTATCTCTCAATGTGGCAGCTTTTTCGAGGTCTTCCCATGCTAAAGCCTTGAGTTCTATTTTTACATCCTCTACAGGGTGAGGCTGCTTTTTAGGTCTAGCCTATGCAGCGCGCATGCGCTGCATAGGAGGAGACATTTAGGAATCAATATGCTTTTTCGTCCAAAAATGTGCACACTTTGCATTGTTTTCAATGGCAACGCATGCTCGTTTGGCAGTTTCCTTGCGGGAGCGAGCTTTGGCGACATCTGTTTGTAATTGACTTTCAAACAGATGGTGCCCCTGCTCGCTCCCGTAAGGGAAACGCTTTGTGCTTTTTTTTTTTTAGCTCGTTCACTCTACACGTTGCACTCCATCCCCCTTCTTGTTACACATGCCATGGTTCTTGAGCAAATGCAAGGGTAGAGCTCAAGTAGCACAGAACGAGTGATGTAAAAGAGGTTATGCTCTAATGCGAGGACCATGATTGAAATGCAGTAAACTAATATTGGACACTTGGCAGAGTTGAGAGCACATGAGATGAAGTCATGTTCTGTTTTGTTACGCATCTTCACAACGATTAAGCAAACGCATAACTTGCTAATCTACTGTTAAATAAAGCACAGTGCAATCGTGTACACAGTTAAACTGCAACTGTGCTGGAGAATTGAATAAACTTTTGCTGTAAAATGTTTCATGAAAAGCATTCAAACATGTCAAATCATTTGGGGAATGTGGTGCACGTAGGTTTGAACCACATCCTTTTTTGAGCAACTTGGTGGGGATCATGTGAAAGTGAAAGTGCATGGCAAATGTTTAGGGCACGTGTGATGTGTTTGGACACTCTATATGGGATGCTTTGCCCACACCTAACCTGGCTGCATCCTCAACTATGTCATAATGCACTAAAATGAAAAAATCTTAATTTGCGGTTTAGTGTTTGACCTGGTGTAGCATCCTGGCCAATGATGGCTAGAGGAATTATGTGCTGGAATTCTGGATGGCTTATATTCCATTTTAAGTCGGTTGGCCCAGGCTCCTGTAGTATACGGTTTCAGTGTACTTATACTTAATAAATACCTAATTAATTATATATCCTCATCCGGAGTATTTATAGAAATGTAACACTGGCGACGATTGAAGCAAACCACGGAGGAGCCTGGAGCGCTGTCGAAAGTAATTCATCGTGGCAGATAAGGAATTTGAAATCACGCAGCTCATCACGACATAAAAGAAGATATGTGAAGAAGTGGATTCTCTTGACGGATTTCCAGTGTGTGTCTTGAGAAATCCCACATTCACTGGCATTTTTCAGTTTATACAGTGTCGGAACAAAGGTGACAGCTATTTCGAGACAAATTCTCATCATCGTCTGAAGAAAGGGCCCTGTGTTCCGGCTGTGAGTAACTGAGATAAATCTCAATTTTTATGTTCTGCGTGACTGTTTGGAAATGGTTAAAATACTTAATTACTCTGGATATCAATTAATGCGAACTGGCACTCGAGCGCCCAAGCGGTTAATAAACATTGTGCATATTTAAAGAAGAAACACTGTCTTAAGCGTCCTCACAAGCCAAAGCTCGAGTGGTGAAATGTTTGAAGAAGAAACGCTGTCTCAAGCGTTCTCACGAGCCAAAGCTCGAGCAGTGAAGAGATCGAAAGAAGAAACGCTGTCTCGAGCGTTCTCACGAGCCATAGATCGTGCAGGTAAATGAATATGGATCAATGGTACACACTCGTTGAAGATTTTGTTGTGTTATATTAAATAGCGTGTGATTGCCTCAGAACTGTCAATCTCGAGTGACTGTGTGTACTTTTACTCAATTTTTATTAAAGTAAATCGTGTTTAAGTGCTGAAAACCCTCGCATTTCAGTGACTACATGTTCACCACTCTAGACATTAAACGTCCACCAAAAACTCGCACAGAAAATAAAAGATAGTCTTTAACTTCGATGTTTGTCACTCCTGAACAAGTCTGTGTTGCTTCGGTTTAAGCCTAGACTGTAACAGAAGAGACTCGTTTTATAAAGGATCCTGATTGGCTACAGCGTTTCCTGAATAATTTCCATAAAACAATGCCAATTCTTCAATGAAACAAGCCTAAAAGACTTTATAAAAAATTCATTTTTCATCATCATATTGTTATTATTGTGTTCTTGCACATAACCAAATTAATTTTCAGTGTTATATACATATTTATATTGCATTTAATTAAATTTAAATAATTTGTATTATTTGAATAATTGAAATGGATGGTATTGTTGCACCGTTACCTTTTTTACCCAATCCAATTGGTTCTGTCTTAGAATGGAAACAATGGAAAGATGGATTTGAGGCATACTTAGAGACTATAGGAGGAGAAGATTATATGGATAAATGGAAACTTGCTATTCTTAAACATTCTTTAGGCGCAGAAGGGAGACATGTTTTAAGTCTTCTACCACCTGTTCTTCTTGATCAAGATAATGATGATGATGTAGATATGTATGACATGGCCATTTGTCAATTAGACACATTATATATAAAAAAAAATAATGAAGTAGTCACTAGGCATACATTTTTTAGTGGAGCTCAATTACCCAATGAATTGGTTGATTCATTTTTAAATGGCTTAAGAATATTAGCTGCAAAATGTAAATATGGAGATTTTCAAGATCAAATGCTACAAGATCAACTAGTACACAAGATTGGAGATACTAAATTACAAGAGAAATGACTAGCTGCATAAGATCGTACTTTAGAAAAAGCTATTGACATTAGCAATAGATTTGAAGAGATGAAAATAGGTATGAAAGAATTAGCAGCGAAACCTACTTCTGAAGTACAAATTGTAAAAAAAAAAATGGCTGATGTTAAGATAGAAGATAAATCATTAAAAGAGCTTGATAGTGGTAAAGAGAAAACAAGGTTTAACATGCAAAATATGAAAAGAAATAACTATTTTTGCTTTAAATGTGGACTACCTGGTCATTTAGCTAAAGACAAATTTTGTCCAGCTATTGGACAGATGTGCAGGTACTGTAGAAATAAAGGTCACTATTCCAGAATGTGTAGGAATAGAAACAATTCTACCAATAGAGAAATATCTCAAGAACCAGAAGATCTAGATGAAGAACGTATACTTTGCATTTATTAAGTTAATGATAAGAAAAAAGATTCTCCATTTTGTCTTATCAATGTTAATGGAATAGACATAGAAATGATGGCTGACTCTGGTGCTCACCACACTTTAATTGGTGATCAATATCCCAATACAAAATGATTGCCTTCTGACATAAGACTGGTTGGTTATGGTAACAGACCCATTGATGTTTTGAGATATTTTGTTGCGAAAATCAATTTTAAAGGTAAAACCATTTCAGCCAATGTGTATGTTGCTAAAGAAGGATCTTGTTTATTAGGATGGCCACAACAAAGAGATCTACTCATCACTTTAAATCCTAATCATCCTGGACAAGTTTTAGGATACAGTGATTTTATTGATCAGGTTGATGATGATAAGATGACTGATTGGGAGAAATTATTTCCGAATGTGTTTTCATCTAAACTTGGTTTGTTCAAGAATTTCGTTCATAAAATAATTTTGAAACAGAATAGTACACCAAAAGTCTACAAAGTTAGGAATGTTCCTTTGTCTATGAGACAAGCGTTAAAGGACGAGTTGGATAGAATATGTAAACAAGACATAATTGAAGAGATTGAGTCATCCGAGTGGTTGTCCCCTGTTGTAGTCGTTCACAAGCCTGATGGAAAAATTAGACTATGTGTTGATTTAAGAGATTTAAATGAGTGTGTGTGGGTAGATCGGCACCCATTACCAAATATAAATGAGATGGTTTCAGCTTTAAAGGGGGCCACAGTATTTTTGACATTAGATTTATCTAATGCCTATCACCAAATTGCGTTGCATGAGGATAGTAAACCATACACCTCTTTTATGTATAAGAGGATGCCTTTTGGTTTAATATCTGCCTCTGTAGTATTTCAGAGAGTTATGCACAAATTGTTTAAAGATGTCAAGAATAGGTTATACTTTCAGGACGATATATTGGTTTTTGGAAACAATAAGCAAGACCATACTGAAATTTATGTAAAGTTCTTAATATTTTGCAAAACTGTGGAATGACCCTAACCAAGGAAAAATTTAAATTTGAAATGAACTCTGTTGACTATTTAGGGCATAACATAAGTGGTAAAGGTATATCACCTAAACAGAATTTGGTAAAAGCAATTGAAGAAGCTCCAGAACCTCAATCTAAAGAGCAGCTCAGATCTTTACTGGGTCTGGCTGAATATTATGCCAAGTTTATTCCTTTGTTTTCAGATAAAACCAATCACATGAGAAGTTTAATGAAGAAAAATCAAAAAATGATTTGGTGTAAAAATAGTGCTACACAATTTACAAATCTTAAAAAAGAATTATCTACCACTTCTGCATTAGCAACATTTGACACGCGATGTAATTCTGTCATCATTAACGATGCAAGTAATATTGGTATTGGTGCAGTTTTGATGCATAATCAGAATGGAAAACTTGTTACAATTGCCTTTGCATCTATACACTATGAGATGCTGAGGTTAAGTATTCAACACTCGAAAAAGAAACACTGGCATGTTGGTGGGGCATAGAGTATTTTCGAAAATAGGTGTATGGTACTTTATTTAAGGTTAGAACAGATCATAGTCCGTTGGTGGAATTGTTTACTACTAAAGGTTGTGGAAAAGCTACACAAGGATTGCCAGATGGCAGTACAAATTGCAAGACTTTCATTTTAATGTAGAGTACTTTCCAGGTGTTAGGACCATTTTAGCAGATTGTTTATCTCGCCTACCCATCAAGAAAGATTGTGAATCATCTGTTCCCGATGTAGACATGAAAAAAATTATATCCGTATGTATGGTATCAAATGGATGCATCAAACAAGATGAATGGAAAAATGCTTGTGCAACTGATGAGGAAATTCAAGAACTTATCAAATATAGCTGTACTCAATAGCCATTAAAAAAAGATTTAGATAAATAATTATTATCTTATTTTTATGTGGCCAATGAATTATCAGTTATAGATGATGTATTATTTTGAGGTGTACAATTAGTAGAACCCAAGAAATTGAGGAAACAGGTACTAGTCATGGCCCATGTAGAACATCCTGGTATGTCTAGAATGAAAAACAGATTATGATCTGAATTTTGGTGGCCAGCCATTGACAGATCAATTGAGGCAAAAGTTAGATCTTGTATTGAATGTGCTATCGGTGATAAATCACAAAAGATTATCAATTATGAGAAAGCTCCAATTTCAAGACTAGAAAGAGTATGGGAGAGAGTATCTCTTGACATTGCTAGTCCTATATGTTTATCCAAAAGTCAAATGTATGTAATTGTTCTTATTGATCAATTTTCTCAGTGGCCAGAAATTAAATTAGTTCATCATGTTGATTCTCACACAATTATTCAATTTCTAAATGAGGTATTTGAAAAGGAAGGATTTCCCAAATGCTTGGTTACCGATAACCGTGTACAGTTACGTTCCACTGAGATGGAAGATTATTTGGTTAAGCATGGCATTTCCCATTTACGAACATCAGTATATTATCCACAAAGAAATGGAATTGTAGAAAGGTGGATAAGAGTATTAAAGGAGGGAGTACAATTAGCTTTAGCTAATGGGAAGAATTGTTCTCAAGTTCTTGAAGATTTAGTGTGGAATTATAGGGTTACCCCCAGAGCGGCAGGTGATATCTCTCTATTTGAGAAAATGAGGGGAAGAAAGGCTGTATGTGATTTAAACCAGTCGTGGTTGATAGAGATGAGAAACAAAGTTGATCAATCTAAAGTGTCTAGAAGTGCTAATGGTAAGTGTCGGTGGCCATCCAATGAAAAACAAATATCAGCTCAGAGATGTGAAAATTCTTTGTCTCAATTTAATATTGGGGAATGGGTTCGAGTAAAGAAGGGAAGATTAATAAAGGTTGGAGTATCTAAGTTTTCCATTCCCATGGAAATAGTCAGGGTTGGACACCAAGACGTAGAACTAACTGATGGAAATGTGTGGAGCATGAGCAAGGTTGTGAAAGTGCCTAAGTGTTTATGGCCTAATTCAGGTACATCTTCTGGAACAAGTAATGTTTTGTTTAAACAATAAAACAGTAATGAGACAAGAAATGCATCTACTTCAAGATTGAAATCTAAACCAGCTTGGTGTAAAGATTATGTCATGTCATAATCCATTTAGATAAGATATGTATTCAAGTTTAATGTTGAACATTTAAATTTTAATGGTATAACTTACATTTATTCTATATCTATAATATTGCCTGTATAACTTTTAATTTATGCTTTTTGGTGATTTAACAAATTGTATATCTGTGATATTAATGTGTTTATACAATTCATTTCTATTGACAATGTTAATTTCCAAATATTTGTTAACGAAAGGGGATGTGTAGCATCCTGGCCAATGAAGGCTAGTGGAATTATGGGCTGGAATTCTGGATGGCTTATATTGCATTTTAAGTCAATTGGCCCAGGCTCCTATAGTATAAGGTTTCAGTGTACTTATACTTAATAAATACCTCATTAATTACATATCCTCGTCCGGAGTATTTATAGAAATGTAACACCTGGCTTTGATACAGGAAGGCGGAGTATTTTGCCCCCCTTCTCCTCTGCGTTTTGATTGGCAAGGATACCGGAGTGTTGCCACAAGTGATGGCCATCTTACATGATCTGTGGACGCGATCTGTGTTACAGATCTTTTACTCTTGAGTGGCCATGATCGGGGTTTGCCAGCTGAGTTGCTGTCAAAGGTATCTTAAGGTCAGCCACTGGTGGTAGCTACATGTCTGCGTGAAAAATAAAGGGGAAGCGACCGTGGAGAAGCACAGTGCATGCAGCCAAGAGGGTGTGGGATGGGATAAGCAACAAAAACAAGCATTGGCATAGCCAATAGGTCTTGCCTTTGGGACCTTGTAAGTAAAAAAAAAACTGAAGTGTAAGACTTCAGGTTTACATTTACTGCATCCTAAATACAAAGTAAATGTAAATGGGAAGTCTTATACTTCCGTTTTTTTTATAACTTACAAGGTCCCAAAGACAAGACCCATTGGCTATGCCAATGCTTGTTTATGGTAGCCTTTTAATTCCTGTGGGCTAAGGAGCATTGTGAGTTGAACCATCTGTGAAGGGGGTTTTCTCTTGCAATTAAATATGTAGTTACGTTATCTGAAATCGCTTTACATAAGCCCACAAAACCCTCAAACCCTCTAGAATATGATGGCTCTGTAAGTAGTCTGATGAATGTGTAGTCACCTTGGTTAGGTACTGAGTAACAATCTGTGTCTTAAAGTCTTCCAGATTTACCTTTTCCCATTTGATCTTAATAGCCTTTTTATTTGGGTGCTCTGGTTTGCTGCTCCTAGTTGCTATTGTATGTTTAAACTGGCTGTTTAGGTCTAGTAATAGGGGATTCTGATCACTCAAGCAATTAGCCACAAAATGAAAATCTAAAATACACTCTGCAAGACGATGCGACAAAGATAAAAATCAATCAAACTCCCCCTTTTACCCCAAATTAAAGTAGAACATTTGCTTTTCTCCCTGCAATCCCTATCTTTGGCTGAGACTAGATCCTGTTTTAGAATAAAACTATTTAAAACCTCCCCATTCTGCAATGGATGAAGTGGTTAGGGCTTTCATTTCTTAAATTCGTAAGACCACAAATCCGTTTCCCACTACCTCGTTTCCCACTAATGTGGGTTTCCCACTAAACCTACATAAATTGATATTGAAGTCACCTGCCCACAGTATCATAATCTTGCGTTTAGTGTTCAAAAGATAGGAATCTACACATCTTCAAAGGGATTGATGACTTCTGATGCCAAGTACTTATGGTGGTTAACATAAAAAAGTATCAACATAATATCCTAATTATTCACCAAAGTGAGTGATGGGACCAGGAAAAAGGGTCCGGACCAAATTTTAAACACGTTATCCGAGGGGATGTGTATGGATATGAAGGTTGCCAATCCACCTTTAGCCTTTTCTGCAGGGGAGGCACGAGCTGGCTCCAGAATGCCATGGAAGCCATTTAGATGGAATCCTGCATCATCCATGTTTCCTGGAGACCTACAATGTCTGCATGATTAACAAAATTAGCCCAATCTGGATTATCAAGTTTGGATCGGGCCCAAAGAAATGTTCCAGGAGATAAAATGCCAGCCCACCTTTGATGGAGCAATACTAGGCATTCCTTCCATATCTCTAGCATGTGCAATGAGGTCAGGGCTTGTAGATGCAACTCATGCAGGGAGACAATCCATTTTGTCCAGATCTGAAATCAGATTGAACCTATTTGCTATGGGGAAAGTGTGGAAGATTGGTGGGATAGGTAGGAAGTCATGAAGTCAAATCAAATATATGTTGTATCCCACTAGTAATAAGAATGGAGTGTATGAGTCATACTGAGGACTATGAAAGGAGGATTTTGTTTTAGTCAGCGCATTACATTAACTCCAGCTAAGCAACTGCAACGAAGTGAAGTTAGTGGGGCCTCAAGATATTTGCAGGCAATCCTAACCTGTTTTTCCATACTCCCAACATCTGCTCCCAATGTGAGGCACTGGGAGCTGATGGTAACTGTGCTTTAGAAGGATGCATTCCAATAAGTGGAAGAGGCAACGGGGAATTAAAGTGCAGTAGACAGGATGCAGTCAGCAACTGCTCTTTTTCCTTCAATGGCACAGGGTGCACCGCTGGGAAAGGCATCAGTGAACGTGCTACTCCGCAGTTGTGGACAGACTTCTGTAGAGCACAACGCTCATTAGTTTTAGTTCAAATGTTACTGACTATTGCTGTTGGGCTAATCAGTTTTATTTTAGGTTAAGAAATGTACTTTTGGATTATCCTCTAGCTTCTAGTGAATCTTCTTAATTCTGAATGTGGCACTTTTTGTGTTTTGCATGGTATATCCCATCTGATGTGGGTGAAAGGGTATTCAGGTATTGTTTATTTTATTATTCTTATGTTGCCTTTCTGTATCTCAAGCTCTGTGCAGATTCTGGTAGTATAGTACCTTTTGGCAGACATGGATACCTGACCTAGGGTTTGACCTCGGGTGAACACTGCCTGTTCCAGCACAGAACAGCACTTCTATACTTGGACTACATGTATGGGGTGGTTTTCTCTATGAATTGGATTCAAAGTCCAAAATATGTTAGCTTTTCTTTCAGGGTACAATGTTAAAAGTATAGGAATGACTTTCCTTTCACGTGACTAATCCATAATTGCTAATGGATTGAGAAACCACAACTCAAGAGATTGGTTCCCAGTTGTTTGGATGCCTTCATTCAGCTTTAAAGTCTCTGTTAAGAGTCTTGTGTAAGAGAACTGATCGCTTTCTTTTGCCTCCAGCCCTGGTGATGTTCAAGTTCTACCACTATTTGTTAATTACATTCTAATTCTTCCAGCATGGACAACCCAATATGTTTACTGGGTTTTCCCAATTGTGTGTGAAGGTCATGTCACAAACTAGATGTGGGAAAAGTGTACATACCCCTTCCCTCTACCCAGAAATCATGGTGCACTGTCATTGAGGACAACCAGGTAACTCTAAATGTGAGTATCTTCCTCAGTAGAGGGATCATTCAATTTGTTGACCCCTCATCATTCCTTGCAGAGCTTAATCCTTTCTTCTTGCCGAAAATCTCTGCAGGTTGTATACACAAATTTCTGCAAGTTGCATATACTTTCCCACTCGACGAATCGGATGTGTGTGTTCTAGCTTTATTCCCTAGTTAACTAAAACGAATTATAGAATGTATAACTGGCAACCTATTATCGATTGGTGTTTATGTTTAGGAGTTCACATTTTGGCTTTTCTACAAACACTAATAAAGTGGTCCAGAATGGATATAACAGAATATTGTACTATGCCTGATGGTAACAATGCTCTATGAAATCTTTCAGCACTGTAAAATGGTAAACATAGCTGCTGATTCCAACCTCCGACATACTTTCTTTCAATTTACTATCAGAAAGTTTTTTGGGCCACTGACTTACATAGGATAGGTTTGCAAAATAAGGTTTTGAGTGGGTCACAATCAAACCTACCATCCAGCTGGGTGTCTGGTAGCTATGTGGAAGTATCTGCTGTTGTTGAGGTGCATTTTGCCAATGTTGTGTAAGGCTTTCTATGTGTGCCTGAGGAGTTTAAAGTGTGCTTGTTTGTTGATTGGGAACCAGTGAAGCTCTTTGAGGTGAGGGGGATAGGAGTGTGGGGTGCAAGATGGAGGGTGAGCCTGGCCACTTAGTTTTGAATGGTCTGAAGTCTTCTGGTCAGTTGAGCGTTGATTCTGGCATAGAGTGTGCTGCTGCAGTCCAGCAAGCTGGTGATGAAGGCTTTGGTGATGGCTCATTGAGTGAGCCATTTGAAGTTCCATTTGCAAAGCCATTTTAGGAGTTAGTTAAGGCTTACTGACTTTTAGCATGGTTTTAACATTTGAACGACTTTAAACACCAAATTGAATCATTAAAATGTTTGAAGTCTTATGCATGAACTTCATTCCTAAAGTGAGCTCACCCCTCAAGGGGTCAGCTCAAGGACAATTAAAGCAATTGCAACAAAAAAAGAGTCAAATTACCAAACCGTGAAAATAACATTTCCTAGGAGGAACTACTGTAAACTGTGGGGAGATTTTGGATGGACACATGGAGTAGGATTGATAAGGTCCCTTGTTTTGACATAATGAAGGGACAATATCTTTATTCAGCTATTTACATGTTTTATGCCGCATCAAAATGCTACCTTGGAACACGTGGTGGCGCTGTAAACAGAAATATATCAATTCATTTATTACATAAAACAGACTATGATTTAAGTGCATCTCTATGAGCCCCAGGCTTGAACCATTCTGGACTTTTGGTGCAGGCCCTCTTTATATGTATATTTTGATAATGCTCCAAATGATATCGAGCATTTTTAAATGCAGGCAAGTACTACTGCGCCTATGTCTGCCCTTTGCCTGTCTGGACTTTACATGATAGGGCGAAACTGAAGGCCAGTGGGAAATCTTCAACTGCACCTCAGTAAACACTTACAAGGCCTGCATCTGTCAACCCTATGGACCCTGGAACAAACGTTTGCTTTGATGCCACAAAACGCTCCCCTTGGGTGTACATTAAAAGATTCGTGCAAATCAACTAGAATTCCTTGACCTTGGTAAAGGAACTCTGACTTCGGCCTTGTTCCTCTAAATAGTCATTGAACACCTTGGTGACTAGAACAATCCTTATAATGTTTGTCAGGGGGTCCTTTAGCCCATATAAAATGCACTAGGTATCCTTCGTTCTGTTCCACTAAGAAAATGCTTAACAGTGGGCACACAATGGAGTTACATAGTCATTAGGCTTCACCTTGTATGGGTAGGATGAAATTAAAGCATGGAGCTGACAAAAAGGCATTTGTTGTTTTGCAATCCTACAACATTTGAAATGTAGGTACTGTAACAACTGTCTTTTTTGAGGGGGCTCACCAGCTGCCTTTTGATCCTACTTCTTGCCTGCATCAAAGGTCTTTGAGTTACAGTAAAATGGACCCAAAATGCAGACTGGGTTCAACAGTTAGGTTTATTAGGAGATAAACGCCAGCAGCCAACCACCAACCACCAGGGAAGCAGCAGTAACCAAGTTGCAATAATATTTTTAACATCACCTCATGTTCATGTTCCAAAGCCAACATTCTAGACCGGTCAAGAACGATGTTTGACCATCCAATGAGGGCATCAGTTACCCTCCAGCAGGAAACCCTCCACCCCACAGTGCCAATCAAAACTTTGACATGCATGTTACAAAGAGATCTCTGCAAAACATTTGCCGACCCACTGTGCTACCTTACCAACTATTGTGATGGCAAGCAAAATATATTGTTACAAGTAGTATCAAATTATGGGTCTGATGCAAAATGTTTTTGTGACTCTTTTTCAATCGCAATAAGCAGTTGATATAAAAGAAGTGTTTTTTCCTAATTGCGAATTCCAATGACGTGTACTAGTGGTTTGCGGCCGGAGCTACAGTCACAATTCACTGAAATGTTACTGGCTCCTCAAAGAGGTGGTAAAAGATTTGGAACGACAAAGTTGTCCCCAGGTTGGACGGATTTCATTTGGGATCACATCTGGTGGCCTTAAGGGGTGGGGACACGCAATATGGCAGGGGACAACTGCTTGTCCCCCTCTGAGGTCTTCCTAAACAGGAAGCTTTTCAAAAGTTTTTTGCTTTAAAAAAAGAACTGTTTCCTAGTTGGGAATGTGAATACTGGAGTGGTGGTATGCTGTTTATTGCCACCATCCCTTTGTTTGCAGCCAATCACAAGGTGTTACAAACAGCGACATGCCTCTTAGGCAGGTCGTCCCGTAATCCAATGAAACTAGAGATTTTTCCATGCAACCTGGTAGTACATTGGTAACTTCACAAAATTACAGAGGGGGCACAAGTAGTCGATGCACCAGTTGCCCCAACTATTTGTAACATGTCTATTAGTACATTGAGTCCAATTTCTTTGTAAGACAAATATCTGCAGTCTTTACCTTTATGAACCAAACAGATATTAAATCTCTTGTAATTCAAGCATAGAGCCCAGAGAAGACTGGCAGGACATAATTTATTAAATCAGATATATCTGTTACAAAAACGTTAGATCCTGCTGATATGCTTTCATCACACTATATTCAGAGCTTCTGGTATTTTGCGATTTAGCATTTCATTAATTAACAACAAAGGGCAATATGCACACATTTTTAGGGATTGTGATTTCCTACTTACAAATCCTTTTTTTATAACTGCAATTAGGAAATCTGAATTCCTAATGTATGAAACCCATTGAGTTTCATTTTGTGATTCCTAATGGGGTCACAATTGACCTTCCTCATGTATATTAATGAGGTAGGTCGGAATTTGCGAACCATTAGAAATCACGCCCATAACAGGGATGGTGGCAGCTGGCGTCAACCAACCACAATTTCAGTGATTGCTTTTTAATAATGCTAACTTTTTTTTAATGCAGCCTGTTTTACTTAAAGAAAAAGAGGATGTGTTAAAAAAAAACTTTGTTGTTTCATTTTTTAAGAGTAGACAGTGGTCACTTGGACCACTGCCTGCTCCTAAAAATATTTGTTTCAACATGTACAAAGGGGAAGGAGTCCCGTGGGGGGCCCTTCCCATGTGGGAATGATTACCACCACCCTTGAGGTGTCTGTAGATAATGAATGTTTTGCAACCGTTATTTGGTCTCAAAACATTCTTACATTCCATTGCGTTTCAGTGTTAGGAAGGGACGCCCTAAGCACGCCCATTACAAATATCGAATCGCTATACAAATTGCGATTGGTACCATGTTACCGAATCGCAATTTGTGGCCTGTGCATATGGAAAAGCAGTTTTGCAGTTGGTTAGGGCCAGATTCTGTGAATCGGTCTATTTCCAACCACAAAATTTTTTTTAACATATGGCCCAAAATAATGTAATTTGATTGAAGCTCATAATAATGAACATACTAGCTGGGAAAAAAGACACAATAGGCTCTTAAGGTAGTCAAAACAAAGAAAGTCTCTTATGCGCATGAAGATTTGTTTGTATTTCTATTTTTTTCAAACTACACCTTAGCATATAGTTACAGTAGTTACTTTTTGTGGGGCAGCAGGTCATTTCATCTTGGAGGCAGTGCTTAATTTGAGCTGATGGTTTCTGGTGCTCAGCACCAGCACTTAATCATCAACACCAGTGCTTTTCATGTGTACCAGTTAAGGACACATTAATTTACGGGGAGATTAAGTGATTTGACCAGAATCACAGGATGTTGAGCCCATGGCGAGACTCAAACCTGGTTCCCCAGCTCCAAAGTCGGCAGCTCTTGCAATTATGCCACATCTGCTCCCCACTTCTATTTTTAGTAGTTGGTCTGTTTTAGGCAGCCCTAACAGGAGAAATTGGCTTCTGCCAGCTGCCTCCTGACAAAAGCCACAGCACTTATTTTATTTTTTGCAAATTAACCACTGTTTGGCGGAAAAGAGCAAGAGGAGCGGGACGCAGAGGATAACAGATGGGATCAGAATCCGAAAGGACACCCTGAAGGCTTCTGAAAAGGGAGGTGAGGAAGCAGAGAAGGTCTACATTATGGCGTTGAAGAAACTGTCTGGAGGTAGCAGAACAAGCAATGTGAGATGAAAGCGATGGAGAAGGCAAAGGACACCTGGGGAAACGAGGCATTGGTTACTCACAATGGCGAAGAGATTCATTTGTCTTCTCGCATGAACATAAATTTAATATACGCTTCTGCAAACAATCTAAATAGGATCATGTTGTCCATACCAAAGGTGCACATTGCAAAATGTCCAGAAGTCACAGAATGCAAATGTTTCCTACAATTTCTAATACAAAACATGCCTATTTTCTGCATTATCGTTAGGTTGAGTAAATATTTCCACCCAAAACCGCATAATTTTTGCAGGAGAATACAGAATGCACATTATTGCAAATGCAAGTAAAAGGTAATATGCATATATTCACCTAAAAGATAAGAGTATACCTATATTTTTACAAAATGAATACAGTTATAAATTTTGAGAAATAATGCAGAATGCATATGTTTCCCCATGCAGAAAAATATGCTTATTTTCTGCATATGTGATGCAGAACTTATATACCCCTACGGTTAAAGCGGCAAAATAATAATGGGACAGTTCAGGAGGAAAAAGTTGTGAATCTGCATCTTTCAGCTGTGTATGGGTGCACATTTATTACTTTTGGAATTCACATACATTCCCAGTAAAGCACTGGAAATGCTGAACCAGGATTAATTTTTCAGTTGTACTCCTTGCAATGTCTTGTGACATCACTCAAGGGTTCTTAATCCCCCCACCCCCATGCGGAAATCCACTTAGTGCACAATTACACACATGGATATGGAACCCACTTTGAAAGAAAAAACATGTTTCCTCTTAAAGACACTCCTCTTCTACACCATCACCAACTCTGGGGAAGATCCATTCTCTTTCCCAACCTGGAAGGAGAGGTTCCAGTGTGAGAAGCGGTCAGATTGGAGTTTGGGAATGCCCACAAACGTGTGAGTTTCTGAGCGATCCCAAACTTACTAAGCAAACCATGCCTTGTTTCACCCCCTTCACACTACTTGCGTGAGATTAACTATTGCAGATTTCTCCACACTTATGGCAGAGAATTCTGCTGCAATAGGTCAATTAATGCCTTTCACGAATCCCTTCGTGCCCTTCTAATAGGGGTAAGTGGTGTATTTTCAACAGTAAACGTACACTTAAAACGAGAAATAGTTTAGTGAATTCGATCACAGGGTCCAGAGAATATATTGTTCTTGTAAAAGAGAATTACACAATTTCCTCAGTAACAGTGGGAAATTTGCACTTTTCATCTTCTGGTTAAAATGATTTCTACACAAATAAATACATGTGGGCAGAAGAGCAGTCTCTTTTTGTAACCAGCTCTCCATCCACATATTTGGACGACTCCTGCTTTGCTTTCGAGGGTGAACACCCACAGGCCAAGATCATGCTGTCAGTCACCGCCCACTTCCTGATGGACGAACACACAGCATCACTCCTGTCAGCCCCTAACCACTCCCTGCCAGGGATGTGTGAGGATGAGGGGGTGGGTAAGAACACGGACCTTTTGGTTTGGCTTGACCTTATGCTTTAGAATGTGACCACCAAGAAATGTATACAAATTGCACGTACTTTATTTAAACCTATTTTAAAGTGCAATAGTCTGACAGAATAGATTCCAGTGCTTAATTTGAGCAGATGGTTTCCAGCCCTCAGCACCGGCACTTAATTGTCAACACTGGCACTTATGACAGTCTGCCACATGGTGGTGCTGTTAGTCTAATTTACAGATGAAAACAGCAACAGTTTTTTATTGATAAAATATACATTAGAAAATACTAATACCTGCGCCCAAGCTATAACTAGAGTTTGGGTTTCTCAAATGTTCTAAATTGTCACTTTTAGGAATGCAATGGTTTGTAGTTGCGTTGGGACTGTCATTCGCAGCGATCTCAGGGGCAATGAGTGGTGCACGCTGCAGTGGCCTCCAAATTAAGCACTGATAAATTCCATTCTTTTAAGCTGGGATGAATGTGAGTAAAATATAGGGTCACAAAAAGCGCAAGACTGTGCCTCACCTTTTCCATGTTTGCACCGCGAAATTTGCTTCTCTATGCCTGGCGGGTGTACTTGTGTCGTCCTTCTTGAAATTAAAGCACTTTTGAGGACAGCAGGCCCCGTACAAAGATCTGTGTCAGGATTGCAATGTTATTACAGGAGCTAACCGGAGCCAGAAGGCAGTTAGTTTTGCTTACGTCATAATTCAATTTAGAGTGAAAGCTAGTAATGAATAAGTGCCATTCTCATTGACTTGAAGGCACAAACCTGGTTGACACAGATTAAAGAGAGCATTTCCTGTTTCTTGGAGTAAGGCAGCTAAGTCAATGCCAAGGGAGCTCTGGGCTTACGGTATCACAACAAGATCCCGCGAAAGCAAACGGAGCGCGCTAATGCCATATTTTTAAACAGTTATTTTTTATAAACAGATGTCACAGAAAAAAAGGCTCTATACTTTGTTGTTCCTGGTGATAGGAGCACGGAAAAGAAACATTGATTCGAATATCGCAGGGCTGCACATCTGACTGGTTCAAATTGTTCTGTCAACAGAGCCTGAAGCAGCTTTGGCTGCAGTGACGTCTGTAGCGAGAGGAAACGGTACGCAGTGAACGCTGCTGTCGAAAGATAGCCGAGTGTGTTAAGTGCCTGCTGCTGAGAGATTACTAACCCCTAGGGAGAAGAACACTGATCCATCAACAAGAGCAAGACTGTGTGCTGGTCTCCTCCTAAAGCCTAACAATTTCGTCTCCACGTATGTGCATGCATGTAAACAAAATAGGACTGCTCTGCAAACAAAAACCATACTGTCAGGCTGTTTTAAAAAAATACCATGACCAAACGCAGTGATTACTTTCTACTAAAGAGCAAGAAATGACAGAGGACAAATGGAATACACGAGGTTCGGTCACAGCAAGCCTCTGGTCGGCTTTACCTCTTCATTCAGGCGCTCAAGGCTCTTGATAGAAAGGCTCGGGCACCTTGTCATATTCACCCGGGAGTATGTCCAGGCACTGCAATCGATGCTAGATGATTGACAGACAAGCTCACCACTCTTTCGCTCTAGATTTTTCTATGTGGTTTACTGTTTTTTCCTTCTTGGCCTGTTGTAAAGCGCTCTGATACCCTCTTGGGTCATGTTCGCACTATATAACACTTTATAAATTAATAAATGGTTCCAGCAACTGTTGTATAGCTCTGCTCATCTCATCTTCAGTGAACCCCATCTCCAAAGCGTTCTGACTCCAAAAAGGGATGTTCTGTGTTTTACTTCTGTGCTTTTACAAAGCTCCATTTGGCCCAAGGGCATTAGAGCGCTTTATAAGATGCGAGCCAGACATTACTCTGTTTTCGGCAAGGGGCGGTCAAGTAGGTTGGCCAGAATGACAAGGTGCTGAAGGTTGGCCGAGCCTAGAACCTGGTTCCTTAGTTCACTCTTTGGCATCACAGGCCACCCATGGTTAGCAGTTTGTTCTAAAACCCCAAATAAATAAGCACAGACTCGAGCTCTTTTGGTGATGCACGAAAACAGTTTACTTTCATTGGAGCAGGTCTGTTTTAACTAAGAAAGCCCTGTCAGAAGCAAAAGAACTAGCGATGCGTCACAAACAGGTTTAGCCTACATTAAAGGAGCTAAGGGAGCTGCGTCATGCACGCGCTCCAATAAAAAGACAACACATGCAAAACCAATTATCAGTCTTGCTTTTTTTCGAGGCACTGGATCCAAGGAACACAGCTCTCAGCGCCCGTCACATTTTTATTCTGTTTACACGAGAGCAGAAAAAGTCAATCTTCAATCGTGGAAACAGAAAAGAAGCTCTTTTCCCGACGTCCTAATGTGTTGACATATTTTGTTTAGCAGTGGGACGTTCTTTTACGCTCTGATTCAGTCCAGCTCAGAAGTGTCCCCAGCGTTTACTACTGGCTCACAGAATCGCGCATCAGCATCTGCTATTCCCAGGAAACCTTTATTTATGGCAGTTCTATTTTTTATTTTGCAACATGTAAATATGGTCGAGGCCTTTTTTTCTGCAGGCGCCCCCGGGGATCAGTTATAAATATTCTTACTAAGCAGAATGTTCTCACAAATGGAATTAGTCCATCAAGGCGCACAGGATTTTGAAAGATTTGAAAAAGAACCGCAACCTGCTTCAGGGCTGTTTGTGTATCAGAAATGTCTGAACCCCTCTCTGAGATTGTTATTGCACTACATACACCAAGTTCCCAGACAACTGAACGGAACGTAAAACACCAAAATACCAGCGGTGCAGGAAGTCACATCACTCCCCTTTTGAACCTCATGGATGATGGCATTAAAGGTTTGACCCAACGTCTCACACACAGCCCAGGAACAGCCATCTTTTTGCTGCTGACAGAATACTGGAAAGTTGAGGAGTGGAAACGAGAAAATTAAAAACACATTTTCCACAGCCCATATCTTTCTGTTCCTGTCGCTGCCATCATGGGCCAAGTCCAGGGGTAGCAAGGGTAATGCCAGGTATACCAAATGTTCAGGACAGCCATGGATACCTCTAATCCACATCCATGCAGTTAATAGGTAAGGACTCTTTAAGTCCAGACATTTTTCATTATAAAGTTTGTTTCTGTGGCAGCATGTTAACCATGTATGTCTTATTCATATTAAAGTTTAATAAGCAAGAGGGAATTAGATCTAGTCGATTTTTGGCAAATCAGTACCATAAGAAACATGATTTCTCTTATTTTTCTGCTAAATATAACTCTGCTTCAAGAATAGATTACTTTCTTACAATTTATAGCTTGAAGTTGGTTAATTATGAGCAAATACAGAATGCCTTCTCAAATCATGACAAGGTTAAAATGGAAGTGACAGAAATTAAGATAGAAAGAACAGTGGGACGATGTGTTTTTTCAATAAAGTCAACTTAGAGGATGAAAAGTGGTGCACAGAGGTTCACACTGAGATCTTAAACTTCTTTAGGACCAAAAGCAATACCGCCTGAATAGAGAATGTATGGAAGTCTTTCAAGGCAACAATTTGGGGTTAGATTACGACTAAAGGGATACAGCCACGAAAGGTGGCATCATTACAAAGACTGGAACTGGAGGCAGAATTACATTAGGCAAGCATAGCACTTCGGCAAATTAGGAATGCTGTCAATAAAGAATCATTTAACCAGGCAAAAACACATAGGCAAGAATTTTAATACGCACAAGGATACATTGCAAACATCATGTACCTCCAAAAGGTATATGTAGAAAACAAATACACAGGCAGATTACTGGATTGGCAGTCCAGAGAACTACAAGCCAATAATAAGATCACACCATTAGAAGATACAGAAACTAAGGTCCACTTAACAAAATCACTAGATATTGGAAAAGCTTTTCTGTAACATTACGAGATTTTTAGATAAACTTCCTTTTCGATGGCTGACAAATGATCAAGATCAGAAGATGGTTACTAAATTCTCCCTCGAAGAAATGGACAGAATGGTGGAATCCTTATCTAAATGTTTCGCAGGGGAAGATTGCATTCCAGCAGAACTATGTGAAAAATGTGCACCAATTTTAAATCTAGAAATTTAAAAACTTGAAAATCATATACCGGAAAGATGCGAGCCCCCGCCATCTTTTCGTATAGCTGTGGTAGGGAGTTTCTTAAGCAAAGTTAAAAATAAGGCGCATTAACTCCTACAAGCCAATTAGTCTTTAAAATATAGACTACAAGATGTTCACTAAACCTTCAGCAAATAGGATGAGTAGTGCTATAGGATCGAATATTTACCCAGATCAATGCAGATTTGTGGGAGGCAGGCGGCTTTTTATCAATACAATTTGTTTATAGAAGCCTTAGAATACATGACACAGAATGAAATACCAGCCCAGGTAATGTTTTTAGATGTGGAAAAAGATTTTGATTTAGCATCTTGGGAAAACCTTTTTATGATCCACGGAGGATTTGGGTTTCCGAAAATTTGTATCCGAATATTAACTCACATATGTAAGGGTGCCACAGCGCAAGTTATTATTAATTCCAGGAACATCACTACATGCAGAGTAAACAGGGGAAGGCAACATGGATGCCCCCTGTTGCCAATACTTTTTGCCCTGTTTTTTGAACCACTGGCAATAGTTACAAAAACTACTGCAACCACACCAGCACCAATAAACGGGATGTCAAATATAAAACTATATGCAGATGATATCACCCTGTTTCTTAAACCTGAGTCAGATATTCAGGAGAACATTTGTGGGATTTTTCAAGAATTTCAGGAACTAGGTGGATTCAAAATAAATAAGTCAAAAACTGAAATGTTGTTATGTAACTGTGCACTAGCCACTTTATTACCTGTATTCCATCCTCTAAATAACACAAGACCAAAACGCTATCTAGGAATATGTGTTTCAAAGAATGCGAATCACTTGTACATATTGAATTATGAACCATTAATATACAAAATTAAGTTGCTGTTTGCCAAATAGACTTCATTGCCTCTTTCATTAATTGGGAATGTGGCCTTAATTCACATGTCAATCCAGCCTCTTCTTAATTTTTTGTTTTCAGCAATTCCGTATGCACTGCAGATTCTTTAAAGAAATAGAAGGCCTGCTTGTGACTTTTATCTGGGCATACAAAATACCCATGCTGGCACTGGACACTTTATTCAGACAAACTCTGTAAAGAAGTATGGAGCTTCCTAACTTAAAGGAATACTACTATGAGAACTTTGCACATAATAATTATAAATGTATTAGTACTTCCAGCCTGTCTAGTACAGATAACTTTTTTATGATAACATTTTTACAAGAGTATAAAATTCTAGATTTGTTAAGACTGGTAAAAACCCCAAAGAATGTACAATATAAGGTACGGCAATGGTGATTAAATCAAAAGGCACAAATGATTCGGCACAACAATATACCTCTGATTAATGGTTCCACATGCTTGAGGGATATCTATGTAGGGGAACAACTCTTGGTAGAGCAAAATTTTATACA
Source organism: Lissotriton helveticus (assembly GCF_964261635.1). Taxonomy (NCBI): domain Eukaryota; kingdom Metazoa; phylum Chordata; class Amphibia; order Caudata; family Salamandridae; genus Lissotriton; species Lissotriton helveticus. The sequence goes on along the minus strand of NC_136057.1, from coordinate 566,872,194 downwards.
GAAATGGGAAAGGACCATATTCTATGGTTGTCGTGGTATTAATGCGGGTGTATGGAAAAACTGGAATGAGACTGAACACGGTATTCGGTATCTTATATACACACTGCCATTGTCCTTTCTTCAGATTAGACAGTTTGTAAACAAATGTAGATCCTACTTTGCTTTCTACAAAGTCGGATTTCACTGAGGAATTGATTAAATCAACTACGCATAGATCAATTAGTGGTTGGATATCCATTCTTGGAGAAAAAAGTAATAATAGAACTTTTGAAAAGGCTCGGGATAAATGGCAAACTTAAGAGAGCTTTCATCTTTCAATGGGTGTTCGGCATGAGATCAGAAAGTTTAATGACACATTACTGAAATGGTCTAACTTTAGGAGAAAGCAATTCTATGCCAAATGGCTATTATATAGACCTCTAGCTTGTTTTGATTAAAATATGTCCTCAGATACCATATAACTGCTTTCGATTCGCAGTGGAAGTTGGGAGTAATTCGACCCATACTGTCTGGGACTGCCCAAGAATAAAACAATTTTGGGATAACATTGAGAAATACTCTAAACATAATTTAGATATGGGGGGGGTATAACTATCAACATTGCTATTATAGGATACACCCTGAATATTACAACCAGCCTTTTACAGAAGAAACATTAACTTATTATTGCCTTAGTCACCTGGTCTCCGATATTGCCGAATTAGCAGAGTGAAAGCACTCCACATTTTCAGCAATGGTTGAACAAAATGTGTTGAGTTTGGTACCAGGAAAAAAGATATGCTTTAAGGTCAGGGTTCCTACCCCAAGTATACATTAATATGGTAACTCCTTTGATGTTTACCGGGAGAAAAGAAAGGAGTCGTAAAATATAAAAGTATTATTCTCGGAAAGCTAGAAGGCCATAGAGTTTTGTGCAATAGTAAATTCTGATAAGAATATTAAAATGTTTAATGTGAACTTTAAATTTTAATTAATTGTATAATTGTTATATCTACAGGTATTATTTATATTGTTAATCTTTATGATATTGTGTTTGATGAACTCTGAAACAAAAATATTTAATAAAACATTATTAACGTTTAATATGTTAGTTCGAGCCTTATGAATTGGCTGAAATATATAAATGATGAAGACTGGTAGCCCTTGACAAGAGCAGATGTACCATTTCTGGAAGCTTATACAGTGTACTAAAAAAATAGTGAGATATAAAACCAAAAAGAAAATGACTTTATTCCAAAAGAATTCCTGTAAAAATCTATTTAGTGTTAAACGTAGCTTATTAGTTTACTAGAAATCATGCCCGAAGTCATTCTAATCTGGAAAAAATACAACAGTCATGTCTTGAGGAATACTCTGTTAATGGAGTTTTTTTGGGTTGCAACGTTAACAGATTTATAGATTTAGGATTGCTCATTTGACATAACAAGAGCTTTGGTGAACCAATAGAGCACCCAGATCATCCTTATACAAGGATTCTCCCTCATCAGAAATCAAACCCTGTTGTTTTAGCACATTTATTTTAACTGGATTTCAAGTCACTCTTATACATGCATGGTTCCCTATTTGGAGCAGTTTAAAACTTTCTTCGAAAATATGTGATTTTGGGACAGAATTCAAGAGATACCAGTCTTAACATGTATATGTTTGAGCAATGCATAGGGTTCTGAATAACATATTTAACATATATATAAGTTATAATAATAGAGAAAATTCATAGATAGGTCAGTAGCGTTTACTGGACAATCAGTAGTTCCAGATAGGTGCAATCTGCCTTTAAGTGCAGTTTTAACTTACCTTAGGCCTACACAGTGCCACAAGGTGTTAAACTGGAGTAAATATGCAGCTCCCAGGGACATAAGTAAATCTTATGGGACACCAAGAATTGTGATATTTCTTTGGCTCAGCCTGCAATCAGATTCCAGGCCCCTGTCTCACTTCTGGGCCAAGTTAATTATTCTGCTCTCCAGCACAGGGAACAAAGGCTACTCCACACAAAGGGAGCAATAATCATTGATTGAGCTAGTTCCTGGGAGAGGAAAGTAGTGTGAGGGAAATCTGCATCTGATAATTAGCTGTCACACTGCACTTGGGTTGGCTCAGCTCATGCCCTTTGAACAAAGGAGGAAGCCCAGATATTTGGAGGCAACACAAGAGGTGCTTGTTAGAAATGGTGGTCTCTAGTTGTCAGTGGTTTGCACCCTGTCCAAGTAGGGATGCTTATTCTAGTCAGGGTAAGGGAGGTACACACCCAAGATAACCTCTTGTCACCCCTTTAGAAGCTTGGCATGAGCAGTCAGGCTTGTCTCAGAGGCAATGTGTAAAGCATTTGTACATAAACACACAGTAACACAGTGAAAACACTACAAATGGATAACACACCAATTTAGAAAACTAACCAATCTTTAGCTGAATAAAACAAGAAAAAATCAACATACACAAGCAAAGATATCACGTTTAGAAGGTTCAAACAGTTTCGTTCATAGAAAACTATGGATGCATCACTTTTTAGTACAAAGTACCTGGGATGCGTCAAAATCAAAAGACAAAAACCGGCGCAGGGGAGAGGAGGTGCCTAAAACACAGCGATGCATCAATTCCTTACTCTCAGGGGAGGTGATGCATCAAATCCTTACTGCCAGAGAAGATGATTAGTCCTTTCCTTGCTGCAGTGCAGAGGAGGTGATACATCGATTCTTTGCTGTCAAGGGAGGGGATGTGGCGATTCCCTTCTGCGAGGGGAGATGATATGTCGAATTTCAGACAGGGGGCCTCGGCTCCTTACTGCTGGGCAACATCAAGGAAGACTTGGCACAGAGGTGTGATGCGTAGAGAATCCGGTCGTGCTGGGCCGAAGCTGCGGCAACGAAACAGGAGCTGTGTCGATTTCCCAGCCGTGATGCAGGTGATGTGCTGAAACTTCAGCTGCCCAGCAGGGCCTGCGTGCATCAGAGTTAGAGCGGGTCCCTCGGATGTCGGAGATACAGCACTCTGGACTCGGGATGCAGTGATCTTCTAGCCGCTTGTCAGGCCCTGCATCGATTCTTCACCTGCACCACAGCAATTCATTGGTTTTTCAACTGCATGACAAGACTGGAGTGGGAAATTCAGTCGCAGAAGGTCAGTGCATGGATTTTCTCTCTTCTTGCAAAGAAAGACACTTCCAAGGGCCCAGAACTGGAATTGGGACCCCTTGGCAGAGGAGTTCGGGAGCTGCAGTTGAAGTCTTTGATGACGCTGGGACTTCTTAACAGGAGGCAAGCAAACACAAGCCCTTGGAGAACCTTGACAAGCAGAATGATGAAGACATAATCCGGTCCTTTCACTCTCCAAGACAGAAGCAGCAAGCAGCAACCAGCAAGCCAGGCGAACAAAGCAACAACCAGAGTGGCAGTTCCCCTCCTACAGCTTCTCCAGCTCTTCATCTTGGCAGAACCTCCTCTTGAACCACAAGTGTTCTGAAGTTATGGTGTCACAGCTCCAGTACTCAAACCAGCTTCTACCTTTGAAGTAGGCAAATTTCAAGGGAAAGTCTTTGTAGTGCACAAGACCCTGACCTTCGCTGATCTGGTTCCAGACGTACCACAGGTAGGTGGAGACAGCTTTGAGTGAGGACAGGCACAGTGCTATTTAGGTGTCAGTGACAACTCCTCCCACCAATTTTACTCAGGAAGACCCATCAACCTGTTGATAGCCCATCAGGCTATGCAGGGCTCACCACTGCTCCCTTTGTGTGACTGTGTAGAGTGAATGCACAAACAGCCCAACTGTCAGTCTAAACCAGATGTGGATTCCACAGGCAGGCAAAGGCACAGAATGGCAAAGCAAGAAAATGACCACCTTCTAAAAGTGGCAATTTCAAACACGCAATTAAAAAACCAACTTCACTAAAAAAAATTATTATAAAATTTTGAGTTCAGGGACCCCAAACTCCAAATCGCTGTCTCTTCCCAATTGGAAGTTCACTTGTAAGAGGTTACAAGGCAGCTTCATTGATAACCTAAGGGAGAGAAAGTCTTTGCAATAGTGAAAAATGAAAGCAGCATTATTTAACTATCAGGACATGTAAAACACACCAGTACATGCCCTACCTTTTAAGTACAATGCACCCTGCCCATGGGGCTACCTTGGGCCTACCTCAGGGATGGCTTACATGAAGTAAAAGGGAAGGTTTGGGCCTGGCAAGTGGGTGCACGCGCCAAGTCAATATGGCAGCTTAAAACTGCACTCAGACACTGCAGTGGAAGGCCTGAGACATGGTTGTAGGGCTACTCGTGTGGGTGGCTTAATCAGTGCTGTAGGCCCACTTGTAGCATTTTATTTACAGGCCCTGGGTACACACAGTGCACTTTACTAGGGGGGTCTTACCAGTAAATCAAATATGCCAATCATGGATAAACCAATCACCATTACAATTCAGACAGAGAGCATATGTACTTTAAAACTGATCGGTAGTGGTGATGTGCCCAGAGTCCTAAAGCCAATGAAAACAGGTCAGAAAAAATAGGAGGAAGAAGGCATAATGTTTGGTGAGAACCGTGCAAAAAGTGCCATGCCCAACAGCGCTCTTCTGTGATGTTTTGCTGGTAAATGATCTGGCAGTGATGTCAGCTAAGTGTGGAGCTGAGCCCCTCAGAAGGGCTCTTCACAGCGAAAACTTTTCAGCACCATAGTGTCCAGTGCGTGGTTTTCTTGGATGAAATGGGAGATTTGGGCATTGATGTCTTCTTGATGTTCTTGAGGTCTGTCGGGTCAGTTAACAGTTTATTCAGCAGAGGGTTGATCTCAGTGTGTTTTTAGTCATCGGGAAAGGTGGCATTTGGATGGAGCAGTTGATGTCGCGGTGAAGCTAAGGGGAGAGGGAGGTAGCTGCTCTATGGAAGATATGGTATGGGCAGGGATCTGACGGTGCTCCTGAGTTGATGCTCTTCATGGTCTTCAATGTGTCATCTGTGGTGAGTGGAGTCCAGTTGAGCATGGTCTGTTAGGGTGCGGCATGGTAGCTTGGGGTGGTGGTGGGTGTAGTGGCAAAGTCTTGGGTATCGAAGCTGTCGTATATCTGCCTGATCTTTTGGAGGAAGAAGGTGCTGAGTTTATTGCAGAGGTCTTGGGAGGGTGGGACGTCTGTGGTCTCGCTGTTGGGCCTGGTGAACACCTTGACGATGGCGAAGAGTTGTTAGCTCTGAAGGACTTATACCCATTAAACCTAAAAATACAATTTTGTACACTTAAGCTGTATGTTCCTATTGAAAGGCATTCAAAAAAAGCATGCTGGTGCAGCTGAACTATCAACGATGATTTTTCAACAGACACTAGGTAGGTTGCCGTAAAGCGGCATTAATGTACAAGGTAAAACGGTACACTATTATGAAAAAGCCTATTAAATTAAATGAGTCCCAAGGAACTGATAACCACTTTAACAATGACGCTCGAGGAAGTGCCCTAAGAAAGATCTTTTAACTGAAACAAGCTTTGGAGCCATCACTCACAAGAGGGAAAATCAAGAAATGTCATTTGAGAAGCACACACATATATAAGTAGAAATGCAAGACAGAGCCTTAGAGTGGGGAGTTAAATACTGTCAGATATGATTCCTCACTGCTTCCAAACATTAGAATCACAGTCTTGGTTCACTGCATTTCAAGTTATTGGATTACATACAAAGATTACATACAAACTTGGTCAAGCCTCCCCCGATGCCCATCCCATGTGGCATTTGGGTGCACATGGGAAATATCAGTATGCCAGTGAGGCCATGATGGTTGCTGTGTGGCGTTCATACAAGGTATCTATTTACAATTTGTCTATTTATCTGAATGAGTTCCAGGAATACTCCTGGATATCAGTTACAGATTTCCTGGCGTACTAAAATGCTTAACTGGAGAGATAGAACATGTATATTTCCACATGTGGAAACTTGAAGTAAAAGTCTGTTTGCACCAGCAAAATTACTATAGCGCTTACATCAGTGAAAATATGTTTCCATATAGAGCAAGCCCTTCCTCTAAACAAATGTGCTCTCTCCCATTTACTACTCGTTTCCTTGACAAGAATATACATGAACCAGCAATTTCAGAGAGAGAAACTACCGTGAATGTGTTTTTGAACATCATGAATCGCATGGGTTTGCAGCTATTCACCTTCATATATATAAAGACTGGTCCAAAGACGCTCATACACCTACCCTACTCCTACATTTGCTCACTAATAGTTGAATTTGTAAACACGAAACACACCATTTTTTATTTTGTGAATAATCATTCCAGATTCTATGAATGAGGAATGGAAATGTTCTCTTGTTGGCTTATGCTAAGGAGAGATGTGCATAAACTTGAAAGAATCAGACTTCCTGTTGCTCATTATGCTTGCAAAACTTCAGAATTTAAAGGGAACCTCCTTAATATTTATACAAAGACCAATAATGAACAGAGAAAAGACCCAGAACGGCAAGCTGAAGAATCTCAAAAAGCTCTTTAAGGACCCAGTAGTCACTGCCAGGGCCTCGGTGCTGGCTTTTCTGTAATAGTTGACTTGAGACATTGTTTCACATTTTAGTATTTTAGCAACAGTAATTTCTGCAATATACTTTTGATTTCCTGCATGAAAATGTCACATTTGTACAAACTGTTACAAAGCACGTGAGGGTATTTGCAGAGATGAAATATTTTGAGATTTCTTTACACAAAATTACTCTCATGGTGTATCGTGGGTACCAAAGATCCGGAGGTACAGCATGACTAATATTTCTCTGTAGCAGCCCGAGGAAGAAATGATACCCATCCCCCACCCAAAAAGAGGCTCTGAACAAATCACAAGAAGGATAGAGGATATAGAGTACATTAAATGCTTAGTAAATAGAAGGTGCCCGAACACCATTGCAATAGGAATTCCAATTTGAAGCACAGCATAGCTGCAAAATGGAATTTGTAAAGCAGAGGTGATCGGGCACAGTCTATTTAAAGAGCATTTACCGCCCCTTAAAAGCATGGAGTACTGCAATAAATAAATACATTTTATCCTACCTTTATCGCAGTACTCCCGACTCGTCGCTCTGTGTGGCTGAGAAAATAGGCCCTTAAGCTTCCCAGCCAATCTAAGCACTGCTCTCATGCTTTCTATAATATTGTAGGCGGGAGACCAGACGCTATGTGCATCCCCTTCAGTAATTCTGATAGTGATGGCGCACTTAAATTGCTAGTGCTACCTTCAGGGTGTGAGCCATCTTTTTCATAGGGGCATAACCTAAGCAAATAAGGGAATTCCTTTGCCTCTGCGCCCACGCCATATTACAGACACAGGCGCACACGCAAAGAAGCTCTCAGGGAGCGCACTCACAGAAGGCCACCTTCTGGTAACAGAAGTGCATTTTTCATTGCGCCGGGGGTACCATTTTAAACGTGATCCCGGTGCAAACAATGACAATGCGCCTACACCATAATTTGGCCCCTGGTATTAATATATAACAAAGTAACTGGAGTGAATGCATACACGTTTTCTGGATAGCACATTACTTATCATAATAACCACTGGACTAACCACTAACCTTGGGTTCCTGAGTAGCGTTCTACTCACTGTCAAGCACTTCAAGGCCTCGTCACAGGTAGTAAGCGCTATATACATCCAATTACAACACAATACATTACTAAACAGCATTAGAGCAATGCCAGGATTGGCTGGGTCAGTTAAGCACAACGCTCCATCGGAGACCCATGAGGCTTTGTCTCTGCTATTCCAGTTCCTCTCAACATTGGGTCTGGAAGCCAGAACTGAGCATGTTAGGCAGGCCCTGGAGAAAACACCGTCCAATCTGACATGCGCAGTACAGTTTCCATAACCTCAGCTGGTCCTGGTCATCCCTCTCGCTGTAGCCCTGCCACCTAGTGTGAAAACAGTGACGGAATGGGTAAGTTAAAGTTTCAGTTTCAAAATTAGTCTTTCGGCCTGTGGGGGCTCCCAGTAGGGGGTTAACGTCCCCATGCTCCTATAGAGGAACCACCCCTGTTAATCTCTCCTTCTTAAAGTACATACGGTTGCTACTTTTTCCAAAATGTTATTGTATCTTAGAGTCCGCTTTCAATCCATTGCTATGAAAAATGTAGCATAATTGTCTTAGCAAATTCCTCCAAGCACTTTTAAATCTCTGTCAATCGATCGTCGGGCGTAGTAAGCGCTATATAAATACAATTCAAATTACACTAATAATGTAATATAAAATTAAATAAAAGTAGGCAACAGCCTATATTATGAGAAAGTTAAATACCTTCCTCAAAAGAGGGATTTACCTTTTTCTACCAAGTACTCATTTGTCTTAAGATAACCAGCTCTGACTGGCCCAGCATTACATTGTTTTGCAGTATCACAGTTCATGATTTATATACTACGTCTTTTGATTTTTGTAACCATCTCCCATAATGAATCTATATTTAAAATGGCAAAAGTGTTTTTGTTCTACTGTGATGTTGATAGCCTTCTCGTTTCTTTCTCCACTAGCCTGGTGCTTAAACTGTGTGTGAATCTAGTTTTCCTAATGTGAAAATATTGGTGAACGACTGACATTTGGTTGGCAGTTTGGCATAGCACTGCATCCCGCAAACCTCAGACTTGTGCTAATTGGATGCTGTATTTATATATTTTGGTTTGCCTAGCAAAAGCTAAATAGTTCCCAGTTCTGGAGAAAAAATAGTTTGCTTTAAAATTTGAAATTATTTTGGGAATGTCACTGTCCATATGTAGTATTGCTATGTCAGTCTACGATTCCCAAGTGGACACATTTATGCCTCTTAAAAGAAATGAGATAACTCAAATAATAAAGGCCAACAAAAATGCTATATTTTTCTTATTTCTGTTTTTTGAGAGGAAAATAACACATAAAAATGCCACGGAGAAAAAAAACTATTTAAACTGGCTCTAAACTCTGCAAGCAACAAATACATAAAGAATTTGTAAACGACAATTACATTTCATTTTTGAGAATTGGCAATAATACATTAGTATTTTAATACTTAAAAAAAAGTATCCACTTGCATTAGGCAAACGTTTATTAAACCAATCAAGACTAAACTTAGAGCAGCAGCACTATTTAGCTAGAAAGTTAAAAAATATCAACACCTGCCCTTCTACACTGCATAAAAACACAAGACTGGTTTGCTGTTTGAAAGTACCCCTAATGGCACATTGAAGGTCCTCACGCACAACGGGGAAACACATTCCACATAACAAAAAAAAGATAACACCCTTCCAACCACACACCATACATTGCTTAGCATGCCGCCAATGTTGGCAAGCACTTCAGTGCCGCACATAAGTAGAAATCTTTATGTAAATCTTGCTCTTTTATGGTGTGGGTGGAAGATAGTATAAACAGAGCTGATGTGGAGCTTTGAGAGTCCAAACCTTTACCAGATTTAAATACTTTTAACTTATTCTCCTAAATCTAAGCTTTAGTAAGAATGTATTGAAAGGTGTCTTGCTCGCAGAACATTGAAGCTGGCTCTGCCACCAGGGTGGAACCACTGACCTCCTGGCTGGGGTAAATATTGACAGGCCACTGTTAAAACAGCCTCAAAGCCTGGAAAACTGTAAAAACATTACTGATATTATTATTAATAATAACTTATAGAGAACATGTTGACTCCTGAGAGTATTTTCATGGCTGCCAAGTTTCCCAGGTACAAATGACTAATTAAGTCAGTGCCGATTTTTCTTAGAATTCTTGGACTTGTAGTCTTAAGTAACCCAGTTCAAAACCAGGACTACAAGTCTCAGAATTCTAAGAAAAAAAAACAGACTGACCGATCAAGTCACGCTCGAACATGTCAAACTAGGCAGCTGTGCATCTTGACATACATCTGTCAATAACAAAGGAGATACAATGTGCTACAGATGTGGGCTAAGAAAAGAGCAACGTCTTGAGTGTTTTCCTGAAAGACTGATGAATTGTAACCCTGAGCAGGTGGATAGGAAGGTCATTCCACACTTTAGGGCAAAGGTACATAAAAGACCCCCTCTGCCCGCCCACTTCCCCACCCGTAGGAAATGCAAACCTGATCCATGGCACACTCGCAACAGACTGAAGCCTTATTGGAGAAATCTACAAGTTGTATTGGTGTCATAAAAACCCCTAAGCATAAGGAATGATGACTTAAATTAAGATAGGCAGATTCACTTCAAACCAATTAAACAAAGTAAACATTTGCCTTCCCTATGAGATTTGCGCAAACATTTTTAGTTTTGGTAACGTAATCTCAGGAATGCCGAAGAAGAAACTGTTTCATTAGTCAATCTTGATATGAACAGGTCTACATGATCTTCATCTGCACAAGGGAAAATTAATTATTTATTTAATTTTCCCTTGTCATCATTCATTCAATACCCCCCACCTGGCCCCACTGATCTTACCTGCACGGGCCACGGCTGTCAGTGCTCTTCCTGATGACCTTTCTCCCTCTGTGCCCATGGCCCTTATGTGGTGTAGAGGCAAAGAGGTTCCTTGTTTGTGTTTGGTCACACCACCAAGCAAATGAGGGGACATCCCCTCAGATCACTCCAGCATGATCTGTATTACAGGAGCCACGTAAGCATTGACTTCACTTTATCTAATACCAAAGTGGTCTGGGGGGTGCAGAATTAGGCGCACATTCCCGTTGTGCTCCTGAGGCGCTTTATGTAATACAGCTTCAGTAATCATACCTGGTTTTTTGATCACTGGTAAAGATAGCTCGTACTTTAAATGCCTTTTGCTTTCATAGGTCATATTATGTAACATTGATTTTGCATAGCCAAACATAATTTCTGTGATTTATTTCTTCTCTTGCATGTCTTGTTAGGGAGTCTGTTTGCTGGATCTGAGTCAACCCGAAGGCAGTGCGGCTAAGGGGGTCTGACCCTGTGACCTCCACAAAAACTGTGCAAATGTGATCAGTGGATCTCGGTTTTTGCTAACAGTGTGCATTTGAGTCTCTCCTCATCCAAGTGCAAGAGTGCATCTATCTTCTTGTCCCGCTGTTACTGTCCACTCATCCCCAGTGTGTGTGTGTGTCTGTGTGTCAAATTTAGATCTCTCGAAATCCGGTGTGTTGGTCTCCTCGTCCCAGTGTTAGCGCAGTTTTTGTGCCAGCCTATTCCCGCTGCTATACTTTTGCGTTTCCAGAGCTGTCTGGTAAAACTACAGAAACAAATCCTTCCTACTCATATTCCTGAGTGGGAGAGAGAGCTGGGGAGAGGAAAAGTTAGAGGAGTGTGCGTTTCATCCCTTGCCTTAGCACCCCTAGAGCACAGCTGAAGAAAGGACCCTCCAAAGGGTGCTAGCATGCAGAAATTGTCAATCTCCGACTCAAGGTAATTCCTGAGTCCTAACAAGGCAGCTTGATGAGGTTGGACCGCCTAATCAGCACAGTTTTATTCATGAGTCGTAATTAGGTGCACCCAGAGAGGGCTGTTTGACAAGTCTGCTCGTGCTTCCTACCAAGCAAGAAGCAATCTTACCCAATGAGAACTAAGTGTATCTGCCATGGGTGCTTGAAAGGCACATAGGAAGCACTTGCAAACACAGCACAGCCATGTCAAGCTGTGCCTCTGCTGCCTACACCAAGCTCAGCAGGAAGTGTGTCTGCTGAAGGCTCCGTAGCTGCGCCACCCTAGCGCTGCACGCGCAGGCTGGAGGGCCTTGCAAGCACAGGAGCCTGCTGGGAGGCAGCCACCCTTCATTTGCACTTGAAAGGAAGCCCGCCTCTCATGAGTGTAATCTCGCCTGTGTTTTTAGAAGTAACAATTCATGCCGCACGTGCTTCTTTTGTTCGCGAGCCAAACAGATTCCTCCTCTGCAGTCCAAACAAGCGCGAGGACGGAAGCAGTGGGGGCGGCTCGAGGGCCTCTGGGGGGCTTCATCTGTTTACCATAGTTTGAGAACACGCACGGTTCCTACGCAGGTCTTTATAGAAGACCCATTTGCTTCTGAGGGAGGGGCCAGGGGCGGGCCTAGAGGAGAAGACATGATGCACCCTGCTCATAATGCGCTGCAAGGGAAAAGCCACTGGCAGTTTCTATGAAAGGTTTGTTGAAGAGCATCTGCCGTGAGCTTTGAAGTTCCGCGGGAGTAGGAAGCAGAGCACACCCTAAAGAGGCTGGAAAGTGCACTTTGCAGCTGTTTTTCTTTTTTTTTTACTGATATTCATAAACAAGGGCTTATTAAAGGCTACAGCCCTGGGCTCCATTACTCGCCCCATCACCATCCTGCTGTAAAGAAAGGTTGTTAGGTGTAAACAATGAATGTCTGTCATTGTGGAACAGTAAGGGATAGGGGGTGGCAGCGGGGTCTCTGGGTCCTCTAACCATACCCCTCTGTAGTGTTGCCGGCTGTGGAATGTACCACAGAGGCACACGCCCCCTCCCACCATTTCCCTGTGTGATTACCCCCCTAACGGAGGGGACAGTTAGTTCAGCCCGACGTCTGCGTGGGCTACGTAAAGAGTTAATAAAAAGCCCAGGGCTCTGGGCGTGGTCAGTTAGTTTGCTAGCCACTAAGCAAACACACGTGTCCTGTGTAGTTACTTTGGGAGGCCTACACCGGGACACCACACTGGCGACGAGGTGGTCGCTCCTCCGGCCCCTGCGTGCCCCACGGCCACCGCTTGTCCTCCCTCGAGCCAGCTGCGCGTGCAGCGTGCCCCGGCGCCCTTGCGCTGCCTCCAGCCCGGCGTGGCTCACCTGGTGCCTGTCACCTCTTACCCCAAGAAATGACGCGAGCCAGAGGAGGTACGGTAGACACGTCTTTATTACTCCGTGTACACCTCCTTACTGCCCTGTTGCCGCCCACTTCCTTTCCTCCCCACGCCCTTCCTGTGCTGCCTGTCCTGTCACACATACAGGGTCAGGCAGCCACATTACGACATCTCCCCCTTTTGTATAAAGTCTTACTGCATCCTTAGATTACTTCAATGAGGCGTTCCGGCCGTCGAACTTGTCGTCGGGGTCTCGCTGATCTGTCTGAGGTGTGTCGATGACGTACAGGGTGGTCCTGCCTGGCTGGGCTGGATGAGCCGCAGTCGCTGCTTCTACTCTTACTTTCAGATTCAGTAGATGATTCCCACTGGTGTTGGTCATTTGTCCCAGGCGGGTTGCATTTCTTGAAGTGTGATACATTACGTGTTATTTTCTTGTGATCTCCTTGGGCCGTAATCATTGTCCCTCTCCTACGGCTGACCTTTAGTGGGTGTGCCAGGTAGCGACTGTCTGCTTTGGTTCCTCGATCTCTCCGGACTGTCACCCAATCTCCTTCTCTGATGTCCGAGTGCTTTGCATGTCTTCTCTGATCAGCATACGTTTTCATTTTCAGTTTCTTGTCGTAATCAATATTGACTAGTGTCTCATGGTCAGTGTTTGTTGGTCTTGACTGACTCGCATTGACTATGGTTGGCAGCCGGGTGCGTGGAACTCTCCCTAACATGAGGGTGGCTGGACATTGATCTGTGGTGCTGTGAGGCGTGGTGCGATACGCTCTTAGCACCTCATTCAGTGCTTGTTGAATGTCTTTGTGGGCCAGCTCCGCTTGTTGCACAGCTTTCTTTAGTGTTCCCATAAATCTTTCCACCATGCCATTGGCTTGTGGCCACAGTGGTGTGATTCGCTGATGTTTGAAATCCAGGTGTGTCGCGAAGTTGGCAAACTCGTGACTGTTGAATGGAGGCCCATTATCGGATTTGACACGTAGAGGAATGCCCCATGCTGCAAACGTTTCATCAAGCATTGGAATTACTGCAGCTGCTCTGGTGGATGGTATGAGTTGGGCGAACGGGAATCTGGAATATTCGTCCATAATGACGAGGATGTACTGTCCTGACTTTAGGGGTCCAAAGAAGTCTACTGCCACTTGCTGCCACACTCCTTCGGGCAATTCAGACATCTGTAGTGGAGCTGGCGGGTCGTCTCGACTTACTAGTTGACAAGATGTGCAGTCTTTGAGAGTGTCTTCCACCATTTGATCCAGTGTCGGGAACCAAACCCGTTCTCTTAGCGCTTTCTTGGTGGCACTTGTTCCACGATGACCTTCATGGGCAAGGTTGATGACTCCTTGTCTCAGTTTCTGAGGAATGACAATCCTCCCCCCTCTCAAGATGAGACCGTCACTGCTGATGGAGAGTTCATCTTGGACATGACGGAATGCAAGAAGCTCCTTAGCAAGGGGGCTGTGGTCATCCGGCACGTGACGCCATGAGCATTGACGGATACGATCCGAAACAGCCTGGACAACTGGGTCATGGGCCGATGCTTCCTGAATGGCGGACAGCGGGACTGTGGGAGGACACGCTGCATCAATGACAAAGTGTAAGTATTCCTCGGCAATGGAGGGCGGAGGAGTGGCAGAGACTGTCGGGTGGCGTGACATATAGTCAGCAGGGTTGTCCGATTTCCCAGGCTTATGGACAATAGTATAAATGTAGTCTTGCAGACGGAGGCCCCAGCGCTCTATGCGTGGAGGCATCTTGGCCCTGGGATTGCCAAAGATGGTGATGAGGGCTTGATGGTCAGTGACAATGGTAAAATGCTTGCCGTAGACAAAGAGGTGGAAGTGTTCACACGCCCAGACCACCGCTAGGCTCTCTTTCTCCGGCTGGGAGTACCGAGTCTCGGTGTCAGTGAGACTACGGCTGGCGTAGGCAATGATGTGCCGTTGGTCAGAGTCCTCTGTGTATTGGGCAAGGATGGCACCGAGGCCAACCGGACTGGCATCCACCGTGAGTTCCGTCCGCTTCTTTGCGTCAAAGTAAGCCAGATTGATCGCCGAGCTGACAGCCTTCTTGATCTTCCTGAAGGAGTGATGGCAGGCGTCCGTCCACTCAAATGGCTGACCTTGACGGGTGAGTTCCCGCAGTGGATGACTAAGAGTCGCAAAGTCCTGTATGTATCGGGAGCAGTAGCTCGCCATACCGAGGAATGAGCGAAGGTCACTCACATCCTGAGGTGTTGGCGTGTCTGCTAAGGCGGACACCTTTTCGGGATCTGGTGTCATGCCATCTCTGGAAAAAATGTGTCCATAGAACTTCAGGTGTGATTTGTGAAACTCACATTTGGCCGAGTTCAGGGTGAGGTTTGCCTGGAGGAGCGCATGACACACTCGGTCAAGGGCCGTGTCATGTTCCGTCTGATCCTTGCCATACACTAGAAGATCATCGCTGTAGTTGAAGGAATTCGGTATGCCTTGTATTACCCGTCTGATGGTTTCTTGGAAAATTTCAGCGGCCGATGATATGCCAAAGTTCAGGCGTTTATAGCGGAAGAGGCCTTGGTGCGTTGTGAATGTGGTGATGTAGCGGGAGCGTTCATGGAGTTCAAGCTGGTGATAACCTTTGTTGAGGTCTAGCTTTGAGAAGACGGTGGCTCCATTGAGACGGGCGATCATGTCACTGATGTGTGGCCCAGGGTGGCGTTCACGTTCAATGGCCACGTTAGCTGCACGCATGTCTACACAGAGACGCACTTTGTTGTTTTGTCCCTTTTTGGGGACGACAACCACGGGTGATATCCATGGCGTAGGGCCGGAAGTACGTTCAATGATGTCGGCTTTGAGTAATTCCTGTAGTTCATCATCTACTGCCTGTTGCAGATGGAATGGCACTTTCCGATGGTGTTGTGCTACTGGTGTGACACGGTCGTCTATGTGTAGTTTAACCTTAAAGTGGTTCAGTTTTCCCAGTCCTTTAAATAAGTTGGGGAATTTTGCCACAATGTCTGGTGCATCTTCAGTCATGTAGAGAAGTTCTACCAATTTGAGTCGTTCCGCTGTTGGCAAGCTGAGTAGACAGTCAGCTATGTCTGGGCCTTCTACCACATGGATGAATGCTGGAATTGTCCGATCCCGAAAGGTTAGGGTAGTGTGGAACCGGCCTAGGCATGTTAGTGGCTTCCTGGACATCCATGTAAAGATCCGCACAGCTGCTGGTTCTAGCACCGGACGTGGTTTCATACTCTGGTGTTCTAGCGCGCAGATGTAATTCAGGGAGGCTCCTGAGTCTAGGACAAATTTGGCTGGGTGACTTCCAATTCGAATATCTAGTTTCTTATATTTTCGCAGCCGATCCGGGTCTGAGACCATGCATATATATTCGTCACTATCTTGAGACACAGGCGTGTGTGACGTGGAGTCACTGGATGTTGACCTCGACCGGCGAGACTGGCGTGATCCGAGGGAGTGATCACTGGACCGTGAAGAGCTGGTGGAGTGTCTTTCCTGTTCTTTGACAGCACGTGCATGATGGTGTTTTGAGGATTGGTTCCTGGAAGATCGCTGTCTTGAGCGTGATGATCTTTGCCTTGACGACTTAGCTTGGCATACACTTTCAAAGTGATTGTCTCGGCCACAGTGGTGACATCGTTGCCCCATGGCGGGGCATTGACCTGAATGTGGATAGTCCTGTCCACATCGATAACAGCTGGAGTGTGACTTGGTGGATTTAGTAAAGCGTGACTCTCTTGATCCGTGATTTGCTCTGGACCTGTGAGAAGAGTGATGATGCGTCGATTTTCTTGATTTCCCTCGATCAATCTGGTGTGGACGACTCTTGTGACTTCTTGCTTGAAGGCGAAATGCCTGTTCTTTTTTGTCTGATTTGTTCCCTTCCATTTTCTTGGCATGGTCTTCTGCCTGGTCGTTTATACGTGTCATTTCTTCGATTTCCTCTAGTGAGTAGTGTTTCTTTAACAGGCGTCGCCTTAGTGACTCGGATTGACATCCTTCAATAATGCGTAGTCGCAGTGCATCCTCAGTGTTGAAGTCATCAAAATTGCAATGTCGTGCTAGTCGTCGAATGCGTAATATGAAGTCACCCATTCTTTCTTCTTTTTCCTGTGTAGCTAGGTTAAACGTGTATCGTTCGTAGTCAAGATTGTATTTGTGTAAGAATTGCCTGTCGAGAATTCCTTTGACATCATCATATGAAGCAGTGGCTGCATTGGGCAATTCTTTGATGAGTTGAGCAATGTCTTTTCCTACTAGATTGCGTAGGGCAACTAGTTTCTGTTTGGGGTCCTGGACTTGTGCACCTGTCATATAGTCCTCAAAGTCTTCAGACCACGTCTTCCATTTGGGGCCCATACTGCTGCCCGAGGTGAGCTCCAATGGCTCTGGTGGCCGGAGGTATGATAGTCCCATGATGGGGTGGGGCCCTGTGTGGTTCATGATGGCGGCGTTGGTAGGTGGAGCTTGTGTTCCTGGTGTCGCAGGTGCAGCTGTTGCTGGCGTTCCTCCTGTATCACTGGAGGAGCTGGATACCACTGACATGCTCAGAGAAAGAGCTTAGCGCAATTTGGGGCCACTTTGTAGAAGTCTTTTGAAGTGCCTGACTCTAAAATGGCCGCTCCAGTAAATGTGTATGGAAGTCAATGGGTCACGCCTGACCTCAAAATGGCCGCCGTCGGTGACACGTGGTATGGCTTTGAATAGTTGCAGTCTATGTGGAAATACGTTTTATTTAGGCAATTTAGGGCAGTCGCTTCGTTTTCTGGACTCACCCAGCTTGGCTGTGTGCCCCACGCGTCTCTCGCTCACTTCGGTGCGGCCGCAGCGTCTTGCAGCGCTTTTCGCGCTCTTTTCTCCAGCCAGGTGTCTGCAGCGTCTTGCACGCTTTCGTTTGATAGGCGGCTGCAGCGTGATGGGACACCGGCGTCTTCCTTCCCCCGCAGCGGTTCCTTTCTTACCGCGCTGTTGTGGGGACAGAGGGCAGGAGGCAGGGGGCGGCCCGTTGGCGCTTGAGCGCGGTGTGTTCTCCAGGCGCCCAGGCGCCGCTCTGGCAGGGGCTGCAGGCTCGAGCGTTCGGCTGCGCACAAGCAGCGGGGCGTTGAGGCGACGTGGGATCTATTGCAGATATCCCATCCTCGTCGCCATTGTCACCTCTTACCCCAAGAAATGACGCGAGCCAGAGGAGGTACGGTAGACACGTCTTTATTACTCCGTGTACACCTCCTTACTGCCCTGTTGCCGCCCACTTCCTTTCCTCCCCACGCCCTTCCTGTGCTGCCTGTCCTGTCACACATACAGGGTCAGGCAGCCACATTACGACAGTGCCCTCGTGTGGCGTGCTGCAGTTTCCCTTCGGCGCTGCGCGCCCCGGATGCTCCTCCGCCCAGCTGCTCCTGCCACCGCTGATCCGCCGCCACTCTGCGGCCCACGCATCTGCCCCCAGGTACCCGGTGCCGTCCGTCCTACACCCGCTGCCCGGAAGACCGTCTCTGCGGCCTAGCCCGGTCCCGTGTGAACTTCGCGGGACCAGCGCATGCGCTGTGGCGCCCAGGACCACGTGGCACGCGCGCCGCGCGGCCGACCTGCCATACCTCAGGCATTGCGCGTGTCACCGGCCCTGCTAAACCTCACGCATCTCGCGGAGTGTGCCCCTGGTGTCCTCCTACTTGCCGGCAAGCAATCTACAGTCCCTGGCAGTGATCCGGACGCCGTTTGGGCCCCTTTTCAGGGCTTAATTTGAGCCGGAGCTTGCCGGTGCTCAGCACCGGCACTTAATTATGGGGGCCGGGTCTATCACTCGGCATTAAGTGCACCTGTTCTCCTGCCTCATTTTGATTTTTTAAAGTCGTGCGTGTCTCTGTCTGCGCACTGACTGGTGGTGACTCTGGCAGGCACACACAGAGTGTGGCTGTGTGGCGCTGCTGTGTATTACTGTCACTGTTGCCATCTGACTGACCAGGTCGTCGACGTCGATGATGCATGCTTGCAGCATACAGCTGAGCTGCCCCACCAGTTACTTAAGAACAAATTAATTCCACTTCCCGGCCGCGGCGCGGATCAGGGCCCCAGTGGGCGGGAGTCCGGGACTTGTTGTTTTGTAAATTGTAACTTTTGTTACTTGTTGCAGGGGCCCAGGGGCAGGCACTGGGCAGGGCTTTGCTGCGGGGGTTGGGGCTGTGCGCGCCAGAGGAAGTGACGCGTGCGCAGATTGCATGCAATTGAATGCATTGCACGCGCATTTTCTCTGCCCGCCCCTGCATAACCGCACGTCCGCACCTCTTCCCTCGCCCGCCCAAAGTTGCTGGTGGTGGGGGACTCGACTCGGAGTTGGGAGCGGCCGGCGACTGCGAGTGCTCACTGCTCAGCAGGTGAGGGCGACCTGGGTGCGAGCGAGGCAGGGCAGGGGGCCTGGCAGTGGGGTGAGATTGAACCGTGAACGTGATTAATTTACTGGTGGTGGCCAGACCAGTGAGTCAGGTTTTTTAAATCATACTGTGATTGGTCGACCCGACCGTCTACCTACCACTGCTACAGCAGCGCCTGGAGGCAGGGACAAGATGGCCTGGGCCCTGGGGGTAGGCCGGCGCCGGCCGAATTTCCGAAATAAGGCAGGCAGCTGAGGCAGGTGAGGTGAGGCGAGGCGAGGCAGCGCTGGCAGGGCCTGGGGGCGGCGGGGGCCGCAGGCGCAGGATTACGTTTTTTTTTTAATTAATTATCATTGTGGTTGGGAGGGTTATCATTACACATCACATGAAGATTGGCCTGGACTCTGAGTCTGACGGAGGCTGGGAATGATAGGCGGCGTAGGCCTGGCCGGCAGACATCATGAATTAACAAAAAAATCTGCGCAGGTGAGGCCTACAGAATAGATTAACTTTTTTTATGTTCGACGTGACGGTCACACTGCTTAAATGTTGTTTTGTTTCTGATGCCCTGGCTTAGGCTAGTTTGATCATCACGAATCGATGGGATGAACCAGCCCTGGGATGAACCACGATCATGTTTAGTGTGCACTCAGTCACTGCCTGGCTATTTGTTACGCAGTTGTGGGCTGCCTGTAATCAGTAGAGGATGCAGGCCCAGGGCAGGATTCGGTTTCGTTTTCAGGCCGGGCACGCTCATAAAATTGTGGGGGTTCGGGTTGGGGCTGTGCCAGGCAAGCTGCAGCGTGCGCAAATCTTCTACTTCTTACTTGTTAGTTGTTACACTACATTAAGGGCTGGTTTTAAGCAATGGATAAAATATCTGCGCAGGTGAGGCCTACAGATTAACTTTTTTATGTTCGGACGTCACACACACTGCTTAAATGTTGTTGTTTCTAATGCCCTGCCTGGCATAGGCTAGTTGTTTAATCATCACGAATCGATGCACGATCAGGTTTGTTGTTGGCTTGTTGTGTGCACTCACTGGCTATTTGTTGCGCAGTTGCGGGCTGCCTGGGTGAAATCAGTACAGGTTGCAGGCCCAGGGCAGGATTCGTTTTCGTTTTCAGGGCAGGCCGGCGGGCACGATCATAAAATCTGTGGGGGTTCGGCCTGGGGCTGTGCCAGGCAAGCTGCAACGTGCGCAAATGTTCTGACTGACTTACACTACTACATTAAGGGCTGGTTTTTTTTTTTTTGAAGCAAATAGCAATGGATAATAAATCTGCGCAGGTGAGGCCTACAGATTAACTTTTTTTATGTTCGGAAGTCACACTGCTTAAATGTTGTTTCTGATGCCCTGGCTTTAGGCTAGTTTGATCATCACGAATCGATGCACAATCATGTTTGTTGTTGCCAGCAGTATGCACTCACTGGCTATTTGTTGCGCAGTTGCAGGCTGCCTCCCTGGAAGTGGAATCAGTACAGGATGATTTTGGTGCTAATAACCCCCCATGACCTCCTCCAGTCCTGTCAATACAGGTGCCTTTTTACAAGAGAGTTAGTGGACTCAGAGCCAGAATTGCCTTCCATGGGCAGATGTATCATGTATGAGATTACCTGGAAGAGCTGCAAGTCGCATAAGAGCCGCCCTCATCATCAAACATAAGAGGAGTTGGTATTAAGGGGAAGTAATAGAGTTTGGGCCCGGGGTTAAATAAGGGGAAGTAATATAGTGTGATGATCTTGCTTGCAAAGAAACCAATGGCAATCCGTCACCTGAGCAGGCTCTGCACCAAGAAGTGATGTTGGTATATGAGTTGAGATGTGCATGAGGGCATGGGAGCCTGGCCAATTAACTTGTCAGGGGCTCGTCTTGCAATGACGCAAATGCAGAGCCGCCTTCTTGTGCTACAGCAGGAATCATATACAACCCCTTACCTTACCCAAGTAATAAACAACCTTGAAACTAATTACCCTTGAAGGCAGCACAATTTTGCCACTGAGCTGGCCTTAAAAGAAACGTACCTTAACGATCTCAGCAATATATAATGCACTTTCCCGTACTGTTACTGCAAGGAGAAAGAGACCGCACTATCCTCAACACAATGTGGCACCAGCTCAGTAAGGCCAACGTATGCTGCCTATGCTGTCCTTTATATGCTCTCAGGGAGAAAGCATAAGGCAAAGCAGCTGGTGCCGAGTTCCTGGGCTCCAGTAATATTCAGGCAAAAATTAAAATGTCAAGATAACTGGTGATTAATCGTCTACCTGGAGAAAGCCAGCCAGGAGCTTTGTGTAGGGGAAGCTGTGACTGCTTGAAAGGCAGGTAGTACAGGCCAGGGTTATATACCTGCTGCAAATAACGTTTACCATGCAGATCAAAAAGTTCATATCATGTAAAATAGATCAGTGTGTTACTGCTTCTGACGAAAAGATCCTTTTGTTACTTGCAGTTTGTAAGTTAAAATGCTACAATAGAACAGCAAGCTATTAACTAGTCTGTCTGTCATCAAAGAGCTGCATGCAAACGGCAAGTTATATATTACAGCTATATGTTTTTTGGGCTAATCTTTCTTTATCCTAATCTTGCAAAAAGGGTCTAATGTGGATAGAAATCACTTCTTATTGAAGGGAACCCCTAACAATGCTGGTATGTTTTGAATTCTGCATTTGGGCTTTTTCAGACTTTGAACTCCTAAACTATATTGCCTACAATGACAATCATGGATGACATGTGACTCCTATACCTTGTAGTCCTGTCTGATGTAACATCCCCTCTATACTGAGTTACACACATAGGATTGTATTTATGCAATGTGTGAATGATGCAAAGTGCTCTGACACCTTAAACTGGTATGAGAGGCGCTATTAAATGAAATTAATGTAAGAAACTGGGTACTCCGCTACATAATGCTCCCAAACAGGGCGTTACATGTCGGTGATTGTTCAACAACTTTGAGCAAAGTTTTAAATTTTTAGGACACCAATGTTTTGGTGAAAATGTACTGTATTTTGCTCCGGAGACAAACTATTTCTCTAGTGTAGCCTGCAAATAAACTGTAGTCCAAATTATCTAGAGTATTTTAGGACTTTGTTTCTCACTCCCAAATGTCATTACATTGAAGTTTACGTTTTCAAATGTGTAACTTTAATGTGGTAAATAAGTCTGCACAGGTGCTCAAGTCCGAACATAGATGTAAAGTTATCACTCATTGATACAGACCTAATAGCTGTTGCAGGAAGCTCAATAAAGAACCCCTGCCAGCCAGCACAGCATCTCTGGGAGAGGCTTGAGTTGAGATAGCTTGCAGTTTAACTCTCTTAGCATTTAGCACAGGCCTACATGCTGCCTGCAAAGTGCCCTTGAGGCCTTACCTAACCCAAGGCACAGATCTGCTTACTGGATCATCTGAGTAAGTCCGTTTTCCCCATTTCGAAGAATGCCAGCTCACCTCGCCAGCCCATTCCTGAGATTGCCTTAAGTTAAAGTGCTAAGCCCTAGGGCTCACTTTGCTTGAAAGACCTATGTCAAGCCATCTTGAATCGTTACAGCTGTTTCGTTGAGCTACTATGCCAATGCCAGTATGCCTACATAGATATCATTAACAAATAACAACTACCAATGTCTGGTACTGGTAGCTATTCAGCTGTCCAAAGCATCAGCTGATATGCAGGAATTCTACCTCAGCACTGGATAGAGCAGGAAGTTGAGGTAGTTGGGGTGGTGAGTTTAGTATTGTGGAAAGCTTTGGTTCATACAGTTGAGTACACCAACACCACTCAACAAGAAGTGGGCTTCTAAATGATCTACTGCAACATACCACACACTCGCCACCTCTGCCGGAATGAGCAAGGCTCATTTGCTGTGTTTGTCCTTAGTGTAAGTTTGGGTTTTTCACAATCTTATGACTTCTTCAGTGATGTAACATTGAGGGCAGCACCAACACTCTAGAAATTGTTCCAGCACCACTGGCTTGGGTGCCTTTCTTTGACATTTTCATGCTTTGTCGCTTGAGTGCCTTTGTGTGATGTTTCTATGCTTTCTGGCCTGGTTGGTTGACTTTGTGTGACATTTCCATAATTTCTTTCCGGGCTGCCTTTGTGTGATGTTTCCACGATTTCTGGCCTGAGGCTTGGTGCCTTCGTCTGACGTTTCCATGATTTGTAGCCTGGGTGCCTTTGTGTGACATTTCCATGATTTCTGGCCTGGGTGCCTTTGTCTGACGTTTCTATGATTTCTGGCCTGGGTGCCTTTGTCTGACATTTCCAAGTTGTGAGATTACCATGCTTTCTGGCCTTGGTGGCTATGCAGGTCCTCATTTAGGTGTACAATTTACTATGCTTTGAAAGTTGATACAGCTAAATATGTTGTGCACCATTTTAGGTTTTTCTTTTCAAAAAAATGTTCTTGAGGGGAGAATGACCCCCATGCAAACCTCTCTAGCAGTCATTAAGCTTGCTTGCTATGCACTGTATGGGGGCTGGTCAAACAAAACTTGCCAGGGCTGCTTTGGGTTCCCATTCTGGCCTTGAGTGTCAATTAATGAATACTTTTTGTGAATCACAGTGTGTAACTAACTTTGCACACTTCCACCTTACCCTGCTTTAGTTGTCATACTACTGCTACAGGAAGCCAAAGCTTAAAAGTGAGGCAAACTTTAAAGACTTTGTGCCTCTTTTCAGTGAGTGCTGCAGGGCAGGCAGGCGTATGAATTGGAAAAGGTCTGAATTTGGGTGGGCAAACCCGGCAAAGTAAGATCCATTTGGATTATACTTGTAGTCAGTTGTAGTAGATGGTAATATATGTGCAGATGCATAAATTTCTTTGGAGCAAACTGCAAAAAAAATAATTGTGCATGTAATTACTTAGATGAATTGACATCACACTTCACACATGTCTAGCATGTTTTATTTCACTTTGCTTCCCTAGAATGTCACACAGTGGGCAGAAGAAGATTTCAAGCTACTTCACAAAATTTAAGCCCAAAGACGATGGGGAGCCTACTAATAAAGTAGCTAAAAAAGACCATGTACTTCCGGTGGATGAAGGGAACAACACAGAAGATGAAGTGCAAGAGAAGGCACTAGATGAGAGGGACACCACTACTAGCAGCAGCGTTATCACACCTACAGAAGAAAAGACACAAGATAGTCCTCTCCAAGATGACCAGCATCATGCTGTGGAGATTGCTACTGAGACAGAGGAAACTCCAAGCACTAGCAAACAATTTGACACATTATCGCTGAAACCACATTCAGACAGAGTTTTTAGGAAAGGCATTCTTCCTAAAGGTTGGAAACATGATCAAAAGATATATTTCCAACGCAAGCATCCGTGGTTAATTGTTAAAGGCCCTAACCTTGGCTGTTTTGTATGTCGCCAAGTCCGTGATCTTGGTGCTGAGAAATCCAGGGGAATGAAATTGTCCAAAGAATGGACTGACTCTACTGTGAAGGCATATGGCACAAATCTAAAACAACAGCAAAAATCATTGAGAAAAAAGATTGGAGAACATGGACAAAGCAAGGCTCATGTTGCAACTTTAAAAATCTTAGAAAATGCAAAAAAAGATTCTTTATTGCAAGTAACTGCAAAAGCTCAATCTTTACAAATGTCATCAACATCCAGAATATTCCGTGTAGCTTATAAGGAAGCAAAGCGGAACAGGCCAGCGTATGGTTTTGAAACAGAGATAGACTGCCACCAGTTAAATGGACTGGATATGGGTCGAATTTTGCACTCCAATGTAGCTTGCTCAAACATACAACGCCACATATCCTCAGAAATGAAGAGGAAGATATTTGCTCAAATTATTGAACTTTCCCCAAAAATAAGTATTTTACTAGATGAAGGCACTGCGTTAAATAGGAAAAGTTCTTTAATTGTGTACATGCGAATGCAGCTACCTGGCATGGACTCCCCAGCTAATATTTTTGTTGACCTCATTGAGCTGAGTGATTTGTCAGCTGACGGCATAGTAAGCAGTTTACTGTCTGCTCTAAAAAAAGATCCTATTAATATAAGTGAGGACTTTCTCTCCAAATGCCTGGTTTCAGTTGCCTGTGATGGAGCTTCAGTGATGTTTGGCCGTCACAGTGGTGTTGTAAAGAGGTTGCAAGAAAAAATCTCTCCCAATATTGTAGCCTGGCACTGCTCAGCACATCGCCTGGAACTTGCCGTTCATGATGTCATGAAAGATATTGGCGCTACAAATCACTTCAAAAACTTACTCGACAAGCTATATTCTCTGTTTTCCACATCTTTTAAAAACCGTTTGGAGCTAAAGGAGTGTGCAGAAGTTCTTGACATTCAGCTCTGCAGAATAGGTAGAGTGTTAGATACTCGTTGGGTTGCATCAAGCCTTAGAACAGTAGAGGCTGTTTGGAATGCTTATCCTGCTCTCTACAAGCATTTTACTAGTGCAGCTGTTGATACTTCCCGTGACAGTTCCAATCGAAATATGTACACCGGCCTAGGAAGGCGATTATCATCTATCCAGTTTGTTGCTAATCTTGGCCTCATGTATGATGCTCTTCAGGAGTTATCAGAGTTATCACTCGAGTTACAGAAACGTGATTCTACAATCATTGATGCCCATCGGGCTATTTGTCGGCAAATAGCAGTGTTTGAGGCAATGGTGGACAGGCAAGGGAAGCATTTCTCACAGTGTAAAAAGGCAATGGAAGAAAATATATTCCAGGGTGTGATGCTGCACAAAGGAAAGACCACTGACAAAATCATTGAACAGGGACAGTTTTTTCGTAGCCTTGCAGAAAATCTGAGAAATCGTTTGTTGTCTACAGGCGGTACTAATTCTGCTGACAAAAAGGCTGACTATGATACACTGATTAACGAAGTGAAAGTTTTATACAAACAGTACTGGCCTGATGAGCTACCTGTTCTTTATGGTGAAAGTGACATTGAGTCTCTGTGTAAAAGATTCAACATTGCCAGCCGAGAAACCATACGTGCGTACAGAGAGTATAAAGAATCTGGAGGAAAAGAAATTAAAAGGCAGTTCAAGGAGCTTTTGATGGCTTTGCACACTATTGCTATCAGTACTGCAGAATGTGAGCGGGGCTTTTCTCAAATGAATCTTATTTGCACATCTACAAGAGCATCATTGCTGACTGAAACAATATCTTCTTTAATGTTTTTAAATCTTGTTGGTCCACCATTTAAGAGATTCAATCCAATCCCCTATGTTCAGTCATGGCTTGCAAAAGGACGGAGAGCAGCTGATGACACTAGGAGTAAAGCAAGGAAAGAGGAGGATTTGGAATGCACAAGTGATTTAGACTGTGTGTGGGCTTTTCTAGAAAAATAGATGCTAGCCCAGTCTAACTGAAAAATGGGTCATTGCAATATTTAAAAAAAGTTAGGCTTTACTGGACTTTTGGGGAGATTTAATTGTTGTGTACTTTATATAGGTTATTTATTTGCATTGATTGACAGTGTCAATTTATTTAATATTTTCTTATAGCTGTCTCTTGGTTTGGATGTTATATTTATTATATTTTATATAATTTATTTTGTTTTTATAAGACTGTAAAGATGCGAGGCGGAGCGCTACCGAGGACTGGTGGTCTCCCATTACTGATCCTGTCATACCTCCTTCCTTACAGACTGACCCCTGGGATACAGGACTGGACGACGCGGAGGAAGAGCGCGGCGCCTTTAATTGGGCGTACTCTGAGGAGGTGGTGACCCCTCCTCCTGTATTCGTCTGCGAGGCCGGATTGGATAAAGAACAGGAAGTACTAACAGAAACGTGTGACATCACCCCGGAGGAGGAGAAGGCGAGAAGCGGCGTCGGAGAGCGGTTGAGGAGAAGAGGAGAAGACGGAAAAGAAGGACACCGAAGGAATTCCGAAGAGCAGGCCGAAAGAGACGAACCCCACGGAGAGCCAGGAGGCCAACGACCCTGTGAGCCGCCGTGCCACTCTCCCGGGGGAGGAGCGTGGCTATCCCAGGTACGGGACCGTATGGCGGTGTGGGTGGGAAGACGGCGTGCGTGTAAATAGTGTATAGCAAACCCCGTTTGTGTTTTTTTGTACCCCTCTCCTCTTGTGTTCATTACCCCGCGATTAACCCTCACATTCTGTGCCCTCCCCACGTCACCGATTACATTAGTAAACCCGACACTGGTGACCTTTCTCCACTTCACACGGCCCCAAGGTGCAAGTCCCCCAAAGACTGTAGAACTAACGGTTCCCTCTCTGTTGGTCTTCCTTTCTATGGCTCCGGAACGTCGAGACGCTACCTTGACCAGACCCTGAGGACAAGAGCGGAAGACCAAAGACCCCGGAGGAGGAGAAGGAGGATACCCCGATTCAAAGACGGATCCCAGTCGCTTTGCTAGGGAGAGACTTACGTTTAGGACCAAGAGAACATTCCAACCAAACCCTAAACGTACTATTCCAATAAAACCGTCCTTACTCCCAAGACCTGTTGTCCAGTCAGTTTCTGCTTCAACACCGGAGTTGCCTATCAGACCTGTCCCAGAGTCCGTTCCCGGTCCTAAGGTGCACCCCTCACCCCTACACCCGGTCACAAAGACTTACCTTGCTTTTTCATTTTAGAACATATTTATTTGTATTTATATGCTTTATGTTACATTATTTTGTCTTTATAGGTTTAGATTTTGTATGGCACTGACTATGGCCATTTTGCACTAATAGCTATGAGTCTGACTTGCAATACTGTGAAATTCAAACTGCCTCGTCATTATCTATTCCTTTGGCCTAGGTAGCTCTAGGTCCTTTTGGTGGAGATTACATTTTGCTGAGCTTTCTGGTAAGATACAATTCTTGAATTAAAAAGTCATATTTGGAATATATGCCTCTTTTCTAATCTGTTGTGTCTGTGTGATACAGAACTGCATAGTTCCATATTTTATTTAACTAATCTGTGTCTAATAAATGCACATATATCCCCCAGGGTCTAAGCTATAGTAACAAGCCCACTTGGTAATCCTCTTTTTTCAATTGTTTCTCTAACAAAATACTCTAGTGTACTGAATAACCACATACCCCTTCGGCCACTGGAAGTGCCATGATGACTGACTAATTCAAGTACATTGCATGATGTTATTCACTTTCTCCGTTTAGAGTGTTTTAACAACATTTTGGTATATTTTGGCACATAAGCTATGTAAAAGTTGTACCTTAGAACTCATAGACTGTTAAAAATGGCATACCCTACCCCAGTATTGTCCTTTCTCACCAAATCAGCACATACAGCACTGAAATGGTCCCTTTTCAATGCATTAGTGATTTTAGCTAATTTATTACAACATTGTGCTTTAAATGCACTTTTGAGTTAATCTTTTTCAAAATGTTCACAAGGCAAGGGACCCTCCTATCAAAACCTTACTATGAGGAAGGCTCCCTTGCTGAAATTTCGGATCAGCCAGATATATATATTACCTCTAACTTTTAGCAGAGCCAGTTGAAAATGTGGGTGGAGCCAATATAGTAAGTGGGTGGAGCCAGTGGATGAAGTGGGCGGAGCCAGAGAAAAGTAGGTGTGGCATCTGACAAACATTTGAGCACCTGCACTTCATATTTTACAAATTAAGCTCAGCCCCTGTTGCTGCTCCATCATGGCCAACATTCCACCCCTGGAACCGTTTGACGTCACCGGAAGCCCCCCTTCCCAAGCCACCCGGTGGAAGAAGTGGGTAGAGCGACTTGAGGTATACTTCGTCGCGGCCAACATCGCGGTGACCCGCCAACGTGCCATGCTGCTGCATTTAGGGGGAGAAGCCATTCATGACATTTCTAAAGACATTGTGGAAGGTAACCCGCCCCACACTTACAAGACCCTGCGGGATGCCATCACAAAGTACTTTGAACCCTTCACCAGCGCAGATTACGAGCGTTTCCTACTCCGTCAAGCGCGACAGCTCCCCGAGGAATCTGTAGATGTGTTCTACGCTCGGCTCAAGAAATTGGCCAGCACATGCACACTCCCGGATGAGGAAGATGAAATTCGCGCCCAGTTCATCCAAGGGTGCGCATCCCTGAAACTGCGGGAGAGGGTGCTAGAGACGGACGCCATGTCCATGCGGGACATTCTGGCCCTAGGGCGGTCTAAAGAGCTCTCCAAAGCCCGTGCGGCCCACATGGAACCGAAAGCCACAGTGGCGATTAAGACGGAACCGGTGTGTGCCATCAAATCACAACCTGCGGACGACCGGCCGAGACACCCCAGGAAAGGACGGCCATTACCGGCCCCACCCGCGAAGAATGCGGCGTGCATGTGGTGCGGAGGTGCCACTCCCCACAAAGGCGCCTGCCCAGCCCAGGGCAAAGTCTGCAGTGCGTGCGGCAAAGCCAACCATTTTGCGAGCGTCTGTCTCTCCTCGCAAAGGAAGAAGCAAGGCGCCCCACCTAGGCGAGTGCGTCAGATGGCTCCACTGCCGAACACACCGACAAGCAGCGACATGGACGACGATGGCGAAGACGCTGCATCCGTTCACGTAGTGCGCATGCTCAACACCTTGGCAGCCATGTCTTCAGCCGAGCCAATGTGCACCGTCCAAGTACATAGCCAAACAGTCAGAGCCCTCATTGACACCGGCGCGACGATAAATCTCATGGCCGCTAGTGTCTACCAGGATCTTGAAAATGCGCCACCACTCCACCCCACGAGAATACAGGTGTTCGCCTACGGAACCCGGCGGCCCCTGCGCCTGTGCGGAGTATTTCGGACTACGGTGTCCCACGACTCGACACAACTACAGGCGAAGATCTACGTCTCCAGAGAGGGGTCAGGGTTCCTCCTCGGTTGCAAGACAGCACGAGAGTTAGGGCTCATACACTTCGCCCTGACAGTACAAGCCCAAGGATTAGACCATCTAGTTTCAGAACATTCCTCGCTATTCGAAGGCATCGGATGTCTAAGAGGCCCCCCTGTCCGACTCCACATTGATCAGTCAGTGGCCCCAGTAGCCCTCCGGCACAGACGGATCGCTTTTCACCTCCGGCCCAAAGTCGAAGCTGAGCTGAGGATGCTTGAACAAGCAGGCATCATTGAACGTGTGACAGGTCCCACACCGTGGGTGTCCCCCATTGTAGTTGCCAAGAAGCCAAAGCAGCCGGAGGCCGTAAGGATATGCGTGGACATGCGCCTCCCCAATCTCGCCATTAAAAGAGAACGTCACCTGACGCCGACTATCGACGACATCATCGGAGAGCTTGCAGGATTCCAAATGGTTCTCCAAGATGGACCTGAGGTCTGGATACCATCAGATCCCCCTTCATCCAGACTCCCGCCCAATCACGACCTTTTCCACCCACGCTGGCCTGTGGAGGTACACAAGACTCAATTTTGGCATTTCGAGCGCAGCCGAGGTGTTTCAGAATATCATTCACAACGTACTACAAGGCCTCGACGGAGTGCTCAATGTGAGCGACGATATTCTGGTACACGCCCCGACCCTGGAAGACCACCTCAGGCACCTCCAGGCAGTATTCAATCGGCTGAGAGAGCGAGGCCTAACACTTCACAGAGACAAATGTGAATTCCTCCGCAGAGACATCAGTTTCTTTGGGTACAAGTTCTCCGACCAAGGGGTAGGGCCTGACCCAGAAAAGGTCAAGGACATACACGATGCACCAGCTCCCGAGTCTGTCACAGCTGTTCGCAGTTTTCTAGGCATGGTAACATACTGCGGGCGCTTCATCAAGGACCTGTCCGACCTGACCGGGCCTCTCCGCGACCTCACGAAGTCCAATGCTACCTGGAAGTGGGGCCCGGAGCAG
Source organism: Lissotriton helveticus (assembly GCF_964261635.1). Taxonomy (NCBI): domain Eukaryota; kingdom Metazoa; phylum Chordata; class Amphibia; order Caudata; family Salamandridae; genus Lissotriton; species Lissotriton helveticus. The sequence continues at coordinate 566,841,330 of NC_136057.1, read as the reverse complement.
CAGGAATCGTTTGAAAAGACGAAGGCAGCCCTGTCAGCAGACACCACCCTGGCCTATTTCAATCCGCAGCATGAATCGCAGCTGCTAGTGGATGCCAGCCCCACAGGCCTTGGGGCGGTCCTGTCGCAACAACAGACATGCGGGGAATGGGCACCCGTAGCGTATGCCAGCCGCACCCTGACGCCCACCGAACAATGCTATTCTCAGATCGAGAGGGAGGCCATCGCCATCTTATGGGGGTGCCGCCACTTCCACATATACCTCTATGGACACCCTTTTTCAGTCATTACCGACCATAAACCCCTCATACCGTTGTTCCAAGGCTCCTCCTCTCGTCCACCCCCGAGAATCGAAAAGTGGGTATTGCAGTTGCAGGAGTTCCAGTTCACTGTGGAATTCCGGCCAGGCACACGGAACCCGGCGGACTATTTATCAAGACATGCCCGTCCAGTCACTAATGCTGAAGCAGCTGAAGCGGCGGCCACAGAAGAATACGTCCGGCTGATCGTCGAACGGTCACGACCTCGACCCATGTCGTTAGAGGAAGTAGCGAGTGCCACCAAGAGCGATGACTGCATCCAAATAGCAATCCGCGCCCTAGAGTTGGACGATTGGAAGGCGTTACAAAGCCCAGCATCTTTCCGCACCCCAGACGCCCAGGCGGCCCTAAAAGCCCTGTATCAAGTCAGGCATGAACTTTCTGTCTCTGCGGAAGGATGCCTCCTGCGAGGACCTCGCCTAGTGCTGCCCAACAGCCTCACCCAAAGAGCAGCCTTGCTGGCCCATGGGTCGCACCAAGGGATCGTTAAATCCAAGAACCGACTCCGGAGCAAATTGTGGTTCCCAGGGCTCGACAGAGCAGTTGAGGAGGTGGTCCAAAGTTGCCCAGTGTGCCTAGCAACAAGCCTACCTAACCCTCCAGCGCCTGTGATCACTGAAGAAGGGCCAACATCCCCGTGGGCGCGAGTAAGCGCAGACTTTGGCAGTCTCCCCGGAGGCAAGTACATGCTTGTAGTGGTCGACGACTACTCCCGCTATCCAGAAGTTGAGATTGTCACGTCAACAGCAGCAGCGGAGGTGATCATGAAGTTCGAGAAAATTATTGCCACCCATGGGCTCATGGAAGAGGTCCGCACTGACAATGGACCCCCATTCAACGGCAGTGACTTCACAGAGTACCTGCAAAGCCATAACATCAAACATAGACGGATCACCCCAAGGTGGCCTCAAGCCAATGGTGAGGTAGAGAGGCTGATGAGGACCCTGAATAAAACTATCCAAATTGCAACAGCCGACGGTCACTGCCTGGAGCTAGCCATCTATCAGTTTCTCCGTGAATATCGCCTGACCCCACATTGCACCACAGGAGTGTCTCCAAGCCGACTCTCTTTCAATCGGGCTATAGCCGATACTATTCCACACCACCCGTCGTGGGAGGCCCCCCTGTCCGACTCCACATTGATCAGTCAGTGGCCCCAGTAGCCCTCCGGCACAGACGGATCGCTTTTCACCTCCGGCCCAAAGTCGAAGCTGAGCTGAGGATGCTTGAACAAGCAGGCATCATTGAACGTGTGACAGGTCCCACACCGTGGGTGTCCCCCATTGTAGTTGCCAAGAAGCCAAAGCAGCCGGAGGCCGTAAGGATATGCGTGGACATGCGCCTCCCCAATCTCGCCATTAAAAGAGAACGTCACCTGACGCCGACTATCGACGACATCATCGGAGAGCTTGCAGGATTCCAAATGGTTCTCCAAGATGGACCTGAGGTCTGGATACCATCAGATCCCCCTTCATCCAGACTCCCGCCCAATCACGACCTTTTCCACCCACGCTGGCCTGTGGAGGTACACAAGACTCAATTTTGGCATTTCGAGCGCAGCCGAGGTGTTTCAGAATATCATTCACAACGTACTACAAGGCCTCGACGGAGTGCTCAATGTGAGCGACGATATTCTGGTACACGCCCCGACCCTGGAAGACCACCTCAGGCACCTCCAGGCAGTATTCAATCGGCTGAGAGAGCGAGGCCTAACACTTCACAGAGACAAATGTGAATTCCTCCGCAGAGACATCAGTTTCTTTGGGTACAAGTTCTCCGACCAAGGGGTAGGGCCTGACCCAGAAAAGGTCAAGGACATACACGATGCACCAGCTCCCGAGTCTGTCACAGCTGTTCGCAGTTTTCTAGGCATGGTAACATACTGCGGGCGCTTCATCAAGGACCTGTCCGACCTGACCGGGCCTCTCCGCGACCTCACGAAGTCCAATGCTACCTGGAAGTGGGGCCCGGAGCAGCAGGAATCGTTTGAAAAGACGAAGGCAGCCCTGTCAGCAGACACCACCCTGGCCTATTTCAATCCGCAGCATGAATCGCAGCTGCTAGTGGATGCCAGCCCCACAGGCCTTGGGGCGGTCCTGTCGCAACAACAGACATGCGGGGAATGGGCACCCGTAGCGTATGCCAGCCGCACCCTGACGCCCACCGAACAATGCTATTCTCAGATCGAGAGGGAGGCCATCGCCATCTTATGGGGGTGCCGCCACTTCCACATATACCTCTATGGACACCCTTTTTCAGTCATTACCGACCATAAACCCCTCATACCGTTGTTCCAAGGCTCCTCCTCTCGTCCACCCCCGAGAATCGAAAAGTGGGTATTGCAGTTGCAGGAGTTCCAGTTCACTGTGGAATTCCGGCCAGGCACACGGAACCCGGCGGACTATTTATCAAGACATGCCCGTCCAGTCACTAATGCTGAAGCAGCTGAAGCGGCGGCCACAGAAGAATACGTCCGGCTGATCGTCGAACGGTCACGACCTCGACCCATGTCGTTAGAGGAAGTAGCGAGTGCCACCAAGAGCGATGACTGCATCCAAATAGCAATCCGCGCCCTAGAGTTGGACGATTGGAAGGCGCTACAAAGCCCAGCATCTTTCCGCACCCCAGACGCCCAGGCGGCCCTAAAAGCCCTGTATCAAGTCAGGCATGAACTTTCTGTCTCTGCGGAAGGATGCCTCCTGCGAGGACCTCGCCTAGTGCTGCCCAACAGCCTCACCCAAAGAGCAGCCTTGCTGGCCCATGGGTCGCACCAAGGGATCGTTAAATCCAAGAACCGACTCCGGAGCAAATTGTGGTTCCCAGGGCTCGACAGAGCAGTTGAGGAGGTGGTCCAAAGTTGCCCAGTGTGCCTAGCAACAAGCCTACCTAACCCTCCAGCGCCTGTGATCACTGAAGAAGGGCCAACATCCCCGTGGGCGCGAGTAAGCGCAGACTTTGGCAGTCTCCCCGGAGGCAAGTACATGCTTGTAGTGGTCGACGACTACTCCCGCTATCCAGAAGTTGAGATTGTCACGTCAACAGCAGCAGCGGAGGTGATCATGAAGTTCGAGAAAATTATTGCCACCCATGGGCTCATGGAAGAGGTCCGCACTGACAATGGACCCCCATTCAACGGCAGTGACTTCACAGAGTACCTGCAAAGCCATAACATCAAACATAGACAGATCACCCCAAGGTGGCCTCAAGCCAATGGTGAGGTAGAGAGGCTGATGAGGACCCTGAATAAAACTATCCAAATTGCAACAGCCGACGGTCACTGCCTGGAGCTAGCCATCTATCAGTTTCTCCGTGAATATCGCCTGACCCCACATTGCACCACAGGAGTGTCTCCAAGCCGACTCTCTTTCAATCGGGCTATAGCCGATACTATTCCACACCACCCGTCGTGGGAGGCCCCCCTGTCCGACTCCACATTGATCAGTCAGTGGCCCCAGTAGCCCTCCGGCACAGACGGATCGCTTTTCACCTCCGGCCCAAAGTCGAAGCTGAGCTGAGGATGCTTGAACAAGCAGGCATCATTGAACGTGTGACAGGTCCCACACCGTGGGTGTCCCCCATTGTAGTTGCCAAGAAGCCAAAGCAGCCGGAGGCCGTAAGGATATGCGTGGACATGCGCCTCCCCAATCTCGCCATTAAAAGAGAACGTCACCTGACGCCGACTATCGACGACATCATCGGAGAGCTTGCAGGATTCCAAATGGTTCTCCAAGATGGACCTGAGGTCTGGATACCATCAGATCCCCCTTCATCCAGACTCCCGCCCAATCACGACCTTTTCCACCCACGCTGGCCTGTGGAGGTACACAAGACTCAATTTTGGCATTTCGAGCGCAGCCGAGGTGTTTCAGAATATCATTCACAACGTACTACAAGGCCTCGACGGAGTGCTCAATGTGAGCGACGATATTCTGGTACACGCCCCGACCCTGGAAGACCACCTCAGGCACCTCCAGGCAGTATTCAATCGGCTGAGAGAGCGAGGCCTAACACTTCACAGAGACAAATGTGAATTCCTCCGCAGAGACATCAGTTTCTTTGGGTACAAGTTCTCCGACCAAGGGGTAGGGCCTGACCCAGAAAAGGTCAAGGACATACACGATGCACCAGCTCCCGAGTCTGTCACAGCTGTTCGCAGTTTTCTAGGCATGGTAACATACTGCGGGCGCTTCATCAAGGACCTGTCCGACCTGACCGGGCCTCTCCGCGACCTCACGAAGTCCAATGCTACCTGGAAGTGGGGCCCGGAGCAGCAGGAATCGTTTGAAAAGACGAAGGCAGCCCTGTCAGCAGACACCACCCTGGCCTATTTCAATCCGCAGCATGAATCGCAGCTGCTAGTGGATGCCAGCCCCACAGGCCTTGGGGCGGTCCTGTCGCAACAACAGACATGCGGGGAATGGGCACCCGTAGCGTATGCCAGCCGCACCCTGACGCCCACCGAACAATGCTATTCTCAGATCGAGAGGGAGGCCATCGCCATCTTATGGGGGTGCCGCCACTTCCACATATACCTCTATGGACACCCTTTTTCAGTCATTACCGACCATAAACCCCTCATACCGTTGTTCCAAGGCTCCTCCTCTCGTCCACCCCCGAGAATCGAAAAGTGGGTATTGCAGTTGCAGGAGTTCCAGTTCACTGTGGAATTCCGGCCAGGCACACGGAACCCGGCGGACTATTTATCAAGACATGCCCGTCCAGTCACTAATGCTGAAGCAGCTGAAGCGGCGGCCACAGAAGAATACGTCCGGCTGATCGTCGAACGGTCACGACCTCGACCCATGTCGTTAGAGGAAGTAGCGAGTGCCACCAAGAGCGATGACTGCATCCAAATAGCAATCCGCGCCCTAGAGTTGGACGATTGGAAGGCGTTACAAAGCCCAGCATCTTTCCGCACCCCAGACGCCCAGGCGGCCCTAAAAGCCCTGTATCAAGTCAGGCATGAACTTTCTGTCTCTGCGGAAGGATGCCTCCTGCGAGGACCTCGCCTAGTGCTGCCCAACAGCCTCACCCAAAGAGCAGCCTTGCTGGCCCATGGGTCGCACCAAGGGATCGTTAAATCCAAGAACCGACTCCGGAGCAAATTGTGGTTCCCAGGGCTCGACAGAGCAGTTGAGGAGGTGGTCCAAAGTTGCCCAGTGTGCCTAGCAACAAGCCTACCTAACCCTCCAGCGCCTGTGATCACTGAAGAAGGGCCAACATCCCCGTGGGCGCGAGTAAGCGCAGACTTTGGCAGTCTCCCCGGAGGCAAGTACATGCTTGTAGTGGTCGACGACTACTCCCGCTATCCAGAAGTTGAGATTGTCACGTCAACAGCAGCAGCGGAGGTGATCATGAAGTTCGAGAAAATTATTGCCACCCATGGGCTCATGGAAGAGGTCCGCACTGACAATGGACCCCCATTCAACGGCAGTGACTTCACAGAGTACCTGCAAAGCCATAACATCAAACATAGATGGATCACCCCAAGGTGGCCTCAAGCCAATGGTGAGGTAGAGAGGCTGATGAGGACCCTGAATAAAACTATCCAAATTGCAACAGCCGACGGTCACTGCCTGGAGCTAGCCATCTATCAGTTTCTCCGTGAATATCGCCTGACCCCACATTGCACCACAGGAGTGTCTCCAAGCCGACTCTCTTTCAATCGGGCTATAGCCGATACTATTCCACACCACCCGTCGTGGGAGCTAGCCCCGGTCCCCAAGAACCGGTCCATGGAACAGCGCACCAAGAATAACCAGCAAGCGTCCCAGAAACGGAGAGCAGCAGACAGCCCGATCCAAGTGGGAGACATGGTCCTGGTAAAAGACCGCCATCCTGGCGGGAAGTTCCGGATGCCATTTGAACTTGATCCTTGGAGAGTAACAGAGGTAAACGGGACCATGGTCACTGCCATCAAAAATGGAGAAACAGTGACAAGGAACATTTCATTCTTTAAGAGAACACCCGAAGCAGGAGAAGACCTGGGATCAGACACCTGGCCTCTGACCCCCCAATGCCGACCGTCGGAGCCGAGGGACTCAGACACTCCGGTGAGCCAAGCCCGTGACCTCACTCCAACAGAAGACCCAAGCGGAAATGAGAGCGAGACTGGAAGCCAGTCCCAGACGGCGCCAGACGAGCGGAGCCAAACAAGATACAGTTTACGCCCGTGGCCCAAGCCTTCCCAGAGGTATCGAGACTTCGTGGCCCAGTGTTGGCGTTGAACAGATCAAGATGGCTGACCCCGCCGAGAATAAAGTAAGACTGTTCTGATTTGTAACCTGTGTAATTTTCCTTCCAGTGACTGTGTCAGAGACTATTGGTGAACTTTTATAGAGCCGAAACCTGCAGTATTCCTTGCAGCACCCCAAATGACTATGCAAAGACTTTCTGTGAACCATTGCATCCCAGTTTGTTTTAACCCTAGGTAAAGGAGGAATGTAGTGTTGCCGGCTGTGGAATGTACCACAGAGGCACACGCCCCCTCCCACCATTTCCCTGTGTGATTACCCCCCTAACGGAGGGGACAGTTAGTTCAGCCCGACGTCTGCGTGGGCTACGTAAAGAGTTAATAAAAAGCCCAGGGCTCTGGGCGTGGTCAGTTAGTTTGCTAGCCACTAAGCAAACACACGTGTCCTGTGTAGTTACTTTGGGAGGCCTACACCGGGACACCACACCCTCCTCAGCTCATATTCACGTCCAGAAAACGTGGGTTCTGGCTGGATCCCAGGAAGCAACAACTAGAAGAGGAGGAGGAATGAGGCAGTTCCCAAGAGTGCATGTCAGCTCTGGAGAAGAAGGGCAGACCATTCAAGAAGGTGTTATGGGGAGGAAATGAACGAGGGTGCACAGAAGCAAAGTGTGGCATTCTGAGATCAACTGCTTACAGCTGAGTGGAATAAAACTGGGGGAACCAAACAAGAAAAAGCATGAGGTCGCATCTGGTCCCTTTTTGCCTTCGAGTATGAGGAAATTCTCATAACTTGCTGATTGTCTACTAACACGAGACTGGAAGTGCAAACAGCAGCAATGACTGTATTATAGACTATATTCATAGCTGCCAAGGTTTCAGATTGCCATGTGTGACATTTTTATAAATTCAGTGAAATTATGAGTGACATTTCAACGAGTATGAGTGACACTTTCTCGCGAGCAAAAATCATGCAATTAAGTGAGGGAAACTTGTAAATATCAGAAATTGCAGCCATTTGAGCAACAAGAAACTCCAAGAACTACTTGATACTAGTTGCAGAGCACCAGAAATGGAAGCACACTAACCCTAGTGCCCCCTCCTGTAACCTGACTGTACTGTAAACAAATGTAGTATAACCATGATATTAAACAGGTTTTTCTGTAGCAGTACTTTATTAAAGTTATGTGTACATATGAGTTCTGTGTTATAATGACACATGCACAATTAAATACAAAAATATTTACTGGATGCAACAGATAGAGCAGAGAGAGCCCTAGTGGCAAACACGCACAGGCACCCGTAGTCTGGCGAGAATACCCTCAAGTGATTAGTACTGGTACCCAAGAAGGATGACAAGACAGCAGCCCTGTGGCCAGTGCTGAGATTATTACTGTGAGACTGTCTGAATTTGAAATGAAATCTCAGGATGTTGCAGATCAAGTAAACCTCAAGGATGATGAGACAGACCAGCCCTGCGCCTGCAGATTTTACTGTGTCTCAATTAACAGATCTCATCCGTTCTGCAATGCGTGGTGGCGCACTCCCCACTGTGAAGAATGTTACAACTGTGACCATCATGAGAGTGGAAAGGGGGCCTCTGAGGAGTGACACGAGTCATAACAGACCCCCTCCCGCCCTCTCCCCCCCCCCCCCACCCAGCCCAGCAGTGCCGAGAGAACAGAGAGAACCTTGATAAGACTGTCACGCACTGACCCGTATTCTGTGATAAACCCAGTTAGTACTGTGGTGCCCAATGATAAGGATGAGGAGACAGAGCAGCCCTGCAGCCTGCAGGGGTATTTACTGTGAATTAAATCAGATCTGCAGGTAATAATCAGGCTAACTCAGGAAGGATGACGAGTCACAGCTGCCCTGCCTGCAGATCATGCCATTGTGGGTGAAATTAATTTGTCTGATCAGACTGTGCGTCTACAAGAAGGGTATCAGGGCGTGAGATATCTACTGTTTATGAGGACCAGACCCCACTGGTTGAAACAGGGCAGTGGACCAAATCACCGCTAGCATTAATTAGTAATTACTCTGCTCTTCCCTGCGTTCGAGGTATAAGTCTCAGCCCATACTGTCCTTATTCAGTGCACTACATCACATGTGGCAGACCAGGGCCTCACCAACACTGTCCTTTGCCGCAGCGGTAACACAGAGCCCCCTGCTATTGTGCTTCAATCACTTTAAATCAATCCAGCATCTTCCTGTAATTCTTTCTTAGGTCAGGGTCTGGGTCTTGGCTGTACATTATACAGCCAATATACGGCTGTATATTATAGCTGTCATGACAGCACAGCTGTCTGCATGCCTTGTTGTTATTAGTTAAGTAAAAGAAACATAGCTTTTGTTGTGGCTCCATACAGATAAGTATTACTCTCTAACCTTATTCATTCTATTTGGTGTTTGATGTATCACCCCCTTTCCTGTTTTATTTTTTATGTACAATCACTCATTATGCTCTTTGTAACATTTAATTCATTGCTTCCTATAGGCAGCCAGTAATTTTACCAGGGAGGGGGAAAGGGGGCCACACACGCACACATACACACATGCACACACACTCACCCATTTACAACACTCACTAACAAATATTCATACATTCATACATACACTCAAGAACGAGCTAAACATTTAAAACACAGACAACTTAACTTCAATGTAGAGAGGGAAGTCTCTGACATCCCAAGAGGGTTAGGACTGCAGCCTTGTAGGCTCTCTATGTTGCACGGCGCTGCCTACTTTCACTCACCACACTCGCTCCAATCGTCTGCGCTGTGGCTGCTTCGCCACAGCGCATGATCTACGATCCCTTCAGCGCAGGCCTGTCTCCTTCGGCCCCAGCCTCCCAAATGCCGTGGCCTCAAGCACCTAAAACCGCTCATTACGTTAGTCGCCGCTCAGCGCTGTTGGCCTCCACTCTGCTCAAGCAGCAAGGTGAGAGGCCCACCCACGCACCCGGAGGCCTCCGACAGCCAGGGGAGGCGCGCGACTCCAGCCTCTCACCACCTGGGAGGCCGGGCCATGCCACTACTGTGAGCCCAATCACTTACTGTGGCCCGATCCCGGTGAGTGCAAATCTCGCGACGCTTCTGACCCACCTTAACATCGCCCTCTTCATCCGGACATGAGGAGGCACTGCCACTACAGTATTCCGGGCCCCTCCATGGTGTGTAGCCAGAAGCAACCACTGAGCGCAGGCCCCGCCCTGGCGTCTAATTAGTGTAAATGCCGCGAGGCGCCCGGCATGAGGAGCCGCTGCCCGCCCGCTTGCGCATAACCATTGAAACATTATAGCAGTCACTCTCAGCCCCTCGAGGTGAGAGCAGACAAACGATTAGCTATTAAATTACTGAGCCCAGCAGCTGCAACAGTGGCAGCACGTCTCGGAGCAGTACTGAGAGCCTGCACACAGGTGCAGGCACACGTAGCGCTTGCTGGCACCCTACACAAACTGAGTTTCAGAGTGTGGCATTATGCGTGACAATGCATTTCAGTTCGGTGATGCGGAACACCGCACTGAAATGCGTGAGTATCACACCTGATGCGTGATACTTGACAGACATGTATATTCTTTGACTCCTACGCAACAAAGGCTTTGTTTTATTCCCCTTTCCAATGTGACTCAAGTCATGCCTTTGTTGATGTAATGCTAGGTTAGTGTGTGTCCAGTTCTGATTATCAATTGTTTGGTCAAGTACGGCTATAGGTATGTAGCACCACAGCAGAAGCGTATTTCTCTGTAGCGCTGCTGGTAACATACAGGTGTTTTTGTTTGCTCTATAAGAACGTACATTTACAACTGATTTTGCTAGATTTGCAGCAGCAGGACATTTCTGCTACCTCTAACAAAGAATGAGTTCTCTGCCATCGTGGGATGTGGGCAGCCCCTTTGTTCATGATTGGAAGGCTTGGTTGTCTCACTTCTATGCTCTTGATTCAATGGTTTTCCTCTCTAGCATTGAGCCTATCCCACCATGGAGCATTTCAGTCTCACAGTGTTCTGACAGGATGAGCTGTATGCTTGCATTGCATTCTTCAGGATACTTTTGTTAGGCCTGGGTTTTGGCAGCACAGTGTCAAACAGACGATTTGCTAACAATCCACCAGTGTGGGCGTTGTGCAGCACCTTTGAACAAATGGCTTTATTCTCCAATCCCCTTTGAGCAATTTGCTTCATATTGTGTCAGCACATCCAGGCTAGTTCAGTGATGTTTTCTTCTCTAGCTTAATGCTATTGGTAATTTGATTGTACCCTTCCACCTCCAGTGGAATTCTTGCATTCGACTGCATGAGGGCCTACATTGCAATTATAGCCATCTCTGCCCACTCCTGCTGGCTCCCACCAGTGTGTCTTGCTCTAATATGCCAATGCTGCATGCATTAGCACATTAAAGCCAGACCTATCAGCGTTTCCAGTGCCTGGTTATTGGGTATTGAGCACTACAGTACTTGGGATTCTTTTTTAAGAGAGACTTACAGCAGCAAAGTGTAGCCATGCTACTCACTGACTTTTCATGCTTAATGCCTGCTTCTTTTACACTTTTTATTTTGCATTTTAAAGTAAAGTTCTAACATGGCTGTAGAACAGTAAATTACAAATTGCAACCATGTCTCATGAAACATTCACACGTGTGATATGATGCATGGTTGCGCACAGGTACGCACGTTTCACAGCCTAGGAAAACGAGCTGGAAAAACATTGTTTACAGTGGTTTTCCAGCTCGTTATCCATGCCTCTGTGTGATATTGACTCCTCACTGGGAGACCTTGTGATGGGAGCCGATATAGTGGGTCATGCGGTGGCAGCATGTGAGTTGGCAGGTATGTGACCGATTACAAGGATCGAACAAGCCAGCAAAATTCTTATCTGATACGATGAAAATAAAACTTTTTCCAGGGAGCCTGCAATAATTGGTAAAACTCTGCATCACAATTCCCGATCTAATTCAGGTTTTAATGAAGTTTTCTTTTGACCTTATATGCTCTTCCGTAAAGAGATACATGGCGTTTGCAGGCCCGGACTGGCCATTGCGGGCACCGGGCAATCCCCCGGTGCGCCGCAAGGGTGGGGGCCAGTTTTGAGCCCTGGAGGCCGTTTTTGTTACAGGGCCGTTTTTGCAGCATAGCTGCAAAATCGGCCCTGTAACATAAACGGCAGAAAACCGGCCCCGCCAAAGAACTCGGTTGCACCCCCAGGGGGCCGGCCGAGCACTTTGCCAGGGCCGATTTTCGTTCTCAGTCCGGCCCTGGGCGTTTCTACTTTTCAAGCGCCATGTCACACAGAACCTAATAGATTTTTCCGTACTACTAAGATAGTCAATATATTTAATCTATGTTTTCTCATCTACCCTCCAAACCACGAACACATCAACAATAAATCACCGATGACACTTGACATTTGTGATTAAGGTCTCAATATTTAACACTACTGTCCTCACACATTCCTCACACACAGGCATGTGCATATTTTGCTATTCGTGGCCAAAGCGAGCATCAACGGGGGTTCCTTAAAATTGGAAAATACAAGGTGGATTGGTAGTGGCGTATGTTCAGTCAATAACCCTACTGGATCATCTTTACTAAACACCATTATTTACTTCTTCCAAACCTTCCTGGTTGCCAGATTGTGTCAACCTACTCCAATTGACACGAACACGTAATTTAAATTCAGAAATGCTATTAAGTGGAGAATCTACTATTGAAGACCTCAGTGTCATGCTTCAACAGTAAACACCATAAACAATTATAGTAAGAGTGTCTATGAATGGAGTGTCGGAATTCGAAGGCCCTACAAATATATATTTAGCTTCCCATAGAGAACCATCAAACGACAAATTAAATAGGGATTAGCACAATGTTTTTGGCAGCAACTTCTCCCACCCTCAGCTCCCTAATAATATATGTTTTCTGTCGAGAGGACTTGATACCAAACGTGCAAAAGGAGGTAGTGATAGTCTAAAAAAAAACCCTCTCACCTCTGTACAATGGTTTAATCAATCAATCAAATAAGACTTGTAAAGCATAGGTATCCAGGCATGGAGGATTCTTGTTGCGGCAGCTCAGTCGAACAGACAGATCTTGAGCTCTTTCCTGAATTCCAGCAGCGAGGGTGCAGTCCAGAGGTATGGAGGGAGGTAGTTGCAGGCCCTAGCCCCACAGTAGGAGAAGGAATGACCTCTGCGGTGGCATCGACATATGAGGGGTGTGAGGGAGGTGAAGGGAGGTAGAGTGCATGACGCTGGAGAGTTGGTGGAAATTTAGGCGGTGGTTGATACATGCTGGTCATCTGTTGTGCAGGGCTTTGTAGTTGTGGATCAGTATCTTGAAGCGGTATCTCTTCTGAATTGGGAGCTGGTGGAGATTCCCGAGGTGGGGAATGATGTGGTTCCACTTGAGGAGGTCGAGGATGAGTTTGGCCACAGAGTTCTGTATGGTCTGGAGTCTCTTGAGGAGGTGCGAGATGATTTCTGTGTAGAGGGCATTGCTGTAGTCCACCCGGCTGGTGACTAGGACATGGGTGATGGTACACCTGGAGCAGTGCTTAATTTGTGCCAGTGGTTTCCAGTGCTTGGCACCGGCACTTAAAAGCACCAGCTCTAGTGACAGCACACCACACAGTGGTGTTGTATTTTAACATTTTGAGATGATTACAGCAACCATGCTTATTAAGTCAGTATACACTAAAAATGACTTACTAAGTCAGCATACACTGAAAATGAATAATAACAACCTCTCATGCCATAATTATAGCTTTGTGTGGCCGGTAATCATCTGAATTTTCACACTTGTAGGATGTCGATGAGTAGGTGTTATGATGTACTGTCAATGGCAGCGCTGGCAGGGTATGGGCGGTGCAGGCTGCAGTAGCCTTCCAGGAAGGGCCCTGGAATGTAACTTTTTTAAACAAATTAAGCACTGGTCTGGAGTTGGTAGGTAGCCAGTTGAAAAACTTGTGGAACATGCAAAGAGTGAGGATTTTTCATTGAGAGATTTCAGTACAGGATGATGCAGAGATTGATTACAGACACAGTCTGTAGGTGTGAGTCCTAGTTCTGCAGGCCATCATAAGTCGTTCCATAGGGAGGTGTTCCCGAAGATCAGCACTTCTGTTTTTTCTGTGTTGAGTTTCAGACAGTAGAGTTTCATCCAATCGGCAATGTTTGTCATACACCTATGGAAGTTGGCCTTTGTGGTGGAGGGCTCTTCTGACAGTGAGGGGATGACCTTGTTGTCGTCGGCTGGGAAATTAGGTTTAGTCTGTGAGTTCCAACGATGTTAGCAAGGGGGGACATGCAGGTATTGAACAGGGTGGGGTTGAGAGATGAGCCTTGAGGGATGCCACAGATAAGGCTCTTGTGTTCAGAGGTGTAGGGATGATGCAATTAGAACACAATGTCCTGAAAGGTAAAATTTAGCTAGACAATTATAAATAGCATGCACATAGCATTACTAGGATGGACAAGAAGGAGAATACGCATTTTTTTTGTAAAAGATAGTTACTCATCTTTATATAGCTATAGTAGTTGCAAGGTCGGATATATACAGTTAAACACAGCACTGCATAATTTGTAATAATGACAGCCACATAAGACTTGGTGCAAAAAAATGTGTACAAGGTGAGGGTGGCGACGCAAGTGAAAGGTGTACAGCGTTGACGGCGCACTGTGCATAAAGTGCAAGCTATTTACAGTGAGTGGCTGAACGGCACATGTGACATAGTGATATCACAGTGGGCGCGATTGATTAAGTTTAAACATTAGGGCCACAAGAAAGAGATGCGCCTATAGATCAGGCTGCTGGGTCGACGGCGTTTCGATCCGGATTATTTAGGATCATCATCAGGACTGGTTGTCTGAATGAAGGAGTGCTGTAGAAAAGGGGAGGAAAATTAGGAGGGGGGCCAAGTGTACGAGCAAAGCGTGAGGAAAAAATTTTTTTTTTTTTCGAGTACCTTAAAGGATCCCGATTGGGTGGAGTCCGTATAACCAGCAATGGGTGGGTTTTTCCTTTCTTTATGTATCTTTTAGGCCACGACGTGAAATAGGTCTCAGCTGCGGGCAGGAACTGTGGAGAAAGAAGGGGGGCATAGCTAAGTGGACGGAGAGAGAGTGGAATCCGTCTTGTGTGGCATAGGGGAATAGGGCCAAGGCAGGTTGAGGGTATCGGGCACATACCTTAGTCACATTGCGGGCAGGGACTTGATGCTCTCATAGGCTGTCGAAGTCGGCCGTGTTCCAGAGTACACTGGAAAGGGAGGGGAGGGTGACCATTAGTGTCCCGCTTGCCAAGGAGTGGTCGGGTAGGGGAAATGGTCAAACTCGCCGCTTACCTGAGTGAATCGGTGTGCTGCGGCATGGATAAGTCACAGGGTGGTTATGATTCGGGCTGCTGCAGGGTCGGTGTTAAACTTCCGCGTTTGGACGGAGTCAAGCACTAGGGGGTGTGCCAGGGAGAAGTCGTCAGGCATGGACTGCTGACGTGGGACCACGGGGATTGGATGGTGGGTGTGTTGGGGCGGCAGGAATGGTGGTGGTTGCTAGGGAGACGCGTCCAGGGAGTGTAGCTGTACCGCGGCTGCGCAGTCCTATGTGGAGGAAAGCGTCATGATCAAGGAGTCTTGATCAAGTAGAGAAGGGAACGGAGTGGAAGGGAGGAAGGGGGGAGATTGACCTCTGGTATTCAATCACCCATGGATGGAAACATTCAGCGCTCAGTGGACAATCAAGTGGCAATGCAGAACAGTAGTTCGTGAGAAGATCGTGGCAATTTGATCAATTTGGCGAACTTATAAATTGAAGCATTTCACAACATTTTCATAATCAGCATGTTTGTAGTAATTCATAACATTATACATAGTACCTTTTGGCTCTATTTCAGAGTACACTGCTGGGGAAGGGAGCTGGGGGAGAGGCCGGGGGGGGGTGTTGGGGGTGGGTTGACAGGGAATTAAAGATAGAGGTGTAGGGAGGCAGGGAGATTCTCTGGGTTGTTCCGGTGAGGAATGAGGTGATCTATTTGAGGGTGTTTCCTCAAATTCCGATGTGGTGGAGTCTCTTGATAAAAGTGTGGTGGGATACAGTGTTGAACACTGCTGAGAAGTCTAGGAGGATCAGGGACTCCGTTTCCCCTCGGTAAGGGAAGGCTCTAATGTCATCTGTGACAGCGATGAGGGCGGTTTCACAACTGTGGTGGTTGCAGAATCTGGATTTGGAAATGTCTAGGAGGTTTTTGTTCTCCAGGTGATCAGTGAGTTGGCGGTTGATGGCTTTTTCGAGGATCGTAGGAGAGCAGAGAGATGGGACGGAAGTTCTTGAATTTGCAGGGGTTGGTGGATGGTTTCTTGAGAAGGGCTTTGACTTCGGTGTGTTTCCATTCCTCAGGGAAGGTGGCTGTGGTGATGGATGCATTGAAGATGGTGGTGAGCTTGTTGCTAATTGAATTCCTCCCAAGGTTTATGATGTAATGGGGACAGGGGTCCATTGGAGCTCCTGAGTGGATGGAGTTCATGATGGCGGCAGTGTTTTGAGTGGTGAGGTGGTCCCAGATGGTTGGCAAGTGGTTGTGGTTTTCTTCAGTGATGAGGATGAGGATGTCAGCGGAGGTAGATTGTGGCTTGTAGATATTTGAGATCTTATGGAAGAAGTCCGCCAGGGTGTCACAGAGTTCATGAGAGGGTGGGATGATATTCTCGGACCCTGGAGGGTTGGCAAACTCTCTGACGATGTTGAATAGATCTTTCTCAGATTGATGCTGGCCGCGATGCATTTGGCAAGGGTGCTCCTTTTTGTCTTCTTCAGGAGTTGGTGGTATTGGTTGAGGAAAGCTTTGCTAAGTTTTTGGTGTCCTTGCTGGTTTGCCAACCTCTCTGCAGTTGTTTGCAGTTGCGTTTTGTGGTTCTTAGTTTTGTGGTGTACAAGCTGGCATGCTTGGAGTGTCTCTTCGGTTTTGTGGGCTTGAAGGGGACTACAGTTGGCAAAATTGGGGATCCAGGCGGAGAAGTTCTAGACAGCCTGTTCTAGGTTGGTTGCGGGGTCCAGATGGGACGAATTGAGGGCGGTCTATTATCTCTACTTTGTTCCAGCTTCAGTGAGAGATGCTGGGAGGTTTGGTAGTGGTGCGGGGGAACTGTGATGGTGAAGTGGACGACAGCCTGATCTGTTCAGGTGGGTTTGGAGACGTGGCTGTACATGACACTGTCGCTGGCCGTGAAGATGTGGTCGAACGCGTGGGGTTGGAGACAAGTTGAATGAGGCAGAGAGTTCATGCTTTCGAGGAGAATGGTGGTATTAGTATTGTCCAGGACATCAAGGTGTAATTGTGGTCTCTGAGGAAGATGTGGTGCTTGTAGTCAATGGCGATCAGGACAGTGAAATCGGAGTAGACGTCACAAAATCTGGAGCAAGGTCCTGGAGGTCTTAGGTGAGCGTTCCTCTGATGTAAGTTTTGCCATCGATGTGGAGTTGGAAGGTGAGGTGCTCCATGATCAGGTTGGCATTGTCAATGGTGGTGGTGTAGCGGAACGTTTCCTTGTGGATGATGGCAATTCCACATCAGTGTTTGTGGATGCAATCTTGATGTGTTAGATTGTATCAGTCGGTTGTGGCTAGGGCAATGTTGGGCTCCCTTGTGGGGTTGAGCCATGTCTTGGATTGGAAGATGACATAGGGGTTAGGGAAGAGATGATGTCCCAGATCTCAGTGACATGCTTGCTGAGAGATTGTGTGTTGAGAAGGAGGCAGTGCAGCTGTTCTGGGGTGGTTTCAGTCGGTGTGATGGTGGATGCTGCAGGAGGGGAATTTCGCTGTTGCAGGAGAAGGGGCAGTACCAGCATGCAAAATGTCCTATTGTAGATTGAGGTAAGGTGCGGCAGCAGTGGTTGTTGTGGGGTCCAGGGCTCAGAGTTTGGTGGCGGTGTAGCTTTGGATGGTGGGAGAGCCAGGGTTCCTGGTGCTGGGCGCGGTCCAGACACGGACGGGCACAAACAGGCTTGCTTTTGGCCCGCCGGCAGTTCATCTATTGCACGCCTGCCCTGGAGCCTCTATTAAGTAGGTCCTGAGGGGTAGGAGGGACTCTGGGAGGTGAAAAGCGGGTGGGTGAGATCAGGTAAAATAGCGGGGAAAGCAAGCGTCAGCACAATACAGAAAAAGAAACAGCTGAGTTACATAGGGTGATAAAACAAACAGGATGGCCAAACACAATAATAGAGTTTATACAAAGGAGGCTAGCATTACAGTGCTACACAGAAGGGAAATACCATGATCTGTCTGGATACAATTAAGAGGCTAATGAAACAAAAAAAATTCACAGTTTCTGTAAACAGCTATGTGGACACCGGATACCGAAGAGGTATTACAGATACAATAAAACACAGGGGAAACAGTCAGCAGGAGGCGAGCGAGCAACACACAGCAGTGTGGAGCTGGCCCAAGGGCCTACTCAATGGGGTAGCACTGCAGCCTCTATTAGGTCCAAGTAGGAGGGAGGGTCCCTGGGAGGTGGGAGGTGGGCTGGAGGGATCCAGTGAAACAGCAGGAAAAGCGAACAGCAGCACAATTAAGTAAAACAAACAGCAGAGTTACATAAGGTCAGTGCTTAATTTGAGCCAGTGGTTTCCAGTGCTCAGCACTGGCACTTAATCATCAACAGCGGCGGTTTTCATGGGCACCAGTTATGGACACATACATTTACGTGTAGATTAAGAGATTTGCCCAGAATCACAAGATGTTGAGCCAACACCGAGATTTCAACCTGGTTCCCCATCTCCTAAGTCGACAGCTCTGGCCATTACGTCACATCCTCTCCACTTTCATGGTTAGTGGTGGATCCATTTTAGGCGAGGCTGACAGGAGAAATGGGCTCGTGCAAGCTGCCTGGTGATGAGTCCAAGCCCTAATTTTTTACAAATTAACCACTGCATGGGGTGATAAAAATATACAGGTGGCGACACAAATTAACAGAATTTATACAACGGAGGCTATGGTTACAGTGCTACGCAGAAGGGAAATACAATGATCTGGCTGGATTCAGTTAACAGGCTGGATACAGATAACAGGCTAATGAAACAAAAAGATACAAAGTTTCAGTAAACGGGTATGTGTGCACCGGATACTGAAGCGGTATCACACTGGGAAAACAGGCAGTAGGAGGTGAGCGAGAGACATGCAGCAGTGGGGAGCTGCAACGAGGGCCTACTCCAATGGTTAAGTCGAAGGACGCAGAGTAAACCCAGCATTGTCCCAGCCTGTGGTAGTTTCATTTTGGCTGCACATTCTTCTTCAGTTACTTGTAAAATAACCATTCTCTTCCAGCGTTTCAACAATTTTTGAATGGCTATATGAAGATCCACAGTGAGCCTGGCATTACGAGATATAAAAAAAATGTGGTACACTCATTTTAAAGATGTATATATTTTAGGAATATAGTTAATTAATTTTCTTTAGAATGTCTCAGTTGGGCCACTCTGAACAATACTGCATTGCAGGCTTCTTATCTAAAATGCTATTAAAGTAATGTCCCACAACTGTTGCAAATTCCGGTTGCTGATCCTGGAATACTACTCCACCACCTCTACTTATTTTACAAATGTTGTAGTAACATGATTGTAATTAATCCAGACCCTTAATTCCAGCGAAATAATATCATATTGTTCTCTTTTGTCTTGGCAGCCTCTCAAATTTGGGGTTGAAGTTTATGTTTTCATAGGTTTGTTTTATCTCGTCCTCACAGGGCAATATAACATTTTTGGGATAAGGATGGTAAACAGATTCAGCAAAAATATTTTAACTCCATGCAGTTTTCAATACAATTATCTTGATGAACCACCCGGTAACTGAGCACAAATCACAATTCTTTTTCTTACGAGCACAGGAATAGCCTATGCTCAAATATCACCCTGTCATTATGCCACTCTGTTTGGGTGCTGCATCGCTTGCTTTCTTCCTTTCGGGATTTCCAACAAAACCACAACAGGTATATGTCTGTACCTTTCTGCTATAGTCAGTACTACACAACCAGGTTAAACTGCATCTGAGCTTATTCTGATCTAAAGTAAAGAAGAAAGAGGAGACAAATGCATAATCTATGACTGTGCAGCATACGCATGTGAGCCATACAAGTGAAAGTACTTAGGTGTGACACATGTAAACATACATATATCTGTCTATAAAAGCAGTTCTCCTCCACGGACCACCAACGCAGCCGCACAACAAAAAGCCAGCCTACAAGAAACATTATTTAATTTTCCTTTTTTTAGTTCCATTGTCTTTAGTGAACGCCTCATATTTATGTAGCACAAATCTAAACAAAGTAACGACCAACGCGTTTCGGCTGACACCTTCAACTGGGTCTCACCTATGCACATACAGGGCGTGACTCTAGTTGTAAGACAATGATCTATTGGTCAGGAAAACTATAATAGATACAACAGTAACAAGAATAAAAATTACAAGCTTGCCAATAGGCAAAGGAGATGGCTGCTTCGTAAGACTACAGAGAAAGTGGTGTGTGCGTATTATCTGCAAGGTATGCATACATTAAGCGGGAAACATCGTTAACAACGCGGTCACTACACCGCAATGCTGTTACAACGCGGTCGTTACAACGACCGGGATGTAACCACGCTATGCCATTACAACGCAAGTCTTTACATCGACTTGCGCTAGATGGCGTGCTAACATTACAAATAGTGTAGTTTACTATCCCAACACCTTCCCTACTGTTAAGTGGACTGGAGTGGGAATAGAAAATTACACTTTTCTAATGTTAGCACGCCATCTAGCGCAAGTCGATGTAAAGACTTGCGTTGTAATGGCATAGCATGGTAACATCGCTGTCGTTGTAATGACCGCAATGTAACGGCACGCGTTGTAATAACTAGCGTTGTTCCGTCATACATCCCATTAAGCACACACAAGATCAGAATGGAATAGCAAAAACTATCACACCAAAATGAGTGCCATAAGCAGTGCATAATTTGTGAAAGAATGAGTGCCAGTGCCCAAAGCTCTGCTTAAAAGCCCGCTGCCGGTGATGTTACATGTTGCTGCTGCGAATTCCAAGGCTGTGTAGTCATAAATACACCTCATGCCTCTTTAAATCACTACCAGACACTCCTTTACTAACTCTTGCAGGTTCCTGCTTTCGCTGTTCATGACTATTTTTCCGTCTTCCTCTTCCTACTTTTTTCCTCTGTGTGTGTTTTTCCCTCCAATGCTCTTGGTAAATGTCTGATGGGGTAAAATAAGTGGCAATGCACCCCACAGGCAACCACCAGCTCAAATTAGGCACTGGCCATAGGGCTTGTCAAGGGAGCGCATAGTATGTGGAAACATCTTCAAACAAGCATTAGAAATGCAATCGGGCTCGGATTTATTTGAGTTTGAGCTAATGGCATTGTAAATGCCAATGTCTTTTTGCCATGTGTTATGGAGTGTGTGCATGTGGTGTGTAGTGGAAGTATGTTGGTTGAATTGTAATTTTACCAATGGTGGCATGCTGTGCTTTATATAAATATGTTTAAAAGTAAAGTGTACCATACTGCGATTGCTTGGTGGAAAAGTGCACTGCCGGCTGGAGGTGTGTGTGCCTGGTGGAAGGGTGCACTGACGGCTGGTGGGTGTGTGCTTGGTAAAAGCGTGCACAGATGGATGATGGTTGTTGGTGTTTGTGCATGGTGAAAGCATTCATTGACGGCTGGGGGTGTGTTGTTGTGTGTGTTGTTTTCTGTGTGCTGGTGAGTGTGTGGTGGTGAGTCTGTGGGGTGAGCCTGGGGAGTGAGGGTGGTGGTGAGTGTGTTGTGTTGAGTGGTGACAAGTGTGTGGTGTTGAGAGACTGAGGTGTGTAGTTTGTGTGTGCGTTATGTGTGTGTGGTGTATGTGTGTGTGGTGTTTTCTGCACACTCACACACTGCCCCTACACATTCACACACTGCTCACCCGCACACTCCCAATGTCACCCTGCATAGTCACACACTGTTTACCCTGGACACTCATTCTGCACACTCACACAATGTGCACCCTGACACACTGTCTCTGCAGTCACTCTGCACTCACTGTCACTCTGCACTCACTGTCACTCTGCACTCACTGTCACTCTGCACTCACTGTCACTCTGCACTCACTGTCACTCTGCACTCACTGTCACTCTGCACTCACTGTCACTCTGCTGTCACTCTGCACTCACTGTCACTCTGCTGTCACTCTGCACTCACTGTCACTCTGCACTCACTGTCACTCTGCACTCACTGTCACTCACTGTCACTCTGCACTCACTCTGCACTCACTCTACAGTCACTCTGCACTCACTGTCACTCTGCACTCACTGTCACTCTGCACTCACTGTCACTCTGCACTCACTGTCACTCTGCACTCACTGCCACTCTGCACTCACTGCCACTCTGCACTCACTGCCACTCTGCACTCACTGTCACTCTGCACTCACTGTCACTCTGCACTCACTGTCACTCTGCACTCACTCTGCACTCACTCTGCACTCACTCTGCACTCACTCTGCACTCACTGTCACTCTGCACTCACTGTCACTCTGCACTCAGTCTGCACTCACTATCACTCTGCACTCAGTCTGCATTCACTGCCACTCTGCACTCTCAATCTGCACTCTCAATCTGCATTCTCAATCTGCACTTTGTATGAAAACACAAGGGTGTTTTCTTTCTTTATGCATGTGTTAGTATCATACAACGTTTTGTATGACAGGTGACCCCAAACTCCTGGAAGACATATCCAGACTCCACAGATGACACTCAAAGCCTGAGTTGACAATGAAAGCCTTATTTTATACTGATATGTGCTATTTGTAGCGCTTAGAAACACCAGATGTAGAGGATGTAAATATTAATAATCATCGTCATGTCTTGTAGATCTATCGAGGTCTTATAGTAACATTTTTCTTCAAGCGCCAAGAGGCTATTAAAGTGGTGGCGGCACAACATAAATTGATACAGTGCTGTATTAGATAGCACAGACCAACCCCTGGGGATTGTCTATTCTCCACTCCCTCTCTTCGGGCACATATATCTTTCTTTTGTAGGGGGCGGCGAAGAACTAGGCTGTCAGCAGCAGCCTGATTCAGCAAAAAACCGAGGGCAGCGCAGCCCCCAAAAATCTAAAGAGCTGAAATCTGCGTGTGTGTGTGTGGAGGGGCGAGGGGCGGGGTTTGAAACAATCGTGAATCGAATCTTTGTTCCAGACACACACCTCCCTCTCTGTAGAGAACCGGTGGCTCCGGCGCAGGGCTTACTCACTGCACGGAGGGCTCTGCCGCTCTGGCCCCTGCTGCTGCGTGTGCGAGGACTCCGGGAACAACTTCAAGTGCCAAAGGAGGCCTGGGTGGGGCGGGGGGAGTAAACTATGTAATATCTCGGCAACCTGCCCCCCTCCCGCACACCCCCACTAATGTCACCAGATCTTGGCAAAGCCTTTCGTTCACACACATTTGTGTCTCAAAGTTATATAGTAATACGTCTTCTGTCGGGCAGCTTTCATATTTCTGCATCCATCGCCCGGGTAAACACCCCTCGCCTCCCGGTATGAAGGTACAAGCCGTTAGCATGTTGTTGTTTTTATTTTTTTATTTGTGATAGTATCGAGGCTGTATAAAAAGAAATAATAAACGTACACATACAGCCCAAACGTGGCAGATTGAAGAAAGTGTTGCGTTTCCTATTTAAGTGTTTTAATGAAGACAACACAAGGGGAGAGGTTTTGAATGCTAAATGTCTGACCTTTTGATTTAAAAGCCTGGGTTTCAATCCCGTCTTCGACAACTGACCGACCCATGACGATTCTGGACGAGTCGTGTAATTTACCAGTGCGCCAACTTGTCATGCGGGTTAGAAATGATGTTTGCAGCTAGATGCTTTTGCTACATGACTTACGTTTTCTGCGCAGCGCTACAATGCTTCTCGGGGCCATGGCATTCACATATCAAGGGGAGCTCTATCATTTAATGTTTGAAACTTTACTATCCACATCTTTACGGGGTGATCTGAAGCGAGGCGAATCCTTACTGGCAACAAACATACCCTAAAAATGCATCAGACCAACTTTTTATTTGCAATGAAAGAGGCAGCCGGACTTTCGTATATTCTGCCGCGGGCTCCGGTTATGTTAACTGTTTTCCTTATAAAACAACCAGGCTGACATGGAGTGTGTCACAGAGGAGAGTAAACACATGGAGGTTTACTGCAAGGGAAAGAGGGGCAGCTGGACACACCTGCCGAGCCGGGACCCGAAGGCAAGCAGGAAGGAGCCTGAAGCTAGATGCAGGGAACTTTATTCATCACAAAACCAATTCATTATTTCACATGTACACCTGGTCATCTCTTCTGCAATGAGAGATGGTCAACAGAGACATAAAATGTACATCACCCATCATGGCATGCAATTATACAAGCAAACATTGAAGGAAACAGTATTCGGCTACACAAATTAGCAACAATATATACAATAGCCGGCAATGAAAGTCAAACTATTACTCGGAAAATCAGATATAAGGATTCCTTTTGGTCCATATATATATATATATATATATATATATATATATATATATATATATATATATATATATATAGAGAGAGAGAGAGAGAGAGTGATTTCTCTTCAGTGGTGCATGATTGCTCTCCCAACGGGGGCGTATTGTAAAAAAAAAAAACTGCTCACGAGATTACTTTTTTTCTTTTTGCCGATTACAATATGTGTAGTAATAGAAGTATATTCCTGCTGATCCACTCCGGGTACGAGAGCAGCTCCTCCTCCCAAGTGTAGCGGCCGAGGAGCTTGTGCTGTGCGCCGCCGGGGCTCGGGTACATGGGTCTAGTCGCGCGCAGGTCCCCAGCTGTTACATAGGTGCGGGTGAGCACAGGTACACTGGATTCAAATGTATATATCCTCAAGTACGTATGTGCATACGTAGATGTGGGAGTGACGATGCCCGTGTACAGGGACACGTGATAAATGCACACAGGAGGGTTGTCGTTCGATACTGGTGCTTCTCGTTTGCATGGCAGGTGGTAGGCAGGACGTTCCGAGCTTCGCAGATACGGATGAGGGAGGGGGCCGTGGGCCCCCGGGACTTGCTGTCTTAGCGCCGGATGAGTGAGGCTAATGAAGCCCTTTCCCGGCCTGGCATGCAGCAGCTGCGCGCTGAGCGCTGCTGAATGGTGAACGCGCCCGGCCATCTGGATTCACTTACGGAGGCACCCTGACAGCTCCTAATTATAATTAATGTACTTCTGTGCGCGCACACGCACAAAAAATGCCAAACATGGCGAACGAAAACTACATTTAGCCTATCACGTCAAGGCTACTAAAAAGACACCACAGCGAAGACGAATCACTGGGCAGATGACATAAAACACTAAGGAATGTGTCTGGCCAAAGCCCTAGAGATACTTTTTTTTCTCTTTAACATTAGGAGCTCGAAGCTCCACCCACTTCGTGGGCGTAGGCCGAGCCCTAAAAAGTAACATTTTGGACATTCACAAGCATCTACATTTGAGAGAGACAGCGAGATATGTTGTAAGTTGAACTGAACGTGTGAGGAAATGCTACAATCAACAGTTGTTTAGATTGTTATCTTCACATCTTGGGCCCAAGTCCATCAGAATTCTCTACCAACCGAATCTTTAAAAAAAAAATGCAGCAAGAAAGGTCTAGCACATGTTCATTAGAGAATATCCTGCAACATTCTTCACCGACTATATGGCTCTAATTTCAGCCTAAAGACTGAATTATTTTCCGCCTGTAATATTTCTCTGAGCTCACAACTGTTTTAAAAAAAAAGCTTAGGGACACTATTTTGTTTTACATATCTCCCCTGGTCCCAGACCATTTATAGCAAGGGGGCCTCCTATATATTTTCTCTGTTAAAAAAAAGCCCAACTTTGCAAGCAGCTCAGAAATACCATATGGTCACAGCATTTCGATCATCGTTCCTTATAGCCGCCACCCGCTCAGTTTCCACTTTAAGCAATGGCAAGGTTATGATTATAGCTTCGGATGAATACCTCAAAAAAACTGACCACCTCTTGATACGAAAGCGCACTATCAAGGGGCTACTATAATCCACCACTTTGCCATTTCACACCTCAGCATCTGGCCCCTGGAAAATGTCGCACCCCGCACAGTTTCCCAGTACTTTCACTGATTCACTCACAAATGCATGCTACTACAGCTAAGACGTCTCTGTTGGCATTGGTAACTAGGGACACATTAAGAAGACACACACGGGTCTGCTGTTAATTTCCTGGTCATCTTACACCTGCAACAACACATAATGTCTCGTTCCCATTTCCCCCACACTGGTCTGATAGACCCTCAACTTTCTTTATTAATTAATATACATCTTCCTTCACACTCTCTCCCATCTCCCCACCCGCATCCTAAGAAATTCCAATACACTACCTTTGGTCTTCCTCAGTGACCCAATGCTGTTCTATAACCACTTTTCTGTGTTGACTCTAAATCATCAGATGCCAATGACCTGTTCCAGTCCCATACTCAGACACCATCTTTTCTTGTGCCCCAACAATAACCCACTCCTATTTTCGCCTCCAAAGAAGCCATACCTATCATCACATGCAAAGCTGTATAAAGCCTTTGCTCACACTATGCCCCGTTCTTTATTTTTTCTGCTCCTCATGAAGCTCAAGTTTATCACTGAATTGATTCGCAGATGATAACCACTCAACCGCAAGCCTGAATATATTACTGTAAAAACAGACCCTCACACATAATCAGCCGTATCTTGACAGACATGGAAAGGCTCCATATTCTCTTAAAAGAGTATTTAATTAGTTTCCTAACCTGTCACTCCAACCGCATCAGATTGGAGAAACACATCAACACACTGTGCGGTCAAACACTTTCTCGACCGATGGGGACTGTGTTGCACCTATCAGAAACCACTATCAATATCCCTCGAGAGGGCTATGATTACTCAATTTCTAAAAGCCATAATATACAGGTTGCCAAACCCCCTACCAACTTAGGATACAAGAAAATGGCTGTGACACCTAAACAAGGGGTTGTATACTGAAAAAGTCACAGAAATCCATACCTTGGCCCTAACAAATAACCGAGTTCACTCTTATGACAATTACTTCACTCAGAACTGCAGATTCTCCGTGAAACATAGTCATGAGATGTCAGACCTTAAAATCGATCACAATGTAGGCCGCCTATTCCTAACAGAAACCTGGATTAATGAGGCCTCTCGGATGTGCTGGACTTGCTCATTTTCCCAGCCTACTTTATCATACAACAGGATCAAAATGAAAAATCTGGCGAAGTTGTAGCTATTGTTCATAAGGACCCATCCAATGCACCGTTCTAAAACACAATATGTTCTGACCTTCTGAAGCCTCTGACCTGAAACTACAGCAGAGGAAATCCACATCAAAATACACTCTGTTTATAACCCCCAGCAGACAACCTTTCTTTATTGAACAGCTCATCAAACTTACTGTGAAGAAACAAACCTCCTCATCTGCCAAAAACGCTAATTACCACCAGTTGTACAGATCTACCCATTCATAGGATATTCCAAAGGAACATCCCTTGCTAACCTCAAAATTGATCATGAGATGAAATACAGAATTGTAATGATGTAACAAGTTGATTTATAAAGCCTCCAATTGAATATTTTGAAAGGAGTTCAAGTGCGACCTGACCTACCTTAGAATTGGACGATACATTGAATGGCATCCATGGCTCCACAGCCTCCTGGTGTTAAATTCAGATAACACTGCAAAGTGTAAACAGCAATGTGCATCCTGTTTTGTGGATGGGCAATTTACAGATCACTACACACATGCCTCCACCCTTTGTTGTACACACGTTGTCATGTTCTTCATAGAAGACTTATGCAGTATCCTTGTGATCACATATATATTTGTGTCATGGAAAATGTGTTTCCTGGGAGAGCACATGTCTATCTATTCTGAAATGCATACATTAAAACATATAAGATGTATTTGTACAGCGCACATTCACGCCCCAAAGTGTACCCAACTCAATGGTACTCATTTTATTGACCTCAGAAAGAGGATGAGAGGCTGAGTGGACTCACCGGAATTTGAACCTGTGACCATGAGGTTGAACACAGACCCCTGCAGTGGATACATTAGTCCACTAAGCCACCAGACCCAGCTTACAGATTGCAGCAAAAAATAAAAAGTATGATCTCAAGCGTTTTTAAAATGTGTTTATAGCATTTATTGAATGACAAGTAAACACAAGCACTTTCAATAAACGAACCATCTATCTACAGCAGTTCAAACCACGATTGCTGTGCAGTGAAGGCAAATTGCTAAAATATCAGGTCTAATAAATCTTGATATGTTGGTCTTTCCTCTCTTCACAACTCCACAGGTCCAAACCCTACCTAATGCTTCTCTAGAAGCCTCTTCTAGACCTTCTGCCTGAGACCCTGCTCTGTCCTTCAGGCACCTTGCTTCAGCCCCAGCAAAAAAAAAAACTCATCCCCCCAATGTCATCTTCTCTCACCGGGATGTTCAGCAATAGCACGTTTCTTCTATCACAGTGGCAGGGCGTCAGGCAGGCCAGTCAATCATATCAGGATAGCCACCTATTCCCTCAGGTCATCCATCACCCTATCGTCTGTCCGAGTATAATGAATGTGCTGATCCTCCACTAGTGGCCAGTCAAACATGCACCTCCTCCATAGGTCGTGTCTTGGGGCTCTTGGCCTTGACAAATGTATCGTGAGCTGGCTTTTGGCTAATTTGGTGCGTAAAACGTACATCTGCATTTCATTTGCTTTTTCTTCTTCTCTGGAAATATGGCCAGAGAGCACTGTTTCATTATTTTCTCGACTAAAAACCGTCACCTGGAGTAACTGATTCCAAAATTCACGAAAATGAGCAGAATCCGAGACCATGTGTTAACAAGCTTTTGCAATGCATTAGGTCTCGCATTTGCGAGACTTTAGGCTATTAGCATTGCAAATGGCAATGCCTTTTATTTGTTTTAAAAACCCAAACATAAATAAAAGACATTGTCATTTACAATGCGAATAGCTCAAACTCGCGTAAATGCGAGACCTATTGCATTGTAAATGGTTGTCTGTTTTGCATCCAGACGAGTTCCCAAGTTTACTATTTGAAAATGAGCAGAAAACAATTAAAAACGTAACATTTAGGGAAACCATAATCTGAGGGAGCAGTAATTGACGCTCCGTTTACCACTGCTGATGCAGTTTCAAATTCCCAACAGGAAAAATAGTTCCCAAAAAGCTCAGAACATCGCCTTAACATAAGACTTGGCTGGTGTGACTGCAGCTAACAATATTATAACCATGGCATTATGGGGGACTGAACTGAACCTATGACCTTTTGATGATGAACATTATCACGCAGTGAGCCCATTAACCTATGGGGCTGTCGGTCTACCTGTAAAGACCTCTCAAGCATCTATTGACACATAGCTTTTGTTTTCTTAACTTCATTAAGATATAAAAAAAAATATGCAAATGTTGCCAGCACGCACT
This sequence comes from Lissotriton helveticus, assembly GCF_964261635.1. Lineage (NCBI taxonomy): Eukaryota > Metazoa > Chordata > Amphibia > Caudata > Salamandridae > Lissotriton > Lissotriton helveticus. The sequence goes on along the minus strand of NC_136057.1, from coordinate 566,812,282 downwards.
CTGTGGTACATAATATGATGATGCGTATTCCAGGTGTAGTAGTAGATCCCTCTTTATTAGTAGGTAGATAGGTGGCAAGTTAGAAGGTAAAAAGATACAAGGAGAAAACCCCACCAGGAGCGAGCTACCAGCTGCTCAGCCTGAGATGGCTAACTGACAATCTAGTCACAGAAAGGCACTCAACATTTTATGATGTCACAGGACATTCTGATGGAGAGGTACTGAGGGAAAAGACATAGAAACCATTTACCACACACTCCTTGTGTACGGATCAGATCACACTGGTGAACCACATCTGAATATCATTAAGGCCTGTTCTGCTCAGGCCCCCTGCTCCGGTCTGCATGCATTAATGGGCGGGCCCAGCAACAGACTGGTAATGACACCTCCGCTGTGCAGTTGGGGAAGGGGGCGTGGGGGGGCAGAGGCCCTTCTGCCCCCAGCTACAGGCCTCCAGAAAGGCCCGCTATCATGCTGCCTAGAAAGCGGCCCACTGTCGCAGCTCGGATGCCAGCCATTGCCCGCCCTCTAATACGACCCCGTCTACAGCAGCGGGGGCCCTTCCATTGCATCCACCGGACAGGGGGTAATTCTTTCAGCAATCGGCAGAGTGAAGAGGCAGGGGCTCCAAGAACAACAAAGCCTCATTAACAAGTAAATGGTCTTTGAAAGACCTGTGAAGTACTCAGGTGTGGGTGTGTGTGTGCCCAGGAAGCTGCCTCAGCCCGGGTGGACACACACGGTGGGGGGAGGGAGGACTGAAGCCCTTCGAGCCCAATGGGCGCTGTGTGCCCTGCACTTAGGCAACCCATCTGCTGGGAAAACACACAGCAAGCAGTTCCACACCACCCCTACTCAAAGGGCAGATTATGGTGGCCACATACAATCCTCAGGAGGCACCGCCCCCATGAGCAAACTCGCCTTCCCAAGCAAGGTCAGCAGCGAAGAGCCAGGAGAGCAAGCGATTGGTGAACGTGGGATATGCAAAAAAAAGCATACAATTCCATAGTCCGTGTACCATGAGTAGTAGTCCCCCAAACCAGGCAGTCATATTTCAGCACAGAGCAGTCTTTTTCTGTTGAGCATTTAGAGTCATGCAAATAAAGCAGTATTTTAGCGGTTTACTTGGCCAGCTCTCTGAAGCCCTAAGGTTGAGGCAGCCACTCACGCGGGATCCAGACCAGGTTCAAATCAATGGCCAGGGCCGAAGATGAAACACAGGTGTGCAGCGCCGCTCTAGTCTTGTCCACAATGACACAGGGAGGCACGAGCCTCGGGGTGGGGATGCGCTGCACATAGAGAAGGCTGCGCAGAGCAGCCTCTCTCTGCTGCTGGTCCGGCTAGGGATGCAGAGTTCCGCATTTTGTCACAGATCATGTCAACATTTACAATGCAGCATTTCCAAGTATACAACTAGGTGGGAGGGAAGGGACAGTTCATTCCTGGAGCCAAAGAGCAGGAACTGGTCCCATAAATATCTTGTACACGAACCGGCAGCTCTGACCGTTAGGCTGTTCGGAGCTCAAGCGGAAAGGCGTTCCGGAACGTTTGTTACATATGTTATTGGTCCTCCTGCCCCCTGTGTTCCTAATGTCATTGTGACATGCTGCATGCAATACCGACGAGGACACCAGGGCATAGAACCGAGCTAAACTGAGCCTGGCACTTAAAGCCGGGGGTCGGGGTTACCGCCTCTTCTCTGCCCTCGCCCTAAAAATAAGCTGTAATTGTACACGGTGCGAGCAATCATTGGCAGGGGCATAACACAGGCCCCCACATCCCCCTCAGTGTGGGGGACCCCGAGCTGCAGGGGGCCCCCTCAGCACTGTACTCACGCTGTAGATCTCCGGATTAAATTTGGAGCGGGCCCCCCTGTGTACCTTGCAGGGGGGGCCCCTTGAACTTTCCTTACGCCACTGATCACCGGGGAGCCAAACGCAGCACAATGCTGTGAATGCCAGGCGATTTCATCTGCTTGGGGTTTAATGGGGCAGAAGCAGGCCGTGATGGGTTTAGGCTGTTATTCTTCAGCCGCTATGAGAGTGTTTGAAAAGTAATGATTTGTAGAACGGGTATCACGGTGGGAGCGCAGGACTGCCTTGGGCACATAGTGTGTAAATGTCTGAAACTAGATCTGAGGCTTGCATGTGCTTCAGTGTCACGGGCGTCAAGGTGGCCAAGCGGCTGATGCCCCGGCTTGTCCTCCGGTACTCCGGGCTCTGACCCTGATACCCCCGGTCGCAGTCATCAACAAGCTATCGCCATTGAGCCATCGCGCTTTCTCTTTAATGAAAAAAGTGCCTACACCAAGTAATGAAGGTGACTGTGTGGTAAATAAATAAATAATACCCTGTTTTTGGATGAATGAATGAATAACAGATAGCTCAATAAATAAGAGTCAAGATTCGAGGTAGTAGGAGTTTCTGCAGGTTTATTACAGCATAAGGACAGGATCAGGACAACCTGCATAGGGTGACCCAGCAGCTGCTGGGGCTAGGTCTGGGATGAGCGCGCTAACATTTAATAACATAACATTGACTTATATACATAGCGCAAACACATAGCATTACATTACAGTAGGCGTAACAGTAGGTGGAGTAGAAGGCGTGACGCGTAGCAGTCGCGAGAGATAAGAGTAAAAGTAGGTGTAACTGGGAGTTTACTTAGACATGTGATGCAAAACGTAACAGAATATGTCATGAATGGGCGGACACATTGGAGGGGGCTACCTAAGGAGCCGGGACCTCTAACCTAATGGTGCGCGGAAACTAGCAATGACGTGTTACTAGGAGAAGCTGGGGGCTACGAACTCTGTGCTAGGAGCAGAGACTAGAGTCTGGAGGGTCGGAGCGACATGTACTTAAACCCTATCTGGTATCTAATGTTTAGGGAACGTGTTGATATAAACTAGAAGTCATGAGGGGAAAAGCTAACCTGATTCTAAGACTGGACCATGCATTATTCTACATGTAGTGCGTGAAGAATATTAAATGACCATTAAATACAGTATTTCTCTAACATGGAGACGAGAAGGCTAGACAATGACGGAAACTATTGATGCAGTTCAGTAGCTTAGGAATGCAGAGGAGGAGGACTGAACTGATAGCAGGAACTATAACATACTTTTGGCAGACTCAGAGGCAGAGCCGGGGTGCACCGGGCACTGCGAGGCAGGAAGTAAGTGAAGGGTCGAGGATACAGGTGGGGGCTGTATCGCTCCTCAGCGAGGCTTTCAGGAGACAGGAGCTGAAAACTGTGGTCCGGGCCCTTTGAGGCCTGGAAACGGGGACTTTATAATTGAATAACGTGCACACTGGGAAACGTGGCAACATTACTTACATAGGCCTGATATTCGTAGTATTCACGAGGACTGGAAACTAACATACTAGAGGTGGACACAACTGTAATTGCGTCTTCAATCAGAATGGGGAATAACATATGCATATTGATCATGCACACATAACACATGATGGATGAGGCGTAGGGACACAGAACATGGCAAAATTTACTTTTCCACATTCCCTCCTTGTCACTACGTTTCCATCAGGAAACATCAATATTCATGATACCGTCTATCATTTCATACAGTACCATTTGCTCGTCTCGAATTGTCTTGGAACGGGATTTAGAACAGGGCTTGGGACGGGGAATACAAGAGGTAGCACACATGCTGCAAATCGCAGGGCCACATTGTATACAGAGGCAGCAGCTAAATATGATCGCTACTGCAATACCTAGAAAGGACAGGACTTTCCATCCCCAGGCGGAAATTATATTCCAGAACCAACCGGACCATGTCCAGGTGCCTGGATCTTGGTGTAACAGATGGGCAATTTTATGGAGTCTGGTTATAGCTGAATAAACAGACGGCGCGTTATTCGGAATGAAAATGCAACAACTAGATCCGAGAATTCTACAGGCCCCGCCCCTATCGGCCAGTATGACGTCAAGGACGAGACGATTCTGTAAAACGACAATTCTCATAAAGGATTGCTCTTCAGTTAAGTTACCTAGAGCGGAGGCAGTCTCATCTACTACTGCTTCAAGGGTTCTTGTTAACCTACGGATTAGCTTACTATTTACAACTGTACCTAAATAAGGGAAAACACCTTTATCTATATCAATGAATTGCTCTGCGGCGGTTTCAGTATAATCGACAATCGGGAGATTTCTCTTGTGTCTAGTGTGTACTAAGAAAGAATTCCTATGATAGTCAGGTGGGGCTAGAAAAACAGGTGGCAGTAGGAAAGCAATATAACAGGTTCCCTCCCAATCGAGGGGCAGACGGACATATGCAGTTTGACCACAAACAAAATAAGAATGACGTGAAGCTTTAAAAATAGATTTCCTACTGTCACTACACTTGATAACAGTAGTACATTCACTATGTCCTATATGTACAGAACCATAACTACGGACACATAATTCGCCTTTGACTGGTAGTACTGAAATAGCGGGTGAGTCTGGAGTAGTATCAGACTGAACATTCAGAACCATAAAATTCGACGAATAATTTCCTAAATTATATACTTCATTTTCTAAATCTAAACCTGTTCTGTGGGGGAAACCTTGCTTGTCTGAGAAACATGTACTGTTAAGAAAAGACATATCTGTTGAGGATGACGTTAACGTGGACCATGCTCCACACGAACCATTGTGTGAGAATGGATAAGGAAAAAGTGGCAGAACTCCCTTCGGTGTCTGGAAAGGGGGGAGTCGACCACACACCCAACAATTAGTGGCATTGCTGGTCTGGTGTGAATAATGTAACATACGGATAAATGTGTTATTACGCATAGCGAGGCGGTATGAATATTCGTGAGGAGGCAGATCACTGAACGTGTGCTCTACTGTAGCATGAGCAGACATATTTACATGAGGAACTGAAAAACACAGATAGAAAACATAGCTGGTGCAGGAAATCATTATGCTGATGAATAATATGAAACTCAGAAAAACGATACATGTGATTGAGCTTTGACTGACTCTCTCACTATGGGGGTCTATTTTATACATGTCAGAAACAGTCTAACCGTTTCACCTAGGGGAGGACTTATACAATCAAACTGGCTGACTTATTAGACCTGAGTTTTAACTTATACTCCTGTTGCGGAGTTTTCTCTAACAAGGGAGGGGTTGTAATAGTGTCTTGTGCGGGACAGTCCTTCAAAACAATGTTCTGGCAATCCTTCGAATCCTGGGAAATGTTCTTGGAAATGTTTTTGAGGACTGGTTTTGATCCTTTGAAAAGTTTTACATGAGAAAGGTGGACCCACCCCTTCCTGCCTTCCAACTTGACGGCAGTCCGGGTGGTCAAGAGGACCTGACGTGGCTCCTTCCAACGTGGTTCCAGCGGACTTGATCTGTCAAAATTTCTGATCATCACTAGGGACCCTGGAACGATCTCGTGCGGTGCCACCTCGGTATTGTCTGGAAATGCGGCGGCAACCTGTGAACGACATGAGTTGAGGGCAGACATCAAGGAAGCTAGGTAATCTGTCAGCATATTACATGAAACATCGGTAATACTTCGGGGTCTAGGAGTACCCCACATGTTAGGGGGGCGGCCGAAAACGACCTCATACGGGGACAGACCTGATCTGGAATGTGCGACCATACGCATATAAAACAGAGCGACTGGCAAAGCTACTAACCAGTCCACACCCTTGTCTTTACAAACTTTTGCTATACGGATTTTCAGAGTCTGATTATGTCTTTCGACTAGTCCAGCTGCTTCTGGATGGCGTACACAATGGAACTTCCACTGGTACCCTAACAAAAGGGAAACATGTTTCATGAGTTCGGATGAGAATGGCTGGCCGTTATCAGAATATACGACTCTAGGGAGTCCATATCTAGGGAAGAATTCACGAACCAACTGCTTGGCAGTGGTCGCGGCTGTGTAATCTGGGACTGGATATGCTTCTGTCCACCTGGACAAAGCGCATACAACTACAAGGACATACTTGAAACCTCGACATCGCTCCATTTGAATATAATCCATCTGGAGGACCTCAAAAGGGTGGTCAGGGGGCTGGAAACCACCTTGTTCCACCGGGACACTTTTACCTGGATTAAACTGACAACATATCATACAAGTACGGACTTTCTGCTTGGCTGCAGCTCGTAAATGCTTGTTGAACCAAATGTTCTGGATACTGTCTAACATAGCTTTTTCTCCTAAATGTGCTGGACTATGTGCGGTATTGATAATGACTTGAACCATAGAATCGGGGAGAAACCATGTGGCTCTACCCTTCGTTAACCATCCTTGATCTGTCTGGACCCCTCCTTGTACAGACCATTTCTTGATTTCATCGGGAGTAGCATGTGACTGTATATCTATGACATCTTGAGTAGGGTCCTTAACTGTCATGCATGTGGTCAGATCTGGAATATGTGTCTGATTAACTGGAATGTCTGGAGTCTGTGCTGTAAGCTTGGCTGTGCGGTCTGCTAAATCATTACCTTGGGAAATAATGTCAGTAACTTTCGTATGTGCTTTGCACTTCATGATAGCAATAGATGTCGGTAAATGTATGGCATCTAATAGGGCTTGAATAAGGAGACCATGCTGAATCTTGGTTCCATGAGAAGTCATAAAACCTCTCTCCTGCCAGAGCACTCCGAAGTCGTGTACAACTCCGAATGCGTAACGTGAATCTGTGTAAACATTAACTTTCAGGTTCTTGGCATGTATACAGGCTTGTGTCAGAGCAACTAGCTCTGCTGCTTGAGCGGACAGAGTATCAATACGATGTGTTTCAATAACTTCAGTGTCAGTAGTCACTGCATACGCGGCGACTAGTTCTCCTGTACTAGTTCTCATACATGAACCATCCACATAAAGTGTCAGGTCAGGATCTAGTAACGGAATATCTGTCAGGTCTTGTCTTGGCTTTGTCGTAATGTTAACTACTTCCACACAATCATGTGTGTCTGGATTTGAACTAACTGATGGTAACAGTGTAGCAGGATTCAGGACGTTGCAGCGTCTAATTTCTATGTGTGGCTGGAACAGTGTCAATTCATAACCTGTTAAACGTGCAATTGTCAAGTGCTGAGTTTGTGTTCGGTTTAAAAGAACTTCTACTGAATGTGGGACCTGTACTGTCAGGGAATGTCCTAAAACTATAGAATCACTTTGTCTGATAGCTAGTGCTGTGGCTGCAACTGACTTGAGGCACGCAGGCAACGCCTGGGCGACTGGATCTAATGTGCTCGAAAAATAAGCACAGGGCTTGTATTGACCTGCTTGATCTTGTGTGAGAACAGATAATGCTGTACCTTCGCGTTCTGTAACGAAAAGTGTAAAAGGCTTACTGTAGTTCGGTGTAGCTAGAACTGGAGCCTGACATAGGGCTTTCTTTAACTCGTTGAAACTAAGTGTATGGTCAGATGTCCAAGGGAGGACAGTCGATACGGCTGCCTCCTGTGTCGTTAACTGTATCAATGGCTTGGCTAGGAATGCATACTGGGGAATCCATTGTCTACAATAAGAAGTAAGGCCGATAAAAGCACGTACCTCCTTCTGGGTTCTGGGCTGGGGAAGACTCGCTATTAACTGGATACGGTCGGGTGTCAACTGCCTACCCCTCTTGGACAGCAAGTGTCCTAAGTATACCACTTGCTGGACACAGAATTGAAGCTTCGAAGGTGACACCTTGTGCCCCATCTCGGCTAGAAAATACAGAACTGTAAGTGATGCACGCTCGCAGTCACGTTCAGAACGGGCTGTGATCAGTAGATCATCGACATACTGGAGCAGGGCAGTGTCAGTTGGCATGTGAATGTTGTCTAGTTGTCTCTTGAGTGCTTGACTGTAAATGCTGGGGCTTTCTGTGAAACCTTGAGGAGCGCGTGTAAACATATAGCTCCTTCCATTTAAACAAAATCCGAAAAGAAACTGGCTGTCTGGATGAATTGGAACACTAAAAAATGCATTCTTGAGGTCAATAACAGTGAAAAACATGGCTTCGGAATCAATGGCTGTTAACAGGGAAGAAATGTCTGGGACAACTGGGTACTGAGGAATAATACATTTGTTAAGCTCTCGTAAATCAATCACTAATCGATATACTGGGGGTGCATTTGGATCAGTACGTTTCATGACTGGAATGATCGGAGAATTACATACATTGGAGTCAGTTTCTACAACTACTCCTTGAGCCATGAGCTCGTCAATAATTTTGGATAAGGCTGCTACAGCCTCAGGCGGCAATCTGTACTGCCTGATTCGTGGTAACACTACACCTGGCTTGAGAGTCACACGATAGGGTGTGATTTGCATGTAACCTACATCAGTTGGACCTTGCGCCCATAAATGCTGCGGAACATTAGACAACCTCGAATCAAAATCTCGTAATACATAGTGACCCTTAAAGTCACGTAGGAACAGACGTATTCCCTCTGGGGAACAGCAAATAACTGCACCTAATTCTTTCAGTGTCTTAATGCCTAATAAATTTTCTGGACATGACTTAGTAAGTAACAGATCAGTAGTACGGGACAATGGACCTACTTCTAGAGTAACTGGCTTTGAAATCTCATTAACTATGGGTTTTCCTGAAAATCCAAGGGAAACATTTCTTGAGCCTGAGAGCGGAGCCCCTGGAACTTCGGCGTGACTAATTGTGGTCCTACTTGCCCCTGTATCGATCAAAAACTTTCTGTCTTTCCCTAATACTTGACTATGAACATAGGGACCTTCTTGGTCTACAGGTATCTCGATGAGAGGCAAGCCTACCTCCCTCTCTAGGCTGTTTCATGAATATGACTGGTACTCTGGATACTCGGACTGTGCATACTGGTACATCTGTGAAGTAACGTGCTGTGTTGCAGCAATAGGCTGCGGTACGGTAACTGTCTGTGGTGCATTCTGTGACTGAGGAGTCTGTGAAACTTGTTCTTGTCTCGGCGGACGTGGTCTTTCTTTAGTCTTACCAGTAGCTATGTTGTGCTTCAGAACTGCACACTCGTTTATAAAATGACCTGGCTGTTTACAATAATTGCAGGTCCCTTTAACGGGAGCCGCAGGATGACTGGCTTGATTCGGACCCCTCTTCTGACTGTCTTGAGGAATAGATTGTGCAACTAGCACTTTCATTTTCGTGTCTTTCATACGTTTTCTTTCGTGTTCTTGCTCTTCTCTGATTCTATTCTGGTGATATTGGAGCATCTGGAGCATCTGGGACGGAGTATTTGCTTGCCAGGTGCTTTCGACTTTCAAAACTCGGTTTTTAACTTGTGGACTTGAATTCTCGACTAATTTGGTAACGAAAAGATGAGGGTATGACTCACTACTTGTCTTGAGACCACTATTAATACTGAAACATTTCTCGAATCTAGAATAAAAATCACTAATGTCTTCATCTTGTTTCTGTTTACAGGCTGAGATTGCATCCCAGTCTTCTTTCCTAGTTGTCAATAATCTGGGTAGAACTTGAATCAATAATTCTGGTAATTCTTTACATTTATCTCCAAGACCGGTACCTGGTACTCGTGCCTTGTCTTCAGCTTCTAGAGCTGCCCAATCGATCTTTTTCTCTCCCACCTCCCATTCTTTTTCCTTTAACTTTTCATACACCCCTGCGGGTAGCAGGACCTTTAACATTTTAATGACATCTGGATAAGTGTATTCTCCCATACGGAGCATGTCTTTTAATTCTCTATGGAACCCCGCTGGATCCTTGTCATGACAGGGAATTAATTTCTTCATTTCAAGAAGTTCCATCTTTGATATCGGAGTGTATACAAACACTCGTTGCATATCGCCACCCGCCCCTTGGACTGGGTGGACTTCTCGTAGCGGATTCTGTCTGTCTATATAGAATGGTTTACGTTCTGGGGGTGAGACATGAACAAAATGCGGGTTCAGGAACGTTCTATACTTGTGACGCTGTTCTAGAATGACACTAATTAAATCGGTACCTAGACCTCTCCATCTGTACTGGAGTAACTCGTTCAGGATATCATGTAACGGGCCTGGATCAGAATGTTGACCCTCATACAGGGTAATGAGGTGTTGGATCATATACATACCCACCAGTCGTTGCTCGGCTGGGGGCAGTTTCAGAAACATTTGTGCCACTATTTCGTCTGGAAAAGTGGTAGAATCAGTAATCCATCGGACTGCTGATCGGGCTAGTTCTTGTTCGTGCATGGTACTTAATTCGCTGTAACCGACTCGTGATTTCAGAATGTGATCGGTAGCTTGAAATACTTGTTCTAGAGAGCTTTGTTCTGGTGCTGGATGATGAAAAATAGACTTAGGTTCTGGACGTAAATGGCGATCTGGAAATCTGGATTTTCCTACATACGCTATTCTGGCGGGATTCTCGTCTTCCTCTTCAGGATCAGAGATACTTTCTTTCTCGCTTACTTGTGCTGCTTTACGCTGTTCGTGTAACCTTATTATTTCTTTACGAATTTTCTTGTACATACTTTCCATGGCACTAATGGTCTTGTGCTTACCCTCGGCTATATTATCACTCCACCTTGTTAGGATTCTCATTTCGGCGGGATCTTTAGACGGGTAATCTTGTTCTCTTATTAGACAATTGATCAGGAACTTTAATATCATGAGCTGAATCTCGGCTTTCCTTTGGGACATAATCTCGCCAATACTTTCTGGATCATCCCCTGTACGGATGAAACGATATATTCTGTCTAGATCTTCTTTCATATTTGGTAAGGTGACTAGATACTCGGTCACCCTTCTTACACGTACGGAATATAAAACCATATTATACTCGCCTGGGACTGTGTCATAGACGCATTCGGCAAGGGCTTGTCTGATTTCTGTAACAGACTTATTACTTTTTGGAGTACGCTGTGATGCTTGAGCATGTAATTCGAGTGCTGATAAACGCTTGTGTGGCGGTGGGGTTTGAGGAGGACCCCCTCCTGCGGCCCCTAGACTAGAATCGTCGACTGACATTCTTCGTGCTTGCAGGGTCGGTAATTGTAACGTGGGCTGAACTTGTATAGCAGGCTGACCCGGGGGTACCGTAACAGGTACTCCGGTGTCTGGAGGAACTGGAAGTGCCTGATTTACAGGGACAGGTGGAGCGCGAACTGGATTTGCATATTCTGGAACTGTGTCGTCCAAATAGGACGAAATAAAAATATCAGCTGCGGTCGGTTTGTGACGCAGCTTGGTCGGAACTAATGGCGGCGGGAAATTACTGGGTGCCTCTGGGGTCGCTTTTGGCAAGCCTTCGGCAAGGAGAGGATACATACCCTTAATAAGGGCATGCCTCTGTCTGTCTGACTGTTCGACTTTAACTTGTTCACCTATCTCGATTAATTCTCTTTCTTGGGCTCGTTCTTGGGATTCTCTACTTAACTCTGACTTTCTGACTTCCTTTTCCGTTCTTCTATGCGCTTCCTTACGCCATAACTCGATGGCATCTTTCTGTGACTGTCTGGCTTTCTTTTTCCATAATGCTTCTTCTACTCGCATGATACATTCGGCATCCCATGTACCCGATACGGGCCATCTATACTTTTCTTCTAACTGTTTGGTATACTCTACCCATAAATCTAGATACAATATGGCGCTTATGCCATGTTTCTGATACATAAAGTGACCTGGACTGTCCCTAGGCGGAACAGGAACTGCTGCTTCCAGCAGACCCTTTCTAGTTTTTAACTGACGTAACTTGGAAAAGAGCGGCATTCTAAACTTGAATCGGAACACAATACAATACACGAAAAATAATAACAATTGGGAAAACAATTCAGGCATACCACGACATTGGAAATACATTAAACAACATTATAAATAACAGTTCGAACAGAATACTACCTGAAAATACTGAAAACAGAAACAGAACAGAATTCTCGAGAACGGAACAGACTAGAGTTACTGGATGCACTGCTATAACAGTACGGAACATACCGGTCCCATAAAGGAACGCATCAAGACCCGTATCCACCTAGGTGAACACTTCGTTTGTGGGCTTGGGTACCACCAACCCACGGACCAGGAGTCAATTTAGACTGACCCTGTCTAGATACTACCCCAGCAATGGTACTCACCGGGCAGCACGGAACGGAAGGCCTCGGACGGGACTGGACTACGACGACGAACTTCGGACTTCGGACTTCGGACTTCAGTTACAGGTGGGCCTCCGGATACCTCGGACCTTGGACTCTCGGCTTGGGCTCTGGTCGGGACTCGCCGCGTTCCTCCACCGTCTCGTTCGGATGCTGGACCGCCTCCTCCGTCTCCTCCGTGGGCCTGAGGGATACTTGAAGCAGAAATATCTGCACTTGGCCAATATGGTTCCGTCACGACTGCAGAGGGTCAGGGGGTCGGCGTGGCTTCACCGACGCGTGGGGAAAGGGCAAGTCCCTGTTCGGGCGCCATTATGTGGTAAATAAATAAATAATACCCTGTTTTTGGATGAATGAATGAATAACAGATAGCTCAATAAATAAGAGTCAAGATTCGAGGTAGTAGGAGTTTCTGCAGGTTTATTACAGCATAAGGACAGGATCAGGACAACCTGCATAGGGTGACCCAGCAGCTGCTGGGGCTAGGTCTGGGATGAGCGCGCTAACATTTAATAACATAACATTGACTTATATACATAGCGCAAACACATAGCATTACATTACAGTAGGCGTAACAGTAGGTGGAGTAGAAGGCGTGACGCGTAGCAGTCGCGAGAGATAAGAGTAAAAGTAGGTGTAACTGGGAGTTTACTTAGACATGTGATGCAAAACGTAACAGAATATGTCATGAATGGGCGGACACATTGGAGGGGGCTACCTAAGGAGCCGGGACCTCTAACCTAATGGTGCGCGGAAACTAGCAATGACGTGTTACTAGGAGAAGCTGGGGGCTACGAACTCTGTGCTAGGAGCAGAGACTAGAGTCTGGAGGGTCGGAGCGACATGTACTTAAACCCTATCTGGTATCTAATGTTTAGGGAACGTGTTGATATAAACTAGAAGTCATGAGGGGAAAAGCTAACCTGATTCTAAGACTGGACCATGCATTATTCTACATGTAGTGCGTGAAGAATATTAAATGACCATTAAATACAGTATTTCTCTAACATGGAGACGAGAAGGCTAGACAATGACGGAAACTATTGATGCAGTTCAGTAGCTTAGGAATGCAGAGGAGGAGGACTGAACTGATAGCAGGAACTATAACATACTTTTGGCAGACTCAGAGGCAGAGCCGGGGTGCACCGGGCACTGCGAGGCAGGAAGTAAGTGAAGGGTCGAGGATACAGGTGGGGGCTGTATCGCTCCTCAGCGAGGCTTTCAGGAGACAGGAGCTGAAAACTGTGGTCCGGGCCCTTTGAGGCCTGGAAACGGGGACTTTATAATTGAATAACGTGCACACTGGGAAACGTGGCAACATTACTTACATAGGCCTGATATTCGTAGTATTCACGAGGACTGGAAACTAACATACTAGAGGTGGACACAACTGTAATTGCGTCTTCAATCAGAATGGGGAATAACATATGCATATTGATCATGCACACATAACACATGATGGATGAGGCGTAGGGACACAGAACATGGCAAAATTTACTTTTCCACATTTGTGTTACGCCGCCAGCAAACAATCCAGCTGGGATGGGCGTGGCCACCAGGAGACATGTTGGTAACAAAAAATCTCACTTTCAACCGTAGACCAGCGTTTAACATAAATGATGACACCAGCCAATAAGATTGATGGGCGGGGCTTCAAGTCCCCTTCCGAAATCATCTCGATCACAATAAGCCTCACAGAGCGAGGAGTTCATGCACGTTCCTGCGCTAGATCTAGGAGACCTAAAAATCATCTCCAGAGACCCAGCATGTATGTATGTATGTATGTAAGGCATACTTGTAGAGCGCGACTGTCACCCGGCGGGTATCCTGGCGCTATGATCTTTCATGACCTGACACAAGAAGACATTACATTGAGCCATCTAAATTGTTCTTGGAAAGAGATGAGTTTTTAATCCTTTTTTGAAGATGGAGAGGTCTCCCATACTCCGAAGAGCAAGAGGAAGCGTATTCCACAACCTGGATGCTGCGTGGCCAAAAGAGCGACCACCCATCCGTGACCTCCGGACTTTAGGGACTGCCACTAAAAAGGCTGAGGCAGAACGAAGGGTTCGGGGGGGAGTGTACCAAGAAAACATCTCTTGTAAAGAAGACGGACCCAGATCATGAAGGGCCCGGAAGACCAGGCACAAAGCCTTAAATTCCACACGTTGAGAAATGGGCAGCCAGTGAAGCTCCTTGAGCGCCGCTGAGGAAGAATCATAGCGTCTGCGAGAGAGGGCCGATTTTGCGGCAAAATTCTGCACCCGCTGCAGTTTGCCCAGCAGAGTGGCAGGGGCCCCCAGAAGCAGTGCGTTGCAATAGTCTAGTCTGCTTAAGATTATGCTCCGCACTACCTCTGGTCTGGAGCTGGTTGGGAGCAGAGGGAGGATCTTCCGTAAGGTGCGCAATAGCGCCATGCAGGTGGATACGGTTTTGTTTACAAAACTGTCAAGTTGAAGGTTGGAATCCATCATCACTCCCAAATTTCGAACAGATTCAGCCGCAGATGTCGTGCCCTGACAGGCTGACGGCCAGAAGTCATGCGGGAGAGGGCGAGGGATACGATCTGCTGAGCAATAGAGCACCTCAGTTTTAGAACTATTAAACTGTAAGGAGTTATTGCTCAGCCATTCTGCCATACTGATCATACAATGATGGAAAGACTCCTGTGGCACTGCATTCTTACCCTCAAAAGAGAAGATAAGTTGCGTGTCATCGGCATAATTGGTGACTGTAATGCCAAAAGATTTAATAAGCTTGATCAGGGGTCGGAGGTAAAGATTAAAAAGGATGGGGCTGACGGGCGAGCCCTGTGGCACACCTTGCTCAACCCTTTTGATGGAAGACTTAAAAGGGGACAGTGCGACTACCTGATGTCTGTTGGCAAGGTACGAAGCCAGCCACTCCAGGGCCAAACCAGTCACCCCAGCCTCCTCCAGCCTCCTGATCAAGATGGCATGGCTGACCGTATCGAACGCTGCCGACATGTCGAGCAGCACAAGAAATGCTGCTCGACCTTGGTCGGCACGCGAGCGAAGGTCATTCAATACAGTCACCAAGGCTGATTCCGTTCCGTGAGCCGGTCTGAAACCGAACTGCGCCGAATCCAGGCAGTCATTGATCTACAGGAAGCTGGACAGCTGTTTGGTTACCATTTTTTCCATGATTTTGATCGGAAAAGGGAGAAGTGATATGGGACGATAGCTTGCGGGACTCAAGGGGTCCAAAGATTCCTTTTTAAGTAGTGGAGATACAACCGCAAGCTTCCAATTAGCTGGAACTTGGGCAGTACCAAAGGACTGGCCGCAAATAACAAAAAGAGGAGGAAGAAGTTCATCCCGGAACAGTTTCCAAAATTTATGAGGAAGCACATCAAGGGGAGAGCCAGACGCTACCCCATCCGCGAAAGAGCAGAAATCCTCAAAGGAGGGAACAGAGAAATTGTCCAGCTGGGCTTTCCCAGATTCCAACTCAGGGACTGAGGGGGAAGCCCCCACCAGTGTCGGCGAGCTCAAATTGCTTAAAATAGTCCTGATTTTATCTTCGAAGGCTTTAGCCAACGAGTCACATAGCAGTTGAGAGGCCGGAATAACTGTTGTTACGCAAGACGGGTGGGATAGATTTTTGACGATTTTAAACAAGGCTTGAGCCTTGTTAGGGGCTGAACAGAGCATTTCCTCTAGGAAAATGGCCTTTGCACACTTAATCTGCGACTTATAAGACGCCAGTTCCTGTTTAAAAAGAAATTTATCGGCCTAACTATATTGTTTCCTCCATACCCGCTCAGCGTGTTTACAGCGGAGTTTTTGCTGAAAAAGCTCCTTCGAAAACCATGGCATGGCAGGTTTGGTTTTACCTCGTAATTCCCTCAATGGAGCTAGTTTATCCAATGAGGCAGTAATTTGCTGGCAAAGAGAGTTATAGCTTTCATCCACATTGTCGCCCAACAAGAAGCTGCCTGAAAGCAGCTTAGGTAGGCTAGTATGTTTCAGGAGCCTTGACCACTGTCTGCCCATCTTAACTGCTCCAGAGCTACTGACCTTTGAACGTGTCTCCGGGAGAGTTACAGAGAAGAGGACCAGAGCATGGTCCGTCCAGCACTGTGGTAAAATATCACCAACAGATACCTGATCGATGTTAGCAAAGATCAGGTCCAGCGCATGCCCCTTTTGATGGGTTTGGGAGAGAACTAATTGCTACAGTTGAATATTACAACAGGCCTGAGTCAGATATTTATAGGCTGAATCTGTTGGCCCCTCAGGCCACAGATTAAAATCCCCTAACACCACCAATCTGGCATGGGAATTGGAAAGGTCATAAATTAAATCCGTGAGCTCGGTTATGGCAGATAGGGCGCACGCTGGCGGACGATAGCATAATAAGCCAGTATAAAGAACCCCACTCAGCTCCTTCAAAGAGAAGCCCATTAGCTCACAGCCTGGGATCGTTTTGATTTCTAAGTGGGAAAAGTCCAGCGATTCCCTGTAGATTAGTCCCAGAGTGGAGAGTGTATAACCTTATAGCCTGGAGGACAGGCTTGACCCAGCTCCACTACACTATCAGTCCTTGTCCAAGTTTCTGTCATGAAGAGAGCGTCAAACTCGTGCTGTTCTATGAGTAGCGCTATCTCCATGAAATGCTTGCAGAGTGACCTCACATTAAGCAAGCCACAAGACAAAGATTTCTTACCCTTAGTAGGAATGCGGGGCTGCGGGTCGTCTATGTCACGAGGTTTCCAGCTGAGAAGCTGTTCTTTTGTATAATTTAGAGGGGAGGAGGCGGCAGAGGCAGCATTTGCAGTCGCTGACGTGCCCGGAGCGTGAACGGGCGCAAACGGGCTTACCTCTGGCGTGCCTCCGGCGTGCCTACGGCGCGCCCGCTGCGCGCCCACGCTGCGCGTAGCGTCCGCCATTGTGTTTTATAGCCGTAAACGCGGGAGTCGCCCGACGCGAGCCTCTAGACCGCCAACCAAGATGGCGCCTAGTGAACGGCCCGTGCGCCCTAACCCTCACCCAATATGGCGGCTAACGCCGCGCTACGAGTGTCACAAGCAGTCCTACAACTAAATCCCACAAAGTGCGGGTGCGGACACAATTATAGTGCGGGTAAGTCCTCACAGCCTAGAGCCAGTAAAGAAAATAAAACGCGAGTGCGAGTGCGCGTGTTACAGCGCGATAGTGCCCAGTGCAAATGAAGATTTTAAAAGTATTAAAAAGCTGCCAATGCGAAAGTTACGCGCGTACAGGTTACAAAGGATCTGCCAGAGAAAGGGAGAGGTTCCTTAAATGCCTACAAAGCGCGGGAGTCGCCCGACGCGAGCCTCTAGACCGCTAACCAAGATGGCGCCTAGTGAACGGCCCGTGCGCCCTAACCCTCACCCAATATGGCGGCTAACGCCGCGCTACGAGTGTCACAAGCAGTCCTACAACTAAATCCCAGCATCTCGCGCACACCGATGATTTCACAAGGTATATCCTGGCAAATGTTGTGGTGGTTTTATGTAGATAGTTGAACTGGTTCAT
Organism: Lissotriton helveticus; assembly: GCF_964261635.1. NCBI lineage: Eukaryota > Metazoa > Chordata > Amphibia > Caudata > Salamandridae > Lissotriton > Lissotriton helveticus. Next base: position 566,794,700 of record NC_136057.1, on the reverse strand, counting down.
TTTAAAATTTGCATTAGTGGATCCCCTCTGACCTGCTCACAGGCTTTACTCCATCCACTGTTCATCAGCAGGTTCCAGCAGTCAAGCAACCGCCTTTCCCTTGCCTCCATGGCTTGCCCCTGTCTGTCCTTCACTAACACTGTGTCTCACAAGTCTAATCTCTCCACATGACAGACTCAGTATCATCATCTTTGTTTTACTCATATCTGGGCTGTCTGGAAATATTGTGCAAATTTCCCTTGCAATGCCTGCCAGCCTCGCTTGTTAAAGAAACTGCCTGCGGCAAACCTCAAATGCCTCCTCCGCTTCTAAGTATACTCTGATACTCGAACAAATTATTTTGTAAAATACAGATACTTTATAGCAAAAGGAAAGCTGTGAGAAAAGTGCATATGGTCTGAAAAAAACAACCATCAGCTATTTGTAGTCAGAATGTGCTGAACAAGGGAACTCTAAGAACACTGATCATGACAATGGATAGCAAACTCTGGCTATAGCAGAAAACCCCAGTAAAGACAGACTCTCTTTTGTGTCTTTTAAGTCTTAGTTGCATGTTAGAATATCACTGCAAAAATATTGTCTGACATAAATATATTGTCTTATACACCATTTTGAAAACTCTCATCCTACTGGGTGTAGATTTTCTATCATTAACTCCAACTGGGCTATATTTTGTGTTTAGGTCAAGATATTTATGTCAGAAGACATTCTGTCAATGACATTTTGGTACCATAACACTGATTTTATGCTCTGTGTATTGTAGTATTGGTACTTCCTTTAGAAATAACTATATTGATAGTTGTGCTTGTAGTCAGTTTATATTTTATTACCATAGTAACCCTTAAATCCCCGTTCTTGCTGTGTGCTTTTTATCCATGTCCATAAAGGCTTTAGTGCCTATGTCAAGCACTACACATTTTAACCCAATGTCTCAATTATTTTCCCATAAAAACTGACAGAACAATGCACATGCAGCTTACTTAATTTCTAGTAGCTGTTACTTAACGAAGTCTTTGGCTAGAGAAACTCTACCTAAGCGAGACATCCAGTTTACCATCAAGCAAAAAAAAGAGTGAAGAAAGGCTACAGAATATAATGCTCTTTGTTCAGGTGAGTGGGAAAAGAGATAAAGCGGGCTCTTTGCCCGCACACCTAATAGAAGTGCACTGGGATTTTACCATAGGGTTGTGTTATGCCTTTGTCTTGGCTGACCTTTCATAGGCTTAGTGCCGGTCCCTTGTGACCACTCACATGACAAGGATTGTTGCTCACCAAGACCAGAACTCCATAAAGTCCAGCAAATGCTAGTTCGTAGTTTGAATATTAATATGTGTTCCTTTCCACCACTGATCTCATAACACCAAATCAGTATTCAAGATTGGTAAGGGAGCATGCAGGACTACATTTGCATGGGGTACACTGACATGCAAATAATTTTGCTGCTTGCAAAGAAGGACTCAGCAGTGTCTTCTGCATGTATGGAAAACCCACTTATGGATGACACCTCTCTGCTTGACTGAGTGGAATGGGAGGTGGCTACTGCATGAGCAGAAGCCGAGCTGTCCTTTCTGACAATCACTAAAGGGCAGTACACATGGTTGGATGGAGAGTGCCTCTAACCAGAGTTAGGTCTGAGAAAATACCTGCGACAACTAAAGTGGGTGCTCGTAAAGGCAACTCCACTTCTCCTCAGGGAAGGAGAAGGAATTGTTCATTAAATTGAGTAAATGTTTAAGAGACTCAAATTCTTTTTTGGTATCAAAGGTGGCTCCAAATTCAGGTGGCTTATTATGAGCAAAACGTCTATTGCGTTAGATATGGCACCAAAGCCAACAGCTATGTGAACTCCTATTCTTAGCGAATTAGAAGGTATCTTTTTTGTAATGGCTGTATGTTGTTGTGTGATACGTTTGGATACAGTAGAAAACAAACACATATTGACATGGTGTAAAAATATTTAAGCCTGTGAAAATAAATGCAGCCCATAAACCTCCTTTTAGTGCAAGTGTTTAATACACACACATTTTCACAATTTTTACTACACTGCAAATCTCAACTATTTTTTAACCAATGAATGGCATAACTCGTGAGAAAACAATGCTCACTGTCGCACAAAATGTACTTTGCAATGGATTAACAGAGGCAAACAGCTTTGATAGCAATCACAAGTTCAGGTCGGTGTGATTCTGTATCAATCCATAGATTTGACCCTTTTATCTTGGTTAAGGACCTGTCTTTAAATCTACTAGACAGCTAAACAGCATAGCATAAACCATTTTTCAATCTCCGGAGTGTGTTTCTATGGGTTCGATTTATTGATGACGTCTTCGTGCTGTGGCAGGGCACGGAGACGGACATCGAACTATTCATCAAAGACCGCAACCAGAATTCCCTAAATCTAGAATTTGTGGGGCATTATAGTAGGACAACCATAGACTTTCTAGATATCCAGGTTAGACCTGTTGAGGGGAAACTGGAAACAACCGTATTCCGCAAAGCTACTGCTGGGAACTCTGTTCTCCATGCGGATAGTGCTCATCCTGCCGCGTTAATCAGGAGTATCCCCTTTGGGGAATATTATAGAGCAAGAAAAGCATGTAGCAACCAGGAGGAATAAGATAGAGTAGAGCAGGAAATGACACAGAAGTTCACCCTAAGGGGATATTCACCTGATATTTTGAAAGGTGCATCAATGAAGGCGAGAAATCTAGAGAGACACAAAATACTGTTTGAGCCTTCTAGAACAAAACAACGGCAACAACAGAGAGAGGAACTGAGGGACCTAGATAACTCAAGATTCATAACAACATTCCATGTGAAACACAAAGAGATTAGGTCTAACCTGAACCGACACTGGCACCTGATAAGAAATGACCCGGTGCTGGGATCTAAAATCAAAAGAAATCCTGAGATTACATATAAGAGATCAAAGTCTCTGAAGGATTTGATTGTCAAAAGTAAATTCCAGGAAAGGAAGGGGGTGCCCCCACATGGCTACATCAGAAACCAGGTTTTAAAAGGTGTTCAAAATGCAAAGCGTGCCAACATGGCATGAATCAAATTGATTTTAGAACATGTTTTAACAAAAACATAACTATTAGATGTTTTCTGACTTGTAGATCCAGTTTTGTTGTTTATTTGTTACAATGCTCCTGTCCTAAAATGTATATAGGAAGTACAACCTTGCCTCTATACAAACGAGTCCTTCAGCATAGGCAAGCAATTGTAAACCAAGACAGAACGTACCCAATTGCAATACATTTTGAGACACACCATCAAAGTTACCCTAAGAGTCTGCAGTATACAAGTATAGCAGAGGTCCCGAGAAAAAGGAGAGGAGGGGACAGAGAAAAGGAGCTCCGGAAATTAGAAACATATTTTATCCTGGAGTTTAATTGTAGGGAACCATATGGGCTTAATGTGGATGAGAACCATATGGGCTTAATGTGGATGAGGACTTAAATACTTGCCTGTCTTGAGTAGTAGAAGGAAGAGCTGTAATATGAAAATCTGCACTTATATAAGACCATGAGTATAATGTTTTTCATCTTGGTTTTTAAACAGTAGTGAATATCAAATGAGGCACTTACAACATTAAGATTTGCTCTACTTGTTTGTGTTGTTTGGCTAATATGCATTTGCACTTTTGAATAATCATTGTACTGTACTGAAGGATGTATATAACGAGGAGAGAAACAGGCTGATATGGAGAGAAAATGTTTTTTTCCTGGTTTACATAAGCACTAGCACTTTAAATTTTGAAGTTGTATGATAACATTATCAATGGAGATGGTAATCAAAGAATTTTTGTTTTATTATTTTAAATTTCTCCTCGCCTCTGAGTAACTGTTTTTGAATGAATATAAGAAATGGTCTGTTAAAAATTGTTTTTGTATAGGCCATGATAGATTATATTTATTATGCACATGCACTTTAAAGTGAAGTAACTTGAAGTTTGGATACTAATGGTTAGGAAAGGTGGTAAAAAGTTGCGTATTTTGCACAGATGCACTTGCACTTTAATTTGCTAAAATCTATACCTCATACAAACAGGCACTTGCCGTGATAATACGTTAAATTCAAACCTCCAATATCTCTATGCACTTGCACTTTAAATTTGTGACATGCACTGACTAAAATTTAAATGTCTTTTATTTCACTAATGTTATGCAATAGAAAACACGAGGTATTAATATGCCCGCAAAATATATGTTAGCTACATTTGTGAATTATCGTTAATTTTAAAAACATTTGCAGTGTCACATAAATTAAAACTCCAAAAGTTTAGTTTTATAAGTAAATGAATGAGAGTATTGGAAGTGAAGAGAGGAAATCAATATGCTCTCTGGTAAAGAAATACACATTAAAATATGGCCGCCAGTTTGCGAAAGGTAGAGCCTTCTATACATTATGTTGTGTCCTTTGTTAGTGGATGATGCGAGACCCAATTCTTGGTGTTTAAATATTTATTGTGAACCTAAACACCAGTTTGCCACGACGCGTTTCGGCCAAAGCCTTGATCACATGACGCAGTCATGGGGGCTGGCGACCCATTTAAAGTGAAAGGTGCATGACGCGCAAATAGACATAAAGGAAATACTTTTCCAACATATTACTGCATAAATGCCTGTAAATTGTAAGCTTGCACTAAAACTTTAGAAGAAAGGGGGCAATTGCCATATCAAAATCTCCGTATAAATACAATGGATTCGCAACAATCATAAGATCCATAGGTTATGTGATAAAACCATACAATACATGAGAGGTTACAGGTGTGCATACCATATTATGAGTAAAAACCACAGTTCATAAATAGCTAAAATACTAATAAAACCTAGTGATTTCTCAGCTGAATCTAAAACCTGGTAAAATCAGTTCATGCTTGAAATATCAACCGTATACTTAAAAGTAACAATAAGATATGTAAACATAATACACATTTAAACCTCTCAGAGAGAAGACCTAAGTTGTCAATTAATATTTATATCTTCGCTCCGTGTTCTGCCAAATGCCTCCGCACTCGCAAGCGGGTGCACTGTCATGCGAGGGCAGACTCACATCTATCTTTGTGCTACGTAAACAAAGACCAGCACTCACAGGAGAGTTAAATCCACCTTAGGATTTATTCGTACATCTCACGGGTTTTGGCGGTTCCCCTTCCTCAAATATATATATTTACCACCATGTGCTCCTGAAATGATTTGGGACTGTGTATATATACAAGACTCGGAGGAGTTGAAACGCGTAGGTGTTTGCTACTTTTTAATAAATATGAGTGGAAAATCCTTCCGGATACTGGAGTGCATCATTTCTTTCAGTGATTCGAGAAAGTGGATGAACAGATAGATAGATAGATAGATAGATAGATAGATAGATAGATAGATAGATAGATAGATAGATAGATAGATAGATAGATAGATAGATAGATAGATAGATAGATAGATAGATATGACCACCATGTGCTCCTAAAGTAATTTGGGATTTTTTTCTATCAGATTGTACACATTGTACATTCTACGTAGAGAAAACATCATTTGTATTCATGACACACCAAGGAATTTTGAATATTTAAAGTATGCTGTGTGGACAATGCTTACCACGATCTCCTAGAAGCAAGGGCAAATCACCACCTTAACATTAACTGGCTAACAACTCTAAGCAAAATATATCTGTTGTAATGTAGTTCTCCGGAGCCCTAAATTGCACTGCACTCTGCAACCATACACCAATCATTCATCCCCTATGTTTTAGTTTTTGCTAATAAGCATATGTTAATAACTTGGTACACCTTATTAACATGTTTATGTTTTCCTTGTATGACAAATTTATATATATCACATCCAAGGTTTTCTTGACGTACCATCTTCTGTTTCTCCAGAGCTCCTAAGAAGAGCAAGCACACTATGGCAACGCATGTTTCTTGGTCGATAGTGTCACGTCTGATATTTCCTAGGTATATGCCGTTCCTGCAGCTAGAACTGGCAGGAATCTTCCTGCCATTTCTTATGTCCTCTTGTGCTGCAATACTAGTCTACGTTAACCTGCCAACCGACCAGAGTCAAAAATATTCGTCAAAGTTTTTGCTATTCAAGCTATATAGATTCAGAGAGGGTCAACCTCCTATTAAATTCGAGTTCTGCATTGGGTTATGACACATCAGAATACCTTCTCATTGTTGGGATCTGCCTTTCTGACTCCGTCACAGATTGCATCAATAACCTCGCCCCACACAGCTTCTAATTCAATGCGTGAATTGTCCAGTTGGTCAAGGAGGCAAGTAGGTTCTAGTTATGGTCAAAACAATATCTAGGCCTCTCTTGTCACTGAAGATCTTCTTCCGACATATGGCATATGGCTCATGCATTGTGTTTGAAAGAGAACGAAAGTAGACTCTGGCATCAATTAATATGGCAATGAGTTTACTACCTCCATAGGTCTACACCCACAACTATTCTTGTCCAGGCAGACTTTAACTTACGCATAGATGGGCTTGCTGGCGAGCTTATCAAAGTGTTACCAAAATCCTGCTATCCGTTTTAAATCACCTACAATGAAGATCATGCTCTGGAGTTATCTGTGTGTAAAGTAGTTCAGAGTCAATTGATTAAAGTTATCCCATTGCTCTTGACTGATCGCTTCCTGATTAACATCTGCCTATACCCATGCATTGGCCGTACAAATAGAAGCAGATCCGTTTCCATGTCGATCCCTTAAAAACCTGACCCATCACAAGCTAACACTTTCTGTAGTCCACCTCCTCCATAGCAGCAATGGTCCTAATCAAACTACTCATTGTTCATCCGTTGGTACATAGCTCACCTCATCAATGCTAATAATACCCTGACCACACTCAAGTTCAGGAGGTGTACAGAAATAAACTCTCCATTACATATATTGGCAGTAGGAAGAGAAAAATAAATCCAGAGTAGCAGACATAAAATGAAGAAACAGCAACACACTTGAGGACAAATAAACACAAGAATGCCACACCAGCATACCACTAAGTATTTTAGGGTCAAAAAAGTATTATATAATTATATTAGCATGGGGTCAGTTGAAGCCAATTTTCCGTGTTTAGGGCATTTAACAAACCAGAGTTTACCGCTCAAAAAATCAACACCCCTTCAAATCCTATGTGAAGGCCTTTCCAGGTGGGCCACGTGGTACTATTTAGCAGCCTGAACCCTCAAGCATCATTCATTTGTCCACCTTTCAAGTTCACCCCCCTGCAGATCATTAAGTGAACGCACACCTCCAAAAACAAATCAAAACTATCCTGGTCCAATTTCAACAAAATTCATTAATAAATAATTGTTGTTTGCATAAATGAAGACGACATGTACTATCATTATGGGAAGTACCCTATTTTAATTTTTGTAAAGGACGCATGGCAACAACCAACAGCTAACTAACTTATGGTGGGTAAGTCATGTAGGAATCTGCTTTTTCATTCCAAAGTTAAAAAACATGTGGCAGAATTATTGAAGCATTAAAAGAACCCATGGGTTAAATTTCAAGCTTAGAAATGTAATTGCTCTGTAGAGAAAAGCTTTGGGTGTGAGGTTTTTAAATAAAAAGGAGATACTGGTGCAAGGAGGTAAGACAAGAAGGAGGGTGTGAGGGTGGTTTACAAAGGGATAGAAGTAGGGAGGAAGTAAAGAGGGCGTAGGGAAGAGACAAAAAGGATCTGAACTGGAAGAAAAGAGGTATATAAGAATAAAAACATAGCTAGGAATACGAACAAGGTCGAGTAAACAGATGATATGAGAGTGTAAACTTAATATATACAATATGGAGACCTCAAAATGCAACAACGAAGCAAACACTGGAACAAAACTAGGGTTCCGGTTGCTCAGTTCTCAGTCTTATCCTGACAGCTACTGTGTTTCAGCCTCAGTCTGAACGTCTGAAAGCCATGTGGCGAGATGAAAGAAGGACTGAACCTGGGCATTTGTTTACATTAGAGTCCTAGCCGCAGCCAAATCTTTCACTGTTCGGCAGCCCCAGATGTTCTTTATTTCTTGACTCCAGATTGTTCCTACAGATTTAAGAAACGCTGCATGTTTTCTATTAGGATGGTAAAGGGCAAATAAATTGAATAATTCGCTGGCTGTGACTTCTCTCAGCTGTACGGAGTATAAACTCACTGTTTGTAACTAAACATTTCGTTTTCCATTTGAAAATGATGTATCGCACCTCTTCTGTGTGTGTTCTTTTAGGAATACAGAAATTTAAAGACACCTGTATGCCTATTTTATTTCTCGGATAGAACTGTTTCAACAAATTAGCCCGGTATCTGAGCCTCAGTGTCATGTTTTAGTCAGTAAATGCACAGATACATAAGTAACAGGTGAAAAAGATAGAGTTCTCCTACATTTTCAACTTGGACCATAATTTCAAACCCTCAATACCTGGGGAAAACAAGCGTGCTCTTTAAATGTGTATGAGAATAACATCTGTGTATCCCATACATGCCAAAATTGTAAACCTTTAAACAAAATCGGAGAATTGCTCTTTCCTCATTCACTTTTAGAAAGGGAAAGGCAATTTTAGGCTGGGGGACTTCCAAAATAAAAAGAATTGGCTTTAAAAAAAATCACGTCTGCTGGCAGGTATGGGATTCAGGCTTCTAGGTGCTTCACAGTGATTAAAATGCAGCAACAAGCTTATTGTAGGCGCTGTACAAGGGATATGTTTCACAGGCATAGCACAATGTTAGAGAAAACTTTGCAAAACAGTAACATACATTGTTTTGAGCAAAAACACTGAAGTATAGATAAATTTTAAAGACATCAGCATATGACTTCTGAGCGATGTGGTAATGATTTACTGTATGAGGTTATGGAAGCTGATATCTTTGGGTTTAGTATACCATTGGTTCTAATGGGTAAGACATTCGTTTGTGGTTTGGTGTACTGAAAATTGTTCTATTACCTAGACTTATTAGAGCAGAGTATTTGTTACAGATGGAAGAGTTCAAAAGAATGTGTTGAACTGCAGCCAGTAGGAAAGCTGTTAACATGATGGGAATCTACTGGTATACAAACATCTGTTAATACACACACAAAACACATGTGGAATTGGGACACAAGCTCATTTGTATAAAATGTCTACGCGCAGGTCTAGGCATGCTGTATTCAGGATATGGTCATAAAGCTCTGCCCACTTTCCACCCATCTTTCTAATTGGCTCCTGTCTCTGACCTTTGTTAATGGTGGCTTGTCAATAGTCTTAGTAGTCCCTCCTTAGTACCGCTGTGTCTCTTCTTGTAACCTCCCATGAGAACACCCCTGTTACATGTGTTGTTAATCCCCAGGTTTTAATTTCAGCCTCAGTAAACTATTTTCTTAAAGGGCTTCAGGCAGGACACACGCTTGGTCCTAAGCAAGTTTGGCAGTGGTTACTTTACACACTAGCACATCTCACATTTATATGAGACATTCTATGAATTTCCTTTCATCAGTTCCACACAGAGTACAACCTAATCCGGAATTAATATAATAATTTATTTGTCACATGTCAAAGCTACTAAGTGCATATATAGACATTGCTATTTGAATGTACTTGTGGTAATGTCCTGCAAGCAATGCATTATGGGTAGGGTTGATTTACCATATCTTCTGCTTGGTGCAGTATCATATGTGACCAAAAGAGGTCCCATGGGACCTCTTTTTGCCACATATGGCACTGCACCCTGCAAATCACTAGTCAAAAAACACTGGCATTTATACTGCCAATAACTCCAACTTTGCAGGGTGCAGTACCATATGTGGCCAAAAGAGGTCCCATGGGACCTCTTTTGGCCACATATGGTACTGCACCCTGCAACATAGCTCAGTAAAAAATATTGGTATTTTTAATGCCAATAACTCAAACTCCAACAAATGTAAGACCGATTGCATTTCCAGTGCAATAAGTCTCGCATTTGTTAAAGTTAGATCTGTTGGCATTGAAAATGACAATGTTATTAACTTTAAAAAATAAAAGTAAAATACAATTTTAATTTCAACACCAACAGCTCTAACTTTAACAAAGCTAGACCTATTGCATTGCGAATGCTTGTTTTTTTAGTTTGCGCCATGTTCAGTGCCTCACTTATGGATTAATGGACAGGCTTCACTCAACCATACAAATTGTAATAATCACCTTTGTAGTAACCTCAGGTTGCAGACACAGGGTAAATCCTGTGTGCATTGTGACCTTACTAAAGAGCAAAACGTATGAAAGCAAGGAACACAATTGTCTCATTTTAGGACGCAAGAAACATAGTAGTTTTAGAAAACATTCACTTTCGGTGAGAGGTGCTGCAATAATACGAAGGCTAGAGTCCACACACGCAGGAGACAGGCTCCTCTGCCAGGTGACTTACTGGACTGATGATTAGTTAGATAAAGATTTTTCAAGTCTTGACTCAAGTTAAGCGTTGGACAGCTTCATTCCAGCCAAGCTGCTAATGATCATCCAACCATACTCTAAACAACTAAAAGGTCACCATTAAAGCTAGGTTATTGTCCCTGGATAACCTGTTATCTTCTCTACCATATAATCCTTTTCTAGTAGGACAGAGAAAAATAGGTTTAATAAAAAAAAAATCAGGAGAACCCCCTATAGTCGGAAGTGGACTCTTCCAGTGTTTACGGAGCCGGGATCACTGATAGACAATAGGCAACAACAGGACAGAGTCATGTTAACTGTTTAGTACAAGACTAACACACGGTCCCAAGAACTGGCTACTCAACCTTTACAGACAATACTTAGCCTCCGCTACACCTAAAGAAGATCACTTCACAAGGTACAGAGCTTCAGCATGCTCTCGTCTTTTTTCGTCCTCTGCAGAGAGACTCTATACTGGGCAGGTCTGCCTGAATCTGGGAATCCCCAGTCAATGAGGCGCAGAATTCCAAATTATTCCCCAGTTATTTGAAAAGACATTTGTCAAAAAGAGAAATATAATATATATATATATATAGATATATATATATATATTCACTGAAAAAACCATAGGTTATAGACCATATATAGTTAGGAATTAGCATTTACAAAACCTTGAAAATTCACTGAAAAAACCATAGGTTATAGACCATATATAGTTAGGAATTAGCATTTAAAAAACCTTATTTTACTCACACAAAACCATTGAAATTCCATATATAGTTAGTTGCACTAACTATATATCGCGCACCCGCAATCCACTGCTGATGATGTCACATATTACATCATTCATGACATGGTCAGTGACATCACTGATGACATCACTGATGACATCTCAAATGACATCACTGATGACATCATCCAGTGACTGTGTGTTTCTGTAAAGTTTAAATATGTTTTACATATTGAAGAATGAGTAGATGTAGAAGTGTCTGGATGAAGGATTTAGTAGGTGCGTGACTGACTGTATGAGTGAGTGATTAAATGTGTCTCACTGAGTGCATGGGTTAGTGACTAAACTGTCTTAATTTGTGTATCATTATGTCTGTTGTTCTGTAAACTGCTGCATGTGTTGGTCAGTAGCTATATGAGTAACTATATGGGTTATTGATTGATTGCCCAAGTATTTGTATGGGAGACTGAGTGTGTGTGGCTGGCTGGGAGGTGTGTGACTCTGTGCAGATCAATGTGTACTTGTATCAATGATTGTATAAGAGAGTAAGTATGTGTTAGTATATGTTTCAAAATGTAAGGTGCTCTATGTTTAACTGTATAGATTAGAAAATGGAAGTGTGATTGATTATTTACAGGACTGACTAGGTGTGTGAGTAACTCCATGGATGAGTGACAGAGTGTGAGAGTCTGTATAGGTGTATGAGTGCATATGATAGTGTTGTAAAGATGAGTGATTGTATGTATGAATGATTGTATGGGTAAATGAGTGAATGTGTGTGTAAACATAGGAATCACTGAGTGCGTATGTAGTAACTAGTATTGGTGTGTCAATGGTTTCAAAAATTATACTCTGTATTTAACACTGGGTGTAACAGAGATTATATTAAAGTGTGAGGAGATGCATTGTATTGTCACATGAATGATATCATCAGTGATGTGGTCATTGATGTCAAATGAGATGTCATCAGTGATGTCATCAGTGATGTCATTTGAGATGTCATCAGTGATGTCATTTGAGATGTTATCAGTGATGTCATTTGAGATGTCATCAGTGATGTCATTTGAGATGTCATCAGTGATGTCATCAGTGATGTCACTGACCATGTCATGAATGATGTAATATGTGACATCATCAGCAGTGGATTGCGGGTGCGCGATATATAGTTAGTGCAACTAACTATATATGGAATTTCAATGGTTTTGTGTGAGTAAAATAAGGTTTTTTAAATGCTAATTCCTAACTATATATGGTCTATAACCTATGGTTTTTTCAGTGAATTTTCAAGGTTTTGTAAATGCTAATTCCTAACTATATATGGTCTATAACCTATGGTTTTTTCAGTGAATTTCAATGGTTTTTTAATAGCAAATATCATAAGCTGTCGAATGTCAAGTACGTGGTAAGTGAAAACATTTTCGTGTTTATGCACACTGATCTGCTTTGAATGGTGCCCCCCCCCCTCATTTCTATTAGGAGTACTCTCTCTTTGCACATAGTGAAGGGTAGTTAACTCAGGCCTTTGCCCCCGTTGTAATACGTCGTGCCTGCTTCTCTCTCCATTTGATTGATTGTTATCCAAGTATTTACTGTTTTAGAATTGGTTCTCTTTGGTTCATTCTCTATTTACAAACAAACACAGAGTCGCAATACTCTGTTTAGTCTTTGCAGATAACGAAAAATCGTGTAAAAAAAAAAGAAAAGGAATCGAGCAAAATCAGTAGGCCACTAATGGGATCTCTTTTTGACCTCGCTAAAATAGAAACATTAGGAACAACCCCTCATGACAAATACAAAACTAGTGAGATGAACTGAACTCCACACAATGATGGCTGCAAAACAGCTCGGCTCCGCCACCCACCCCGCCCAAAATAACGATAAAGAGCGGCTGCCATGATTGGTTGCGGAATGGCCACGACGGAGCTACGAAATGGTGCTGCTCTCATGCTAACCCCAGCTTCAGTCTGAAACATCCAGAAACACTGTAGACTACCAATTCGATCAGTTCCGGTAGCGCCCCAATGTAACCCGGTAGAGAAGAACTAGCCCTCCCCTCTTTGACTGATGGTTCTTGTTGCCTGTCCCTTCTGTTGTCATTTAACAGAACTATTTAGCCTGCTGAAAGGGGTTGTGTTCCGACCGCTGGTTGGTGGAGACATTTTGACTATATTCTGGACCTGCGTTGTCGCGTAATGCGTCATATGACGCGCCGCGTTAGCGCATCCGGAAGTCATCCGGGGCGCGCAGCGCGTAACGTAAGCATAACAAGTCATGTGACTTGTTAATAAAACTTTTCATTGGTTCATTTTACTTTTCTTATTCTAATGATGAAAGGCTTGGTCATATGACCTAAAAATTACGCTTTTTATTACTTCCGAACATTATTTTTTCTTAAATATATGTTATAATGTTCCAGGCTAATGTACTTTCCCGGAAAATCTACAACTGTCCTGCAAGTAAAATATATTCTTTTTTCGAGAAAAAGAGCGTTTCTTCGTCCCATGACGGAGCCGTTGAGCAAAAGAGGGTCGACCTGCTGTCTTAGTCGCCGATACGCCTGAATATGAGATTCTTATCGATCACTTTATGTTGCAGGAGTAGAAAACACAACAGCCCTTGACCATTTATCTTTACTGCGTTCCTTCGTATTATACCTTTTACCCTTCATGTAATTGGTCTGCTTTATTTCACTTGCCTTTTAATGATTCTAAAACAGTGACTATTATTAAAAACTTTACTAATGTATATACTACTACCATGTTTTCTAGTCCCCCTGGTGATTGAAAAAGGTCTAGAATTGTCAGTACCTAGTCTTATTACACCCTTAGGATTAGAATAAAGTGATCGTACCGCTTGAATAAATTGTAATGGGAACCCCTTCCATTCTAATACAGTCCAAAGGAATCCCCAGTCTACTCTGTCAAACGCTTTTTCAGCATCGAGTAAAATCACCCCAACTGGGGATTCCTTTGCCTGAGCCCAATCCAGTAATGTAATAACACGTTTGACATGATCTATAGTATCCCTATTCTAATCCTAAGGGTGTAATAAGACTAGGTACTGACAATTCTAGACCTTTTTCAATCACCAGGGGGACTAGACAAGGTTGCCCTTGTTCCCCGCTCCTATTTGCCCTATATTTAGAACCCTACTTGAATAGATTAATTTCGGAACCCGGCATCCCATCAGTCCGACTTTATGAGGTTGACCACAAAGTTCTAGCGTACGCAGACGATGTGGCCATCGTAACTTCTGATGCTTCTTCTGCGCTACCTAAAATCATTGATGTTGCTAGAGAGTTTGGTAAATTTTCTGGCTATAAGCTTAATATTTCAAAAACTCCGATTATACATTCTGAAACAAGGAAACCCACTGATATTCCACTAAATACTACTGGCACATACCTTGGTGTAACTCTATCTCCTAAGGTTGATGACATTGTCGGATTAAATATAGATCCTTTACTTATATCTACTAATAGAACTTTAGAAAGGTTAAATAACTTACATTTATCTCTATACGGACGAACCAATGTTATCAAGATGATGATCTTTCCAAAATTTCTTTATTTTTTTCGCACTATTCCTTTATTCTTTTCAATGTCTCTTTTTAATAAAATAGACAGGATGTTGTCTAGGTTTTTGTGGGGGTACCGTCGCTCTAGAAGATCTCTAAAATGGTGTACTCTTCCGCAAGAATGTGCTGGGCTGGGATTTCCGAATTTTAGAATATACTACTGGGCCATTACTCTTAAATCAATTAGGGTCCTACTTTTCCATGATCATGTTACCGAATCTTCTATGGCACCTTCTATCTTTGAAATGCTTTTGGGCGCTCACGCTCGGCAGTGTTTACTGAAATTCATGGAACCCAGCTACTATAAAAAAACAAAATTTAAGGTGTTTCTTTCTGCTTTTTTAGTTTGGAGACAAATGAATAAGACTTTACGTATAACTTCAAAACTTAATTTTTACACACCCATTTTTGGTAATAGGTCATTATCTGAGATTTTTCAAGATATTGCTATATATCGATGGCATATGAGACAGATCCACCTAATGGGGCAACTGTATCAAAATGGGGTCTTTATGTCCTTTTCTGAACTTCAAGAGACATTTGGCCTTTCCAGGAATGAATTTTTTAAATATTTACAGATCCGTAGTTTTTTGGAAAAAAAAAACTTGATATACACTGATACTATGGAGACTATTGATATTCTAGAGAGCTGTAGGAAGAATAACCGTATTGGCACAATTTACCAATTAATGGTTAATAGGCTGCAGGATGATCTCGATCATCAAACCCAGAAATGGCAAAGAAAATTATGTATAGAAGGGATAGACCTGGCAAGAGCTTTTGAGATGAGTAATAAGATACTAATCAATAGCTCTCTCAAAAGCCAACACTACATGTCTACTCTAGATCTTTACTATACACCTGCCAAGTTGGCCAAATGGAAAGCCACAAGAGGCATTAATTGTACTCGCTGCGGAACTCTAGCAGCAGACTCATGTCATATGTTCTACAGTTGTTCTAAATTGGTGGTATATATAGACAAGATTGAAAAGTTTCTGACTAATATGCTACATGTCCATATCACGCTTCGTCCTTCTGTGATTATTTTTGGTGTTTATTTTCCTTCTGAGAATCTATCACTTGATCAAGAATACTTTTTGTTTATTGGAATGTCTATATATCGTTTTTGTATTACCTCTAGATGGTTGGATATAGATCCACCAACATTCGAACAATGGTTGGGAAAGCTGTTAAATGTTTATAGAATGGATAAAGCAGTCTACAAATTGAAGGGACATAAAAAGAAGATCTTTGGTCGGAAGTTATGGTCCCCTATTGACAATTGGATCTAAATTTAATAATGATTGTATCTGTGAAGACATATTTTATATTTTATATTTTGTTTCGTCCTTGTATGTTTTATGCCTCTGCAAAAAAAAAAAAAAAAAAAAAAAAAAAAAAATACTACCATGTTTTCTTTTAAAAACCTTTATTGTGAAAATTTCATTATACAAATACGAGCCTATAACCACGTGGGCCGGCCACGGAGCAAACTGTAATTGTATATGATGAGTAGACATTTACACTGTAGAGGAACGTAACGGGCGGGCCATTAGGTTCCAAGAACTAAGGTGTCTAACAGTTACGGAATCGGTGGACGTACATTTTATAATTAAAATACGACAGGGCCAGTTACAATAAAATTATCTAGATATACATTTGCGGGCAAGTACCATGGGTGACGTTAATTCGAACTTTCAATAGTACAGTAATCAATAACACATCAGAACTTAATATCAATAGGGATGTCGAAATATTCAATCAATTCTCGTCCCCGCCCGCCATGTGCTTCAAAACTGCATACGTATCTCGTGATTTCAACGTTCTGCAACCAGTACACAACAAGGAGTTACGAGTCCCATTTATTCCGGCGCCATTTTGGGCGAGGACGGGCAGGTCCAGGATATAGTCAAAATGTCTCTACCAACCATCGACTATGATGATGTTCATATGCTGTATTTATTAGAGTAACACTCATCTGTCCACATGAAATTAATTTGCCACAATCTAAACATGTCATTTTAATCTTTCCAAAGTTCTTCTAAATATTTGGGACCGTTTCCCTTGCCTCTGATGCGGTCAGTGCCACTTCTTTGATGAATGTACTAGCAGGTCAGGGGTTCTCCTCCAAATCTCTCTTTTATGCAGCACTATAATTAATTGGTGCCACCCTCTCCATATGACGATGCATGGTATAGTTACCATAACTATATATTTTTTCGGTTCCTCTGGAGAGTTCATCGTGGCAGATGAAGCGTGTAACGTACCGGGCATTTACCTTTTTTTGCATGTACAGGAAAGGAAAAAAAAATCGAGCGTCCGAGTTCTAAGGTGTCCCAGGGCCATTTTAGTGGACCAGGCCCAAATCCAAAGAACAGGCCGCCATTTTGAGAGTCCTGTTGCAGCCGCCTGTCGCTGTACCATCAAGAGCAGCCGAAACTCAGCTGAATGGCAACTGAAACGGTAAAGGGGCGCCCCACTACAGCAGACGAGCCTCCACCTAGGAAGGCCCGTTCACGCCGCCTCCCCCCCCCCCCCCCTTCGGGCACCCCACGCCGTTATTCGGAGCAGTATTGTAGGATGGCCACACCAGTGCGGCAACTTGCTAGACATCACCTCGGTGGTAACCGAATCTCAGCGCCTTGTGGTGTCTTCTATTCAGAAAACATTGTTGTGCTGCCTTCGACCTATTCGCCGCAAGTGCGCACGCAACTCAGCTGCATAGCTTGCTAGACACCACCTCGGTGCTAACCGAATCTCAGCGCCTTGTGGTCTCTTCTATTCCAAAAATATTGTTGCGCTGCCTTTGGCCCCATTCGCACATCGGTCCGCTACTGCCGCCATCTCACAGGCCAACGGGGCGCCCCACGCCGACTTTCAGCATTGTAGGATGGCCACACCAGTGCACCTTACTAGACACCACCTCGGTGCCATCCGGATCTTGGCATCTCAGCGCCTTGTGGTGTCTTCTATTCAGAAAATATTGTTGCGCTGCCTTTGGCCCCATTCGCACATCGGTCCGCTACTGACGCCATCTCACAGGCTAATGGAGCGCCCCACGCCGAGTTTCAGCATTGTAGGATGGCCACACCAGTACAGCAACTTGCTAGACATCACCTCGGTGCCATCCGGATCTTGGCATCTCAGCGCCTTGTGGTGTCTTCTAGTCAGAAAATATTGTTGCGCTGCCTTTGGCCCCATTCGCACATCGGTCCGCTACTGACACCATCTCACAGGCCAACAGGGCGCCCCACGCCGACTTTTACCATTGTAGGATGGCCACACCAGTGCCACAACTTGCTAGACACCACCTCGGTGCCATCCGGATCTTGGCATCTCAGCGCCTTGTGGTGTCTTCTATTCAGAAAATATTCTTGCGCTACCTTTGCCCCATTCACACATCGGTCCGCTACTGACGCCATCTCACAGGCTAATGGGGCGCCCCACGCCGAGTTTCAGCATTGTAGGATGACCACACCAGTACAGCAACTTGCTAGACATCACCTCGGTGCCATCCGGATCTCGGCGCCCCACTGCAGATGAAGTGCCTCTCAACTATGAAACCACCACGGTGACATCCGGATCTTGGCGCCTTGTGCTGGTTCCGGCCTATTCACACATCGGTCCGCTACTGACGCCATCTCACAGGCTAATGGGGCGCCCCACGCCGAGTTTCAGCATTGTAGGATGACCACACCAGTACAGCAACTTGCTAGACATCACCTCGGTGCCATCCGGATCTTGGCATCTCAACGCCTAGTGGTATCTTCCATACAGAAAATATTGTTGCGCTGCCTTTGGCCCCATTCGCACATCGGTCCGCTACTGACGCCATCTCACAGGCCAACGGGGCGCCCCACGCCGACTTTTACCATTGTAGGATGGCCACACCAGTACCACAACTTGCTAGACACCACCTCGGTGCCATCCGAATCTTGGCATCTCAGCGCCTTGTGGTGTCTTCTAGTCAGAAAATATTGTTGCGCTGCCTTTGGCCCCATTCGCACATGGGTCCGCTACTGACGCCATCTCACAGGCCAACGAGGCGCCCCACGCCGACTTTCAACATTGTAGGATGGCCACACCAGTGCGGCAACTTACTAGACACCAACTCGTGCCATCCGGATCTTGGCGCGTTGTGCTGCCTTCGGCCTATTCGCACATCGGTCCGCTACTGACGCAAACTCACAGGCCAACGGGGCGCCCCACGCCGACTTTCAGCATTGTAGGATGGCCACACCAGTGCTGCAACTTGCTGGACACCACCTCGGTGCCATCCGGATCTTGGCGCGTTGTGTTGCCTTCGGCCTATTCGCACATCGGTCCGCTACTGACGCCGCCTCACGTGCCAACGTATTTTCTCCGCATTTTATACCCTATGCCGCATAACAGGTCATGTGACTTGTTTATAAAACTTTTCATTGGTTCATTTTACTTTTGGTTTCCTAATGATGGAAGGCTTGATCATATGACCTAAAAACAACACTTTTCATTGGATGAAAACTTTTTTTTTCCCAAACGATGAAAGCCCCACCTTGTTTCTGGATGTTTCAGACTGAAGCTGGCGTCAGCATGAGAGCACCACCATCTCGTAGCTCCGTCGTGGTCATTCCGCGAGCAATCATGGCAGCCGCTCCCCACCAGAAGCCTACAGGAGTCGGGGGCCCCCAAAACTTTTGATGAATCCTCAAGGCGGAGGGGACGCTTTCGAGAATGGGGTCCAAGACCTAGCAGACAAGCGTCCAATTTCCAAGGTGTCCCAGGGCCATTTCAGTGGACCAGGCCCAAAAAGGAAACAGCCTGCCGCCATTTTGAGAGTCCTGTGACAGCCGCCTATCGCTGCACCGCAAGAGTGGGCGCAACTCAGCTGAATTGCGGCTTTTGACACAGTGGACCAAAAGCGGACGGAATGGCAACTGAAACGGTAAAGGGGCGCCCCACTACAACAGACGAGACTCCACCTGGAGAGGCCCGTTCACGCCGCCTACCCCGGGGCGCCCCACGCCGTTATTCGGAGCAGCATTGTAGGATACCAAAACCAGTGCGGCAACTTACTGGACATCACCTTGGTGCCATCGTTCTGCTGCCTTGGAACTATTCGCACAACAGTTTGCTACTGATGACCCACCCCCCGCGACGCCCCACGCCAGAAATCTGGACGTTGTGCTGCGTTGGGACTATTCGCACAGCCGACCGCTACTTCGTTGTTTTTCCCTAAAAATGTTTATATGTTATTACTGTTTTTGTTTTCTTGTATATATTTATAAGTTATTAAAGTTTTATAATCTTACTACTTTGTTGGAGTGCTATATATTTTTAATGTGACACATAATTGTAAAAACTTTGATGTACAAAGAGTCATCCCTGGAATCTTCCGCTTCAGGCTCGGTCCCCTCCCCAATCACAATACAGGATGGTTTTCAGATAATAGGAACGCGTCTGCTGTGACGGATCTCATCGAGTGTGGGCCTTGATCTATTATAACTCCTTTGAAGAGGGGTGATTCTTTACAGCTGGGGCCATAAACTACATCTGCAGGGCTAGCTGATACCCTAGGACCGGCCTGGAAAAGGAGTGTCAGAGGGTGCGGTAGTGAATAGGGCGAAAGGGAGGTGTCGGGCGGGCACAGGGTGTGATTCTCAGGGAAGAGCAGCGCAGATGGGGGGTGGTTTATTACCCATGCATAAGACAGAGAGCGGGGGTGACCACTGCCTGGGGGAGATGCTTGCGAGGGTGGGGAGCCATGCTAAGGATCGACAGCGTGCACAGAGTGGGTCTGGTCAAGGCATCTAAAATGACTGCCGTGCACGACAAAAGTGTGGCATTTGAAAAAAGGCAAGATGGCGCAGACAATGTTTTTCAACACTTCCTGATTTCCTTCGAATCGAACGTTAACAGACGTTGGGGCATATTACCAAAGTTAAGCGATATTTATCCCTAACGATGCTTAGCAACGATTTTTTTACCGCTAAGCATCGTCAGAAATTATCGCAGATAAACCTTGCTATTATCAAGGTTTATCGCAAATACGATAAAAAACGACCGCAATGCATTAATATCGCTGAAAACTCAGCGATATTCATGCATTACCGAGCTAATGCTCTTAGCCATGTTATCCACCTCCCATTGGATAACATGGCTAAGAACTGCTCAGGGCAGGTGCTAGCTTTTGGAGATATTCGCGCTTATCGCGAATATTTTCAAAAGTTGATAATAGGAGATAGCGATGTTAGCGACTGTTTCCAGTCGCTAACATCTTGGCATGCCCACTTTGCATGTCATTAGTGATAAATATCACTCACATGCAAAGTGGGGCCCAAGATGGTCGCTATCTCCTACTAGCCGTCGCTAACTGGTGTTAGCAACAGCTAGGTAATACAGATATAATTTTATCTCCGCGAAGCGGAGCGCTGTTACAGATATATATCTTGTTTTTGAACGTTAATTTCTCAAAATCCACTGAAGCACATATATTGAGACCTAGCAAAGGCACATCGAGCTACCAGTCCCTACAATTTTGCCAAGTTTCGTGCAAATCCATTCAGCCGTTCGATTATTATTATTATTTTTTTTTTTGCCCCGCGGGGCCCTTTTAAAACCTCCACATCAAACCTAAGAGGTCAAGGAGGATCTACTATGCCCCCTTATGGTCATTTGCCCCTTCGCTTTGACCTCCTCTTGTCTCTCGATCCTACCGAGAGACAAGATGGCGGCCGCTACGGACTGTTTGCAATGTTTACAGACGCCGGAGAACCAATCAGCTTCGCAAACCTCCGTTACGCGAAGCGGAGCGCTGTTACAGATATATATCTTTTTTTGAACGTTAATTTCTCAAAATCCACTGGAGCACATATATTGAGACCTAGCAAAGGCACATCGGGCTACCAGTCCCTAATATTTTACCAAGTTTCGTGCAAATCCATTCAGCCGTTCGATTATTATTATTATTATTTTTTTTGCCCCGCGGGGCCCTTTTAAAACCTCCACATCAAACCTAGGGGGTCAGCGAGGATCTACTATGCCCCCTTATGGTCATTTGCCCCTTCGCTTTGGCCTCCTCTTGTCTCTCGATCCTACCGAGAGACAAGATGGCGGCCGCTACGGACTGTTTGGAATGTTCACAGACGCCGGAGAACCAATCAGCTTCGCTTCACAAAGCTCCGTACCGAGAAAAGTCCGCGAACCGGAGCGCTGCCCGGTCCGCTGTTACAGATATATATCTTTTTTTGAACGTTAATTTCTCAAAATCCACTGGAGCACATATATTGAGACCTAGCAAAGGCACATCGGGCTACCAGTCCCTACAATTTTGCCAAGTTTCGTGCAAATCCATTCAGCCGTTCGGGCTAAAAGTGAGGCCAACCGCCCTATGGAAAACTCAATGTTAAAAACACGTTTTGGGACCCCCCTTTTTTCTCGGCCCCCCCTTGACGAACCCCCCCCAAATTTTCAAGGGCTGCTCAGAAACAAAATGTGCCATTTTCCTGAAAATTTCAGCCAATTCCGTCCACAAACGCCAAAGTTATTAGAC
Organism: Lissotriton helveticus; assembly: GCF_964261635.1. Taxonomy (NCBI): domain Eukaryota; kingdom Metazoa; phylum Chordata; class Amphibia; order Caudata; family Salamandridae; genus Lissotriton; species Lissotriton helveticus. The sequence continues at coordinate 566,772,489 of NC_136057.1, read as the reverse complement.
ATAGAATTTTCAAAAATCCCATAGAGAAAAAATCCGAACTATATATACCTACTGGCGACCGCCAGTAGGTAATATATAGATATATATATATATATATATATATATATATATATATATATATATATATATATATTACCTACTGGCGGTCGCCAGTAGGTAGTTATAGTTAGGATCGTTTTCCATAGGAAATCCGCAACATTCTATTGGGAATAACTTTGGCGCCGAATGAGGGATCTGCCTGTAATTTTCCTTAACTTTGCCTCGCAGCGCTCCGCTCCTTCCCTGAAAGTTTCGGGGGGATCCGTCAAGCGGGGGCCAAGATAAAAGGGGGGTCCCAAAACGTGTTTTCCCCATGTTAATTTCCAACGACCCTACTATAGGGAGCGAAGTAGGCGAGAGTCCACTGATATCGTTCAGGAAAGCTAAATCAATGCGGAACGCCCTGGTGGTGAATGCACCGGTTCTTAAACAGAAGAAAAACTGGTTACAGTCACAAAAGGGGTTCAAAAAATGCATGAAATGCAAAGCCTGCATGCATGGCATCAATACCACTGAGGTCCAATTACCTTTCAGAAGGAAGAAATACTCCTTAAGGGCACATTTCACATGCAAAACTGAGTTTGCTGTATACGTGCTGACGTGCCAGTGTGGCAAAAGATATGTGGGATCGACTATTCATCCCGTCCACGTTAGAATTCTGCAGCACCTAAGGGCGATTGCAAACCTGGACCAGACATATCCCGTGGCGCGCCACATCCATGAGTCCCATGGGGGCAATATGGATGGTCTAACTTATTTTGTTATAGACAGCATCCCCAAGAATCCCAGAGGTGGCAATCGGAAACTTGCGCTACGCCGCCTGGAGTCTAGATATATAATTCTAATGAACTCCAAGATCCCGGCAGGTTTGAATGCGGATGAGGCCCTTAGTGTCCACATTTGAACAAACACATCCCAGCGCCCCTGTCTGCCTCCCTTGTCCCTAGTACCCGTGAACATCTGCATAGTTTTTAATTTATAATCACTGTAAATACACTCTATACACATATACCACTATAGGGAGATGACCGACCAATATGTAGCAAACATCACACACCTTGCCACACAGCAGGCAACCCCCGCCGGTAAGCTAAGCAGCACTTGTTATGTAAATGTACAATGGCAGTTCCCGCTCGCCATCCCTCATGTAGCAGGAGCGTTAATCTACCTACAATAGTTTAACTGCATTAGGCTAATAGGCCAAACAGAGCGCGCGCGCCGTTTTCACTCTAAACACTCACCGAGCCTGAACACTCCAGATGCTGCCAACTCGCAGAAGCGCGCCTCAGGGAACTGGCATTTCTGAGATTACAGCGCCAGACCAATCAACATGCATATATGAGCAGCAATGTCCAGCCTGTGTGCATGAACACACGGGATTCGCTGAAGCGCGGGCATAACACAGGTTAACTAAAATAGGCTGAAAGTGGGGTTGTGCGATGTCACTATTAATGCTCGTCCTCACAGTAATGTTTGGCACAGTTTATCACATTGTACAAATTAAGCACGGAATTTTTTGGTCATATATGCTGCAATTATTTGTTACATGTGAATTTAACAGTAACAGTGGAAAGACTTCATTGATGTTCCAAATGTGCAAGTCATATGCTAAGCAGCGTCATCACCTTGGGTGTAACCTATGTAACTATAGCAACTGTCATTTAGCATTAACTGAGACTACCCAATCAGTGAGAATGTGCTTTCGTGTATATATAAACCTCAATGTCAGTATGCATTTGTTAGTGATCAAGGCGGCAGGAGCCCGTCGAAACGCGTCTAAGCAGAAACTGAAGTAAGGAATAAACACGTTTGAATTGAAACTCACGGAGTCAGCGCCTTCTTTAATCAGAAGATTGGTTTGGTAAAAAATACAACAGGTTTCGTGTCCGAGGAAACCCAACGTTGACCCTACTCGATTTGGAAGCACTGAGTCAACAAGGACGTTTGATGGTAGAACTTTTTGGAAAAAAGAGACACAGTGCCCCCCGGAACCAGAATACTAAGAGGACCCGAGTAACCTGAAGAAAACAACGGAGTTCGCTCTGAACCGGAGATCTGTGACCGCTGGAGAGTAGTTGGAGATTTCCAGGTAAGGGGCAACCCGGTGTGAGTAACAGGGAGCGGGCGACGGTCATTTGGGTTCGAAGGGAGAGTGAGCCCCGGGTGCAGAGAAGCAAATTGCACACGGGCAGTGAGTTTGTACAAACGCAGCATTCGTCCCGAAATTTCCTCAGTATGGCTGCTGAGTGGGAAAGGGAGAGGGAAGCAGCGGCGCTGGATGTGTTTGTGGACAGAGATACTGGCAAGGGCGATAGAACCAACAGAGAAGCCAGACCACCAACAACTGAGAAAGATGAAACTAAAAAACTACTAAACGAACTGGAAAAAATGCGCAAAAAAGAAATGTCCAAGTGGTGGGAAGTGAAATCCCTAAGCAGATACCTGGATGTAGGGAGAGTACCACGAGGGCTAAGAATTTTGGTGGCCCCAACATATGAGGACCCGGATCCCCTGATGCTACAGAAGTGGGCCGATAACAGCGCGAAGTCCTCAGAGAATATGTTGAAAATCTTGATAGAATTCGCGGAAAGTGACAGAGCCAAAATGTTATTACGCATTGACGAAATACTAAAGGAATTGGACACAAAAGAGAACAAAGAAGAAATAACAGAAAGAATGAACGAGATCAAACTGAGGCTGGAGAAACTTGAGGCAGAAATCAAGGAAAGAAAGGCGATGAAATTTCAGAGGGACCGCAATGACTATCTGAACGGGAGAATCTATACATTTGCAAAAAAATTCGACCAATTTCGAAAACAGCCACCCACATCCGCAGAGGGACAAGAAGGCGCCAGTGCTGAACAAAGTGAAACAGAGGTCAGCTCGGAATATGAAACAGACCAGGAAAGTACCCATAGTTCTGCAATGTCTGGTCCAACCCCAACCCCAGCACAAGAACTGGCTTTTTTACGCATGCAGCGCCTCAGGACCCTACGCCCGCGGAATCCACAAATCAGAGGAGACGGTGGTGGGAAAAAGAAGCAATTCCAGAGCCAAAAACAGCAACAAAAAGCAGGAGGAGAAAAAACAGGAGGTGGGGGAGAAGAAACACAAAGACAAAACAGACCAAAAACCAGACAAAACAGACGCAGATACTGAACATGGAAAAAGACAATACAGTCATAAATCTTTCCAACATGGAGTTGTCAGCACAGGAATTGGAAATTTTATCGTTAGGATTGACATTTTGTAGCAACACCAACTTTGACTATGCCCAGACACGAATTGACTTGTTCCTTTATGTCCGTAAACTAAAACTCCAGAAGTATTTTGCCAGTTCAAAACAAAACACATCTGAGATGGTAGCTTCAGAAACATCACACACAAGGTTAAATGTGGAAGATATGGCAACATTACAAATCATGATCGATCTTGAACAGCAGAATGAAAATGAATCAGAAAGCATCACACCAAATGGGGTAGCACGAAGCTCAGAAATGGACATCTGTCAGTCTATTACAACTGGTTTCAAACCAAAATCAATGTTTATGCCTATAATGCCAAAAGATGGGCTGGATCTTTTTGCCGAATGTGTAACAAGAGACCTTAAAGATCTTTCCATTTTGAGTACCAAACAGAAATATTGGGAAAATATGGATCAGACACGCAAATACAATGACCTAATGGAGAAAATAAAAGCAAGATCAGACATTGTGGTAAGATGGTCCGACAAAGGCGGAAACATAGTGCTCTGGCCGCTTGAAATGTATAACGCAGAAGCATTGAACCAACTACATGACAGAGAGTGCTACACAAGGATCAGCCCCACGCACATCGTAGGAATCCAGGAAAAGTACCACGGTGACCTGTACAAATGGAAAGGCAAAGGACTTTTGAGCAAAAAGGAATTCGAATTTCTGAAGAACGACTACCCAGTGACAGCACAACTGTACCTAATCCCGAAGATTCACAAAGATGACAAAAGACCACCGGGAAGGCCGATAATCTCAGCGATAGGGAGCCTGTTTGAGAACACAAGCATATTCATTGACCAGTTCTTGCAACCAGAAGTCAAAAAACTACCTGCTTATATAAAAGACACAGGAGATTTCCTATCCAAAGTATATGATATTGGATGGAAGAAGGAATATGTGTTCATGACACTGGATGTCCAAGCTCTATACACTAGCATCAGACATACGGATGGCCTGAACGCCATCAAACACTTCCTGGGAAAAAGACCTATAAGTCTGTTTGAACACACTCAAATGATTTTGGCAATGACAGAATGGTGTCTTACGAACAACACATTTATGTTTGACAGGTTGTATTACAAACAGGTACAAGGTTCGGCCATGGGAACTTGCTTCTCCCCCAGCTATGCGAATCTTCACATGGGCTGGTGGGAGGAGCGGGTGCTGTGGGTACAGCACAGAGAAATTATGGAGAAAAATGTGGTTGTGTATAACAGATTCATTGATGACATTTTCATTTTGTGGGATGGCGATATGGAGAGTGCTGTGGAATTCACGGAAAAACTGAATGAGAATGGTTTAAATTTAAAGTTTACCTGCAACACCAGCACAGAAACCATACAATTTTTAGATATAGAGCTGTTTGTAGAGCAGGATAAGATCCAAACACGCACTTACCGCAAACCTACTGCAGGTAATGGGATTCTACATGCCCATAGTTTCCACCCAATCCCCCTCAAACAATCAATCCCTTATGCAGAATGCCTCAGGATGACACGCAACTGCAGCACATCTGAGGGTCTTGCCAATGCCAAAACGAATCTATTCTCGCGACTCCAACAAAGAGGATACACCCCAGAAACATGTAGGAAAGCAGAAGTGAAATGTAAAACCAAGAATAGAAAGGATTTAATATTCCCAGTGGTGAATGAAACAGCTACACATAGCCAGGCGAGACAACCCCCCAGACTAATAACAGGCTACAACCGGTACCACTCGAACCTCCGTAAAATCTTAAAGAGGCACTGGCCATTAATACACAACGACCCTACTATAGGGAGCGAAGTAGGCGAGAGTCCACTGATATCGTTCAGGAAAGCTAAATCAATGCGGAACGCCCTGGTGGTGAATGCACCGGTTCTTAAACAGAAGAAAAACAGGTTACAGTCACAAAAGGGGTTCAAAAAATGCATGAAATGCAAAGCCTGCATGCATGGCATCAATACCACTGAGGTCCAATTACCTTTCAGAAGGAAGAAATACTCCTTAAGGGCACATTTCACATGCAAAACTGAGTTTGCTGTATACGTGCTGACGTGCCAGTGTGGCAAAAGATATGTGGGATCGACTATTCATCCCGTCCACGTTAGAATTCTGCAGCACCTAAGGGCGATTGCAAACCTGGACCAGACATATCCCGTGGCGCGCCACATCCATGAGTCCCATGGGGGCAATATGGATGGTCTAACTTATTTTGTTATAGACAGCATCCCCAAGAATCCCAGAGGTGGCAATCGGAAACTTGCGCTACGCCGCCTGGAGTCTAGATATATAATTCTAATGAACTCCAAGATCCCGGCAGGTTTGAATGCGGATGAGGCCCTTAGTGTCCACATTTGAACAAACACATCCCAGCGCCCCTGTCTGCCTCCCTTGTCCCTAGTACCCGTGAACATCTGCATAGTTTTTAATTTATAATCACTGTAAATACACTCTATACACATATACCACTATAGGGAGATGACCGACCAATATGTAGCAAACATCACACACCTTGCCACACAGCAGGCAACCCCCGCCGGTAAGCTAAGCAGCACTTGTTATGTAAATGTACAATGGCAGTTCCCGCTCGCCATCCCTCATGTAGCAGGAGCGTTAATCTACCTACAATAGTTTAACTGCATTAGGCTAATAGGCCAAACAGAGCGCGCGCGCGCCGTTTTCACTCTAAACACTCACCGAGCCTGAACACTCCAGATGCTGCCAACTCGCAGAAGCGCGCCTCAGGGAACTGGCATTTCTGAGATTACAGCGCCAGACCAATCAACATGCATATATGAGCAGCAATGTCCAGCCTGTGTGCATGAACACACGGGATTCGCTGAAGCGCGGGCATAACACAGGTTAACTAAAATAGGCTGAAAGTGGGGTTGTGCGATGTCACTATTAATGCTCGTCCTCACAGTAATGTTTGGCACAGTTTATCACATTGTACAAATTAAGCACGGAATTTTTTGGTCATATATGCTGCAATTATTTGTTACATGTGAATTTAACAGTAACAGTGGAAAGACTTCATTGATGTTCCAAATGTGCAAGTCATATGCTAAGCAGCGTCATCACCTTGGGTGTAACCTATGTAACTATAGCAACTGTCATTTAGCATTAACTGAGACTACCCAATCAGTGAGAATGTGCTTTCATGTATATATAAACCTCAATGTCAGTATGCATTTGTTAGTGATCAAGGCGGCAGGAGCCCGTCGAAACGCGTCTAAGCAGAAACTGAAGTAAGGAATAAACACGTTTGAATTGAAACTCACGGAGTCAGCGCCTTCTTTAATCAGAAGATTGGTTTGGTAAAAAATATATATATATATATCTATATATTACCTACTGGCGGTCGCCAGTAGGTAGTTATAGTTAGGATCGTTTTCCATAGGAAATCCGCAACATTCTATTGGGAATAACTTTGGCGCCGAATGAGGGATCTGCCTGTAATTTCCCTTAACTTTGCCTCGCAGCGCTCCGCTCCTTCCCTGAAAGTTTCGGGGGGATCCGTCAAGCGGGGGCCAAGATAAAAGGGGGGTCCCAAAACGTGTTTTCCCCATGTTAATTTCCATAGGGCGGTTGGACTCACTTTTAGCCCGAACGGCTCAATGGATTTCCACCAAACTTGGCAAAATTGTAGGGACTGGTACCCCGGTGTGCCTTTGCTATGTCTCAAGATATATGCTCCAGTGGTTTTTACGAAAATTAAGTTTGAAAAAATATATATTGGGCTACATTGGCTATATATATGTTAGAGCCCAAATGTAGCCCAATGTAGCCCAATGTAGCCCAAAGATGGCCACCAGAGACAAAAAAAAACAAATGTAGTCCAAATATCAGCCAGATGTAGCCCAACTATAGCCCAATGACAGAATGTCCCAGAGTGTTCTAAAGAACAACTAGAGCGCTAACAGTCTTACTTATGACAAAAGTATGGCACACCTGAAGTCATCTTGATTGGAATAAAGTGTTAACACTTAAAACATTTAATTTGCAAAGGAACAAAATGAGGGGGTTCATTTTGCCATAGAAATTATGATTAGTGCTGAAGAAAGAAAAATTAGGGCACATTTTGAGTGACTTCTCAAATCCTCTTATATTTCATTAAAAACATTCTGATATGCAGTCTCCCAAGATGGCCACCAGAGACAAAAGAGCCCAAATGTAGCCCAAATATCAGCCAGATGTAGCCCAACTATAGCCCAATGACAGAATGTCCCAGAGTGTTCTAAAGAACAACTAGAACGCTAACAGTCTTACTTATGACAAAAGTATGGCACACCTGAAGTCATCTTGATTGGAATAAAGTGGTAACACTTAATACATTTAATTTGAAAAGGAACAAAATGAGGGGTTTCATTTTGCCATAGAAATTTTATATATATATATATATATATATATATATATATATATATATATATATATATATATATATATATATTCACTGAAAAAAACATAGGTTTCACACCAGTTATAGTTAGGAATTAGCATTTAAAAAACCTATTAAATTAACTGAAAAAACCATAGGTTTCACACCAGTTATAGTTAGGTGGAAATTTTACTCGCATAAATCCATTGAAATTCCCACGTTATAGTTAGTTGGACTCACTATAACTTGCGCGTGCAATGCACTGCTGATGACGTCACATATTACATCACTCATGACATGGTCAGTGACATCACTCATGACATCACTGATGACATCTCAAATGACAACATCCTTGTGACAAAGTGGCAGACCTCCTATCAGCATCAGGGCGGCATCTCCACAATGATAATTCTCATTGCAGAGATTCTGCCCCAAGTGTGGACACTCTCTCACGACTGGGGGGCCTCCGCCATGAGTGCAGAGGCCCCTTTGTGAATCAGGCCCTAAGTTTAAATGCTGCTTTGTTTCGATAATCAGTCACACTTAAAGTACAATTTTCTGACTTGATATTTGTTTCCTAGAATATTTCACAATACCTTCACACACAAATTTATTATGAAGAAGAAAAATAGGGAAATTCATTCACTGTGTTGCTAAGGAAAACAAGATTAATTTATCTTTTTAATGCAGCATCCTGTAAACAGACGCACCCATCAAGGGAGTGTCAAGTTTCTTTTGTTGCTGTGAATTTCATCTTCAGAAACGCAGCGAGTCTCCGATAAAGTGCAAATACAGAGATGGCACTTTTGACTGGACACTTTGGGTCTCTTCGATTTGTGTTAAAGATTTTTACAGTAGAAGGTCACATAGTCTAAGGCTCTGGTTCACCAACGTTTCTTTCGCAGTGAAACAATCCGAGTGTAGAATAGCACCTACATGGCAACAACAAAATAAATAACAACCACACATGATCCCCCTGTGAAGCCAGTGCAGATGGCAGTAGCGGCTCCTGTGCTATGGTGGAGGAGTGTCGCACCAATGCTTCACAGCAGTGGCAACTATAGAAACATAAAATAATAACTTAATTATCATAACTTTATGGTTTGTGTCTGTCTGCATTGCGGGCGGGCGGGTGGGCAGGGCTGCTCTGCCCTGGGAGCAGGGTAGGAGTAGTTTGCCCACTACTAAATGTGCAATGACTGTTTGGTCGGCCCTCTTGGGCAGCCCAAAACAGTCATGCGCACGTCCCTGTTCTCTATGCAGGCTGCAGCTAGTAGGAGCAGAGAAGACGCGGGACAAGCCCCAAGGTAAATTAAAGTTTTTTTTTATTCTCCCCTCCCCCCGGCGTGATCCTCCCCCCCCTCGTGACCTCCCCCCGCGTGACACCCCCCTCGTGACCCCCACCTCGCCACCGCGAGCCATGCCAGTACTCCCTGGCAGATGGAGTCTTTCACATGCACATTCAAGAAATTTCAATCTCTCTTTTTCTTTAAAAAGAGAGATTGCTTCAGTGCTTGCTCACGGTGATATGGGGCAACAGCCAGTCATTCCAGCTACGCTCTAGGAATTTGGAAACCTATTGGGTCACCATTATAACGAGCAGTCTCCTAAATGCAATAGGGAGACAGCAGAGAAGGAACCATTTCATCTTAATGTTACACTTAGGTTCAATAAGGCTAGACAAAATGCTTTTCATAATAGTATTTGGAAATTGCACTAAAACCCCACACACAGCTCATTAGTTCATTTTGAAGTGTTGCCAAAAGCTGCTTTTTATGTTCTCTTTTTTTTTTTACATGTTTGAGATTTGTGTGCCTTAAAATGGATGACGTTCTTGGAATAAAAACGTGTGCAGAAGAGCTGATCACTTTAGATATTTTTTAAAAGGAGGAGTGCAGCCTTTCAACACAAAATGGACTTGGGACTTCTGACACACATGTATCCTAGCTGTGAAAACCATGTTGCACTAAGAGATTAGAGTAGGCTGCAGCTGGCTTCTCCAGATAGCAGCTGCTTCTCTCAGGGTGCACACCACAAACCTAAAACTAATTGGCATTTCCCCGAGTGGTGGTTTCCACTGGCCCGCATGTCATCTCCTCATGAGATGGACCTCGTATCTCACGGTTACAGTACGAGCTGTCAGCCCAACACCAATGATAAAAGGAAATGTCACCAAATGTGCCCTAATGAAGGTTTACAAGGGCACCAGCAAGCACAACTTGTCCGCCCTGAAATGCTGGTTTAGGTACACAGATGTTAGAGCAAAGAATTGAGCCAATCAATATTCAAAGAGGTTAAACGTGAAAATGCAACAGACAGCACAGGAGAGGTAAAGATGAACTTCAAGGGCAACCTTAACGCTAAAAATAGAAGGGTAGGCTCCTGTGGTCCCTGCAGAATGTAACGTTTGCCACACACGACATCTCAGCTTCTAATCTACCCAGTAGTCAACTACCTCCATGCCCTGAGACCAATCCCGTTTTTTCTGCCAAAACAATTATGTAAACTGGAACATAGAGGTCAATACTTCTAATGGGCAAAGCGAAACTACAATTCCTAGCATGCTTACTACTATCCAAGCCTGTCCTGTGGCCCAAAGAAATCCATGTGCATATTTTGCTGATTCCAGAAAAAAATATTTAGGTAAAAGTTACACTAATCGCTGCGTGCTAAACGCGGTGCGGTGCTTTATAATCTTCAAATGTTGCCTGACGAGTATTCCCCTTTTCAATGTTGTGTTCAAACGCTGGTGAGCTGAGAACCACTCTTTAGACGATGTTAACCCTGAACGGGTATATCATGATAATGATAAATGGGGTTGGGGTAGATAATCTGTGTTTAGTCTTCAGCAAAAAATAAAGCAGTGCATGTTTAAATGTATAGAACACATGGTGCACCGAATGACACACTTCGTGTAAAAAATAATGTCATCAGACATTTAATCAGGGTTTCCATGCTTAGGTCTAAGAGAGGGTGTAACAGGGCTAAACAGGCCCTTGGCGTTTTCATCCGCCGTGTACCCGGTTTCTAGGCCTGGATTACCTCAATAATCTATCTTCGGTGGATTTTCAAGAGCCAAAACACACGCCTGGTAGTTAAGAAAAATGTGACCTCCCTTAATTGACTCCATTCAACAGCATATTTAAAGTTAAGAATATTTCAGGCAATCTTACTTTTTGGGAATTGCAGTGGCAGTGTCCAGTCAGAAAGAACTGGGCCGGGATAGTGGGCATGGGCAGAGATGCAGCTGTCTGCAGACGGAGCAGCAGGAGAAGTGTGGCTCAATGGTTAGAGCGGCAGACCATGATGCAGAGGTCTGGCCCGGGACCAGGGTTCAATTCCCGCCTCAGCGGATCTTGGGCTCAATTTCCTCGGACCTGATCATTCTCGCCTCGGTGCCTATTCCAATCATGGAGTCCCACTCTGCAACTCTGGGCAATAGCTTGCTTAGGGCCAGATGTAGGTAGGGTTTTACCGGTCGGTAACAGCCGAATTCGGCCGTTACCGACCGGTAAAAGGAATTTGAGATGTAGGGGGCAGAATCGGTAAATTTACCGTTCGGTAAATTTACCGATCGGTAATTTTACCGAATCTGTAAATATACCGGTCGGTAAATTTACCGACCGGTATATTTACAGAATCTGTAAAATCGATATGTAGGTGGGACTCTTATGAGTCCCACAAGGCCTAAGAAATCGGTATTTTACCATCAAATTCAATTTGATGGTGAAATACCGATTCAGGTGTGCATGCACATGTGTGCATGCACACCTGTGCCATATGACAGGCAGACCTGCCCTTAGGGCAGGTATGCCTGCCATATGGCCCCCGAACCTTTTTTGGGGGGTGCTAGAGGGTGTCAAAGTGACACCCCCTGCACCCTTGCCAAAAATCGGTATTTACCGATCGGTAAATACCGACCGGTAATGCCCCATTCATTCCTATGGGCTTCAAAGCCCATAGGAATGAATGGAGCATTACCGGTCGGTATTTACCGAATCGGTAAATACCGACTTTTAAAGAATCGGTAAATCCACATCTGGATTTACCTACATCTCGGTACTTCATATTTACCGACTCTTAAATACCGAATCGGTAAAATTCGGTATTTAAGAGTCGGTAAATATGATTTACCTACATCTGGCCCCATATCTCCACAACGGCCCCAACAGCGCTGGGATGCCTGGCTTCACCTTGGGGGTGCCCAGGAGTGGGCATTTCACATGGAAAAGCCAGGAAGGGTACCACAGCGGTATGCGTACAGCGCCAAGACACCTCAGGGTATAAGTGCGCTTTACAAGTACGAATTCATTCATTTCATTTCATTTCATTGTCTCATCTCCACTCGTGTTATCTTTAAGAGGCCCTATGTTGATGCCTTTCAATCAATCAATGAATCAATCACTGCATTTATAAAGCGCGCTACATACCCGTGAGGGTCTCAAGGCGCTGGGAGGAGGGGGGCCGCTACTGATCGAAGAGCCAGGTCTTGAGAAGTCTAAAGGAGCATCACTGTGACAGTGAGTATCTTTGCTGTGGCTTTAATAGGCAGCTTTGATATCTGCTTAGTCTGGATTAATGACTGATTAATGCTCGATAGTACAGAAAATAACTACACAATCATACAATTTCTTACTTCATGCTGCACTTCTGCCATTTCTAGCAGGTGCCACAGCTGCCCAATTTAATGGTGCTCTGTTTACAGACCTCTTAAAGAAGGAAGGCTGAATCGGCCTAGTCAGGATTTAAACTCTTGACTTTCAGGTCACTGCATGTTTCAGAGGCAAACAATCCCTCACTAACCCACCCTGCTGCCATTATTACAGGATATGTATGGGTCTACAGTTTGAAACATCTAACTCATTTTCTTGTTAACGGTTATTTTTAAAGCGCAAATACACCCTATGAGTTTCAAGACTTTAAACCACAACAACAATAGCGTCTGGGAGGAAGCCAGAAAGTTTATAGACTCAAATTCACTAAAACGTTTGAGGAGAGGAGGGTAATCAATTGACCAAAACAAGATAATAATCGGTTAGAAAACCAGATAGTGGCGTTTTCCTTTTAGCATTAACTATACCTTCAATGGAAATTTGATCCTGAAGACATCTTTTGAGCGAAGTGCTCTCATTTTTTTTTACTGGCTATGTGATAGATATTTAAATAGCAAGGGCCTCATGTGGGAGAGCAGCTGAATGAAACCTGCATTTTTGGCTGCAGGGGGAATCTTGGGCAGTTTACAACACCTTTACATCATAAAAGTAGAGATGTCAAAGGAGGGGAGATATAATTTAGGGGAGGCGGTAACATGGAAAAGAGATTGCTTTTTAGATCTTTCCTAAAGGGTAATAGTGAAGGAGCCAATAGGGACAGCCGTCGGGCATATGCAGAGAAGGAATGTTCCAGTGTACATTCTTTGGCAGTCTACTCAATTTCTAGACAGGCCGATGACTTTCTCTGAGTGTTACAGGCACACCTGAACACTTGGAGTTTCCCTGCTAGATAATTCCATTTATTTGTGCAGAAGGCCATAGCATGTCTAAACAGCATATACACAGGGAAGCAGAGCATGTGGGGTTGTGTAAGGGTAGGGGGTCATGGGTTTAATTGACCTCCAGCTACTGATCAACCAATGCGTGAAGACAGCTTTAAATGTCGCCACACTGGAATTGAAGGTAACCAGTAGACAACTCCTGCCACTTAAGGTCCAAACAAAGTGAGCCGGCTAGATAAAGTTCATTTGAGGCTACTGAATTACCTCTAATAAAACTGCATCGACTGACGTCTCTCTCTCTATAGACCTTCTTGGAGATTACACTTTTTTTAGGAAGTTATCAGTGATTTGGCTCCCTCTTTGTGAGCATGGTTACATGGTGTGTCTCCAGGGTAAAAATTTTATTTGAGAAGTTAAAATCTGCTAAGGGGGAGGAGGAGCTACGCCAGGAACCAAGATGGCCGCGTAAGCTCCCGGCTCCGCCGATCTCCGCCAGGTGCTCATAAATCCTGCTATTGATCCTGATTTCGCACCGGACTCCCGTGTGGCTGAAGAGTCGCTGAGCCTAAAGCTGCAATCCCGAGTTTTCTATCATCTCGAATGGTGAAGCTACGCCGTGTTTTCATTCTCGGCCTAACGCAGCGTGGAAGCCGAGGCCTTGATTTCTGACCCATCCGGGTTGCAGTTGATCAACATCGGACGCGGGACCTGGGCTGTGTCCGGTCTCTCGAAGTGGAGAATATCCTGCCTGGTTCGGATTGTGGTATTGTGACCGGGTTGATACCGAGTGTACGGCGGCCAGAAGCATCGATAGCTGTGGGCGGGGGTCTGTCGCCCGAAGACCCTGCTGACCCCCCGGGGTCGACGGATTTGGATCCTCGCAGTCGGCGATGGTGTTCAGATTGCGAGCTTAACGTATACACGCCGTTACCATCTACGCAGCCTGTGCCTGTGGCCCCGGAGTAGTCGACCTCTGGGGCTAATAGATTTGATTTGTTGCCGCGAGAGGAGATGGAACGGGCGGAATGTACGCCATCACTGCAGACCGTAATGGCCGCCATTGGGACGTTACACTCGCAAGTCACTGCCATCTTCCATAAAATGATCGCAACAGCTGGAAATTTGTGCTTGGGACCGGACCACGGCCCTTTGCCAGATTTGGAACACGCTGTGTTACCCACGAATCTGATCCCGCCTGAGACAGAGGGCCCCGTACGGAAACCATATCTGATGTGTTTTGTCAGCTTCCGACCTACAGCCTACGAACTTGGTACTACCGAACACTCAGCATTCTCAGTGGTGTTACCGCCCGAGCGGGACATAGTCGATCGTATACTCCTGGACAACGCCCTCAGTACCTATCGGACTGATTTATTGCTCTTCCCCTCCCAGTTGGTTCCGGTAAGTCCTAGTGACTCACTGTTGATGGACGGATATCCTTGTTTGATTCCGGGACTTCGAGAACTAACACTGTGGTATCGACTTAACTGTAATGGTTTTGACTCGGTAGAACGCTTTGATTCTTCATTCAAGATGGCGGCTCGAGCAGAGAGAGTTCGTACGAAAGATCGCAGGGGCCAGGGATGAGTTCTATTGTCTGGGTTTTATATACAGACTCTATTTGAAACGGGACTTGCAGCTTGTAATGTGGCAGGAGTCAGGCGTTTTTTGTAACCTTCCCCGGTATGTTTGGCTTATAATTGTCGCCTACATAATGTTTTGATTATACTTAGGGGCGGTTTGCTTCTGGCCGGGGATACGGGAGACCGGGAGCCTGTATGATCTCTCCTCCTCCACTTTTTCCTTCTTTATCGGTCTTTAGTTTCTGGGCGACAGGCACGCTGCTAGTGGGGTTAGGCCGTAGCCATTGCAGGGGTGCAGGGTGGGGGGAATTGGGGGGGAGGGGGGTTTGTTTTGTCTTTGTTTTAGTTCTATGGCCTTTTTCTTTCCTTTCCCCTTATACGAGAGGTGTTTGTTTATCCTGATTTGACCCTTTCCACATTTCTGGGTGTCTACTCTTGTCTTAATTATCCTGAGTTGTGGGTAGACCGACATTGATGTTTTCAGCTAACGGGGTTGATGATTATACAGATTTTTTTTTTTACGTACCTATCGATGTTCACATTTCATACCCCGTGCTTGATTTTGTCGTATTGGTCTATACGCCTGCTCACCATTGAACAGTATCTTATTGTATGATGCCCGCTATGTATACTATTCCTCTCGGTTTTCTCTATTAATAAAAAGAAATATATAAAAAAAACTGCTAAGGGTACATCTTTTCAAAATCTACTGCATGATGACCCTTTATTATTTTTTCACTATTTTGCATGCAGTTTTGCTACCCTCCACATAGGACCCAGCCCCGCACACCCACATGCACCATCCGGCGGTCCTGAAAGATCTCCGATAAAGTGACCCTTTGGTGGGCCCAGAGGGAATTGCAGCACCGGCACTACAAGTAGCTACCGCCCAATGATGAAGCATGGCATCCTTCGGGGTGTGTGAGGGCATTAGAGGACAAAGAGTGGTCTTCCATTGACCTGAGTGGGTCCCTAACCTAGGAATCATTTCACTCTCCTTATTTTCTTTTTTAGGGCATGAGTGACTGTTTGCACCTGGCCATAGGAACAGTGTCCTCCTGGTGGTTTACACATAGTCTAGGGAGCATGGACACTGGACCTTTAATAGCTCCCAGATCCCCCCTCTTTTTGTTATATAGACATCTCCAGTGCCACCAGGGAACACATAACTCAAGCCCTACAGGCCCTTCACTGGCTATCTATGGGTAATCAATGATTATTTGAGGCACTCTCCTGTGTTAACATAGCCACCATGGAAAACAGTTATTGTACTTACAGTAGTAGGTAAATAAATACTCTCACTACAGGAAATTAGCATAAAGGACTGGCATACCACATTACAAAAAGGATAGCGTGGGAGGTATGCATTTTTGAGACAAGCAGCAAAATTCAGAAATTTCTTGCCAAGCAAAATAACGATATAGGAGCTCAAGAAATTCAGATGATCTGTTAAAACCTGGCAGCTTCTGAGATTACACTAACCTACTAATCTCTGCAGATCAGCAAATGCAGAGCTCATGGCAACCAACACTGGCTGACAAACCAATGACAGATACATGTATACCATGTGGTTTAGATGTACATTGTCCTCCCTTCAACCACCAGATAGGAACAACAGTCCAACTTTTCTACTTTTGAAATTATAATGACCCCTGTATGTGTGATATATAATCGCTCAGTCAGGCCCGGACTGGCCGTTGTGGGCACCGGGCAATCCCCTGTGCGCCGCAAGGGTGGGGGCCTGTTTTGGGCCCCTGGGGGCCGTTTTTGTTACGAGGCCGTTTTTGCAGCATAGCTGCAAAATAGGTCCTGTAACAAAATCGGCCGAAAACCGGCCCCGGCAAAGAGCTCGGTCGCACCCCCAGGGGGCCGTCCAAGCACTTTGCCAGGGCCGGTTTTGGTTCTCAGTCTGGCCCTACGCTCAGTCCACTATAACATACTAACCCCTCAATTTCAATTGACAATCATGTAATCTCCACAGAGATCTGGTACACATTGCTGGCTGCTGGAGGACTCTAACATAGTCCACACATGCAGGTCCCACCTAGCTACTTACTCAGACAATTAGATGGCAACGTATTGCTGATAATCACAATTGCCAGCACACTATAAGCCATGAAGTCTGCATCTATCTCTTACACCCCCTCGCCCATCACACTTCTGAGTGCTGTGCCTCAAGACAAACAAACATTGGCATAGCCATTAGGTCTCGCCTTTGGGACCTTATACGTTTTTAGCCATGCAACAGTTGATGTTGTTGCACCAAGGATATTGTGCTGCATAACTAAATACTTATAAGGTACCAAAAGCAAGACCTATTCGCTATGCCAATGCTTGTTTGTGCTTCTCATTTTGTTTGTGCCCAGTTGTTTCCAAGGGGGATTAGGGCATAACCCATTTGATGCCGTTTTAAATCACAGCATGACTAAAACCATTCTGCTGGCATTTGCGCACTAATGCATGTGCTTCAAGAAAAATGCCTGCATGCCTGACATTTGTGGTAGTGAGCTACAAGCGTCATGTCAGGCAGTCAGGCAATTGCACTCTAAAAGGACAAGCACCAGTCCCAAGCACACCAAAGATGAGCATGAACTACTCGGAAATTCCTAAAATGCATGAATTACACGCTAGGAACCTAACTTTGCCGATATTTTGCAGCCCTGTCTATGGATAACATTATAGTACAGCATGTGCACGAAATATTAGTCCTTGCTCTATAAAGTTTGCATCAGCAGTACGTAACACGGTTTAAAGATCACAGAGAGTATATTTTGTAGCAGACAGCTTTTCCTCACTTATCGCTTGCTGCATTACGACGATGCACTCGGCTTCAAACATTTTGTGATGCAATAGTGTGTGGGGCTTGCTGACTGAAATAAAGAATGGACGTTAATAAACCGACAGCAAGAGTGGTTTGCTTTCTGGGGGAAAACGAAGTGTGAGTTGGGGCTGCTAAGTCCAGTCATGCATATAGACGCGTTCCATCTCAAAAAGCTCGAGCCGAACGTAGGTAGAGACTGGGAACAGAGTCAATACAACTGATGTTTTTAAGACATTTTGCTTAGCATGGCTTAAAAAGGTTAGCAGGGCTTACAAAGGGACTTCATTGAGGCAGATAGGAGAGGAAAAACAAGGAGACGTGCCTCGGCTCCGGCGAGTGGGGCTCTCCGAACTGCTGATCTCTAGAGCCCGGGCTGCAGCAGACTGACCGGAAAGCTGTGAGTGCCTCGGCACGTCCACTTGGAGAGAGCTGTCCGTGCTGCTGGCCCTCCCCCGCCCATTCGGGGCAGCGATCCGTGGAAGTGCGCTGTGCCCGCAGCTGCCTGAGATGACACATATCAAGGCTGGGAATCAATATCGCACGACAGAGTTCAGAGGTGAAGGGGGAAAGAAAACATGTAATTTTGTATGCATCCATGCATTAATAAGTAAGGTATAGGAAGGCCTAAGGATCGCTAAGGAGAACTGTAAGTGGAGCAGAGAAAGTGAGTTAAAAATAGCAAGAGTGATAAAGAAAGACAGTGTGATGAACAGAGAGGAGGAACAAAATATCTGAATGGGGCCTGAGGACAAGGAAGTTGGAAAAAGACAATGACAATGAGAATAGAATGAGAGGGGAACCACAGAAGCTAGAAGGACGAGAGAACAGCAAAGCGGCCCCGAAAGTGAAAGTGATCGCGATCGTGATCAAGCGAGGCGAGCGATGTGCTTAATGAGCATGACGAGGAAAGCCATATGGCGCCTCTGCTCGTAAGCGGGTGCCCGCGCACATGCACGCAAGCTATAGGCCGGCCATGGTAGCATTTTTTGAAGCCCTTACTAAAAGTCTCGCCAGGCAGCACATGCGCTGGGTCAGGCGAGACCTAAAAAAGGGCACCTCTCTAGTCGTTCACGCATGACACGATAAAACATTCCACAGTTTCATGACAAAGGCAAAACACTTTTAACCACACACCTTTCATTGTGTAGCTCACTACCCATGTAGGTAAGCGCCTTAGCACCTACATGGGCATATTAAGCACTACAGGAATACCAAACAATGATACAATACTGTAAGTAACTATCAGACTTGCCCCAGAGCACACACCCCATTTCACAAACATGGCATCTGGAAAATTGTTATAAATCAGCACTGTATCTAAACGCCACACCTACACCTGCACATTACCACAAAAAATATGTAATGAATGAGTTAAAAAGCATGTAGATAAATATCCTGACATAAATTATGCACAAGCGTAAGCGTAACAAGCAGTGATTAATGTACAAAAGAATAAGGGCCAGGACCCTAAAGTTTGCTAAAAAACGTGTGGCTGGTGGTATCGAAGTTTAAGGTGCTGAATGCAAAGGGTGTGTAGTTTTAATTCCGCCTCATGCCTATTTCATCCCCTACCAGACCCTCTCTGCTTCTTTAAGCCACTCTTACGCATACTTTTTTATTCCTGCTTTCTCTCCTTGTCACTATTTTACCGTCTCGTTCTTCCTTCTTTGTGATTTCTGACCTGATGAAGACAAATATGCGTCGGTCCAGGACCCCACCTGCAATCACCAACACAAAGTAAGCTCTGGGAACGTGCATTGTGTAGCTTCACCATTGGATATCTTTTATGACTGACTTCATTAGACACTGCCACCAGTAAGAGACTTCATATGTGATTCCTTTATCATACAAAAGAGTAGCCGCCAGATCAGTTATGCTTTAAAGGGGCCTCATGTGTAGAGAAAAAACTGTCCTGAACATCTAACATCACCAACAATAAATATTCTAGAATGTTCCTTAGTTCGATGATGTCAGCTGAGGTTTGAGATCTACTGTGACAAAATTCACCAGATGACCCCTTTAAATCAAGCTCCTACTTTCAGCTCCTGTCAGCAGGGATTCAAACCACACTGTGGTACGCAGCACCTAATAAAATGCTCAATGTTTGAACAAGATTTGATAAGATAGAAAAAAAGGAAGTAGATTACAAGCATCGGCATCTTTATAACTAGATAACTCACTCGACCGATATTACAACATCGGCTGCTCGGTGTAATCCATCATACCGTTCACCATGCATCACTCGTTTACGGTATTTCACAATCTAAGCTTTTTTTGGTAGGTTTACACCTAGCAGTAAAAATTATTGAGCTAGCCTATGCAATGTGTAGTTTACTGCAAGGGGACTTCTTCAGCGTAATTGGAGATTATCTGAACACCCCATTTTTGTGTACAGAATAAGAACACCTATACTCATAGCAAAATAGCTATCTATGCCCATTGTAGCCAAATGTTTGTTACCCTTTGAGATTTGAGAATGTTGAGCTAGCTGGACTGAATCATCTGATGCAAGACAAATCTTTATAATACTGTTAAGAGTGTGCCCTGAATATATGTAATGTATTGTGGCAAGCAACAGCACTTGGTAGATTTATAATGTTTCACACTACTATTTTCTACGTGTGTACAGGAATTAGTTAACATAATGGAAAGGATTGCATAAAGTGCCCGGGGTGGTGTCTTTTTTGGTTTGTGCTAATTTTCTACCAATTTTTTTTTTTTTAGCACAATATGCCATAAGAAGTCTGCCAAGTTACCCCCACATCTTTTCGGATGGATGGATTATGGCAATTATTACACACACTCTGCAGCTATGGGTCTTTTTTCGCACTGTGGAGGTTACTTCTGTTTTTTGTATCATAACTTGTTTTTGTACATTGCCTGCTGTACTGATTAATTGACGCCATTTACTTAAAGATTGGTTGGTTTTAGAATAAAATCCAAAATAAAGACAAGATATACAGGTTTACCAATCATATGCTGCATATCAGTTAAATATTTTGGGCCCAATTTTGGTGTTGGGTGGAAAGCAATCTGACAGCTGGTCGGAGGCTTTCTGCCCAACATCAATGTTTTTCCTCCAACCACCGTATTACAATGATGGCGGTCGGAGGGAAACTTGCAGGGGCATTCTGCTGCACTTTAGACGAGTTCAAGGATTGACATATAATCCCATAATAATGGCAGAGTCAGCCTCGGCTCTGCCGTTGGGATTATGATGTCACTTTCCCACAGCCTTTCCATGTTGGCTTTTCTGACATGGAAAGGCTGTCGGAAAGTGACTTAAAGGGGCCCCTAGCAGGGCCCATTTCCCCCTGGCCCTTCACTATGGAGTCTGGTGGGCTCCTATGGTGCTGGGCCTAAATATTCCTGCACTGTGGGCAGGCTCTGAATGGGGCCTGCCACACGGTGCAGGGATGGTTCCAAACATCCCTTTTTCAATGGCAGCTTGTGTCTCAGGCCTTTTCTGCCCACCACAAAAGCTACCATTGAAAAATGTATGTTTCCGACCGCCCATAGGCCCTATGGCCGGGCTGTTTCACTCCACAATGATGTCAGTCTGACAAAGTCCAACCAATATCGTAATAAGGCCCTTTATAACTCACTTCTACTGACAACTGGCTAAAAATATTAATTTTATATTTAGAACTATATTGACAGAGATATAAAATAAACCAAATTACAAAGCAAACTTAATATAACAGCAAACAGGACAAACTACTTTATTATTACTCCAGACATAAACTTTTTTTGATACATTTCATATGAAATGTTCTGAACTATTTGTTTGCTTTCAGAACTATTTTGAGAAAGGAAAATTGTGAACTCTCACCATTCAAGAGCCAATCTCACATATTATGAGATACTGGCTTGACAGTCCCTAGTAAAATAGCTTATAGCTTAATAGGTTGAGAGGCCGCTAGAGAGACCTGCGTAAAACCTTCAGGCAACAGATTCAAACCTATCATTATTCATAGACAGCAAAAAGGCTCACACTTGGGTTTGGACATTTTATTAGGTTTTTGATCTAGCTTGTGCTTGGCATCAAGGATCAGTGGGGCATTTCATGGAGGGCATTTATAATGTAGCAGAAGCATCTTTAACATGAGTTGTTGAATGTAGAACTGTTTTTTGTCGATCTGATTGAGACCAAATTACAGAAACCTAAATTGATGCGGTCCATGTATTAGGAGCAGCACTAGAGAGTATTAGTCATTTATTTTACATGTGTACTTGGACCTAGATAAAATATGGGGCACAGGGAGCTAAAGCGATCTGCTCTTCCTCAAACAAAAGTCGTTCAATAATTTGTCTAAGGCGCTAAGCAAATATCCAGTTCAAAAGTCAGCATCTCTCACCAACAGGGTACCTCTTCTTCCAGTAAAAACACTTATTTTTTTAAATGGGAAGAATACAAATATTTTGTAGAGTGTGCTATGTAGGCAATCTATTAGTCCTTTAAAAAAGAGGGACCAGAAGGAAGAAACACAGGAGACAGTGTCAGAGGGTAAAAGAATCTCTCTTCAAATACTGCTGCCCTCTGCCTACGCTTCACTAATGAAAGTGGGGTTTGGTGTTCTCTAAAGAATACTTTATGTAATACCCAATTCATTGGACTACTGCAATGGACTACTGGTTGGTGCGAACATATCTGTAATAGCAAAATTGCAGATACCTCAGAATTCCACCGCCAGACTACTCTTTGGTTTGTCTAAATATTCGTCAGCCAAACAGGCCATGAACACCTTACATTGGCTGCCTATTGAGAAGCGCATTGGATTTAAGGCTTTGTGTATTGCATTTAAGGCCTTACAGAATTCAGGTCCTACCTATGTGGTAAAAAGCTTCCAATGGCATACACCGGTCTGCACACTTCGCTCAACTTTCCAGAAGTTGGTGATAGTGCCATTCTCCCATCTGCAGAGATGGGGTGGAAAAAGCTTCTTCATTATCACCAGTAGATGGTGGAACAATCTACCTCTTCAATTAAAGAACGTCAACGATCTCCTGTCCTTCAGGAAAGGTCTGAAGACCTGGCTTTACACTCTGTAATCTTGTCAGCACTGGCTCTCTATATCACGCAGCTGCTTTGTGGGCTACCTCTACAAGCACCTAGACGCCCTCGGGTATTAGTGCGCTATACAAATACATAAATAAATAAAATAAAATAGAAATTGGACGTGTGTGTTTTATAACAGTAAAACTGTGTCTGGACATAATTAAACCCAGCAGTGTGAGCTTAGAAAAAGCGACCTGGAGCCGTATGACTCAAGTGCTCTGGGGGTACAACAGGCGTGTGCTCCCCCTATTTGCATTCTCTGGACACTTTGGAATTTATGATGGGGCCACAGATGCTTGTGCGGCCCCTTCTGTAATACTGAGAGTGCTGATGCACATGTAGCACCAGAGCTACCTAGAGAGAGCATGGCCTCATGCAAATAAGGCAATCTCTTTGTCTTTGCGCCTGCCCCATATTATGAGCGTTTGCTCAAAGTCAAAGAAGCTGTCAGGAGGCACACTGACTGCGCGCCATAAAGAGGTGGCGCACTCTCAGTGCGTCCTCCCCTGCGAGTAGGTACAGTCACTCACTGCACTCGCCTCCATGGGGATTCTGTTCCCTCTCTAAAGTGCAGGATGCCACCTGCACAGTAAAACATGGACAGGCTGATTAAAGCAGATGCTCGGAATTTCTCTAAAAGCGCTGCTCCCAGGGTAGCTCCAAGTTCATGGCTGCCCTGATGGCAGTGCATTCATTGCAATCCAGTGCAGTGTTTTGTAATGGTTGTGCCTGGCACACCTGTTTATAGATGCCCTATGATACAAACTTGAACAATGCACCTGATTCATAATACGGCCCATGTTCAAATCACCAGAAACATTGGCATGGCATATTTGTCAGTTTCTGTATAAAAAGACCATAGCTAATCAGACCTGATAACACTAATCACCAGCTCGTATCTAAGTGATTGATATACACACACACACACACACACCCACACACCCAAACTGAATAGATAACCCAGCCTGTAAGTAGGGTGCCTCGTGGTTATTACGATTTGGGAGGGAGGGTCTGGTCTATGAGCCTGAGATTTTGCAATAATCACCATGTTGCTGGTAACATAAAACGTGATACAATGAGCAGGGGTGATTGTGTTTAAGGTGTGTCAAGAGGGTAGAGGGTTGAGGGATTAATGTGGGTTGGTAGAGGTAATCAATGGCAGAAGAAAACGTTAAAAAATATACCTTCTCAGTGATGCACAAGCACCAATCAATCAATCAATCAGTGCATTTGTAGAGCGCACTACTCACCCGTGAGGGTCTCAAGGCACTGGGTTGGGGGGATGGGTGCTGCTACTGCTCGAATAGCCAGGTCTTGAGAAGCTTCCTGACGGTTAGTAGGTTCTGGGTCTGCCGTAGGAGGATGGGGAGTATGTTCCAGGTCTTGACGGCGAGGTAGGAGAACGATCTGCTGCCGGTGGTCGCTCTTCGGATACGGGTGACGGTGGCGAGGGCGGCGGATCAGAGCTGGTGTTTCGGGGTTTAGATGGAGAGGTTTCGATTGAGATATGCTGGTCCGGTGTTGTGGAGTGCCCATGGGTGCTGATATAGTGAGCATGTGCAGGACCTTTAAGCAGATTCCCTTTTTGATTGCCAGGGATACTTGTGCACCCCAGGCGACCTAATCCTTGTAACTAACGCTGTGGCTTGTGAGCCCTAGGTTTCGGGAATGCGCAGGATCACCCATGCACTACGGGTACGCCATGGTTTCTCCCTGGGCTCAGGGGTTTCAGCTAGTTACAGTTCCCTCTAGGCAGACCTGCAGGACAACCAGGCAGAACAGGGACATTAGCATATTGGTGCCTGAACCAACATGCTGATGTCCACCACTGCCCCCCATTCTTCCACCTTGGCAAGGCCGCCTTGCAACTGAATGCAGTTACTGCTTCTACAATTACAGTGAATGCTGGCGGGACAGTGAAAGCAGATTACAAAAAAATGTGATGCTGGAGTAGGGGATAGCATCATGTTGAGATGCTCCAAAACAATCAGTGCCGAAATGTCTTAATGCGGCCTATGTTTTTAAATGTATTTGAGTGAGTGTGTGAGAGTGTGTGTGAGTGTGAGTGAGTGTGTGTGTGAATCTAGAGCCAGGTAGGCAGATGAGAGGGCAGTTTAAATAAACACGTCAACGATTCTGATAGGAAAGCTTCTGTGTCCCCAGTGCTTCTAATCCCAGATGGAATTCCACACTGACACCCGCATACCTGACTGAGATTCCCTGGAGCAAGTACTTAATACAAATTTATTTAGTAGGGGGGTGACACACCCTAAACATCCCCCTATAGCTAGGCCCTTCCCTGTAAGCTTTTCTCGGTATGACTCCATTGATTGTGGGCCCTAAGGTAAAAGACCCCTTTCAGAACGCGAGGGATTCATCCAACAAAGAAGAGAGCTCATCAGCTAGAAAAGTTGCCCCAAGTGTTTGTGGAGTCTGTCACTTCCTTCACAGGAGTTATTGCACTTTCTCACCCGGCCTGAGAAACTATTCACATGGAAAAAAAACAAAAAAAGTAATGATGGGACGTTAAGGCTTTAAAGAAAATATTTTTCATGGCAACAAAATCCTTCAGTTTTGTAAATAGGCGAGAGATTCTTCTCCGAAGAATTCAACTTTCCAAAGAAGACACCACGTTGGCTTTGCTAGGTTCAGAAATCTGAGGGATGCCTCGTTGTTTTTTTTTAATGTTATTTACCACAAGATGCATCATCATATGTCAGGAGCACACATACAAAACAACGGAGTCATGTAGCTAAAGTGTAAAGCTAAGTAAGGCCTACTAAGAAAGAGAGTACTTTAAATCTCCACAATATAGTGCTGGAAATGGAAAGAATTTCACAAGAAACCCTCATGAGAGGCGGATTCATGAGCAGTTTAATCAATGACAGCGGGTCTACAGTCTGCCAATATTTATACACTTTCTAGCATATTTCTACAAACCATGCCCCAAACAAAAGTGAAAAAATGTGATAGTAAAGCTAGTTTAACTTTCTTTATTTTTCTCACAGACTACATTTAAAAATAGCTTAGGGAGTTACAGTCCCTGCCTTACAGTTCTATGCGAATCTAACAGGACTCTAGATGTACTGATAAGATAGCTCAGTTGGTCAAACCACTTGCTGAAGATATCTCTGTGTAATTCCAGGTCACAATTTTGAACGACCATAAACGGCTTACAGAGTTAATACAGCAGCAGTACAGCATGCAAAATGCAGGGCACATGTTTGCGTCCTAGTAAAATATCTCAGTGGATTATTGCGTTTGTTGCAGAGATCTAGCTATAACCTGCAGGACAAATCTTCCATTCCTGGCACATAGCAAAGTGGGTTAATTGTCAGCTGTGTTTGCCTTTAAGTTGTACAGCATAGATATGAATCCTTGCAAGCTTTAACTCAAATTTTCATTTCTCTAAGCATAATAAAATTAGCATCATTCAGTTGAATAGGAATAACTAACTCCTATAATTAAGTTCAAATTGTTTTTTTATTTTGTGTTATAGGACTAGTCGTTATTAGCATCATTACAAACCAATATCGATCAATCAATCAATAGATTTGTAAAGCGCAACTTGTCACACACAAGGACATCCAGGCGCTGGCAGGGTCCAGTTGATTAGTTGAATAGCCAGTTCTTCAGGTACTTTTGAACCCCGGAAGAGATGAGGAGGTCCGGAGATGGAAGGGTAGCTTGTTCCATGTCTTCGCTGCTATTAGGAAAAGGAGCGGCCTCCACATCTGCTACGTGATGGTTTGAGAGAGGGAAGTAGAGCAAAGGTGTCTGGTGGGCTGATGGAAGTTCAAGCAGTGGTTCATGTAGGCTGGTCTGCAGTTGTGCAGGGCCTTATATGCGTGGATCAGTTGCTCAACTGGCATCTTCTGTGTATTGGAAGCCTGTGGAGTTCCCTGAGATGCAGCTTGATGGGGGTTCGTCTATGGAGATCTAGGATGAGTCTGGCAGCGGCATACTGTATGATCTGTACTCATCAGAAGAGGTGAGCTGCAATCCCTACTTAGAGAGCGTTGCCGTAGTCTAGTCGGCTGGAGATGAGGGTTTGGGTGATAGTGCGTCTCGAGCTTTTGAGTGGCCATTTCAATATTTTACAAAGCATGCAGAGGATGAGGAAGCAGGAGGAAGAGACGGTGTTGGCCTGAGTTGTCATGGTTAGCATGCTGCCCAGGATGATGCCTCGGTTCCTAGCACGGACAGTAGCGGTAGAAGTAGGTCCAAGGGCCACCAGGTTGCGTCTCATGGGGATAATTTGTTTCCAAAGATCAGTACCTCTGTCTTGTCTGTATTGAGCTTCAGGCAGTTGTCCTTCTTCCATTTGGTGACATATGTCATGTAATTGGGGAAGTGGGAAGTTGGTGTTGCTGGTGTTCTTGGAAACGGAGAGGTTGAGTTGTGTGTCGTCGGTGTAGGAAATGATGTTGAGACCCGGCATTTGACGATGCTGGCCAGAGGTCTTAAATAAGAGTTGAAGAGTGTGGGGCTATCTACATATCTTGTAAACACAGCTTAAGAAACTAAAACAACTTCATATCCCAGTTTATCTGTTGGCTAATACGTAAAGTGGAGTGCAGTGTGTTTTTCCGCCTTCTGTGCTGCTAAGTCTAAATGTCAAGTTACTGCAGAGCCAATTCGTGCTGCATCAGGCACACCCGGCCCACTCAGAATACAACTGGGAAAAAAGAAATTACTGACTGTGCCATGGGGGCGAAACATCCAGTGCCCCACGCACCCACTTGACAGTACACACTTAATGCACCCGAAGGCATGTGTCCGGCATTGGCACACTACTTGGATTGCAGTTAGCATAATTTAGTGGGGCCACATAGGAACCCAGCACTGCACAGGCATAACTGCAGTAAAGCAGAAGCCATCAGGTGTCCACTCTGTGCCGACTTTCTTGTGCTGAGTAAATATGTAAATTCACAATAACCGTATGGGTCTGTTCCCAAGGGTCATCTTTTACAGATGACGCATGGGAAGCGGCAAGGCCCCGGGGCATCAAAGCGCGCACCTAGGAATCTCAACATATAGGCTGTACCAGAGTGGCTGCCCTCGGTGCTAACGTGAGAACAGTAATATTATAACACCGCCCTATCTAGAACGGAATTCACTTCACAGAAGAAAAGTAAACACTCTGTTTATTGCCAATTACATTGTAAATGGTAAACGAGTACGAGTGTTCCTAGCTGTTTGCCTGCTTCAGCTGATGACTGTAAAGTGGTAGGTTTGATGGGAACGGTTAAACCCAGTAAATCATATTACAGGAGAGGATCACGTCCTAAATTCAAGCCTTATTACAGAAAGGATTGATTATTAGTGCATGTGTATGGCTTTTTCTTCATTTTTATGGGTTTAACAGAAAGCTGCAAACCAACGTGTATCTGGTGCAGGCCACAGACCCTCTGTGTATATTGAAAAATGTGTCTAAATGAACCGCTTGCCATGCAATGTCTCTGTTTACTAATAAATGTATTAAAGTAAAAAAAAAAAGTTCGTTATCTAGTGGTAAAGTAGCTATTTGAAAGAAAACGGATTCATTAAAAATACTGCAAACGCCCTTTCAAATGCCCCCAAGATGCCTGGCCAGATGGCCTCCCTCCCTTTTCAAACCATGACCACTTAATTCACCACACAGCTATCTCCCAAAATCGACACATTACAGGCTATTTTGTCGCTTCGTCCACTCTTACATCAATGAGAAATGGGTCCTGGGAGAACAGACGGATGAGGGGAAACAAGTGTTCAGGGGTCCTTGTCGTGACCCTGCTGAGCACAAGCGATGCATCGTGTCGGTCTAATGTCTTTGTAATTAATGACGTAATTAAGAAAACTTTATTCACCAGACAAGCAAAATATGACCATCTACTGGGTTCAATTATGCAGCTGACAACTTTTGCTGCACCGTATATACTGTATGCCGAGTGCATCTCTGAAATGCTCATGCTCCCTTCTGACCTTTACATGCAGCCCCCTGGGCAGCAGCAGCACTGGGCTGCTGTTTACTCAACATTAACACGGAAAAAAATGTTAAATATACAGCAATCACTTATTTAAAGGTTAATTGTAGTTAGGGAAAGGAAGTAGGAGGGACCTTAACTTTAGAAACACCTTAATTTCTAAAAACAGCCACTGGATATACATGCTTTGCTTCCCCTACACCCACTTTGCACCCAGTTGGCATCAGTGCCGCCCTAGGACACACAATAGACCAAACTTTGCACCCCCCGGGAAAATGTGAGTACCCATGCTCTACACTAACCATATTTGGCTCAACAGGATACATGGGCATCATTTTACCAAGGGTCTGGGGAGATAATCTTCAACTTTTGCATTCCTGTGGACCTTTACCAACATATTTGCAGTTCTCCTTCCTAGCTGGACAGGCCACTTCTACAGATTAACTTGATTTTTTTGTTTTATAAAGGTT
The DNA here is from genome assembly GCF_964261635.1 of Lissotriton helveticus. Lineage (NCBI taxonomy): Eukaryota > Metazoa > Chordata > Amphibia > Caudata > Salamandridae > Lissotriton > Lissotriton helveticus. The sequence goes on along the minus strand of NC_136057.1, from coordinate 566,743,443 downwards.
AAGGGGCAATATCACGTATATTACACCAGTATCTACCAACTTTGTTTTGGGACCAGGTAACGCTACATCCGTGCTGGGTCATTTTAAAGTGATATTTGCATGACGGGTCTGTGCATTTTATAGAGTAGGTCAGTGCAAATATTGGTGCAAGACTTGAGCCAAATTGCACAGAACCATTGCAGAATTTGCTCAAATCAATGCTAAAGCAACTGTGACTGGTGCACCCTGTGAGACGTGGCCCTGACGCAACTAAAAGCTGCTTCATAACACTAAAGGACAGTTCTACCACAGAAGATATGGTGTACAACACTGACCATTGAGCATAGCACAAAAGGCACCACATACTGTAATTTAAAGGAAACATTTTGGGAACAGGAGTTTCTAAGAATTCTTTTCAGCAAAATTAGTTTCAACTATTTGCTTTCAAGAAAAAAATCCATTATCCAGTTAGCATTTTTAAGCAGCTGAAGACTAGACATCGAATAACAAACAAATATTAGATCATAAACCATTTCAACAAACCTTGTCCAGATAAATTTGCGTCACCCAACAACCGATTTATACTTAAAAATCTGTTTGAAAAATATACTATTTCAGATTATCAAACATGTTCAGCTGACTGACAGCGAACAATGAGAAATAACAAAAGGAGTACTAGTTTCAGAAAGTAGTGACGTCAACAAATATTTTACTTCTCACTCACTGTACAGTCACAGGTGAATGTGCATAGGCCAACTGGTCCAAAATCTTACCAATAAACACTAGTATCAGGGCCGGACTGGCCGTAGCGGGCACTAGGTGTTTTCTCGGTGGGCCGGAAGGGTGAGAGCTCGTTTTTTACCTGTGGGGGCCGGTTTTGCAGCAGTGCTGCTATGTTGGCCCCCTGTAAAAAATCAGCAGAGGGAGTGGGGCCTTCCACTCGCACACCCATACCACTCCGGCCGGTCGAGCTGATTGCCAGATCTGATTACTGTTTCCAGTCCGGTCGTGACCGTCATTATCCCACAGACCCCATGCAAGCAGGGCTGGGCTGGGACAAAATATAGGCCAAACCACAAAAATAAAAGTGGCCTCTATTAGCTAATCAGCACCAAACATTTGCAAATTTAGCCCATTTGGTACTTGAAAAAACATGCTGCTTAAGTATTTTGCAAGGTAGGGGAGGCTGCATGCATTTGTGCTTGCTGTAGTCAATTTTTGTGGTGATATAGGTTTTATACAATCGCCTTTTAACATTTTGATTCAATAAAGGTGAGTGGAAATTGTCGAGGCAATAAAGTTGTGTTCTTCATTATTATCTATGACAGTTCCGAAACTGTTGAATTGTAAGTCGTTTTTAGTGCATGCATTTTTTAATTTATCTAACTTAATAAACCCCATAGCACCACTTAATCTTTTCCATACCATAACTCTTAATACCCCAAACTACCCCTTAACGCTGCCCTTCTCTGTCCCCTAAAAAACACCAATTACCAATTAATGCCACCAATCCCTGAAGCCTAAAACCCCTTACAATACCATAAAGCTACCCCTCCCTGTACCCTAAACACCTCTTACTACTATATAACAATACCCTTCCCTGCACCGTAAAAAATGTTTACTTTCCCAGAACAGTACCCTTCCCTAAAACCCTCTTACTATCGCTTATAGCTTATTGCTACCCTTCCCTGAACCTAAACATTCCTTAACCCCCTTAGTGCTCAGCCTCCCTGAACCCTAAAAGACCATTACTACCCTTAACGTTAAAAATCCTTTACTACGCGTTAGCAGTACCCATCCATGAACCCTAAAATTCCTGAACTACCCCTTAATGGTACCCTTCCCTGATCCCTATGAGCCCATAACTACCCCTTACTGCTACAAATCCCTGAACCCTAGCAACCCTTTACTACCCCTTATCGTTACCCATACCTGAATCCTAAAACCAGGTACTGCTCCCTTCTCCCCATCTCCTTGTCACTGTGAATACTCCTATCTACTTTAGCAGGAGGACCCCTCTCTTCCCTGCTGCCACTACACTTACGTTTGCACTAGAAGGCACAACATGTTTCCATTTATTTTGCAGCCACAACATTTTTGATACAACTATTATCAAGAATTATATTATAAAATATATTACATTATAAAATGATACTCTGCACAACCATGAGAACTAAGATATGGAAGAGGAATCAAAAAAATGCAGGTGCTGACTTAATCACAACCTCTAGTGCCAACCTCCTGCTTCTCCCTGAAGGCCTTCCGATGTTCAAGTTCTGACTAACCACTACTTTAACTTCATGACAATGGAATTAGGCACAGTTGCTCCCTTACAATTGAAGAGAGTCTCCACAAAACACTCAAAACCATGGTATGATGGTAGACTCAATGAGGACAGACGATTCGTAAGGTGAATTGAACGCCGATGGAGAACAGCACTGTTAGACCTGGCATCATTGGCGTGAGTCTCCCTTTTTGACGGATTGCCTCCTCTGTTTTGATATGTTTTTGCTGGTTTTATGCTTTGGGCACTGTGCCACTGCTAATCAGTGCCACAGTGGAAGTGCTCCCTATGTTAAATTAATGTACTAATTGGTTATTCCATGATTGGGTTATTTGGTTTATCTGTCAGCCCCTAGTACAGTGCACCATGTGTGCCCAGGGCTTGTAAATCAAATTGTGCAGGTGGGCTTGCAGCACTGGTTGTGCCACCCACAGGAGCAGCTTGTAAAGTGTGTCTCAGGCCTGCCATTGCAAGGCCTGTGTGCAGTCTAGCACTGCCATGTAGATTTGGCCAAGTGCACCTACTTGTCAGTCCCTAAACCTTCCCTTTGCTTCATATTAGACACCCGTATGGTAGGCCCAAGGGCAGGGTGCTCTAATAGCGAATTACAGCCATTTTCGTTTTTTCAGTATTGAAGGCTACCTGTTCTCATAGGCCAGATTGGGCAGTTAGATTATTACATTCTAATAATCCTAACTGACACAGGGAACACAGTAGAAATTCAAATTTAGTATGCCTGAACTCAGAATAATAAAATACATCTTTTAGTAAAGCTGGTTTTAATATTCTGTGTTTGAAAATACCACTTTTGGAAAGTAGGTATTTTCTTGCCTAACTATCCAGGCCTGCCTCTGCTGGGTAGTGTATTCCTTGTCTGGGTTTGTGAGTGACAGGGCTGGGGAATTCCAGGAGACAGGCTGGGGCAGCCCAGTGGTGAACAGAGATATCTGCATCTAGATGGGAGCGAGGAGTTGCACTGGGACCTGAATAGTGCTGGGTCTTCCCTCTACATTGCTGGCTCCACCCACTGTCTGATGTCTCTGCCCTGCACTGTGAAAGGAAAGGAGGAATCATGTCAACAGAGTGCTCCAGAGCTGTATCTTCTCTCCCCTGTGCTGGCTCCACCTCCTGTGGGGCGGCTGATGTCTCTGCCCTGCACTGTGAAAAGAAGAAGTGAGTCATGTAAACAAAGTGCTCAGGAACTGGTTTGGACTAGGCAGAGGCCTCTCTGCCTTCAGAGAAGAAAGGATTTTGAGGTATAAATATTGGGACCCTGATCCCAAGAAATTAGATCACTTCTGGAACAAGAAACCATGCTGCCAAGGAGAAGAACCAAGGAAGCTGCAGGAGTTGTACTGCCCCTCTGCCAGTGTGCTGTTTGCTGGGTTGGCTTGCAGTGGTTGCTTCATTGCCAAGGGAAAGGAGAAGGAACTTTGTAAGGACTTTCATCTACAGAATATTCTCCAAGGGCTTGAACTGTGCTTGCCTCCTGCTGAAGTCTCAGGGATAAAAGACTTCACCTCCAGCTCCCTCCTGAATTTCCTTGCTGGGAATTCTGACTCCAGTCACTTGCGTGCTGTTGGGAGCTGGAAGAGCGACGCATCGAGAAGAAGCGTTTTGGCGCCGCAGCTGAAATCATTGCAACGCCGGAGAAGTGAGCCTTCTCCGCATCTCCATGGAAGTGTGTGTTCATCGAAGCTGCCTGCTGTCGCATCACCGGAGAAGCGTGACGCCATCGAGAGAGTCACCATCGCATCACCGGTGAAGCGTGTCACAAGGCCTGTCGGGGCTCCAAAGTACAGAGTCGTCGCAAGGCTCCCAGGACGTCATTGCATCGTCATCGCATCGCTGCATCAAGGGCGCCATCTTCTCGCATCGCAACTGGATCATAGCATCGCATCAAGCCACCATCTTGCGCACCGCAACGGGCCCGCAGGCCGAGAATCTACACATCACCTCCGCACCGGTAAGGCTCACGACGAGTCCCCTACTCTGCGCAAGCATTGAGGCAAGACGCAACCGTTCCCCTGGGTCACGTAACCGACGCATCTCCTCTATCGCAAGCCTTTTGTTCACTTTGCGTTACGCATCCAGGTACTTTGTTGAGAACTTTGTCGCATTTTCCAACAACTTGAACTAAGAGACTTTAATCATCTTTTAAGTAATCTTAAGTGTAGTATTGTGGATTTTTGTTGTTTGTGGTCTTGTGTTTAAGTCTATATAAAGAATACTTATTTTTATAAAACCTGTGTTGTGTCCATCTGTAGTGTTTTCACTGTATTACTGTGTATATTCACAAATGCTTAACACACTGCCTCTGAGATAAGCCTGTCTGCTCGTGCCAAGCTACCAATGGGGTGAGCAGGGGTTATTAAGGAGTGTAATCCCCTTATCCTGACTTAGAAGTAAGGGTCCCTATTTGGACAAAGGTGAATACCATTGCCAACTAGAGACCCCCAGATCTAACAAGCACCATCGCCTGACCACCTCAAGCTGCTAAGAACCACGAGAAACTTCAACTATAGAAAGATCAGACGATCAAAAGCAGACTTTTTCAGAAATCAATTAGAGCAAGCCAAGAACCAACCCAAAAAACTACTTGAACTAATCAGAACACAATCTAATGGCATACCTTGCCCCCCTTAATCCAGGCGCACTACCCAACTGCAAAGAATTTGCCTCCTTCTTCACTATGAAGACAGAAAACTTAAAGATGGAACTAGTTAGTGACTTAATAACTCATACTGACACTCACATGGACATTTTATCTCCCACTCCAGGAACCTCAATCGTATGCTCTCCAAGGTTTGATCTAAAAAATAGCACCTCATGGTACTCCTTCAAAACTTACAGTGAATATGCAATATTAAAGGCACTCATGGCTTTGAACCCTTCCAACCACTTCACAGACCCTCTTCCCGCAAATTACCTAAAAGACTTCATATCACTCTTACTGCCACTATGGACCAAGATTATAAATACCACTTTACTTCAAGGAGTCATACCAGAAATCATTACATCTTGGCAGATATCCCCATTCTAAAGAAGCCAATGGCTGACTTCAAGGACTTAAATAATTACAGTGCAATATCCAACATCTCAACTCTGACCAAACTCTTAGAAAAATGTGTTCACATACAGCTTGGCAACCACATAGACCATTTCAACCTGCTCAATCAATACCAATCCAGCTTCCGTGACGGGGACGGTACTGAATCTGCCATGATCCACATAGTAGATGACACACTAAAAATCATAGACCAAAATAAAGCCTGTTTGCTTATCTTTCTCAACCTATCTTTGGCCTTTGACACCGCCAAACACGCCAATTTGCTAGTCCTTGGCTGTGAGATCTTTCCAATTGATTAAATTTCCTATAGCTACACAACTCTACTCTTCATATCACATCACACAACCCACGAGTAAATGATCAGACTATTTACATTTTATTCTATTGTTCTCACCTTTGTGTTAAGTGTTAATTATACATTTATAAATGCAGAGTATTCACTAAAATTCATGGCTAAACTATTGTTGTGGGTTGATGTGTATGCATGCATATTAGAGAAAAATTAATACTTGCCACAGTAAATTACTGGGTCTACACTGTCCATGTCGTAATAGTTACTGATTACTGTACCTACACAGCACTTTTGTTACACACTAATTATACAGATTAGTCATGCATTAGTCATCTCTCTATTATGCTCGTATTACACTTGCTTCACATCAGGAGGTGACCTGCTATGTTATTTAACACACAGCTCAAGCTCTGCTCGGTTTGTGGAAGGTGCTGCTGTGCAGTCATTGGTGATAAACCAAGAACCTCTGGGATTCCTTCAAGCGATTCATAAAAATCACCTTCAAGACCAAGGCTAGGTTCATCCACGCTCTTGTTAATTGTTCAGTATAATCTACCCTTCATACCAGGTAAATATGGTGGTCCTACTTATGTCGTGCTAACAATGGCATCCACGCTCACAACGTATGACCGCACTGCCACGCTTTGCCTTTCCATTCATCCAGGCTCCACAGGCTCATCAGAGCACTAAGATTAACCCTCTTCTCTGCATATGATCTGGAAGGTGCATGGCCTTGGGTGCACACTTTTTATTTAAAACCAGTGGCGGGTTCTCCACCAAGACAGAGGAGCGTCACCCCACTGCTTTGCAGCAGTGAAAAAAAAAAGGAAAAATAAAATTATAATAACTCAAGGTTATTATCATTTTATTTTGTCCTGCTGCTGCAGCTTTGCAGGGTGGGGCGGGGTTGCTCTGACGAAAGGAGCAGGGGGAGTGGTGAGCACACTTGGTAAGTGTGCATGAATGTTTGGCTGTCTGTCTCGGGCTGGCCAAACATTCATGTGCATTACAGTCTGGGTGAAGAACATGCCCAGGATCCCATTCCCTGGCTCAGCGCTGAACACACGGAGCTCAGACCAATTACAACCCTGCATTGCAGCATTGTGATTGGTTTAGGGGATCCTGGATGAGCTTCCTGTTCTGGCGGTGCTGAGGGACAAGGAGGAGAGACAGAGAAGACACGCAGCAATAAGGCAAGGTTTTTATTTCTTAATTTAGATTCCCTTAAGCCCCGCCCCACCCCCTCACCACTCCTGATCTGTGTCGGTCGCCACTATTTAAAACCCATGTTTTTAAATCAGAAACTTTACTGCCTTGTATGGGGCAGTCACTGTGAGACCAGCCAGACAGACCACAGTGAAGTCTCGAAGCTGGCCCCACCACATTCTAAAAGGGCTAAAGAGTTGGAAATTGAACTATATAAAAATAAGAAAATCGATAAACCAATTAACACAACATAAAGTACTTATTTTCATGAAGTAATCTTGTGATTTTCATGCACAGAACTGTCAAACTCGTAGAGAGTGTGTCTAACTTTAACACAATGGAGCTCTGTGGGTGAAAAGGTATACAAAGAACCTGAGCGGAACTCAAAAGCAAATTTATTTACGTTCTTGCATGAGTAACCCATGTTGGAGTCTTAATGAAACTGTGCAGTTCCCTGGGAACATGTGTAAAGAGAATGATTTATTAAGGACCACAAAATAAAGAAACAGATAGCCTAATAATTAAAATGTAGAAAAAAGTGTGTACTCTATCAGTTGTTGAACAACCTTTGACCTTTTTCAGCGATTTCTGATTACCGACAGGTGTGCAACCCCCTCTCCCCCAGAAGACAATAGTGAGTTGTAATCCTTTCTGTTTATGACTCTTATCACCTCACTCAGTATGCTGCCCAATGACGTTTTAGCTCAATATTTACTAAAGATTTTTGCCTCGGGCACAGCACGAATGCTGTGAACAAGCCAATCTAGGGCTGCAGAAAATTGCAGGAATACGTTAGTGCCAGGCCCGACTCAGTGGAGCCATTGTTTGATCTTTCCCAGGTCAGCACTAGGTTGACTCTGTTAACAGGAAGAGAGTATGGTAACGCTGGAAATTTTCCTTCCTGAACAGGTAGGTAGTCTATTGCTTTTTTTGTCCGCTTGCGTTTGGCTGTTTTTCACAGGAACTTTACTCACAGAAAATTATACACGTGATGTGGGTGGGTGATTTGATGTGGGTATTCTTTAAAATCACAAAATAATGTACTCTGCATTTAAGCATTTAGTTCAAGTTGTTCTATTTGAAATCACAATTTCCAAAGCCTAAAACTTTTTTTTTTAATGTAACCTGCACAAACAGGTACATGCATCATTGTTGCCGTTTGCGATTCCTTAATTGCGAAAATTAGGAAATCCCAATTAAGGAATCGCAAACGGCAATGCATCAAAAAATCACATTTTTTTTAGCGGTTCCTTACTATTCCTTAATTGCGATTCACAATTTGCGAATCGCAATTAAGGAATCCCTTCCCATTCATTCCTATGGGCCAGAAGGCCCATAGGAATGAATGGGAAGACTATCTCAATTTGCGAATTGCAATTAGCTAATCGCAAATTGAGATTGCGATTTCAAGGGTGCAGGGGTGTCCAAAGGACACCCTGTTGCACCTCTGAAATCAATCTATGCACATATGTGTGTGCACAACATGACAGTTTGAAAAAAGCACAAAAATGCATTTTTTAGATTTTTCGCAAATTACCATGAGGTCCTACCTCATGGTAATTTTTTCCCTCCTAATTGCGAATTCGCAATTTTTAAAGATGTCATGCATTGCATTTAAGGAATCGCAAATTTCGATTCCTTAAATGCAATCGCATTTTTTGAAATCGCAAAAAATAGCAATTTCTTGTATTTTTGTTTGCTGCATCCCAAATAGTGATTTAGGAATCGCAAACGGACGATTTTTGCGAATCGCACCGTTTGCGATTCCTAAATCGCTTGATGCATGTGGCTGTTAATGTCTTTCTAGCATTGTGAAAAAGGGGGGAAATCCTCATGGCGTCCCTTTTTAGGTGGAGTATGGACTTGAAGCCCGGCCCATTCTCCGCCCATATTTGTCATTAGCTTGTGTCATTGTCCTTCCTAAATGCTGGCTTAGGATCCGTTATTTGGCTTGTTAATCCCTCCTTAGTACCACCTCGTCTTCATTTGTAACCTCCCATGAGTACTGGCCCTTTTACTTCAGCTGCTACAATGTACGTCTTCTTTAGTCTGTATGCACTATTTTTTTTACTGAGTTTCTTACTTTAGGAGGGTCAAGCATTTGGAATGTAAGAGTTTAAGCTCTTGGCATTGTAATTTACAATGCCAATAGCTCAAACTCGTGTAAATGAGAGACCTATTGCATTGCAGATCCTTGTTTATTTTTGGAGAGAAAGTGATGTCTTTTTCAGGAAGGGACCCTGCCTGTGTTATCTCAGAGAAGTGGACACACACATGCTTGAGAAGCACCTCTTGATGCAGCACAGCGGGAAGCAGAGGGTGCGCTTTCACACACACAACAAACACACGTAGATTCGTGGGGGGGTGTTTGGGGAGTTAGACCCCCCTAATAAATGTGTTTTCTGATAAATAATTGGATGCAGGTGCCTTCTGTCGCATATGGTGAGGTGTCTGTCGGGTTTCACCACAAACATTTTTACACACAGACAAAAACGCACACACACTATCTCTGTTTGAAAAGACTTCAAAAATGTTGGTTATTTAAAACAATAATGTGCTTTCTCTCACTAAGTCCCCCTACCGGTTCGCATTCGTCTCTCTTTCAGCTACTCTTTAAGCCCCTCTAGTGCACCCTGCTTGTCCTATATTGTACCATAACAATATATGCCAGTGTGATTGTTGGGAACCCCCTCCCCAGTTTTACTGACCAGGCTACACCCCTGCACATATATACACCTGATTGAAAAAACTCAAATGTACGACTATCCATTTTTTTCCAAACAAAGTCGAATAGCGGAAATGATATTTTTAAGGATCTCCACCATTCCTTTACAATACAAGAATCATTGTGAATGGTCCCACTCCTCTACCCTAGGATGCGAGGGCGAATTTGTGACGGTCTCTAGGCATACAGATATCCTGCTACTCACAGTGTTTTTTACATACCCATCTTCACAATTTGGAAGGCATTTTAATGCCTTAACCGCGGCGGTTTTTCCGCCACGGTGCAGGCATTCTATTAGGTGGTTGGGGCTCCGTGGGCCGATGGCCGACGACACAACTAGCGAGGTAGTGCTCCCGTCTGAGCACACAAGGGGTTAAGACAGGTATATTCGTGGTATTAGTGTTGTCCTTAAAGCTTTTTAAAAGTGGTTTTCACAAAAAATGCCATGCTTTTCGGGGTATTCTTTTAGATCCCGCAAAAAAAGGCCCACTGGACCCTGTAGGATGATATACCAATCTTTAAAAGTTGAGTTCCAGCAGGAAAGCCCAAAAACCATTGAGGAGCACACGCTCCTGAGGAAAGCCCAGTTGGACTCCGCCTCTGTCTGTCGGCCGGTTCTGCGCATTCGAGGATTTACTACCCGAAGGGGTCAAGATTGCTTATCGACATTTTGTACCCTTCTATATGAGAGCTTTGTGTATTTTCTGTTATGTATATCTGAAAAACCTAATAAAAATATTTATACAAAAATGAAAATGCTGTGCTTGTTAGACATGTTCTGCTCGAACCAGTGCCTTGCTGGTATCTGTTGTGCATTTTTGATTTTTTACATAAGGTATTTCATCACATAAAATTTTCACTTGAGATACCGACAACCCACAGTAGTTGCAATTTTCCTGAAATATTTCGAAATTACATAAGAAAAATCCACGCTAATAAACGGCCCCACGTATTATCTAAACCCATAAATGTTTACACTGCTGTTTCTTAAGCGTTTAATGTGCAATATATGGAAACTGGGCTTGAACATGATTGTTCACACTGTAATAGCATGTATTAAGATATTGGTGTGAGTGGGCTTTTGAAAGGTGTAGTAGACTAGGTGCATTGTAAATATGCTTTACAGCAGATACATGTTTGTGGCAAGGGATAGCCCGAACCGAACTGATTAATTACAAATATTTCTCTTACTCCTCCTCCAGCCATTACTTCTCAGGTTAAAGCATATAGTGGTCTGTCTCAATGAAATGTAACGAGGCCCCGGGGTCTTCAATGGTTTCAAAAGGTAATGCAAAAATACAAACTGGACTGTATCCAGTACAAGGAACTCCTGTGTTCTGTGGGAGCAGATCCATGGCACTAATGCAAGTCAAATATGTGCCCTAGGCTGAAGAGTGATAGAAGCTAAATTGGCTAAAGCTTTGATTATGTAATTAGGTCATCCACCTTCTGGAAGTGCTCCACTGAACAGATGTTTGCCAAGATTCCCTGATGAAGAAAGGTCCTATTCATTAGAGCAATAATATTTCAAGACACCTTCTGTGGCCTATGTGGGTCACTGGATTCTGATCTAGAATGAATAGCCCCCACCAAAAGACTCCTCGCCAGTGCTATTCTATCTGAGCTTCGCCTCTGCTACGCCATGTGCAGTGCAAACATTCTGCTTACTCACTGAGATGAGCAGAGTTCATTTTCAATGTGTGAAATGCAGGATGTGCCTAAGTCCAATATTTGTCATGCCACTTTAGTATGGGAATGTGAATGAAAGTCAGTTCAAATCCATGTGATTTAAGGGTATGAAAGACCCACTCTTTTTATGAATACTGATCTACCAGCTTGGGTTCACTCTGCAGTCTTTAACCCCTTGCATGCTCATGACGAGCTCAGCTCGTCATGGCCTTTAGAACGCTCGCATGCTGGGCTAATTCCCCTGCTGTGCGAGCGTTCTAAAGAAACAGGTGTGGTCATGACGAGCTGAGCTCGTCATGAGCACACGAGCACTGTGCTGCATGACGAGCTGAGCTCGTCAGGATTACCTGGGGGCTGCGCGCGCCCCCCCTTCCCCCAGCACAGCGGGGGAATGTGCCCAGCAGGGAAGGGGTTAATGTATCCTTGCTGTCCCAGCCTCTGTGCTAAGCAGGGGCAGCCATTACGAAAACCTTTTCAAACTCATGTATTGTTGAAACTTTGAATGCAGAATATATATATATATATATATATTCACAGAAAAAACCATAGGTTATAGACCATATATAGTTAGGAATTAGCATTTACAAAACCTTGAAAATTCACTGAAAAAACCATAGGTTATAGACCATATATAGTTAGGAATTAGCATTTAGAAAACCTTATTTTACTCACACAAAACCATTGAAATTCCATATATAGTTAGTTGCACTAACTATATATCGCGCACCCGCAATCCACTGCTGATGATGTCACATATTACATCATTCATGACATGGTCAGTGACATCACTGATGACATCACTGATGACATCTCAAATGACATCACTGATGACAACATCCAGTGACTGTATGTTTCTGTAAAGTTAAAATATGTCTTAGATATTGAAGAATGAGTGGATGTATAAGTGTCTGGATGAAGGATTTAGTAGGTGCGTGACTGACTGTATGAGTGAGTGATTAAATGTGTCTCACTGAATGCATGGGTTAGTGACTAAACTGTCTTAATTTGTGCATCATTATGTCTGTTGTGATGTAAACTGCTGCATGTGTTGATCATTAGCTATACGAGAGGCTATATGTGTTATTAATTGGTTGCCCAAGTATTTCTATGGGAGATTGAGTTTGTGTGGGGGTGGCTGGAAGGTGTGTGACTCTGTGCATAGATGTGTGAGCAGTTTATTCACTAGGTGTATGAGTTCAAGAGTGCATGTGGAAACAGCTACATGGGCAGTTGACTGTGTGCATGAGTGTATTGATGAGTGAATGGATATCTCAATGCTACATGTCATAGTAAGTACATATGTAAAACACAGTACATGTGAGAGTTGGCATATATAAATAACTGTGCATGAGAGCCACTGAGTGAGTGGTTGTATCGATCATTGTGAACTTGTATCAGGGATTGTATAAGAGAGTAAATATGTGTTAGTATATGTTTCAATAAGTAAGGTGTGTATAACTGTATAGTTGAAGAAATGGAGGTGAGATTGTTTCTTTGCATGACTGACTGGGTGTGTGAGTAACTCCATGGATGAGTGGCAGTGTGTGAGTGTCTGTATACACTGAGTGTATCTAAGGTTATATTAGAGTCTGAAGAGGTTTATCGTATTAGCACAAGAATGATGCCAAATGAGACGTCATCAGTGATGTCATCAGTGATGTCATTTGAGATGTCATCAGTGATGTCATCAGTGATGTCACTGACCATGTCATGAATGATGTAATATGTGACATCATCAGCAGTGGATTGCGGGTGCGCGATATATAGTTAGTGCAACTAACTATATATGGAATTTCAATGGTTTTGTGTGAGTAAAATAAGGTTTTCTAAATGCTAATTCCTAACTATATATGGTCTATAACCTATGGTTTTTTCAGTGAATTTTCAAGGTTTTGTAAATGCTAATTCCTAACTATATATGGTCTATAACCTATGGTTTTTTCTGTGAATTTCATTGGTTTTTTAACAGCTAATATCTGTAGCTGTAAAATGTATTCTTCTTTAAATCCAAAAATATATTTTATATGTTTATGAATAATTTTTTTTTTAAATATTTTTTTTTCTTCGTTCCCGCTTCGCGAATCGGGAAGCTTCCCGTTAGCTGACCTTGATGCCGCGAAATAGACCGCGAGCCGGTAAACGTTTCTTTACCGCAAGTGCCGCGTTAGAAAACAACATCGTGACGCCTCCCGTCCGCATGACGTTTCACGTTGTCGCGTGATACGTCATATGACGTGCTACGTTAGCGAACTGGTACGCGAAGCGAGTCGCAAAGCGCAGGTTTCTGGAAGCAAACCGGGAGGCCCTGCAAAGCGCTTAACGTAAACACAGCAAGTCATGTGACTTGGTAATAACACTTTTCATTGGTTCATTTCACTTTTGGTTTCCTAATGATGTAAGACTAGGTCATATAATCTAAAATGAACACTTTTGATTGGTTGAGAACTCTTGTTTTTCCCAAATGATGAAAATCCCTCCTTCTTTCCTCACTCTGACTTTCATCATTGTGAGAGAAAGACCCTTTGTGATCACTGAGCAATGGCTTCTTTAGTAGCTTCAGCTGGTGCTTCCCCACCACCTCCACCACATCCAAGGAAGAGTGGACCACCTGCTCAAGTTGTAATTCAACAAGAAGAAGAAGAAGAGGAACAGGAGGACGAGCACGAAGAGAGGCAGTTTTTGCCTGAGCAGCCCAGGACGTCTCACCGGAAAGAAAACTTCATTTGGCAATTTTTTTATATTCCCAAAGGTCAGAAAAAAGTAAATGCAAGATACGTAACTTGCCTTATATGTCAAGATAGACTGTCCAGAGGGACCGACAAAAAATACAGTTTCGGAAACTACACAATGCATCGCCATATGACTAGGTGGCATCCTAACAACTACAGTGCTGCACAGTTTCGGAACGACCTAGATAATCTCCCTATTATGGCCAGAAGATCTGTTGTACCGGAAGTAACGGGACCAGAGGGCAGGGAGATGGTGCCAAATATACAAATGAGATTTGGTGATGTAAAACACATCTGCGCATTTTGCGATGGATTCATTTCCTACGGAGAAAAAAGCATCACTCTGATCAACAGAGCTATTGACTATCATATGCAAGTTTGTCCGAAACGCCCAAAATAATAAATACTTCTTTTTTTTGTTTTGTTGCTCCTGTTGAGCCCTTTACAATGAATCGTTTTCATTGCCCCCTCCAAGAAAAACCCAAAAAAATATAAAACTGTTCCGAAAAATTCAAAAACAGTAAAAAAATGTTCAGAAAAATAAAAAAAAAAGTTCTTTTCAGAACTACCTCCCCGTTATTAAAAAATTGGTACAATATTTGGAACTGTGCCAACCTCTATTTCTCTTAGTTCGCTTCCTAGTTCGCTCGCCGGTACGCGAACCGGAAGCGAACCAAAAACAGTAAGTATAAGGGAAGGAAACAGACACTTATGTTAAAAGAAACACAGCTATAAGGGAGTAAACTAGAGATACCATTACCCGTAATCCACTGCTGATGATGTCACATATTACATCATTCATGACATGCTCAGTGACATCATCAGCAGAGGATTGCGGGTTTTTTGGCAACATGCCTTATCCACGGTTTAATAACGCTGCCTTTTGCTTTATATAAGTTTTCAAATTGTATGAAATATATACCAATAGGTCGTTATGAACCTTTAGGTAGTGCTTTTCTTCATGAGGTCTGGTCGCTTCCATACACATACAGATGTTTCAAAGATGATCAAGAAGTTTATCTGAATGGAGAGGAATGCACTGAGACGCCAGATCATTCACTAATGTGTAGGCACATACAGTTACACGGTTCATGCAACAAACACCGACCAAATATGGCTTGCGTGTTGCAAGGCACGCCAGTTCCTGCTATCATCCCCACGTTCAAGTTGTTGGAAAATGGTAGTTATTTGATGCTCAATAATGAAGATTGTTCTGAGTTAATTAAAAGTATTCCTTTTATCGTAACAGTAAGTGAACGGGTTATTTGCTGCAGAAATGTTCTATTTCCTCCCACACATGAACATAGGGAGTTTTCAATCTGGCCACAAATACCAACCTTGGGACACGTTTCAACGGCATGGCAAGAATAAGAGCTCTTTTGTCTCAGAGAGAGGTGGCCTTGAGTTCGGCCCGTGAAACTTTCGTACTTCACATAGCGAACACCCATACAGAGGTGCACACCCTTTTCAATTAAGATTTGCCTTTCAATTTCAGCAACATGTTTCCGACTATCTTTAACGCATCCTCCACAAAGTCCCTGGCACACTTTTTTAAAGTTGTTACCAGTGGTCTCGTGACTTCATTTGAGAAAATCTTTGGAGTCATCCCTGCTTCCTTTCATTGTATTTTCTGCACTCTGGTTCGTAGATTGGCATTTTTACTTGCATTACCAGCGGACGCTCTTGTGCTTTTTTACATTTTTAAATATGGATGTCCCTCCTATGCAACCTCCGACCCTGCAGCTGCTGACACTGTTCCGCAATCGCATGCTAGAATATTATGGCACAATGCCGTTGGCGATATTAAGCACGGCATATGGATTATCTTTTCGGTTCTCCTACTTCACCTGTGTCCAGCCTGTATTTCACTGCCTGACCTGTGATTTCGATTGGGCCATTGATTTGTGTCTCTGCGGACCGGTTTCTCCTGACGTCGACTTTAATCAGCTGATGACTCCTATCATTACTCACGAGTTGGTTTGTCCTGGCGAAAGGATTATGGCTGTGGCATTGATGCATGGACTACTTGGTCCCTGGAATTTACTGGCGGCAGCACAGTCTTTCTTGGAACAGAGCTTTCTTGAAAACCCACCGAGCTGTCCTCTGATGGTGATAGAGGATCCGGTGCTGGGAGAGCACGTATGTTCTTTTCCGCTTTTAAATTGGATGGCTGAACTGTTTTCGGATGAAGACGGTGACTTCCTATTGGAGGCTGTTGCAGCTTATTTTGCATACACAGTTATGTCATAGACCTTTTTCATGTTTGATATGCTGAGTACTAGCATTTCATTGACAATTCATTGACTTATTTGTCAAGTTTTTATTATTTACCTTGCCTATTGGCTTAAGACTCGATAAAGTACTTGGCTGTTTTATTTTTCTTTAGCATTAAATTTTCCTAGTTTTTAATGCTTTACCTTGCGGACCGTCCACATATAAACTTGCAATCTGCTCTCATGAGATGGCACTTCTATTATCTTATTCAGTTCGTTTCCGGATCATGAGGAGGTGTCATCTAGGTCCTGGATATCTTTACACCGTGTTAAGTTAGCATGGGCTCATTACCGGTTTAAACGCCATTTTTCCTTTTTTGCAACTTCTGCACACGACACTTAGTTGTTGCTTTAGCTTTCCACCTAGTAGTTCATCGTGGTTTACATGAGAATAATATGTTATTGGTCTACTATCTGCTTTACTTGTTAAACTATATCTGTACAGCGAGTGCTAAAGTTTCTAGAACAACACGATACAGAATTGTTATGAGGTCTGATCTCCACGACTTCATACTCATAACATAAGTGCAACTTCTGCCAATTCTGGGCATGAGGCGGGTTTTATATTGCTTTGCCGAACACACATACACAACAGTTGATGCGGTTCACATGAAGAGAGAGCTGGTGTATGCTGATGTGATTCCTTCAAATCTAAGACACTAAAGTATGGGCACGCCCTAAACCAACACAAAGAGACCTTCTTAGCAAATAATATAATATGTGTATTAGGGAGGGTGAGATATAAGCAGCCGCGGGCCGTGGAGGGAGTTACGATGGGGCAGGGAGGCGGGGAGGGGGAGAAGCAGGGTGGAGCCCTCTCTACCTTGCCCCTCCCCCTCCCCGCCTCCCTGCCCCACCGTAACTCCCTCCACGGCCCGCGGCTGCTTATAAGTGTTGCTAACTCTTATTCATTTACAGCATGTTAACATACTGTCACCATTCGCTTTTTATGTACTAGTAACTATGCTGGTAATTTTGCTACTGATAATATGTGTACTTGTATTCTCCACCCTGCTTCTCCCCCTCCCCGCCTCCCTGCCTCACCGTAACTCCCTCCACGGCCCGCCGCTGCTTATAAGTGTTGCTAACTCTTATTCATTTACAGCATGTTAACATACTATCACCATTCACTTTTTATGTACTAGTAACTATGCTGGTAATTTTGCTACTGATAATATGTGTACTTTTATTATCTAAGGTACTACGCCTGAGAAGACGGCATTAGTAAATAAACATTTCAAATACACATCTGTTCTTCTTAACTCCATGTTCTGGGTTCTAAGAAATCTATAACGACCGACTGTTCATGAGTTCCACGTATCCTGAGGTACTATAAGTTCATATTCTGGATTGTCTAAACATTGAGAGTTTGTTATATCCAATGTGACACTGTACCTAGCTTGCTAAGGAGTTTTTGATTACTAACGTGAGTTTTGGGACACCCTAATTCGCCGAGGTTCCAATCCTCTGTCCACAGTTCTGTGTGAGAACAGAAACCCTGCGACAGGGGCACCCCCGACCCTTGCTGGAGCTTCATCACACTTGCGATACAACTCCAGCAATGCGCCACCTTTACGGCACAGATACATCACGCATCTGTGCTGTTTTTGCCCCATGATGCGCCGCATTGTAAATGCAGCACACCATAGGTGACGGAACAGCGGCACAGAATGACTAACACATCCCTGGTGATGCGCCAGTCATCATAAATGTATCCCTATGCTTCTTATCTTGTTAGAGATGAACCGCCATATGTATCATCAAAGTTATTTGCATTTCCTAAATAGCGAACTTTAAGGAATAAATAGTGATTCTTTACCATTCCTAGTTTGCGATGAGCTATTTGCTAATTAGCCGAATGTAGCCCAATGAAGCCCAATGTAGCCCAATGTAGCCCAAAGATGGCCGCCAGACACACAAAAAAACAAATGTAGCCCAAATATCAGCCAGATGTAGCCCAACTATAGCCCAGTGACAGAATGACCAATCAGCTTCGCAAACCTCCGTTACGCGAAGCGGAGCGCTGTTACAGATATATATCTTTTTTTGAACGTTAATTTCTCAAAATCCACTGGAGCACATATATTGAGACCTAGCAAAGGCACATCGGGCTACCAGTCCCTAATATTTTGCCAAGTTTCGTGCAAATCCATTCAGCCGTTCAATTATTATTATTATTATTTTTTTTTGCCCCGCGGGGCCCTTTTAAAACCTCCACATCAAACCTAGGGGGTCAGCGAGGATCTACTATGCCCCCTTATAGTTATTTCCCCCTTTGTTTTGACCTCCTCTTGTCTCTCGATCCTACCGAGAGACAAGATGGCGGCCGCTACGGACTGTTTGGAATGTTGACAGACGCCGGAGAACCAATCAGCTTCGCTTCACAAAGCTCCGTTGCGCGAAAAGTCCGCGAACCAGTGCGCTGCCCGGTCCGCTGTTACAGATATATATCTTTTTTTAAACGTTAATTTCTCAAAATCCACTGGAGCACATATATTGAGACCTACAAAAGGCACATCGGGCTACCAGTCCCTACAATTTTGCCAAGTTTCGTGCAAATCCATTCAGCCGTTCGGGCTAAAAGTGAGGCCACCCGCCCTATGGAAAACTCAATGTTAAAAACACGTTTTGGGACCCCCCTTTTTTCTCGGCCCCCACTGGACGAACCCCCCCCAAATTTTCAAGGGCTGCTCAGAAACAAAATGTGCCATTTTCCTGAAAATTTCAGCCAATTCCGTCCACAAACGCCAAAGTTATTAGACATAGAATTTTCAAAAAACCCATAGAGAAAAAATCCTAACTATATATACCTACTGGCGACCGCAAGTAGGTAATATATATATATATATATATATATATATATATATATATATATATATATATATATATATACATATATATACAGAAACATATATATATACATATATACACACACACACACACACACATATATATATATACACACACACACACACACACACACACACACACACACATATATATATATATGTACATATATATATATATATATATATACATATATAAATAAACAATCCGAAATTCACATATCTAGTCAGACACAAAAGAGAGAGAATGCATTTGTGGAAGATGAACATTTGTTTGTACATTTACCTCATAACAAAGTCGAAATGTGTTTTAATGTTAACATAAAAAAATTCATATCAAAATAGTGGAGCGAGAGAATGCGCTTTTATTAAAAGTAAGAAAAGTTAAAGAGCTCCTTATTTCTGCATAAAGCTCCCAACTATACTATTCTTTCACTACTAGGCCCGAACACTTTTTGGATTCTTTCCTATCCCTATAATAAAATTAATACTTTTTTGCAAACACTAATCTAACATCATAACAGAACTGTAGAACTTGACGTCTTTGTCAAATGTGTTGTTTGCTGCAAAATGCATTTCTGACTTCATTATATTTTAGATTGCTTACAATGAACAATAAATTAATAAATTAAGGAAAATGCTTAGCATAGGTTTAAATTCTATGATCTCACTAGGATATGCTAGATAGTAATGTTTAATTTAATAGAATTGTTACACACTGGGACACTTAACAGATACCAGAGTATGCTTGCAAAGGTTCTCATGAGAACCTTCCTAGATGTATCTTTTTATAATACCATGTAGCCACATTCAAATAACTAAATTTCGACATGGATGTTTACAGTGGGAATCGAGAAAGAAGACTACGAACCATCAGAAGTTCCTTTCCTATCGGTTAGAAATAATTCAACAATTATAGTTTGCAACGTTTTGTACTTTCTATATAGTACATGTTCCTAGCTAGAGAGGAAAGGCATTCTATGCACCTCTACACTGACATGTCCCATAGCACTTTGTTGTGCTATCCCCAATTGCCATAAGCTACTGCTAACATTGATTTCATTGTTTTCCTTACGCTTTGTGAGGAGACTTTCTATCTTTATGCCAATCCTAGCTACTGCTGTGATTAATGCATTTAACTTGTTTTAACACTTGCTACTGCAGCGGTTAGGAAACTCAGTTGAATTTCCAGAACTACTCTTTATGGGGAGCTCGACCCTTTCATAGTTATTAGTCTTTTGCTTTAATTCTACTTGCTCTTTTCCAAAAAGAACTCTTTATGGGTACTCGCTAGGACAGGTCAGGTCTTAGATTAGGATAGAGACTCATTCCTTTATGGCACATGCTGTTATTTTGTTTGCTTGTTCTAACCAAAATGTTCTCGATATTTCTGTAAATGGATTTATTTGACTAATCTGAATAAAAAGACAAAAATTCAGACTAATCTCTTGAAGAGAAAATAAACTTTTAAAACTTCATCAAACCTATCATTATTGACTGAACATCAAATGCTGAAGCCAATATTTGTTTTAGCAATGTGTTTGGCTTGTGCTCCATTCTAATACCGCAGTTCGGGCTGGATTGTTCCCGTGAGGCGCAGGGCCAAGACTGATTTGCATACGGCTAGGTCCAAACTGAGGTTTTTTATTTATTTTTATTTATTTGTGCAATTTTATATAGCGCGAACTTTACCCGAAGGTGTCAGAGCGTTTTACATAAGATCCAGTTGAAAACATAAGGACTAAGGGTTACATGCGTTAAAAACATTGCAAATTTTTGCTTTACATAAGAACCAGTTGAAAACATACTGACTTAGGATTACATGCGTTACAAAAAAGGTACCAACAGAAAAAATTGCAAATGTGCAAGAGATAAAGTCACACAAGGAGGAGATACAAATGGATATACTCTAGGCATATACTAGTGATATCTCTATCTATATAGGGAGGGGATACACATGGATATACTCTAAGAGTCACATAGGAATGGTAGAGAGCACAGCGGACTACTGCATATACTAGTGATTAGAGTTATCTCTATATACATAGGGAAGGGGTAAGACTGGATATACTCTAAGAGTCACATAGGAATGGTAGAGAGCATAGCGGACTACTGCATATTCTAGTGATTAGCGTTATCTCTATATACATAGGGAAGGGATAAGACTGGATATACTCTAAGAGTCACATAGGAATGGTAGAGAGCACAGCGGACTACTGCATATACTAGTGATTAGAGTTATCTCTATATACATAGGGAAGGGGTAAGACTGGATATACTCTAAGAGTCACATAGGAATGGTAAAGAGCATAGCGGACTACTGCATATTCTAGTGATTAGAGTTATCTCTATATACATAGGGAAGGGATACACATGGATATACTCTAAAAGTCACACAGGAGACTAGTTGTTAGAGTTATCTCTATATACATAGGGAAGGGATACACATGGATATACTCTAACAGTCACATAGGAGACTAGTCGTTAGAGTTATCTCTATATACATAGGAAGGGATATGACTGGATATACTCTAAGGGTCACATAGGAATGGTAGAGAGTACAAAGGTCTACTGCATATACTAGTGATTAGAGTTATCTCTATATACATAGGGAGGGGATATGACTGCATATACTCTAAGAGTCACATAGGAATGGTAGATGGTACAAGGTCTACTGCAAATACCAGTGATTAGAGTTATTTCAATATGCCAAAAAGCAGAGTTCCATAAGTGTGGATGCAGTCACAGCACAAAGGGAGGGTGGGAGGGATGAAAGGGTATGGAGAGAAGGGAAAGGAGAAAAGGGAAGAAACATTAGAGGATCATCCAGGGGGAAAAGGGTTAAAGGACGAGGGAATGGAAGGAGGGCCAGAGTCCAGAGAAAACTGTCCGAAATCAGCAGCAAAGTGTTGGCCAGGACAGAACAAAAAGTCCAGAAGTCCAGGAGAGAAGGTGGGAGCCCAGGTGGGAGATGAAACTGGAGGCCAGCCGCAGGCGCGTCTCCATCTTTGAGAGCTTGCGGTCATCCGGCTCGGTGGGGGTGAGAGTGCACAAGGTGGTGAAGGCCGTGTTGACACTGTTGGTGCGGTCACGTGTTGGCCGTGAGGCGCTGCCAGGACTCCGGGAGCAATGCAGCCTTGCACAGCACATTCAGAACACTGGTGCCATGCAGGGGGGGAGGGGTGAGTGATCCGGAGATCCGGCCCGTGTTGCAGGACCACAGGGCATTCCGGTAATGGCAGTGGCCCCAAATCGGCAGCAGGTCGGGTGGCCGGCCAGACAATCTGAGAGAGGGCCGCAGGATAAACAAGAGGCCGGAGAGAAGTTGGGGCGAGCCCGAGGAAGCGACGATCGCCCTCCGAAAGTCGCCGCCGGCCGCCATCTTGGAGTCAGGCAGGCGCTGGGAGGATTCCCTCAGTAGCAGGGGCGGCCTTAGGCATGTGCAAGCTGTGCACCTGCACAGGGCCACCAAACCCGGTGGCATGGTGAGTAAACAAACAATGGGTTAAACCCCAATCTGTGACTGAGGTTAATGTTTGCATTGTTCATCATTCAGTACATCACCTGTTCTTTTTGTTTTTGTCACTTTAAGTGGGAAGGGTATGCCCAGACGTGGGTCCCGTGCTCACTGTGTCACTGGATTCAAGCTAGCTTGGCTGAGTAGGGGTTATACCCTGCAACTAGTCCCAGGATGCTTGTTTCGATCCAGGGAGGACCTGGCCTGGCAGTTCGGGCTAGACTGTTCCCATGAGGAGAAGGGTCAAGAATGGTTTGCCTATGGCTGGGTCCAAACTAGGATGGTGTGGTGAGGAAAAAAGTGATGGATTACACCCAGCTCTGTGACTGGGGGTGAACATTTGCATTGTTCAGCATTCCATCCATCATCTGTTCTTTTTGCCATTGTAATACGGTGGCAAAGATTTATCGACCAGAAGAGGCGGGAAACTTAGAGGTTCGCTTAGTAAATTTAGAGTAGAGCAATTCAAAACATTTGGATGAGATTTCCGAGCTTTGCCCATTTTATACGTTACATCCTAAAAACAATCTCAACCTCTGGAGCAATGTTTTAGTCTTACCAGCAAAACATGTGCATCATGCTTTTACATGCTTTCATTGGAAAGTTATCCATAGCACACACTGGAACATAAAAATGCAGATTTGGGGGCAAATTCGCTGTATGCTTTGCTCACCTTGAGGCTGCAATATTCTTGCCTAGATATGTAGGTGCAGAGTCTAGAGATGACAGTTTCATTTCTGAAAGGCTTCAATGGAAGGGGTGAAGATACCCATGTGAGTCCGGGAGGCTATCTGCTTTGTATCAGAGGTTTATAATAAACTAATGTCTCTGAGAGACTCCCAGAGCAAGTGTTTGTTCAGTCAGATGTCATGCCAGCATCTCGCGCCCATAGAAGGCCTTCAGGGCTGGAGTGGAATCAGCCAAGTCAGATCAGTGCCTCTGGCCAGCAGGTCAGGAGCAGATGCAGACTACTGCATTCTGGATTAACAAGTGAATCCCTCACACATATTAAGAGTATGTTTGAAGTGAATACCAAGTAGGTAAAGTCACCAGAAAGAACAGCAGTAGACATTTCCAATTAGTCTCATGTTAAATTAGCATCTCCAGGAAGCCTTGGAGCCAGACCAGAGTCATTCACATAGTAGGCTTGGTATAATACTAAGTAAGAAGTGAAATCTTCATATGAAAGGTTTGCATGCAGGTTCCTTTCAAATATATTCAATGAAAATGGAGCAGTGTAGTTTAGAATTTGGAAAAATGTAGGAAGGGTTCTCTAAACACAAGCTTCTACTACACGTTTAAAGCAGGTTTATAATCAACATATATGTTCATTTAAAACTAGAAAATACCTATGCCTTTAGAGAAGAATCAGTCTTTGTCAACTTCAGGGAGTAGGCTATGACCATGACAACCACCTTGGAATGAGATGTTGACTGATCGCAAGATGTCAATTTTGCAACTAAAGATATGGGATTAAATTCCAGCTTCCCTACTAACCAAAATTGTGTGAAAAATCATATATTTCTATGCTGTGACCCTTTCCTTTTTCAAACTTGGTGAACATACAAACAAAGAAACAGCAGCATTATACAATATGAAAAATTTATACCATTTTATTCAGACTGGAACCTCCTAAAGATGATTACATTTGTGGTTTGATATTAAGAATAGTTGTGTGAGTTTTTTTTTGCAAATCACTTGAACCATTGTTCATGCTTTACATTTCTGCCTGGGATTTAACCTGCAGGTTAGAGACATATCTGGACAGCAAGAACTTAATTCAGCAGGAACACATTGTGAAATAAACAAAGACGGCCTGGTACCAGCTCTTTCCTCTACAGAAAGTCAAACCATTTCTTCAAAAAGTGACTTCAGAACTACTTTTCAAGCCTTCATACTCTTGCATCTAGATGGTGGTAATGCTCTACTCTGTGGCATCCTAGACTTCACACCAGCACCCCTTAGGGGCCTCCAACACGCTGCAGATGTCTCAGCTTGGGCCTTAAGAAATATGATCAAATCACTCTATATTCATGGCACTCTGCTGGCTTCCTTTGCTGGCCCACACCATCTTCAAAACCAGCTGCATCACTTACAAAGCCACCACGACCAGCATTCCTCATTTATGTGGCAGACAGGCTCACCATTTCTGATTGCTCTTGGATTACCTGCAGACAGGACACCGTCACACTGAAGACTAAGAAGTGTAATAAAGAAAAAAAAGACGATAATCGTTTTCCATCTAGGCGCCCAAGATCTGGACCAACATCCCTATACTCATCAGGAACACTACTTCAATTTAGGAAAGAGTTGAAGACTTGCCTCTACCTCACAATGCATTAATCATCCAAAACTAAACTTCCTCTCCTGCTACTCGTTGACTTTATGCTATTTTTTGACTAGATACAGTGTTCCTTGCCTTTTGGCTAGGTTTGCTAGATAGAAATATCACAAACAATCATACATACATCACTAAGCTGTGATATAATCTTATCAAGTTTCCTCTGAACCCATGGTTCTAGAGGTTCCTTGAAACATTTAAACCAGTTTTGAAAAAAAAAAAAAAAAAGAACATAGGCAACAAGATGAGAAATATTTTTTTATTTTATTTGCATATTTTCTTCCTAATACCACATGCTCCATGATGGCTTCAGAAGACATGTGCATTTTAATACATAGAGGAAATTAGCAGCAAATCAGCCGCAAGGAACTATTATATTGCCAAAATGTAAGTAATCTTGCAGGGAATATCTGTGTACATCAGAGGTACAGTGCTATAAAGAGCTCTGTGTTTTGTAAGTCCCATCAAAAGGGGTAGCATGTCCGTAGAGTTAAGGTAGGTGGAAACACAGGGTACCGCTTTAGGTTAAGAGAAAAAATTGAATGTATAAAACAATTAAGAAAAAAGGAAAGTTTGGTGACACTGCTTGGCTTGTGTAAGATGCTAGTTGCTGCCAACTATTCAGGGGACACCCATCTGTTTTGTGCTGCTGTTGTGGAGATGGGGAGTGAATGTCCATGCCAGCAACATGTGGTCGCAGATGCTCATGAGTTCCCCCTAGAAAAAGTCTAACTTGAGTGGCGGCAGTTGACTTTTGTTTATATGGGATTGAAATGGGCCATTTGACTGCCTTGCTGGAAAAATGCATTACGTTACAGGCTATCACAAGATGTAAAGCTCGCCCACAAATGCCCTGGTGTTATGTTCCTTAGCTTCTTATAAACAGCACTGAGTACAAATATGCCCCTAATCACTTTTAGGCACATGGCTTAATATATAATGTGCATCACTTTCACTTCCTGCAATAAAATGTACCTCTAATTTTTGCTCTTTTTGTCTGGAGTAACATGACAGCAAGCATTTTTTACACATACATCTTTCACACCATTTCCGCTGTACAGCTCCAAGAAAGGAAGACATTCCATGGGTGCTGATTCATAAAAGTATTTATGAGTATGAGAAGTAATACTGGCACTCAATTGTATGTACTCTTATATGCCTTTGTGAAATGGCCCTGAAATGTCTACCTCTCTATTAGTAAAAGTGCAAAGAGGGCACACTACATTCACGTTTTACTAATTGTTTGTGAATATGACCCAAATATTCCCATAGGCCTATTTTAGATGTTTTGGGGCAAATACACAATAGCATTTAAGCATACATAAAAGAGAACTACATGTCATCTCTTTTAAGCACACTTAAATATCTGTATGAATCGAGCTCATATGATCAGGAGTGTGCGTATTTGCAATGGTGCTTCCAACAGTGGTGCTGAAACAATTTTCAGAGTGGGGGTGCTGCCATCAATACATCACTAAACTCATAGGGGTTATGAAAAAAAAAGTGTCACACAAAGAACAAGTGTAGCAAATGGAAGACGCCCATTTGGCAAGGGAGAAGTAAGGGTGTAATATGTAGCTGCTGGTGTATTTTGGAGCAAACTGTCACAAATATGTTACGAACATGGTGTGGTAGCACACTGTAATTTGCAACACATTTTCCATAGAAATAGGCAATACATTTGCAAAGACATACAGCTTTACTGATAAAACTATATAAGTCTTAAAATATAATGAGTAGAAATCAGAGAATATTTGTGCATACTCAAGTAAAGTGTCTTAATTTGTTTTGATCCTATCTTTGTTGCCATTACACTTCAGAATTGCACAAAAACATAATTTGAGATTTTCTAACTTCTAGTTTTTTAATATGTGCTCAGTTCATTTATATATAAAGTTTGTTGTGTGTTAGAAAAAATAACTTCATGTTGCCTTTCCTTTCACACCAGCAAGTTTGTCACTTAGTTCATTTTACAAAATCCTTTCCCTTTGCAGTTGGAGAAAGAAAAGTAAACACTAGTTTTCTTGTTAAAAAGGATAAACAGAAATTTGTCAGAAAACACAGCTTGACATCTGACCTCTGTCTTTGAAAGCATAGCAGATGTGACAAGTTAAAAAAGAAAATGTAAAGGCTTCTTTATTGCTCATTCATCTTCGGAATACCAGCATAGTTATTTGGTGGTGTTACAACCCCCCTCCAGCCCCCCTTTACTTCCAGCACCTGCAACCTGAGAAAGGTTTTAGAAAGTTGCTGAAAATCTCAATGTTTTACAGAAAGAACTCGTTTTGCAGGAGAATGTTCTCTAAATACATTTTTGCAAGAAACGTATCTTGCAAGGACATATTTCTATGGACAATTACCCGCCAAGTGAAGATGGGTGCTTTTGAAAAACTCAGGAAACTTTGCAATCGGCACAAAGGTTGCCACATTACCCAACTTTTACGGCTAAGACTGAAACGTAAAACACACAAGATGATGGACACAATAGCAAAACATTCACCCCCAGTCACAGATCTGGGTTTAATCCATTGTTATTTTGCTCACCAAGCTCAGACATGGCCATATGCAAATCAGTCTTGACCCTGTGCCTCATGGGAACAGTCCAGCTCGAACTGCCAAGCCATGAATTCCCTGGACCGGAATCAAGCATCCTAGAACCGGTTTCTGGCTATCAGCCGTCTTCAGCCAGGACAGCTTGACTCCAGTGGCTTAGTGAGCTAGTGGACTGAAACCCACCCCCAAAAGACCAATTCAGTGGTAGTGCCTGGACAGTGAAGAAGGCTGCACTGCCCACTGATTTGAACTGTAGGCCTTCAACTAGACTGGGCTGAAGTGAAGTCTGTTTGATTCAACCCCGATCATATACAGGACGTTGTGTTCTCAGTCGAGGTGTTTGGTATTTCCTCCCAGTGCAAACATTGCCAAATCAACCCACGGCAGTATCGGGGCAAAAAAGATGGAATACGTATGATTATTACATGTCTATATAACTGTTAACAGCAGTTTATAACAACACTTGTGGCTGAATATTCCAGCTCAGTAACCCCCAACAGCAAAGCTGCACAGTGTTTTTATAGCATGTATAAGATCTGTGTGAGTCGGCTACAGAAGGCCGGTCATGTCTTTCTTTCACTGGTGTAAACAATTGGCCACTTTAATGGTTTGCTCTAAAAAGCCACCTTCTGTCACACAAAGGTATTTCCGCCACCTGCCACCCCTCCTTAAGTCGTCTGACAATGTACGTCATGATCCGTAAACGCACTTGTATGTCGAGTGAGGGACGCACCACTTACTATTGGCCCTTTTCCTCAAGGGCGACCGCCTCACCCCTGTGCAGGAGCTGGGGGTCTTGTGTGGGGTCCTGTATTAGCTGCTTTTGCAGCTATCCCTACTGGCAGGTAAAAGGTTTCTTCCCAATGTTACTGTGTCCATGGCAGTGATTGCTATACCGTAGCCAGCACCTGTACAGGTGCCGGTCTTGTGTATTTTTGTAGCGCCTACTATTGGCATCGTTAGCTCATTGATGAAAGAGACATGCGGTGAGAAAAGTGTTGTGCACAGAACCACACATGGTGGTCAAGTGGAGATACCGAGTACTTCACTTCTTTAATTCGAAATGGAGTACCAGCACTTCTCAGCAGGGTCTGAAAACTTTAAAAGCCCTTGCATTACTGAATGTTTGAGCTATTGGCTTTGCATTATTATTAGCAACGCCAAAAGTTCAAACATTCAGTAATGCGAGACCTATTGCATTGCAAATGCTTGTTTGTGTAGTAGACATGACTTATCATAGAACGAATGTAACATTGAGATTTCACGACATTGTAGAGACAATAGAAATGCTTCCAAACATACATCCAAAATAATAAAACCTTTCCCAGCAGCTGTGTCTGACATTATTACCATTACTCGGTTTAATTCTTGACATGTTAACATCAGCGGTTGAGGGAATGCTGCTCTCTGCCTTTTGAGATCATTTTGGGGTCTGCTAAGGTCTGGGCTCTGTTTATTGTATTGCATTCTTACCAAGTGACTGTAATGTGAGCCCTCTGTTGTTGTAACCTTTGCTGGTAGCAAGTTAGCCATTGACGTATGGACTCCCTGCCGGGTGTCCACATGCTTTTAATTCTTGCACACAGTTCCCATCCAGGGCGCATTTTTCAAGGCCTAGCATCAATATGGGGTCCAGATTGTCAGCTGTGCATGGGCCATCGGCAAGCCCGGCCTCTCTCCACAGGATCATGTGGAGCGATCTTCTGAGCTAAAAGCCTCCACAGGGGGATCAGAAAACAGAAAAAAATCACTTCCTAAACAAGTCCAGTCCAGAAAACACAGGCTTGACAGTATGGATGCCATGGCTCTGGGAAGGACGAGTTGTAATATTCAATGCAAGGGTGAGATGCATGAGCCCCCCACCCCTCGCGGGAAGATTGGCTTCTGCCCTGTATCACCTCGGTCACCTGCCATGTTCGTCATATAAGGCCGCAGTTATTTCAAAATTTCGTCTAGAGCAAATACCTATTGTTTTCATGACAGTTTACTTAGATGAGGCAGGACCCCCACCTAGTCACAATGCAGAAGGACACTTCAGCTTTTGTAGTGGCTCTGATTAAATGTAGAAATACAGGGACACTGGTATCGCTGAAGTGCAGTTTATAAGCCGTATTACTCTTAATGCAAAACAGATGAAGATGTCATACCTGTATTTTATAAAGCTTTTTGGAGAGATGTTGCTCATTTTCAGGGTAATTAATTTGCGAACAGGGACCTACTCTCCTTGTCTAAGGCTTTACAGCACTTCACAGCACTTCCTTTTTGGTTTACTGTAACATTTCCCGTAAGGCCCTGTTGGACTTGGCTCTTTTTGCAGGGTCATCCCTGAACTTTTTGCCTTCCTCCTGTATTTTGTCTGAACTGTTTTTGTTGGTTTTATGACTGGGCACTTTACCACTGCTGATCAGTGCTAAAGTGCTATGCTCTCCCTATTGTAAATTGATGTATGGACTCCATGATTCGCTGGTTTGGTTTACTTGTCAAACCCTAGTACAGTGCACTGAGTGTGCCCAGGGCTTGTAAACCAAATGCTGCTGGTTGTGCCACCAACAGAAGCACCCTATAAAAGTGTGTCTCAGGTCTGCCATTGAAAAGCAGTCCTGTACTGCCATGCTGACAGGGCAAGTGCACCCACTTGCCAGTCCCTAAACCTTTCCTTTTCTGCATATTAGTCACCCCTATGGTAGGCCCAAGGGCAAGGGTGCGTTGTAGGTAAGAGGTAGGACATGCTGTGGTGTGCGTGGCATGTCCTAATGGTGAATTACAGCCATTTTCGTTTTTCACTATTGCAAGGCTACCTGTTCTCCATAGGCCATTATGGGCAGTTTGATTATTACATCTTATAATCCTAACTGACTCAGGGAACTAGGTAGAAATTCGAGTTTAGCATGTCTGAACTCAGAATGATAAAATACATTTTTTAGTGAAGTTGGTTTTAACATTCTGTGTTTGAAAATACCACTCTTAAAAAGTAGGTATTTTCTTATCTAACCATCCAAGCCTGCCTCTGCTAGGTTGTGTATTCCTTGTCTGGAGTTTGAGCGACAGGGGCAGGGTATTCCAGGAGACAGGGTGAGTCAGCACAGGGCTCAATAGAGAGATCTGCATGCAGATGGGAGGGAGGAGTTGCACTTCGGACCTGAATAGGGCTGTGCCTTCCCTCCACAATGCTGGCTCCAACTCCTGTGGTGCGTCTGATGGCCCTTGCTTACACTGTGAAAGGAAAGGAGTCTTGTCAACAGAGTGCTCCGGTACTGACCAGAACTGGTTTGGACTAGGCAAGGGCTTCTCTGCCTTCAGAGAACAAAGAGAAAATGAGGATTAAAGGGGGGGCCCACACCCCAGAAATTTAGATCACTTTTGGAAAACAAGAAAAAACCTTTGCTGAGGAGAGGAACCAGAGGAACTGAGGAAGAGACTATCCCTAAGCTGAGTGCTGTCTGAGGGATTGGCCTGCAGTGGTTGCTGGACTGCCAACAAAAGGAGAAAGGACTTTTGTGCTACTTTCATTAAACTTGTGAAGGATCTCCAAGAGCTTGAGATAGAGCTTGCCTCATGCTGAAGTCTCAGGGACAACAGCCTTCACCCACCAGCTCCCCAATAGTTCTTTTGAAGTGCCTGAGGTTGTGTTGGGCCTTCTGAGGGACTGCGTGTCACAAAGAGCTGGAAGCGTGACTCACGAAGAACAAGCATGTCGCTGCCGTAGTCGTTGCATCACTGAAGAAGGGTGTCGCCGCTGTCGCTTCGCAACGCAGAAGCGCATCGCATCGCAGGAGAAGAGGATCAACGTTGCATCAGAGGCCACCGCATCATCAGAGAAGCATCTCACCACCGCAGTCGCTGTCGTCACATCACTGAAGAAGGGTGTCGCTGCTGCAGCTGTCGCATCGCATCGCCGAAGTGCCTCGCGTCGCCGGAGAAGAGGATTGACGTCGCATCAGATGCCGCTGCATCACTAGAACGCTTGTCGCAGGGCCTGTTGCGGCTCAGAAGAATCGTTGAGTCGCCTCACCGCCGTCGGCCTTGCAAACATCGTGTTGCATCAAGAAGAAGACGCCATCTTTGTTTCATTGCACCGGATCTTCATCGCATCACGGCACTGCTGGTCACATCACTACAGAAGCGCAGTAAGACACCAACACATCGCCTCCCCACTCCGAGAAGAACCAACGCATCCCCTACGCATCAGTAGGGACCCGAAGCATCACCGTTCTTGCTTGTAAGGAACCGACGCATCACCTTCCCGGTAACACTTTTGTTGTATAGCGTTACGCATCCAAAGGTACATTGAACTCAAAGTGTCACATTTTACATCTTAAGAGAACTAAGCAAATTCTGCCATTTTTGAAGTACAGTGTTGTGGATTTTTGTCATTTGTGATCTTGTGTTAAGTTTACATAAAAATACTTATTTTTAATACTACAACTTGTGTGGTGTCCATCTGTAGTGTTGTCACTGGGTTGCTGTATGTGTTCACAAATGCTTTACACACTGCCTCTGAGATAAGCCTGTCTGCTCATGCTAAACTACCAAAGGGGTGAGCAGGGGTTATTTTAGGAGTGTACCCCCATACCCTGACTAGACGCAAGGGTCCCTATTTGTCATAGGTACCTACCTCTGCCAGCTAGAGTCCCCCAAATCTAACAGGCCCACATCCGGACTTGGTAATCCATTCTTCCATAGAAGGGGCTAGGTGAGGTCTCCTCTGTCAGGGACAACAATAAATATTTCACTTTGCTGGTAATGAGGCCAGAAAGTACGAGGAAGGCCCTCAAAACGAACTAGAGCAGACACTCTCAGTTCCTTTTTGCATCTGCAAGTTCAAAGAAATATGAAGTCTGTCCTTTGTTTTACCAACTGTTTGTGTCCAGCTCCCAGATGGCTAAACCCTGTTTAGAGTCCAGTTTTTGACAAACCTGAACCTTCCTTGGCCTAGAGTCCAAGCCATAGTCCTCTGGAGAGCAAGATTGTTAACCACAGCCAAGTATGTGTCTGCGGTCTCTGGAGAGAAGTGATAAAACTGACTCTAACACACAAATTCTATTTTAATAATGTTACTTTTTGACTAAAGTTATCAAAAATCTGATTTCACCATTATATTAGATTCCTATAAACTGAGTGGCAAAGAACTTAAATTCAGCTTGCTAGCCATTTTCAAGCAAGATATAAAATATGGGTTTTAATTACATCAAGGCCTGTTCATGGAGATTGTAGATTAACTTATATAGTGAAAAGAGTGTTGGGATATTTAGTCGCTATGAAGCATACAGTGTGCCAAATATGGGACTGTGTGGTTGCACTATATTTATTAAGAGGTTTTGCACAGCGCAGACCTGTCTAACGTGCAAAACTACAGCACTCAGTTCTGTATTTATAAATATTCATGTATTAAGTGAAATAAAGAAATGACTAAAGTAAGAACACATCTTATGTTAAGCGCTTCGACGCGGCTGGAATTCCCCCGCGGTGGGGAAGAATTCCACGCGTGCGTGGAACGGACTGCCCCCGGCCGTCCACCGCACACGCCCACTATGACGTCGGACAGCCGGGGGGCCGTCCGATGCATCAAAGATGTTAAGAAGGAAACCAGTACCCTGTCACTTACTAAAGACACTAATGAAACATTCAGTGACAATATTTTTAGGCTACAGGTGCACATGTGCTAGTTAATGAACTATAACTGAGAACAGAGGGACAAAGGGTGGAGATTTACACTGAGAGAACCCCAGCGTTTGAAGGCTGTGTGCAGTCCAGGGTAGGTGTTGTCCAAGTAGGCATGTATGGTAAAAACAAGAGAGGAAGGGAAAAAGGCACTCTTAGACCCCCTGTAGAGCAATAAACAACAACAGAAGAGTGACTGTAAAAAAGCTAGGAGAACCTAATCGATCAGTTCAGCAAAGAACAAAAAACATTTTTTGTAAAAGAACCCTCACTCACCAACCTGTTTGGTGACAAGCTTCATCATAGGGTTCCCACCAGAGAGGCCGAAGACCTCTCTGGTGTGCTACGACGCCTGACTTACAGCGGAGCAGGTTATTCAAGTGAGTGCGAGAGTGATAGTGAGAATGAAATGTGATTTAAAAGGTAACTGGTTCTAGCCTATCAACTAATTTATTAAAGGCCGACCAACGACCATTAAAACAAGTGAGACGGATGCGGACTAGCTTGTTAGTGTAGCTAGCGTCATCCGATTTTAGTGAATAAAATTGGTCAACATGTTTCTGCTTATCTTCGCAATTTGCTAAGCATTCGTCAGGACCTTGTGTTAGTTCCACTACAGTATGCGCGCCCTAAGGTGCACCCTTTTAATTACATCATTATATCAACGCTGCAACCCAGGATGACCCCTTAAGTGATGCATCTGCCATCCGCTACTGCACCCCGCCATATACTTCTTTCAGTTCCTTGCTGTTTCCCTCAAGGGTCGGGTAGTGAAAAATAAAGCAGCCTTCTCACTACCTCCAGGTAGAGGAGAGACCTGGGAGATAGCTCTCTTGAACTCTGAAAATGATATTGGCACATAGAAATCCCACAGTGTCAATCATTAACTGGCTCCCCCAGAACAGCTCTATTTTTGCTATTTCTTTTTAGTTTTTGATGATAGATTCAGCAGAGGAGGCTC
This sequence comes from Lissotriton helveticus, assembly GCF_964261635.1. NCBI lineage: Eukaryota > Metazoa > Chordata > Amphibia > Caudata > Salamandridae > Lissotriton > Lissotriton helveticus. The sequence continues at coordinate 566,709,317 of NC_136057.1, read as the reverse complement.
AATGCCAGTTCATGGAGTCAATATTACATGTGGCGCCAGCCATGTAAATTTATCATATAGGAGGAGATGTGGCCTAAAGGCTAGAGCTGCTGACTTTGGAACATGAGGAACCAGGATGGAATCCTGGCCTTGTCTCAACATCTTGTAATTCCAGGGAAAGCATTTACTCTCTCTTGGCCTAAAAAGGAAAGGGGAATAATGTAAAACGCAGCCCGATTCTTCTGTAAGGTGCTCTAGCACCAGATGCGGTATAAAAAACGGTCCTATATGTAATGAATTTCTAAGCAATAAAGATGGCACACTTGTCGAGGAGAGAACAGACATGTTAGAAATGGGATTTCTGGTTGGCTAAGGCTTGCGCCAAAGCCAGGCAGAAACCACCACTCTAGTTAGGGCAAGGGAGTTACATGCAAAGATAACCCCTGCTCACCCCCTTGGCAACGTGACACGAGCAGTAAGGCTTATCCCGGAGGCAATGTGTGAAGCGTTTGTGCAACACACACACAGCAGCAACACACTAGGCACACCACAAAAAGGAACTCCACACAAGGTTATATCTAAAAAATAGCCTTTGTATTACCATAAACACATTAGATCATAATCACACAATTACACTGTGCCAACTGGCACTTGGCGGTATTTACAGAGGATTATATACACATGACAGGGCCACGTGGGCCACTGTCAGAATCAGTACTTAGTAGAAATAGCACTTAGTAGAACTAGCAATTAGTAGAAATAGCACTTAGAATAACTGTAGCACAAAATAACACTTGTAGAACACAACCAGTAACCACTGGTAAAGGGTAGGAACACACTACGCAATACTAATCACCATAGGCATAGATCACGCAGGGACACAAAAACTGACTAGCATAAAGTATACTAGGCAAAACAACCTCCTAATCATTTAAACACATTTAGAGGTATAGAACAGGCATAAAGGCTTTATACGCAAAAATCACATTAGGCAATTATCAGCATAAACATAGTAGGTAATCACATTGCGCAAAAATCACATAGGATACTGCCCCCAGGCCAAATGGCCTTCCGTAGGGCTCAAATGCCCAAAGTCCAGAATGTCTGGGCTGACTGTGCACGCAGCCACAAGCAGAGTGCACAAGAGGGGCCTAAACGTAGCAGCTGCCCACTACTTGCTGGGCAGCTGTAAAGGCACAAATGTGGGCGAAGGAGTGTATCCCACTCCTGAGTTCAGAACATGTCCCCTAAGAAAAGAAGAACCTAAACGGTGCAGCTGCCCACTACTTGCTGGGCTCTCACTGGCCCTTAGAACAGATTGCGCCCAACGTTGGAGCCACACGGGGCTCTGAAGACAAAATAGGGGCCTTGGAGCACTCTGGCTCCCGAAACCAACTGTGCCCCAGGAGCACCTTTGCTCCTTAAAAAAACAACTATGGCCCCAGGACGTTGGAGTCCCACTCTGGTGACTCGGTAAACAATGTCCCAAGCCCCTCACAGGGATTTTAAAATGAATGGCCCCAAAGATGTTGGAGCCACGGGGCTCTGAAAAACCAAGAAATGCCCCCAAAAGAAATGTGGCAGCTGTCCCCAGTCATGTGGGGCAGCCTGGAAGATCAGCGTGGGCACCCTGGGCTAACTGCCCTCCAAAAGAAATGCCCCCAAGTCAAATGAGTGCAGGCATCAGGGAGCCCCGCTCTGGGGCCCTCTGAACAAAATCACCCCCAACGTTGGAGCGGCCCACTCTCCGGCTCGCTCGGCAGCGGGACACTTTACACTTTGCCCATCAGAAGCCCTACTCACCGGAGTGGTTGGGAGGCTCGGCTCCTCTCTCGGGGGTGCGTCCTCCTGTCTCCTTCCTCCGGTGGTAAGGCGGGGACTTTAATGCGTGGGGCAGGTACCGGCACTTCCTTGCTGCTCCGGTCTCCGTTTCACCCGGTCCCGCTCCTGGGGGCTGGATTTTCTCAGAGGTGGCGGGCGGGGCTCTCCCTCACGGCGCGGGGCTTCCTCTTGCTCCTGGGACCCCCCCCCCCGCTGCCGTCCTTTACTCTGCACCCGGGCCCCCTTCTGGGAGCCCCGGGACTGTTTACAGGCACTCGAGGAGGCGGGGTAGGCTCCCATCATCCTCTCGCACAGCCCAGCTTCCGCCCTCCTCTGGCAGGCAACAGGCCCCTCCCACGTCCCAGGCAGGGCTTGCCTGACTTCCTGTGTGGCTGGTCGGGTCCGCGGCGGTGATTCTTTTCTTGGTAACGAGGGGTAGGCTCCCTCACAATGCAAAATACGAAGCAGGGTAGGCACCCGCCCAACTAAATAAACAAATATGCGGAAATCATGCGGGGTGGGCACCCGTAATTAAATATACAGTGGGATGAGTTCAGTGAGAGTTGCTGACCCCAACTCACTGTGTGACGAGGTATCACTTATTGACACTCGTCCCTGGGCACTTCAGGGCTTAAAACAGAAGCGCCCAGGTCTGAAGCAATTGTGCTGCTCCCCCTTGTCACGAGGGGGAGGGCCTCAAGGCAAGTGTGCCAGGCTAAGGCGGTCACGCCCACAGAGTAGTGAAATTCTTAGCCTGATAAAGTTCAGTTCAAGCAGCCAGGAGCCTGCACATTTAGCACATATCTAGTTCCCGACTGCCTGACCTGAATAAAAAGAGTATCTGTCAGGCTGTCCTTTGTTCAGAATGACAGACATTCTTCCTCTCTGGAAACAGGTGAGTAGGTGTGGCCTCTTTGCCCATTTAGATGTGCTGCGGCTGAGTTGTGTGCTCCAAGAAATAAACAGTTCTATGTTAACAGATGCCTTAATGGAGTGATGTTGGATCACCACATACAAAATATCCTTTAAATCCCCTTAGCCACAGGTATCACTTTTATTCTGCATAATCACTTTCAAACTACATCACATAGAACTTCCCATAATCGCTGTTGTCTTCGAATAATTAATTAACAAAAAAATTATTGCTAATATTTCAAAGTCAAAGAAAAGTGGAAAAATGAACATCTCTGACCTCGATTGTGTCTTTTATAACTTACCAGCAATAAAAAGAGTGACTGCAGCACCACCTTCATTTGTCAATTTAGTACTAAGCTATTACATTCAGAATTGCATGTGGTTAAATGCGTTTTGAACTTAAAATCCAATTACTGAATCACACACAATGGGTACAGCGTTTTAATTAGAACAAACTGGCAAGTAGCAGTTGCAGGCTTAAACTACGGTGTATAAATGATGCTGATTTCAAATATGCATCTGTCAAACACAATGACAAAAAAGCATGTTTAAACTTTCTGATCTGTGATGTGGCATAGTTAGCCGTACTGCAAAATCTTAACCCGTGTTCATGGCCCACCACAATTATAGGATTCCATGCCTGCAACATTTTCTGTATAATTTTGGATTTGCTACGCTTGTCACACAATCCACCATCTGCTGAATAATTTGGAGATTTCAATAAAACCGAAACAAATGTTGCTTGTGCAAACAATGAACTACAACTTGCTTTGGCTGGTCTTTGTTCCCTAGGGTTTTCACACTATTGGCATGAATGACAACTTAGGTTCTATTACACCGTCTAGAGCAAGGGCTTTTAAGACAATTTACTGGACCACAATGGATCAGAGTAGACTGCAGAGCGCTGGATGTGGTAGTCTGACTGAATATCTTGTTCTATGTAAGCACATATCTATAGATTTAATACAGCCACCTTTCGCCAAGAATTTGTATATAAAGTTTAGATTTGACATTTTGCCCTTCGCAGATTTTACTGCAAACTAGTCAAATCATTTATAGCACTCCCGAAACTGCTGGAGATGTAAGCATCAACCCGAAACTCTAGTGGATATCTTTTTGTTTTGTTCCTTGCGTGAACTAGATTACACGGTCATTCAGTGCATAGTGGCACATTAACTATTTTTGGAATAGCATGCTCTCCTGCATCACTAGTACTAAATATTGCTGTGTTTAAATTCTTATTGAAAGCAACGAAGATTACAAAAAAATCATATTGAATTTGCACAATAATTTAAGATGTTGCAATAAGAATAACTTATGCAGGGGTTTAAATCTGGTAGTTAAACCAGATGACAGTGCTAATGTAAATTTGCATTTGGTTTTAACACTTATAAATGTTGAAATGTTCGTTTTTTTGTATGTATTTATTGACTCCTGTGACATATAGGGGTCTATTAGAATGTCGGGCGGATCGGCGGTGGCGATCCGCCCGACATTCTCCTCCGCCCGCATGCCATTTCCCCCTGCCATATTAGTATGGCGGGGGGACCCCTGCTGACGGAAAGACCGTCCGCCGGTTTTCCACCGGTCACACAGGTGACTGGGCGGAAAAGGGGCCTGATATGGTGGCGGTGTCTGCTAGACACCGCCATCCATATTATGATGCCAGCGGGAAGCGGCGTTGCTGCCACGGAAAGGCATGCGGTTTCCTCAGTTGGGGGCCCATTGTGGGCCCCCAGGATGTTGGGGGGGAATGGGGGGTACCTATGGTACCCCCCTGCATTTGCATGGACGATATGGCAGGCACCGCGCGGTGCCTGCCACGTTGTGCATGCAAATGCGCACATGCCTTTTTTGTATTGCGGCTGGTGCTGCCGTCAGCACCGCCCTCCGTAATGCAAAAATGTGGGATGCACTTGCCAGTGTGGCGGGCGCATCTTAGTTGCCCTAAGCGGGCAGTTCCATTTTCCGGGGCGATGGCGGGCAGACAAAGTCCGCCTGCCATCATAATAGACCCCTAAGTTGTGTATGTTTTGTTTTATGATTGTTTATACCCAAAATAAACATCTTGATGATGATTGAAAAGTTACCTTGAATGCTGTGGATGCCATGCACTGCATCCATCCACATGCAATGAAATATTTACTGGGCCTCTTTCAATTGTTGATTATTGTAGTCAGGCATTATGGAGGTGAGAGATTTCGAAGGCCTTGTTAATATCCCCCTGGTATGAACGAGTGAAAAGCCTTTGGTTACAGCAGGAATAAAACTCTACATATTTTAAATATATTTCAAACAGGGTTTAATTTCTATGCCAGTAAATGTTTTGTTTCAGTATTGATGTCTAATCTGTGTTTTCACAATAGTGTTCTGAAACTGCAGTTATTTTGGCAGAGCTCACAAAGTGCCAGAAAAAAAATGCAACCGTGCTGCCCCTCGTTTTGAAGTCGGACGTCGTGAATTAGAAACAGGGGCACAACTAGAGCCAAACTTGGGGGGTGGTGGCTAATACTTCCAGCAATGGGGCAGGACAAGCATTTCTAGAAGTGGGGTTGGAGCTATCCTCATAGCCAATATGAGAATAACAAGTGACAAACTGTGCAATCAATACATTTTGGGCAAACTCGATATGTTTTTAGATCAAGCGCATGCGCTGCTCTGCGGCATGCTGTATTGGAGTATGGAATAAAAAGCCACGCCCACTCTCCACCCATATTTGTCGTTGGCTTGTGCCATTGTCCTTTATAAATTTGATAATAGACTTGTTTGTCCCTCCTTAGTAGCGCCTTTTCTTCATTTGTATAGAAAGCTACAGTGGTTCTGTTGGAGGGAATAATCACTGTGCATAAGAGGAGTAAATCAAAAATGTAAACAAATTAAATATTGTACAGAATCACAGAGAGATGTCAACTTATTTTGTAGAAAATATCATGTATGTTACATGTAGTTGGAACACAAAAACACCGGTTAGTAGATGTTTGCGAAGTTCTTATTTTATATGATTTGAGGCTTTCAAAGGTATTTACAAAATTTTAAAAGGCTGTCAAGTGAATAAATTTCAGGTGACATGTAATAAAGTGACTTAGGGTGCTCAGTGACGATGGTGCAGTGCATATCATATGTACAACGTGAGAATATGTACAGTTTAACAAGAAAAATAACTACAAAGGTGGTCATGATGAGAGAGGACAATGTCTCTGGTGGGCAGAACTTTCACTTGTTAATTTGAGCCAAGAGACTTGTAAATAGCTGAACCATATTTATTCATTGACGTTTCGACCCTGACAATGCGCTATTTAAATGTCATAGCGGGTCTTCTTCAGGACAAGGCGAGTGGAGGATGACAGCCAGCAAGTGTCAGCAAAGTTTTTCAAGGGCAGAGTCTTTAATGTGAAGTAGTCTAGAAAGATCTAGGAAATTGGTGCGGGTTGGCCATTGAGGAAACAATCGACCACCGTGGGGGGTAAGCATCGGACCCCAACTGCTAACTAGTTCAAAATTCTGGCAGACGAGTATGGTGTGTGTTCCAACAAAAAATTAGTTGGGATGATGGAAGTGTGAATCATCTTCATCAGTTGAAATGAAAATTTGACGTTTATTGAAGAAATTGAATTCATGTTGTGAAGCAACAATATATGAATATCAACAGCTCAACTCTTTGAGTATCGTTTTTTATTGAAATTACTTCCTGTGTACTCAACCTCTCACAGAGGATTCAACACCAGTGCCCTGGGGACATACTCCAATGGTTATGGTGATGCAGCCATTATCTATTTTCATCACTCTGGTTCAGTGAGTGATTCTCAGGAGGCACGGTACAAATACAGCTTTAATACACATTGGTTGTGCACGTACAATAACCATATTTTGGACATAGTATTACCCCATTGTAGTTATACCTTGTCTTCATTTGTAACCTACCATGAGGATTGACCCTTTTACTTCATTTGTTACACGGTAAGTCTTTTTTAGTCTGTTGGCACTGTTTTCTTTAATGAGTTTCTCCTACTGGACGCACAACATGCTTTCCTGCAACATTTAGCACGTCATGCGTACTTTCTCTTTCTGAGCAGCCCAGGACAATGGTGGCTGCTTCTTTGAATAGGTTTCATATTTTCAAGAGTTTGCGCTATTGGCATTGTAAATGACAGTGCCTTTTATTTATGGGTTAATAAGTAAAACAGATAAATAAAAGCCATTGTCATTTACAATGCCAATAGCTTAAACCCTAGCAAATGCGAGACATATTGCATTGCAAATGCTTGCTGTAGATTTGACACTGTTCCTAGACTACTCACAGTGATCTTTGAAAAACAGATTGGGTGCACTGACAACTAAAACAGCTTCTATAAAATGTAATCCTAGTCACATAAGACATGTTTTTGCAGTTATTTCAAGTCAACATTCTGTTTGTCAATTCCCTGATTTCTTCTGTGCAGGACCATTTGCTTTTGAAATATTTTAAATTACAAGTCCAGAAATATGCTCCTGCCCCATTAATTTAGTTTACCCAATTGAATGTTGCAAAATATTTATGGGTAAGGCTGCCCTTATGAAAAGGTTTCAAACTGTTGTGCCTAATTTGAGCTGGTGGTTGCAGTTGGAGCCTACCTGCACTCATTGTTAGGGTCCTGCACTTATTTTTTTCATTAGACTTTGTTGCAGAACGAGAAAAACACAAAAGGGGGAAAGGATAAAGAGAAAGATGGAAAAATGTGGCAAACAGACAAAGCAAAAATGAAAAATAACCTGGAAGAGTGAGCTAAAGGGACAGGGAGTGCCCAGTGGTAGATGAAAGTGGCACATGGTAGAATCATATCTAGGCAGTCTTGGTATTAGACTCTCCCTACATTTGAAATTGCCAGGCACATGCTCCAGAGCAAATCTTAAGACCCACACCTTTATTATTTTATTAATTAAGGACTCCTTTGTGGGTTTCCAGACGTTACGCTGGGGTAGGTAACTAGCATGATACAGGCTTAGTTGACAAAATACCATTCCTTTTTATTGAGTTAATTGTGAGCTAAAGAGCTGGTAATATTACTGCATGTAAATGCACTGTCACACACCTGTGCTACACTAAAATAAATCCAATGGTTATCGTTAGCATGCCACATTGAGCAGTTACCATATATGTAGCAAATTGAGCCACATTCAGGCAGGAATGCACCAGGCTGTTATTGATGAGCTGTCTTGTAGGGAGTATGAATTGGCAGAGGTGCTGGTCTCAATGGCAGCGGTCTAGCTATAAAAGGCATGCCAGCACTCCATTTGAATCCATTGCAGTGTTTAAATCTTCCCATGTGGAAGTCAGTTCTGCTTTCCGTGCCACAGCCATGCCAGAATCTATTTTGGTAATCTAAGAGAAGGTTACTTTCTTAGATAAATAAAGCTAATTTTCATGATGCCGATCTTTCAATCTTTTTGCCTAGAAACAGATGGTCATTGGATGGAAGTTAGAAGGTGCCCTTATTTGAAGGCCTTTTTATTTTAGGGAGTTCTTTCATGATTCAAATATTTTTAGGTATCAGAGCGCTTGTAAATAAATAAATAAATAAAAGCACTTAACAGCCACAAATGAAAGTCACCAGTGGAAAGTTGCGTTAAGCCAGGGGCTGTGCCATAGATGCTCCGGATGTTAGTTACTCTGCCATGCCGTTTGTAATGCCTGAGTAAGGCGAAGTACCCGTAAGTATGTGGGACAGGTTAGTTCAACAAACTCTGTCGTTAAGAATTTAATAGCGGAGTCCCCATATTTAGTGTAGCCAATCCAGTTCGGTCAGAGTTGCGTCCGTTTCCCAACGGGTTAAGATGGTCTGCTTGGCCGCTCCCAGTGCCTGGGTAATATAGCTCTTCGACATCATGTTCTGAGCGGGTAGGTCAGGGCGTTAGGCAGACATAGTAATATGTAGTTAGGGATTCTAGGTAACTCTGTCTCATAGTTGTCGTCAATGTCGGACAGGACAGTCATCCAGAACTGTTGAATATTTGGTCAGTCCTATAGCAAATGAGCCAGGGTGCCCCCCCTGTCCGTAGCCGCGCCAGCACCATGGGTCTCCCCCAGCCTTCCAGTGGGCCTTTCATACTGGAGTATAATACCAGTAATGAGCAATTTTGAGGAACATCTCCTTGCCAGCTGTGATGCATGAGGAGGCCCTCTGTGGATGATATCCTGCCATTCTTTGAGAGAGAATTCGCTCACGCATTCACACTCCCACCTACGGTGCGCTGTTTTTGTTTGGTGGAGAGGTGTGCTGAGGAAGGAATATATGTCCAAGAGTAAGCATTTGTTAGAGTGTCGAGTGATAAACCATTTTTCAAAGTCCATCAATAGACGTCTAGAGTGCGGGAATACCTGGGGTTGCGTCACCCAATGTCGAAAGGCAATATATTGCCAGAGGGTGTCCTGAGGTATGCCATTACCAGGATGAAGCTGGGCGAATTCCATCACCCCCGCCGCTTCATCAAAGAGGTCCCAGAGCTTCTTACAATTGGCGTCCTGCCATTTACTATAGCTATCTCCCTTCAGTGCCAGGGGGAATCCGGGTGGCCAATGAACGGGGTCAAGGGCGACGTCAGCGTGGACAGGCATCTTGCAACCTGTACTCTGCCCCACACCCCCACCATGACCCCTGTTATAGGTGTAATGTACACCCCCATGTACCAGTATTTCTTCGCAGCCAGGGAACTGTCCAAATATGGATCCCGGCCACTGCATTGTGAATGAAGCTCCAGTGCTTTTCAGATTCTGTTCTATACCATTCTACCATGTAGCGCAGTTGAGCTGCCTGATAGTACCTTCCCAAATGGAAACTCCCAGCCCTCTGTCCTTCTGTTTGAAATATGTCTGTTGCCGGGTCATGCGGGGTCTTTTGTCTGCCGACACAAAGTCTCCAATGAGGTGCTGCAACTTAGTTAGGACTGAGGGGGGGTGGCAGCGGTAATGTCTGCATGACTTCTAAGATCTGAGGGTGTAGTGTCATCTTCACCACCACCAGTCTGCCCAACCAAGACAAGGTGTACATCTTCCAGGCCGCAAGTTCTGTTTTTGCCATAGCAAGTAGGGTAGTGTAGTTTTCCTGAGACATACACTCGGTCATGGAAAGAATCTTCAGTCCCAGGTACGTCACCCCTTCGGTCACATAGGGTGAAAAGAAACAGGGTTGTCAGGTGCACTTTCTCCTACCTGGGACTGGTCAGGCTGAGGGCCTGTGTTTTATGAAGGTTGGCTTTGAGCCAGACACTTCCCAAAATCAGCCATGGCCTGCAGCAGTGGGAGCAGGGACAGGAATGGCTGAGTTAAGACCAGCAATACCTTATCAGCATAGAGTGAGGTTTTGTGTTCCCTATCTCCCATACAGAGCGCAGGGATGTCAGCATGTTCACGAATACGCTATGCGAAGGGCTCCATATAGAGAGCAAATAGTAAGGTAGACATGGTGCATCCTTGTTGTGTTGTACGTGATATCTTAAAGGAGCTGGATGAGGTTTCCTTCATGTGGACCTTGGCTACTGGGGAAGTGTAGTTACAGCATATCGAATTTCGAAATCTCCTCCCCAGACCGGATCTAGTGAACACCGCCTGCAGGCAGGTCTAATGCACCCTGTCAAAGGCCTTTTTGCATCTATTGACAGGAGCAAGGCAGGTGACTGGGAACGTTGTGACTTGTCAATAGGTGGCATAGCCTTCTGGCGCCATCACTACAACCTCTCTTGGTGATAAACCCGGACTGGTCAGGTTCTATGAGACCCTGCGTGTACGGTGCTAGAAGGGAAGCCAGCACAGTAGTAAACATTTTCAGATCTATATTTAACAGAGAGATAGGTCGATATGATGCACATCTCTTCTGTTCTTTTCCTGGCTTCAGCAGGACCACAATAGCTGCTGTCTGCTTGGAAGGAGCAAGACACCCTGTAGTGCTAAACAAATTATGGAGGTGGGAGAGCAAGGGTGCAAGGACAGGAGCTAAATGTTTTGTAAAAGTCAGAGGTAAAGCCGTCTCCTCCAGGTGCCTTGCAAGGGGAAGCCTCTGAATAGCACAGAGCACCTCCTCAGGGAGTATATAAGTGTCCAATTGGACCGCTTCAGACTCGGGGAGGGTGGTCACTAGAGACTGTGCAACATAGTATACCGCTGCCATGTCATCAAGTGTCTTTGCAGAGTAAAGCCAAAAGCAAAATGAAAGCGTTTAAATTCACCAGCTTCAATATCATCAGGTCTCAGCTCCTCCCAGTCAGGGCCCACAAGTTCCTGAACTCGGCATTGAGCCATCTGAGCCCAGAGTCTGTGTACCAGTAGTTTGTCTGCCTTATCGTCTCCTTCATAGTACTTCTGCCTGGTGCACAGAAGAAAGTATTCTACCCTTTCCATGTCCAAGGCCCTCAACTGCTTGCGTGCTGTAGTGAGCTGGCACTTCATTGAATAGAGTGCACAGGTGAACACCCTCCTGTTCCCTGACTTTGTCCTCTAATTACATCCTCTTACCTTTCCGGTCTCCAGTGAGCTTACCTGCAATAGGGATGAACTGCCCCCTGAGTACAGACTTTAATGAGTCCCACAGCAGCGTGATCAGCGAGGAGCTGTTGTCGTTGGAATCCAGATAGTCCTGTATGGACTTCTGTGTTGCTATCACATTGGAGTCGTATGTGAGCAGATTATGGGTCGGCTGCCATATCTTATGAGGGGGAGGGCCCCCTTGCAGTCTCAGAGAGAGGGTAATGGGAGAGTGATCCGACAATGCTGCCACATCTATTTCTACCTCCAGTGAGGCCCGGGACATACGCGGCCAGATTAAAAAGAAATCTATCTGTCATACATTTGGTGTACTGCAGAGTGAAGGGTGAGTACTTAGTACAGGGATTTCGCAGGAGCCATATGTCTACCAACCCCTCATTACCCATCCAGCCGCGTGGTGTTGGAGAGTGCCCCAGTCCTCCCAGCCCGCAAGACCGACCTGTCCATTTGGGGGTCCTGCACAATATGAAAGTCCTATTACATCCCCGGCTGTGGACGTCTGTGGACTTCAAGATTGCACAGAGTGTGTTCCTAATAAAAGTCTCTTATGAGTCATTTGGACCGTATAATCAGGCAATTGTATAGATGTGATTCCCCACCCGCAGGGACAACAGCCTGTCCAGAATGTCAGCACGGTTGAGAGGATCTTCCCCGGAAAGTGTGTCGCCAGCAGAATAGCTACCCCGCTCTTTTCACAGCCATGGAAGAGAAACACTGGCAGTCAAACCACCAAGACCGAAGGTGTTTCCAGTCAGAGCGGAGTAGGTGCATTTCCTGAAATAGACAGATCTGGCAACCAGACTCCCTGAGAAACGTAAGCAGTGCCAGTCACTTTCCCGCAACATTGTAGCACCAAACATTGAGGCTCACTATTTTAATGGGTCTCATGAGTATGTGTTCCAGGCGCTCAGATGATTAAGGGTGGGGCCCCAGCCTTCGCCAAGGCTGAAGACAAGGGCAAATAAACGAAAAGACCTGGTGAACGTCGAAAAAGAGGGCTGTTGAGTGAGGAGAAAAGAGAAGGTCACCTGGTTCAGCTCGCAAATGCATGCCAAGGGCAAATACCATAGAAAACACTAGATACCTGTATTGCTTCCCTCCAATGTAAGGTCCAGCAGGCAAAGAGGAGCTAAAGAAACTCCACAATCTAAGATGAGCACCTGTTCGCCACAGCTGGGGGCCTACAGTGTCAGGAGTGTGGTTCCCAAATAGGCCCCTACAACATGTAGTGGAGGTCCTCCCAATGGGCCGAGCAAGGAGAAAGCAGGAAACCCATAGAGCTTTAACATTAACATGTATATCTAAAATATATCAAAGTTCCCAAAGCTGGGAGTAAATTTCACCAATTAAGAGGGTCCATCTGCCAGGCAATCAGCCATCACTGCGTCTCAGAAACATAGAAGAGTAGGGGGCCCACCAGACAAGGCCATCACAGACACGAACTCCCATCCACCACTTTGGCAGGGCAAGGACACGCCAAGTCATCTCAGCTCCAACATAGATTTATGAGCATGCAGCTTCCGATATCTCCTCACTTTGCTGAAGCTGGCATAAGAGAGCCTCCCTTTCCCTTAGGCGTTCAGCATCCGAAGGTTTCAGCAGAGGATCGTTCCCATTCTGATGATGGCATCTTTGTTTGTTTCCAGCCTGTGCCGTGGGTCCACACTTCGTATTTTCACACACCCCATCCGGGGCGAGACCCAGCACCGATTGTGTCTCCTCCAACATGCGGACCATGTGGGTTTCCTGAATCCAGATGAAGATCAGCCAGAAGGGGCATCTCAACTTATAGCTGATGCCTTTCTCCCTCAGAAATGCCGTGGCCAGGCGCCAAGTTTTCCGTCTCTGGAGGGTAAGTGGGGAAAGATCCTGATATATCCCAACCTGCATGCCTTCTCAAGTTGCCGCCATGATCATCTCCTTCTATCTGTAAGGTGTTAAAATGCCTGTGGTCGACACAGGCATCCAGTTCTGTGTGTGCAGTCCAGAGGCATGTTTTTGTCCTCCAGGGCTGGCGCCACATCCCAAAAGAGGTGCACCACCGATTCTTTTAGCTTCTCTGCATCTGCATGCAGAGGAACCTCTTTAACACATATGATGGAGCATCTGGACCTATTGTTCAAGTCCTTCAGACAATAGCACAGCTCCTCATTTATTTATCTTAGGTCCAGTAATTCCCGCTTGTGGCCGTGGAGTTCCTCCTTACTGCGATACCCAGCCCTTTCGAGTGAGTCCACCCTGTCCCCAATTCGGAAGGTCACACTAGATGGTTTTTATGTTACTTGTGATATCCTGTCACAGGGCAGCAAAATCATCCCACAACATACCAAACATCAGTTCCAGAAAGTTGCAGGTGACCAGCTCTTCCTGTCCAGCATCTTCCACCACTGGGGCCGGGGCTCCAGCAGAGGCCTGTGGCAGGTAATCAGGGTGCATCTCACCTTTTTTTCGCATTGGCTTTGTGTAGGGGATCTTTTATGGAAGTATCTTTCTTCGAGTGTGCTGACGCCATCCTCGCACACCTCCAGACCCTGGGCTCTTTACTCTCAAGGTTCTCCTACCGTTACCACCCAAGAGACTGGCACCCCACTGTACCTCATGCAGTCTACTTCCAAGACTCACCAGGCCCCCATAAGCAAGGAACACCACCCATGGGTTGGATCGTTGTCGTCGCTGTCTTCCGGCAGTAGCACCCCTCAGAGCCTCCACTAGCAGTCCCGCTCCAGCACCCAGTCCAAAGATCCAGCAGGTAAGGGTGGGGAGCACCTTCTCAGGACCAGCCAGTCCAAGCTACATAACCAGCGTTGGGAGCCCACGGGTTCATCGGACAGCAGCACAGGGATCAACACCCAGGGTCATCAGGGTGCGCAAACACTTACCGGTCTGGGCCCCCAGGCCCGGGCCCTGCATCCAGGTACCACAGGGAGCACCAGTCTGTCTTGCTGCCTGTAGAACAGCTCCCTCAGTGCCTCACTTCTCACTGCCACAGCACAGTTGTGGCCGACCACATCACCTCCATGGCTTCACTCCCGGGGGCTTCACTCCAGGGCCATCAGTCCAGAACGCCGCCACTGTCCGCAAATGGAGCTCAGGGCCTCAGGCGTCGGCCGTATGCTGGCCTACAGCTGACCACAGCACCTACGGGGCTTCACTCCTGGGACGGCATACCCTGTAGGCTTCTCCAGGACTGTCAGGCCAGAACACCGCTGCTGTCTACAAATGGAGCTCAGGCGTCAGGTATCGGACATGTGCTGCCGTTCAGGCCGCAGTCGGACCCGCTCGCTTCACTCCACTCAATTCGTTTTCCCAGTTGCATGCCCCCCCCCACCTTGCGGGGATCACCTCTCAGGCCTCCGGGATTGTGGGGCCATAGCTCTGCCCACAGGCCTCACTCTCAGACATTTGTGATGTGTAGCCTAAATGTTTTTATCCAATCAAAGACAAATCAATGAAGTGGTGAAAGCTCGAAGATTCCATGTCATGTGCAGATGTTAGACTTCAAGGGATAACTGTCAAACATTCAAACTCCATACCACAGTGACAGCCCTGGGGGGATTGAGGGCCAATGCTATAGCATCACCTGTAACCCTTTGGTCATGCTGAGCAGCGGCATAAACTGAACGTTTCTGAACTGAGAAGATGAACAGAAATCCTGAATAATGGCACCTGGGCTCCCATGCACAGCCAAAGGTTTGGTGTGCTTTCTTGAGTTCCAGCCTCTCAGCTGAAATATTGTTGGTACTTGACCCCAAGTGTCCTACAGAAGCTGGTGCGGGTGCGCAGAGCTTCAGACAGATCTCCCCTGTGGTACCTGCCTCTGCACTTTACTGCCATCATGCAGGCCAACTGGTCCAATCAGTGATCTATGTTGTGGTTGCAGCAGTAGTAAAAGCAGGCCAAGGGGGCCCAGATGAAGGATTAAAAGTATCTGTGGAGTCAATGCTACTGCACACACCCACAACATACTATTGTCTTACATTCCTCATTCTATTTCCTCACCAGCTTACAGCCTCTATCATTTTGCCTCATCCAACCCTGTTGCGCCTACTTATCCCTTCTGCAGACTTTGTCTGCTTTATCCTCCTGTAGCAACTAGCCACTTGCTCCCAGCTTATCCCCACAGCCTCAGACTGACCCTTCATTCCTCACCATCCCCCAAAGCCTCAGCCCTGACCTCCCTCCACATCATTGGGCAACACTACCCTCTTGCGCCGGCCAAATAATTACAAATCAAACTGACTAGGTATCTAGTTCTATGAAGAGTACAGGAATTCTGCAGGTGCCTGTGTAGAAATGTGTATATTCACGACAGTTGGTTATTTTTAGCCCTCACTTGTGACAGGGCAAATGCTGCTTGCGCAAGCACTCTCTCTTGCAAGACAAACTGTATGCAACAAGGGGATTTGCCAATGCTTGTTATCTGTGCAGCATAAGAGGTGTGCTCATGTAAGTGCTGGGTGACTGTGAATAGTGTGAGTGAATGCAGGGTGAGTGGTATGAGTGTGGGGTGAAAGGTATGCTGATCTGAGTGCAGGGCGAGCTGCATGAGTGCAAGTTGAGAGAAGGGCCCATTAGGAGTGTCGGGTGAGAGAAGTGTGTACAGAGTAAGAGGAATGAGTGCAGGGTGGATGGTCTAAATGCAGGGTGAATGGTGGGCATGTGTGCATGCTGGGTGACCTGTGTAAGTGTCCCTGTGAGTTCTGGTAGTTCTGGTAGACTATTGTGCCAGTGTGCAAGTAGCGCTAGCTGCATGAGTGATGGGTAAATGGAGTGTCTGTGTGAGTGCAGGGTAAGAGAAGGGAGTGCAGGGTGAGTGGAGTGAGTCCAGGGTGAGTGAAGTGCCTGGTTGAGTGGTGAGAGTGCAGGTTGAGTGGTGGGCCCAAGTGAGTGATGGGTGAGCTGAGTGAGTGACTAGAGTGCCAATGTAAGTGCAGGATGAGCGATATGCCTGTGTGAATGTAGGGTGAGCGGAGTGAGTGCAGTGTGAGTGATATGAGTGCAGGGTGAGTGATATGAGTGCAGGGTGAGTGATGTGCCAATTTGGGTTTGGGTGAAAATGCAGAGGAGGAAGAATGAATGCAGAGTGACTGATGTGCTTGTTTGAGACAGTTTAGTAAGAGTGACTGTTGAGTGGAGTGTCACATGAGTACAAGGAGAGTGGTGTGAATGTGTGAGTGCAGGGTAAACAACGTGTGCAGGGTGAACAGAATGAGTGCATGGTGAGCAGTGTAAGTACAGTATGATCACTGAGTGCAGGGTGAGTAGTGAGACTGCAGGGAAAGAGTGACAGGTAAGTGGATTGTCATGTGAGTGCAGGCTGAGTAGTGTGCTCCTGTGGGGGTAGAGTAACAGAGGGTGAATGGCATGAGTCCATGGTGAACGGTATACATTCAGTGTGACTGCTGGGAGTACAGGATGAGTGGTGAGACTGCAGGGTGAGTGGTATGCTCGTGTGAGTGTAGGATAAAAGGAGGGTAAATGGCATGTGAGTATGGTGAGTGATGTAAGTGCAGTGTGATTGCTGCGAGTGCAAAAAGAGCTTTGATAATGATGGGTTTGTTGTCTGAATACAGGATGCTTTCACAGACACTCTGAGTAACCATGGTAGCGAGTGGGGTATCAGATATAATTTAAACTACTTTTATGGCATCAATCAGGGCTGGAGGGTCGAGGAAAGAAATTGTTTGCAGGTCCTGCAATAAACTTTCAGACTCTTGATATGCCTTGATATTGTAAAAGATGTGGCGTATCGGCCACAACGGCTGGCTTTGAGTTGGGGGAACCAGGTTTGAGTCTCGGTATTGGCTCAACATCCAGTGATTCTGGGCAAATCACTTAATCTAACTGTGCCTACAAGATTGAATGTGTCCTTGTGCAATGTAACTGGTGGTCATGTACCTTGCCTCAATACCTTCTAGTCGAATTTGAGGTATGTAAAACTGCAAAAAATGCCTATCTTTACTTTTCAGGAAATGCATTCTCACACTATGGCAGCAAAAGTAATTTGCAAAGGAATAGGCAGAGTGGAGACGCAGGGGTCCGGGAACCGGTAAAAAAAAACACAAAGCCTCATTGACAAGTAAATAGTATTTTAAAGACCTGTGAAATTCTCAGATGAGGCTGAGATGAGGTGGGAGCCATTGTCCAGTCAGCCTACGGCAGCTCAGAAAGTGTGTGTTTCCTTAAGCTGCTTCAGTGCAGGCTAAGCCTTTACCGCCTGATTAGATAGTGGTGTCTGCTAAGACACTTAAATCAAAAATATGTAGCAGACAATACAGATCTTTGGTGTTTCCTGTTGAAAAGAGGTGCATCAAGAAGTCGTGCATTTAGACAGAACTGTAAACCCAAAACTGAATACACATTTTAACAAGCTGCAGTGCACCAATGGTAAACCAGCAGACGGAATGGGAAACCAGCAGGCGGGAGCCAAGTCATTTTTCAAGCACTCCAGGTCTTGCAGACAGCGCTTGCGCGCTGGCTCACACTCGACCTAGAAATGTGTAAACCTATAACTGAAAACGTTTTTTTAGAAACACTCTGGCCGTTTGTGTGAAAAAAAGTTGTGGACATTTTTATTCAAGAAGGTTGCACATAATAAAGTTGGTATCTGATAAGCAGGGCACTGTATACATTTTACATGATTTATTGTAGTTCGGGAGATGGGAAAAAAACTGTGTTAGTAAAATGGTCTTTCTGTGCTTCCATTTAAGAGAATATCAATGTTTTTTGGTGAATGAAATTTTTAATATGATATGTATAGTTTGCTATTTTAAGAGTGGCGGATGGTATTTAATGGCGTGGGAGTGTGTCTAGAGGGGAATGGAAAAAAATGTCAACACTTACCTGTGCACTGCTGCCGCTGTTATCGGCTCTCGCTCCTCTTCACCCACTTCCAGGACTCCAGGGCAGGAAGCCGGAAGCACCCGGCTCCCAAGCCCCCCATAGCCAATCACAATGCTGCAATGCAGCGTAGTGATTGGTCTGAGTGCCGTCGTTCGGCACTCAGTCAGGGAATGGGAGCTTGGGCATGTTCTCCAACCAAGCTGTAATGCGGCCTGGGTGGAGAACATGCAAAGTGAGCATGACGGTTTGACCGGCCTGATATGGCTGGCGAAAGCATTGTGCACACTTGGAGTGGGCAAACAACTCCTCCCCTGCCTTGCTCTGTGAGCAGAGCAGCCTCGCCCCACACCTACCCTGCTGAGCAAGGATGGAAAAATAAAATGATAATAACTATCAGTTATTATCGTTTCGTTTTTTCCTTTTTGACCTTCTCAGTGGGGCGACGGTCCTCCGCCTTAGTGAAGGAGCCATTCCTGTATTTTAAGACAGCTATATATAAATATTGGTATGGTATTCCATCTCAACATAGTGTTCTAAATCCACGGTTAGTAATTTGAAGACATAAAACATATGGTTGTGTAAATATAATAAAGTGAAACAAAACAAGTGGCACAGATTATGTAAATCCCAGTTCTTCTTGGGAACAGTGTTATATGCACGGTGTAAAAGACATGCACAGGATCCTTTATCCTGCCACATACTAACTCATACGGCTTTTACAGCTAATGCTCCAAATGTGCATAGATTTTTTACTTTGTCTTACAGATCTCAAGTGCGCTGGAAGCAGCCTTGCCAGTGGCCCCATTAGTTCCTGGACCAGTGTCAAAAATCAAAATTGTGAAACACCACTGAGTTTGTGAAGCAAATACAGCCTTTCGTTAAAAGCACGTGCTCTAAAGTAAGCTTAAAGAATATTGAAATTTAAAATATTGAAAAGGCACAGAGAGGCCATGTCATTGTGTGAAGTTCACCGGGAACACCAGTATTAGAGCCTAAGCAATATCACCCAAGATCTGCAAGCTGAACAATACTGGAAACCTGAACCCTCCACGCGTTTATCAGGTATTTGCTCATCTTGGTGGAATCTTTCAGAAAATACCCTGTGTTTGGCTGCCTTTCGAAGTCTCCCTTATGATCCCACTTCCTTTCTATATATTGTTAGTTGTACTTGCCATTCTGCTACTCTTCTCCACTCACTCTGGCTTTTTCCTCTTTCCAGTGATGTGCTTCTATCAGAGATAGAGTGGGTGCAGCCATGACGCTCAGTAGCAACGGTCACAATGACATGCTTCTGAGCAGGCCAAAGAAATGTGATCTACTGCTGCTTTGCACAGACGAGGAGTTGGCACAATAATTATACTCACTTTTATTGAACAAATTCTCTTGCAAAAAAATTCTTACTGAAAATTTTCCAGCAAAAACTATTCTGTATGTATGAATTTTATTCAGCGGATAAAGTTCGGGGAAACTGGTAAGCTTAACAAACTTTGGAAACCGAGTGAAATGCAAATTTAGCCATCTTTAAAAACTATTAAAGTTTGCCCACACCTTTTTTTTACTACTATGAGAGGAAAGTTTTATGGTGTCCCAACAGTGTGATCCACCACCCACCACTTTGCCAAAGTGTGAAGATCCAGGTGGTGGAGACGCCAGATCACCATCTGACGAATAGAACACTTTACCCTGCATGCTTTTACAACACGTGCCATTTCCCCACATATTTTACTCCGCAAAATATTTTACCACGCAGGGCTTTACAACGCATTCCCCATTACAAGGCATTTACTATTCTAAATCTACAGGGCAGTTTCTTTGGGGAATGCATTGCAATGGTTTGCTGTGTAAAGCCCTGCATTGTAAAAGATTTTGCGGGGTAAAAAATACGGGGTAATGGCATGCATTGTAAAGGATGTTTACCTTATCTGACATTGAAGTACCATGCTCTGGTTTGCAAACTCCTTGGAACAGTGTCAAAAGAGCTCCAACCTTGCTAGCAGAGAGAAGTGTGAACTGTACCGATTCCAAGCGCTGTGATGTCACACCAGGGTTATATTTCCATATTGATGATAATGGCTTGAAAATGAGAAAAACTGAAGAGATTTGTCTAGAGGGTTGTTGAACGCTACAAACTTAAATCCGTGAACTTGTATGAAGCCTTGATGTATGAGACTTTATACCAGTTCACAGTAATGTAGGAAAAACCGTCTCGCGCTACAGGTGTGGTAGGCAAATAGACGGATCAGTTATAGATTAGTTTATCCAGGTATTAGCAACCTGAAGAAATCAAACCCAACGCAACCCCCGAACATGCATAAGACATTAAATATATTTACAACCATCTTACCACACCTATACATTTTGCTAGGAACGAGCACCCATTACCGTCAAAGAAATAATTAAGCAATTTGGTAAAGCCTTCAGCCTCACCCAGAAAAAACCTCACAACTCTTTAAATGTGATGCCATCATCCTACTGGCCAGACCCCCACAAAACTAAATCCGGCTCCAGTCTACAGAGTAAAGGTTTGGAAAGTCATGCCCTGGACTACCGAAAGGCACTGCGATGCCAACATTGTGCTGTACAAGTGACATTAAAAAACATACAAGAAAAAATATCTTGAAATAAGATGTTCGAAACCATTAACAGTACTAAGAAGGGAAGCAGGGTGGAGTTCAATAAGTCAAGTCAGGTCCACCGATGTACAAAAAGTGAACATGAAATTCTGAGCCATTTTATGGAGGTACCACTTCCATCATTCTAGTTTTTCGATAACTCAAAATGCAAAAGGAGTCATAAATATGGGGCGCTTGAAGGGAAATAACATGAAGAAAGGTACTTCACAGTGTGTAAAAACAAATTTGTCAACTGTCAAATTGCAATTTAGAAATAAATTGGTAGCAACTTTGCTTTCATCTAAGAAATATGGCAAGCAAATTCCACTTCGCTGGCAGCAAACAAACAGCTAATATAGCCAAGTCGGTAAAATAGAACACTTGTGGAAAAACAAACAGGTCCTCCGGTCCCATTGATAATGCAAGTTAGGAGCCTCGTTTCTGTCCCTTCCCTCTCTTGAATGGAGCCCTTATGAAGAGCCTGAGGGATTTAATTAAAGCAACTGCACTTTCCAGCCAAATTATACTCGTCTGGCTGCCAGTGACACATCAGGCCTCCATTTCCTCCTCCCCCAAATAAGGAAACAGCAGAACCTGGAGAGCGAAGTAAAACTCCTTTCCATCCATTCTCTCTATAACCCCTTAGGAGGAAAAGTGGCATCTCAATGGCGCTCCCTGTGGGTGAGTGAACAGTACAAACGCGATAGAATTGCTGGGGGCTCGCGCTGGGCTCTCGCGCTGAACCCTCGCTTTCGTAACATCACATGTACCGCACAGAACTTAATTAAGAAAAAATGGAATGGCTCCAATATTGAGAAATAGAAACGAGGTCTTACGTTCTTCGCGAGGTATAAGTGTGCTATTGATACACACGGAACTTCCAGACATTCTTTTTACCCAGCAGCCACTGCGTAACAGTTCTTGCGCTGATGTTTATGAACACGTTCAGCCTTATAAACGCAAGGTACAAATGCATTTACTTTGTAGTTGTAGGTTTAAACAGTAGGAAGATGAATTACCGCGTCTGTCGACCCATCGTAAACACTTACTGACTGGGTTTAATGGAAGAAATGTGAGTTATTTAAAAAGGCTGGCAGGCCATGGACTCCATGAAGAGGGCCACTGGTGAGTCGCCACTTTAAGGACTGCCAAGCTTGTACCCTGAAGATGGGCTATTTAAGACGCTAAGATTCAACTGGTTATTAATAAACAAAAAACGACATTACTTGAGCACACTTTCAAAAACAACTGCAGGGAAACTAGTCAGTCTCTGTTGCAAGTGTTTCTTTTTTTATTTATTTATTTCAAACTATTTTATTAAATGTTTACATACAGTTATAATCGCTTTAACATTACAGGGTATCAGCCCAAACTGTCTTTGCCAAGGATACAGGTATGTGGTATACATGTTTGGCTGTCCACCTTTCCACTTTCTTGCTAGGAGAATAAGAGTGGATGAAACAAAAAAGAAAGAGAATAGAAGAGAGAAGGGAGGAGATAGTTTACAAGTGTTTCTTAAACTAGGGATCGTGGTCATGAGCCGATTTGTGGTGGGGCAAGTAAGTCTGAGCATTAAATATGGATGTCTTTAAATTCTGTACTTTGGGGTTTCAAAGATAGAGGTCCAATGTCAAGCTATGTCTTCTGAAAAATTTCTGCTTATTGTTTCAATGTAGGGATTGCATTCTCTGTTCTTTTTCTGACTGCAAAGTGGGAGTTTTTAAAGTGAATTACGAGACAATCTTGCTTGAATACAGGGAGTGTGAAAGGAAAGCATGTAGGATGTTGTTTCTTTGCAACACACTACAAAATGTAAATGCATATAAATTAACTTATGCATTCAGCAGTTACAAAAGCAAAAACAAGTATTGACAAAGTCAATGGGTTTTGCTCATGCAAGATCTATTGGATTCGTTTTTTCAGACAAGTTGCACAACAGCTGAAGTGGCTGTGCAACATGGCTTAAAGTCCAGCAAAAACAAAAGTACAATGGAGACAAGCCACAGGATGGAGGTGGAGGGAAGGATGGAGGGACAGCAATAATGTATAATGGCGGGGGAGCAACACGAGGGAGACATGGGGCAAGAGGGTGGTAACAACAACAGGAGGGGAGGTAGAATCTGACTTAATCTCCACATGCCTAAAAAATGAATGTGTCCTTGTGTAATGCAACTGATGCCTGATGCTCATGTGAAGCGCTCCATTACCTTTGGGTCCAGTTTGTGCTATATCAAACGTTTTTTTTTTTTTTAAATAACACAAAAGCAACACTTGGGTGGTGCAGGGAAGGGAGCAGCAACACACTGGGCAGCGAGTAGGAGGGTGGAGGGGCAGACAATACGAGGAATTGGCAAGAGACAGACTGAAGACATGCACTCTTCGAGCTGTACAAGGCCATGCTCCACATGAGGGACGAACAATGAAAGTGGTGAGAGAAAGCAGGAAGACCAGGAGGCGCTGACCAACCAGAAGCAAGGAAAGGAGAATTACGTGAAAGTCAACCAATGGTAAGTAACAGATAGATTCAAAGCCCATTTTTAAGCTTTTTAAAATTCCTATTTTGCATAATCTATGCAGCGCTCTAAGCCTGAAAGGATATTGATTTGGGATATATATACATGAATAGATATATTACCTACTGGCGGTCGCCAGTAGGTATATATAGTTAGGATTTTTTCTCTATGGGTTTTTTGAAAATTCTATGTCTAATAACTTTGGCGTTTGTGGACGGAATCGGCTGAAATTTTCAGGAAAATGGCACATTTTGTTTCTGAGCAGCCCTTGAAAATTTGGGGGGGGTTCGTCCAGTGGGGGCCGAGAAAAAAGGGGGGTCCCAAAACGGGTTTTTAACATTGAGTTTTCCATAGGGCGGTTGGCCTCACTTTTAGCCCGAACGGCTGAATGGATTTGCACGAAACTTGGCAAAATTGTAGGGACTGGTAGCCCGATGTGCCTTTTGTAGGTCTCAATATATGTGCTCCAGTGGATTTTGAGAAATTAACGTTTAAAAAAAGATATATATCTGTAACAGCGGACCGGTTAGCGCTCTGGTTCGCGGACTTTTCGTGCAACGGAGCTTTGTGAAGCGAAGCTGATTGGTTCTCCGGCGTCTGTCAACATTCCAAACAGTCCGTAGCGGCCGCCATCTTGTCTCTCGGTAGGATCGAGAGACAAGAGGAGGTCAAAACAAAGGGGGAAATAACTATAAGGGGGCATAGTAGATCCTCGCTGACCCCCTAGGTTTGATGTGGAGGTTTTAAAAGGGCCCCGCGGGGCAAAAAAAAACCAAAATAATAATAATCGAACGGCTGAATGGATTTGCACGAAACTTGGCAAAATATTAGGGACTGGTAGCCCGATGTGCCTTTGCTAGGTCTCAATATATGTGCTCTAGTGGATTTTGAGAAATTAACGTTGAAAAAAAGATATATATCTGTAACAGCGCTCCGCTTCGCGTACTTTTCGCGTTACGGAGCTTTGCGAAGCTGATTGGTTCTCCGGCGTCTGTCAACATTCCAAACAGTCCGTAGCGGCCGCCATCTTGTCCCTCGGTAGGATTGAGAGACAAGAGGAGGCCAAAGCGAAGGGGGAAATGACCATAAGGGGGCATAGTAGATCCTTCCTGACCTCTTAGGTTTGATGTACCATTTTGCCAAGTTTGGTGTAATTCCGTTCAGCCATTCAGGCTGTAGACGTATGTAAATGTCCTATGGAAAATTGCATGGGGAAAACACATTTGAAAGTGTTGAAATTTAGAACCAATTAAAATGTTACTTTGGTTTTGTATTTGTGTGTGATGAAAGTTAATTGGTTATGTATATATGTCAAATGAGAGGAAACCACAGCCATTTTGTGATACTACTGTCTGAGGTACATTTGTGAGGAATTTTTGGTGGTGAATTTCTGGTGTTTGATTTACACAGTACTAACACTTCTGCTACTTTTAAAAAGGTGAGTTGTTAATTTGTAAGGGGAACTATGTTGTACACTTGAAGATAATTTGAAAAATGTTTTCTGTTATTTATTTGCAGTCCTTCTGTTATACTAAATACTTGATGAAGTTAGTTTTATATTATGTATTACTAAAAACGATAAATGAAAGTGATTATTTTTTTCTGCAATTTACAGCAAGCAATTTCAAAATAAAATGGCTCACAATGAAGAGACCGTGGCAATTTCTTTTGAATTGTCCACTACATTGATTGAAATTGAGAGCACCAATAATGAAATATTGTCACAAGGAGGACATGACTTGTATGATTCCATTAGATTGATTGAAATGGACAGCACCAAGAATGAAATATTGTCACAAGGAGATGACTTGAATGATTCCACTACATTGATTGAAATTGAGAGCACCAATAATGAAATATTGTCACAAGGAGGAGATGGCTTGTATGATTCCATTAGATTGATTGAAATGGACAGCACCAATAATGAAATATTGTCACAAGGAGGAGATGACTTGAATGATTCCACTACATTGATTGAAATTGAGAGCACCAATAATGAAATATTGTCACGAGGAGATGACTTGAATGATTCCACTACATTGATTGAAATGGACAGCACCAATAATGAAATATTGTCAGAAGGAGGAGATGACTTGAATGATTTTTTTGATCAATCTCTTGATGGCGAATTTATCGAGTGTTTGGAGACCATAGAGTTACAAGAATCATCATTGCAGACTTTTAATGAGGAGATTCCAGATGAGATGATTGAAGAGGAAATTACTGATGAGGACATGTTACTAGTTGTTTCAAATTTAGAAAATTCTGAAGAATAAATTTATATTTAGAAATCAAAAATTGTTTGAGACATTATTTATTTTTATTTTTAATTTATGAGGTTGTAGCGAAGTGATTGTAGTATAAAATGAGACTTATAGTATAGAGTGCAACATTTTTATGTTACATGGTAAGTTTACTCATATTTACTTCCCTTCTGCCACTATATTATCTCCAATGTGTATTTGACATGTCTTCTTCATCTCCGGCCTCCTTTCTCTCAGTGTGTGTCTCCGATGCATCTTATCGCTGGTATTTTGTGTAATTACAGAAGAGAGTAAAATAAAATAGTTCGGAACGTGAAAAGGGGGCAAAGTAGAGTACTCCTCACCCCCTAGGCCTTTTTAGGCGGTCCCAAAAGGATCAGTTCCTGCTTTCCTGAGAGATTATGGTATGAGTTCCATATACCACAATAACTTGCATTACAACATGCAAGATATCTATCTCCTATTACCAACTTTTGGAGATATTCGCGCTAAGCGCGAATATCTCCAAAAAGTAACACCTGCCCTGAGCAGTTCTTAGCCATGTTATCCAATGGGAGGTGGATAACATGGCTAAGAGTATTAGCTCGGTAATGCATGAATATCGCTGAGTTTTTAGCGATATTCATGCATTGCGGCCGTTTATTATCGCATTTGCGATAAACCTTGATAATAGTAAGGTTTATCTTCGATAATTTCTGACGATGCTTAGTGGTAAAAAATTGGTTGGTAAGCATCGTTAGCGATAAATATCGCTTAACTTTGGTAATATGCCCCAACGTCTGTTAACGTTCGATTCGAAGGAAATGAGGAAGTGTTGAAAAACATTGTCTGCGCCATCTTGCCTTTTTTGAAATGCCACACTTTTGTCGTGCACGGCAGCCATTTTAGATGTCTTGACCAGACCCACTCTCTGCACGCTGTCGATTCGTAGCATGGCTCCTCACCCTCGTAAGCATGTCCCCCAGGCACTGGTCACCACCGCTCTCTGTCTTATGCATGGGCAATAAACCTTCCCCCATCTGCGCTGCTCTTCCCTGAGAATCACACTCTGTGCCCGCCCGACACCTCCCTTTCGCCCTATTCACTACCGCACCCTCTGACACTCCTCTTCCTCTGTGTCCGAATGTCCAGGCCGGTCCTAGGCTATCAGCTAGCCCTGCAGATGTAGTTTATGGCCCCAGCTGTAAAGAATCACCCCTCTTCAAAGGAGTTATAGTAGATCAAGGCCCACACCCGATGTGATCCGTCACAGCACACGCGTTCCTACTATCTGAAAACCATCCTGTATTGTGATTGGGGAGGGGACCGAGCCTGAAGCGGAAGATTCCAGGAATGACTCTTTGTACATCAAAGTTTTTACAATTATGTGTCACATTAAAAATATATAGCACTCCAACAAAGTAGTAGGAATATAAAACTTTAATAACATATAAATATATACAACAAAACAAAAACAGTAAAAACATTTAAACAACGAAGAGACCGTGGCAATTTCTTTTTAATTATCCAATAGATTTATTGAAATTGACAGCACCAATAATGAAATATTCTTGTCAGTAGCGGTCTGTTGTGCGAATAGTTCCAAGGCAGCAGAACGCGCTGAAATCTAGATGGCACGAAAGTGATGTCTAGTAAGTTGCCGCCCAGCAAAAAACGGCGTGGGGCGCCGCGGGGGTGAGTGAGTCCAGTAGGCACCACAGCTATTCTTACCGGCATTGCAGAATTACTGCTGGGGACAATGCCTGTGCTGTAGCAGGGTCACAGCAGAAACAAAAAGGATTCTGTTGAAGATGTTGTTGGTTTTCAATTTGAAAACAGTTCTGGTGTCAACTGCTATGCTAATGTAGTGGTTAATGTTTTGTTTTCTCTAGAAAATGTAAAAGAGGGGGAGGCAGTCCAAAGTTCCGTTAAAAGGGCAAAGGAAAGGATCGGTGGTTTGAACTATCAGTCAAAAAGGGGAGGGGGTGCAATAATTTTTCCTACCGGGTCACACTGTGCTTTCACCGGAAGTGAGGTCTGCAGGATTGTAGTAATTCAAAGTGAGGCTGGCGCCAGCATGGGAGCGCCGACGTCCCGCGGATACAGTTTCGTCACTCCACGGGCGATCATGGCAGTCATTCCCCATCGGGGGTCGGAGACTCCCGCGGCTCCTCTAGAATCTTCAAGGTCGTGGAGGACTACGGTGGTGGAGTCAACCAGTGACCGGGCCATTTCTTTATGTTGGGCCCGCTCTTGCCAGGTCGACCGCCATTTTGAGAGTTCGGCAGCTACCGGCGATCGCGGGGTCACATGAGCGGACGGGCTCCACCCTGCCGGGCGAGACGTTGCAGCATGGCCACAGTGGAAGAACCGTTATCTAGGTCGTTCCGAAACTGTGCAGCACTGTAGTTGTTAGGATGCCACCGCCTGGAGTGCTGAGGGTGCAGCTGGGAAGCCTCCACCTGGGGTGCGGGAGAGGCCTGTTCGCACCGTCTCTCCCTCCCAGTGCACCCCACGGCGTCTCGCTTGAGATTTGTTATGGCCGGACCAGGCGATGAGGACGAGGGGGGGGTCGGAGGCATGTGCAAGACATCCCCCTCCAGTGTTGTCGCAGCCATTATAAAAGAAAGAAGTGTCCCGTCCGTCTTCGGGCCGGGCTTCCGGTGGATGTCGGCCGGACGCCCCTGGCTCTGGCCCCATGAACGGGTTTCTTGGTTTATCGGCTGCAGCCCCCCGACCGTTGGTGGTCGGACCGGAAGAGCATGTGGCGGGACTACCTGCAACTCTCAAGGGCCACCGCGGCCGGACTGGGAGAGAGAGGGGAGGGTCGAGGAGACATTCCCCCCCCCTGCAACTGTTCAGCGTTGTAAAGGCAATCCCCTGGCCGGGTCCCGCTGGTCTCGGCCTCTCCTCCGGCTACACCCTACGTTAGGATCTCCTGGCCGAGGCGTGGCAGCAGGACCTGCCTTATATGGGCTGCTCCCGGCTGGGCGTAGCCGGAACCCTGCCCCACCTTGGAAGTTTCCAGAGTGGGGGTGGATGTTCTACTGACTTGCATTTTCCCTAGTCTATCGATTTTTTTGGCGTGGCAGGCGGTGGGACAGCGAGGGGTGATTTGGTTTCTCTTACTGTTTTTCTGGTCTCTCACCACTGGCATATTTTAACGTTTTCTTGTTTCTAGGACATTAATAGGTTTTATCATTACGTTATGTTATCGTTTCTTTGTTCGTTGTTTAATAAAAGTTCATGTTCATCAGTGGCCTACTGATTTTCGTTTTCCTATTTTTTTCTTTCCAGGTTGTTTCATGGTAAAGTTTCTGTTAACAGGATACAGTGATCACTTCGTTATTATTGCATATGTCCTTTTCACTAGGGGTGCTCTCTGGTCGGGCCAGATGACGTATCTCTAGTAAATGGTCCGGGTGAAAAAGGTGCATCAATCAGTGGGGAGTAGATAGGCATGACAGATTACAACGGGGGAGAACGGTCCGCATTACGTACCCTTTCACTACTTGCAAAGATTTTCCTACGTTTATTTGCAAACAGGGAATACCTCCAAAAAGAACTAATTCCCAAACAGTCAATGTTCGGACAATCAATCAATCAATGAGGAATGAAATAGGTACGACGTGTTAAAGGCTTGCGTTACCTACCCTTCACTATCTGCAAAGGGAGATAGAATATTCCTATTCTTCCTCGTTTGCAGGTAGAGAAGATCGTTAAGAGAATTAACTTCGAACAATTCAATGCTCGATTGAAACAATCAACAAGGGGTACTGTGAACACAAATGAACGCCGCTTATATACATACGCATTGCTATTTTCAACAGGTTGTTCCTAATGTTTCTATTTTAGCGAGGTCAAAAGAGATCCCATTAGTGGCCTACTGATTTTGCTCGATTCCTTTTGTTTTTTTACACGATTTTTCGCTATCTGCAAAGACTAAACAGAGTATTGCGACTCTGTGCTTGTTTGTAAATAGAGAATGAACCAAAGAGAACAATCAATCAAATGGAGAGAGAAGCAGGCACGACGGATTACAAAGGGGGAAAGGGCTGCGTTAACTACCCTTCACTATCTGCAAAGAGAGAGTACTCCTAATAGAAATGAGGGGTGGGGGGCAGCAATCAAAGCAGATCAGTGTGCATAAACACGAAAAAAAAAAATCTTACCACGTACTTGACATTCGACAGCTTATGATATTTGCTATTAAAAAACCATTGAAATTCACTGAAAAAACCATAGGTTATAGACCATATATAGTTAGGAATTAGCATTTACAAAACCTTGAAAATTCACTGAAAAAACCATAGGTTATAGACCATATATAGTTAGGAATTAGCATTTAAAAAACCTTATTTTACTCACACAAAACCATTGAAATTCCATATATAGTTAGTTGCACTAACTATATATTGCGCACCCGCAATCCACTGCTGATGATGTCACATATTACATCATTCATGACATGGTCAGTGACATCACTGATGACATCACTGATGACATCTCAAATGACATCACTGATGACATCACTGATGACAACATCCAGTGACTATGTTTCTGTAAAGTTAAAATATGTCTTACATATTGAAGAATGAGTGGATGTATAAGTGTCTGGACGAAGGATTTAGTAGGTGCATGACTGAATGTATGAGTGAGTGATTAAATGTGTCTCACTGAGTGCATGGGTTAGTGACTAAACTGTCTTAATTTGTGCATCATTATGTCTGTTGTTCTGTAAACTGCTGCATGTGTTGATCAGTAGCTATATGAGTAACTATATGGGTTATTGATTGATTGCCCAAGTATTTGCATGGGAGACTGAGTGTGTGTGTGGCTGGATGGGAGGTGTGTGACTCTGTACAGATCAATGTGTACTTGTATCAATGATTGTATAAGAGAGTAAGTATGTGTTAGTATATGGTTGAAAACGTAAGGTGCTCTATGTTTAACTGTATAGAGTAGAAAATGGAAGTGTGATTGATTCTTTACAGGACTGACTAGGTGTGTGAGTAACTCCATGGATGAGTGGCAGAGTGTGAGTGTCTGTATAGGTGTATGAGTGCATATGATTGTGTTGTAAACATGAGTGATTGTATGTATGAATGATTGTATGGGTGAATGAGTGAATGTGTGTGTAGACGTAGGAATCAGTGAGTACGTATGTAGTAACTAGTATTGGTGTGTCAATGGTTTCAAAAATTATACTCTGTTTTTAACACTGGGTGAAACAGAGGTTATATTAAAATGTGAGGAGATGCATTGTATTGTCACATGAATGATATCATCAGTGATGTGGTCATTGATGTCAAATGAGATGTCATCAGTGATGTCATCAGTGATGTCATTTGAGATGTCATCAGTGATGTCATCAGTGATGTCACTGACCATGTCATGAATGATGTAATATGTGACATCATCAGCAGTGGATTGCGGGTGCGCAATATATAGTTAGTGCAACTAACTATATATGGAATTTCAATGGTTTTGTGTGAGTAAAATAAGGTTTTTTAAATGCTAATTCCTAACTATATATGGTCTATAACCTATGGTTTTTTCAGTGAATTTTCAAGGTTTTGTAAATGCTAATTCCTAACTATATATGGTCTATAACCTATGGTTTTTTCAGTGAATATTACATATATATATATCTATTCATGTATATATATATATATATTCACTGAAAAAACCATAGGTTATAGACCATATATAGTTAGGAATTAGCATTTAAAAAACCTTATTTTACTCACACAAAACCATTGAAATTCCATATATAGTTAGTTGCACTAACTATATATCGCGCACCCGCAATCCACTGCTGATGATGTCACATATTACATCATTCATGACATGGTCAGTGACATCACTGATGACATCACTGATGACATCTCAAATGACATCACTGATG
The DNA here is from genome assembly GCF_964261635.1 of Lissotriton helveticus. Taxonomy (NCBI): domain Eukaryota; kingdom Metazoa; phylum Chordata; class Amphibia; order Caudata; family Salamandridae; genus Lissotriton; species Lissotriton helveticus. The sequence goes on along the minus strand of NC_136057.1, from coordinate 566,677,968 downwards.
ACATCACTGATGACATCATCCAGTGATTATGTGTTTCTGTAAAGTTTAAATATGTTTTACATATTGAAGAATGAGTGGATGTATAAGTGTCTGAATGAAGGTTTTAGTAGGTGCGTGATTGACTGTATGAGTGACTGATTAAATGCGTCCTACTGAATGCACGGGTTAGTGACTAAACTGTCTGAAAGTGTGCATCAGTATGTCTGTTGTTGTGCAAGCTGCTGCATGTGTTGATCAGTAGCTATATGAGTGGCTATATGGGTTATTGATTGGTTGCACAAGTATTTGTATGGAAGACTGAGTGTGTGTATGGCTGGCTGGGAGGTGTGTGACTCTGTGCAGATCAATGTGTACTTGTATCAGTGATTGTATAAGAGAGTAAGTATGTGTTAGTATATGTTTCAAAAATGTAAGGTGTTCTGTGTTTAACTGTATAGATGAGAAAATGGAAGTGTGATTGATTCTTTTCAGGACTGACTAGGTGTGTGAGTAACTCCATGGATGAGTGGCAGAGTGTGAGTGTCTGTATAGGTGTATGAGTGCATATGATAGTGTTTTAAAGATGAGTGATTGTATGTATGAATGATTGTATGGGTGAATGAGTGAATGTGTGTGTAGACATAGGAATCAGTGAGTGCGTATGTAGTAACTAGTATTGGTGTGTCAATGGTTTCAAAAATTATACTCTGTATTTAACACTGGGTGTAACGGAGGTTATATTAGAGTGTGAGGAGATGCATTGTATTATCACATGAATGATATCATCAGTGATGTGATCATTGATGTCAAATGAGATGTCATCAGTGATGTCATCAGTGATGTCATTTGAGATGTCATCAGTGATGTCATCAGTGATGTCACTGACCATGTCATGAATGATGTAATATGTGACATCATCAGCAGTGGATTGCGGGTGCGCGATATATAGTTAGTGCAACTAACTATATATGGAATTTCAATGGTTTTGTGTGAGTAAAATAAGGTTTTTTAAATGCTAATTCCTAACTATATATGGTCTATAACCTATGGTTTTTTCAGTGAATTTTCAAGGTTTTGTAAATGCTAATTCCTAACTATATATGGTCTATAACCTATGGTTTTTTCAGTGAATTTTCAAGGTTTTGTAAATGCTAATTCCTAACTATATATGGTCTATAACCTATGGTTTTTTCTGTGAATTTCATTGGTTTTTTAACAGCTAATATCTGTAGCTGTAAAATGTATTCTTCTTTAAATCCAAAAATATATTTTATATGTTTATGAATAATTTTTTTTTTTAAATATTTTTTTTTCTTCGTTCCCGCTTCGCGAATCGGGAAGCTTCCCGTTAGCTGACCTTGATGCCGCGAAATAGACCGCGAGCCGGTAAACGTTTCTTTACTGCAACTGCCGCGTTAGAAAACAACATCGTGACGCCTCCCGTCCGCATGACGTTTCGCGTTGTCGCGTGATACGTCATATGACGTGCTACGTTAGCGAACTCGTACGCTTACCGAGTCGCAAAGCACAGGTTTCTGGAAGCAAACCGGGAGGCCCTGCAAAGCGCGTAACGTAAACACAGCAGGTCATGTGACTTGGTAATAACACTTTTCATTGGTTCATTTCACTTTCGGTTTCCTAATGATGTAAGACTAGGTCATATGATCTAAAATGAACACTTTTCATTGGTTGAGAACTATTTTTTTTTCCCAAATGGTGAAAATCCCTCCTTCTTTCCTCACTCTGACTTTCATCATTGTGAGAGAAAGACCCTTTGTTACCAGTGAGCAATGGCTTCTTTACTAGCTTCAGCTGGTGCTTCCCCACCACCTCCACCACATCCAAGGAAGAGTGGACCACCTGCTAAAGTTATAATTCAGCAAGAAGAGGAAGAAGAGGAACAGGACGACCTAGATAATCTCCCTATTATGGCCAGAAGATCTGTTGTACCGGAAGTAACGGGACCAGAGGGCAGGGAGATGGTGCCAAATATACAAACGAGATTTCGTGAAGTAAAACAAGTCTGCGTACATTGCAGTGGAATCATTTGCTACGCAGAAAGTAGCATCACTCTGATCAACAGAGCTATTAACAATCATGCTCATGTTTGTCCGAAACTCCCCAAACAATAAATTCTTTTTTTTGTTTTCTTCCTCCTGTTGAGCCCTTTACAATGAATCGTTTTCGTTGCCCCCTCCGAAAAAAAAACAAAAAAAATATAAAACTGTTCAGAAAAATTCAAAAAAAGTAAAAAAATGTTCAGAAAAATAATAAAAAAAATATAAAACAACAAAAACAATTTAAAAAAAAGTTCTTTTCAGAACTACCTCCCCGTTATAAAAAAATTGGTTCAATATTTGCAACTGTGCCAACCTCTATTTCTCTTAGTTCGCTTCCCAGTTCGCTCCCCGGTACGCGAACCGGAAGCGAACCAAAAAATTTTTTTTATAAAAAAGAACAGTAAGTATAAGGGAAGGAAACAGACAGTTATGTTAAAAGAAAGACAGCTATAGGGGAGTAAACTAGAGATACTATTACCCGTAATCCACTGCTGATGATGTCACATATTACATCATTCATGACATGCTCAGTGACATCATCAGCAGAGGATTGCGGGTAACAGTATCCCTAGTTTATTCCCTATAGCTGTGTTTCTTTTAACATAACTGTCTGTTTCCTTCCCTTATACTTACTGTTCTTTTAAAAAAAATTTTTTTAGATCTGTCAGAAACAGTGAAAGTAATGAAATATAAAAGACTACGTAGAATATGAGCACTGTATGCAACAACTTTGACACTGACAGAAGCCTCACCTTCTCCATGCCTCCTACACAGTTCTACATGTACATCATAAATGCAAACAGAACAGAATTAATTATACATGTTAAATGGTTTATTTTTGCTGTTCTCAGAATGTATCAAATTTCACTAAAACAGTGACTTGAAGGTATTCATCATATAACAGCGGGGAAAAAAAAACACAATCAAAATGATTGTGTTTAAAAAACCCATACATTACAAATCAGAATTCAGAACTCCTTAAAGTTAACTTACTTTCCATGACGGCCAAGGATGTCCTATGAACAGCTTACACTCTGTTGTGCTGTTATTACTTTCAACCCGCCACTTTCTGAAAGAAAACCTCCATCGTTTTCAAAAACATGTTACATACAATAAATGACTTCTCGCTCTCTACCACACGATTCCACAAGGCCAAATCGTGTCAGAGCCATGTATAACTCTTGGATTTCTTGTAAGCCAATCCCGTCTTTTCGCATTTCCGCAACTTTCAGAATTAAAATGTTGAAGATCATTTACACAATCCTGGACTAGTAATATCTTCCCCTTCTTGCTCAATCATGTTCTACATTTCCTATCACACTGATACTGCTTACTATGAAGCAGACTTACACTACCTTTATGACTAGTACAATTATTTAATTCTCTACATCACTTTTAATCACAAAGCAATGTAAAACAGTAGACAGCATTGCAGACTTACATTCCCTCTACTCCATGTTTTGATTCGCTGCTTCAATTAGCTTATAAAAAGAAATAGTTTTTCTGAACTCATTCAAAGTGCACGTATTTCTCAATAACGTCCAGTGTTATGGTAAAAAGTTATGTCTCTGTACTACACTTATCCTCAAGGCCAAATAGTGTAGGAGCCATGAGAACTTCTTGAAATTCCTCAGAGCACATCCCGAGATTCTTTCCCTAAAATTTTGGTTTTAAAAACACCAGGTAAGAGTTTTTAAAGTCATATGGCAATTTTTTTGAAAATTAAAACAGAATCATTGCAGAATGACCAGCCATTTCTACACTTTAAATAAGCTGTATAATGTCCTGATGTTATTGAAGGACCATCATGATATATAATTGCTACAGTTACAAAAGTCCTTCCTGATATTGACAACTGTGAAGCCACAACATTTTTAATTAAAGTTGTCAATTTTGTTCCATCAGGCCTACATCGTTGGAACATTAAAATGACATACTGGCCATATGTTCGTATAAATAAAGTGGACATCATTTCAGATTTACATTGGCTACACTCCATGTTGTGATCAGCTGCTTTTACTAGCTTATTAAAAGAGACTGATTTACTGTCTGGCAAAGTTAAATATATAAATCTTTCTGAGTCTACACTAGTAGTAGCTGATACCCTACAGTTCTCGCAGTCATGCTGCCATTGATAAGAAAGCCCAAACAGGTGATCTACATCTACACCTTCATCATGCAATACATCAAGCATATACATTAAAAACTCCTGACAATCTTGCTGACTATTTTGAGAGAATTGTGTTTGGCCTGAACATCTGTCTAACAGATTTCGAATTTCAGACACACTTTCTATGTTTGTTCTATCAGTGCTACATTTCTCTAACACAGAATTTAACAAACTGCAAAATCTTTGATCCGAATTGACCACAATCTGTTCTTTTAAAGTTTCTAGAGAAAAGACAACATTAACCACTACATTAGCATAGCAGTTGACACCAGAACTGTTTTCAAATTGAAAACCAACAACATCTTCAACAGAATCCTTTTTGTTTCTGCTTATAATTTCAGGTTCATCAACTTTTCGTCTTTTTGCTACAACCTCCCCAGTATTGGTCACATTTCTTCGTTTCCGGCCTACCACACGTTTCTCAAACAAAGGATACTGAGGCAAATGTGACGCATACTCTCTTCTCAACCTATTGTATTCCTTAACACAATCTAGATCCGCACAAATGTTTGTGACATCACACTCAATCAAGTACAATCCCGATAAAGTTCTAACTCGTGACAATGCCACATATGCCATACCCTCCTTGAACACAGAACTGCCAATATTCACCAATGCACAGTCTACACTTAAACCTTGCGATTTATGGATTGTCACCGCATATGCCAAGCAAACAGGAAACTGCTTACGACGAACATATAAGTCTTTTACAAGCAAAAATCTAGCAGAACAACGAGCAATTAGCTGTACTTCCTCAATGCCATCAAATTTAATTTTTAAAAATTCAATTCCATCTCTATTTCTGTATTTCACAAAATCAACAACATTACCCATTGATCCATTTACCAGACCTCTTTCAACATGTAAATTCCTTCTTAAAATTATACGGCAGTTCAAGCACACATTCAGAGTCTTTTCAAAACCCGCAGTTTTAGATATACTCTTCTCTAATGAATCCAATTTTGTTTTCAGATTCTCAGACAAAATAATTGTTGATCCCATATGCTCTACTCTGTCAATAGCTTCCAATTTCACAATCTCTTGCTTTTCTAAATGCAACATTTTGTTGTTGAATTTGGCACATTCTGCAAGAGTTGGCATCAAACATATTCCAGATTTTTTCTCAGTAACTTTCTGAAAAATATTCTCAGGCACAACATCTTCGTCTGGATATAAATTTGTCAGTAATCGTGCATGTAAAGCTTCTTTCCCATGCTCGGTCACTTTTCCAATTCTAACATCTTGTAGAATAGTCTTGTAAACTTCATCCTTTGCCTGACGCATATTTTCATGCAGTTCAGCATAATTGAAGTTTAACCATATATTGACGTTGCCAATACTCCCTAAGCACTTCCTGGTATCTTCATGCGTGAGCATTTTGAACACAGGTTGCCCTTTCACTGGTGTCAGCTGCAGAAGATCTCCAAAAACAATGATGTGTTTGCCACCAAATAACACATCATACTCTGTTTTGAGAACTTCTTGCATTCTCAAATGCACAAAGGCAAGCATGACATTGGAAACCATGCTTACTTCGTCAATGATAAGAAGTTTCATTTTCCTCAAGACTCTTGAAACTTCAAAACAAGCATCTCCAGATAGCTTGTGATATTCTAATTTGTTGTCATGCTCCACTGGCAGCATCAGTAAACGATGTAAAGTAATCCCTTTAATGTTATGTGCTGCCAGTCCAGTTGGAGCGGTGACAACACAAGACAGCGATGACTCTGTCCTTTCCTGCAAATAACATGAAATTGCTTTAATAAGGAAACTTTTTCCAGTTCCCGCTTCTCCACTCACGTACAGTCGGACAGGCTTCAACGACGTACATGAGCACTCTTTCTTATCATGACTTAATCCATGATCAATTTGCATGGTAAGTTCGTCATATATTTTCCTCTGCTCAACGTTGAGTTGTCTTTCCAACTCTTCTAAGTTAACCGCATCCTCCTGAGCATGTGCCATGGCTCTTTCCACTTCATTCATAGCAGTGGCAGCTTCATTTTCGATAAGAGGTCCTCCTAGTGGATCCTGACTCAATGAAGCAGAACTCTGACTGTCCTGAGAACTGTCTCTGGCAATCTCGGCTGCAATCGTTGCTTCCTGCTCAATTTCCACATTCAACATTTCTACATATTTGGGAAAAGCAGGACATTCTATGGTCTCCTTGGCAGCATTGAAAGAGTCTTCGTAACAGAGGAAATCTCCAAGCAGTTCCTCTTCTGCACGCCAAGGCTTAAAAAGTTGCAAAAGTGCTAAATAGAAAAACTCCTTTTTTTCAGGAGATTCGCCACTCAATTTTCGATGGTTTATCAAGTGGCATTTTCTTTGCTTGACCAGACATCCCTCACTTCCTATTACAGCATACACTCCTTTCTCAGTATCTTCTTTGATGTTCCTCTTGAATATGTAATTTTGCAGAACCTCATACAGACAAACATTCTCGAGGTGACTGCTTCGATTTGGATAATATGTATCCAACATGTTGCTCTTCAAAATGTCGGTACTGTTTGGCTCCTTTTCCGCCAAATACTCAATTTCCCGCACAGGTTTCAGAACTCGATTACGCGTTGCAGCAAGACCAACACTCGCCCAAACGATACTCCTGGACTTGGCATAGAGACTTGCTGAAGACAACCGGTCAGAACATTCGTAAGCTCCGATTTCTCGATGCGACAACATCTTCAGACTGAAACTGTACAACTTCTTGCTGAGGCTCTTTTCATGGGAAATGTCCTCCCACATATCCTTCAATTCTGTCTTCTCTTTTTTGGTGATGTAAGATGTCACATACCTAGCCACAGCCATACAGTTATCAGCCACAAACTGTATATCCATGTTAGCATTCCACATGGACAAAATCACCGGGTTGTAGTCGTTGATGTACTTAGACTCTTCGTTCCTCTTCAAATTGTATGTGTTTTTAGGTGATTTCTTCATCACATTATGTCGCAGCGAAGACATCAAACTGTTCACTCTTCCTTTAGAAATCACCGATCGTGGAAAGCCGAAACGACATTTGGTGTAGAACTTGTCTTTGTTCCAGAATTTACGACGACAGTACTTTCCACATCGATGGCTTTGGAAACGTAGAACTTTTTCTCTTAGGCTTTTTTTCTCCTTTGCGTTTGGAACAGCACACGTAGAATACTGTTCTATGAAACTCATCACTGAGTCGTCTGCATCCGTTCCAAATTTAGGTGCATCCTTGATCCACAGCAACATATGTATATGAGGAGCACCTCTTGCTTGGTACTCCTTTCTCCAGAAGAAATCCAACACCTCTCCAAGAGGTGGATTCTTCTTATTCATGATGAAAGACATCATAGCTTCAAATCTATGATTGAAGTACCTGCATACATTCACTGGATCCAAAGAGCACAGTTCTCCGGGTGTCTTGAATTCGATATTTTCAATGTTTCCATTTGCCTCTCGTAGAAATTCAAGTAAGTCTTCCCAGCCATACTCGGCACAGCTCAGAGTGAGGAACCATGTGGGAGTACCTAAGTTCCTCAGCATACATTTTAAATCACCATGACGACGGTACCAGTACTCATTAGTACCACGCTGACACGCCATGAGATTAATCAGGTGAGAATCCAAAATACTGTCTTGGACATTGACTTTATCCATAAAGTCACTTGCCGAGATGTTTTGCATGTGTATACCACTTTTCAAGATGTGGTTCACTGCATATGACAGTCCAGACAGATCGCTTTCAAACAGGAGATGAAACAAATAGGGAATGCATTGTCGAAACCTAGCATCTCCTGCATACAATCGCAAAGTCCGGTATTCAGAAGCAGGAATTTGATGAGGTCGCTCATCATATCTTCCTCCCTGACCTGTTGGAAAAAGCTGTGGGAAACACCGAGCTTCCAAACTTTCCTCCCAAACACTAATGGGACTCCCTTTGGCTTGTTTCATTTGAAACAACTCAATAGCATTCCCCATGACTTCCTTGGAATGCAAAGGATGAACACTATAATGTTCATATATTTCTTCACTAGTACAGGGTTCTACTTTCTCAATTTGACCAGCACACAAATCGCTATCCTCTTCCTCACTTACTTCCTCTTCTGCAACATATACATTTTTATAGTATTTATTATATTTTTTCAAATACAATGTTGCCCTTTTGACTTTCCTAACATCTACTAAATCTTGCCATATTTTCTTATTCTTTGTCGGAACCCCATTAACTAAGATAACCAGAGGTTCCTCTTCCACTTTTTCTACTCCAATTGTGTTAATGTTTTTCTTCAAATCTAGAGGCAAATAAACAACTCTTCCCTTTAATCCTCTCTGTAAATCTGATGGAGGCAATTTCCCTGTCTTTGGCTCCATTCTTACAATAGCCTGAAAGGGATGGATACTTTGAATCAAAATAGATTCATAAGTATTTAAATCCTTCAATTCAGAAGGAATTTCAACCAATTCCAGATTATTATGATTTGCTCTAGCAGGCATCTGGTTTTCATTTAATTTGTTACAACAATAAGTACACACACGTTGATCCAATCCCAAATCAAAACAATTTTCTACCATCAAGTATGTTGTAAAATCCTTCCATTCACTATTATTTTCCCTTTCACTTTTTCCATATAAATCCACTAACTTAGTCTGATTCTTATAATAAGTGCGTCGACAACACACACAAGTGAAATTTGGCCTGTCACTTGATTTCACCTCAAACGTCGCAATTTCCCTCTGGAAATTATCTGTACTGGAAACCTGTACACTATCTTCCACATTACTCTCTTCTTCTTGGTCAATTTCAACATTCTCCTCTTTACTTCCAAAGTAACAAAACTCAATTTCTTCACATATATTCTTCACATCTATTTCAGAACCATGCAAAAGAGCAGCGCATAATTGTTTTAGAATAATTGCTGGACTCTTAGCATAATACAACATTCTAACTAATTTCCTCACTTTATTATGATGCACTGCTAGCATCCTGAAATGATGAAAAACACTCTGGCATACTCTCCTGGAAAGACAAGCCAGTGAATGACCATGCAAACCTATCACTTCTCTCACTCTGCAAGGATCTAATTCTTGCAACAACTTCATTTTCTGCTTCAAACTTTTCTTACTAAATGACCGTATAAAATCACAAAGCAAATTGATGGAATCCTGTCGTACACTGCAAATACTACTACACTTCCAGGTGTACACAGGACCCTTAGGACGTCTCCCTAAAACCTCATTACCTAACACCTCTTCTATCTCTGTTCTCACAAGTTTTTCTTTTTCAACTGGACAACCATCTTTCACTTCATAAGCTCGACCACTGGTGTCAACTGCATGCACCAAATCATTATCCTGGAAATAACTCTCCTCATTAAAAAATGCCTCAGAGCTTGAACTATGCATCCATTCTCCAGAAAAAACTTCACAAAAATTACTACGATTAACTATTCTCTTCCATCTACTATTTCTTTTGAAATCATAAATTACCTTGTTTAGCTTCCTAATTCTATTGATTGTCAAAATAAATAACTTACGTTTAATTTCAAATGCCTGATCAATAACTTTCTCAACTATTTTTTTTCTCTTATAAAAAACCACTTTCTGCTGACCTTTCTTAATATTTTTTAACAAATTCCCAATTATCCTGTTGCGGAACATTCGTTTACGAATATCCCTAAACTGTTGTTTCCTTCTACTTTCATGCATAGAGTTATCTCTTACTCTAGCAGTAACATTTCTCATTGGCCTTTCCTTACCATTTGAATTCTGTCTCCTTTTCTGGAGTGAAACATTTTCTGTAGTAATATTTTTTTTACTACACATATTTCTTATGACTGTTTTTCGACTCTTACCCGGTGCTTTCTTGGTGACTTGACAAATCTTTTTGTTAGAGGACTGCTGCAATATTCCATGCTCCTGCTGTCTTTGACGTTTTCCAGCCTTTCTTACTCTTTCTTTGCTAGGCATCCTAAAATCTTGAAATAATCTGCAGTTGAATCTGTGGTAAAATATAATAAAAAATGTTATTAACCACTATTACCCAACAGTAAATTAATAACAGTCATCAAAAACTTAACACACTACTTAAGTATATAATATACTGAAGCCTATCTCCAATTTTTCACTGAACAGGACTCATCTCTTCTTAACCTTGGATAAACCTCACCTACTCTGTGTCCCCTGCACATAATTAAATGTAAAGGGGCAGATTTATATTAACTAGCACATCCCCAGGGATGCACCAGTTAACGTGCACCGCTGCTCTGCCACCCACGGTGTGCCGCATTTACAATCAGATAGGACAAAGCTACATCAAAACCCTGCGCCTGCTTGAAGCAGGCATAGATCTTGACGCAGGTAGGCTGAAAGCTAAAGCAACAACTAAGTGTCATGTGCAGAAGTTACAAAAAAGGAAAAATGGCGTTTAAACCAGTAATGAGACCATGCTAACGTAATACAGAGTAAAAATATCCAGGATCTACATCAGTTTGGGGTTCACGAACCTGGCAGGTACAAGGCACTGAGGCTTTCCACCGTGCATGTCTCATCCCAAAACATATGTTGTTTGTGAATGAAACAATTTCCCAGACCAAATGCTTTGGATTGGCTACTTCTAAAAAATTAAACACCCCTACTATCCCGGAGTTAGAGGAATACGATGGTTGGAGTAATTTTACTCGTTGTCTATTAAAGATTTACAGGCCCTACTCCGTAATTCTTCCTTTAACATTTCCAGTATAAATCCAAAAGGTTGACTGCTTTGGCAACGTGCCTTATCCACGGTTTAATAACGCTGCCTTTTGCTTTATATAAGTTTTCAAATTGTATGAAATATATACCAATAGGTCGTTATTAACCTTTAGGTAGTGGTTTTCTTCATCAAGTCTGGTCGCTTCCATACACATACAGATTTTCAAAGATGATCAAGAACTTTATCTGAATGGAGAGGAATGCACTGAGACGCCAGATCATTCACTAATGTGTAGGCACAGACAGTTACACGGTTCATGCAACAAACACCGACCAAATATGGCTTGCGTGTTGCAAGGCACGCCAGTTCCTGCTATCATCCCCACGTTCAAGTTCTTCGAAAATGGTAGTTATTTGATGCTCAATAATGAAGATTGTTCTGGGTTAATTAAAAGTATTCATTTTATCGTAACAGTAAATGAACGGGTTATTTGCTGCAGAAATGTTCTATTTCCTCCCACACATGAACATAGGGAGTTTTCAATCTGGCCACAAATACCAACCTTGGGAGCACATTTCAACAGCATGGCAAGAATAAGAGCTCTTTTGTCTCAGAGAGAGGTGGCCTTGAGTTCGGCCCGTGAAACTTTCGTGCTTCACATAGCGAACACCCGTACAGAGGTGCAGACCCTTTTAAATACAGATTCGACTTTGCATTTCAGCAAGATTACCCATTCATTTCCATGCAGCAGGAGGCCCATAGGAATGAAGGTGCAATTTGCGATTAGCAATTACCTCATCGCAAATTACGAATTTTTCCGACGGTGCAGGGGTATCTCAAGAACACCCTGCTGCACCCCTGAAAAAAAAATTTGGGGTCATATGGCGCACATAAATTTTGAAAACATTCCTTTACCTCAAAAACGATTTTCAACTCATAATTTGAAAACACTGCACATGGGGAAATGACTTAAAATGTCCTTAAGACACATAAAAGCATTTTTTGATTGCCTTTGCAGCATGTTTCAGTCACCTTTAACATGCCTATGTAACGGAAACATTCAAAATCTAAATTTGCCATGCACAGGTGGGAGCATATTTACAAGCAATTTGCTCCACAGACAAACTTCTTACATTGAAATGGGAAAAATAACATCAGAGACTCTCAATTACCTTATAAAGAAGCAGACACCATTATGTCCTTCTCATCAATATTAAAACCATTGCTTTTTCTCAAAAACGATTTACAAGTCATAATTTGAAAACACTCCACAGCTCCTATGCACATAAAAGCCCTGTCAGTACTAATACTTCACATTTTCTCCAATTACAATTTCTCAAAGAAACAAAATCTATTTGTGAAACACTTGAGACAAAGCAACATTTGAAAAACACAACTTTCTTCATAATTTTCTCCTTAAAGCACACTATTTTCTATCTAAATTAAAGAAATTTTTTCTCACCTTAGCAAATACTTTGAGTTTCAAAACAGTCTCAGAAACACACCAATTTGTCTTCAGCAGAGCAAAAGGTATGCACTCCAGAGTCTGCAGCTATCAAAAGCACAGAAATGCTGTAATTCCTCACACAGATCTCTCATGTCACCCAATCAAAACTCTTCCCTCACTTTTTTTCAAAGCAAAACCCTTCCCCCCTCTGCCCCCTCTCTGCTTTTTCTGCATAGCAACCACCTCTGCAAGACCTCTCACACAACAATGTTGCAATTGAACTCTGAACTCTCAGTGCACCTGCATATCCAAAGCATTCTTTCATTTAATGATTTTTTCTTCGCCACTCAAAATACATCTTTCAACGAACTCATCCATGCACACTAACTTTCTGTTTTCAGCAATCAAAATCCACCAATCACTCTTACTGCTTCATTGACACAGAAACTCCTCAGTTTTTTTCATTTTACACTCTCATTTTTTCAACTGCCATTTCATTGCCACACTTCATCTGACTGCAGGAGAACCTTCTCTCGCCATGTTTTCTGTCTGGATTGTTGGACATAGCTACATCTATTGGGCTCAAAGGTACGCTGAAAACAGGAATTTACCTAACCTCAATTTACAAGATGTGGAAATTAAGTGGTTTGGCCACAGAGGATTAAAATGTCACCAATTGATACCATTGGTGAAAACCTTTATGCATTTGCCCAAACCTGACCTGTTAATTGTGCACTGTGGAGGTAATGACTTGGGCACTTTGACTGGTGTAGGTCTGGAAATGCTTTTAAAGGACACCTTTGAGCAATTAATGGCACTTTTTCCTCAGACTGCCTTGGTATATTCAAATATATGCCAAAGACAGAAATGGAGGTGGTCAAACCAATTTTGTCCACAAATTGAGAAGTCGAGGAAGCATGTAAACAAATCTGTTTCAGCTTACATGAGAGACCATGGAATGGGCTCCCTGTACAACAATAACTTGCGTTACTACATGCAAGATATCTACAGAGGAGATGGAGTTCACTTCTCAGATGAGGGCAACAGAATTTTCACTCTGAATTTAAGAATGTGCATTGGTACCTACTTATAAGTACCTAAATGTACCATAAACCCAAAAGCTCTTCTCAGAGCTACCCTACATCTGATCACTCACAATTATTATTGTACTCTAACTTTTTTCACTAATTTTCAAGAAAGTACGCTCCCCAGAACGCTTCCCGGTTCGCGAACCGAGCGCACTCCACGCAAAAAAACTAAAAAAACTGTATATATTTTTTTGCCCTGCGAGAACCTTTCAAAGCCTCCACATCAAACCTAGGGGGTCAGGGACGATCTACTATGCCCCCTTATGGTCATTTGCCCCTTCGCTTTGGCCTCCTCTTGTCTCTCGATCCTACCGAGAGACAAGATGGCGGCCGCTACGGACTGTTTGGAATGTTTACAGACGCCGAAAAACCAATCAGCTTCGCAAACCTCCGTAACGCGAAAAGTACGCGAAGCGGAGCGCTGTTACAGATATATATCTTTTTTTGAACGTTAATTTCTCAAAATCCACTGGAGCACATATATTGAGACCTAGCAAAGGCACATCGGGCTACCAGTCCCTACAATTTTGCCAAGTTTCGTGCAAATCCATTCAGCCGTTCGATTATTATTATTATTTTTTTTTTTGCCCCGCGGGGCCCTTTTAAAACCTCCACATCAAACCTAGGGGGTCAGCGAGGATCTACTATTCCCCCTTATGGTCATTTGCCCCTTCGCTTTCGCCTCCTCTTGTCTCTCGATCCTACCGAGAGACAAGATGGCGGCCGCTACGGACTGTTTGGAATGTTGACAGACGCCGGAGAACCAATCAGCTTCGCTTCACAAAGCTCCGTTGCGCGAAAAGTCCGCGAACCAGAGCGCTAACCGGTCCGCTGTTACAGATATATATCTTTTTTTAAACGTTAATTTCTCCAAATCCACTGGAGCACATATATTGAGACCTACAAAAGGCACATCGGGCTACCAGTCCCTACAATTTTGCCAAGTTTCGTGCAAATCCATTCAGCCGTTCGGGCTAAAAGTGAGGCCAACCGCCCTATGGAAATTAACATGGGAAAAACGCGTTTTGGGACCCCCCTTTTTTCTCGGCCCCCCCTTGACGAACCCCCCCCAAATTTTCAAAGGCTGCTCAGAAACAAAATGTGCCATTTTCCTGAAAATTTCAGCCAATTCCGTCCACAAACGGCAAAGTTATTAGACATAGAATTTTCAAAAAACCCATAGAGAAAAAATCCTAACTATATATACCTACTGGCGACCGCCAGTAGGTAATATATATATATATATATATATATATATATATATATATATATATATATGTATATATATATATATATATATATATATATATATATATATATATATATATATATATATATATCTCATATTGATTTGGGATATATATACATTTATAGATATATATTACATATATATGTCTATAAATGTATATATATATCTCAAATCAATATATTTCCGGTCTATACATTTATACCTACAATGATTTCACAACAGGATGTCCAATACTGCAGAGCAGCGCACTTCTAAATGGGAGAATTAACTCACATAATAAAGCAAATGAACGTCACCAGAGACTGATGAAAGGTCATCATTGACGAGTATGATTAAATAATGAATGCCAAGCACTCTGTGTGAGACTCATTTCATAGAGAGATCTTTTCTGTCATGTATGTATTTATGAACGGCAGGGCTTACTAACGTCTGTGATATTTCACTCAATGCACTTCAGTTTCCATTTAAATTCGATTCTAGTGTCTCATAGTGACAGCCAGCCATGTCATAGGCGACAGATGGCCTGGAACTCATGACTGGTGAAAACAAGCACTGACAATGACAAACGCAGCACATTAAGGATTGACAGGCAGGGGTTGCGCTACAGGAAAGGAGAGCAGCATGTGGGAGTGGCTATCGGACCAAAAGTTCCTTTTTCAAAACCACAATAGCCCGATAAGGGATAATAGTGTTAGGTAACAATATAAAAAATGGAGTGTTCATGCAGCCACGTCATCCGAGTCTGAAGAGCCCAAGTGTGGCCAGGCTCCAGGCATTCCAGCATGCTTGACCGACCTTTGCATTAAATATCTATGAGAAGTCTCACTGTTTATGTAGGGGCGATAGGCCACAGGATTTTTAATCTCATTAGACGTACTTTAATTATTAATGATATAACAGCTGGTAAGGTCGTTTGATATCTGCCACGCTAACCTGCCGGTCTTTCCCACAAGGCATGTCTCCGTTATGGGAAGGCAGGGAGAGGTTGCTGCATCTGCCCTCGTTCTGCGCCATATGCTTGAATTCATTCATTATCTCACCTTATCTAGGGCCTAACTCTGGGCCTTCCCTTAGTGGGCAGCTTCCTATGACTTGTGCATGTTTTAATCTATTCTACAGCTGCCTTCCAGAAACGTTGACAGATGTATACTTTCCTTGCTGGCTCAACAGTGGAAGATAAACAAAAACATAACATTGATTTTACTTCACATAGCAACCATGCAGTATAGGGAGGAGAAGGATGGGCCTAAAAAGCAGCCCAGGGCAGTGATTCTTAGCCTTTTGGCTTCAGTGGACTCCTACTTAATCATTACTGGAACCCATGGACTCCCACTGAATCATTATTATAATCCAAGGATCCCTCACCAATGAGTCAATGCAGGAAGCCACAGTCTCCCACCCGTCCCCCAGAAGTTATTAGTGGAAACTAAGGTCCCCGGTGTAAGCCTTTTTGATGGATTTGAGCTGCAAAAAAATACAGAAATAAGCATTCATCAAACAAACGAACAAATTATAAAATATTCACAATCAATTGTAAACAAATTAAACATCTGAATTTAAATGGGAAGGTTGGGAACTTTTAACATTTAATTGAGGCCACTCATAGTCCATGCTATTTTATGTTTGAAGCACTTGCACTGTTCCCAAGTCAATCTGAGGATACAAACTTAATTTTTAGCCTCCAATTTCACATTCTTTCACGTTTACGGAAGGATTTAACATTTTCATTTTTACAATTTTCCCCTTTAACTGCACACACTTGATTAATCTGTTAATATTATTTAAGTGTATGTCCTAAGCTGTTCTGGACCCCAACAGTATTCTTTGCCGACCCCCAGCGGTCCCCGAAACACAGGTTAAGAACCACTAGCCTAGATGTTACCAAAGGCACTGCTTCTTTTGTTGCCTTCCTGGCTGTTATTAACATTGAAACCTGAGAGTGACATTTCCCACCTTGAACAGTTGAAGGCACCTCTAAGGGGTTCATTCCTTTGGCGCCTCACTCACACCTTATGTACACAATCATGCTTCCTCTCCACAGCCCGCCTACTTCTTCTCCCTTTTCAGCACTCCATAGATCAGAAATTAAGGCTGGTTGGAAAATATTGTGTGGAAAGGGTACGAACAGTTGCAACTATACACATGGCATTTACTTTTACCTTGATTTCATGCAATGATCTCCCGCAACGCTCGCTTATATCTTGTAACAACTATGCTGTATCCATTTCAGTCATATTCCACTACATTCACATTGGTGATGAGCATCACCGGGGACAAACTCTTCATTCAAGAGAAGCTGCAGATTGGGGGACTCTCGGTCACATAACTGATCAATGAATGCATAGATGAAAGAGGAGTGGACATGTAGTAAGGTTTGAAGCAAATTTATTTTGGCTCGAATGTGCTATATTTGGGTGGTAATATTCAAGATTATGCTACTATATAACTGTTTGAAGCATTATCCAGGGACCAAGGTTTTTGTGGTTTTAGCATGATAACAGCATTGAATAAGCCTGATAAGGGGCCCCAGCATTGGTAAGGCATCCAAACAAATCTTATAGGAAAATGTTAGAAATTTCCCCATGTGGCATTCTAGAGAAAGTGTCGACTTATTAATGTAGTGTGTTCCTATGTGTATGCTTTGTGTGAATAAATATGGGCAATTTAGTATCCATATGTGTGTGTGCATGCATGTTAGGGTAATAAGTATGTGCAAGCCACAGAATGCTGCCTCAATGGCCTCCAGCAAGTATAAAGTAAAAAGATAAATGCATGTTTATCAACAAATAGTTATTTTTCAAGCTGCTTGCTCTAAGCTGTTCCATTTTCTCTTGTCTTTCTCACACCCTGCCTTTTTCTCTCCAGAGACTCATCTCCACGTCTACGCACAGAGAACTGGACTGCACCTCACATTAGCATGCCTCTTGATGAAAACTTGTGCTGAAGTGGTGAGTGTCAGTCCAAAGAGGAATGGTTGTTAGTGTTACTGGTACAAACAAATTAGGTGGGGGAGAATTGAACTCTCCTCTGAACCCTCTAGACTACACAGCGACTTGCTGCGTACCTCGGAAATTAATTTAACAAGTCCTGGTAAATGCAATCGGTCTTGCTTTCTGTTAGGGAAAGTGTTTGGTTCCAGTTTGAATATTGATTGTGTGTTGCTCACAGCTGTCCTAGAAAGACAATCCCACAATGAAGCAATATTTTGGGTTACAACAATACAGAGGCACAGGTCCCTGTGCTGAACATACTCCAATGGGAGAGTTAAGCTGTACCTGCGAATGAGAGTGGTATGACCATGAGTCAAAAGATGACGTTTGAGTTGTAAGTATCAACTTCTACGGCATGCACAGCAAAATATTACATAGTTAACAATTTTAACAAAATTCCAGTATTTTTGCTGCACCTTTAAAAAATTCTATGTTTGAGCACGCTTTAACTTTGTGAACAAAAAAAGCTAAAAATCCAACAACATGTTATTATGACCGCAAAGTGAAGAAACCCATGTAAAAGGGCTAACAGTGAATAGCACTGTGACTTACTGACAGGTAAGCGCATCAAAATACATGCAATTCCTAAACAAAAAAAGCCACAGACCAACAACTGAAATGTGTCAACAAAGCAAGAACATTAACGAACACACACTTGTGCGTAACACAAGCTACATGCCACGGCACAACTGCAATCTAACAAAAATGGAAGACATTGGGGTATTAATTGAGAGTGGTGACTACCCACCTCAAGTAATAACCACAACTCTTGTCATGGTGAACCCTTAAGTCACTAAATAAACCTGAGCTTTACCCACTAGTAATTATGACACAGAGCAGACAGGCTTAACTTAAAAACAATGTGGAAAGTATTTATGCAAGTACCAAAACCGCAATGAAATTGAAATACAACACAAGAAAAATCCCAAACTAATTCAGAAAAATAGAATACATTTTAATAAATAAATGACATAAAACCAACAAAAATCCAAAAAGGGAAATCGGATATTAGGAATTATTTAAGTTTAAATGCAGAAATATTGCCAAAAGTGTTTAGGTGCTGATCGAGGTCATCTGTTGCACTTGACCACTACTTAGATGCAAGTCACAGCCAACTGCCACGTAATGTGGGTGAGAAATAGAAACCAGGTTAGACATGCTTGGAAGTTTACCTTCAGACTTTATCTCTAAAATGGAAGTCAAAAATCTGCTGAGAGACAAAGTAGCATTCTGTGGCGGCAGTGGTCTCCAAGTCGCTGGCAGCCGCTGGACAAGATCTCGGTGAAGTAGTTTGGTGAGAAAGCTCCAAGTGGGAGACATTTGAATTTCATGCCCAAGAAAGGCCCCATGCCCCCCCCCCCGGTCCGGATTCTTTTTGCGCTTTTAAGCCCGGTGAAGATTCCTACCGTCGCACTTAGTCACTTTTTTGGAGATTGGATTCTACCAATGGGGCAAGGCTGCAGATTGTAGCTTATGAGGACTTCACAACGCTAGACACATTATTCACAAGGTCCTGCTGGATCAGATTTGCTACTGTTTAAACGATCATTGCAGGACCTACCTGAATCTTTGGTCCAGCAGCAACGCATCTCCTTTGGATATGCTAGAGGTTGGTCCAGGGGTCTTTGAAGTCTAAATGTTTGAAGTCCTGGGTGTCAGGAAAAGTTAGGAAGATTACACCGGAGTCCGGGATGTTATGGACAGCACTTGGGCGTCATGACTCACTACAGCAGGGGACAGCAGCAAGGTTCAGGTCAGGTCCAGTTGGAACTCATCAGCTGGGTAGGTGCAGGAAAGGGCACTTGTAGCTTGTTGTGACCCTGTAGCTTGATTGGTAGGTCAACTATGAACCTTGGAATGCACTACTTTGACCTGAGCACAAGAGGTAGAGCAGGTCCAGTGTTCTAGGCTCTTCTCGGGTCACAGACAGCAGGTCCAATCCTCTTCTGTTCCTCAGCAGGCATGTTTGAGGAGTGTACAGTGGCTGCCACGTATATACCTGGTACCTCCCCAACCAATAAGGTAAAGGTTTCTAAGGGCAACCGTACCCTTGTTTGTAGCACTTTCGGTATGCCCTACTGTAAACAATCCCACAGGGCCCCTCTCTGACTACATCCAAGATAGTGAAGCCTTTCTCCCCTTGTGCAGAGCCTGTATGCCCAGCAGAGATGTGTGGCCAGGGAAAAGAGCACCCCCCCCTGTGTGGTCACTCTAAATCACTTATGGGTACAGTCCCTCTCCCCCTGGGATTGGAGCATGCCTGGCTGGAGGACAAAAAAGGGCATTCCCCAGGTAGCAGCTGTTTTCTAACTGGAGAATATTGACTTTATTATTGTAACCCAATTCTTTCCTATGGAACAACCAACCCAGCTACAGTGAAAATAGCTTTGATGGCCTTTTCATTATAAGGACATGACACTTTTCCATGTCCTACTTTTAAATACCACGTGCCCTGCCTTCTGGGAAGTAAGGCATATTTAACGGTGACTTATTAATATTTAAAAGGAAGATCCAGACTGTCAAAATGAGTTATTTTGACAAGGCGAATTTGCAATTTTTAAACTGTACACCGAAGCTACAAATGGTAGACTTGCAGTTATGATTGCACTGTCACTGCTGTGGGTGGCACAATGGGTATTGCAGCCTTCTGGTGACATTTAACATAACCTTGGCAAAACATTGTAACGTATTAATATGGGTAAGAAAAATAAGGCAATTGGGGCGTCAATTCATCATGTTAAAAGGGAGAGCAAAGGCACTTTAGCATGGGTAAAGTATACAGCAAGCAAAAATAGCCAAGGCAAAGATCTGGGGTGATGCCACACAAAAGATGGCCAGTTGGAACAAAAAGCATAATTGGCTCTGCATAACCAAAGCATAATAGGAAAGCAAATGCATGAAGTTGATGGACAGCCAATACAAAGAATGGCAAAGCATGAAAGCCAAAGGGCTGACACAAAGCCCACCCTCTCTCTGTACTACTAATTGTACTTCTGTGAGGAACTGATGACTGGAGGTCTTACAAACAGTTAGAGCTCTCAGTAGCCTATCCTAAATAAAGGCTCTGTTATTACAGAACAATTAGTAAACAATTAGAGCATAACCTCTGAACAATTATGAAATAATCATTCATGAATAGGACTTTCAAGAAGATACATACAGCAAAATCTTACAACACGCACAGGTGATATATTTATATAGTTTTACTTATCAGGCATTATAAACTAGTTTTATTTTGCTTAACAACAAATATGAAAATTATTTTAGAAATAATTCGGAAAAAAGAACTTCATGTGAAGTGATTCCAATTATGCATCATATCATTTTAGTGAAAGAGAGGGGGGTATTTCTGTTAATCTGTTTGTCACGCCCCTGGCACACTTCCTATTTGAGTTACCATTAGTTTAGAGAGCTGCTGTTCGGGCCTCACTTGCTGTGCTTTTGGGTTTTTGAATGCCCAGGAACACATTTTCGCAACTCTGAGCTACCAGAAGATGGGCGCCAGTCTGGGCCTGACTCTCTTGTTAATATCTGAATGTAAAAGGACACCTGTTGTGGGTGCCTTTCTGCCATTTTACGCCTGAATATATCAATATGGAATTAAGGAACAGCCTAGTGTTTATTTCCATGGCATCTGTCACAACTTGAACACATTCCAAAAACGGCGAATCTTAAGACAAGGTACACGTATCTGCAACTGATTCGAATATGTTACTATGCAGTCAACAACGGCATCATCCAGTTAAAAAAGTGACATCAAGTTTATTCAAGAATCAACGATGTGAGATTCTTGATATGCACTGCAGCAGTCCTGCAAGGGCAACCGTATCCGATGACTTATAATCCAAACACTGTATTAATTGATTTCTTTCAGAATGAAACATGGTTAATTTGGCCATAAAGGTCCTGAACAGATGGACGCGAGGACTTCCTACACTGAAGATGCTCTGTGAAAGGTTTTTAGGCAATTTAATGGGATCCGGGATAAAAATAACAATTTTATTTACTGTGACATGATTAAAGACTAACTGATTACAGAAACCTCATTATTTAGGTCAAAAAATCAATTAGTCTGTCAGATTGTGTTGGTGCATGCATGGGGCAACAGCAAATCCCTAGCTGGCAATGACTGCTGGTTAAATTCCAATTTTCTTTGTGAGCCCAAAATAGCATTTCCTGTCCGAGTATGCTGCACGGCGTGCCTCGCTTGATAGGTAGAAAGGGGCGCTATAAACTAGACACCTCTTTAGCACACTATTGTGGATTACCTTAAGGTAAAATGTTGACCATGTACGTGCACCACAATCCTCAAGTTTCAATGCAATTGTTGCACTTGCACTGAAAAACACAGTTGTTCCCTGGAAAAATGGCAAATAAAGTAGCATGGCATTATCAATGGCAGCTATGAAAATCAATGAAATTTAACCCCTTGACCGCGGTAAAAATTCCGCCGCGGTGCGGGTTATTTATGGCGTGGGCGTGGTTCGGACGGCCCCCGGCCGTCCTCCGCACACGCCCACTGTGACGTCGGCCGGCCGCCGGCCGTCCGACGCATGGAAGGGGTCAAAAGAATATATAAATAGCCCCAAATCATGATACTGCAAAAAGGGGAATTAGTTTCCTGTGTTGTAAATCTAAAAGGTTTGTGTGTGTGTGCGCGCGCGTGCATGCGTATATATATATATATATATATATATATATATATATATATATATATATATATATATATATACACACACACACACACATATATCGCCAGTAGGTATATATAGTTAGGACCTAGTTACCATAGGAAATTCCGAACATTCTATTGGGAATAACTTTGGCGCCGATTGAGGGATCTGCCTGTAATTTTCCTTAAATTTGCCTCGCTGCGCTCCGCTCCTTCCCTGAAAGATTCGGGGGGATTAATCAAGCGGGGGCCGAGAAAAAAGGGGGGTCCCAAAACGTGTTTTCCCCATGTTAATTTCCATAGGGACATACTGACAAGGCTACAGCTCAAACGGCTGAACAGAATTACACCAGATTTGGCAAAATGGTAGGGACTGGTATGCAGCAGTGCCTTTTGTATGTTTGGTGTAAATCCCTCCAGTAGTTTTCGAGAAAATTGAATGTAAATTGAGTCCAATGCAATTTTCCATAGGACCTTTAGACACGGCTACAGCCCGAACGGCTGAATGGAATTACACCAAACTAGGGACTGATATGCAGTAGTGCTTTTTTACATTTGGTGAAAATCGCTCCAGTAGTTGTTGAGAAAATTGAATTTTCCCAAATTATATATCTATGGGTGGCACACCGTGAGTGCACTGTAAGCTTACTGTAGTCTGTACCTTCCCGAGTATGAGCTCCATGCTGATTGGCTGCCACTGTCTGTCAACACTCCAAAACAGAAATTGTTGGCAGCCATCTTGTACCTCGGTAGACTGAGGCATAGGAAAGCTGAAAAACAAACGTGTAGAACTCAAAAAAGGGGGCAGGGTAGAAGCACCCTGACCCCCTAGGCCTGCTCAGGGGGTCCCACAAGGCCCCCCCAGGCCCACAAAAAAAAAAACGGAAAATTACGGGGGTACGCGCACCGTACAGAGTACAGTAAGCTTACTGTAAGCTTACTGTACTCTGTACGGTACGCGTACGGTGCGCATACCCCCGTGATTTTCCGGGAAAATATTTTGGTGGGGGGGGCCTGGGGGGCCTTGTGGGACCCCCTGAGCAGGCCTAGGGGGTCAGAGTGCTTCTACCCTGCCCCCTTTGCGTGTTTTGCACCTTTGTTTCACTGCTTTCTAGTGCCTTGGTTCTACCGAGGCACAAGACGGCTGCCAACACTTCCTGGTTTGGAGTGTTGACAGACAGTGGCAGCCAATCAGCATGCCTTGCACAGGAAAGCACAAGGCTCATTGGCTGTCAACACTTCTAACCAGGAAGTGATGGCATTCATCTTGTGCTAGGTAGACCGAGGCACAAAAGAAGCAGAAAAACAAACGTGTAGAATGCAAAAAGGGGGCAGGGTAGAAACACCCTGACCCCCTAGGGCTGCTCAGGTGGTCCCACAAGGATATAAACATATTTAAACGTTATCCGCTAATAGAATTAGCATTTAAAAAACCTTGCAAATTCACTGAAAAAAACATAGGTTTCAGGCCTTATATAGTTAGGAATTAGCATATAAAAAACCTTTGAAATTCACTGAAAAAACCCTAGGTTTCAGGCCTTATATAGTTAGGAATTAGCATTTAAAAAACCTTTGAAATTCACTGAAAAAACCATAGGTTTCAGGCCTTATATAGTTAGGAATTAGCATTTTAAAAAACCTTTGAAATTCACTGAAAAAACCATAGGTTTCAGGTCTTATATAGTTAGGAATTAGCATTTAAAAAACCTTTCAAATTCACTGAAAAAACCATAGGTTTCAGGCCTTATATAGTTAGGAATTAGCATTTTAAAAAACCTTTGAAATTCACTGAAAAAACCGTAGGTTTCAGGTCTTATATAGTTAGGAATTAGCATTTAAAAAACCTTTAAAATTCACTCAAAAAACTATAAGTTTTAGAGGTGTTATAGTTAGCTGGACATTTCACTCATACAAAACCATTGAAATTGCTCCTATATAGTTAGTTGTACTAACTATATTTCGCGCACCCGCAATCCACTGCTGATGATGTCACATATTACATCATTCATGACATGGTCAGTGACATCACTGATGACATCTCAAATGACATCACTGATGACATCACTGATGACATCATCCAGTGAATGTGGTTTGCTTCGTTTTTTAAATATGCATTATATATATAGCAATTTGCATTGAAGAATGAGTGGATATATAAAAACAAATATTTGGATGGAGGATTTAGTAGCAGTGTAATTGACTGTTTACTTGACCAATTTATAGTGTCTCACTAAATATAGTGGATAGTGACTAAACTGTGTGAATATCTGTATCACTTTGTCAGTTGTTGTGTAAACTGGTTCTCCCGTTGGTTACTAGCTATGTGAAAGTCTATATTAGTTATTGATTAGTTAACTGAATATTTGTATGGGAGAGTGAATGTGTGTGTGTGGTTCGGTGGGGGGGGTGTGACTGCCCAAAGATGTGTGAATAGTTGATTCACTAGATATATAAAGTTAAAACTACATGTTCTAACACTTGTTTGGGTGAGTGAATATCTTTATGGGTGTGGTGATGAGCAAATATATTTCTCAATGGTACATGTTCAACAAACTAGAAAAATAAAAGGCAGTGTATGTGTCTGTTGTTGTATATAAATAAGTATACATAAGACTCAATGATTGTGTGAGTGACTGTATGGATAACTGTATACTTGTAATAATGATTTTATAATTCACTAAGTATGACTTACTATCTAAATGAATAGATGAAGTTGTGTTAGTATAAGTGTGTAGCTAAGTAAATATGTAAGTATGATCCATTGTTTGCATAAGTGAGTAGGATGACTTCATATGTGAATAGGATGTGTGCTGGTGTGTAATGTCGATATAGGTGTATAAGTATTTTTCATAGTGTTCTATTGTTCATTGAAAGCATGTATGAGTGAATCTACAGGTAAGTGATTAGATGTGTGTATACATCTATGAATCACTGAGTGGGTTTTTAGATACTTGTATTGCTGTGACAATGGATTCAAATATGATACTCTGTATTTTACAAAGACTGATGAAAGATTGTACTAGTGTATGAAAAGGTGTATGTGATTGTCACGTGGATGATGTCATCAGTGATGTCATTTGAGATGTCATCAGTGATGTCACTGACCATGTCATGAATGATGTAATATGTGACATCATTGCGGGTGCGCGAAATATAGTTAGTACAACTAACTATATAGGAGCAATTTCAATGGTTTTGTATGAGTGAAATGTCCAGCTAACTATAACACCTCTAAAACTTATAGTTTTTTTAGTGAATTTTAAAGGTTTTTTAAATGCTAATTCCTAACTATATAAGACCTAAAACCTATGGTTTTTTCAGTGAATTTCAAAAGTTTTTTAAAATTCTAATTCCTAACTATAGAAGGCCTGAATCCTATGGTTTTTTCAGTGCATATATATATATATATATACACATACATACACACACACACACATAAAACTGGAATGTGTTTTATTCCACCACTATCTGCAATGAGTTGAAGGTTTCCTACCTAGGTGGTGCAAGAAATTTCAGCTCTTTGTCTTTTGGCATGCTCTCTATGCAAACATTAAAGAGCCAATTATTTTTTCGCTCTTTTGGAATTTGAGACTGTATGCCAAAATATTGACAACAGAAGTTTCGCTCTGCAATAATATAGACTCCAAAGTATCAACTTGCGCAATATCGCTAAGGTAAGCATATATATATGGTGGTATATATTTACTATTCACATCACTGTATTGTGCAACTTTAAATCGTCACAGATCAATATTTCTAAAGTTGATAACTTGGTATAACCCCTAACATGGAACCTCTTTAGGTGGTTCCCTAATCCTGCTGTTGATTTTTTCTTTATGAAAACACAGGCCCTAGACGCAAGAGGGCACTTTCAGATCTCAATGATGGAATGACGTATGAGGGACTGAATTAAATGCTTTTGAGGTTCAAGACAGCATAATGGTTTATAACCAGTCACAGATAAGGAAGGCATAAAAGCGCTGGAGGCAGCCTACAGGGAAACCTTGAGTAAAGTCTGTCCTGGGAAAGGCTTCTCCTAGACATAAAACCAGGCACAAGCACCTAATACAGAATTTAGTTGGCAGGAGTGGGGACACTCAGACCTATATCCCGTCTCACATTTGATGGGAAACTCAGATGTAAGAGTTAACAACTGAAATCTGCAGGTCCATCCGCTCCACCGACAAACCTGGGAGGGTAATACAATGAAACCAAAACTATACACCTAAAATATTGACTGTGTAATTCATTTACATTTTTAGAATGCACACAATTACTCAAAAACAGGGCGCCATGACAGAAAGGTTCAATAGAAAATAGCACAAATGTCCAAAGAGAGGGCATTCCATGTTAGGGCAGTAGCTAGAGACAAGGAGTTACCTTCTGTGCAGAGTTTTCTAAATTTGGGCACCTTCATGTAACGTAGGGACTAGAACATAGAGTCCTAGAAGAAATAAAAGAGAAGAAAAAGGAGGCCATATGGATTCCAGTGGGGAGACTATAGAATGTTTTGTAACCAAAAAACAAAGCCTTAAGTAGGCAGTGTTTACAGATGGGACGCCAATGTAAAAGATGGGACGAAACACTGGTCTTTCTGCAGAGATCAAGAATAAGTAGGCCAGCTGTGTTTTGGATCAGTTGTAGTTTATTAAGGACATAACCCAGCACTT
Organism: Lissotriton helveticus; assembly: GCF_964261635.1. Taxonomy (NCBI): domain Eukaryota; kingdom Metazoa; phylum Chordata; class Amphibia; order Caudata; family Salamandridae; genus Lissotriton; species Lissotriton helveticus. The sequence goes on along the minus strand of NC_136057.1, from coordinate 566,650,976 downwards.
CTAGAAACCGGTAATTGTAATAGTGCAGCATGACAGTGAATTTAAATTTTCCTAGAAAAATAGAGAGGCAAAGGAATTATTTTTTTGATGACTAAGCAAAAAGAAGCAAATGGAATTGAGCTTGTCGATATGTACACAAAATGTGTATTTACTGTAAAAAAATGCACATTGGTGGAAAGAGGCCCCGCAAGTCAGTTTACAAATTTGATACCCAAATTGATATATTTCCAGAGAAGATAAACTCAGAAATATCTGTATTAAGACAGAGTATTAAAATTCATTTAGATGGCCACAAATCAATAGCACCATTTGAACTGGTCACCATCAAGTCTGAGAATGGTCTGAGTATCATCCGCATAGGCAAAGAACCTGAGACCAAAAGATTTAACAAGCACAGCTAGTGGGGGCATGGAGATGTTATAAAAAAGTGTATGGCTCAAAAAAGAACCTTGCTGATCTCCACACCTAATGGTCCTAAGTATAGAAGGGGAAAAGGGTGAAGATCACAGCTTGACACCAATCTTCAGGAAAACAGGAGAACCAATTGAAAACAGTATGCTTTACACCAATATTGTCAAGTTGGTCTAACAGGATGGCATGGGTGACCATATCGAAAGCTGCTAAAAGATCAAATAGGATAAGGGTAGCGTAAACTCAGACATCCAATATGATCCTGATGTCATGGTTGCATTAACTAATAACCTCAGTCCTTAAAATGGGACAAAAGCCTTATTGGTAGATACTTGATAACCAAAGACCTTCAATGTGTTTGGAAAGTTGTTGGCTAACAAAACTTTTAACTATCTAAGCCACAAAAAGCAGCAAAGAGGTCAAAAAGATAGGACAAGTAATTAGACATGATGGTCGGATCTGCAGATGGCTTTTTCGATCGCGGAACTAAAAGTGTAATTTTCCAGAAATCAGGGACAGTCCTAGAACGGAGTATGGAAATGCCGAAGATTTTAAGAAAAAGGTCAAGAAGAGGAGTAACTGCTTTGGCAATTTTAGCCGGGCAATGAAATCATGAAATTATATTGGCTTTGCTGATAACATCTACTTGATTGGGGTATTCAGTCCAAACCTGAAATTGATGGTCAAACAATGCAAAAGTGTTACCTGACCAGTTCTTAATTTGAGCCGGTGTTTCCTGTTGAGGGGCACTGGCATGGAATTTTGAGGACCAGCACTTATTTTCTTGAATAAGTTTCAGATACTTACTGAGCGCAAGAGAGGGAAAAACTCACAAATCCAAAACAGATGAAGAGAAAGCGGGCAAAACTGTCACAAAGGGAGAATGCAAGTACCTGCCAGAGTTAGGTGAAGGGTCAGTGGAGTCTGGTAGTGGAGTAAAGACCGGCGATCCTGATCGGAACGGACAGGTTTAAAGGCGCTCACGAGTAGGTGACACATTCTGGTCTCCTCTCTTATCCGCAGTACTCACTGACGTGACGTGACCATCCCTTACTTATAGAAGGGTTGGGATAAAGAAAATACGTACAAAACGTATTTCCTAGCGCTCAGACGCATGCTGACCTTAATATTGGTATGGTGGTAGTACAGGGTGTCTTTTCCTGACTACCATGGTTTTACATCATTTTATATCACCTTACTCACGGTCCGGATGACGCGCACAGAGGATCCACTAGTGACCCGCCATATGCGTGAATCATGTTGACCCCATTTCACGTGCACCTCACTTTCACGGACTGAGAGTAGCAGGAGCATACTTATCCCCCTTACTTACTTGCTGGTTAGGATCAACTCCAGTCCTCAATGTTTCAATTTATCTTCCGGACCCCGGAATAAACTTGATTGGGGATCTGGTTAGATAATGGTATCACACATACACACCCATTTTCAAGCCCACACACCTGCATGCACAACTGTGGCACCTCCTAAAAAAGATCTCGGACAAAGAGCCCTCTTGTGGGGCCCGTGGGGGACTGCAGCGCCACCCTCACGAGGACCTCTACCTTCACTTTGATCCCACCTATATAACACCTGGACACATTATATCTCAAACCAGAATTTTTTGTAGAGAACTATTCTTTCCTTAGGAACAGCTACCATCGATTCTGATGATAGTGGAATAAGGAGGCATTAAGTGGATTTAAGACTATCATCCTTGGCATTCGGCACACAGATGTTTAATTGTACCTTCCACGGCATCTGAGCAGAGCTTCAGGCACTGGCACTCTTTCTTTTACAAGTTATGCACTGCGTAAGAGAGGAATTGTTGGTATCCAAAGAGAAGCAGGTTGGAAGTTTGTACCCATCTCCTGGGGGAAAAAACTAATTATTGAGAGCAAAACTCTTAAGGGATGCAAAGATATTAGCAGTGACAAGGTAAGCAAAGATGTTTAATTTAAAAATGATTAAAAAAAAGATATGTTAAACACAGAAATGTTGATAGGATCAACCCACAATATTCCTCTATGATTTGAACTTTTGAGACCAGGACAATTTCAAAACAGAATTTACCATTACAACAGCTATACTTTATCACAACAATATTGTTCATTTTCTGGATGAAAAGGTGGATGTGAAATTGCTTTTATACATCCTTTATTAAATTCCCAAAACAATCAAATGGTATATCCTAATACCCTAAAGAGATGAGAGCCATCGTACAATGTTCTAAATATCACATGCATGCCGCTCCTCCCTCCGGACTGTTAATATAACCCACAACAGTCACATAGGGCTGTTTTTAAAATATGTCAAACTCACCAAAGACCCTTAAAAATGACAGAAGATGCATCAGCATTCTTTATTCTGGATTGGATAGGACCCCTTGTCAATAAACAGATTGTTAGTAGAGTGCTTCATAACAAATTAGTTCATTGAAACCCCATAACAGGCATGTCCTAACATGTTGATGAGTACACAATGCTTAACATCACCACAAATGTCACTCAGTAAAATAACCACGATAGTCATTGCCCTGCCATCAAAAAGGACTACTTCCCCTTACTCTCTGGATCAATCAATCCACATAATCCCAATCTACCTAAAGTCATTCTCTTTGTAAGAGCAGATCTCCTTCAAAGTTTGCTGCATCATCCATGAAGCCTGACATCTGGAACAACCACCTGAGAGAACGCTATAACAAGCTGGAGGGTCGAAAAAACACTCAGTACAAATCCAACCTGAAAAAAAAGGAAAGCCAGCAAAGCAAAGCCTCATATGTTTTACCACAATGATATGAACCAAGCTGCTGGAAATTATCTGCATAACACCAATACTGCCAACCAGTATAACAACATTCCCATTCACATTCTGCATAATGTCGAAACTTCAGCCTAGTAGAAGGGCCTAGACGGCTCCTCCCTGTTGTTTCTATTTAACTACTTTAATTCTTACTTCTTCTGTTACTGCGATATTATGTCAATTATTCTCTCCAAAACCTTCTGCTTTCACACAATGCAAGTTCTCTACAAATAAAGCAAAAAATAAATGCATTCATTCCATCTCATTGCAATGGGTTCCGCTACTGACTCTCATCTTCACCAATCCGACTTGACTAAGCAGTGATGGCTCCTGGGAGAATCCTACAAAACGTGTTCAATGTGAACGATAACTCCACTTTAACCACTGTCAGAAAAATACAACTTGGGACTGATTTTGAATTGGGTGTTATCACTTGGCTCACCTTGTTTTGATACAAGGAGAAGACAAATACGACCACCTGGGCATGCAGGAATTTATGCCCGCCTGATTTTTGAGAGGGGGGACACAGGGGACAATGCCGTCACCCAGATTTTGAAGTAGAAACTGGAGCTTGAATAGTGGAAGACAGAGACCATCTCTCTGAAGCCATTCTGCACTTCACCTACATCTCATTAAAGTCTACCAAGCTGAGGAGCAAACTGTGTGTGACTTCCAGACCTCTTTGTTTTTATAAATATTTAATTGTGGTCGCTAACAAGTTGAGCCTCCTCGAGAACCATGCCAGGTAAGTCATCATATAGCAAAGGAGAGCAGGAGATGCTATTTTATGCTAAAGCTACAGCTGAGTTTGCATTTTGGAAGAGGCGCAACACCTCAATGACAGCAATTAAACAATTAGCAAAGACGGAGGGTGGAGCTCCCAGAGTTCTCTACTTAAGCACGATTTCACTGTGTTTGATCTTCAGTATCTGTGGAAACATTCCAAACAGAAAACACACCTTTAAATCTTATGACTAGAAACATGTAAACAACTACTAAAAGCTTGGCTCTTTAGACAAGCCTACAACTAACACCGTGAGCTGCCGACTTAACGCGGACCTTAGCACTAAGAAACCGACTGGTGTACATGCGCTCTACAAATGCCAGTAACATAACATAACATAACATATATATATGTGCACATAGTGTCAGCTTGATTCAAGGTGTGATCATTGTATTTACTGAACTCTGTACACTGCCACTAGTTGTATAACAATAACTGAGCACAAAGCACGGACCTCTACAGTTAATCGGAAGAGAGAAGGTGCAACCCTATAGTCTCTATACTGCACAATATGCAATCCTACTTTCAAATCCCGGCTTCCCCACTTGATCAAATTTTGTGATCCACAGGCCACCGCTTTACCCACTTATGTATCATTTTCCTTAACCATTCAGTTTGAGAGCACAGAGAAGTAATTCAGTTCACGATAGACACTGTAAAAACGCCACTTCTGAATGCTTAATATAAAATAATCTTGCTTCACTCACGTTTCATAACAATATAGGTTATATAAATAAACAACATGACAAGCTTACATGTCTTGGGTATCCCAGCAACCTCGTCAAGACAAGGAGGTTTCCTTAAATGTTTCATGTTTAAAAAAAGATTAGTTTTAATAATTTTTACGCAATTCGATGATATAATCGTGTGTACTAATAGAGACACTTCGAAATGTTGAAAAAATATTTTTATTTTAAGTCTTTATCCTATTATTTATATGTGTTAATATTTATTTACTCATGAAAATATGTTGCCTGATCTATATATTTGGGTGTTATAGTAAAGAACTCCAAAAAGGCTGTTTGTTCCTCTGCAGACACCGTGCGGGGAGGGGCGGCAGGGGTGCAGCCGACATGCAAATGCCTCCCTCTCGGGCGTCTTCAGCTGCATTGGCAAAGCCCGCTCCGCAGAGTTCACCAGAGGGCAGGGAACAGCTCTGCACATGTGACTCTGCATGGAGAGCCTTTGTTAGGCTTTCCAAACATGACGCAGGTTGAGAACGCTTCAGGCGCGCCCGATAAGGTTAATCCAATGAACAGACATATTCACACCGAATACCAGCGGCACGTCGGAGCACTGACATGGCATATACGGCGCAGATAAACAGCGCGCACACTGGAGCTGTCCAGACTGCTACTAAAGATGTCAAATAAACATTTCAAGGGAACGCTGTCATCCAAGCGAACAAAACGGTGAAGGCAGACTGGCGGGGCTGACACAGTGTACACTTTTCATCCAGATGGAGAGAACCCAGATGTTTTCGTGTTAATTTCAAACACAAATACGAACTTAACTTTGAAGCTCTGCCCCCCTATATCACTTTTGTAAACATCAGTGGAATCTTCCACTCGCTTTCTTCCAGGAGTTCTCACGTTCTTTTTTGTGGATACAGGCGGATCACAAGACATTTTCCACTGGCGCCTTTTCATGTCTTTGGTGGTAAACAGGGCTTTAAGTGGGATGAAAAAAACTGGGGTGCTCTCAAAGGGGCGTGGCCAATGTAGTCAAGGGCGTGGTTTAAAAACGTGTAAACTAAAAATCTGTGCTAAGCAGGCGCAACACCCATTGGACTCACTGGGCGTCAGCCACCCTCCTCCCCCCCCCCCCCCCCCCCCCCCCCGTCGTGTGTGGCAGCCCGGGATGAACGTTTCACAGGTCTTTACAAAAGACAATTTGAATTGGGGTGGGGGGAGGTGCTAAGAAAAAATTTCGGGGGGGGGGGGGGGACCGAACCTTTAATCAGTAGGCAGAGTGGAGCTGCAGGGCCTCCAACAAGGGGTGAAACAACAGCAAGGCCTGTCTTTTAGATATATCAAATTCGGATACATTTCCAACCAAAAGCAGCAAATGCCTTCTGAACTCCTGCGACAAGAAGCCATTTTTTGATGGTAAAATAGTACAACTCCAGCTCTTCAAAATAGTTAAAACCCCAGGTAGATCAAACATGTGGTGGAGAGCGTGTCCTAATTTAGAACTCCCAGTGCTTCATTTGTGTGACAGACGTCTAGCGAAAAGTTAAAGCAAATTAGCGGTGTGTTCGAGACAACATGGCCCCCTCCTATAGCATGTGTAATTGTTTATGCCAATGAATCTATCTTTAACGGAATATTATAATGTAATGACTCTTGTAATGCATATGTTGTTTTTAGTGCTGAAATATTTTTCTTTTTACAAAAAACATGCATTTAATCAACGTTTTGGTAAGTAACATCTGTTTTTTTTCTTTCATTGGACAGAGAATGTCTTCTGGAGTTCATACTCTTACTGTGACCGCACTCTGCCAGTTACACAGGGACTGCGCATCCACGGGTCTCAGTTGGATCCATTTTCATGGGACTCATCCTCTCAAAATGACTTGCTTCCATTGTGCTGAAGCGTCTCACACAGTTCCAGTCTGTGAGACGGGCTCAGACGGGATTGGGTATTGGGGAGATACGCTGAAATGTGGTGTCGGGGGCATGTTGGCACACTGCCTCAGAGGATCATCCTTACAGTCAATCAAATGGGGAAGGAGTGGCTCAAAACGTTGAAAACTCTGCCTCATTCATGGGTGTAGGAATGTCATCTCTGTGTATCCAATGGTGCACACCTATGCTCGAGATAAGGGGAGCCAACTTGCGTGTGCATTCCTCCAATCGTTAAACGAGCAATGGAAGCTTGATAGCTTCATTCAAATAACGGAGAACTGCAAAGAGCGCAAAAGAAGGAAGAGAGAACATTGGTTGAGGAAGTCCAGCCTGGGGAAGGTGAGTGGACGGAAAGGAGGAGGTAGGGGCTTGGCCTCCTTTACCGCTACAGGGACTCTGCACCCTCACCTTTCTCTTCCTTTAAAGAATGACACCCTATTTATTTTTTTGCAGGGGCTTACACACTAACTATGTCTTCATACATATGTGGACACACGCATTTTATTCTCCTTGCAAAGAATGACCCGCACTTCACCCTGTAGGTGTTTAAGTCATTTGTGTCTCCTAACACAGATAGTCCGCCTCTTTCCGTAGGATCTAGCACTATGTGGGGGACATTCAACAAACCCTTCTGCCTGCAAGAACCCACAGCCCTCCACAAGAGGCGAACAAACCACTTCTTTTGTTGAAATCACCAGCTCCAGCACCCCACTTTCCTCTCTGTGCGTCATCTGAAACTCCTGTTCTGCCCCATGTACTGGCAGACCCACCTTCCTTCCTTTGCAGACAATGACACCCCCAGCAAAACAATGCATCAAAGCCTTGCCTGCATGGCTGACACTAACCTTCCTTGCATAGGCCCAAACTACTCTACTCTCTCACCACAGACTGGCAGCCCTCGCCTTTCACATCTTGTGTGTGACTGCCTCTTTCCGTCTCCCTACAATATGATAGACAGGTACTGAATGTGACAGGTTGCTCTCTAAAGGGGACTAAACAATTCCTGTAAAATAATAGTCAGTGAGTCAGAATTGGGGCTGGTGAATCTTCTCAGAAAGGGTGCGATGTGGCATGCACCAGGGATCATTTTTAACAACACGGTCCTTTTACAATTATAAAACCCATTGTGCTTCCCTAATGTGTTTTCCCTCACACGCAAAACACTCGAAAACAGGCACCTGGGAGAATGAGCGGTACTGGAAGATAGTAAATGCCCCCCAAACTCTCCTGGAGAGCCTAGAAAATATCCTTACTAAAGCACCACACTTTACGTTTCAGGTATTCCAACATCGTTCTTGTGAAACAGGTGCAAAGGGTCTTTGAAGTAGCATTGCAGATGCATGTAGCATGATTTAATATAACATAATGAAAAATCCAACAATGTCACGAAGTAAGGATAGCTGCAGACAGTTTGGATCCATCCTTACTTGCTTATATGTGCACCGATGCCTCACAATTTGCCACGGGCAAGAAGCCTGGGCTCACATCGAGGTGGTACGGTCTGCCATAACACTGCCCTGTGAGAGAATTATAGAGACCATGTAAAGGGTAGACGCCCTCCATGGAGGTACAGATTGTGTTCACTTCCAAGGAGCTGTGCTTGCACTGGAACATATCACATTACATTATATATGTACCACAGGCATTTTGAGTGCACTGTGAGGTACAACTCGCCCATGTCTGAGCAAGAAATTTGTTGCTACATTTATATAGTACAGTGCTTAATTTTAGCTAGTGGTTTTCGATGCTGAGCGCCAGCACTTAATTATCAACACCGTCGGTTTTCATGAGAACCAGCACATTCATTGATGGCATGGGGAGATTACATGATTTGTCCAGAATCACAGGATGCTGCACCAACGCCAAGACTCAAACCTGGTTCCCCAGCACCGAAGTTGGCAGTTCTGGCCATTATGCCACATACTCTCCCCACTTTCATGGTAAGTAGTTGGTTCTGTTTTAGGCGGAGCTAACAGGAGAATGGTCTGATACAAGCTGCCTCATGACAATAGCCCCAGCACTTATTGTTTTACAAATTAACCGCTGATATAATACAATAAATAAATGTGTCATACACACACAAATCCGGCCCCCCTATCCCCAGTCCGCTTTTTTGGAGCGTTCAGCATTAGTGCACTATGGAGTCAGTACCCTGACCTACATTCAAGTGGATGTCTTGCAAAGAACCTTACAGTTGTTCGCAAGTAGGACACCAAAGTGCACGCAGATAAGAAGTCTCTCATCCATCCATTACAAACCAACACCAGATATGCAATAAGACACACCGCAAATAACTTCCAGAAGACCTGTCAGTAACAGTAGCCTTTGCATTGCCAACCAACTTGTGAGAATATATGCAGAGATGGAATAGAAAGTGTACATCAAAGACATCGACAGATGAACACTTAATAACTGGAACACATCTCCACCCCATGCAGGATTTTCACCCAGCTTTAATAAAACAGAATCTAGGGCCAGCCAATTTGAATACAACAATCCCACTGACATTTCCCCCTCAACCACAAGCAAAGATATCCTGAGCATATACAACTGCAAAATATCCCATATCATTTAAATTTAAAAGAAACATTTTAGTTGAAGGGCCCCGCCTGTACATTAAGCTGCACCCACCTCTGCAGATCCAATTATACTTTTGGCGACCAGTCTAATCAAATATACAGCCCCCAATTGCTGACTATTAATTAATACCTCCACACCCATGATCGGTCACAACAGAAGTGTTCTTCATAATGATTTACAATGTCCAGTTGAGAAAATAAGCTAAATATCACAAAAGTCTCTGAGCTGCCAAGCCCCAGCCCTGAACCTTACTCTGACAGCCAAAAAAGCTGCACATCATCCTCCGCTCTCAAACCACACACCGGAAGCTGCCTCACGGACCTCCCAACACAACAATAGCGCAATGACATTACTAGGGAGCTGTGGAGGATTCTGTAACTGGGCATCACAACCACTGAAGATACCACAAGTCAAGCTAACCCTCCAGGGTGGCCCGATCACTCATGAGCCTTATCGTGCAAGCAGCGTCAGCCGGTGCGGAAAAGCGCAGCGGGATGGGGGGAGTCAACAGACGACGGAATAGGTAAAATTAAATCAATAAATAAAACCTAAACCGTCGTCTGCCCCATCCTTCTCACCCCCTCACGCCCCTCTGCGCTTACCTGCATCGGCCACGACTGCGTGCAAGGTCACTGCTTTTCTTGACGCGACTCTGAAACTAAAAATCCTCATCCCCTCATCCATGTGGCGTGATCACATTGCATCATCTGTTTCGAACCACACTAAGTAAGACCTTCTGGTACCCTCTGGCTCTCTCTATATTGGAGACCCGTTTCACCTCTGGCAAATCGATGGTTGCAACTGACAGCACGTGGGCCATACCTGACCCAAGCCAGTCTTTAAATGGAACAATAGCATTTTTTACTCAACGTAAGGGGTACAAAAGTTGATACCTTATCGCCATTGGGCACAATAACTCAATAGCCAGCCTTCTCTTCCTTAGAGCACACCTACGATTATAATATTCACACTGCTGTGCCAATTGCCTCCCTTATTTCCTATTCCCTACAGCCATTATTACCCTTTTTGTCGAGCATTGTAATGTACATTTTAGTGGAGGAGGGGTGTACAAAATAATTATCACGATAATGATGCTGACGAACGCCTCCCCATCCACAAAATATGGATCTTCAACCCGTCTAAACACGGTGACAAATAGAATAGTTATTAATGTCTAACGTAGCTCTTAATACCTGTATTTGCACTTCATATGAGCGAGCGCCGAATATTTGGAATGCTAAAATTGCTATGCACTGAACCAAACACCATAAAAAAGAAAACCATGTTCGAAGTTGCAATGACCCTGCTAACATATTTCAAATGTATTGAATAAGTACCACAGTAGGCTCTGCAGTGCACTTTGACCCTGCAAGCTCTGCCTTGGACACTTGAACTCCCACCATGATCTGCGGTTACAACAACAGTGCGCTAGCCCACCGAAATGTAGTTTCAAAATCGGAAATGGAAGTTAAACTCCGAAGGCTCAATTTTAAATAATTCCCACTTTGTTTTGAAACGCTCTTTCAAGTCTCCGTTGTCCCAATTAGATAGTGTTCCTTTTAGACTGGAACATTTCTGACAAATCCATCCAATTTCAGAACAGATCCGAGACCCCTTGGGGAGTCATTTTTCCAGAACATAAAGTACTTTGCCCCAACAAGGTAATGGAGCTTATCTAACAAGCATGCCTGAGGAAACTACATTCCAAGTCCTGGCAGAGTGCAGCTTTGGAAGTTTCAGCCACATCCAATCTGTAGTTGTACCTCGAAGGCTCAGCGTGCATGAGCCCCTTCGAAAAGAACATGCAATCGTATCCTACATGGCATGGGTTGCAGACACAAAGCTACCACTGTTAGGGTAAATTTCTGATTGCCTCAATATTTCAAGATACACACAACGCGTTAAACAGGCATGTTAGACCTATCAGCCTTAGAGTAGTCTTCCCCCTTCATTTTTATAACCTCGTTTTGCGGGCCTTAGGACTCTGCTAACCAGTGCTGAACTGCTTGTGCTCCTTCCTCTGAACATGGTAATATTGCCTTATCCCTAATTGGCAAATTTAATTTACTTATAAGTCCTTAGTAAAGTGACACTACATGGCCCAGGGCATGTAAACCAAATGCTACTAGTGGGCCTGCCGCACTGATTGTGCAGCCCTTTAAACATGTCGCAGGCCTGCCACTGCAGAGCCTGTGTGTGCAGTTTAAACTGCCATTTTGATCTGCATAAATACAACTTTTGCAAGGCCCAAGTCATCCTTTTGACTATACAAAGGTCACCCCAAGGCAGGACCTGGACAGCCTAGAGGGTGTAATATTTTTACAAAAAGTAGGGCATGTGCTTTTAGGTTTCACATGCCCAGATATTGAAAAACTCTTAAATTAATTTTTCAGTACTGTAATGTCTATCTTGCACATAGGATAACATTGTAGTTGCCTTATTACTTTTTATGAGTGCAATTTCCAAATGGGAAGAGATAACCCATTCATGCTTGGTGTCTCTGGAATCACGCCTTATGCTGAAGTATGATTTTAAATTGTATTTCTGAAAATGTAGCTTTTAGAAATTTGGCATTTTCTTGCCTTAGCCATTTAGTGCCTTTAGCCTGTCTCTGGTCACATGGCTGGGTATAGCTGACAGTTGAACTTTGTGTAGACAGACACACACAATTGGGGGCCAGGGTGGGCCATCCCTGGCAGGATGAGAAGAATGATCTGGGTATAGCCCCTCCTAGACCTTCATTAGGCTGTTTCCTGCCTCCTCATTGAAATTAGTCTGGAGCTAGGGCAGGATAGGCAGGATGCATGGGGACTTCAAAAGGAAACCTGTAGAAGCTTCTCCCCCACTTCAAAGGCACAACTGGTAATAAATACTGGACCTCAGACACCACCACTTCAGTACACGTCTAGACCTGTGGATACTCTAACAGGAAGAAGGACTACTTCGCTGCTGAATGAATGCCACTCTTCTGGACTCCTGCTTTGCTGTATTGACCTGCTGCCTTCTTGCATGAGTGAGAAGGACCGGAAGTGCATCTTTAAACCCAAACCCCAAAGTGACTCCAAGGGCTAGTTGGTTTTCCTCCTAATCTGAATCCTCAGGGACAGAACAGGCTTTCAACAACCTTGCACATGCACCTCGACTCTGCCATCAGTGATTCTACCCTGCCAAGTGGTGCCACTACAGACCTGAACTCTTGGAATTGGGCTTAAGGTACTTTGCTAGCCTCTGTGGATATAGCTGAACCGATGCATCTTCTCGTTGCGTGACCCTGAGCAGAACCAATGCATCTTTGTTGCTGTGTGAATTGGACACATCACAAAGACCTGGATCACCCCCACAATGCGTTAGGAACCACCACTGCGCAACGCATCCTTGGCGCAGGTCCTCTCATTCCTCAATGGAAGGCTCAGTGATGCTGGACTCAGCAATGCAGCTTCCCAGCTCTTCAGAACTGACACATTGACACATCTGTGCTCCGCATCCTTGATGCCGACCTTAGCATCGCAAGCCCTGTTGACAGGATCCTTGAGGACGCAGGGCACTGCATCACAGCCTCGCGGCATCTTGGAAACAATGCATCGCTTCACCTGCAAGACACATCTTCGACACAGATCCACACAACGCTCAGCAAACCAAGAGTGAAGGTACCTGTTCAGCGGGCTTCACTGGGTCCCTGTGCCCAGTCCATCCTCCATCGCAGCCGGCCTGAACTTGTGACTTTCTCCCAGTCAAGAGCAACCAGATTTTTACAGTTGGCACTTTTGCCACTATTTTCTCTAAAGAATTTATAATTCAATATCTCCAGTTCTACCAATTAGATTTCTTTTCATTTTAGTATTGCTTTATTTATTAAATTAAGCTCTATTTTTAACCTGGTGTGGGATTAATTTTGTGAGTTGTTTTCACTGTTTTACTGTTTGAAGTGTTGCACAAATACTTTACACGTTGCCTCTAAGTTAAACGTGACTGCTCTGTGCTACGTTATGGTGGTTGAGCACACGTTAATTTGGGGTTTGCTTGTGCCTTACCCTGGGAAGGATTGTGGTTACCGCTTGACCAGGGCTTACACACCAGTGAACTAACAACCCAATTTCTTCCATGTATGTCTTTGCAAATTTTACTGCCATTTCATTGGAGAATATGCTGTTAATGACAAGGTGCTACAACACTATGCTTTAGTAATATATATGTGACATTGTGCTCCAAAATATACCCCCACCTACATACAACACGCTTACTGTTCCCTTGCCATATGGGAGTCTTTCATTTGCCACACTTGCTTTTTGTGTGACCTTCACATCCCATAACTCACACAAGAGGGGAGAAGGTCAAAAAGAATCTCCACTACCCGAACCCCCTAGAGTAATATTTAAACACATAGAGGGGTAGGGAGAACAAAAACACCCAAACGCAGACACACAAGTGACAAAACTACTATGTTTTAAAAACTGCCCTCAATCACACACAAATGTGTGTGACATGCTTCATCATCGGGTCTGCTTACAAAATGCCCTGGCGTAGCCACGCTCAGGACGGAGCACAATGGGGGGGGGGGGAAAGAAACAAACACATACACAAAACAACACAAATGTGACAGAATAGTGATAACACAGGGAGTATCACCCTGTGACTGGGTATCGTGATAGAACAAATTGCAGCATAAGAAAGTGCTTTAAAACTGGGTCGTGGATACCATCAAGACCTTTATTTATAGGTTCCACGACCAGGATTAAAATAGTGAAGGATGGGCCGCGTTTAGAGAGAATGTTAAGTTCTCAAAACACCCCTCCTTAAACTGCTAGTGTCAACATGTTTCGACCGACTTACTCCGCCATTAATAAGCTGGTCACCCCGGTCTTCCTCAGGACGTCTATCTGTCCCAGTCATAATGTCCACCTTACCTCAATCAGGCAAATGGATGGAGTAAAAAGGATTGCAATCGATCATGAACGTGTGGAGGATAGTCCCGCCATCACGAGATATAAATACTGGAAAAGAGGACAACAAATCGTACACTTTCATATAGTGTGCGTGTTGTTACAAACCACCATTAAAGACTATATGTATTTCTTAATGATGTCCCCATCGATTTCAAAATGTCTAGGACTGTTCCATTAGACAGACCCTTCATGTGGCTCGTAAATACACTCACCACCTTCATGCCATAATACGGTATTATCAAAAAACATTAAAATATACTGCTGCATAAGATGCACCACACACTCCTACAGCGCGACCTGCTGTAATTATGATTTAAAAAACAACGTTCATACAAGATAGTATAAACCATCTGCACCCAAATCTTGCGGCGAACTTACCGAGTTTATCAGTGAATTAAACTCGAAAGGGCGCCCGGCAGGGAGGATTCCAAAGAACACAACCTATGTTCGAGGGAGGAAAACAAGGCGAGGGAACCCATTAGTTTTGTAACCCAAGGAATCGTTTCCTGCACCCAACTAAATGTTCCCTGCAGACAGCGTGTGTAATACTGTCAAGATTTACTTTAAAAGTTATCCGCCAATTCAAGTTATGCCCCCCCAGGGGAGATACTCCTTACTGTTCCAAAGGATATCCACACTAGTCGTTCCTGCTCCTGGACCGCTGCGTAGGATACCACACGCGAGCCGGCTCCGTTAATTTATGAAAGTCTCTTCCGCATACACTCCCTTGCTCGAGAGCGTGTGCGTGTCGGTGCGTCTTCGCGTATGGGGCTGCTGGGAGGTGTAATACCTCCCGGGTGTAATCATGGCAACCCACCCGTCGTGACCCACGAAACATTCAATATTTGGACCATCTCGTTTGTAAATTATGGTCTGGTGCGCTCTTTGAAATACAAACCTATATCATAAGTCATATTATAGTGCGCTCTTTAAAATACAAGTCTTATATTCATAGTGATGATAGTTTACTTGTCAATAATGGATGTTCCGATCTAGGTACACGCTATTTCTACGCTACATGTTAGAAGGGGGACTGTAACCTATTCCGCAATCAATGGGTGTAAACAACAAAATTCTTTTATTTTTAATACAGTCTGGTAAGTACCTGTATCTCTAAAACTTTACAAACAAAACATCCACAACAGGCACAGAGGCGGGGGTATACCAGTGATCGTAAAAGTAGAGCCATCCCGAAATTTGGAGATAGCTGTATATCCCGTTATGTCAAAATGTATTGCCAATATATTCTCACAGACCACAGCAGTCCCCATTGTCAGCAAATCACATTCAAACACCTGATATCTATATTGAAAGTAAATGCATGAAATAAAATCACCTACTCAGAGCTGAGCTTGCCACGGTATATCATCATTCAGTCCCACAATGTGGCTCTTGAGCCGATAGATCCATTTCTGTTAACGCAGCAGTAATGTACGATTGTCATCCCCAGCATGCATACCCAGCTGAAGTTTCTCGATGACAGTCCACCTCAAATCTTCCGAGGTGTGCCCTACCTTTAGGAAGTGTGAAGTCAGCCTAGTGTTAGATCTGCCACATCTAATAGTGCTGCGGTGTTCTGTAATTCGAGTCTTCACCTTCCTGCTGGTCATGCCTACATACTGTTTGTGACATGGTCATTTGATTAGGTAAATGACCCCCTGTGAATTGCAATTAATATGGGATCTCTGTTTCCACAGAGAACAAAGTCCCAGGTCGATATGCATGGAGTTAGAGGTTAGATGACAAACACTGCATGAGCCACAACGAGTGTGGCCCATCAGTCTCGGTAAACCTGTAGTTACAGTAGTGGTCCCGGTCTTGGGAGGTGCCCGTGGTCTGGTGTGAATAAGAAGATCTTTAAGATTTTGGCTCCGTTTAAAAGAAAATAGTGGTTTGTCCACATTCAGACCACCGAAGTTCAAGATCTTCCAATTCCGTAACAAAGTTCGTCTGATCTGTTGTAACGCAGTGCTGAATGTTGAAACAAACACTGGTTTGTTCATTGCTGGTCTGATGGTTTTAGACATAAGTGAAGCATGTCACACACGTTTGTGTGTGAGTGAGGGCAGTTTTCAAAACATATTAGTTCTGTCACTTGTGTGTCAGCGTTTGGGTGTTTTTGTTCTCCCTACCCCTCTATGTGTTTACACCTTCACATCCCAGTCAACCAGTTACTCAATTTCTTAGAGGGCATGGTAGTGCATAACAAAAACTACATCGCAAAGAAACTTTGATAATTCAGGAGCTTGTAATTATAGAAAACAGATGTGGCATTCTCTGTGCTACACGTAGCCAGATTTGATTGAAATGCACCAAACCTTACATTTTGTATATATAAACAAGAATCTGAATCAAGAATCATACCCCCAGATTCATCATTGTCCTGTTTTGCAAGTCCTTAATAGCGATTATTAAGGAATCGCTATTAAAGACTCGCAAAACGGGATTCATGTAGAAATCGCAATATTATTTGTGATTTCTACAGCTTCCTTATTTGCGATTAGCAAATTGCTAATCGCAAATAAGGAATGACAACCCATTCATTCATATGGACCTAAAGGCCTGTGACTAGAATAAAATAGGAGGCAAGTCCAACTTTAAAGGTTTTGACCCCAGTGCCTGTTGGCACAAGGTGGGCGATGGGCCCTATCTGCACTTTTTGCTCCCCTCAGAGCCTGCTGCATGCCCCTTGCTTGTCTGATCTGCACATTTTATTGACATTCACGGCTTACCACATGCCCTGTGTTTGAAAAAATCACTTGCCCCACCCCCAAATTCTCTCTGAATGCCCCTTGGGCACTGGCCCTCCTGTTTAGACCTAAGGTGCCCCGGATGAGGAAATGTAAAGGAACACGAGAAGGCCGGAGGAGATAGCTATATATATATATACAACAAGAGGCCAGGGGATAATTTACCTGATCTTCTGTTCAGTCCCCCAGTTTCTATTCGGAGGTGAAGGGGTAGGTCATTCCAGGTCTTGGCTACGATGTAGGAGAAGGAGCGGCCTCCGTTACGGCTGCAACAAATGCAGGGTGTGTGTGCGAGGGTTAGTGAGGCAGAACAAGTGTGTCTTGTGGGCAGAGGAATTTCAGTTGGTGGTTGATGTAGGATGGTCCATGATCGCGTAGGGCTTTGCAAGAATGTCCAGGGCTCTTGAACTGGCATTTCTTCTGGATGGGGAGCCAGAGGAAGTTACAGAGGTGGGGAGTGATATGGGTTCATTTGGGAAGGTTCAGGATGAGTCTGGCTGCGGTGTTCTGTATGTGTTCTATATGGTCTGGTGTCTTCTGAGGAGCAGGGTGGAAATTCTGGTATAGAGGGAGTTGCCATACTTGTGGCAGCTGGTGATAAGGGCCTGGGCAAAAGTCTTTCTGGTGTTGATAGGGATCCATCTGAAGATTCTGCAAAGCACACGAAGGGTGTGGAAGCAGTAGGAGCCAACTATGTCGACTTATAGTTTCATGGGTAGTTAGTTGTCGAGGATGATGCCAAGGTTGCGCGCATGGTTTGTCGGTGTGTGTCTAAGTTCTGCTGCCCAACAGCTGTGGTCCCAAAGATGAGTTCTTATGTTTTGTCACAGTTGAGTTTGAGACAGTTGTCTCTCATCCATTTGGCTACGTTCGTCATGCCATTGCAGAAATTGGTTTTGGCGTTTGCGGGGTCCTCAGTGAGCAAGAGGATTAGTTGAGTGGGATTATGTTGAGTCTGTGGTATCTGACGTCTGCGAGGGAGTCATTTAGATGTTGAACAGGGTGGGGTTGAGGAATGATCGTAGGGGTAGGCCACATATGATGTTCTTGGGTGCGGAGGTGAAGGGAGGCAGTCGGGTGTTCTGTGTGCACTCTGTAAGGAAATAGATGATCCGTTTTATTGTATGCGATGTTGTAGAGTCTGTCGATGAGGGTGTGGTGGGAGATAGATTTGAATGCAGCAGAGAGGTCAAGGACAACCAGGACCACCATTTCTACATGGCCGAGGAGAGTTCTGAAGTCGTCTGTGGCAGCAATCAGTGCCCTCTTGGTGCTTTGGATGGCCCGGAATCCTGACTGTGAGGCGTCAAGTGGGTATGTTTGTTCCGGGTACTCAGTGAGTTGTTGGTTGATGGCTTTCTTAAGTGCCCTGGCTTGGTAGGGCAGCAGTGAGATCGGTCTGTAATTTCTTGGGTCACTGGGGTCAGCAGAGGGTTTCTTTAGGAGGGGTCTGACCTCTCAGTGTTTCTATCTGTCCGGGAAGGTTGCTGAAAAGATAGAGGTGTTGATAATGCTGGTCAGTTTTGTGCTCATTAGCTTGGTTCCGAGGTTGAAAAGATGGTGTGGGCACCGGTCGTGGCTGTCCCGGAGTGCATGGATGACATGATGGCTGCAGTGGTGAGTGGATACCAATTGGTGATTGTTAGGCTGGTGCTCACTAGTTGGGAGGGGTTGTTGAGGCTTAGAGTGGTGAGTTGGGTTTGAAGTTGTTGTAGATGGTGGCAATCTTGCTGTGGAAATAGCCCGAGAGGGTGTCACAGAGTTCTTGGCAGGAGTGGAAGGCGTCCTCTTTGGTTGTTGGGTGGAGAATTCCTGGACTATTTTGAAGAGTTCCTTCATGTGGTTGGCCATGGTTTCGATGTAGGTGGTGGTGGCTGCTCCCTTGGCTTCGTTGATAAACAGGTGGTAGTTGCTGAGGGCTGTTTTGTGAGCAGCTCTGTCTGAGGAGTTCTTGGTTATGCGCCATAGCTTCTCGGGTTGGTAGTGTTTCTGAGCTCTGGGGTGTACCAGTTGGCTTGTTTTGAGGATTTGTTGAGTTTTGTAGGTTTCAGCGGAGCGACTCCGTTGACACATTTGGTGATCCAGGTGGAGAAGTTCTGTGCCGTGTGGTCAAGGTGTGCAGAAGTATTGCTTGTGAGGTGCTGGGGGCCTGAGTCCATTGAATCAATGCCTAGGGGGCTGATGAAGTTGGAGATGGCATCGCAGAACGCTGGTCGGGATACCAGGGGTATGTAACCAAGGGTGCCTCCTATTGTGGTCTTAGCATCGGTATGTAGTCGAAAGTTGAGGTGTTCCATGAGGGGCGTGGGTTGTCATAGGCGACGGTGTGTCAGATGGTTTCCTTGGAGATGATGGAGATCCCTCTACTGGGTTTGTTGATATGATCATCTTGTAGTCATCCGGAGAGGTGGTGGCTATGTTGAGGTTCATGAGCCACGTTTCAGTAATAAATGCCACATCGGGGAGGGGGTGGTGATGGTATCCCAGATTTCCGTGGCATGTTTGCACGGGGAACTGGTATTAAGCAGGATCCACTGAGTGGTTCGGGTTGCTCATGGTTTTGGCAGTGAAATTAGCTTGGGATCCAGTGCCGGCAGGTAGTCCTGTGTAGCAGGAGAAGTGGCAGTGGTGGTAGGTGAAGGGTTCTTTGGTTGACTGCAGAGAGGAAGTGAAGCAGCTGTTGTTGCAATGTCGGGGGTCCAGGGCCAGGAGCTCCTTGGTGATGTAACAACGAATAGGGGAGGACCAGAGGTCCTGACGCTGGGCACGGTCCACGCACAGACGGGAACAGACGGGCTTGCCTTTGGTGCGCCAGTAGTTAGGCTGGGCAGTGGCCTCCATAAGTATTTTGGGAGGTGGGAGGGGCTGTCAGGAAGGTGGGAGAGCGAAAAATCAGCACAAGCGGGAAAACGGCAGGCAAACCACTGCGGCAAAAAACAACAACCCAAATGAACAATGAATATATAGTGTGCCAAAACAACTACGATTGAAATAAAGTGCCCAATGAAAAAACAACACCCAGTAATCACTATCAAACAATTCCACTTACCAGGACGCTAAATGGGAGCTGTTGCGGCAATCTTGCTTGGTGAGCGACCTCCGACAGCAGGCCCGAACAGGAGGCTATGGGACTAGGAACTGAGTCCCAGTCTCTAGGAGGGAGGTGCGGAAACGGCGCAGTGACCAGAGGCAAGAGCTACTATTGAAGGTGTAATACGATTGATGTTGTATTGATGGAAAGAAACGTACTTTGATATGTATCTTACAGAAACGCCTATACCAGTATGAAAAAACGTAAGCACTCTGCTAAATAAGTTATATAATCATTAAATCAGACGCATGAATCTCACATTCACTACATAAGCACAAGTACTTTTCACAGAAGTTCCCTAAAGAGCTAACAGAATAACTACCAATAATTGCAGAGGCACTGAAATGGATTCCATACGCGAGACATATTAATTAGTTGAAATTTGCCCTTTTCATAGTTAACTGAAAGAGCAGACTGTGCTTTGCTTTGAAAAACTGCATTGGTAGGTACCATGTGGCTTGAATCTTATATTCAGGTTACCAAGCTCACCGTGACCCTTGTGACAACACAAGTGGTTCAATGTGCAGCCCATTAGGACTGATTAAAGGCAAGCACGCTGGTGCATTTTTTGTGCTAATTCGAGTAATATATTAATGGGCATACTTATATTGGGAGTGTTACAATAGATACACCTAAACTCCGCTTGACTGAAGTCCTTGCATGATGTCTGGATTTTTTTAAAGTTCTCACTCCACAAAAAATTCGTCACTATTTCAAAGGCACTTTCTAATTTAAATGTCCGATTTGTGACATACTTTGTTATCTGAACTTTTTCCATACCTACCGAGAATACACGGCACTGCAAGTTCAGTATTTAGATAACATTTTTTGGGATAGAGTAACACTTTTACGGAACATTTGAAATAAAATCTGAAAATAAACGGTTGTGCTTCACTCGAGTACCGTGCCAACATACTTCGTATTTCATATGATTTTTAAGGTAATCTTAAAACTCGAGTGGCGAGGACAAAATAATTTATGTAACTTTTTTATTCGGCATTTACAAGAAAAAGTTCCACTGCACTATTCACGCATCTGGGCAGTGTTTCCCTTAGTCATAAAAGTTATCACCTGAGAATAACTGCTGCTTTACTTTTTAGTCTAAAATAAATTACAGCGCAATGGCAGTGTGATTATTTTCAGCCCCAGAGCCTGATGGAGAGCCAGGGTTTCAACTTTCTACACACCAGGAGGGTTGCGTTGGGACAGCAGTATAATCCAAGCCTGAAAGATTTATGGACAATGGGTCATCTTGAAAAAGTATGGGTCTTAAAGGGCCAGTACCATAAAGGAACCAAACCTCACTGCTCCATAACTCGAGACAGAGCTTTCCAACTACAGCGATCACACACAAGATGCAACGCTATCCGGACTTGACTCGAAGCTCAAAGCAGACTTCTGTGAGCTGTGGTTGAACTGTGTTGTGTTCTCCCTTCTCGAAATATGAATATAAATTTTCTCCAACAACATATGTAGAAACATGTGAATTTAATCCATTTGATTGCCTTTTGCTGTATATTAATCAAGCCTCATCATACTGTAAATTTCTGATATTTCCATCTCTTTTTAATCACATACTCTTTAATTGATTTCCAGGAATGTTACTGGTTTTGAATATTTATTGAAAGGACAAATATCAGGCTCGTGATCGGAAACTTGAGTTTCGGTTCCAACAGTTGATAAAATTGGGGGAATTTGAAAAATAACATTATTTCCTAGTGCCTAGTTGAGTGATATGTTGAAATTGGCAGCACTAGCGCTCAAAACAGGTTTACTGATTATTAAGCAGTTCTTAAATTGTGGGGCCTTAAAATCTTTGGTATTTAAAATTGGATGAGACCTAATGGTTTCAAACTCACAAGCTTACCAAATAAGGTAATTTTTTTATAACATACCAAGAATCTTGCAGTTGTCCACCTAAACCCTCACCTCATTTTATCACTTTTAGTGTCATGATGCATTACGAGGTAAATGACTGCCAGTTACCTCAAACTCCGAGGGAAATCTTTCTACGCAACTCTCTGATGTAAATCAGACCTCTCACTTTTGTTGATGACACTTAAAGCAGTGCTTTAAATGGAAAAAAATAAGTGCAGATACTCATTAAATTGAGTTAGGGGCGTGTCTAGTAGGCGGCTTAGAGGAGGGGTAAGACTTGATGATAGAAAACACTTCTATTGAGTATTCATTTTGCCCTTGCATTGCCCTTGACAGTTGTCTCAAACTTTCCATAGATAAACAGGTCCATATGCTAATACAGGGTGGTGTGAAGTACTTCTGGGAGCAATGCAAGGAGCTTCTAAAGCATTAATGCAGCCGAGCCATCAATAGCACTATTAATACTTTCAGGCTAAGAGTCAATGTGTACCAGGATGAGAGAGACTGGCATGGCATCATTAAGAACAAGCATTAGGTGCATTTCTTTTCACATACCTCCCGGGTGTCCTGATTCTATTCCTCTCTGATTTCATTTCTCTCTCATATACAAACAAACACATAACCAGGCAAACGCTCACACAAACAAGCAGACAAATACTCTATGTCAATCGTCACATCTCTAATCTCTCGATCCCTCCCCCACTCACTTCTCTCCCATTTGAAACGGACCAGAAAACACTTTGGCTACGAAAAATGTGGGATTTTTATATTATCTTGAAGCAATCTGGTATATAAGCAACCTCTGTTAAAATATATGACTGCTTTCTACATGATGATTTGCCTTGAGGAAGCCCTGGCTCTACTTGCGACATAGGGCGAAACACGTGTCGGCTGTTCCGTTCTATAAAATCTGTCAACACGAAAAGTCAAAAAGAATTAAATGGATTTATAAATCAATATATGTAAATAAAAGAACCAATTTCTCCCAAACCATTATGGATCATTGTGTTGCGTGTTAAGAAAGGATTTATCCCTCTGCTAATAAAAGATTGTTCTGGAAGAGAGGAACACATGCTTACACTTTACTTCTACTGGCTTAACACGAGGTTGGAAGTGTCCAGAACCTCAAGCAAAAGTTCCTCCAGTAATTTAGGAATTATTATCCAGTACCAGGACCTCTGGACCTTTTCGTTTTCTTTAGAAACTTCTCTTCCATTTGTATCCATTTCTCTCGCTCCCCCACTTTCTTTACCCCAAAGGTATCCTATAATCCTCTACTATCACTCTATTTCTAAACTGCCATCTCCATGCCTCTCTTACTCCTTCCATAGCTGTCCTAATGTCTTTCCCATCTCTGTCTGTGCTTACCCCTTCTGTTTCTATTTTCCCCCTTTAAACTCTCCTATGCTCATTCTATCTCTGCCCCCTCACTCTTCACCTTCGTTCCCCCTACTCTCCTTCCTCTTCCCTCGGCAGAAGGCCACACGGCCAGAGGGCTTGCAGTGGCAGACAGTGAGCAATGCAGGGTCATGAGCATGCGCAGAGTCCAGCAGGGTAGAGGTCAGGGGAAGAACAATACTGGCCTCTGATGGGAAGGTCAGTAGACCTCCTCCCACCTCACCTGGGCTCCAGGCAGGTCGGGTAGGCCATCGTCACCACCTTATCCTAGCCAATGTACCAGTAGGTGGAAGGGGTAGGGTGGATTTCAGGAGCAAGGGAGTGAGGCGTCAGCGGGAGGCCAAGCGGTTAAATGGCACGTCACTTATGCAGGCTATCTTCCCTCCCAACCATTCACGCTGCACCCATCACTGTGCCCCTGGCAGCCGATGTGCAATACACTAACAAGACGACCCAGAATGGAGGTCCGGCAGGGGGCGGGTGAGGACAATGGAAGCTTCGGTAGCAGAGGCCCACTTGCCCCTGCAGCAGGCCTCCAGGAGGCCGTTCAGCTGAATGAGACAGACAGACGGCAAACTGGCAAACATGCTGCCAAAGAAACGGGCCACAGCTGGCCCTCAGGCATCAGCCCAGTGTCCACCTAATCAATCCTAGTACCGGTACTCTACTTGGCACTGGAAAAGTGCCGGTACTCTGCCTAGTAAAAACAACAAGTGCCGGTACTCAGTACCTGTGAGTACCGGCCCATTTAAAGCACTGACTTAAAGTGAAAAATACTATGTTTTACCGTAAACCAAGATTGTGACACTGTCCTTGCCAATTTTGAAACCTGTATTAAGCATGTGGTTAGCAACAAAATATGCAAAATGGTGGCACTAGGCTGGAAGCCAGAAAGAGTTGAAGTCTACCTCTCCCATCATTCGAAACTTTTGGCAGGAGGCTAGAAATAATTTCGGACTGTTTGGGCTCTTCAGGAAAGTGAGGTACACTGGCAGCCGTTTCATCCATCACTTTAACTTACCAACTCTGTGTTCAGATACATTCTTATTTTTTTTCAGTTCACGGCAAGATAGTCTGGAATGTGTTAGCATTCAACAGTGTTTTAGTACCCCTGCCAAATACCTGAATTCTTATGTACAATAAAAGTAATCGCATTTATTTAAACATCTTTTCTCTGTATATTTAGTTGCAGTTTAAAGTGCTGAAATCCCTTACGGTCACTGGTTTAGAGCTTTGCCTACAAGTTACACAAAATCTCATCACATTTGAAATTTCAACATGTGATGCTTATTTTCAAGTGAATGCTATCAATTCAGTCATAAATATATTCGCATGCATCTTTCTGATTCAAAGTCCTTGGAAAAAACAAAAAAGATAATTTTGCAACTTACTGGCATCAGCTACAAGTTATGAGTATTCATCATTATGTCTCTCCATGGTACTGGCCCTTTAACGCTCATCCTTTTTTGAGACGAGACACTGTCAAACAAATGAGCATGCTCGAAGCTGCACCATGAAAGCCTTCTGTGGAAGCAGAAATATCAATGAGCTTGTACTACCAGGGAGAGTAAACCAAGCAGTACATTTCCTAATATATCACTGAGGCAAGGCAAATCACGCCTTTAACAGATCTTGTTGTAGGGCTTGAGTGATCCCTGGTCCACTATTTACTTAACCAGTCTTTTTTCCCACACAGAGGTAAAAAAAAAAAAAAAGAGCAGGCTCATGTATTTGCCAAATTTCGACAGAAGTTGATCTCTCCGTGGAAACTCAACAGTAGTGTTTTGCCCCTTAAAAGGGACAAAGGATGCAGCTTTTAAAAGTAATGTGTCTAAAACTCCCTGATAATTTATGTAAGACTTTTCCAACAAACCACTTTATATGCAGGCCAGTGCTGGAATGTAGGGAGACCCTGCCAGCTCCTTGTTCCAGCAGCTGTTTGTGGGCCGAATCTAGCCAACCCAAGGAAATAAGGTGAATTTGTCCTGGTGTAATTTTTTCTGACACCGGGGCATACATCAGCAGTGGCCACACATTGTCTGCATATGTTATCTTCATTCCGAGTGCAGCAACTTGCAGGCAGAGAGGGGGCTTTCTTATTTTCACTTGCAGGTGGGCACAAAACAAATGCCTGATTTAAAGGCCTTGCAGCCCTTCTTTTATTGAAGTATCACCCAGGCTGGAAGCCATCGGGAACCTAACGCAATGGAAGGAAACAAAAGCACACAGCTTCTCACTGCACAAGTACTTTAGAGAAACTATGACTTGGGGGCATGTTTTTTTACTTTGTTCAGCCCCCAATGGAAGAATGCAAGATTTATTACTGTGACGAGTAATTACAAAAATAATGATTTAAAAGGCACCTACTAATTTAATGTATTTAATTCCTTTACAGTGCTACTTTAAATCAGACACAAAGGCACAATAAATCATACAGGTGTGCAAATCAATGTATAGCAAATGTTACATAAGACAATACGTGTTGTAAATGATAAAAATCACATATCATCCATACTTCTAGACATTATATATAAGAGTGAATGGTGGGGAGAAACACAAAGTGAGGAAATAAAATGTAACGTAAAAAAGGAGCTCTTCTTTGCAATCTTACAATACCCGCAGAGTGAGGAAAAACACTAAGAATCTAATCCCATAGCTTACAGTTTGCATGCAGCTCCTTGATGTCAGTAAATAAATCACTGTGCTATATTGGAAAGATTACAATTTATGACCTGGAAGTAACAAAATGATCTCAGTGTGAAAATTAGTACCCCACTTGCCTATCTACATAAAATACAAATCTGTGATCTGCATGTTACATGCTGTGCTTTGGAGAAGGCATACTAACGCATCTAAGCTATTTTATGAATCAGAACTCTGAATGGATGAAACACAGAACTCTCCCAGAACTGTATTAACTACTAGAGTAAACTAACCTTTATTATAATACCGTCAAAACTGCAGGGTCCACCAAGATCTCTGCAGCAGGTGCCTTAATCCTGTAAGAGAGTTTTTAAAACGCAGTCTCTTTGCAACCAGTTAAGTAGTCTAGAACAGATATACTGTCAAATATGTAATTGTTGCCAATTTCTTTGGAGCAGATTTGTTTGAAATAAATGTATAAGTTGACTGGCAGACTCTGCTTTTCAAGCTCCGCCCCTCATGCTTCCACACCTTTTCCTCTGCCACATCTTGATCCCCATTAGACATGGCATCTTTTGGCATTGTTTCCCTGACTTTTTGCCTTCTGACCTCCTGTTTCGATTGATTGCTGAACTGTGTTTTTGCTGGCTTTAGGACTCTGTGCACTTTTTCACTATTGACCAGTGCTAATGTGCATGTGCTATGTGTCTAAAATGTATTGGCATTTGGTTTCTTCCATGCTTGGCATATTTAATTTACTGATAAGTCCCTAGTACAGTGCACTATATGTGCCCAGGGCCTGTAATTCAAATGCTACTGGTGGGCCTGCAGCCCTGATTGTGCCATCCATACGAGTACCCTTGCAAATATGTCTCAGACCTACCACTGCAGTGTCTGTTTGCACAGTTTTAAACTGCCAGGCCCAAACGTCCCTTTTATTACAAGTAAGTCACCCCTAAGGTAGGCACAAGGCAGCCCCATGGGCAGGGTATTTAAAAGGTAGGATACTGGTATGTTTTACATGTCCTAATCGTTCAAGGACTATCTCCCATAGGGTAACATAGGGATTGCCTTGAAATATTTTTCGAGCATAATTTCCTATGGGGAGCAGATAGGGAGTAGGAGTTTGGGGTCTCTGAACTCCCAATTTAAAAGAACATATTTTTGTGAAGTTGGTTTTTAAACTGCATGTTTGAAAATGCAACTTTTTGATAGTGGGCATTTTCTTGCTTAACCATTCTGTGACCCTGCCTGTCTGTAGGACCCACGTCTGGGCATTCTGACAGTTGGGCTCTTGTGCATTCCCTTAAGACAGTCACACACAAAGAGGGATGAAGTGTGCCCTGCATATCCTGATGGCCCCTCACCAGGCTGATGGGACTTCCTGAGCTAGAGTGAGAGGGAGAAGCTTGCCCTTGCACCTGAATACAGTTCTGCCTATCCCCACCAAATAGCTACATGCCCCCTATTGTGTGTCTAGAACTAGGACAAGAAAGGGCAGGGTCTTGCGCACTACAACAACCTTTCTTTGAAGTCTCCCTACTTCAAAGGATAAAACGGGTATAAGTACTGGATTTCTGACATCATAAACTTAGAATACTTCCGGAACTGAGGAAATTCTACCACAAATAAGAACTATTGTGCTGCCAGGAGGGACTGCTACTTTGCTGCATGCGTTGCTGTGTTGGCCTCCTACCTGCTGCTTCTTGCCTGGGAGTGAGTGGACTAGACTTGACTCTACATCCTGCATCTCTAAAGGTTCTCCAAGGGCTTGTTGGGCTTTCCTCCTGTTTCTGAAGTCTTAAGGATATTAAAGACTTCCCCCACATCTTGCTCCCTGCACCTGGGCTCCTCTGCTGAGAGTCCTGCTCTGTCAAGTGGTGCCAAATCCAGGTCTACGCCCTTGGAAGTGAGTGTTTGGTGCTGCAACCTAAAAAACCAACACATCGACTGCAAATCGTTGCTTGGAACTGGCGCATTGCACTGCAATATCAATGCATCGCCGCTGCCTGCACCATAACCTTGGACACTGCTTACCGATTGTGTTACGCAATGACCTCGACATACAACACAGCCCCGACATTTCCGATGCAGCACCTCTGAATCGCCACTGCTGTATTCGTCTCGGACATCGTATCGCTGACGTCTGTGACACACTGTCCCCAACTCCGACCCATTCCCGGCCCTGCACAGTTTCAAATCAATGCATCGTCTCCAGCCCAGCAGTTCAACATTGACGCCTCGGCCTGACACACAGTGCTCCTGACATCGATGCATCAACGACATTGCTGACCTCAGAAACGAAGCATCGCCTTCGACAAAGACACATCCACTCATTTGTTCAAAGCATTGTCCTTGAGCTTGGATGCATCCAACTACTGTAGCGGGTCTGCGTGACTCCTGTATCCGGCCCGCGCTTCATCGTGGTTAGGTTGAACTTATGGATTTGCCCCAGTCAAGTGCGACCAGAAAGCCCCAGTTGGAGCTATTGATTTCTAAGCACTGCATTTTGATGGAAAAATTTGATTATTGGGGACTTATGTCTGTTCGATTTTTGTGGTTCAGGTCGTTTTACTAAGATATATTTTGCCTTTTTTTCTATACTGTGTTACTGTGTGTGAATGCACAAATACTTTACACATTGCCTGTTTAGTTTAGCTTCACTTCTCTAGACCAAGGTACCGGAGGGCATGCTACGGTAAACTTTTAGTTTGTACTACACTTACCCTGACTATAATTGCGGTTCCTGCTTGGACAGGATGCATACCTCTGCCAACCAGAAACCCAATTTCTAACAACCCCCAATTTATGGGTTTACGGAATCATTTTTTTAAAATTTCAGTACTCATGAAGATACACTGTGGAAAGGTACCTGCTTGTTTCACACACAATGAGGGAAATCACAAAGGTTTCTGCCAGACCTCCTTGATAGACACTTGGCTGCATCTGCACATTGGACTTAAAATAGACTCCTTTGTTTGAGGGGCACATACATTGTGTTTTCATTAAGGTTATGTTTTTGTTTTGATCTATCTCATAACATGGGTAAAGTATTCTGCATGTTGCGCAAGGATATTGGGGGATAAAAGTAGAACGTAAAATCAGAGAAGGATGGAGTAACATCACATTTAAAATGGAGTTCAGCCGCTATGCTATACCATAAAGAGACTTTTTTTTAAATGGGATAGTGAAATATAGCAAAACAGAGGACATCATATGTGAGGTGTTATTTGAGTTGCGTATTTCAGGATGTACTACATATTCCACTGGAATGAGGAGGCTATCAAAAGAAAAAGTATTGATGACCTTTGCCATCATGTTTAAAAGACATTGGAAGGGACAATATCACAGATATCACAAAAGGTAGCAGTTCTATCTCGGTGTAGTTCTTTTGACTATGGCCCTGGACCTGCCATTAATGAAATGTAGAGGTGGCATAGCGTAACCTATTCTGTTAAAAAAAAGGCAACATGTTCTTGGTACATTAGAAATGCAGTAACATTATTTTATATGGACTGATATTCTGGTCAAATGTAGGAATATATCTAGATGTAGATTATTTCACATAAAATCACTGGTGCTGTGAAATTAACAGTGCAAGTTAAAATGTTTGCAGGATTATCAAACATAAGCATATGGCTGATAAGGAAATTGTGTTTACTATATAAAGCATGTTGAAGGCAGCATTGGGCTATATGGCCAATATAACCACAGGCCATACTATTTAGGTGAAAAATGTTGCTTTAACAGGACACATATGCTAGCAAAAAGCGATGAATAATAATAACATGCATAAACCACTGAAACAAATAATCTCCCCCTAAACATTTGTCTTACGTCTGCAATCATCTCACCAACTTCTCAAATCAGCTTTCTCCTGACCCCGTCCGTGTGCTCCTTGACCATCTGCCCTTCCTAATAGCAAAGAGCCACAATTACCATAAGTCTGCATCTCACAAACCTTTCATATCAGCTTCCTCTTGATACACTCCCTACGAACATAGTCATTCTTCCCTTCTTCACAGGAAAGGCCTTACCTATTCTATATTCCCGCCTAAACATTAACTTCCAGAATCATTAGTCCCCTAGTTCCCAATTTCTGTTGGCATTACAGTTTTGTCCACCTTGCTCCCACTGCTATCCACAAGCTCGGGACCAATGTGAACAAGACAAAGCATCAGTAATGTTATCCAACACACCTATTATATGCATTTCCCTAAAAGAATGACACATCTCAACAGCTTACTAAATCTAAGGTGCCTTTGACCTTTGTCTGTAAAACTTTTTTTGATAAGTCTAGCCTCCATAGGAACTGAATCCATCTAAATACCCGCAAATGTCAATACTGTTCTTGGGACCTCAGTCTTTTCAGGAGTCAGTGGAACTCCCATTTCAGGCATCAAATTCAAAACTGTGAAAAAGCCCACCCCCATGCTCTATTGCCTTTTCCATGTTCCTCTCTACCAATTCTTCCTAAAGCAGACATAAGATTTCCTCAGCCTTAGTTTCGGGGAACTAAGCCTCCATCGGAAATAAACCTATCTCACTCTTAGCAATATATTTTTTTTATAATGTCAGTAATTTCTGTGCTGTGCTGTGCTTTGCAGAGAACATTCTCGCAGCAGGAGCACCTCAAAAATACTAGGCATCTGTATTCTGGTTGATATCAGATGTCAGTACCTAGGATGTGTTGGAAGTAAATATGTATTTGGGACTGTAACATTGATTTTTACATTATGCATGTTTATATCACACATATTTACAATTCAAGGTGCAAGCGGATAGTTTTTTTCATTAGAATTAGCATTGAGGTCGCCACATTTGAAAGTTAGAATTTCAGCTAGTAGACCACATCTTCTGCCACAGATACAAGGATAAACAGAAGAGCATTTATAGTATTACCCAAATTGAACAGCTTGTTCAGGCATGTGGTTGTTTTCTGTCCACAAATATTCATGTCAACTTTAACAGATTTTGAATCGGCTAGTCACTAACTGGATATAAGCACTCCCTTTCATTATGGTGTAGTGGGATTTAAAAATCATCCTCTGTGACAGTTTAAATTCCTCATTTACAATGGGGCTATAGTATGGAAAACAGAAAACATAATAGGAATTCTACAACATAGGTTATTTGTGAAAATTTGTGACTGAAAGTTGCATTATCTATCTGAGGAATCCGATACTATTTGGCAATTGGTTAACGCAGTTGTCCCATGTTACTTGGAAAATGGAGAAGGTAAAGTAACCCTTTTTGCTTAAACAGGAGGTTTCTAAGTTTAGAATGATTCTGTAATACTGTGACACTTTTATGTTTAGCTCGTCCGATATTATGTCTGTGAACTACTGCTTTCCTATAACCTACCTCGTAGCGAGGTAAGTGTTTGTTACTGCAATACAAATTTCAAGTACTGTTAATGGCCTTCGTATGAATATCTTCTTATAAAAGATGAGGTATTTTCCTGTGACTTTAAGTTTTAATATAAGAGAACATTTTAATTAAAATCTTTTATATGTAAAGGTAGATTAAGGACACAGAAAAGAGTAATTAAGATGCTTTCAAAAGGAAACCATATGAAATATTATTATGCAGCAACAATTTACATAAATGTGACTTCGTTTATAGCGGAAATAATAAGAACGTAAATATGGCGCCACCTCTAAACTGTATGAAGAGGTCTTTATGCTTATGATGAAAATCGAACCATATAAAATAAACAATCTAACCATTTATAAGGCACCTCAGTCATAAAGAAAAAGACAAATCAATATATCAAAGTGCATTTCAAATTGTGTCTTCGGATAACCTAAAAGAATTTTGGGTGCTTATTGTACAGTTTGATCGGAAGTAGAAGTATTTGACCAGGAAGATTGCCAGGAATCTGCTTATATATATACAACGGTTTTATTATTTTCAAAACCTGTACCAATAATGATACCTCTGATAAATACATGAATTAATTTATATGTAGGAGGTTCCATGTACATATAGGCCAAAATGCCTGAGTCAATCGGTAGACTCCCATTTCTTAAGCATAAAATGGCTTTATTTTAGGTGGACGCCGCCTAAAATTGCCTGTGCCCTAATACAAACCAAATGGGAAAATACCATACCTGAATTTGTTTTCAAAATCTCCCACCTCCAGGTTTTAAAATGTTGGGATATATGCAGATAGAACCCAAAGTCTGAAAATCCATTCTCAATAAGAGGAGAGTGTGTATGATCTTAGTGAAAAAAATCGAAACATTAAACCTAGGTGAGTAAACATAAGTCCACTTTTGTCATAAACGTGGGAACTGGTGTGATTTCACAGCATACACTCACAAATCTATGCCTTTTGTAGGTTTCTAGGTTTAACCCTTTGGTCTTCACTCTTATGAACCATTTTTTGGATCTGGCTATGAAGTAGTTGCATTGTAGTAGCACAGCTCCAGTCCACCTATTCAACAGGTCACACAGCATGTAGTATTTAAGATGAACTATCAGTTAGTGAGAATTTAAGTAACCTAGGGTCACTCATGCCTCCTGTGCAAGCTGTCTTGAGCGCGCAGTGAAGAAACACAACCAATATAGGGACACAATATAATTTACTAGATTGTACCGTTTATTGGGTACCCACCCAACTTAAAGCATGTCTCAGTCCGTGTCCTTTTACTATCAATATCTTGCATAGTGTCACACGAAGCAGCAGTCTATTTTCAGGTGCAGAAGTCTGGAGCTCATGCAGGCCTGTATCAGTTATCTGGGGGAAAATTACTACTTTTAATATGATTTAATAAACGCAACGTAGCTCCCTTTAATGGCTGGTTTAAGTGGAAGATTATTCAAAAGGCTCCAGTTAAAATCAAAGAAGCTTCTTCCAACAAATATTTATAAAATAGAGAAGTGTGGACACCTCATTGTCAGAGGATGAAGGTTATTCCTAGTCAGAATCAGGGTACAAAACAGCAGGCTACAGTATTTCTGCCTGCTGTATAAAAGACATTGCAAACCATTAGCTCCTCATGGGGAGCCTCTCTATTACAGAAAGGGTGGCAAGACTATTCTATAATGCTCTATGAGTTCCTGATCTTGCTGTAGGTGTGCAATGAACAACATTCCTTTCAGTGCATGGGGATCTACCCCTTGAACAAGATGGAATCCATTTGCCTTGTTCATGATCCATACTACTTCAGCAGGCACAAGGCTAGCAGGGGGGAGTTGAGTGAGACACAGAATTCTTGCCATACAAGAGGAGTTTCCTTCCCAATGGCATCTTCAGGAGGGACCACCAGTCCCAAAGTCCATCCAGGAGTGACCATAGCTCCTATCAAATTCAGGCCGAAGGTCCTCCTGCACAACCTTGGTAGAGTGGAAGGGGGCGCTGTCAGTATCTGCAGGGTCAGCTTAGACATGAAAGGCGCAGACCCGGATCTCGGTGTTCTAACATGCACACCGGGTGCATGCATCCCTCGATTAACAATCTGCGCATCTCAACGTAAACAGTTATAATTCAATTACGTTCCTAATATACTGACTGACAAGTGCACGGACGGCAGTATATGTATGTGGTCTCCTGGCTTCGAACGGTGGATTACCCCAGCAGCGTGACTCTGACCGGCTTTTGCTATTCTTTGCTCACAGCAAACTCAGGACTGGAAAGCACCGTAGGAACGGCTTTAAAAAAAGAGGCATAATCGAGCCCCGTGGCGAAGTCTCTCAAAAATACGCGCTGATTTGTTTTACAAAAAAACAAAATTTCCAACGCTCTGTGCAGCAGGTCTAACGGCGGGCACGTACGATGATGGATGGAAAGGTACTGAAGGCAGCCGAAGCATCTCTGCCAAGCCTCAGGGCGCGAGCACGTCACGTGACCCTCTATTTGGGTTATTCAGAAACGTGTGCGTCGCACGAACGGCAGACGTAGCCTTGTTGGCAGCACATGCTTCGTTTTAAAATTCGAAACAAAGATAACTGTGCTTTCAAGCCACGTATTCTTTATCAAGAAGCACCGTTACAGGACATGTCTCCAGCACATATTTCCAAGCCAAGGGTTCTCAAGGAGCAACTTTCAGTCCGCCTCTACATATTTTTAAAAGACTTGCCGTTCTGAATTATTTAAAGAAACCTGAAGCATGGCATGAAATATTTACTGCTGTGATTTTATTTTTGCCCTATGTCCCTAAACGCGATTGTATATTTTTATCTAAGAGGTTCTCTGGCGGGCATGTTATGGATTTGATATTTTATGAACTGAGTGAGTGACTGATATTGTGTGACACTACAGACACATGCTAGTAATTTAAAGATGGTTATGGCGTCAGTATTTTTGACAGAATCAAGCAATGAAATTATCACTTGCAATCCAGAGTTCATGTTCATGTTCATGTTCATTAGGCATGCCAACGGGTGCACTCCCGCTTGACTTCATCTTGAAGTCCTAGTACAATAACTTGTAATGTAAGTGCTGATATTATTTTCCGATGTGGCCTACAATGTCTTAAAATAATTCCTGAAGCAGGCGAGTAGAGGTAGCTAGCAGGCCCAGTTCTGAGGGTTCCCCTCACAGGTATCAACATCAAGAGCAGTCTTTCTTCTATCTTCCACAGGTTCAGTGGTGACCTGAAAAAGTTATCCAGGGTTGCCACTTTTGTGCCCAGTGTCAGCCCGTGAGTGGAGGGCAATCATTTGTACAGCCCCTAAACCAGTTATGGGAAGCTCTTCCACCCTCCCACGGGGTTATGGAGGTAGACTGACTAGGAGGGCAAAGAGAGGCAGTCCCAGATGCGAGCTACATCTGCTAGGGACAGCTAGACAAACCTTGGGAGTCTAGGAGGGGGATAGGCATAGTCCCCAAGCCATCCTGCCCAAGGAAAAAAGACACCTCCCCTCAATTAAAGCCCTTTGTCCACTGTCTAAGAGGAATCCACATCTCACTCCAGGGGAGTCATCAGGAGTCAGCTGATAACTGAACACTGGCAGAAAATCATTTTGACTTTGGGTAGAAAGCAGATAATTGTCTAAAAGTGTTTTTTCCTTCATAGCAATATAAAGTCTGACTTTATCACTACATTGGATATTAAATTACTATTGAAATCAGTAATTGAACCATTGCTCTATCATTCACAAACTGAATTTAGCACTTATTAAATTTAACAGTGTAAATCAGTGTTAACATATGGTACAGAAATACTTGCCACAGTGAAAAACAATTTTGGATGTTTTTCACTTCCAGGGCATGAAAAATATTAAAGAAACATCTCTAATTTTAAATGTTATGCACCCTGCCAAATGGGTATTTGAGGTCTAACTTAGGGGTGACTGATAAGTATTAAAAAGGAAGGTTTAATCCTGATGGTTGAAATGGTAATTTTAAAACTGCACCACTGGGCTGCCATAGCAGGCTTGGACACATGTTTTTCCTTGTCACTTTGGTGGCAGCACTGTAACTGCTGCAGTACACTAGTGACAGTTAATGTACAAGTCCTGGGTACACAGATGCTATATACAAGGGACTTACAGGTGCCAATCAGGGATTTTGCCAATTTAACATGTTTTAGTTGTCGGAGTACCTACACTGGGTCCTGTGCACAGAGTCAAAAAGCCAACTGCTGCAGTCCAAACAATGGGGGTGATTATGCAAAATGTTATTTTCCTACAGATATGAATATATTTAACCTCCTTAGTCATTTTTCATTGTGACACACCTAGCTCTTCCATAGGTTAATACTGGTTTCTACCATTTTCTACCCACAGGCTGGCATTGGGCATACAAAGGACACCAGACAGCTCCCCTCTGAATACTCCTGGACCTGTGAAGATCAGAAGGAATGCCCTGCTGTCTGAAACAGAAAGGAAGATTGAACCTGCTTGCCTTGAGCACTGGACCCCAGAAGTGACTTCAATGGTCAGTTGGCTGGCCTCCTCTTTGAGCTAGAGGGACACAAGAAGCTTCCAGAGGTCTCTATTCCTGCAAACTGCCCAGCTGACCAATTCTAACTTGACCTGCCCTGGACTCTGCTGCTGGACTCTGTTGGGAGTCCTAACCACCAAGTGGTGTTCCTGATGTTCCAGACCCTTGGCTGGTGTTGGAGTGTACTCCTCCTGTCGCCAAAAAGTAGGATTTAGAAAGTTTTTGACAACTTTCTCACTGGAGGACTGATGGAGACCAGGATTGCAGTTGAAGCCGTAGTGGCCAACAATGAATCACACTGGTGGCCTCAACTTGCAGGTTTGCCATGCTAAAGGGGATCTGACTTCCAGAAAAGTGTAAAAGTGTGAATGAAGAGGGCTTCTTTGGGACTGACACAGTGGAGCATTCAATTGAAATTGCGGCCTTCCTGGGCACATACTTCAGATTTCACCTGCTCAGAGCTTTTGTGCATTAGTCGAAGACCGCACTGTGACCCTGCTCTTCAGCAGCCCGCCGTTGTTGAGCTCCACTTCAGACCCAGCTTGATGCGTGCCGCGCTGACATCAATGACCACTTTTTCTTCCATAAATCTTTCTATGTCTGAAAGCAAACTTGTCCAATTGGTGATCCATCTCAGTCCGACTTAACTTTTGACTTTGGCCTGGTCTGCTGCGACCAGATGACCATGGTTGGCGCTTCACACTTTTTGGCATTATTTAAATTCAGATTACAAAAAAGCATTTCTCCCATTCTACTTATTGGATTTCTGTCATTTAGGTGCCATTTGGTTTATTAAAATGCACTTTAGTTTTCTAAATTGGTTTTGGATTTTTCTTGTGTTGTGTTTTCACTTGATTATTGTTTGTGTGCTGCATAAATATTTTACACATTGGCTCTAAGTTAAGTCTCACTGATTTGTCCTAATTTACAAGAGGGTTAAGTACAGGTTTACTTAGTGACTTAAGTGGTTCACCCTCACAAGAATTGGGATTATTATTTTAGGTAGGTTTTCCCCCCTCAACTAATACTCCAATTTCATACAGTAATGAATAAAGGAAGAGTTCAAATTTGTTATAGAATGACCCAATACATCTCTCAGTGGATCCTACTTTTACTGCCATCATGAGAACTCTCCTGTCAGCTACAAGGATATATTTTTCTTCTAAATAGCAATCTTTGCATCCTCTCACACAATCATAATAGGATAAAAGGATCAGATTCCTGTGCATGATGAAGAGCGTGAACTATAAGAGGTACAGGGCTACTCTGGTTGAAAAGGACTGGTATGATTAGAAACTGAACTATTTTCTTCTACAAAAATCTCTATCACAGCTTTGATGTTACTCAGAGTTCTGCAATGATGGGCTTTTTTTCTCTCGAATTTATATGATATCTCCTTACACTGCGGGCACGTGACTTTACATCTATATGGACTGCTTGGTATTCAAGCCTAGACAAGACAAATTTAACCTTCAATGCAGGCTTAGAGAAAGTATGTTGTGTTTTATTTATATTTTTGACAATTTTGATAAACCCCTAATTGTCTATTTCTACATCAAAAGTATTTGGGAGAGCTGTGGTTTGTGTG
Source organism: Lissotriton helveticus (assembly GCF_964261635.1). Lineage (NCBI taxonomy): Eukaryota > Metazoa > Chordata > Amphibia > Caudata > Salamandridae > Lissotriton > Lissotriton helveticus. Next base: position 566,613,592 of record NC_136057.1, on the reverse strand, counting down.
GACTGATCTACTCTGACTATTTTGCTTTTTCCTCCTTAATTACATGACGTACCAGAGTTGTTTTAAATTAAAACACATTACACATGATATTACAGGTGTAGATTGACAATAGGAACGGAATCAAAGGGTTGGTCCTAAGTGCTGAGAGCCTGATGCCAAACAGACATAGTCCTAATTAGCTAAGAATTCACAAATGTACAATAGTCAATAGCGAGATGGGATGTGCAGGAAGCAACCACAATTAGGGTTTCTGAATTTGAAGTGTGGCTAATGTTCTTAGTAACGAGAGGAACACAAGTATTTCATTACATGAAAGGCAGTACTGACTGGAAACCTGCTATACCTAAGGGTCAATAACTAGGTTTGACAAATTAAATCCTGATGTAGAAAAGATCCCCATCATGATTTATTAAAGATAGCAGAACAATAAATCAAGAGGGATGTGGCTTGGCCAAGAAATAAAGCCTGCCAATGGAAAAAAATAAAATCTTAACAGTAGATGTAAGAAAACGGCATCAAAAATTATGCTAGAAAGCAAGATGGAAATTTGCATTTTGAACCAATAGTATAAAGTTTTGCCATTTACTATAATTTGATGCAGAAATGAATATTATATATCAAAGATATGGTATTATGAGGTGACCTGGATTACCTATGTAAAGAAACAATATAGTGTGGAACAAAAGCTAAGCAGAGGGAGTAAGTTAGCCCAAAGATTCAGATTTGATCATAACTAAGAAATTAGCGACAAATCATGTAAAATTGATGAAAACATCATGTAAAAGTAGCTGAACTGTGGTCGTTCAAGCATTTTGTTTAAACATCATGCACACTATTCAGAACTATTTTTACAAATGCACAAAGGAAAGGAGTGTTGTCAAATATCACTCATGGCAGGCTGAAAAGGTACTACTAGAACATCAATTCCTAATAGACACAACTAGAAAGGTATTTAAGAAAGCTTTCTTAAATCACCAAGTTGCATTAAAAAAAGAAACAGAAGAGGCAAAAAATCCTTATCAAAAGGGAATTCACCTTGGCTTTTTCTATTTGTAGACGTGTCATATCTTCAATATGAGTAAAATTGAAACTTATGGAATAAACTATCAAAATAGTGTCCCCTTAATATGATAAGTGACTTTAACCCGCCACCAGGCTCTCAGCAGAACCAGTATTCCCTGTTGAATATTGCATTACTTTCCACAGCCTTTGGTTTCGGTAAATGTAATGATTTTTTCCTATTTTTCTCCTAATTGTTTAGCCCCCGACCTTAATATCAGGTAACACTTGCATGGTCTTTGAAGCACCAGCAGGTAACTTAAAATGTACTATTTCCTCAATGTTAGAGCTGCTAGGAGTCATTCCGGGGTGGGTGTTTATAATGGGTGAAAACTGGGAGCTCTGTAGTCGAGGCTGAAGGTCATGTGAGTTTCTTACAGTGTAGGTCTGTGGGCCATGAATGTGTTAAGAATACATTCTTATCCAATCCTTGTCCCCTCTACAGATCACATAGAGCAATGGTCAGGCGTGCTAATTCTACTTATGATTATATGTGGAAGTGTGCAAAGTAGGTAAACAGCTGTAGAAATAATAGCAGGGAAAAATAAAAGGAAAAAGCAGTGCTTACGGGTGAGTGGGTGCACTGTGTGTAGGGGGTGGTGAAAGTGAAGGAGATACAAGCAAGTAGGGAGTAAGTTTGCCCAAAGATTCAGATTTGATAATCACTAAGAAAAGCGGCGACAAATCATGTAAAATTGCTGATACCATCATGTGAAAGTAGCTGAACTGTGGTCATTCAAGCATTCTGCTTAATCATGCACACTAGTCAGAACTATTTTTACAAATGCACAAAGGAAAGGAGTTTTGTCAAATATCACTCATGGCAGTCCGAAAAGGTACCAGAAAATAAATTCTTATTAGACACAACTAGAACGTATTTGAGAAAACTTTCTTAACTCACCACCCAAGTTGGGTTAAAAACAGAAACAGAAGAGGCAGAAAAGCCCTATCTAAAGGGAATCCACCTTGGCTTTATCTATTTGTAGACATGTCTTATCTTCAGTAGGAGGAAAATTGACATTTTATGGAATAAACTATCAAAATAGGGTACTTCACAAGATTTAATTTGGTTCTAATACATCCTGTCCACTTAATGTGGTAAGTGACTTTAACACACCACAAGGCTCTCAGCAGACGCAGTATTGCCTGCTGAATATTGCATTACTTTCCACAGCCTTTGGTTTCAGTAAATGTAATGATTTTTTCCTATTTTTCTCCTTATTGTTTAGCCCCGACCTTAATATAAGGTAACACTTGCATGGTCCTTGAAGCACCAGCAGATAACTTAAAATATACTCTTTCCTCAATTTTAGAGCTGCTAGCAGTCATTCCGGGGTGGGTGTTTGTAATGGGTGAAAACTGGGAGCTCTGTAGTCAAGGCTGAAGGTCATGCGAGTTTCTTACAGTGTAGGTCTGTGGGCCATGAATGTGTTAGGAATACATTCTTATTCATAATCCAAATCAGATCGCATAGAGCAATGGTCAGGAGTGCCAATTCTACGTATGATTCTTTGTGGAAGTGTGCAAAGGAGGTAAACAGCGGTAGAAATAATTGCAGGGAAAAATAAAAGAAAAAGCAGTGCTTACGGGTGAGTGGGTGTACTGTGTGTGTAGGGGATGGTGAAAGTGAAGGAGATACAAGGAAGTACATGCAGGAGAGAGTGAACAGAGGGTTTTGAAGAGGAAAGAGATGAGTTTTTCAGAAATATGTGGGGAGCAAAAGGGAATGGCTGTCTAAGAGAAACTGCAGGGTACAGTATTGTGACGAGAAGAACTGGATTGACTGTGAAACTTCAAAGTCCACTGTAATGTAATGTAACTTGAACTTGCGCAAACTATCACCCCACGGGTATCCTGGCGCTCAGACTTACCCTATTGTCAGTGTTCATATGGATGACCTGCCCACAACTATTGAGTGACTCATATTACTCTTCTCTCGGGAAGAACCATGTCTTTAAACTCTTCCTGAACAGGTGCAGAGTTTCGATTTGTCTAATGTTGCAGGGGAGATCATTCCAGAGTTGTGAGGCTGCTACACCAAAAGCTCTGCCACCCATCCTACTCTTCTTGAATCTCGTGGTGGTTACCAGATTTGCACTTGATGAGCGGAGGTTTCTCCTGGGGGTATACCAAGTGAATTTTTCCTGCAAGGATGTCGGGCCCAATCCGTGTACTGCTCTAAACACAATACAGAGGGATATGAATTGTATTCTCCGACCGATTCCTAGCCAGTGAAGGGCCTTCAAAGCTAGAGTAGTAGAGGATCTGCGCTGCCTCTTTAAAGCCAGTTTGGCTGCTATAGACTGAATCCTTTGCAGCTTCAGTAACACTGAGTTGGGTGCTCCCAGCCTGCTCAGTATTATGCTCCTCACTACTTGTGATCTGGTAGTAGCATGCAGCATTGGGAGGATCTGTTGTAGTGCTCTTATCAGGGAGAAACAAATACCAACTGTTTTATTAACTTGTGACCCCCACTGAAGGTTGTCATCCAACAAAACCCCCAAATTGCGCACTGTTCTAGCTGGAGTCAGCGGCTTATCCGTAGGGGTGAGTCTGAATCCGGATGGGAATAGCCGAGCATTTTAGTTGTGGAACAGTTTACTATCTCCGTTTTATCTCCATTGAATTGTAGAGATTTACTGCTAAGCCATTTTGTGGTATTTTGCATGTGCTCCTGGAACTTATCCAACAAAACTGCCTAGTTTCCTTCTAGAGAGAATAACAGTTGTGTGTCATCTGCATAGTTGACTAAATCAATGTTAAAGGACTTGATAATAGGGATAAGAGGATGCAGATAAATATTAAATAAAATTGGGCTCATTGCTGATCCCTGTGTTACCCCGTGGAGCAAAAGGGTCTTAGGGGATGTAAAAGGAGGAATTGTCACCGCCTGTTGCCTGCCCGTCAAATACGGCTGCAGACATTTCAGTGCCAGACCTTTCACTCCAATGTTCTCGAGTCTTTCCAACAGAATACTGTGATTCACCGTATCAAATGCGGCTGACATATCCAATAATACTAATACCGTCGAATTGCCATTGTCAGCCCGCATTCTTAGGTTATCAAGTATTGCCACTATTGCTGTTTTCGTTCCATGTCCTGGCCGAAAACCAAATTGAGCCTCGTATAACAAATGATTTTCTTCTAAATAGAGGGACAGGGATTTACTGACTGCCCGCTCCAGCATTTTTACTGGGTACGGCAGCAAGGAGATAGGTCTGAAGCTTGATTGACACTGAGGGTCGAGTGATGGTTTCTTGAGCGATGGAGTCACCATTGCAGTGATTGGCAGCAGATCTGCCACAACCGAGGGAATAATTCTGAATGAAATTCTTTCCATATCCTCTGCTGAAGGGGATCCAATGGTGAACCAGAGGACACACTCAGAGCTAATTTATTAACTATTTGCTCAGTGGGAATTTGAAAGCACTCTAATACTGGTGTTTGATTACTGTGCTCTGATGCTCTGTCACTATTATTGTTGATAAATCCTTTTCCGCATCCAGGCTGCTTTTATTATTTGAAATGAAACCACAAACAATCTTATTGATCTTTTCATCAAAGTAGATGGCGATGTCATCGCAGAGCTTTTGTGTCGCTCCAACCTTGTTGCTCACGCATACTGGGTTAGATATGTCCTTTATAATAGTAAAGAGAGTTCTTGTACTATTAGGTGCCTGCAAGATAGTTTTGGCATAATATTCGGCTTTTGACCTAACAATTGCTTCCTTATATGAGGCCTATAGTAATTTCGGCACTTTTTTATTTGATTCATCGTAGGACCTTCTCCATTTTCTTTCAGCTTGTTTGCAATTTTTTCGCATCATTTTCAGTTCTTCACTATACCAGGGGGCTGAGGGTTATTTTCTATTCTTTAGCCTTTTTACTGGAATAATCTAATCTAGAGTAGGGTTTATTTGATCACAGAGGATCTGGTAGTTTTCTTCCACGGACTGGGTACAAATATATTCTGTTCTGGGAGTAGCCGCAACTGTCTACTTTTTAGTAGCTTAGCCCATTCTCTTCCTTTGCGGAAGGTTGCTGACTGATTCGTATTGTTATTTAAACTGGACAAAGTTATCACAAAATGAATTAGAAAATGGTTAGTCCAGAATCGAGGTAATACTACAACTTCAACAGACCTTAGTAATACTACTACTACAACTTCAACAGACCTTAGTAATGTTTAATTCACTATCTCATATTTTCTGAATTGAACCAATTTCAAATCTAATTATTCACAACAAAATCATTGTTGTTATTTATGCACTGGCTGGCAAAGACAATAAGTTTAGCTTGATTTTGGAGCATATGTTTCTATGTGATATATACCTGGATTCAATAGCCGAAAGCTCACAGAGAGGCATCTAAAAATACTGATACAGTGGTACACTTTCAGACATGCAGAAATTTAGTGTACATGTTTATAAGCCAAGCCCATAATTATTTAGGCCAGGTCTATTGAAAAAGATTCCCAATTACAATTCTTAGGCTACACCCCTCATAGAGACCGGGTTGTATGACAGAGGCATGCATGGTTGGACCACGCATGCCTCTACCTCACAGCCCAAGCCAAAAATGTGTCTCAATTACACATTCCTTTACCATGCAATTTCGTAGTAAAGGGATGTGTGGTAAAGTTCACGTCCCTTTCCCTCCACCCTGAGTCCTAAAATCCTGGTCCCTACCATATAACCCAACCCGAGCCCTGAAAACGGCCCCACCCCTTAAACCTTAAAAAATCCTGACTCCCCTGCCATAAAAACTTTTACCCTGAAAACTGCCCCTTCCCCTCCTGCCCTGAGCCCTAAACTCTGCCCCCTACTTAAAACCTACCCTGAAACTCCTCTTCCCCTGAGGCCTAAAAACTTACCCCTGCCCAGTAAACAGTTCCTTCTGCCCCCCCCCATCCATAGCTATAAAACTCTTGCAGTTCCTCTCCCCACCAGCCAGCAGCTAGAACTCAGACTGCCTTAACCATGCATATGCGCGGTTACGGGAAGCAGGGTTCAGCTTGCGAGGAAACGGCATGCATGCTTGAACCTGCATAGTAAAGTTTGTTTTCCTTAGAGATCCACCACCAACTTTTTTAAAGCCCTCAATATGCTACCACAATCATTTGAACAGTGCCAGATCAAAACGAGAAGAGCTCTAATGTCCCTGGGCCAGGTTTGCACTCTAGTGAAATGGAAAAAAATAAAACAGGCCGTGCCTAAAAATACTAGAAACTCAGGACTTTTTCCATCTGCAGATTCAGAATGGTACACATCCTCTGAAGGGAGCTTCAATATCTTCCAGGCCAATCCACAAAGTGTTAAGACAGTGCCATTGTTGGAAGAGATGTAGTCACTACAGAGCTACTATGGTACACTGCCGTAACGCAAAGTGAAGCGGCCCCTCTGCAGAATGTTAAGAGGGGCTCCTTAGTCTTTGATATCTCACAGATACTCATTTGCTTTGGGCTGAATAGGACCCCCCTGAAGGCTTATGGGGTCCAAGAAAGGCTGGGGTTTGCCCTGCGATGCAGTGGCTTGCGTTACGCCCCTGCTATGGAGAGTGTATTGCCCGAGTGTTAGAGAAGGCGTCTGTGCAACAGATAGCAAGTAATCTGGAAGTTATTCAAAGAGACCAACCACATGCCTTCTGAATCATCACCCCAAATCAGATCATATTAAGGAGACGCCTGGAATATTGACAAAGCAGCTTCCATTGCTTAGGATTTGAAAAGCTGCAGTTTCCAATCATAAATCGTATTCAAGGTGCCAAATGATAGCTCTGTATATACCATGTTCCAGTTGGCAGGTTGATCTGAGGAGGATGTGTGGCATAGTCAATAAATGTATGTGATGGAAAATGGCAGAAGCCATTTCTGGCACAAATGGTAGCAAACAATCTCCCTTACAACCACTGCATCTATCTATTGAGTCTACAACTGATCAATATTCACAGGCCAACAGCAAACGTGCAGTGCTTCGTTTGTCAGCACTTTAAGACGGTCCACTTTCTCACTAGATATTGGTGGGTGGCTGTAAGTTTTCCAACAGCATTGTAATAACCATATTGATGATGGATGCGTCAACACAAAATCGGACTACATAACTGTACTACCTCTTCCTCACTATAAAGCTAGGTTACTGCTAAATTTGACATTCGGCGTATTGTATTGTACTATAGTAGCATTTATACAGACATTTCCTACCCTTGACGAGGCCTAAAGTGCTTTTAAACCGACAAGGCTATTGACTGAGGCAAGCCAGCTTAAACCTGGTTGACACAGCTCATCAGCAGACGATATAGAATGATTACATTCTTTGAACCGAAATCTGCCCTTATCACAAAAGGAACACTATGGTACACTCATGTTCTGCAGCAGCGGTAACCACAAGGTGGACCTTCAATTCTTTTAGACATTGACTTCTCGCAGACTATATATGCTTTGGCAAACACCCAATAAATTGAAATTACTGTTAAATACACAGTTCATTAATATTCTGTTTCTATTTTTCTCACACATTTATTTATTGAGAAACAGGCTTTGCGTCAGAGAATGTGTATAGGCACTATGATGTTTATAGATGCTATAATGACGCAGTTTGGTTTTTCACTGTTTCAAAATAGGTTTTTTTCAACTCGCTCTGACACATAAGACTTGTTTTTCAATTAATAAATGTGTGATTCGAAATATTATAAAAGTTTCAGAGACTTGGGCAGCACACCCATGGTCTTCGGAAATTATTAAACACATAAAAGGCAAAGATGACATTTATTTGCATTCTCTATAAATATTGTTTGTACATACCTTCCATAATCCTTAAAAAGACATTTGAAAGAGGAAACAAGAAGGAAATGTGGGGTACAGGCAGGGCTTTAAGCGGGGGAGGGTCTGTGGGGGGCAGAGCCCCCCAGTTTTTTTTGGAGGGCCTTGAAAGGGAGCTCTAGGGGGCTCTATTTTCGGGCCTCAAAGGTCAAAGGTAGGGTAGCAGATGTCCCAGTTTTTGTTTGGTGTTACTAGTGTTGGTGTCAAAAACGTTTCCCCTTTGGGTAACTTTGTCACACAACAACAGTTATTGCCCACACAATTCCATACATAAATTTAGCTTTAGACAACAGACAGAAAACTATAGGTGATAAGTGTTTACCAAAAAATTTACATTTTATTACACATTAAAAACAATAAAGCATCAATAAAAACAATTGGAAATAGCAAATGTTTTTTTTAAGTGTTTGGTATTTTATGGCTCATACTTAATAAATATACTTTTTTGCCTATTTTATTATCCTTTGCTGGATACTACTTCATGATTTTCTTAAGCACACAATGCTAGTTATCTTGATTTAGACCACGCCCCTACTCGGATAGGCCACACCCCTTTAAGAAATTTGTCACGACCCTTTTTGAGCACCACCAGGTTTTTTTCCCACTTAAAGCCCTGGGTACAGGACACATGGTATTAAGAGGTAAGAGAGATAAGATAGCTTTTTATTCATGGGAACTTCACATGAAACACACCCCCGGCAACTAATAGTAATAGGGTAATCGTTAATCACCTGAGTGCATCATTCAGAACTGCCAGCAGTAACGTTAAAAAGGCTTAATCAATTTGGAATGTCTACACGTGGATAACGCATAAAGGCCATAGCTGCAATGTCATGGCACAAAGGTAATAATATTAGTAATATTTCTTCCCGGTGGCGCACAATTTATCCCTTAAATATCAGCTTTAAATGTATTTTGGAAATTCAACCCTCTGTCTCCAAACCTCAGCTTATTAGTTCTGATAATACACATTTTTTCTTGAACACACTTCTGACTTTTGATATACATATATGAATTCAACCAATTAAAACTTATTTAGTAGGTTTGGGGACACACATGAGAGTTGCTTACAATGAACTGGAGAGCTAACAGTAGCTCACAAGCTACTTGTTGGAGAAGCCTGGCTCGACCGTGTACAGTGGGCTGCTGGAAAAGTGCATTTAGGCTGGACCGCTCTAACACTATTAGCAAATACGACTTGCAGTTGGAACATAAGTCAAAATGTATCTTTTTTCAAGCAGCACAATGACAACGTGTCAACACCGCGGCGGGAGAATAGCGTCTCACCTCGGCAAACAGAAAATGCGCATCAATCATGCTTAAACTGACAAGGAAAAGGAACAAAACACTGTTCTAAGTTTAGGTTTCTCAAAGCAAACAAGCAATGACATGCACAAAAAATTTCTCCGGGTTGCTGGGTGGGTCATGTGGGCGACAACAGCATGTAGTTGTGCTCTTGAGTTTACATTCATAGGTCGTGTTTCGGGAGGCATTCCCTGAAGATAAAACAGAAGTGAACCGAAAGGCGAAATAAGTCATCTAATTTCACTCAATGTGGAAGGACCTTGAATCTGAAGGTCTCAGCTGCAAATATGCCAGTCACATCCATCTAATTGGCAATGAGGAATAGGATGTGCTTCAGAGAGTCAAGCAAAGTTAGACCCTGGCAGAGGTGTGCAGAGCCCAAGCCTTAAGAGGACCAGAAAAGGTGTTTTATATATGTTTGTGTTTACATGTTCGAGAGTGTAAGTGTGCATGTGTGTATTACATGTTTCGATGAGTTTATTCCACACAATGCATAGACAAGTATTTACAGGGAAGCGTCAAATATGGAACATATTTCTTAGTTGCCTGTGAATTATGGATTTCATCATCATAAAGACAGTACCCAAATCAGTCTGCAGAACCTGAGGTTTGTCATGGCTAATTGGATTATATCACATGGAATACCAAATTATGTGCTAGATTATTTAAATTGTAAGGCAAAAATGCAATTTGTGTGGCACATAGTCTGGCTATTTTATTTTCAATCATTTGCCATTTAAACAACATTTTTGCTGACATATTCAAATTTTGAAAATTATGTGGCAAACTGTGTAACAAGTTATGTGTCAAATGCAGTAAATCCCTAATAATACAGTAAACACTGCAGCCACAGATTCACCTGAATCCATTGATCCTCACCACTGCCCATTGTTATATGAAGAATGTATTAAAGAAACAAAACCTAACCATTCTAATTCTAATCATTGTCAGTAAACTACATTTTGAAGTAAACAGCGACTATCCCAAAATAATATTTTAAAATAATGAATACATGAGTACCATGTGTGCTGTATTCCTATATTGATCAATATTATAAGGTACCCATTATGTGTGATACATACATATATATATATATATATATATATACACACACCACACGCATATATATATGTACATACATACACGTGCTGCAGAACCCTATTTCTCTGGAGAGAGCTGTGTATGAGATGTGTAGTGGGCGGCACTGAGACTTAGGGCTGGCACCTTCTCTCGATGCAGATACCAATTGTGTGTTAGTCTTATTTTTGAAGGTTATGGCTACTTCTGCTACAAACACAAGCATGAGGCATATGTAAAAGAACAATAATTGTTCATGAAGGATTGTAATTAACTTGTATTTTGTGTTTCCTTTATTCTGTAAATATATTTAAGCAGATTGATTAAAATCTAATTCGCTGTATGTATAGTTTACTTATTCAGAAATGTTGAAGCATTTATTTCTCTAGTGTGTATGCTTTTACTGACTCATTTCCATTACTGAGCTAGACACGTAGGAGGGCTCAACATTCTGAAATACATATTTGCAGTATTTTAGTTGCTCCAAAGTATGCAGTCTTACCCCTGCCCCGCCCTGCCTCTGACCAATTCCAATTGCCTTCATTATCTAATCACCGAATCTTCTTTTATAGTTGTCTTTATTGGGCTTTTTGTAGTCCTCTTACATACACAACATGAATTAACAAATATTAAATACACATTTAGCTCTCCAGTTGCTCCAATATTATCTTGAGCAGCTGTTTTCTTATATAGCATTTCCTCACATTTCTGGCTTTGATTTATATGTTATTATAATGTAACAAACGTGATCTACACTCATTATGCAGAGGTATATTTATGTTCAGCTAGATATCTTTTATTGTTATTTCTAAAATTGTTTATCCAGCAGACCTCCACCACTATTGAATAAACCATTTGAAACCAAACATTACAGGTGTGGGTAGGTACCGACCAATAACCCGGGACTTTCACACCATTGTTACGGGTCTTCTATTTACAGCAATGGAAGACCCAAGAACACTGTCCCGGCTCTATGCCTTTTAGGGTGCCGAAATAGCCCCAATATACAACATTTGGCCCTACAGAGTTCTGGACGACCAGTCAATTTGGATAGCAAATCTATGAGTCCCACCCATTATCTAGCTATTTCTGGGCAATCCTACATCCTGACACCTTGTGAGGATAAGCCAATGCCCAATCCATTTGCTGTAGTGAACTCTCAACCCAGGACGGTGTTTCGTTTCTACAAACAGTGACATTCTTGTGACTTTCAGAAGTGCATATAAAACCAAATAATTATCCTCCTTCCCTCCTTTAATGTAAAACAAGTGTATCCGTTTATGTGTCTGCAGCTCCAAATCTGTGATCTGGGGAGTCTCCACTCATCTACTAGCATTTGGGATGTGGTCAATGTACCTGCTCTGAACAAATCCCTTAGTACTGTGCTTGCTACAGCCTCCAACTGGGCAGTTTCCTTGACATAAAATGAGCCTGTTTAGGGATGCCAGCTGGGCTGGTTCTGGTGCATAGGCCTTGCCATGCTGTGCCATTCGCAGTTCTCTCTCTACACATGCGGAAGACCCTGTGCCAGAGGAGTATGAGGAAGGAACAGGCTCCAGTGCAGTCTCACACAAACTTTGTATGTCGTCATTCCTAGTGGGCAGCCATACAGCACAGTTCAAATTCTGGCCACCTGCCTAAACTCCTTATAAGGTCACCCAGAAGCACAGCAAGCTCTTTAAAAAATCTGCTTCAGAAGAGTTATTGGCAGATTATGAAAGTAATAAACAAAACGATGTAGCATCACCAACTAGGCTAATGCGATTCGGCTCACCACTGTCAAGAGTAAAATTTTCCAAAACGAAAACTGATATTGCAGCACACCTGCAGCCGGCCCTAAATCCCTATCGGATTCATTCACATTGAATGGTGCCCCCTCAAGCCTAGCAAAAGTTCCTCAAGTCCTATTTTACTTCCCCATAGCCCAGGCCAACACTATTTAGGTCTAAACCCGGGCTGAAGGGAAACAAATACGATTTTACCCAGATGATGACTGATCCAGGCAACACTTCAAAGTCCGCCAGGGACTTAGCAATCCGTAGAAGGTCTGCTCTCACTTTCTTTAAATATAATAACATGGCCTCAGCACAAAGCGTCAACAAGTGAATCTCCTCCGTCAGGAGAATGTCCCATCCTCCCCCTTTGCTGGCAGCTTAGCTTAATTTCTTTGGCTAGTATAAATTCTGTGGGGTGGGGGGGCGAAGACAACCCAGACATGTCCACCAGTTGCCTCGCATGAGGTGGAAATGTGTGCCAGTCCATTTAATTTCCTTTGCAGTAAAAGGAGCACCTTGAATGAAACATAGCTCCTACATGCCAATCCACCATCCAGTTTGGTGACCAAGTGCTGCTGCTATTCTGTGAATGTTTAACCACAAACGATGTAAATGCCTACATGTGGGAAAGAATTACTGGAAATGTCAGAGTGACATCACTTCCTGTACACGCGCCAGAGGGAGACTGTTCAGCCTCTTGACATCCCCTGCAGCTCCAGGCATTCAGTGTTAGCAAGATGGACAAGGGGCAACATAACAGCAACTTTACTTTCCTCCCCGAGAACATCCTTCTTTCGTGAGCTGCAAACGAACAGTAAAACAAGTAGCCACACAGGGCGGGGTCATAGAAAGAACAAAAACACATACAGACTGGACTAATCAGAAAACAATAATTACAGAGAGGCAGAACAAACATAACTGAAAGCGGAAGGCTCCTAACGGAGATGCCTGGAAGACGATAACTCGTCATTTAAACAAGCTGAAGACAGATATGTGCGAGTTTGCACGAAAGTCTATAGTCTTGTGCAGGTAGTTTGGCCTCCTCATTTTAGTCAAGTTAGACCTCGGCTAATTAAACAGAAAAACACAAGGAATTAAACCCTATTGCTAGAAAAAAAGGTTTTGTGTACATTTAGTAAGACAAGAAAAATACGCAGTGAAGAAATTACACCTACAAAACACAAAGAAATTATGGGTCAGATAAACGAAATTCAATTTTTGCATTACCTAAATAGCGAATCATAAAATAATTGCTATTTCGGAACTGCAAAATGGAATGTGCAAAAATAGAGATGACCTAATAGCGATTCCTACAGAGTTGGAATTCGCTATCAGGAAATATCGCTATTTAAGAAATACCAAACCATTCGTTCTTTTAGGTCTGAATGGTTTTGCATTTCCTAATAGACGATTTCCTAATAGGAAATCCCAAATTTGAAAATCCTAAAGCAAGGATGATTATCTGCCTAAGGTTTCCCTTGATGCACCCCGAAAAAAGTGGTGCATGTGTAAAGCGCACACACATTTGCGCTTTATAGCACTTAAACAAAACATTTTAGAGTGCTTTTTTTTAAATTGCACATGATTACCTATAACTTGGGAGTCTATGGTAAGTGCATTTCCTAAATGCCCATTTCACATGTAGGAAATGCTTTGTACCTGTGTGTTCGAAATGGGGTCTCTAGTTGGCAGTGGTTTGCATCCTGTCCAAGTAGAGACCTACAATCTAGTCAGGGTAAGTGAAGTACCCACCAATTTACCCATGCTCACCCATGAGTAGCTTGGCACAGAGCAGTCAGGCTAATCTAAAGAGGCAACGTGTAAAGTATTTGTGCGCACATACACACAGTAAGACAGTGAAAACACCACAAAAGTACACACCAGTTTAGAAAAATAACCAATATTTATCTGAGTAAAACAATACCAGAACAATAAAAATCCAACACACACAAGCCAAGATATAAATCCTTCAATATTAAATGAAGTTATAGCATTTAAAAAACAATAACTCCAACTAGGGCTATTTGGTCGCACATGACCGAGAAAAAGTCACAACTTCAGTCTGACCGTGATTGAGCATGGGCCGGCTACAGGAGTCACATGGACACCGCTACGGTACCTTGGATGCGTCACAAAGTCAAAGACAGTGCGAGGTGCAGATGAGGTGAGGCATCGCGAAGGCAGGTGATGCATGGGGTCCTTACAGCTATGGAAGTCGTTGGCATGTTGGTGCTCGGAAACAATGCATTACACAAAGAAAATGAGGCTAAACTTTACCAAAGTAATGCGTCGGTTCCTGGAGGCTGTGTAAGGTCATTGAGCCACTAACATTCAGGGATGATGCTGGCACTGGTGAGGTGATGCGTTGGTTGCAGGTGCGAGACCTCGAGTCCTGAAGCCAATGCCTCGAGTCCTGAAGCCAATGCGGTGTCGATGTCCCTGTGTGGGGCATTGATTGCACGGCGTCAATATCACACCACCAGGTCACAGTCGCTTCATCTGAGTCGGAGTGGTGCGTCACGGACTTTGGTGCAGCAAGCCTCGAGCCTTAAGCAGTGGTTGTACTTATGAGGCGCTGTGGCACTGTCGTGGCTTGCATAGTAAGTTGCAGTCGTTTTGTTGCTCACTCAGTGAGCGGGGACTGCAGCCTTGGTACAGGTAGCAGCAATTTTACAGGGATTCCCCGGTTATGAAGTGACGCTTAGAGTTAATGCATTGATTTTTCAGTTGCAACAACAGATTCACCTCCAAAGGTCCGGAACTGGATTTTGACCCACTTGGCAGTTCAGGACTCCGAGCAGAAGAGCCAGGTGCTGGTAGCAAGATGCAGGTGAAGTCTTTGACGGCCCTTGGATTTCCAACAGGAGATAAGCTCTACTCAAGCCCTTGGAGAAACTTTAGAAAGCATGATGAGTAATGTCCAGTCCTCAAGCTCCCAGGCAAGAAGCAGCAGACAGCAGGCCAACACAGCAAAGCACTCAGCAAAGTGGCAGTCCCTCCTGGCAGTCCAACAGCTCATCTTCCTGGCAGAATGTCCTCAGTCCAGAAGTGTTTCTGTTTCTATTGTTATGGTGTCAGAGGTCCAGTAGTTATTTTGGCCTTTGAAGTAAGGAGACTTTAAAGAAAGGTCTTTGTATTGCACAAAACCCTGCTCTTCCTGGCCATGGCTTCAGAAACACTACGGGGGTATACAGTTCTTTGTGTGGGGACAGGCACATCCCTACTCAGGTGCAAGTGTCAACTCCTCCCACCACTCTAGCTGAGGAAAACCCATCAGCCCAGTGATGGGCAATCGGGATATGCAGGGCACACCTCAGCTCCCTTTGTGTGTGACTATCTAGAGTAAATTCACAAAGGCCAATTGTCATCCAACCCAGGTGTGTATTGTAGGGACAGGCAGAGGCATCAAATAGCTAAAGTAAGAAAATGCCAACTTTCTAAAAGTGGGATTTTTAGACCTGCAATTGAAAAACCAACTTCGCTAAAAGATGTGTTTTGAAAATGTGAGCACAGAGGCACCAAACTCCAATTTTCTACCAGCTCCCAGTTGGACGATACCCGTGTAAAGTGCTACAGGGCAGCTCTAAAGCTAACCTATGGGAAAGATAGTCCTTGCTGTAGTGAAAAGCGACATTAGGGCGTTTTCACTACCAGGACATGCAAAACTTAAAAGCACATGTCCCACCTTTTAGACACACAGCACCCGGCCCCTGGGGCTACCTATACCTACCTTGGGGGTGCCTTACATGTAGCAAAAGGGAAGGTTGGGTCACAGCAAGTAGGTGTACTTGCCAGGCTGGCATGTCAGTTAAAAACTGCACATACAGGCTCTGCAGTCGCAGGCCTGAGACATTTGTAGGGCTACTCATGTAGGTAGCAAAATCAGTGCTGCAAGCACACAAGTAGTATTTGGTTTACAGGCCCTGGGCACATGCTGTGCACTGTACGAGGGACTTACTAGTAAATCAAATATGCCTATCATGGAGACTGAAATGCCATTACATTTTTGACAAAGAGCACATGCACTTTAGCCCTGCTCATCAGTGTTGAAGTGCCCAGTGTTCAAACACCAGCAAAAACGATGTCCTGCATACAATCAAAACAGGAGGCCAGAAGCAAAAAGACAGGGGAAATCATGCCAAAAGATTGCAGGTCTAATAACGTGCTTAGGAAATTGCAAATAGGAAATCCCTATTTGAGATTTCCTATTTGGGTGTCGCAAAATGCAATTTCCACTGGGTAGAAATCGCCTTTTTCCGTTTCCCCTAAGGTTCTTTGTACATGGAAAGGCTATTCAGAATTTCTTAATGGCCTGAAATAGCGATTCGGTTCGTTAAGAAAGCTAAATGCTTTCGAACATCTGGCCCATAATGATTTAGTAGACAAAAGTTTTCACTGACATTATACAATTCTGATGCAAATACAAACCCCCTCACACGGCTCTGACCTAAGCCATTGCAGTAATACTTTAGGAAACCACAGTTGGACATTCTGTTGTGAGAACTCTTCCTCTTTCTGATATTAAAACTGAGTACATCCACATGTCTCAAACCTTTGAGTCTCCAAGGAGGTTTGACTGAGTGGTTTTTGAGGTGAAATCTTTTCAAATCCAAGGAGAATAACACCCTTCAAATGAGGATGAGTTGAAGGTATGTGGAAGTGGATTATTAAAAACCCACTGGTGCAGGGTCACCCTTTAGTCCACGGGTTCCTAACAAGTAAGGAGTTATCGACACTGGAGTGAAGTAGAAACCAAGGATCATTTATTTAGCATTCATGAATGGGGGCCCATCCCACAAGCACCATAGAGATACTCTAAGAGGAAGCACACCGAACGATGGGTTACATTGGGTTTTATAGCAAAAGATCACAAACAAGGGATGCCCAGAGGTAAATAGAGGTGTGGGAAGAACACACAAATGAGGTAACGGCAAGAATCGACAACCTCGGTGTCTTGTGCAATTGCGGCGTCCTAAGAATGAACAACAACATATGCTACCTGAATAAACTTTACTTGAAAATTGACTATTGTCGGAAAAACCTCAAGCAGACCCCAGCTGTTGTTTTGCTCTGACTCTGCATGTATACACAGCCTACAATGCCCCAATCTAGATTCTTTTCTCATGTTTATACAGATGAGGTGTCAAGGATAGAGCTGGGCTGAAAGTAGGGCAGGGTAAAAATGGATGAGGCATAGCTTAATCAAAAAACGAGAGAATCAGATTTTACATTTTAACAGGTATGTGCCCAAGTGAGCAAGATCATTACTTGACTGCTTGAAGGTGCTGACTGACTTGGAGATTGTGTTTCTAAGTCTTTTAAATAGGGAGAGTCCATTTACTTTGCGAACTGCATGGTCCAGAACAATAGTTGGTGTGGCCCATGAAGCATGCCTCTCCTACAATCATGTGTTAGTGCACTAAGGAAGAATTTATATATTTCTCAATGTTACACCTCAGAAAAATGAAGAAGCCCATTTTAAATATCAAAAAGCATTGAAATAGTGCTATTGAATGTTTACATCTAAACCTATGTAAAAGTCCAGCTTAGCCCCCCTCTGCAAGACTGCATCAGCCTAGCGTGGTGAAGCTTCATTTCTCAACATCTGTGATGCATTGTTTCATTTTGACATATCAGGCCCAGACATTCAGTGGCCCAGTTTCTTTTCGAGGCAACATATGGAGTGCAAACTGACCATTATTATTTCATATTTAAAGATTGCTATATATCCTCCTATTATTTAAATAGTTTGAAACTACACCAATGTAGTTTATTCCTTATGTTGAGTCAAACAAAAACTAAGCAGTTTATGTCACTAATAGAGATAGCGTCTTTAATGCAGGGCAATATTGTGTATATCTTTCAAAGCAGCAAGTGGGCGGTTATTGATAACATCCACAAACAAGAATGGAGTCTGTATGAGCTACCTATGTAGAGGTGGTCATATGAGCGAACCTACTAGTAGGAGAGCAAGAAAGTCTATAGTGCCTTCTGCGTAAGTTGTAACCACAGTAAAAAAGGTAGTTCAGAACAGCAGGATCGACATTCAGGCCATACAAGCAATGTGGCATCTCATTAGACACCATATTGGTGGCGATTGTCAGATTGGCGACATTTGCATGGTGAAGTTTGTATCTTCTTTATACACGCGCACACATTATAGACATCAAGAAACAGAAAAGAGAAACACTCCAAATGTTCTACAGAACCTGGTTATTTAATTTAACCTCATTTAAAAACATTGATATGCACTGAATCATGAATTCCGGACTCCACAACGATGCCTAAATAATTATTCCCATATGTTGGAAATGATCGAGTCTAGCTGGGTCTTGTCCGCGAGTCATACTGTGTTCCATATCAGGGTGTCTGAGGCTACGAGGTATCTGTCACCACATTTCTTACATTTTTCCACTATTGCATAATCTGACCTGCCATTTCCAATCACCTGCTGCTGTTTGCCGCTTTTTAGAACTCAGTTATTATTCTGGCCATACAGAAGCACGCACAAAAAGTTAGATAAAACTACACTACTTAAGATGTTGATAATAATAAATTAAACATTCCTCCCTGTAGGTATGGAACATATTAAATCACAATGAACTATTCTGAAGAAATAAAAACATTTATACTAAACCACTAGTAGACCGTAATTATGTTTTTCCTACAATATTCCCCTCCAGTAATCTCAACTGCATCTAATGTTTGTCTTTGATAATAGACTTTGCAAGCTTTAGGTTGTGTGTTTTAAAAAATATATAATTTGGGCTCCATGCAAGCAATTTTTATATCGGTTATATTTTCTCAATGGAAAATATTTCAATCACAGCAAAATTGTAAGAGCTATTTAGCGTAACCCCAAAATATTTCTAGCGTAACCAAACACCTACTAAGTTTGCTTTAGTATCTTCAAATGTCTATTTTTTTTTACCTTCCACAGGAAAGGGTCCAGAGCAGGGGTCTCCAATCTTTTCTGCAATAAGAACTACTTTTGTTCAATGAAAACCATCCTGAGCTACTAATATTAGGGCTATAAGGGTGACCATGTCAGGCAAGATTACGTTTGTTGCTACCCCATGCAAGATTACCAGGAGTGATCACCTCAGTGTATCAAGCATGGTTGACAGCAGTAATATAATAACAGCTGAGTCAATTTTGCATGCCCTCTACACGACTAATACGTAACAGCCCCTGGCAACAAGGTAGTAATATTAGTAATAAGTCTCCCCAACTCTACATGATTTATCACTCAAATAACAGCTTTAAATACATTTTAGAAATACAGCTACTTTTTCCAAACATCAGCTCATGAGTTCTGAAAATACAAACATCTTTGGTTTGAATACATATTCTCTATTTTGGTGTACATATATTAATTCAACGGAGCAAAAAGTTTAACTTTACTAGGCTGGGCAGCACACAGGACAACTATTTTACAGGTAGATGGAAAGCTACCAGTAGCTCACAAGCTACTTGTTGAGGAAGTCTGGTCCAGACTGGCTCATGAGGATATTTTGATCCCATACAAGGGGAATCAATTTGCAGCATGGAAAATTGTTTTGTCTAGTAGCATGTGTATAGTGCAAACATTTTTTATAACTACAACATCACTACACCTTTTATTGGTTTAACTCATGACTTTTATAAACTTTTCTATTGCAGACTAGAGACTGATTTGTTTAGTGGAGATATTTGATCAGTCAGTTGAGCAGCTCACTTCTGGCAATTCTAGTTTCTAATTTTTGGACGAACAGAAGTGACTTGCTTTCAAATGACCATCATTCTTAAGAATAATCAAACCTAAGAAAACCACATTGTTTCCTATCAATGACTATTGATTTTAATCTCAGATTAGGGTTGAATTCGCACATCCCCAGTAGGTGAGTCCTTCTAGGATTCACTCTCTGCAGCAACACAGTTATGTATTAATGAAGCTTTTTCAACATATCATATACAAGAATAACTTGCTACTAACGGTATTAACACATATTACAGTAGACATCAAAGTCCTGCTCCGATTAAAAAAAATCCATAAAGTTACAGGAATGGACACACACTAGGCCATTACCTAAGACTGGTCCTTTTAGCTGGTATCGCTCTCAATCCTGTAACCACAGAAGTGATCCAGGACGTCTGACATGTAAACGTGTGAATGTAAATATCATTCAAACGAGTGATTAAGTGTGGGAGAGTGGATAATGCATTCGACATAAAACAGGTGGGTATGGAACTGAATGTATTCCCCTGATGAACCCAATTAGATATCTGCAACATCAGCTTACTAGTTTAGTCACTGCAAAAGAGATGAATATTGTACTTCTTAATTTTTACACACAAATAAACTGTACAAAAAGCAAGACACAGTCCAAGGCATCATGCTTTAAAAGTGTAGATATTTCTCTATCTTTGCATCAGAGATATTTGCTTTACGAAGCACATCGCCTTTAAGGATTTTAAGAGAAACATGATCAACATTTTCCACGCCTAGATGATGTTCATCGTGATCGCCACTTATCGGTACCAGGTTTCCCAGTGCAGCATTATATTCCCCCTCAGTTTCAATGGAGCATCACTCATGCTACTGCAACCTCGCCATTAAAATGCTGATAGTTTAATAAAATGATTTCTTCTCCAGGACATGGACAGCTGCGTTACAATAGAATAGTTCCTGAGGTTGTAGTTCCTGAGGTTGAGTAAGCATTATGCTACGGCAGCCAGAAAAATACAAATCGAAACATCAAGGGCGGTGGTTGTTCAATTGCACCAGAGAACATCTTTCCGAGTTCAAAGCCCAATACAAGTCACTTTTGTATCAACAAAACAACATGCATTTTAAGTGATCAATTGTGTTAAACGTTACCATAAGAAAAAGCTATTTGAAGCTATTTTTCTCAGATTCAGCTATCCTTCAAATTACGTTTAAAAACTGGCCAGTAAATGGTCTGTGGGTCCATGTTTAAAGCTTTGGGGATTTCCTTGGATTCTGACAAACTGAAAATCTTGCATTTCTAGCTGAATTCAGTACAAACAACAAGAATCAACAAAGCGGCTATGGCAGAAAATGATGAGGACTTCACGACTTTGATTTGGTGTCATAACAATGTAACACGAGTCACGACACGTTACCAATCAATTCCGTACTATAGTGTGGGGGTTGGACTGTACGATAGTTCAGAAGAGATTCCAAACAGCTATCCATAGTAACACCTATGTTCTCGCGAGAGTGGAAGAGTCCAGCACATGCACTTGACGTGAGCAATGGCAGTCCTGTCAAGCGTCACGCAACTGGTGTGACACTCACACATATCAGTGCGGTGATCCGCATCACCGCACTGAATGCATTTGTCACGCATTTTGCCACCTGTGCCAGCGGCGTGCCAGCAGCTCCTGTGGGCCCGGGCTCTCTAGTTCCGAGAGTTATGCTGCCTGCGCAGCTTTGCCGACTACTGTGTGTGCCAAACAGACACTGCAGCAGCTGAGCTCGTGAGCGGCGCCGCCGCGCTACAATGTATCTCTGCTGCTCTGCCTGCAGCTAGAGAGTCCGACGTCGACTCTGTTCCGTTGCCCTGGAAACTATGCAGCGATTTGTACAGCCAGGGGGGCCGGCCGGCGCCCGGCCTGCCCGCAGTCGTTACAGCCTCAGAGCTGTCAATCACGGTGGCGCAACAGGGCGCCAGTATTATAAATCCAGATGTGCCGGCCTGGGATGGGCCGTCACGTCCGGAGGAAGCGGGAAGTAAAGCGGCGGGTGATTAGAGTGCAGCAGGCAGGTTGCGGGCGGCGGCGCGCATGAGTCCTGACTCTCAAGCATGGCCACCCCCCGCAGCCCCCTGTGCAGCCCCAACGCTAAAACACAGCAGGGTCTGCAGCGCACCTTGATCACGCCACTGTGGCAGCCGCAGGCAGCTCAGCTGAGCCGGCGCGCCGACAGGACACCGCTCTGGCCGCCACCAGGAAAGAAAAACTGCGAGGGCCCGGCGGCCGGGCGGTGCCCCCCGCCGCGGCAGCACAGCCGCCCAGCAGCTCAACTAAGTAAGTGTCAGCCGGTGTTCATGTTATGGTTTTATTTTATTTTATAATGTTATGCATTTAGCGCGGAAATGATTGCTGCGAGGGTTGCTGGAAGTCCGCCTGAGCCTGGCAGTCTGCTGCAGAGAGTCGCCGACTCCAGACAGTGAGTAGTTACCACTTACTAAGTAGTCAGTGTGTGTTACTTATATTAGTTCCAAACAGCTCGCTATCAGGCACATTGGTAGATCCGCACCAACTAATTGTTTGTTCATGACGTTGTTGGGAGTGGAATCCGGCCTTTCACGGTGCTCTTGGCCTGGCCGGGTCACGCCAGTCAATAGAATCACAGAGAGGGGCAGGGCTGGCCCGAGTGAGTGCTAAGATTGATTTTGCCGGCAGCGGGGGTGGGGGGAAATTGGCTCGCAAACTGTATTTTGTTTTCCTGTTGCCCGCTCGGCAACACCAGGCACCAGTGTGGTGTTGTAGTTGTTGGGGCCTCACAGATCCTGTTAATAATTTGAAAGATGCACAGTTTTTATGGTTTGCCATTTTCCCCTTTACGTCTGCCTTTTCAATGTTTGGTTTTCATTTGTAGCCTCTCCTTTCCAATCTTTCCTCCCGATTTATTTCTAGGCGAGGTCCGCGTTTTCCAACTGTTGTTCTGGAGTTCTATTTTCTAACTCTGCAGGCTAGCACTGGCTCCTTTTGATTTGTATTCTCTGTCTCCCTTCTTCTCCCACCCTTTATGTGGGCTATGGAAAGCGCTAGATAAAAAACACAAAATACCACCTCAAGCAAGCAGCGATTTTAAGTTTTTTAAAGATTGTCATTTAGGCCCATTGCATCTAGAGCACCTGGCTGCCCACTTCACTGACTTCCTTCAGATCTTTTTGGAGCAGCGTTTAGGGTGGAGGGGCCATTCTAAATACGGCCAATCAGTGGTCAGGCTTGGAGAAGCGCATGGCGCACCAGGACCTGTGACATAGCAAAATTGCTATAGGCCCTAATGCAAGCAAGGATAGTGGGGCTGGGTCCCAGACGCAGGAGAGAGGCCTAGCCTGGAGTGATGCTAAGCTGCCCCATTTAAGTGTTTCTACGTTTTGATGCGAGTTCCCTCTGCCTTTCTACCCCGTTTCTGCATTAAGTTGTAGAGGCAGTCTGCCCATGTCTTTATGCCCCCATGTCAATCTCTCTGTGTCTGTGTCCCAGTGACAGTTAATCTCTTTCTGCCTCCTTGTCTCTAAGTTGAAGTGTGCACATTATCACTCCATGTGGGACTTTTTCAGCCTTCAAATGCTCCTATTCAAACTTCACTAATGTCCATTTCACAGTGCAGTAATGCCTGCCAGACATTTCACTCCTGCAACAAAGGAGGCAGGGGTGCACTGAGGAACTAGTGCATTGTTTCTCATTGATTAAATGGTTGTAATCTGCAATATTTATATGTTTCTCTCATCTTCATTGCTTTGTTTTGCTCGCGAGAAAGTGTCACTCATACTCGTTGAAATGTCACTCAGAATAACACTGAAAATATAAAAATGTCACACATGGCAATCTGAAACCTTGGCAGCTATGCAATGGTTGAAATGATGCTGCCAACAAATATAAAAATCAGAAATTAACACAACTCCGCATCTGAAAGGAAGAGGCACACCAATAATGCACGTAACAGGAGCAATGGCCAGTCATCTGCTGGAATATGATTACCTAAGAGAAATGGCAGCAAACGTTCTGGCAATAACTATGCACCATCCAAGCTTGTCTCTCGGGGAGATCTTCCAGTTTGGTGTGCGGTTCTCTGAAGCAGGGACAAATGCTACTGTGGTAAAAACTTCAAAAAATATAGACTAAAGTACGGGGTACGGAGTACCCCTTCACAAACCAGATGAATTTAAGGAAAACGTGCTTGGAAAGGAGATCAAGTTCACAAATCAGTCCTTCTGAATCCTAGACATGAAAGAAGGGGACATTTCAGAAATGACAGCATCCGAGGCTGGAGGGAGATCGCTGCAAGGGGCCTACAGCACATTACCTCCTCGTCAGCCCTCCCCGTCCCAGTCCTTACCAATGAGCATAGCTCCTCCCACCAGAAACTCCCAAGCAACTAAAAACCCATCCCTTCCCTCCAGGCCACACCCATACCCTAAGGCATATAACCATGTGACCCGCCCATCCACATCCTGTTTGTTTTTTCTGCGGAATTCATTTCCTGGCAACTTCGTTGTGGGGAGGTACTGGACCGGTGCCTCCTTTCGGGTGAGTATGAAACGGCCTGCTGGGCAGCCGTTTGTTCCCCTGTTGTACCTGAAATATTTTCTTTACATGTACTTTCGAGTCCCTGCTTTAGCGGGACCGTGGGGTTGGGGGGTCTTGACTGCCTGGTGTGGGGTGGTGTCTCCCTGCTGTGGCCTCCCCTCTTCCGGGTATGTTCCCTGCCCAAGCGGGTTCACCCGGGGTGGGTGGGGGGGGGGGGGGTGTTGGGCGCGGCTGGCCTCTCTGCTCGCCTGTGGCGTGGCGGTTTGGCTCCTCCTTGGTAGTGTGTTTGGGGGCTGGGTGCTCGTAACGGGCCCGTGTTTCCCTCTGTTTGCTGCCATTGGTTTGTCCGGGTGTTCGGGGGTGGTGTCCCGTGCACTGCTCCCGGCTTTGGACTCGGTTTTCGGGTGTTGGCATTGCTTCAGCCTCGTATGGTTCTGGGCGTGTCGCATTTCCTCCCCCGCCAACGACACGTGACATGTGTCCTTCTTTGACGCAACTGGTGCTCGTAGAAAGCGCAGTTACGTTTTCCAATGTTCCCATGTCTGTTTGGATCTTTGGGCTGCCTGTTCTTTCTCCTGTGCATCCCTTTGTCCTTCCGTCTGGGGGGGGCCCTGGTGTTCTGATTCTGTTGGGCTGCGCCTCGGCTACTTCTGTTTACCGTTGTGACATAATCCTCTATGTACTGTGGAGCGTGATGGGTGTTTGAGCCTGCCCTTTACGGAAATGAGGTGCTTTATTATCTTTACAAAACGCGTGCCTGGGGCCGGTTCTTTGGGGGGTCGGGACTCTGTGTGCTGTGGGTCCTTGGTTTCTCCCCTGACCTCTTTCTCCTGCCGTGGGTCGCTCTCTGCCCCTTTTGAGGGGCTTTGCTTTTGTTTCTGGAGGGGACCCGTGGTGGTGGCACGACTTGTCTTCCTGCTGGGGCCTCCCCTCTTCCAGGTTGATTCCCTGCCCTAGCGGGTTTGCCCGGGGTGGGAGGGGGGGTGTGTTGTGCATGGCTGGCTTCTCCGCACGTCTGTCCTCCTTTCAGGTGGGTGTGTGACGGTCTGCTTGGCGGCTGTGTTTTGTTCCCCTTGGATGCCTGTGGTTTCATGTGCGTTTGAGTCCCTGCTTTAGTGGGATCATGGTGTTTGGGGGGGTCTGGGCCTCCCTTTTTGTCATGTTTGGGCTGGCCTACTATCCGGTTGGGGTGTGGCGTTCCCTGATTGGCCCATGTGGATCTTGCATTGCTTGGTCTGGGCACTTCTTTCTCTGTTCTGTTCCCCTACTGGAGATGTGTGGTTTGGGCTCCGCTGTGACTGGGGGGGGGGTGGTCGCTGGGTCTTCCGCTGCTCCTTCACTGTTGTCATGTGCTGGATGCTTTGCTGTCGTGGCCCCGGACATGGTTTCGGGTGAGTCCTGTGGGCTGGCTTCACAGTGTTCTGCTACGTGTTTGGGACGGTTTGGGGTTCCCTTGGCCCTTGGGAGGTGGGAAGTCTGTAGACTTTTTCCCCTTTTTCCTGTTGTTGGGGCTTGTAGGCCTCCATCTTTCTGTACTCTGTGAGCGGTGTGCTTGATGGGGGGTGGAAGGATGTTGTCACACTTGTTTTCTCCCTGGCTCTGGCGGTGGGGTGTCCTTTACAGTGGTTCGCTGTGGTGTCCTGGCTGTGGTGATGGTCGTTCCCTGCTGGCTGGTGTGCCTTCTCGGTGCCTGTTGGTATCTGTGGGTGCCGTTCCTTCTTCTGTGGTCCTGCTTGTTGCGAGGCCTTGGATCCATCTTTTTCTGCCTCTGGTCCTACAGTTCTGTCTGTGCCTTGCCCCTGCTTTTGGGTTCGGTTGCTTCTGTGTGGCTGTCGAGGTTTTCTCTGCGGCCTACGGCCTTGCCTCCCTGGTTTCGCCTGCTCTGGTCTGCTCTCGGGAGTTCGGCATGGTCGGGCCTGGTTGGTGCCTGGTTGGGTGGCCACCTTGGACTACCGGGTGCTGTGGCTGAGTTCCCTCTGATTCTTTTTCCAGGTTGGGACTGCTGTTGCGTTTCCTGACGGATTTGTCCTTCGGTTCCATTGGTACGGCAGCGGCTTGGTCCTCTGTGGCTGTTCGATGGCTATTGTGCTTTGGGCCTGGGGAGGCGGTGCTGCTTGTGGGGCTGCTGTGATTGGGGCTTTCCTTCGGGGGCTCTATCCAGTTTTGGGTTCCGTTGGTGCCCTTGTTCGGTTTGGCGGCTGATGTTGTTCTTGTTGGCTCCTGTCCGATTTCTCGGTGTGGGTGGTTTACGGGTTGTGTGCGGGCTTTTGGTCTGCCTTTTGTTAACTTTGATTACCCGACCCTTTTGTGGTGTGGTGCGCGGCCGGTGGGTTCCTTCCTTCCACATGTCCCGGGGTTTTCTGAGTGCTTCCTCTTCTGGTCCCTCCTTGTTGGGCTGGGCTACTGGATGGGTTCTGCGCTGCCCCTGTTCCGGGTTCTCTGGCGATGTGTCGGGCTTTCTTTCTCGGTTTTCGGGGCTTCGTTTCTGTTGGGCCTGTGTGGTGCCCTCTTCGTTCCTTCATGATGGTGTCTCTTCGGATGTTTCTTCCCTTCCTGTTGGTGGGGTTTTCCTGGTTTCTCTGGTTCTGTGGGACGCCTGCTCTCATATGACAGTTCACGCGGCTTCGTGGTGGTTCCTACGTTCTGTGGGGGTGTTGTTCATTTCCGCTTTTTGGGGCTGCCTTTTGGATGGTCTGCGTCTCCTGGTGTGTTTGCTGACCTTTGGCTCCCTGGGTGGTTTTGTTGAGCTACTCTGTTTGGCCTGCTCTGGGGTTCCGGGTGTTCCCATCCTTGGATGGTTGGTTGATTCTTCCTCTTCTTTACTTCCGGCTCTGGCCCTTTCACTGGGTGTTTGCTGGCTCCTGAGTCGGTTTGGGTGGATTCTGATCTTGGAGTCTTCCATTCTTTGCGCCACTCGGGTGCTCCTGTTCGTTGGGTGTTTCGGCGCCTCGGTTGGTGGGGTCTTCCTGCCGGTGCCCTGCGGGCTGGCTCTGTTGCGTGGACTGTGGTGGTTGTTGGGGGCTCAGTCTTCCGCTTCTCCCCGGTGGCTCCCTGTTCCGCGGCTGTTGTCTGCTGCTGTGGGGTTTGTTCCTTGGGCCCGTTGGCACTTGTTCCCCCCAGGTGTGTCTTGCTCTGGGGCCTTGGGTTCCGGCTTCTTTGGGCTGTCTGCTGTTGTTTCCGGGGGGTGTGGCCTTTGGCCGCGGGTGGTCCTGTTGGCTGGTGGTTCGCTCCTCTTGCATGGCTGCCCTTTTATGTCCCGTGAGCGGTTGCCTCTGTGACTGTCTTGGGCTTGTTGGGCGTTGATTGTCCTTGGACCTGTTTCTCTATGGTATGTCTTGTGCCTCTGCTGCCGCGGGCTCACACGGGAGATGGGTTCATATCCTGCCTCTGCTTTCGTGGTGTCCCTTGGTGGTTTTTGGTTCTTATGGTGCTTTCATTTTGACCGGAGAGCTTTAGCTGGATGGTTTGTCTTGTGTCTCTGGTGGCGCAGGCTCGCACTGGTGTGGGTTTGGGTCCTTCCTCTGCTTTCTTTGTCTCCTGTGGTAGGTTCGGTTGGCCTGGCCTCTTTCTGCCTTGGGTCCTCCTGGGGTCCGTATCAGTCTGGTCGGACTGTGTGGTGGTTCCATGGAGCTTTGGCGGGTGGTTGTATCTTGTACCTTTGGTGGTGCCCGCCCTTGGAGGCCTGGGTTTGGATCCTGCCTATGCTGTGACTGTGTCCCCTGGTGGTACTTTTTGAAATTCCCTTTGGGCTTTCTGTCTGCCGGGGGTTTTGTTCTTGTGGCGACTCACCTGCGTGGGGTGTTTCCCTCCCTGTCCGTGTTGAGCC
The DNA here is from genome assembly GCF_964261635.1 of Lissotriton helveticus. Classification (NCBI taxonomy): domain Eukaryota; kingdom Metazoa; phylum Chordata; class Amphibia; order Caudata; family Salamandridae; genus Lissotriton; species Lissotriton helveticus. The sequence goes on along the minus strand of NC_136057.1, from coordinate 566,585,466 downwards.
TCTTGCTGGCCTGGTTCGGGGTTCCGTTGTTGGTCCTGTTTTGCATCTCCGTGGATCGCCTTGGGTTGAGGTTGTTCTCTGGTTTGGTCCGGCGCTGTCTGGGGGGTGGTTGCCCTGTCCTTCTTTTGGGCGTGGGCCTGCTGTGTGCCTTTCCTCAGTTCGGTAGCCCTTCGCCTCTCCTGTCCTGTGCCGGTCGTGGGGTTTTCCTTCCTGGATTACTGTCCGGCACGGGGTGTGTCTGCATTGGATTCCGGTGCGTGTCTTGGGTTTCTGGGCGGTTGGCTTCGACTTGAGTCAGGCTGTGTACTCCCTGCGAGCTCTGTGGGCGGATGTGTTGGCCTTTCAGGGTTCGGGCGTTGGGCCGGTGCGCCCCTTGGTGTCCGAGTGGTTTTGGATGGTTCCCCCTGGCGCCGTTATTTCGTTCCTTTGCTCCTTGTTGGAGTTTCTGGTTCTGCCGGTTTTCTATCCTGTTCCTCTTTCTGGGGTTTAGGTGCAGCTACTCTGTTTGACGGCTGTGCGGGCTCTGGAGGTGTTCCTCCTTCCTGCGGTGCCTTTTTTATGGGGTGGTTTTCCCTTTTTGTTGCCTTTGGGCTGGCTGGTCTTGTTTTGGGGCCTTTTGTGGCTGCTCTCCGTCGGCGGCTGTGTTCGCTGTGCGGCCTGCTGTTGGGCCTGTGGTGTGTCGGCGCCTGGGTCGGTTCGAGGTTCCTGGCCTCGGGGGTCGCTGCTTCTAGGGCTCGCTTCCGGGGGGCCTCCCTGGCTGTGTTCTGCGTGTATGCTGCTGGGTGTTCTCCTCGAGCTTTTATGTCATCTATTCGTTGGTTGATGTGTGGGACTGTGTCTCCTGGGTTTGGGGACGCTGTTTTGCGTTCTGCTCGGGTTGTGTGCCTTCCTGCCTGTGCGGCTTGTGTCTGTTTTACTACTGTGTGAAGCCGATTCTTGCTTTGGTATCTGCTCATTGGTAAGGACTGGGACGGGGAGGGCTGACGAGGAGGTAATGACCGGTTACTCACCCGTAATATTCATTACTCCGAGTCGTATCCCCCCCGTCCCAATCCTGGTTCCCATCCCTCCCTCCCTGTTCGGCTTCTTGTGCTTGGTGGTACAGGATGTGGATGGGCGGGTCACATGGTTATATGCCTTAGGGTATGGGTGTGGCCTGGAGGGAAGGGATGGGTTTTTAGTTGCTTGGGAGTTTCTGGTGGGAGGAGCTATGCTCATTGGTAAGGACTGGGACGGGGAGGGCTACGACTCGGAGTAATGAATATTACCGGTGAGTAACCGGTCATTCCCAAATAGAACTGCAGATGTCCAATATCAGCGGGTTGTGTTTTACTGTGGAGACAGGAAACCACCCACTTCCCCATGGGTAGGGTTATGTCAGAATTACACCCGCTTTAGATGACTGATGGCTGTAAAGTTTCACAGCAACATCCCTTTAGTAGCCATGAAAGAGAAATGCTGTAATGAGGCACTGCGTTCAAAGGCTCCACAACGTGTCCTAATTAGTTGGCGAGGATTGGAAAACGTTTGGCTAATTAGATTTAAGCATTACTTCAGCAAAGATCTCTGTTAATGCTTTTTAAAGTATTTGTGATTTCTACTTGGACAGCTATGTGTCAGGTTTCAACTGACTGGCGCCTGCATTGTACGGGCATTGAAGGCAGGTACGTCAGTATAGAAGGGTCGGAGTGGAGCCGGGACCAAAAGACTACATCCCCCAGAATCCTCGGTGTGGAGGAAGTACAAGAGAATTGCCCGCACGCATCCTGTTGCGTGTAATTCAGGTTTCCGGAGTTCAGAAGAGGTGGTCGGAGGAAGCTGCACGTCGCGTTTTGGTTCGGCAAGTGTCGGAGGAGACGATTGGGCCGGCAACAGCGGCTGCTGTGTCAGGTAGACTTTCGTTCTGAGTGACGCGATAGCGGGCGGCTGTCTGCAGAGTGTCACTCGGTTCTTTGGATGTTAGGAGCGGAGCGCGGTGGTTGTCTGCCACGCGCTACCGTTTTCTCAGCCCCGGAGTGATTTCCAACTTCGGCAGGGACTGGAACTGCAAACTTTGTTTTCGTATCGTCTGGGAGGAAATGTTATGATAGTGTATGTGCGGGGCGCTGTGGTGGCCGAATCTACGCGTCACCGTGACCTATCCTTTGCAGTCAAAAGACATTTCTACTGGTAGTTTGGATAAAACATTTAATTGATCACAAACAATACGATCTACATGTTGTGACCCTGAGGAGAAGGGTAATTGATTGGAACCATACCTTATGCAAACACAGAGCGGAGTGTGGTGGTTCTTGCTTCCCACACACTGCCGTTATCTGTCAATAAGGTTACAGTGCACATCCCCTTTCCTTGTGGATACCATTGGTCTCTTACATAGTACAGTCCTGTTGCTGTGCTTACCTAGAATCCAGCTAGTGTGTCTCTCGCCTTTTGTCATGGTATGTTGGGGCTCCAGGGTCTAGTGGAATGGAGTTTAGTGTTATAAGGCAATGTTGGTTTCTGACCTGTGTTTGTGTCCTGACAGGCTGTTTTTGGTGATAGAGAGGCGATAGAGGAGACGCATTGTCAGAACCCTTACCTTTCGTATCCCAAGGTATGCAACAGCCCTTAGCGAGATCATATGAGAGTAGTCTGTGTACATGTATACGTGTCTAAGTAAATTGTCTTTGTCGTTACAGGTATGTCCCTTCCCTGCTGACCCTTCCCTTTCCCTTCCCTGTTCTCTTCATCCCTCGCCTAATGGCTCAACTCCTCTGTGTATGCAAAACCAGAGGCGTTGTGACGTTTGGAGGTGGACCATTGTAAGCATCATTCGGATTCCGTGGAGCAAAGTCTGACACTATGAGCTAACTTGAGCAACCCGCAGGCCCTGACCGCCTTATGCGGCCAGGGCACAAACAACTCACTACCACCCAAGCACACAGTTCAGGTAGGCTACAGACAACCACCTGAAATTTGCTGTGGAGAGGGAAGGAAGCAGTCAAGTACAGAAAATCAGTCCCGAGGTTACAACACAGCACTGATTCTATATTACCATCTGTAGCCTGGATGACGCCCACTGTGTTATTAGATGAGCATTAAGTCCTCCGTTTTTCACTTCTCAAGAATGACTTATACAGCAGCTCCTTGTGATTCTAGGAACACTAGCAATGGTTAAAACAAAATGAACATACTGGAATACCAAAATGTGGGAGCATAGGAGAGAATGAGAGCAAGGCACATGCTTTAGAGTCATGGACACATCTCCTTACCTCCATGTCCCTCTTCCTTCTCACTGTCCCTATACTTATGAAGTGAGCTCGGACCTCTACATTGGTCCTTGCTACACTGCTTAGTTTAGCAAATGCTCGCTTTCTTACACCACTCTCTTTACTCTCTTTACTGGGGTGGTATGTACTGTAGTACCCGTTACCCAGAAAAGATCATTGTGTCCGTCTCATTGTGAGAAAGGCATGCAACTCTGCACAGTTGATGGGCAGTGGAGCATTTTATTGTTAACTGCATGGGTTGGGACTTTAGACATTGGATGCCAAGGCCTTGTCCTGCTTGGCATTGGGAAAGACTGGACTTGAAATTGAAAAATCACTTGCTGTTTCCCTGGGTACTTCTAAAGTGTGTGGCCATTTAGCCCTTGGTTAGGGGCAGAAACTTGCTTCTGCTAAACCAATCAAGACGGTACCATTCATCATCTTTTGTACAAAATATATTGCTCTCTCAGGATGCCAAGCAGCCCACCCAGGGCATGATTTGGTGTTGTACATAGGCTTGATTACTCCAAGGGGAAAATATGGCGCAGTTTTGCTTTGATGTGAACCATTATTAAACATTACAATTTACAGGTCAAACCAGGCTGCTTTGGGCTGTTGTGATGTGTCCTCATGAACATAAGCACTTTCACTCAAAGGATGGAGGAGGGGTTAAGAATTAGTAGCTTACCACTAACTAACAATAGTGCTTACCTACAACTACTGCTAATTACATGTAGTCTTACCTTTCCTGGTCATAGACAGTACAACTTCTCCATTGCCCTGCGGGAGAACTGTATTTAAATGTTCTCTACCCTAGAAGACTAATTTGATTCTTTAGGTCACAAGTGGAAAGAGGGCATTTTAATGGAAAGTTAATCTTTTGAACTACGCAGTGAATGTTTGCTTTCAAAGTACAGCCAACCTCAAAAGTGTGATACAGCATTTTCTGGGCCCACTTGCATACCATTGGTCCTCTGACAGACCTTTCCCTCTGACTGAGAGGTGTTGAGAGATAGCATTAACTTTAAACAAAATTCAATTAACAGTGCAACCCATTTGGCTACATAATGAGGACCAGGAATCTGTAACTTGGGTTAAGAAGATTTATTACAAATTTAAAATTAAGCTCCAATGCACCTCTCCCAACACCCTGCTAAAGATACAAAACAACAAAAAGAAAACACAACCTCCTGAAGAAGATCAGGGACACCAGAATTAAATGAACAAGAAATTCCATCACTGCAATACGGAATATTAATAAAAGCAATTGAAGCTCAGAGAAAATCTAAAGTTTAGTTGTCTATGCATAGGTAAATCTAGAATCACACCAATTAAGGCCCAGACAAAAAGGATGGTTCTGCTAATCTAAAGAGTTTCAAAATCAGGGAATTCCAAGAAGAATCAGAGTTGAGTAAGGAAATTAAATCGAGGTGTTGGCATTTCAGAAGCGCAGTCAAGAGTCTTCCATGGGTCAGAGAGAAAAGTGTTAGCCTAAGCCACACTTAAGAAGGGATCAGATAGGCAAGGAGGTCTAAACCACAAAAGGGCAGAGAAGGTTTGAAGGAGACCTCCTACAGCATCTCTGGAAAAGGTGTTCTGAAGTCTGATGGGGTAAACACTACATTAGAACACTAATAGTCCCCTTTGCACGCATCACCAGGGGTCCATTGTTTTTCAGTCCGGTTCTAAGGTAGCAGACAGTGACATTGGGGAAAAAGTTGCACACTAGACATAGGAACAACATCAGTTTCTCACGTATACATCGGATGGCTACATTTACTCAATAGGCCTTTCAACTGATGCTCTGGATCCCTATGTTTATACGTCAAGGTCTTCATCTCAGGCTCTTTTCTCTATCTCTAGTACAGTAATGTATCTATTCTACAACTAACAAAGAATGTGAATACCTGTAAGAAATGTTGAGTTAGAAAAATTAAGTCTGCTATTATGCAGCATGGTGAAATACAGGCCTACTTAGATGTTCATTTTAATGGTGCACATTTAAATATTTGTGTGCACATTTAAATATTTGTGTGCACATTTAAACACAACTGAATATACATTTCAAATGAATTAAGTTTCATATGACGTAACATTCGGTAAGTATTTAATATATTTGTCTGTAAGTATGAGTAAGAACTACATTGTAAGTAAAATATATGAAATACTAATGTACACATTACAAAAACTTCATTTTGTTTCAAGTAAAATCATATTCTACAAAGATGGTTTCTATCTGGTTCACAGATTAATAAATATTATTCGTGTGAACTGGCACACACATTATGAAAATCACATTTTATCTTCCTGGTGAGTCCATTATCTTCTAGATGAGAATGGTTTAGTTATCATACCATGTTTTGGAAAAATACATTAATATGAAGACATTCTCTAACTTTACAGTGAAGGCACTATTTACTAATGTTCAAGTGCAACACTTACATCAGATCATTAAACCATACATGTTATGTTATGTTATGTTAATTGCTTTTATACCGCGCACAGCTGCCCCAGCAAAGGGGCGTCCTGGCGCCCAGGAAGGTAAACACAACATTGCAAAAAACTGCCAAATCAGAAGTTTTTATTTAAAAAGTAAAGTCTTAATAGCACGTCTGAACTGGAGTAGGTCTTCCAGTGCTCGAATTTCCGCTGGAAGAGAGTTCCAGAGTTTTGCGGCTACCACTCGAAAGGAGCGGCCACCGGACCTACTCAGCAGGAAACGTGGAACCACAGACAAATTCTGACCCATCGATCTCAGGGATCGAGAGGGAACATACGGGGTCAATAGATTCTTCAATATAGGTGGGGCTGAGCCTTTTAAAATTTTAAAAGCCAGACAAAGCACCTTAAATTCAATCCTCCTAGCCACTGGAAGCCAGTGGAGCGCCTGTAGTGTTCTTGAGACCGGACATCTCCTAGGCAGTCCGACCACCGCTCTTGCAGCGGCGTTCTGTACTCGCTGCAGCCGCTTGAGTTCCGCCTGGTTGGCTCCTGCTAGCAGAGCGCTGGCATAATCTATCCTAGATAGTACCGAGGCCTGAACCACAAGCTGTCTAGTGGGGGCATCGAAAAATTTCAATACCGGTCTGATGCCCCTGATGACGCCAAAGCAAGAGGCTGCCACCCTCTCAGTATGACAGGTAAAACTAAGGGTGGGATCCAGCCAGACTCCAAGGTTTTTTATCTCCATGGCAGGAGAAGGAATCATTCCTAGCTCGGGAGGCCACCAGTGATCATTCCACCATCCAGGTTGCTTGCCGAACACCATTACCTCTGTCTTCTTAGTATTCAATTGGAGACAGTTCTGATTCATCCAATTGGCTACCGCACGAAGCCCCTCGCAAAACTTGAGGGCCTCCACAGCTGAGTCCCCACTTAACGTGACCGCCAGCTGTGTGTCATCCGCATAGGAGACCATTGTCAGGCCCCAGCGTTTGACTACATCAGCCAGCGGTCTAACGTATATGTTAAATAAGGTGGGGCTCAACGATGACCCCTGTGGGACCCCCAATGTAAGCGGGTAGGAGGTGGATTTACCGGGAGGGATTGCAACCTGGAATGATCTATCTGAGAGGAAGGAGTGGAACCAGCAAAGAGCAGCTCCCCTAACGCCAGCTTCCTCTAACGGCCGCAACAGGATCTCGTGGGACACCGTATCGAACGCGGCACTCAGATCTAATAGCAGGAGTGCCGCTGTTCGTCCGCTGTCCAGCACGGAGCGCAGATGTTCAGTCATAAACAACAAGGCAGACTCCGTGCTGTGGCCTGTACGAAATCCGTTTTGGGTGGGATCCAAGATGTTAGCTTTGGCAAGATGGTCAGCCAGGATCCCATTCACGTGGGCCTCGGTGACTTTGGCGGCCCACGGCAGCAGTGAGATAGGGCGATAGTTCTCTGGCTTGACCGGATCTAGGGAGGGCTTTTTTAAAATGGGTGTTACTACCGCTTGCTTCCAGCTAGTGGGCACGGTCCCTGAGGACAGTGGCAGGTTGATAAGAGCTAACATAGGTGTGCGACATAAAGCCTGCATGTTCTTAAACTGGGCCGGTTTAAGCGGGTCCAGTGGAGAGCCAGATTTGATTTTTTGGCTCAGTAGGTCAAACCCCTCCTCAGAGAGGAGGGCCAGCAGGTCCAGAGTCACAACACCACCCCTCGGGCAGCCATCTGAGGCCGAGTGATGCATGCTAGTTGGAAAGGAGCGGTAGATAGCCTGTACCTTTTGAATAAAAAAGGCAGCCAGACTTTCACAATGGGAGTCAGTGCAAATTTCAGCTGCGGAGGCCCTCTTTGTCATGAGGTCCTTTAGGACCTTAAAAATCAATTTAGAGGGATTAGGGCTGTTCCGAAACTCCTCCGCGTAAAATGTAGCACGGGCTCGGCAGATCGCTCTGTGGTATGCCTTGGTTAGAGTAAGGTAGCAGGTCTTGAGCGTGGAGTCATAAGTTTTCCTCCATCGCCTTTCTGCTTTCCTGCAGTCTCTCTTAAGGGACGCTAGAGTTTCATCATACCAAGGGCTGTGATTTTTAGTCCGACCTTTCGCTCGCACCAAAGGAATTAGCGAGTCCAGGGCCGAGGCAGTCCAATTACAGAATGCTTCATAGCCCGAGTTAACCTCGGAAAAGGAAGGCAGAGGTGACTTTTCCAGTAGAAGATAGAAATCTTCTAACTTTAATTTATTCCACTGACGCATACACATGAATTTATTTTGCGACACAAAAAGAGGGTCCGACATAGGGATAACAGCCTTCACCAACATGTGATCCGTCCACATTAGCTGGGTAGGAGGACCTATAGTTATGTCCTCTAAATTAGAGAACAACGGGTCCAATAGATGCCCGCCCTGATGAGTGGGGAAGGATACTCTCTGTGATAGCTGCAAGGCTTCCAAGTCAGCTAGACAGCTCCGAATAGAGGGTTGAAGTGTGCAGTCGAAGTGCAGGTTGAGGTCGCCTAGCACATTAAAATTAGCGCAGCCGAGAGCCTCGGAACTGATGACATCCGGGAGAGCGGCCCTAAAGGCGGCATCGCAGCCCGGAGGTCGATATATTAAGAGTCCAGTAAGGCTAAAACAGTGAGAGATGGAAATTCTAAACCGGGCGCATTCGCATCCTGGAATTTTTAGTGCTTTCCATTCACAGGGGAAGCGGCGTTTCAATGCCATAGCAATTCCCCCTCTCGCGCCCCGCGGTTAAGAGTAGCTACGGTATACTCTGGAGGGAGAGCAAGATTTAATATCGCAGTATCCGCATCCTGTAACCACGTCTCGGTCATAAACAGCACATCCGGAGAGTCATTGGAAAGCATATCAAAGATCTCCGCATGGTGTTTGACCAAGGATCTAACGTTCAGACTATAAATAGTGATGGAATTCACCCCAGACACGTGAATCTGCCGAGATGAAACAGCGAAGAAGCGGGTGCGAGAAGGTGCCGGCAATCGCCAGCAGCAACATGTACAATGGTATGGGCCACTTAACGGCGCAACTAGCGGTAGGGGACAATTGGAAAAACGAGCACGCAAGGCTAACAGATCTGCCCTACCGTACCTGATGGAAAAAGAAGCCATGGCGTTGGAACGGAAGCGATAGAGTTCTGCCGCACCCCGCACTTCCTTAGCGCTGACGGGCGCAGACGGGCAGACTCTGGCTTGACTCAGGCGAGAGTCAGGCGCTACCGCTGCGCGTCACCGCTGCGCGTGCGTAGTGAGCTTTAAATAGAGCCTCACCTGTTCTCCAGCGGAGCACTAGAGCGCTCAGGCGGGTGGCGCGCTAAAGAAGCAGCACCCCCAATATGGCGGCCAGGCGCCACAAGACGTCAAGACAAGGCGATAAACTCCACTCTACAAGCGGTGGGGGGCACAATTATGGTGCGAGTCAGAGGGCGCGATGATAGAGTTAAAAACAAGGGCTTAATAAAGTATTATTAACAAAAATAGGTAAAGCGGTAATTATTAAAATGAACACGAGCACAGTATGCCTGTTGAAGCGCTAGCAGCAGCGCGCTTTACAAATGCAGGTAAACCCCTCCCAAGGTCGAGCAACACACACAGCTCGCCTTAAATAGAGCCTCACCTGTTCTCCAGCGGAGCACTAGAGCGCTCAGGCGGGTGGCGCGCTAAAGAAGCAGCACCCCCAATATGGCGGCCAGGCGCCACAAGACGTCAAGACAAGGCGATAAACTCCGCTCTACAAGCGGTGGGGGGCACAATTATGGTGCGAGTCAGAGGGCGCAATGATAGAGTTAAAAACAAGGGCTTAATAAAGTATTATTAACAAAAATAGGTAAAGCGGTAATTATTAAAATGAACACGAGCACAGTATGCCTGTTGAAGCGCTAGCAGCAGCGCGCTTTACAAATGCAGGTAAACCCCTCCCAAGGTCGAGCAACACACACAGCTTGCCTTAAATAGAGCCTCACCTGTTCTCCAGCGGAGCACTAGAGCGCTCAGGCGGGTGGCGCGCTAAAGAAGCAGCACCCCCAATATGGCGGCCAGGCGCCACAAGACGTCAAGACAAGGCGATAAACTCCGCTCTACAAGCGGTGGGGGGCACAATTATGGTGCGAGTCAGAGGGCGCGATGATAGAGTTAAAAACAAGGGCTTAATAAAGTATTATTAACAAAAATAGGTAAAGCGGTAATTATTAAAATGAACACGAGCACAAAAAACATGTACTAAGTACACTTTCATAGCATGTCTCTCTGTTAAGTATGTGTGACATATTTGTGACCTGTAAAGGGTGGGAAACTTTTGCGCTGCACCAAGTGTAAGGGCTGTTACAAGAAAGAGAAGGACCATGATTAATAGAAATTACCATTACATTATCAATTCACTACTGCTGTAATTCTGGGCACATTTTATAACAATGGTATTCTATAAATCAGAACATTCTTGTTAAGCTGACAGACGTATTGCACAATACTTTCCCAGCTTTCAATGAGAAAGGAAGTAGGCAGAAGTTTAGATGTACCCATGATGAAAAGCTCTACCAAAACCCGGCAATGCTATTTATGTATTTATGTTGTTACACTCTGTTGTGTAAGAGAATGATAATTGCTCATTTGGAGCACTGATGGTAGCACGGGCAGAACTTCAGGATTTCTAGTTCTCTTCCTAGATAAAACAGCAACCAAAGTTGAGGCATGATTAATCATGGAGATGAGAATCTTAGATTTGATATTCGACTGGGTTAAAACCGTGTAGGGTAGGGTCTATTTCCTTTTTGGAGGGCTCTGTCAAACGTTTTCCAGGTTGAACTCAAAGTTGCATTGATTCCTCAGATCTTGGCTCCAAATTGAATTCCCATCAAGAGAAATTATTTGTCTCCCTGGGTATTTCAGGTGAATCTCTCATGGTTATGCAGATTTGCACTGGTGGGTCTCAGGCTGTGATTTGGTGAGTAACTAAGGAACAGAGATTGAAGATAACTCACATCTTGTCCCTCCAGCACTTGATAATGTTGCAGAAAAGCCTGACCTTTTTGTCCTAGTCCCATCAAAAGCTTTTGAAGTATGGTTTAATGTAATGATTTCTTTATGTTGAAACAGAGTCTAGATGGCTGTGTGGTTTACAGTCTGAGTAGTTTCACTCTTTCTTCCTTTGGAGCTTTGGTGGGTTCAACATTGCAATATTCGAGCCTCAATTAAGCTAAGGTTCTGGTCAGTTCAATGCAGTGAGGTAGCTGCAGCAGAAGGATTATTCCCATCAACAAGCAATGGAAGTTGAAGGTTTAGACTACCACTATGGTCTGGTGACTAAGTGAAAGATCTGAGTTGAATAAGTACTCGGAGATTTATTTCTGTTTTGGATGAAGTTGGTGTGGAGCCTATATCTTCAATTCGATGCAAGGAATGCTTTTTCACACAAGGATTTCTCAGCTCTCAGGAGGTCAGATTTGATAGTAACACTAAAAAAGAAAAAGCAACAATGGTTCCACAAATGACCAAGTCTGATTGCTTCCCATCACAAACGATGGGGATCACATTTCTGATTAAAAATAATGATAACATTCAAATCTAAAGATGACAAGATTCATGGAGCTACCAGTATACGTTGTATTGAAACCAAGTTTAAGGTAAATTAGCCATTCCTTACTAAACTAAGAGTTTAAAGATTTATGAAGATGGAAGGATGTAGGGAGGTAACAATTTTAAAGTAAAGCCAAAAAACAATTTTAATTTAAATCCAAGATTATTTTCTAATTCAGTTCCTTAGTATCTGAAGATGGGCCTCAAAGGTTCTGGCACCTTGTACATAGATCTGTAAAATCAATATTTGTTTGCAAAGGCCGAACAAAAGGGGTGATCACCATCACATTCTTCACAAAATGTGTAAAAGACTGGATCCCGGGAAACATATGATAGAGCCACTCTCTTGCTTTGCTGAAGCCAGCCATTGTCACAGATTCAAGTGATACGTAAAAAAATGGGTTGGCAATCATTCCCTTTGAAACTCTAATTCTGTGGCAGGCGTGTTGATGTGCCTGGTTTGTTAGTAATCCCATGTCCCATGAGGAGTGTGTATTGTTACAAACCTTGTGTTGAATATATATTCAAAATAATTCAATAATTTTAGACTTTTTGCTCAAAGTATTTATTTTTATTTCTGTAATTTATATATTGTTGACCTACAAGCAATGGCACATTGGTGCCACAGGACTAAAGGAATAGTAAAAGAGATTGAGAAAAAGATCAATGGGTACGATTGAAGGCATACCTAATATCAAGAGACAATGCCAAATGGAAAGTGTTTGAGTCTCTGCAATAAGAAATGAGGTTAGGTATCAGGTTAATGAAAGAACATAAGGAATTCTAAAACGTTTTGGAAGCACATGCTTCTCTTTCTTGTTGTCATCTGTTTTTAAACATTGAGGAGGCGCAGTGATTTGTTCCTGGTGGGCCTTGAATCTGCAGCAACATTTAGTTTAACTTTTTTATAGAAAATAATAACTAAAACGTAGGGACTGATTACAATGCAGACCGTAAATTCTCTGACCAATGGTTTGAGCCATCAGGGCTGCATCATAATCAGCCCCTCGGTTTACTTTCCGACCGCCTAATTACAATCTAGGTGGTCGGAAAGTAAACCGGCCGGTCAGTCCGGCTGGCTTCCGATGGGCTCAAGGAGCCTGTCGGCCAGTCAGAGCCGGTTGGTAATCTAAATGGCGGGCCTTTCTGCCTTTGGGATTATGATGTAAGGTTTCCGACATGGTTTCCATGCGGCCTGCCCAATATGGAAACCATGTCAGAAAGAGTGTTTGGGGTCCCCCAGCAGGGCCCCCTCGTGCATGCGGTCTCCAGTTGGTGCCCCTCTGTTGGTCCCTGCACCCCGCGGGAGACCCCTTGAGGTGTCTGCACCGGGGTGCAGGGATGAACAACACCTCCCATTTTTCAATGGGAGCTTGTGTTACGACCGGTTTTCAGCCATAACATGAGCTCCCATTGAAAAATGGGAGTATGAGACCGACAGCCATAATTGCTCCACAATGGCCTTTTGTATGACTTGGTATTCACTGGAGTAACAAAACTTGAGGGGGGCCCCCTGCAAGGTTTGCAGAGGGGACCCATCTGGACTCAATCAGGAGCTCCAGAGTACTGTGCTGAGGGGGCCCTCCAAAGCTTGGGGCCCACCGCATCTCGGGGGCTGCGGGGACCTGAGTTACGCCACTGTTGATATTGTATTTGCATTCCTCTCCACATGTTACGCACTTATTTTCCATCTCAACATGTTTATTGTTTACTGAATGGAATAATTACTGGATGAGCAAAGTCTGCACACCTGCAATGTTTCACAAATACTACTGGTGGAAATTTCTGGGAAAATACCAGGGTGTGCATTTTCCAGGGGCAGGCTAAAAAAGGGCTTAACACTTAATAGGCAATCATTATTGCCACTCCCCTTAAATTCCTGATCCAGACGTATTGGATTTTGATAGGGTCAATAATATTTGGATCAGGTCTGGCCCTCTGATTATCAAGGTCTTCATTGTAAACTTTATTTAAACTCAAAAGGATGAAAGGCAAAATGGCTTGTCATTCCTTAAACTGACACCATCCACTTACCATTCAGTTATATTACTAAATAGAGAAGTTCACCAATTGATTCCAAAAGGTACCTCTCATATCAATGCCAAGAAACTCCCTTCTATTATGGAACCAAAAAGTAGGCAAATCTGTGAGCGGTTTGTAAAAATCCTTACTGCTTTACATGATACTACTGAAAATTATAATAGTAGCTGTAAACTCATATCAGTACTGCACTGTAAACTCCAATTTCATGACTTAAGGCAGTACTCAGTGATCATAATACTATTAAAATAGACGCCGTTCTACAAGCGGTGGGGGGCACAATTATGGTGCAAACATTTTGTGAATCAACTTCACCAGGACACATATTTCTTGGTAGACAACTTCATTGGTGAAACTGAAAAACAAAGGAAGGGTCGGGATAAAAACCATAAGCCCACTAGACTCCCTATCTATCTTTTACATAACCTCAACAGTGTCCCAAACTATATTTTATGTCAGCTTGCATAAATAATATGCCAGTGTCTATGTAGTATTTCTATAAAGCAAACCTAACCAAAAAGCAGCAGAATGCTCTACAGGACCAAAGGCAAAGATACAGCCTACAACTGATTGGAAGGTTGCCGAGGTTGTGAGAGCAGAAGTGGATGTTACTTCATCTAAATATAGTGTTTGTTAAAGAGGTGTGTCCTCAGCTCTTTCTTAAATTGGAGTTGGATTGGAGTAGTCCTGATGGATATGAGTATGTAATTCCAGATACAGGTGTATAGGCGGAGAACGCCTATTGACTTTTTATGATCTGACTTGACAGGGCAATAATCTGAGCATCAATAAAGAGTGGCTTTGGTTCAACCCACATGTTGGGAGCCTGGGGAACATGGTTAGATTGGCCAGAAGTTATGTGCTTCAACAAAAAAAGTGTTTGTCCTAGAAGTTGTGTACTTCCACAAACAAAAGTGCTTGTCCTAGAGGTTGTGTGCGTCCACAAAAAGTGCTTGTTTATTTATCCAGTTGCCTGAGGTTGAATTTTCAGGCGCACACACATCACATTGTAATACTATTACAGTGTCTTAGATAACTGGATAATTTAAAGTGTTTTTCTTAGGCAGCAACACAGATGCGAGAAGGGCAGTCATTAATCATAACCTACATGGATTTTTAGGTATGGCTTCACAGTGCATGTATAAACCAGACCTACTAGCATTGCCAATGCTTTTTATTTTTTTTATTTTTTTTACATTTTCCATTCCCAATCTGAAGTTATAATAGCTACCTGAGGTGGCAAGCTTGTTAACAGATTGGTTCTCAAATGTCATGCCTGCAATTTGGTTGGACATACACTCTGCTTGTCAGCTGTATTAAAATCCACAGGTTATACAGCGCTCCCACCAGCCACATTTGAATTATTACATAACAATGTTGGCATTCGAGGTTCATGGACCTTCTCTACACCTCGCCACAGCCAAACCCACAGCACTTTCCTCTGTAGTTGACTGCTCACTAACAGCAGCCCAAGAAAAGAAACAAATGTCTTCTATATTTTCCAACTGTTTTGCTTTTACTTGTCCCTTATTTCTATGATGTTCTCATGTCCATTATTGCGAAGGTTATTTGTTATTTTTTCCCGCTGGCCCATTGATACAATAGCTGAGGATTTCTATTTTAATTTATGATTAATGAATGTATCCTGAAGAATGAAATGAACATTTCAAGAAGAATTAGCAAATTATGTTTCTATCCAAAGTCTGGA
This sequence comes from Lissotriton helveticus, assembly GCF_964261635.1. Classification (NCBI taxonomy): domain Eukaryota; kingdom Metazoa; phylum Chordata; class Amphibia; order Caudata; family Salamandridae; genus Lissotriton; species Lissotriton helveticus. The sequence goes on along the minus strand of NC_136057.1, from coordinate 566,570,445 downwards.
GTGCGGATCATTTTATCCCGACATACACATTTTTATTAGCTATTCTTACAGAAGGTGCCACAAACTGACCCGCTGCACAGGGCATTCCAAGCCTTCTCTTATCCTCACTCATGAATTTAGCAATACTTTTTTAGAGAACTGGAAATACAATGTTGTGATCCTCCTCTGTTCCCTCAAAACACATTCCAGAAAAACTCCTTCTGAGGAATGCAAACCATCTTCTCACCAAGTCTGGGCTTGAGGGGGCTGGTGCCCTCAGCCTCGGGGAAGTAAACTCACAGCTTCCTTTGTTCTGTCCAGCGGGTGAATGATGGCTCTTCAGCCGATAGACATCACAGCAGGAAGGGATGTGGCCGACAAAAAAATGTAAATAAGTGTGAGCCATGCTGCCTCTTCGTCTGTAATCTGATTGATTTTCTCTGAAGTATAGAACAGGCTTATATTAGGATAAACGGTTCCAAGGTTAAATTAGAATACATTAGAATAAAAGGCACTAATTTAAGGTGTGAGGTCTGATGATTTGGTGTCTGAAATCTTGGGTTCATCTCTAGGGGTGAACCCTTTCCCTTTTCTTTCCTAATTTATAGACAATATATTTCCCATACTCCTCACTTACCAAAAAATGGCAATAGGTAGAGTCATTCTTTTTTGTCTACCTCCTTTTTTTTGTTTTTATTAACAAATACAGAGAAGGTTCTTGACATATTAACCTTGCCTGCCCATTAAATATGTATTTCTCCAATTCGATCCACAAAGGTGATGTATATTAATCAATGATCTTTAAGGAGAGCTAATTTCAGCATATTCTCTAGATTCAGAAAGAATGGAAATATAACCTAGAGATACTCAGATGCCCAAACTCTGAATACGGTAGGGTAGCACTTTCGCGCCTTGTCCTACGGTATGAAAAGACGATTGTTCAGCACGTCTGCAGCATTTTATTATATGTTACGCTCGGATAAAAAGAAGTAATGCATGCCAAAACATTGCGATTGGATGCCTTTGTGACTAGCCTGGCACACAAAGCAGTGGCCAACATGTGCAGTTGCAGGGCTGAACCATTAAAAAAGCACTTGCTTACCCCATGTTGGCCTAACAGCATAGAAATGCACAGAATTAAACACTAGCCAAGCGAGTTAGAGGAAGGTCAGGTCATTGAGGAAAATACATCCTGGAGCAGGGTTAGGGCTAAAAGGCACATGAGATGTTTTCTTTCCATTAACAAATTGTATTGTGCGAATTTACTTTTTTCACCTAAGGCTACGGAAATTGGAGTTATTGTTAATTGGAATAAAAACTTTACAAAGTAGTCCAGTACCACGCTGTGAGAGCAAGAGCATGTTTTCTATGTACCTGCAGTGTATCCTAGCTAAACTGTGGTGTCAGACCGGATAAATATTTACTATATATCTAAAAGAGTCCTCACATCTGCCCACCTTCATCTCCTCACAATCACTCTTTCTAATCTGTGAGTGCTAGAAGCATGCGCTTTTCTATAAAAGCCCCAGGATAAGCCTGCAAGCTATAAAAAGGCCTCTTGCTATTTGTCTCCTTCAGCTTATTTGTTTTTACTCCTAGATACTCCAGGTGTCAAAACACCCTTTTTTATTCGGAAGATAAAAACATGGAGACAAAAACATGAGGATAGCACAGGTTCAAGTGACATGTAAGTAACACAAGGTACGAGAAAGCTTTAGGTTATATTGGGAAGGAGGGTACAAGGAAGCAAAGGCGATTGGAAGGGTACAAGTTGACAGGTGTCAGCTACAATGTAGAAGGGGTCGCTGGGAGGGGGGTCGGCAGAAGAAAATAGTACATCAATCACAGCACGATCATTGAAAACCCAGTAGCCACTGCGTAAGTCACCCCACACTTGGTCAGCAAGAATGCATAAAGTGCAAAATGCAGTCTAAAAGACATATTCAATGGAGTACGGGCAAGAAAGCCTGGGGGAAGGAAGGAGGGTACAAGGAAGCAACGGCGATTGGAAAGGGAGGAGTTGACAGGTGTCAGCCACAATGTAGAAGGGGTCGCTGGGAGGGGGGGGGGGCAGAAGAAAAAGCACCTCAATCACAGCACAAGCAAAAGACTGACACTAATCAAGAGGAAGCAATATGTGCATGGTCCATGCTCCACAGAAAGAAAAGAAAATGATGCTGGGCAAGCGCTGGATAATTCGTAGGCAGTAAAGAAGAGTGACTACGAAGCCAATGAATGGTAAGCAGAGGGCAGGCTCCAAGCCCTTTATTGTAAACGAAACCCCTAACAGCTTCAGTGTAGGTGCTGTCAGCAGGAGAGACCTGAAAATGTGTGTGGTGGGGGTTTCAGGTGGACATCCCCGTAAAACACAAGAAAAAAGAAACTACTATTGGTATAATTAATGCAAAAAGAAAGAATCGTGACTCAAAATAAATTATACTGAGATTAAGCTCTCAAAGTTTAATGCGGCTTTAATATTTTTGAAATGAAAACATGGAACCAACAAAATCTGATCACGATCAAAAGAACATTCACTTTATTTTTGTCTAATACTTGCTCACCAGTTCCTAATATTTTCTCGTGTTGCACTGTGTAAATTTCCCAAATCAGATCATATCGATCTTCCAAATTACAAGGTTATTTTAACCTTACTGTTAACCGAATAAGGCAATTGAGGTATATCTCCATACCCTCAAAAACTAACTCTAAATGCCTAACACTATCCATTGATCTGCAGTGAATGAGTTTGAATGTCAGCGAGGCTAATTTATTCTTTCATCCTTCGCAGGTGTAAAAAAAGGAGTACTATTTCATTAGGCAAAAGAAGCACCTTTTTGTACTGTGCTTAAAGGTGACAGTAATGCACGATGAAGAGCTGTATAGTGCCAAGCAAGCTTGTAGGTCCTAATGCACCAAATCTACTAGAGCAGTGGTTTCCAAACTGTGCGTTGCGGCACCCCGGTGCGCCGTAATGAGGTGCCAGGGCCGCCGCGCGCACAGTGTGGGAAATTGCATGCTAGCGAGTAATGGGCAGGGAATGAGTGGGTACGTATGAAAACGCAGTGCTGGGGGAGAGCATGTAACAGGCTGGTCAAGTGTTGTGTTGGTCAGGCAACTGCTGCTAAAATCTGCATGCAGTTTGAAAGGTTCTCATTCGGAGGGAGAGAAGACTGGGCAACAGTATCAGTGGGTAATGGCGGCACTTGTGATTTATAGCTGTACAAAGCAAGTGTGACTGTGAGGCAGAAAGCGCTTCATGATAAAGCGCGTTGATATTTATTTGGCTGAGAGGTTGCAGTCTTCTTCATGGATTTCAAGAGCACAAACAAATGTAAGCGAATGGCAGGATTACGAGGTTGGGGTCAAGCTGAGTGTACATTGCAAGGTTTAGAGGCAGAAGGCTGACTACTCTAGGCCGCATGGGTGAGGGTGGTTCTAGACTTGAGGCTTTAGATGGGTGCAGGGGCCCATCTGCGGGCTCCAGAGTGGCCAGAGGCCTAGCTTGCCGGCTCCATAGTGCCCAGGGGCCAGGCTGGGCGCGCCGAGCTGCAGGAGTTAGCAGCCTGCAGGGGTCACGCTGAAGTGCTACAGCCTGCAGGAATTTGATGGCGCAGGGTCAGGCCAGGTGATCCAAGCTGCAGGAGTTATATTTATATTTGTCAGAAACATAGGTTCCAGAAGCTTCGAGCAGTCGTGGGCTGTGTACAGAGTCTGTCCTTGGTGGGAGGAAAGTTGGGGCAGCAACCGGCAGTCAATCGACCATGACGGGAATTCTAGAAACAAACGCCCGTTACTGGAATTGTAAAAGGTCGCCTCTCGAGGGACTATTCATGGATTCTTCTAAGAATTATATTTAAGTTCTAAAAAGGCCACACTGCGGTGATGGGTCTGTGGTCTTTGAGCTTGTAGAAAGCTGCTGTGGGCCCTAGTTCAAGCACGGAAAACGGTCCTGATACCTTGGGTTGGTAGTTAAAGAGCACCTACAGTTGGGGTCGGAGAGCAGTGGGTCCCTCAGAACTCTGGTCCCTGGTCCCCCTGCCCCGGCTGCACTATTGAAACTCATGCCCGTGTCGTGGCATCTGAAGGGCAGGAGAAAGGGCACATTGCCTCAGCTCCTCGAAATTTGTATTTGTATTTATATAGCGCTAATCACCAGCAGGTATCTAAACGCTTTGAGGAGGCGAGGCCAGGGGTGGTGGGCCAGGAATACAGAGAATCTGGAAGGTGGATTAATGCAATAAACAAAAGTCAGAAATGAGAACTGATGTACATATTCAACATTGTTCTGCGACATGGTGATAGTGGCAGCACATTATAAAGCGCAGGGGATTGGGGTTACCACAGACCCCAGAGGCCTCTTGATACGAATGGAGGGGTTTAATCAGTGTTTTAAGTGGGATCTAGAGAGGGGCTGTGGAGTGTGGGGGAGTCTCTTAAAGGGGCGTGGTAAAAAAATGGTGGGGAGCCACGGCCAACTGCCGTCTTGGGAGCCACAGGTAAATAAAAATTGGGAACCAAAACGAGCTACTTTAAATCCACTTTAAGATAAATTATGCTTCACTCAATGTACTAGTATTTAGATTGTTGGGTGCGTGTGTTCCTTTTAGTTGTGTGTACATTTCATTTGGACTCCGGTCATGCTTCATTTTATTTCCCCCTTTCACACTTTAATCTCCTGCTGGACCTAGTTATCTCCGACACCACTCCGAAAAACAAAGCTGTGACCTTGTTTCTTTGAGAAGGGTGTGGGTTTCCATCGTCTCTGGGTAGGTCTGTAGCATAACAGAAAGTTTGACTTAGGATAAAATAGCTCCTTCTGTCCTTTTTCTCACCCACGTTGCATTAGAAAATGATTCTTTAACCCTTCAGCTGTTCCCTCCTGTGGATGTTATTACCAGAATTGCTTCAGCAATGCTGTGCTACTCCCTTTCCCCCCTTGGTAACCCTTTCCATTACCCTCCCTCGGGCCCAGCAGAACCACTTCCTGTCTTCAACTTCCCTTTCTCCCAACGCCCCTCACTCTACCAGATGCCCGTTCCCTCACAGCCACCTCCTCTAGCAGACAGGACCTCTGCAACCACCTCCCCTCTTTTCCTCCCAAACCTCCTACATTCCCATGACTCCACACAGTCCTCACCTCTCCTTCTACCCCACCGCCTTGATCCGCACCCATCTCCCCCTAAATATGTCCTTAATTCCTTTCCTATTTGCAACACCAACAAAGACAACTCTCCCTTCACCTCTGATTCACCAACTCCCGCCCCCACTTTTGAACCCTATACCCCAACTCTCCTCCTGTCCCCCACCTCTCCCTGCCTTCCACCACCAATTCCACCCCCTCCTGTTTCCATCGAGCCACCCAACCTTCCGTGCTCTGCCTTGCTCTCTCTGGAAAATAAGCTAGGCTCTCTTATCACCTTCATCTCCCAGCTTGTAGCTGCCATTTCACTTTTAAGCTCCAAGATTTCCACCTTTGGATACACCTCTACTCCTTTGGAAAACCCTCACCTTCCCACGAGATGCACCCTGCCCACTCACCCCACTATAGCCAAGCTCAACCTGTCGTCTGCAAACGTCGTTAACTCACAAAAGCCCTTGAACGCAACCCTTCTTCAACCTGCATCTCCTAGTAATCCTACTATCTACACTATTCCGACCATCTCCTCTGTCAGAACCAAGCATCCAACTAAACCCCCCCGAGCACCCCCGTATAAGTACAATATACCGATCACCCTTCAGAGCCCAAGTGCCCCCGTCACCAAAACAGTCTTGACAGAGCTGCGCTGTCAGCTCCACAACTGCAGATCTGCAGTAAAACACAAACTTGAAATCTCCGATACCATCTCCCTTCACAATATTGACATGCTCTTCCTCACAGAGACCTGGTTCAACGATACCTCTCACTCTATATTTTATCTCCTATTACCCACAGGCTATTCTATATTTAGGAATTACAGAATTGACAACGTTGGGGGAGGTGTTGCAGTCATCTTTAGAAACTTCCTTCAACTTAAGGCTTTTCCTATCAGCTCCTTCCACACCTTTGAATGCCTTTCTCTTGAGCTTCAATTGCACCACCGCTCACCCCTCAGATTCCATGTCATTTACCGCCCGCCTTGTAGTGGCCCTTCGTTTATGGAGGAACTCACTGACTTCATCAGCGACCAGTTCTCGCAAAGTGACAATCAGACCTTCGTAGGTGACTTCAATCCCCACTGGGGATTACCGCAAGACTCTTCTGCGAACTCGCTGGCCACCTTCCTCTCTGCAAATGATCTAATCCAACACTGCACAGAATCAACACACTCTACGGGCTCAATCCTGGACCTTGTTATTTCTAAAGCAGGCATGCTTTCTATCACTACCCCTATTCCTGTAGTCTGGTCGGACCACCTCCTCATCCCATTCTCTCTTCACCTATCACACTCTATAACTCTTGGCCAACCTAAGAGGGCTACCTCCTGGTTCCGTGATGCTAAAAATATTGATGTCGGTTCCCTATGTGAATCAGCTTTGTTATCACTTCCAAGGCTAGTCCTGAACCTAGATGTTGACGAACTTACCTCCCAATGCCTCACAGTCCTTACAGTCGAAATCAATAACATGGCTCCTCTCCAAAGCAAAAAGATAAGGCCCACTCCCTCAGCACCTTGGTTCAACAAATCCTTCTATGAAGAAAGGAAGAAGCTAAGATTCCTGGAGAAACAATGGAGGCAAGCGCCCTCCACCGATAATTTGGCCACGCTTCGTTCAGCAAGATCCAAGTACCACAATCACATCTTCCTTGGGAAAGCGTCGCACTTCAGAACACTCCTTGACTCAGCCAAAAATAGCCCCAAAAAACTATTCGATCTCATCAAGATTCCTAACTGCTCTCCCCCAACCTCGAAGTTGGAGGATTCTACAAAGAAAGCAGCGGATTTCGCTATATTCTTTGACGAAAAAGTGGAATCCCTTGTGGATCAGGTCGCTCATCCTACCCCTCCTGAGAGCGCAAATCCTCAGCCATTTGGCAGAACTTTGGCCCCATCTCTGAAGATGCCCTGCTCAATTGCATCCTCGAAACAAAGCCCTCCAACCATTCTCTGGACACCATCCCCAGTGCCATTGGCATTGACTTCTATACCCATTCTCTTTCCTATTGGACCACCCTGGTCAACCTCTCCCTCTGTCAAGGCTCCTTTCCTGTCTCCTTCAAAACTGAGCAGGTCACCCCTCTGCTTAAAAAAAAAACTGCTGATGCGAATGACCTCAACAACTTCAGCCCCATCACTAACCTACCCTTTCTTGCGAAGATCACAGAAAGATGTGTAGCAAAACAACAACTCTCGTCATATCAAGGACAATGATCTTCTTGACAATTGTCAGTCCGGCTTCATCCAAAACTGCAGCCCTGAAACAGCCCTACTGCAAGTGGTTGATGACGCGCTGAGGATACTCGATTCGGGGGGGTCCTGTCTTCTAATTCTCCTTGATCTTTCTGCAGCCTTTGACACTGTCAATCACAACACTCTCCTCAACACTCTGCAACAAAGAATTGGCATGGAGGGCACTGTGCTTAAATGGTTTGCTTCCTTCCTCTCTGATAGATCCCAAATGATCAAAATAGCGAACAGTCTATCATCTCCTTTGGCTGTAGGTCAAGGTGTTCCTCAAGGCTCTATACTTGCACCCACATCGTTCAATCTCTATTTAGAACCACTGGGAAATCTCCTAAGTAAATCCGGGATCCACTATCATCTCTATGCAGATGACACTCAAATCTACCTCAAGGTTGCCTCCACTCACAATCTCGCCATCCTAAGCTCTACTCTCGACTCCATTCAAAACTGGATGTCAACGCATCAACTGATTCTGAATCCCTCCAAAACGGAATTCCTCTTCATCTCCTCCTCACTCTCCCCTCCCCCGGTTCAATCATGGATGGATCAGATGAAGCTACTTAACAATAAACCCATCATTGTCGACAGCGCAAAATCCCTTGGTGTCATACTCGACAAAAAACTCAATCTAATCACCCACATCAATTCCATTGCAAAGTCTGCTCGATACCAACTGTACCTTCTTTGGGGAATTTGTTGCTTTTTCCCAGAGGAAGACCTTAAAACCCTGGTGCAATCGCTGGTCCCCTCCAGACTGGACTACTGCAATTCTCTTCTTACTGGCCTCCCCAAATCCCACCTGTCCCCCCTTAAATCTGTTCTCCATTCAGCAGCTCGTTTCATTTATGGGGCCAAAAGAAGCGACCACATCACACCGATGTTATCCACCCACCGCTGGCTTCCCATTGAGACTAGAGCTTTCTACAAGACTGCCTGTAGGACCCACAAAGCCTTGTACTCCTCCTCTCCTCGCTACCTGGCTAATAAACTGAAACTCTCTGGAGGCACTAGACCATCTCATAATGCGGAAAATTTACTGCCTGAACCTCCCACTTTCAAGAAGGAAAGATCGATGGCCCAATCCTTTTCAGGCAACGCAGTGAGAATCTGGAACTCACTTCTGCCTCAGCTCCGGACCACCACCTCCTCCCAGGCCTTCAAAACGGACCTCAAAGTTCTCCTCCTCCAAAGACACCTCGAAATTTAATTCACGCCCTCTCTATTATCTGAAGGAAGACCTCCCATTATTGAAAATTCTTTTCTCCTTGACTATGGAAGTGCCTTCCCAGTGTGTTCTTGTGGTTGGAGTGTTTGCCATTTATTGCAGTATTATCCTTGTACCTGTGTTTGGTACTCTTTTGTAACATGCACACGCCACTTTTCTCTTGTAACACACTGTTTGCTACCTCTCACATTTTGTTTGCTTTAGATACTTGCACAAGTGCCACCATTGCCTACGTAACATTGTTTGTTCTTGTGCTTGAGTGTCTGCAATATATTGCAGAATTATACCTCTAATTGTACTTTGTTTTCTCTTGTAACATGCACACATGTCACTTTTTCGTCCTGTATTACACCGTTTGCTACCTCATGTATTTTGTTTGCACACAATTGTCACTTTTGCCTCATGTAACTTAACGTTTGCTTTTGTAATTTGCTCACTTGTAATTTTCTCCTCATGTATCATTACTGTTCCTATTGTGAAGCGCTCCGACGTCTTCGGGTTAAGTCTGCGCTTTATAAAAACGCATAAATAAAATAAAAATGTTAAAGGAACTCCCAAAATGGATGTGGATACATTTCCTAATCTATAAAGGTTCTGCTACTGGCAGAAATGTGCAGTTTATACATTTAGTGCATATTTTAGCCACGAGTTTGCAAAATCTAGGAACAATCACAGCGATAGCAAGAAAGAAGTTAATACAGGAGTTTTTAAGTTAACGCTTGGCAGTCGAGTTCCTGGAATTGCACTGAATTTTTCAAACATTCAAGGATTTCATAGTCAAGTTATCTCTGTCTGAAAATCAGAACTCAGTGTTAAACATAACTCAGTGTTTCCAGGTTAGAAAAACATCTGAACGTCAGCATCCTGTGCTGACCTGCAAATAGAGTGCAACATTACTTATCCCGGGATGTACAGGTACCCCCACATGTGCATGTCTCACATTTAACTAGATTTGATGGATTTCTTCTGGGGGAGAACATAGCAGTGTTAATCACTGGTGATCTGTGCGTTTACCTTTCAAGCTTAAAGTCATAGATTCTGGCTGGCTTAAAACAGGAACTGAATCTGAACTCTGCTCCATCAATCAAATTATATTACTTTGTTTTGGCCTCACAGAGACATAAATGTTCACATTCTCTTCTCTTATATCTGATATGATACTTTTAGTTTACACCCCTCCCTCCCCCCAGCAGCTTTCATTTCTGTTAAAGTCCTTTCTCATAAGTCAGGCATTTGTTGCTACCATTCCTATCAATTAAATCTCAGGAGAACAAACAGCATGCAATCCTCCCCACAAGAGTGGTGGCAGGAAAGATAGAAACTAATGCACACAAACATTGGAAATACTACCAGGTCGTGGCTTTGTAACCTATTGTCTTTGCCAATCATTTTTATGCACGCTACACAACATCCCAGATCAGGACTAAAGTTTTTAAAAAAGCTTTTGGGGCAGTCACCAATGTCACTCTGTAGGCCTCCACCAATGTCACTCTGTAGGCTTGCGCAGCACCCATTTGTGTGCCTAAAAATAATGTTATTTTTTTTTCAATTAAAGTTACCGATTCCAGTTGGAGGGTAGGGGGAGACATAAGCAACATGTGTGACAGTTTAAGGATGGTAAAAGCAATGCGGTGAGAGCGGGAGGGACGGGGATGAAATGCAGGGGCTGGAGAAAAGCAACAGAGAGGGTGGATTGACAGTGGGTCGGGATAAGAACACTGAGGGCATTGGAGGCAATCGGGAGAAGCACACGGGTACGCGCAACAGGGATGGTGGGTGGGGAGAAGCTCTTTGGCAACAGAGAACAACAAAAGTAAGGCCTCCAACCCTCGGTCTAGGTCCACTCTCTCCCCGCAGTTCCGCTGTGCCGTCTCTTGCCTCCAGACCCTTGGGAGGTTCGAGTCTGCTGCCCGCTCCTGCACCTGGTGCTCGCTCCAACTGGAACCAGACTGCTCGCAACCACCGTAACCTTTCTCAGCCGTTTTTTTTCTTAATTTTTCCCTGTTATGCCACTGTTATTGTGCCCATCTGTGTCTTGCTCTAATTCCACCACTGTTTTTATTTTCTCGTGCCTGCTTGTTCCTTTCACATTACACAGCTGCTGCCCCTCCCCCCGGAATTTCCAATGGAATTCCCCCGCTCCCACCTCCCAGCCTCTCCTCCCTCCCACACTTAATGGCAGCCGCGCACAGCAGGCGCATTGCTGGTGCGCCGGGGGCAAGCCCATCTGCACCCGACCTCGACCTGATGACCGCCAGTGCCAGGAACCCTGGACCTCCCACTACCCATCGTTACAACACCACCACCGTCCTCACACTCAACCCTGGAAGACTTAGAGAATGCCAACAGGCCTCACGACCCACGGCCAGTTCTCCTCCCTCCACTGCCACCAGACCCTCACCGCCACCCAGGCCTCCAACACCGGCGACACCAGCACTGGCGACACCCTAAAATGCATCCTCCTCAACGTACGCTCCATACACAAACATGCCATGGATATCTGGAACCTACTCAACGCTCTCTCGCCCGACATCGCCATCTTCACAGAGACCTGGACCAACGCATCCTCCGCCCCGACATCAGCACCGCCATCCCAGACGGATGCAAGATCCAGAGGAAAGACCAGTCTGACCACCAAGGAGGGGGCCTCGCCCCCGCCCACAAGAGCACCCTCTGCCTAACCACTTCCAGCAACACCTTCCCCTCCGTGAACACTTGCACTTCCAGATCCAGGCCCCCCCGAAAGCCACACTCCGAGGAACCCTCGTCTACAGCCCCTCCCAGCCCCCCAACACACTTCGCCACCATAATCACCGACTTCATCGCAGCCCCCACCATTGCTTCAACAAAATACATACTCATTGGACACTTGAACTTCCACCTCGACAACCCCAGCGACCCCAACTCCACTATCCTTTGTGACAACCTCGCCAGCATCGGACTTAAACAACTCATCAACACACCGACCCACAGAGCAGCACACATCCTCGACCCCATCTTCGCAGCAGGAAACAGCGTCCAATTCAGCCACACACCGCAGCCGCCATGGACCGATCACCACTGCATACACTTCGCCATTAACAAACCCAAGGCACCCAAACCAGCCCCACGCCCACCACGAAGGAACTGGAGCAAGGTTACAGAAGAGCAACTTAGCTCCACCCTCACCCAAGACAACCACACCTGGGCACCCGACGCAAACAAAGCAAATAACATAGCCAGAGAACTCCACACCTGGATCTCCAACTGCGCAGATGAGCTCGCCCCGCTACGTAACCCTGACAGACAACGCCCCAGGAAAGCCGTCTGGTTCACCACCGCTCTCCAAGAAGCCAGGCACACCTGCAGACGCATTGAGAAGAACTGGAGAAACACCAAGACAACCAAAACAACACCACCTACAAGGACACCATGACGGACTACCACAACCAGATAAGAGCCACCAAGAGGATCTTCATCCACAACAAAATCTTGGTCAACAGGACCAACTCCAAGGAATTTTTCAGTGTCATTCAAGAATTCACCAACCCACGCAGCGAAGCCACAGACATCACCCCATCCCAAGACCTCTGCGACAATCCTGGAACCTATTTCCACCTCAAGATCAAAAACCTCTACGACAATTTCATCGACCATCCACCTGGCACCACAGATGGCCCCCGCCCCACAGAAATACCAGCCAGCCCACCATCTCCAACTGGACACCAATCACGGCCGAAGACACCGCCTCGACCATGAGAAGCATCCACTTGGGGGCCTCCACCAAACCCTGCCCCCCTCACATCTACCACAGAGCCACGGCCACCATCGCACCCAAACTACAACACACCATCAACACCACCTTCATAACAGGCACCTTCCCAGACGACTGGATGCGTGGAGAAATCAGACCCCTGCTCAAGAAGCCCACAGCTGACCCCACCAACCTCAAGAACTATCGGCTCATCTCGCTCCTCCCCTTCGCAGCGAAAGTTGCAGAGAAAACAGTCAACAGGAAACTGACACGATTCATTGAAGAGAACGCCGTCCTCGACCCGTCCCAATTCAGATTGCAAAGCAACCACAGGACAGAGACCGCCCTACTTGCCCCCACAGACGATATTCGCACCCTCCTCGACCAAGGCCACTCCGCAGCCCTCATCCTACTTGACCTATCAACAGCTTTCAACACCGTCTTCCACTGCACACTAGTCCCCAGACTACACGACGTAGGCATACCAGGAACAGCCCTAGACTGGATCCGATCATTCCTCACTGGAAGAAGCCAAAGGATCAGACTGCCACCTTTCCCCTCCGACCCCACGAAAATCCCCTGCGTCATCCCCTGAGTCAAGGAAGACGGTCACCCACGCACTCATCACCAGCAGACTGGACTATGGAAATGCACTCTACGCCGGCATCAAGAAGTCCCTACTCCGCAAACTCCAGACAATACAGAACATCGCCGCAAGACTCGTCCTTGGCATCCCCCGACACGAACACATCAGCCAACTCCTACAAAGTCTCCTCTGGCTCCCCATGGTGAAAAGAGTCACTTTCAAAATCCTCACTCACGCCTACAAATGCCTTTACCACAACGGACCATAATACCTCAATGACAGAATCAACTTCCACGTACACAAAACAAACCTCCGATCTTCCATCCTCGCACTGGACAAAACCCTGCGTATCCACAGAGCCAGAGCAGGCAGAAGATCCTTCTCTCACATTGCAGTCAAGACCTGGAACGAGCTACCGGCAGACATCAGATGCGCCCCCTCCCTGAACACCTTCAGGAAGACCCCCGAGACCTGGCTTTTCAGCTAAACTGATCTGCGGACCCCCCCTCAGCGCCTTCAGACCCTCATGGGAGAGTAGTGTGCTTACAATTCCCCTGATATTGATTGATTGAAAAGTGCGGGTGGAGAGAAGTATAAGAGGGCAACTGCTTGTAAACACAAGGACTCTCGAGGAGTGCTTAACTCAAAAGAAAAAGTAGTGCTTGTAAACCAGTAATGCTATCCAATCAAAAAAGTGTCAAAGAGTAAATGCTCCATGTGAGAGACAAACAGAAGACTGACATGGTTGGACATAAATAAGAAGCAGGCATGAAATGAGTTTGGCAGGAAAGTCCATCAATGGAAAAAACAATGGACAGCCTCCAAGCCCCTCTATATTATTGGTAAATCACAATATGCCTGGCGGAGGACGCCTTGCGCTATGTTAAGTGCTTCACGTGCGCAAGTGCCCAATCTCACAAGAATGGGACACTCTTCTGACCCACTTTCTACAGTCTAACAATGATCTTCCCTCATGAACACTACTGGACCTGACAGGTCCCTCCATGGTGCACCCCCGCATACATGCCCTTACTTTCTACATCTTCTACGACACTCCGAGTGCTCCCATCCCCCAGTGCTTCCCTTCTCTACCAGAGCCACCAGCTAAATTCCTCCCCTGACCCCGTCCCATAACATGCCTAGCGCAACCACGTTGTCGCCTTTACACACAGTATTGCCTGTCGCTGTCAAGATCTGCATTTTCACTCCCCCAGTCCCGCCAATCCACCCAGTTGGGCAAATAATTCCATTACTGTTTCTGCTTTCTTTTTATATTATCCTAATGTATATGAGTTGATGCATAATTCACTGTCTCTAACCAACGTACAATTGCGTCAATGTCCGCTTTCTTTGCACTGTATCGAATTGCTATTGGTTACTTCCACAATCCCCTCCCCAAGGGGATTTTTTTGCTGTACTCAGGTGTTTCAATAAACTCAAATAAAAACAATAAAACAATAAATTTAAAAAAAAGTCACAATATACCTTGCAAAAAAGAGTGCGATTCTGTCTAATAGATTCGACTTAAAAATGGAGGCTCCCATGATAAACAAAAATAAATACTGCTCCGGTGGAGTGGTCCAGTTTTCCACAGGCTCTAGTCTTTTCTATCAAGCTCCCAATACATACGGAGGAAGACGGCATTGGTTGGGTTGGAGCCATATGTTGCCTCTTTTGGGAGTTCGTTTTCTGGGAATTTCTCTTTCAGAGTAGGAGGGATGAGCAATCATGTCCATGGAAGATCCACTAGTGTACTCCTGGAATATTGCCCAGAAATGCTGGTCTAATTATGGATAGAACCATGCCTTCCATCACTGTCAGTGAGAGGGGGCATGATCGAATTCCAATGTCCACGTCACCATGCAAAAGAAGCTGTCCTCCCACGTTGTCACTGCCACTGTGTGCAGAAGATAGTAAATGTACTGCCTGCTGAAAAAACCCCGGTCACCGCCATCATTCTGCAATGGGTGTTTAACATGCCCCATTAAGTAAAGAGAGACACATTTTTACCATCAGAGACGTGCAAAACATTGAGTAAGAATGTAGTTATTGATGTAGCTCAGCAAGCTACTGCCTTATTGTGAGAACTCGTTATTAAAATTCTAGAGAGCCAGAGTTAAGAAATGCTTCATCAGGCATTAGTAACAGCAAAGATCCTCTGGTTATCTCTAGACATTGGAGCATTTCGATGTAAAAGCCACACTGCCTAGCACACATTGCTGGTTTTCCTGGAGGGGATGCAATCAGAAAGCATCATATTTTAGCTTAATACAAGTTGAAATAAGCAGATTTCATGTTCTGAAATATGTAATGTGAAATTAAACTCGACAGGACCCATGGGGTTAATTATTAATTACTAACTAGTTGCAAGAAATGCCTGAATTATGAGAAAAGACTTCTGAGAAAAGAAGGCTGCCCAGGTGGGGGGCGTACTACAAGTATTATATCTGATATAAGCGAAGAGAATGTGAACCTGTTTGTCTCTGTGAGGCAAAAACAAAGCAATATAATTAGATTGATGGAGCAGAGTTCAGATTCTGTTCCTGTTTGAAGCCAGCCAGAATCTCTAACTTTAAGTTTGTAAGGCAAACCCACAAGTTTCCAGTGGTTAACACTGCTATGTTCTCCCCTGAAGAAATCCATGTAGTCTATTTAAATGAGAGACACGCACATGTGGGGGGTACCTGCACACCCCTGGACAAGTAATGTTGCACTCTATCTGCAGGTCAGCGCAGGATGCTTGACTTTCATATATTTTCATACTATGGGATATCTTCATCCCTGCTGGTGTCCTTCTAAAGATGTTGATCCCAGAGTTCTTTCTTTATGTGCACATCTTGCCTGGATACTGCGCGCTATGGACTATGGTGAGCTGAAAGAATGCATCTGGTGATCAGGCACCCCTGAACTAGACATCCCATGAACTGAACTATTAAAGCACAGACACGCTGTTCTTTCTGGCGTATTTTAAGTTTTACTATTTCCCCAACCACTGGATGTCCCCAGGTTTGAAGAGTTTATTCTATAAATGCTTACCACCCTGAAGGTAATTAAAAAGCTTTCTTCCGAGTATCAAAATAGCAAACCCAGGACCTATTAAAAAAAGTTCTTGAGTGTCATCCAAGGGTCCATAAACTGAACTGGGTTACTTTATAACTTGCATAAACATTTCGTACCGCAGCGACTTTGAGATAGTACAGACGGGTTCGCCATTGCTAGTCCTCTGCCCCAATACAAGAAGATGGTGTTAACCACTGCTGAACATTCCACGCTTGCTGCGAGCCAGTGTGTCACAAAGAAGCGCTCCGAGGCACTGGCGTAGCTAGGGGGGGTTACGAGGGGGGGGGCGGACCACCCCAGGCGGCACTGTTTTGGAGGCGGCAAGGCAGCGCGGCACTTGTGGCCCGTTGCGGCGGCCTTTATGATTTATTTGGGGACATTCACTGTCTGACACTTTGTCAGTCAGTGTCCCCAGCCCCCAAATAAATTATAAACGCCGCCGCAACGGGCCACATGTGCCGCGCCCGTGCGGCGGCACAGTTTGAAGTGCAAGCAAGCAAACTCACCATGCGTGCAACGTGCGTGCAGCGTACGCACGCTGCACGCACGTTGCACGCATGGTGGTGTGGTGCGCACGTGAGTCAGGCAGACCCTCCACTCAGATCATTCAAGATGGAGCTGGACACCCCCTATAGGGGAATGGTTGCTGTCAAAAAGGAGCAAGGGAATGCATGAAAGTGGGTCTCAGATCCTAAGTGGCAGGGCTGCTCACCTATCAAAGGGCAGAGACAGATCAGGAGTACAGGCGAGTTTACCGAGCATTGGAGCCCACCGAGAACTTCACGAAGCACCACGAGGAAGCGAATGGCTTTTCCCTGCTCATCGAGGTCGTTAAGGAATGCTGCTCCCATCCCCCCCCCTTGGGTACAGCTAGAGGCGCTTTATAATCCACTCTAGGGTAAGGCGATTTCCTCAAGCATTTGGGTGCTGTGCCGAGTGTACACGCTGTGCGTTTTTACCATATTTATTGCAGCATTCTTGTTTTAAGTTTTATGAAAACTACTGCAGTTTTTAGTTTCAAAAGACTGTAGGGCTTATCCCATGAGTACAGAGAAATGTGCAGCTCCTGTCAGCCCAGTGGAGGAATGCAAACCACGGTTCACCTCTGTGGGGAGGTGGTGCCAAGAGGGTCACCTTGTGGGTGGGCATCTTCAAATAAATGTGGAAGAGGTGTGGCGCCGCGGCCAGGGCGACTGACGCTGGAATCTGGGGATCAGGGTTCGATCCCCGGCTCCGGCGGCAGGTTAGCCCAGCACCATGTGACTCTGGGCAATAGCTTGCTTAATCTTCCCGACGGCCCCCAGCGCCTAGAGACCCTAACGGGTGATTGTGCGCTATACAAATGTGGATTATTATTATTAATATCAGAGTAATTGTACAGCACAGGGCACTCGTTTAATTCTCTCCTGTGTGATAGTTGTCGTTGCAAAGCACCCCAGTGGTCTTCGTTTCATCGGCTTCTTCTGCTGAAAGGCTGAGTGGGCCCTCTCGGAATTAAGTCTATGTTCTGAAGAGATCCCTGCAGTGTGCGTTCAACCAGCTGAGTCATCCCAGGGCTGTAAGTGGGCCAGGTCTCACCGGGTCTGAGCACCGGCTGTTTTTTAAAAAGGGGCCTCGAAACGGGTCTCTATCGGGCTCTGTTTACAAGCCATAGTTGCTGCTTATTTATCTTTTGCAACTAACAGCCATTGACAAAGCCAATCGTCCTTACTTGTTGTAGGTATGATGTTACTTGTATTATATATCTGGATGCAATGACAGAAACAGCAAAATACAAGTCGGGCGGCACACTATGCTAAGCACAGATTTTTAGCTGAAGTGTTTTTAAACCACGCCCTTAATTACATTTACCACGCCCCTTTGAGAGACCCTCTAGTTCTTCCATCCCACTTAAAGCCCTGGTCATTCCACTAATACGGATTTTAATATGTTTCTCATGGGCTCTATAGGGGTCCCCTTCCTCTTACACCATAGTGTGTGGGGGCATTAAAATAAGGAGCCTGGCACCAACTGCCTTCTGCTAATGGACCACGTAATTCGAGCCTGTGGTCTTGTTGGCCTGAGACGAAAAAGGTGGGCAATGCCAGGCTGATGCCTAGGGCAACCTCTGGCATTATCAGTAGGTGGACGTCACAACGTGGCATGTAATGAAAACTTTAAGTGTTCCTTCACCTTTAAATGGGAGCCCATTCATAAATGGTATGAAGCGCTTTATGGAGGGTCATGGATGAGAATTAAATTGGGCAGGAATTGAGCTTTATCAGGAAAAATCCACAAACCAAATAACTTAAGGCAAAGGTGTATATTAAACCCACTCCTTTTTTCCATATATATCACAGATGCACTTACAACACACTTCACTCGAGGTAACTATTAGCGGCAATACTACATGTCTCTCGGACATCTTTCAAGTGCTCGCCGTCCTTTTTCCCCAGCACTCCCCCCCCCCAAGGGGCGGGAATCTGAGGGATAGCCCCGGGCGCCACAAGCTCTAGCTACGCCTCTGCTCCGAGGCTGTGGCAGTGAAATGTCCATCTCCAACCCCGAAATCGAAGCGGGTCGCGTAGAGCTGAATATCACCGATTCATTTATTGTCTCCATTATTGGCTTGAAAACATAGCTATCCATATTGGTGACCCACGTTTGCTGTAGAGTGTAACAAACTGACACAGGGACACTTGCTTTAATACAGTGCTACGAAGTGGCTCCTGTCACAAGCTAGTACAAAGAAATAAAAAATATGAACGAATAAAAACATAGGTAAAATTAAGAAATGTGTAAACAACCTACAGGTATCTACATTTAGTATGTACAACTTTTGTGTACGACAAACATACGTTATAAAACACTTCTTAAAAGCATACCAATAGAGTTGCTACTCTTCATTTCAGAAAACAGAAAGTCAAAATCTAGAGGGCTCTTCATAATTTGTGTTAAGGACGAATTGTAGCTGATCATTTTCTGGTGCAGTGGGGCCAGTGTGCTGTAGCACAGCCATTGACATCACAGAGGAAAGAAAGATAGCATTTAACTCTGCTAAACTGAAACAGCTGAAGGTAAAGTAAATTATACATCTAAACATGGCCAGCAGTCTATGTAATTGGCCTGTTTCCTTATAAATGGCCTGCTCTTCGGCTCAGAAGAGAACATCTTCTGTAAAAACTTGGCATCATAATTAGCCGCAGGAGAAGACACATTAGGAGTGCTTTGGTTTTATTCCCCAAGCAAAAAATGCAGTGCCTCATTTTTGTCCTGTACAATTAGTACAATGGTTCTACTAAAGCACACGGAAGTAAAATCGTATGCAAACACAACAGGATGTGAAATTTAGAGACGATTATTAGCTACTTTCCAAACAAAGAGAGTTCTCACAATGTGGTAGCGTTGTCCGCATCCATGCTCTTGAAATCCTCCTTCCACTGGCAGGAACGTAGAACCCGCGCGCTTCTGATCTCAGAATGAAGCTGGGCTGCACAATATTATCAGACCTCAATTTCCACAAAGACTAAACACAAAACCAGTGACATGAGCCCAGCTAATGACGGTGAACAATGTTAACCATTGATGGCATTTCTCCCTTGGAGAACAATTGATACCAAAAGAAAGTTTGCTTCCATGCTCCCTTTGGATTCACACTCTTAACAACCTAGCAAGCAGTACCACAACACCTCCTTGTCCGTCTTCCTGGATGCAGTTTTACGCTTGAGATACTTCTCCTTTCTGGCAGAGCCAATTCCCTAGCTGAAACCCCAAAGTTCCCCCAAGATGGCCCCCATTACCCAGGAGACACCACAAAAGGGAGGAACTACTGAAGCACTTCCTATAACATTCCACTCCGAAAAGAACAGGAACACAGGAAAAGTGAACCGTCATGATCGAATGGGAGGGAAGGGATCAGGACTGCATCCAGGAAGACCAGGACTCAGAGTAATGAAGATTACCGGTCAGCAAACGGGGAAATGGGATGAAATCCTACTGCTGCTGAAATGCGATACTGCAGTGCCATAGGCTACTTTTTCCCCCAATCAAGCTGAAGGTGTGTGTGAGAAAGGGAGCTGTGGATGTAGCAGAAATACCCTACCTATTGCCTTTAAGTTTACAAAGGTTTCTGTGTGATGCACTTCCTCTTTCAAAACTGAAGGCTGGATCAAAGCCTGGTTTTTGGAAAGACAACTGTTAAAAGGAAGTACTGACACTGGATTGAAGAATTAATTGGTTTAATGGTAATAACATCACCAACAGCTCTGCAAGGTACAACTAACTGCTCCAGACTCCAATGCTCCAATGCTCTTGGAATGACAAGCAGTGGAACTTACCGTGGCGGAATAGGAACACTACTATGTCATAACATGAGAAGGAGAAACAAGCATTTGTACATTACAACACATCCCCTTTACTATAGAATTAAACATATTAATAAAATCAAGGAATTAAATAACTTGAAGTGTCTAAAATAAATATTTGAAAAAGAAGTATCATTACATTTCATTTTATACATAGTCATTGAATCGGGCAGGAGCACGATGAGTTCTCTGTGGAAACTTTCTGGGAGATGGAGAATCTTGAACCATGGGAGGGATACAAGGAGGTGAAGGATCTACTAGAGAAGATGAGGGAGAATTACCAGGGGAAAACTTAACAAGTCTAGACATGCTCCATTTACAACCATTTTGCAATGTTACTACATTGTTGTGAATCTTGGTAATTTTAAAAGGACCCATAAATTCGGAAGAACCTTTTCTAGAAAATCTGGGTTTTTTCACTAGAACCCAATCTCCCACACTCCACAACACTGGTTTGGTAGAATTCTTCAAGTCATAGCGTTCTTTGTATTTCTGTTGGTAAGATAGAATCCTTTCACTCACACTTCCCCTATCCAATGAAGGAGAAGATTGAAGAGGAAGCCAAGCCGGATTCAATTTGGAAGAGGCTTGTCTACCACGTAGTAATGAGAAAGGTGAAGATTTGGAAATGTAATTGACGGTGGTACGATGTGCCCACCAGGTGTCACGCAAAACATCTCTAAGAGAACACTTCATTACAATAGCTCTTTGTACACAACCTTTGACCACACGATTCATACGTTCAGCAAGGCCATTGGCCTGGGGCGAATAGAGTGCGGTTTTAAGGTGGGAGACGTTGTGGTCATTTAAGAAAAATTCCATATCATTGGAAATGAATTGGACACCATTGTCCGTTATGATGCATTTCGGAACACCTTCAGAGGCAAACTCATCACGTAAGAATTCAATGACCACTCCAGAAGTGACTGAAGGAACACATTTCGTGGAAACCCATTTCGACATGTAGTCAACTAGTAAAATAACAAATCTTTCGGAGGAAGTAAGAAGATCAAAAGGTCCCATGATATCTAAACCTAGTTTGGACCAGGGTTGGTCAGGGACCGACACTGGAGAGAGGGGAGCTTTACTTATTGGTTTGGACTTGTCGTTAGTGGCACACTGATAACAATCTTTTACGACTAGCTCAACATCACTGTCCATGTTAGGCCACCAATACCTCTCTCTCAGGCGATTTTTAGTAAAACTTCTGCCCATATGTCCATCATGGGCAAGATTGATGAGTTTTGAACGCAACACAACAGGAGGGATTAATCTATCACCTCGCATAAGAATGTCATCAATGATGGTGAGTTCATGTTTAACTGACCAAAAAGGCAACAAATCACTAGAGATGTCTCTGCTGTTGCTAGGCCAGCCTTTAACTAACAGATCCTTGACTAAAGGTAAAACTGTGTCATTGGATTGAGCGACTACCCAATCATCCAGTGAAACTGTACTCTCACAAACCCAAGCCACTTTGACTGCACCTAAGTCTAAATCTTCATCTAATTCCTGCAATGGTAAACGTGAGAGGCAGTCGGCAGTCTTATTCAATGAACCAGGAATATATTGTACAGTGAAGTTAAATTCTTCTAACCCCTCACTCCAACGTTTTAATCTGGGAGTTAGTCTTTCGCTTTCCATACATGAAAAAACTTGAATTAAGGGTTTGTGGTCAGATTTTACTACAAAAGGAATGCCCCACAAATAGAATTTAAAATGTTTGATGGCCCAAACAACGGCAAGAGCTTCCCTTTCAATACAAGAGTAATGTTGTTCAGCCTTTTTTAGAGCTCTGGAGGCAAATGCCACAACTCTTTCATTGCCTTTTTCAAACTGAGAAAGTACAGCTCCCAATCCAGAAAGACAAGCATCAGTAGAAAGAATGGTCTTTTTCTTGGTATCAAAGTGACCTAAACTAGGTAACTGACTGATGGTATTCTTCACAACCATGAAAGCATTATTGCAATCAACACTCCAATCAAAATGAACACCTTTTTTGAGAAGACTTCTGATGGGTTCAACAATACATGCAAAATTTTTGATAAACTTGGAATAAAATTCAGCTAAACCAAGAAATGACCTAACTTGGTCTTTATCAGTAGGGGTGGGAGCCTCAGCTATACTTTTAGCTAATTCAAGTTTGGGTTGTATACCTTCTCCAGAGATCACATGGCCAAGGTAAGTAACAGAAGTTACACCAATCCTGCATTTGGCCTTATTAACTGTTAAACCTTTCTCAGCTAACTTGACTAGAACTGCTCTCAGAATTTCTTCATGTTCTTCATTATTTTTGCCAAAAACCAAGATGTCATCTTGAAAAAATATGACATTAGTGACATCCCCTATTACCATCTTCATTATTCTCTGAAAGCAGGCAGCGGCAGATGCCAACCCAAATGGCATCCTAACAAAACGATAAGCACCTAGGGGGGTAACAAACGAGGTGAGATGCTTGGAATCTTCATGAAGTGGAACCTGGTGGTATGCTGAGGACAAGTCAAGAACAGAGAAAATCTTAGCCCCAGCAAGCATAGTTATGGACTCAGGGATGTTGGGTAGGGGTTGTCGGTCTACCCAAATGCACTTGTTCAAACCCCTGAGGTCCACACACATGCGAATGTTCTTCCCACCATCCTTGGGTGCCAAAACCACTGGGGCCAACCACTCTGATGATTCAATTTCCTCAATTACATTCAATTCTATGAGTCTGGCAAGTTCTAATTTGAGGGGAGCAAGCATCATGTTGGGAACTTTTCTAACTTTGAATACACATGGAATAGCATTTTT
This sequence comes from Lissotriton helveticus, assembly GCF_964261635.1. Taxonomy (NCBI): domain Eukaryota; kingdom Metazoa; phylum Chordata; class Amphibia; order Caudata; family Salamandridae; genus Lissotriton; species Lissotriton helveticus. The sequence goes on along the minus strand of NC_136057.1, from coordinate 566,547,347 downwards.
CTTTAAAATAATACGGTGCTGAAAACCCTTCAATAAACCCAATTTGTCAGAGAAAACATGTGGAAAATCATCAAAGAAGATGTTGGAAATTGAGATTTGGTCAATCAACATGACTTGGTCTGTGGGTTTAAGTGCATTGGGGTTGAGGATAATTCCCAAATCTTTCTGATGTCTCCAGCCTAAAAGATTGTCTCCTCTATAGGCAACATAAATTTTTCCTACAGTTTCCCGACCTTTGAAATGGATTCTCATGACAGTGTAGCCAGAGACCTGAATATGAGAACCATTGTAGCTTACTGCATTAATGTCGGGTTTGTACAAGTCAATTTTGGGAAAAACTTTGTTCCAGTTATCATTTCCAATTAGAGTAAAGGGGGAACCAGAGTCAGCTAAAAGAATAAAGTCTTGGCCACCAATGATCACGTTACACTCAGGCATGACAATAGGATCAGCATCAATACTCCCATCACTTGTAACACTGGAAACAACAAGACGAGGAGAGTCTGAGGAAGGTAAAGAACATTCAACAGAGTGTACTTTGGTGGAAGATTTACAAACCCTGGCATAATGTCCCTTTATACCACATTTAATGCAAGTGGAGGATTTAGCATAACAGTTAGGAAAGGAGGAAGAGTGATTAGGACTGCCACATCTATAGCATTTGATTTTAGAGCGATCAAAATTAGGTTTTGACTTGGCGCTATGCATGACTTTACAAACAGCATTTTCAGAATCAGTAGGTTGAGCAATTTGATGAATGCTACTGGATGAAGTCGAACCATCAGGCAAAACTTTTTGTTCTTTCATTTCCTTGGCCCAACCAGAAGTATTTTCAATACCTTCAACAATAGCCAAAGCATCTCTGAGAGAAGGATTTTTTGAGAGGAGTTTCTCCTGCACTCTGGGATTATTTGTGCATCTGACCAATTGGTCACGAATCAAGGAATCAGTGAGTTCTCCAAACTCACAAGTACGAGCCAATGTTTTTAACGAGGCTACGTACAAACCAACTTTTTCTTTAGGTTCCTGTACCCTAGCAAAAAACTTATGACGTTCTAATACTACATTAATTCTGGGACCAAAGTAGTCTTCTAGCATTTTTAAGGACATATGGAAAACATCTGTAGGGGAATCACCCGAACCATCATTGATTGGAATTTCGTCAATACTGTCATATATATTGCGACCTTCTACACCAAGGTTATGTAGTAATATAGCTTGTTTTCTGACAGCAGAGAATTTTTCACCTCCTATAGCTAAAAGATAAGAATCAAAAAGGTTTTTCCATCTTTTCCATGGGAGAATAGGTTCACCTTTTTCGCACAAGAAAGCGGGAGGTTGGGTCATGGAGGAAGAAGAAGTCATTGTGTGTAGAGGAATTTACAATAATAATATTAAATTAGAATTAATTATACTCGTGTATCATAGAAGATAAACAGTCAAACATCAATGTGTGTGCATTTCAGAAAGTACACAGTTAAAAGTCAATGTGTGTGTACCACAGGAGATACACAGTTAAAAGTCAATGTGTGTGTATCACAGAAGGTACACCATCAAAATCTAGTAAAATAGCCAAAAACCTGAAAAGGAGGTAAATCAGGACAAATGTCGCTGGAAGACTGGTGGTGGCAGCGCTGAATGGGGTCGGGAGTCGAAGGAGTCGATCGTTAGCGAAAACGCGTTAAATTTCCTTCACTTGGTTGCTAGGTAACTACAGCCAAAGCAACAAGTCATCAAAGATGGCGGCACGTCGTGTATGCGCGGTGACGTCACGCGCGTCTGTCAGTGCGCAATGCGAGCTGGGAGTTGGGTGACGTAGCTCTGCTTGGGAACGACGCGTAGTCGCGAATGCCTGCAGCACTCCAGCGTCGATGATGGCCGAATGGAGAGAACAAGAGAACTCTCGAGGTAGAGGCTGGAGCGCGGAGAATGGCAGGTAAGGCGGTTTGAACTTGAAAGTAAGCAGGTTACACGGAGATCGCTTGGAGCAGGAAAAACATGGAAATAGCGCTGAAATGAATCAGAGGAAAACAGGAAACTTCCTTTAAGTCGTATTTCAAAATCCTGAGGCAATGGGTGTGTAGAGAATAAATCTAGGGTAATAATCCATGAAATGTACGATGAAAAATCCAAGTAAATCCATAAAAGTCAAATCTAGGGCTGAGAAAATCCAATGTTTTGAAGATTAAAATCCATAAAAGTCAAATCCAAGGCTGAGAAAATCCAGTATTGAGAGATAAAATCCACAATGTCACAGAGAGAAGGCAGGGCAAGGCGAAGTCCACAAAGTTTTAAATCCAAAGTAGTGGGTTCAGGGTTGAGTGGTGATGTAGCTTGTCCCTTCCAAGCAGCCAACGTCGCCAGTGTTAAAAGGAAGTACTGACACTGAATTGAAGAATTAATTGGTTTAATGGTAATAACATCACCAACAGCTCTGCAAGGTACAACTAACTGCTCCAGACTCCAATGCTCCAATGCTCTTGGAATGACAAGCAGTGGAACTTACCGTGGCGGAATAGGAACACTACTATGTCATAACATGAGAAGGAGAAACAAGCATTTGTACATTACAACAACAACTCTCACCTAAATATGGTGGCAATTCTAATGTGCAAACGTGGAATTTAACCTATCATATTAGAAGTCCAACTCAAATTGAACAGATGGCTTCCTTCAAGGACAAACCAAAGAGAGTTCACTGTGTTTGGCTGGATTTCAGATGCTAATCCAGAAGCCTTGAACCAGCTTTGTATTCTCTAGAAATACAATGCAAACAGTTCTCTGTTTCTGCTTCTCCAAGCTAAATAGAGGGCTATATTCAGGACAGGCTTTCATTTGAATGCACATCACAATGCTTCTCCATCAAGCATAGGGCCTTGGTATCAATTCCTGCAGCAAAGGTTATGGCAACAGACCATCAAAGCTTATTCTATAGAATTAAGTGACAGAGAGGAAGATGTCTTGATGTAGTCAACTGGAATTCAAGCAGTAATTAACGGAGATATGATTCATGGTTAAAAGCTGATGGAAGTGTCCGCAATCCATGATGCTTCAAGTTGTGAACTTTTCAGTACTTCATTACCGAAATGACATGCCTTTACATGTCATGGCTCAAGTATGACTTCAGAATAAGTCAATGGACCAGTGACAACACTGGTGAACCCAGTAAAATAATGTTGGCTGACCCATCCCATGCCCACACCTTGGTCACTTTTCAGCCAAAGGAGCCTAAACTTCTCTCTTTGAATGAAGCTCCACTCATTTCTATCCACACGTATAGTCACTTCTTCCTGGCACTATGTAACAAATGTTATCCCGACTTCTGATGTGCAGATAGCTCTGCTTCAATCAGTTCAAAGGGTTGAAAAAAATCTGTCTTTGAAACCACAACTACGAACATTTTTAACAACTTTAGTTAATAAGTTTAAGTGCAATGATAGGCCTGTGTTCTCACATTTAATCTAATGTGAGAATAAAAAGATACCGCCACACCCTAACATTAAAGAAGTAAACGGGCAGACCCGTCCCAACACTGGGATCCAGACAAATGTAACATTAAGGACCAATGTAAAAGACAGATGCCTTAGTGTGCTCCGAAAAATGTCCGCAAGAGTGCACCACTCTGCAATAAATTGTCTACGAAAAGGGATGTTTATTACATAGAAGAGATCAAAAGGAAAAATAAAAAATGTTGCTTGGAGCTCTGAAAAGGCTTGCACTGAAAGTCCTTCTTTCTAAGATTAATGAAGCAGGTGGCACAGAATTGGGTAAAAAATACCCATTATTCAAGCAATAATGAAAACACAGATGTGTAACATTTAAGTGGTCCATATTATTAAAAGTAGACTGAACACTGCCTTTAGGTATTCTTGGATGCTTACTTAAGATGGTGGCGCTCAGGCCAATTACGGAGCATTAGTCCCTGCGTTAACACTACCTTCATAGAATAGACATATTAATTGAAATGGTAACCCCTACTTGAAAATGAATTCTTTGACTTTGACTGTAATAGAATATTAAAATCACACAATGTAGGAATCCGGGAAGCAAGTCTAAAGCTCATGCAATTTAAACTATTTTACTTTTGACACTGGTCACCACTTAAATGTCATGAAGCTGACTAGAATGTCAAAAGATAGATGTGCTCAGAGTTCTAATATGATATATTACACATTATCTGTAAATGTTCTGCCAAGTCTGCATACTGATACCAAACATCACGGAAGCTTTAATAAACCACTGGAAAACTATACCTACAAACGCGTCTCTTCTGCCTTATGTCTTTTCAAGGTGTACCAATCTTTTCATACTTGCTAAGAGATTCTTAGCATCATCTCTTACGGTGGGAAAGCAATATATAGTTTTTTCTGAAAGCTAGACTATGGATCAAATCTACAATGATGGATAAGCCAAAATAGCCTTCTACAAGAAAATTCTAGATTGACTGCGTGACAGAAAGACATTTCCAAATCCTCTGGGGACGATTACTTGAATTTTTTTTGGGACAATACATTTTATTGAATTTTACATCTTATTTATTTATTTATTTATTTATTTATAAAGGGGGTGTGCCCCCAACAAGCAATATTCAAACATAGCAATGATCATAAGTATACAAGTCACTGCCAAGGGTATCCTTTGAGGATCTATAAAACATTCAAACCAACAACCCCCGCCTCCCGCCACCCCCCAATTACTTGAATTTGTACAACGTATTTCAACAGATGAGGACTATGTAGCAGGATTCCCTAATTCACTTTAGCTAGATGCTCCAAAAACCATCCACCTATACATTGATAACTATGTTTTTATCGTTCAGTTTTAAGTCTTGAGATACAATCGTTCCAGCATTATTATATATCTTTGTGCTTTTTATTTCTAGTTCTCTTTACTCTTACTGTTGTTTTTACTATCCTACTATGTTAATTTATTGGTTGTTTACATTACTCAATATCATTTGCATAAGGATGAGGACATGGGGTTGAATATGCACAGATAATTGCCCTAACAAAGCAAAGCATCTGAAATACAGCTTCAATCTGCCAACGTTCAATGAAGGCTTGTGAATGCCCTACAAAGATATATATATATATATATACATATATATATATATACACACACACACACAACAGGAGTCAGGATTTCAGAGTTGCCGTATTGAGATTGCGTCCCATAATACTACGACAATCATAGCATTTGTATTACTTGTTTCATCTTGTCTTTGTACACGGTCTGATTATAATGTGATACATATCACATAAGCATTTCCAAGCATCAATTGCATTTTTGGAACAAAACATATAGGGCCAGATGTATCAAGATTGAATTTTGCGATTCTATATTAACAAATTTTACTGATTCGGTATTATAGAATCGCAAAATGCATATACATAGGTTTCGTAAAATAAATAGCAAATTCTAAATGTTCCTTAATGGCAAATCGCAAATTGCGATTTGCTATTATTCAATGCTTTCCAATAGGAGGCCAATAGGAATGCCTAGATGCCCATAGGAATGAATGAGAGGGCATTCACAATTTGCGATTACCAAATTGGTAATCACAAACTTCGAATGCAATTCAAGGGTGCAAGGGGGCCAAAAGGTCACCCTGATGCACCCCCAAAAATCCCATGTGTGCACATGTGGCACACATATGCCCTAAGGGCATGTGTATGCGCCACAGGGCAATAGGAAAAATGCAATTTGGTAAATTTTCTAAGGATTTGCAAATTACCACCAACTTGAAGTTGGTGGTAATTTGTGATTCCTTAAAGCAAGGTCTTAATTTTTAAATGCTTCCTGCATTGCATTTAGGGAATCGCAAATTGTGATTCCCTAAATGCATTTGCAAATTAGGTAATCACAAAAAATTGCGATTATGGATTTTGCAAATGCCTTTTGGGATTGATACATCCCAAAAGGCTTTTTACTGTTTCTACTAATCGACCCGTTTACGAATGGTAATACCCTTGATACATCTGGCCCATATTTGTTATAATATTGCATTAAATACCTGCAATACCATTACTGTTTTAAGTCTTGAGATACAATCGTTCCAGCATTATTATATATCTTTGTGCTTTTTATTTCTAGTTCTCTTTACTCTTACTGTTGTTTTTACTATCCTACTATGTTAATTTATTGGTTGTTTACATTACTCAATATCATTTGCATAAGGATGAGGACATGGGGTTGAATATGCACAGATAATTGCCCTAACAAAGCAAAGCATCTGAAATACAGCTTCAATCTGCCAACGTTCAATGAAGGCTTGTGAATGCCCTACAAAGATATATATATATATATACATATATATATATATACACACACACACACAACAGGAGTCAGGATTTCAGAGTTGCCGTATTGAGATTGCGTCCCATAATACTACGACAATCATAGCATTTGTATTACTTGTTTCATCTTGTCTTTGTACACGGTCTGATTATAATGTGATACATATCACATAAGCATTTCCAAGCATCAATTGCATTTTTGGAACAAAACATATAGGGCCAGATGTATCAAGATTGAATTTTGCGATTCTATATTAACATATTTTACTGATTCGGTATTATAGAATCGCAAAATGCATATACATAGGTTTCGTAAAATAAATAGCAAATTCTAAATGTTCCTTAATGGCAAATCGCAAATTGCGATTTGCTATTATTCAATGCTTTCCAATAGGAGGCCAATAGGAATGCCTAGATGCCCATAGGAATGAATGAGAGGGCATTCACAATTTGCGATTACCAAATTGGTAATCACAAACTTCGAATGCAATTCAAGGGTGCAAGGGGGCCAAAAGGTCACCCTGATGCACCCCCAAAAATCCCATGTGTGCACATGTGGCACACATATGCCCTAAGGGCATGTGTATGCGCCACAGGGCAATAGGAAAAATGCAATTTGGTAAATTTTCTAAGGATTTGCAAATTACCACCAACTTGAAGTTGGTGGTAATTTGTGATTCCTTAAAGCAAGGTCTTAATTTTTAAATGCTTCCTGCATTGCATTTAGGGAATCGCAAATTGTGATTCCCTAAATGCATTTGCAAATTAGGTAAACACAAAAAATTGCGATTATGGATTTTGCAAATGCCTTTTGGGATTGATACATCCCAAAAGGCTTTTTACTGTTTCTACTAATCGACCCGTTTACGAATGGTAATACCCTTGATACATCTGGCCCATATTTGTTATAATATTGCATTAAATACCTGCAAATACCATTACTGCATAAATATTATGCGTACAATTTCTCTGCATTCTAACAAATCTAGTGAACTGAATTGTATAAATCATTTTCAGTGGAATTTTTGTGTTAACATCTATCGTTATACACAACCATGCTAATGGAGTAGGGTGTTATCTAGTCCATGCGAGCTTAGATATCAGTTTGTGTATTGTATCAGAAATGGCATGTTAACATACAGCCTTCTACAGAATCATGCTGCTGAAGTCAGATGTAATCAAGCCCTAGTGAGCTCAGATTTCAGTTTGTGTACTCTATCAGCCGCTGTAGGCGCATATCAACTTATGAAACATGCTGTGACTGTTATACAGGTTCAACCAGGTCATAGCTCCAAGTGTTCCAAAGAGACCCTCTTATTGACATGGCATTACAAATTTAATTTAATTCTTTATTTATGTTCTGGAACTCAGAAGAGGCCCACATAAAACGAGACAAGACTATGATAAGATTAATAAACCACACATTATAAAATTATAAATAGATATGTAACTTTTAAAACATTTGTACCCATAAACTCATTTTCTGTGGCAGCAACCTGCATTGATATAAAGTCATAAACCCTTTAGAAATGTAAACTTTGTGCAAATTACTGGTTTTGGACAGTCAAAATTCACATAGCACAACAGCAATTCCGAATCAGAGTTAATATTAATTCATAAAACCTTTCAAATATTTAAAAACATTAGTACAAATGACTTCATATTTTGAATGGAATATAAATTCACGTAACATCTCAGCTGATTTGATATTATTCCTTAATAACATTGGCCTTAATAGCTGGCGAAGCCAAAGAGACAATGCGGAACAAAACATACATGATTAAGATCCTGGATCCCTGAGTTATACAAGTTATACTCTTTCCCTGTTTTTCTAGAATAGGACACGGTTGCCTTTAAATCATTTATCGGAAGCAAGTTCATTTGAAAAAGTGCCCAAATGCGGCAGAGACGATGGCCCAAGTTCCCGGTCATGTTCGGCGTAGCTACCTTGGGGAGGCAGGACAAAATTACCGACTTCAGTCATTTCTCTGACATACACGATATAACATCTGTCCAATAGCTAGTGGAGCAAGAGGCATCCGTCAGCCAGCTTTTAAATTGTATGGGAGAGAGAGAAGACAGAACCTCTTCCTGCAATTCAAGATAGCTTAGTGCCAAGTTATAATCCTGGGAAAATGCATTATATTATATGCTATATATATATATATATATATATATATATATATATATATATATATATATATATATATATATATATATATATATATATATATATCTGTATTTGTATGTATGTATTTGTATCAGAAATGGCATGTTAACATACAGCCTTCTACAGAATCATGCTGCTGAAGTCAGATGTAATCAAGCCCTAGTGAGCTCAGATTTCAGTTTGTGTACTCTATCAGCCGCTGTAGGCGCATATCAACTTATGAAACATGCTGTGACTGTTATACAGGTTCAACCAGGTCATAGCTCCAAGTGTTCCAAAGAGACCCTCCTATTGACATGGCATTACAAATTTAATTTAATTCTTTATTTATGTTCTGGAACTCAGAAGAGGCCCACATAAAACGAGACAAGACTATGATAAGATTAATCAACCACACATTATAAAATTATAAATAGATATGTAACTTTTAAAACATTTGTACCCATAAACTCATTTTCTGTGGCAGCAACCTGCATTGATATAAAGTCATAAAACCTTTAGAAATGTAAACTTTGTGCAAATTACTGGTTTTGGACAGTCAAAATTCACATAGCACAACAGCAATTCCGAATCAGAGTTAATATTAATTCATAAAACCTTTCAAATATTTAAAAACATTAGTACAAATGACTTCATATTTTGAATGGAATATAAATTCACGTAACATCTCAGCTGATTTGATATTATTCCTTAATAACATTGGCCTTAATAGCTGGCGAAGCCAAAGAGACAATGCGGAACAAAACATACATGATTAAGATCCTGGATCCCTGAGTTATACAAGTTATACTCTTTCCCTGTTTTTCTAGAATAGGACACGGTTGCCTTTAAATCATTTATCGGAAGCAAGTTCATTTGAAAAAGTGCCCAAATGCGGCAGAGACGATGGCCCAAGTTCCCGGTCATGTTCGGCGTAGCTACCTTGGGGAGGCAGGACAAAATTACCGACTTCAGTCATTTCTCTGACATACAAGATATAACATCTGTCCAATAGCTAGTGGAGCAAGAGGCATCCGTCAGCCAGCTTTTAAATTGTATGGGAGAGAGAGAAGACAGAACCTCTATATATATATATATATATATATTCACTGAAAAAACCATAGGTTATAGACCATATATAGTTAGGAATTAGCATTTACAAAACCTTGAAAATTCACTGAAAAAACCATAGGTTATAGACCATATATAGTTAGGAATTAGCATTTACAAAACCTTATTTTACTCACACAAAACCATTGAAATTCCATATATAGTTAGTTGCACTAACTATATATCGCGCACCCGCAATCCACTGCTGATGATGTCACATATTACATCATTCATGACATGGTCAGTGACATCACTGATGACATCACTGATGACATCCCAAATGGCATCCCTGATGACATCACTGACGACATCTCAAATGACATCACTGATAACATCTCAAATGACATCACTGATGACATCACTGATGACATCTCAAATGACATCACTGATGACATCACTGATGACATCATCCAGTGACTGTGTGTTTCTGTAAAGTTAAAATGTGTCTTACATATTGAAGAATGAGTGGAAGTATAAGTGTCTGGACAAAGGATTTAGTAGGTGCATGACTGAATGTATGAGTGAGTGATTAAATGTGTCTCACTGAGTGCATGGGTTAGTGACTAAACTATCTTAATTTGAGCATCATTATGTCTGTTGTTCTGTAAACTGCTGCATGTGTTGATCAGTAGCTATATGATTAACTATATGGGTTACTGATTGATTGTCCAAGTATTTGTATGGGAGACTGAGTGTGTGTGTGGCTGGCTGGCTGGGAGGTGTGTGACTCTGTGCAGATCAATGTGTACTTGTATCAATAATTCTATAAGAAGGTAAGTATGTGTTAGTATATGTTTGAAAATGTAAGGTGCTCTATGTTTAACTGTATAGACAAGAAAATGGAAGTGTCATTGATTCTTTAACAGGACTGACTACGTGTGTGAGTAACTCCATGGATGAGTGGCAGACTGTGAGTGTCTGTATAGGTGTATGAGTGCATATGATAGTGTTGTAAAGATGAGTGATTGTATGTATGAATGATTGTATGGGTGAATGAGTGAATGTGTGTGTAGACATAGGAATCAGTGAGTGTGTATGTAGTAACTAGTATTGGTGTGTCAATGGTTTCAAAAATTATACTCTGTATTTAACACTGGGTGAAACAGAGGTTATATTAAAATGTGAGGAGATGCATTGTATTGTCACATGAATGATATCATCAGTGATGTGGTCATTGATGTCAAATCAGATGTCATCAGTGATGTCATCAGTGTTGTCATTTGAGATGTCATCAGTGATGTCATCAGTGATGTCACTGACCATGTCATGAATGATGTAATATGTGACATCATCAGCAGTGGATTGCGGGTGCGCGATATATAGTTAGTGCAACTAACTATATATGGAATTTCAATGGTTTTGTGTGAGTAAAATAAGGTTTTGTAAATGCTAATTCCTAACTATATATGGTCTATAACCTATGGTTTTTTCAGTGAATTTTCAAGGTTTTGTAAATGCTAATTCCTAACTATATATGGTCTATAACCTATGGTTTTTTCAGTGAATTTCATTGGTTTTTTAACAGCTAATATCTGTAGCTGTAAAATGTATTCTTCTTTAAATCCAAAAATATATTTTATATGTTTATGAATAATTTTTTTTTTAAATATTTTTTTTTCTTCGTTCCCGCTTCGCGAATCGGGAAGCTTCCCGTTAGCTGACCTTGATGCCGCGAAATAGACCGCGAGCCGGTAAACGTTTCTTTACCGCAACTGCCGCGTTAGAAAACAACATTGTGACGCCTCCCGTCCGCATGACGTTTCACGTTGTCGCGTGATACGTCATATGACGTGCTACGTTAGCGAACTGGTACGCGAAGCGAGTCGCAAAGCGCAGGTTTCTGGAAGCAAACCGGGAGGCCCTGCAAAGCGCTTAACGTAAACACAGCAGGTCATGTGACTTGGTAATAACACTTTTCATTGGTTCATTTCACTTTTGGTTTCCTAATGATGTAAGACTAGGTCATATAATCTAAAATGAACACTTTTCATTGGTTGAGAACTCTTGTTTTTCCCAAATGATGAAAATCCCTCCTTCTTTCCTCACTCTGACTTTCATCATTGTGAGAGAAAGACCCTTTGTGATCACTGAGCAATGGCTTCTTTAGTAGCTTCAGCTGGTGCTTCCCCACCACCTCCACCACATCCGAGGAAGAGTGGACCACCTGCTCAAGTTATAATTCAACAAGAAGAGGAAGAAGAGGAACAGGACGACGAGCACGAAGAGAGGCAGTTTTTGCCTGAGGAGCCCAGGACGTCTCACCGGAAAGAAAACTTCATTTGGCAATTTTTTAAAATTCCCAAAGGTCAGAAAAAAGTAAATGCAAGATACGTAACTTGCCTTATATGTCAAGATAGACTGTCCAGAGGGACCGAGAAAAAATACAGTTTCGGAAACTACACAATGCATCGCCATATGACTAGGTGGCATCCTAACAACTACAGTGCTGCACAGTTTCGGAACGACCTAGATAATCTCCCTATTATGGCCAGAAGATCTGTTGTACCGGAAGTAACGGGACCAGAGGGCAGGGAGATAGTGCCAAATATACAAATGAGATTTGGTGAAGTAAAACACGTGTGCGTACATTGCGATGGATTCATTTGCTACGGAGAAAGAAGCATCACTCTGATCAACAGAGCTATTGACTATCATATGCAAGTTTGTACGAAACGCCCAAAATAATAAATACTTTTTTTTTGTTTTGTTGCTCCTGTTGAGCCCTTTACAATGAATCGTTTTCATTGCCCCCTCCAAGAAAAACCCCAAAAAATATAAAACTGTTCAGAAAAATTCAAAAAAAGTAAAAAAATGTTCAGAAAAATAATTTAAAAAATATAAAACAACAAAAACAATTAAAAAAAAGTTCTTTTCAGAACTACCTCCCCGTTATTAAAAAATTGGTACAATATTTGGAACTGTGCCAACCTCTATTTCTCTTAGTTCGCTTCCCAGTTCGCTTGCCGGTACGCGAACCGGAAGTGAACCAAAAACAGTAAGTATAAGGGAAGGAAACAGACACTTATGTTAAAAGAAAGACAGCTATAGGGGAGTAAACTAGAGATACTATTACCCGTAATCCACTGCTGATGATGTCACATATTACATCATTCATGACATGCTCAGTGACATCATCAGCAGAGGATTGCGGGTTTTTTGGCAACGTGCCTTATCCACGGTTTAATACGCTGCCTTTTGCTTTATATAAGTTTTCAAATTGTATGAAATATATACCAATAGGTCGTTATGAACCTTTAGGTAGTGCTTTTCTTCATGAGGTCTGGTCGCTTCCATACACATACAGATGTTTCAAAGATGATCAAGAAGTTTATCTGAATGGAGAGGAATGCACTGAGACGCCAGATCATTCACTAATGTGTAGGCACATACAGTTACACGGTTCATGCAACAAACACCGACCAAATATGGCTTGCGTGTTGCAAGGCACGCCAGTTCCTGCTATCATCCCCACGTTCAAGTTGTTGGAAAATGGTAGTTATTTGATGCTCAATAATGAAGATTGTTCTGGGTTAATTAAAAGTATTCCTTTTATCGTAACAGTAAGTGAACGGGTTATTTGCTGCAGAAATGTTCTATTTCCTCCCACACATGAACATAGGAAGTTTTCAATCTCGCCACAAATACCAACCTTGGGAGCAGATTTCAACGGCATGGCAAGAATAAGAGCTCTTTTGTCTCAGAGAGAGGTGGCCTTGAGTTCGGCCCGTGAAACTTTCGTGCTTCACATAGCGAACACCCGTACAGAGGTGCAGACCCTTTTAAATACTGATTCGCCTTTGCATTTCAGCGACATGGTTCGGACTATCTTTAACGCATCCTCCACAAAGGCCCTGGCGCACTTTTTTAAAGTTGTTACCAGTGGTCTCGTGACTTCATTTGAGAAAATCTTTGGAGTCATCCCTGCTTTCTTTCATTCTATTTTTTCCACTCTGCTTCGTGGATTGCCATTTTTACTTGCATTACCAGCGGACGCTCTTGTGCTTTTTTACATTTTTAAATATGGATGTCCCTCCTGTGCAACCTCCCGCCCTGCAGCTGCTGACACTGTTCCGCAATCGCATGCTAGAATATTATGGCACAATGCCGTTGGCGATATTAAGCACGGCATATGGATTATCTTTTCGATTCTCCTACTTCACCTGTGTCCAGCCTGTATTTCACTGCCTGACCTGTGATTTCGATTGGGCCATTGATTTGTGTCTCTGCGGACCGGTTTCTCCTGACGTCGACTTTAATCCGCTGATGACTCCTATCATTACTCACGAGTTGGTTTGTCCTGGCGAAAGGATTATGGCTGTGGCATTGATGCATGGACTAATTGGTCCCTGGAATTTACTGGCGGCAACACAGTCTTTCTTGGAACAGAGCTTTCTTGAAAACCCACCGAGCTGTCCTCTGATGGTGATAGAGGATCCGGTGCTGGGAGAGCACGTATGTTCTTTTCCGCTTTTAAATTGGATGGCTGAACTCTTTTCGGATGAAGACGGTGACTTCCTATTGGAGGCTGTTGCAGCTTATTTTGCATACACAGTTATGTCATAGACCTTTTTCATTTTTGATATGCTGAGTACTAGCATTTCATTGACAATTCATTGACTTATTTGTCAAGTTTTTATTATTTAGCTTGCCTATTGGCTTAAGACTCGATAAAGTACTTGGCTGTTTTATTTTTCTTTAGCATTAAATTTTCCTAGTTTTTAATATTTTACCTTGCGGACCGTCCACATATAAAGTTGCAATCTGCTCTCATGAGATGGCACTTCTATTATCTTATTCAGTTCGTTTCCGGATCATGGGGAGGTGTCATCTAGGTCCTGGATATCTTTACACCGTGTTAAGTTAGCATGGGCTCATTACCGGTTTAAACGCCATTTTTCCTTTTTTGCAACTTCTGCACACGACACTTAGTTGTTGCTTTAGCTTTCAACCTAATAGTTCATCGTGATTTACATGAGAATAATATGTTATTGCTCTACTATCTGCTTTACTTGTTAAACTATATCTGTACAGCGAGTGCTGAAGTTTCAAGAACAACACGATACAGAATTGTTATGAGGTCTGATCTCCACAACTTCATACTCATAACATAAGTGCAGCTTCTGCCAATTCTGGGCATGATTATGTATCAAAGAGGGTTTTGGCAAAAGCACAGTAAGGCTGTGCCAGATACTAAATGAACAAAGAAATTGCCAGTACTGTGCAATTATTTGTATTTATTTGACCAGGTATTGAGCAGAAAAGTTTACTCAACCCAAAGACCACCAATTCAGTCTTGAGTCTTTATGAAAATAGATTTATTTTTTTATTTATTTTGACTTGTTTCTTTTTTTCTCATAAACGAAAAATATAACCAATCAAATTGAACAAGAAATTAATTCCAAAAAAGAGTGTTCGCAGAACGCTCAACATGTAAACAACAAACTTTTTAGGGACTTTTCTAAATGGTAACAAAAGCCAAAGACAACAGGGTGGAAACCCAAAACACAGTTCACCAATACAACATCAATGGCACATTTCGACAACAATTAGACAATAGACAATAGACAACATATAAAGGTAATAGGGCTAACTAAAGCCACTCTTTAGATTCTAACTATGCAAGGTACGGCCTATTGCAGAATTTCTGCTCAAATTTTAAGACAAGGCCTATACATCTAAATGAAAACGTGCCAAATTAGACATATCTTTTTGTATATACGACCACACACTGTGTTTATATTTTCGATATTTTGAAATAAAGGTTGGTCGCAAAAACAGAATGTATCAAAATCAATGAGGAGAGAGGGTCAATTAATGAAGGAAGGGGGTCGACGCGTTTCGAATCTCTACTTAAGTTGAGAGATTCTCTTCAGGACCGACAGACATAATCTGAAAAACATAAATAAACATACACTCAGTCAAAACCACACATGAGGGACCTTCAACTCGCATCCTGATCAGCGCAATTTGTATCATACCTGTATATGCTTGGTGCAACTATTCAAGTCCTAAAATCAGAAAGAAAAGAGCCATTCTTGGTAATTGCAATACTTATTAAAGGAGGGATTCAGGCAATGAGGGCACAACGTTTGCGAAGTCTAAGCAACTTACATTGTTGATGTTTTGCGACGGTCAAAAAATATGTTTGACGGACCAATGGGGAGTTTCACCCGTTTTGGCTGCTTGCTTGACTGGCAACTCCTAAAAGTAACAAACGAGTTCGTGAATGACAAGGCGTGTGGAACGCCAGACCAATACTTAACGTTTCAACACTAAAGACGGTCCAATATGCTTGTGATTTAAAAACGGATGGTTTGTCAACAAGTGTGCCTGGGAATACTCGTGCGGGTGGGAGAGTTTTCCATGTTTATAAAACAACTTGGACATCGGGCGGAGCATACAAGAACTGAAAAAAACGTCAATCTTCAATCTTTCAAATAAACTGCTCACTGCAAGCGAGATTAGTGCGCTTCAAAAAGGCCTCACTTTTGTACCATCCAAAGCTACCGATTTCGTAAGACTCAAATTAGAGTTTATTGAATTTTGTCGTAAAATACGTTTAATTGTCTTCTTTGCAGGCAAAGAAATGGGTCCACAAACAGAGACCACTGGATTAAGGAAGAAATCCAATTTCACTCCACCCGTTCATAAATTACCCAAAGAGGTGTTGTACTTCGAAAAAACAGTGTTATCCGCTATTGCCTCTCATGAGAAAAGGAATAAGGGATTTGTTTCACCAAATTTATCTCGTGAAGAAAAACAAGCGTTGCTCTCAATTAAAAATGACGCTAGCATTATAGTAAAATGTAGAGTGTATGTTTATTTATGTTTTTCAGATTATGTCTGTCGGTCCTGAAGAGAATCTCTCAACTTAAGTAGAGATTCGAAACGCGTCGACCCCCTTCCTTCATTAATTGACCCTCTCTCCTCATTGATTTTGATACATTCTGTTTTTGCGACCAACCTTTATTTCAAAATATCGAAAATATAAACACAGTGTGTGGTCGTATATACAAAAAGATATGTCTAATTTGGCACGTTTTCATTTAGATGTATAGGCCTTGTCTTAAAATTTGAGCAGAAATTCTGCAATAGGCCGTACCTTGCATAGTTAGAATCTAAAGAGTGGCTTTAGTTAGCCCTATTACCTTTATATGTTGTCTATTGTCTATTGTCTAATTGTTGTCGAAATGTGCCATTGATGTTGTATTGGTGAACTGTGTTTTGGGTTTCCACCCTGTTGTCTTTGGCTTTTGTTACCATTTAGAAAAGTCCCTAAAAAGTTTGTTGTTTACATGTTGAGCGTTCTGCGAACACTCTTTTTTGGAATTAATTTCTTGTTCAATTTGATTGGTTATATTTTTTGTTTATGAGAAAAAAAGAAACAAGTCAAAATAAATAAAAAAATAAATCTATTTTCATAAAGACTCAAGACTGAATTGGTGGTCTTTGGGTTGAGTAAACTTTTCTGCTCAATACCTGGTCAAATAAATACAAATAATTGCACAGTACTGGCAAATTCTGGGCATGAGGCGGGTTTTATATTGTTTTGCCGAACACACATACACAACACTTGATGCGGTTCACATGAAGAGAGAGCTGGTGTATGCTGATGTGATTCCTTCAAATCTAAGACACTAAAGTATGGGCACGCCCTAAACCAACACAAAGAGACCTTCTTAGCAAATAATATAATATGTGTATTAGGGAGGGTGAGATATAAGCAGCCGCGGGCCGTGGAGGGAGTTACGATGGGGCAGGGAGGCGGGGAGGGGGAGGGGCAGGGTGGAGCCCTCTCCACCCTGCCCCTCCCCCTCCCCGCCTCCCTGCCCCACCGTAACTCCCTCCACGGCCCGTGGCTGCTTATAAGTGTTGATAACTCTTATTCATTTACAGCATGTTAACATACTGTCACCATTCGCTTTTTATGTACTAGTAACTATGCTGGTAATTTTGCTACTGATAATATGTGTACTTGTATTATCTAAGATACTACGCCTGAGAAGACGGCATTAGTAAATAAACATTTCAAATACACATGTGTTCTTCTTAACTCCATGTTCTGGTTTCTAAGAAATATATAACGACCGACTGTTCATGAGTTCCACGTATCCTGAGGTACTATAAGTTCATATTCTGGATTGTCTAAACATTGAGAGTTTGTTATATCCAATGTGACACTGTACCTAGCTTGCTAAGGGGTTTTTGAGTACTAAGGTGAGTTTTGGGGCACCCTAATTCGCCGAGGTTCCAATCCTCTGTCCACAGTTCTGTGTGAGAACAGAAACCCTGCGACAGGGGCACCCCCGACCCTTCCTGGAGCTTCATCACACTTGCGATACAACTCCAGCAATGCGCCACCTTTACGGCACAGTTACATCACGCATCTGTGCTGTTTTTGCCCCATGATGCGCCGCATTGTAAATGCAGCACACCATAGGTGACGGAACAGCGGCACAGAATGACTAACACATCCCTGGTGATGCGCCAGTCATCATAAATCTATCCCTATGCTTCTTATCTTGTTCGAGATGAACCGCCATATGTATCATCAAAGTTTTTTGCATTTCCTAAATAGCGAACTTTAAGGAATAAATAGCGATTCTTTACCATTCCTAGTTTGCGATTAGCTATTTGCTAATTACAAATTACCCATTCATTTCCTTCATTTCCAAAGGGCGGTTGGACTCACTTTTAGCTCGAACGGCTGAATGGATTTCCACGAAACTTGGCAAAATTGTAGGGACTGGTAGCCCGATGTGCCTTTGCTATGTCTCAAGATATATGCTCCAGTGGTTTTTACGAAAATTAACTTTGAAAAATATATATTGGGCTACATTGGCCTATATATATGTTGGAGCCCAAATGTAGCCCAATGAAGCCCAATGAAGCCCAATGAAGCCCAATGTAGCCCAATGTAGCCCAAAGATGGCCGCCAGAGACAAAAAAAACAAATGTAGCCCAAATATCAGCCAGATGTAGCCCAACTATAGCCCAGTGACAGAATGACCAATCAGCTTCGCAAACCTCCGTTACGCGAAGCGGAGCGCTGTTACAGATATATATCTTTTTTTGAACGTTAATTTCTCAAAATCCACTAGAGCACATATATTGAGACCTAGCAAAGGCACATCGGGCTACCAGTCCCTAATATTTTACCAAGTTTCGTGCAAATCCATTCAGCCGTTCGATTATTATTATTATTATTTTTTTTTGCCCCGCGGGGCCCTTTTAAAACCTCCACATCAAACCTAGGGGGTCAGCGAGGATCTACTATTCCCCCTTATGGTCATTTGCCCCTTCGCTTTGGCCTCCTCTTGTCTCTCGATCCTACCGAGAGACAAGATGGCGGCCGCTACGGACTGTTTGGAATGTTGACAGACGCCGGAGAACCAATCAGCTTCGCTTCACAAAGTTCCGTTGCGCGAAAAGTACGCGTCCTGGAGCGCTGCCCGGTCCGCTGTTACAGATATATATCTTTTTTTAAACGTTAATTTCTCAAAATCCACTGTAGCACATATATTGAGACCTACAAAAGGCACATCGGGCTACCAGTCCCTACAATTTTGCCAAGTTTCGTGCAAATCCATTCAGCCGTTCGGGCTAAAAGTGAGGCCAACCGCCCTATGGAAAACTCAATGTTAAAAACACGTTTTGGGACCCCCCTTTTTTCTCGGCCCCCCCTTGACGAACCCCCCCCAAATTTTCAAGGGCTGCTCAGAAACAAAATGTGCCATTTTCCTGAAAATTTCAGCCAATTGCGTCCACAATCTCCAAAGTTATTAGACATAGAATTTTCAAAAATCCCATAGAGAAAAAATCCTAACTATATATACCTACTGGCGACCGCCAGTAGGTAATATATATATATATATATATATATATATATATATATATATATATATATATATATATATATATATATATATATATATATATATATATAGAGAGAAAGCCAAACTGCCGTCCCGGGTCCCCAGGCAGAACAGAAGACTCCACGATTCCAATCTGAGGCAAGAGATCATTTATTAAGCAGCGCTTAACAGAAGTGAAAACTGACGCGTTTCAGGCGGATGCCCTTGATCACAGTCAATTGTTAACCCCTCAAGCCTGAACTTTTAAATTGCTTGTGCATACCATGTGACACTCTTAGACACTGAAGACATACTATAATTACGTGTTTGATGGCATGAGTTCGGGATGAGGGGAAAAAAGACACATATTAATAACGTGACTTAGCGTCCCTAACACCAATAAATATCTGAGTAAATTCATGTAAATGTGTAGTAAAATTCTGTCTGCATAAATGCTCAAAGACACATATTTACAAATATTTAGAAGGGCGAAGAAATTATCATATCTGTACAAATACTTAATGAATAATTTGATTAAAATATAGCAGCCTATATCATATCTACATACTGAACTCTACACAAAATTTTAATAATATTTAAATATGGAACACAATCATTATATACACACAAATATATGTCACTTATGTCTATACACTGTGTCACTGCATGTTATTTCTCTGAACATACGTTCTAGAAACTTTATCATGTATGTGTTTGGTAGAGATACTATAATCAGTGTAAACCAAATTAATACTCAATAAATATTATACAAATATACAAAAAACATCCTTCACCCTATATACATTCTTGTGGGGACATCATATATATCGATGGCAACCCCACCTAGGTGCACAGATTGAGGGGACATCAAAAATACGATGGCAGCCCCTTATTTCCCAAACCTATTTCCTACGTCTAATAGTAAATATTCCAAAAATGGATTGTGTGCCCAACATCTAGTGAGTAAACTGAACTAAAGCAAATAAGCTGATTAATTCGTTAAATAATGTTTCATTTTTAATGTTTTTTTTATAACCTTACCTGAAAGCAATGATGGTAGGTTTAATTTTAGGTTCCAAGCATGAAATATATAAATGGGGTGAAATGAGGAAAAGAGAAAGAATAAACAGAAAAAGGGGTACAAAGTGATTAAATTTAAATTTACTAAGTGAATCAGTATGTTGACAAAAGATGGGAGGCGAACTGTAACTTGAGCCGGTAGACACATAATTATGGGATTCCAACCAGATGTTAGATCAAGGCTACTGCATACAGAATGCAGGATCTTATAAAAAGTGATATAGGTCCTCAGTGGTATTAAGACCATTTGGGACCTTAGTGTCGAGCTCTAATATTATTCTCGATTCCAGTTGGCGGAGCAACTTGTCTCTGTCCCCTCCTCTACGGGGTCGGGGTACAGAGGTCAAAACATAGTAGCTAAGACATTCCAGATTGTTACCGTGCACATTTTTGAAATGTCTAGCCACTGGATAGGCATTATCATTGTTCACAATTGTTCGGAGATGCTGCAAAATCCTGACATGTACCGCGAGCCGAGTACTCCCAACGTACCTCAGGCCGCAAGTACACGTCAGGACATATACAGCAAACTCTGTTCTGCAATTGAAGTAGCCCTTAATCTGGACAGGTGTGGGACTTAATGGTGTCATGTAGGTGCTAGTATTTGCACCAAACTTACAAGCCCGACAACTAGAGCATTTAAAAAATCCTCGACGCGGCGGGAACCAGGGTTTCTGTTTGAGGATTTCAGGAAATGCATTAGTGACATGATTGCGGAGAGTAGGCCCTCTCCTGAAAGTGATTCTAGGATTGTCAGGAAGTTCAGGTGAGATAACATTATCTGTTTGTAAAATTGGCCAGCTCTTCGTAAGGATTGATCTAATTTTCCTATTCTGGCAGCTGTATGGTGTAATAAATCTCAACTCTGATTTTTATATATATATATATATATATATATATATATCAAAACAAAACCCTTTCAGGCATAGAGTGAGGCATAAATTATGCAAAAAAGGAGAGAACTCTGGGTAGTTCTCCAGCTTAGGTGGAAAGCAGCTCCTGTTAGAGCACTCTCAACACCAGCGACACTCTAGATCTGCTCACCTCAAATGTCTGTTTTTCTCTTAAAGTTTTTAAGCATAGGATTAGCACAGTGCCATCCACGCCGAGATAGAAAATGACAAAGTATTTTGCCATTTCTACAGCAAAGTCTTTAAGCATAGGACTAGCACAGTGCTGTCCTTGCTGAGCTGTAAAATGACAAAAGCCATTTATCACTCCAGGCACAGTATTACAGATTTGAATTGTAAAATACCAACTCAAGTCAACCTGAAATGAGTAAAAGCAACCCCTGACACAGTGTTTTGCTATAATTAGACCTCTTCAGAGAGGTATAGCTTTGCCCAGACACATGGGAGCACCCAGTATAAGTCAAAACAAAACCCTTTCAGGCATAGAGTGACGCATAAATTATGTGTAATTTATATGCGTAATAGTAAGTAAGTAAGTAAGTAAGTAAGTAAGTAATCTTTATTCAGCATAGTTACTTAAAACCATTGCAATGTAAAAATGAATTAAGAACAGTAAGGATAAAACAACAGTTTTAAAAGACTCCGAGTTTAAAATTTAAAATGTTCACATTTCCTAATGACCGATGTGCTTGTATTTGGACTTAATATTTGTTAGTTAATACTCAGTGTCCTCATAAGCACGTGAATCGGTGAAACAATCAGCGAAGTGATGTCAGGTCAGCTGAATCGGGCAGTTATCGGTTGGGTTTTTTGGCATCTTTTTTTCAACTGCCTTCAAAAATTTTACAAAGCTGCAGTTCAAGCCAGGGTCGTTAGGATGAAAACATGCAAGGACCGCCGCCCTTCGAGTGCGGATCCCTTGCCGATTGAAGTGGTGTTTTAGCCAACGTTTCCGTTCTTCCTGTAGTTTTCCACAAGAGCATATTAAGTGAAGCATGTCCTCTTGTGCCAAACCGCATAGCCGACAGAGGGGGTCAGCTTTGATTTTGAGCCAGCGTGGGAGATTTTGAGTACAAGGTAGCAGGCCCAACCTGTGCCTTAGAAAGCACATCTTGACACTTTTGGAGTAACCCTCGGCCAGATAGCGCTGTTGTGCTTTAGTTGTGTACGAGTTCAGAGTCAACCAGCCATGTGTTCTCTTCGAGAGGGTTTCCTTGTCTTGCAACCATGATTGTAATTTGATAGATTTTTTTACCAGTTTTTTGAAATTTGTATGGCTTGTTGGAGTATTCCAGAGCTGTTCTAGACCTGTACTCGTCAGGCTACCCACGAGGTACTTAGCTGCTTCTGAGGAAGGATGCTGTTCTAACTCCTTCCACAGGTGTTCATTCAGGGTTCCTTGTTTTGATTTCCTCACTTTATCCCAGGCTATCACGTAGGCTCCCTTTCTTGCTAGGAGCTGTTGGTCGATGCCGAATTCGAGCCTGATTTGAGCAGGTGAGGTTTGCTTGGGAAGACTGAAAATAATTCTGTAAGCTGCTGTTATAGTATTGTCAAGGATCTTTGCATCCCTTCCTCTGAGTGCCTCACTCCCGTAAGTAATTGTTGGAAGAAGTTTAGCACGAATTACTTGCGTCAGGGGTAAAAGGGATGGGCCGGAGAGTTTGTGATTTAGCGCCTTCAGCGAAATCGCTAACGATAGACCTTTCCCTCGTATGCTTGTTCTCTGAACCGAGAACCGCCCACCATTGTCGATCTTCACTCCTAGATATTTGTATGTTGTGGTTTCTTCGATTCTTGTCGTGTTCCAATACCATGATGTTGGTTTCCTTTTTTTCCTGCTGATGGTCATTGTTTGGGTTTTCCCCAGATTTATGATAAGATCGTTCTTACTTGAGTACCTTTGTGTTGCGTCTAAAAGATGTTGAAGTCCTACCTTCGTGTGGCTTATTAAGACGATATCGTCTGCATATAGTAGACAAGGTAGCTGGAGCCCACCTAATTTAGGGGCGTGAGAATTGCAGTCATTTAGTGTTGGCACAAGGTCGCTTAGGAATAGGTTGAACAGCATGGGGGCCAGGACGCAGCCTTGCTTTAGGCCCTTGTTGGTCTGTATGGGTCTTGACAAGGCGGATCCGTCCCCTATTTTTATCCGTACCCAGGTCTCTGTGTGCAGATTGATGAGCAGGTCCAACAGGGGTCTCGAGATCCCCCAGTCGTTCAATTTAGACCATAAAAGCTTCCGATTTACGTTATCGAAAGCAGCCTTGTAGTCGATGAAGCAGAAATGAATGGGCATTTTGTTAAATTCTGCTTTGTCTATGAGCATGCTCATGCTCAGGATGTTCGTCGTCGTGCCCACTGACTTAGCAAAGCCTGTCTGATTGGCAGGGATTAAGGTTCTCTCTGTGGCCCAGGCTATCAGCTCTTCGAGTAGGATACCTGCAAAGTATTTTGCCTCGTTATCAATTAATGCGACCAGTCGGTAGTTATGTGGGGAAGCCTTATCTCCTGCCTTATGGATTGGGGAGATGATAGAGCCCCTCCAGGACCTTGGAATAGTGTTGAATTCTCGTATTTCTAGAAAGAGGGGTTCCAGGGCTGCTGCCCAGCCTGGCACGTCTTGTTTATAGAGAATAGGAGGTATGCCATTTGGCCCTGGCGCTCCCTCCCTTCTTCCTTTTTTGATTTGGCGCTGGATGCTGCTTTGTAAGTTCGGCAAGTTCACAGTGTCATTTGGAGTGAAGCAATCTGCAGGCCTTGTATCAATAATTGATGTATGATTTTTGTAAATGACAGGCTCGTAATGTTGGTTGTTCCCTTCAGTCTGACTAAAATGGGTGCCGAGAAAGCTTGCCCAGATTTCCTCTGAGATGTTTGAAGAAACCCCGTGGTGAGCGGGTCTTATGAATGCATTTATTGACTTCCAAAATTTTGCTCCATCGTTCCGTTTGATATCGGAGTGAAGTCTCGCCCATAAATTGTCCTCAGCTGATTTATTTGCTTCCCATTTTAGTTTTTTTGTGTTAATTTTAGTTCTCGTAGATGGTTTTGCTTTACGTTATCCATGGTTTTCCGTTGCAATTCTCTCATTGTGCGATAGATTAGAGTCTTTATGTCTTTAATTTTCCCTTGGTCTTTTCGAGAGAGTTTGCAAAAACTTGCGTCCCCCAATTGTGACTGAAACTTGGGTCTTGTAGCATACATAGACATGGTACTTGTAAAATGTTCCCATTTTGTTATTTCACTATCCCCAGAGCGACCCTCGAAGTGCTGTTTTGCCCTTGCCACCATCGTTCCATCTATTGCTGATGAATATTTGATTTTTTTTAAATTGATGGTTTGGGTTGACTCTATAGGCTCTTTTGATCGCACAAAGTTCGGCTTTATGATCTTGATGATAATTTCTTGGGGACAGTGATCACTTTCCCCGCTACAGCCAATCCGGTATGATTTTAAGAACTGAAAGAGAGGAAATGATATAAAAGTATAGTCTAGAATGCTACTTGTTTTTATTGAGTGAAAGGTTGCGACTGGGGGATTATCTCCAGAGGTCCTTCCGTTGAGGGCCCTAATGTTAAAATTTTCCAAATCTTCTAGTATCCTGTTACCTAGTTTGGTTTTTTTGGATAACAGTGAGATTGCTTGTGTTGGGATGTCCCAAATTGCGTTTTGTATTAGATGTTCGTCTTCCTGCGTCTCGCCCATGAGGTTAAGGTTAAAGTCCCCGGTAAGAACAACATGTGGGGTAGGTCTTTCCCTTATATGTGTCTCCATAAAGATACAGAGATCTTTAGTTGCTTTCCCTTTCCTTCTTGGATTGATGTAGGCATTTATTAGAAGGAAATCGGTTTCAATAAGGCCTTGTTTAAGTTGTGGCAAGCGGATTTTTACAGCCAGGGTGCCTGTAGAGGATGGTCCATCTTCTATTGCTGTCAGTACGCTTGTAACCAGTATATAGGTCACTAGGCCGCCTTTAGAATGCCCATATTTAGCCGTCCTACTTGCAGCTGCAAAAAAACGTAAGTAGCCATGGATGTTGGGGGGGTCTGCGAGCCATGTCTCTTGGAGTGCCACTATATCAAATTTTCTGATGTAATTCATGAAATCTGGATCGGGTATTTTGGAAGCCAGGCCATTGATGTTCCATGAGCATATTTTTAATGAGCCGTATATGTCTTCCTTTGGCTTGTGGCCAATTTGTCATTCATTGTTATTTAGTGTTCTGGCGATCCATTCTGAGTCAAACATTTGTGTGTGTTCAACTGCAGTGGCTCCGATGCTATTAATGTGCAGATCAGTTTTGTTGCTCCCAGGTCCTACCGCTCCTCTGAGGACCGAGTTTTTTTGAGTTTTCATGGTAGCTGGAACTGCCGCTATTTCCACCGGGACAAGAATGTCAGGGTACCTTGGTTTGACATAAGGTTCTATTGTGATCCCCCAGTTTCCAAAGATATCAGCTTCCGCAATTATTTTTTGTGAAATTGCCAGGGTTCTCCAGGTTGTTTTTGTTTTTTCTTTGCCTGTAGCCTCATCGGCTACAAATTCGATGGATTCCAGGTCAGAGCTTTTTAATTCTTTCAAGGATGGAATATGGGATAGCAGCCTTAAGATGTTGCCTCTGTTGAGAGTATCGTGTCTTCCTTGCGATATATAGTCCGGGTTAAACCAGACAACGCCTGTTGAGTTTTTTCGTTCTCCTCCTATTACACTCTTTGTTATTGGTTGACTAGGTCCCATAACTTCTACTCGTCGTGTTGAGGTTGTTCCCAATTGGCTGGCGGTGGGTACATTAACTCTTAACCGTCGGCTGGGTATATGTTCAATCGGTGGGACCGGTTCAGCATGTGATCGATCGTCTGACCTTTGCTTGACCTCTACTAGTCGTGCTGCAGTGGTTTTGACGTCATTTGTGCTGCTTGTAGTTATTCTTAGTTCTTGGCCAGAGATATGATGGTTCCTTATTGCTGACCCGTCTAGATGGAGAGTTTCACAAGATCTAGAGATGTTGCACGTGGGGCGCGATGTCCCCATGATAGCTGAGTCCGCTTCTCTTTTTGTAGTTAGTGCACCTTCCAAAGTCATAGCTGGAAAACTTTCTAGCAGCTGATTGCCTGTCTCAGCAATAGCCAGTCCTCGGTTGATCCCGAACTGAGTTCCCTTAATAGCGCCTTGATTTTTTATTAGCTGACAAGCCGAGCTAGGCTGCATACTGCTTGTTTGTGCTTGTTTTGCACAGAAGGCAGGAGTAATATTGCTAGTTTCATCGAATTGGAGGCATGAGTTTTGTGTTCCTATTCCCGGTTCTTTTTGAGTGCAGATGCTATGTAGATCCGGATTTGTTTTTGTTTTGCTCTTGCCCCCCAGCCCTTTGGTGATTGTTGCCATGGCCGGGGGCTCAGGTGTGGTAATGGCTTCATCAGATTCTGGTGGGTACGTGACGCCCTCAGGGTGTGCTATACTTTGTTCCCTGTTCGGTATGCTCCCAAAAAGTTGTCGGAATCCGTTACGTTGCAAATCAATTTTATGTTTCCTGCCTTTGCGTTTTTTAGCTCGTCTTTGTTTGGCGTTCGTGTTTAAGTTTGTTGTTTCTTCCTCCTTACTATCGGGGAATTGAGGTTCTATATTTCCTACATCCCTGATCACTGGAGCTGGTGGTTTTTTGGGTGTGAGGGCCCTTGGAGTGGGGTTGGTTTGTCCCTTGCTCCCCAGCGCTTCTTTGGTCAGTGAATGATTTGTCCCCGCCACGACAGGGCTGATACAGGAGTTCCTTTGCCTGCACTTGGGTGTTCTTCTGAGTTCTGTACACAGATCGCTCATTATTGTTGGTAAACTCGCCAGCTTGTCGATTATGGGGCCGCATCCGCATCCTTCATTATAACACCCAGGTGCTTGGTCCGTCGGTGGTGATTTATTCTGAAGAAGCGTAGTAAGCGTGCCCAACTTCCCATCAATGGCCACCACGAATACAGCCAGTGTATCAAGTAGCGATAGTTGGATGTCCATTTTGTCGGATTGATAATTAAGGGCGTCTACCAGGAGTTGTGTTGTTTTAAGCAGACTGCTCCACGCGTTTCCCTGATTTGTTTGCTTCGAGGTATTGACCTGATTATCCTCAGACGATGGGCTTTTTTGGGCCACCTCTGGAGACCCCATGACCATTACTGGGTGATCCAATGAGGCATCATTTATGATAATCGGTAAGGACGTGTTCATGCTTGTTCCACTGCTGCTTTTGTTTTGGGTGTATGCTGCTACAAGGTCTTCCCACTCTTCCTTGCCCAGGTATGAGGATATTTCTATCACATCTAGGGGCGAGGTTGGTGGCCTATGTGAGGCTGTTGTATCCTTCCCTGGCCTCATCGTGCTGTTGTGATCAGTTGTACGTTCAGATTGTGTTAAAGCTGGATTCCCAAGAGTTGAGACGTTCTCTTCCCAAAACTCCTTTGCGTCTTTTTCACTTGCCCCGTTGTGGGTAATGGGGTCTTCGTTTGGTGCTTGAATTTGTGACGTGCAGTTCGCAATGCGATGGGGAGGTTTGTCGGCTTCGCTGCCCTTGCCAATTGCTGTCCACTCGCATAGTTTATTACTAGCTGTTTTACCGGAGTCTATAAGGCATTTGGGTAACGCGTGTGAAGGCCGGCTTATATTGTTGTCAATTGCTCTGTGCACTTGAATAAGGCTTTGTTCTAAAACGATTTTCGTACCAGGCATTGACCCTTTAGTTGTAGCAGCCATTGTGAAGTTGTTTTTATCGCCCTGAGGGGTTTATGTCACTTGTAGTGATTGTCTGGCTGTGGGGATAGGGCTACACTGACTTTTGTCGTTGGTTGCTGTACCTGTATTGTGCACAGACACCAACTGGCAAGTCTGGGAGGGATCGTTAGGTTCCTGGAGGTATGAAGATTCCATGGTGTTGGAGGGTAATATGTCCCCCTTGTCTTTTAGGAACTGAAATTTTGTAAAGATTTTTGGTTGGAGCATTGCAAGGTTAGATTTTGTTGTATTACTGCTCTTCTCTCTATTTGCCAGTTGTTCACTGCTCGCACAGATAGGATCAAGTTTGTCAATTGCTATGTCAATTGGTGAGCCTTCACTCTGAGTTAGTTGCCTGGATTTCCTTGTTTGATCTTCCCTTGCCCCCTCACCTACCTTCGGAGATCTTTTTCGTTTGTTTGACCGGTTGTTTGTCCTTCCTTTGCTAGTGGGGCATCCACGAACTCGCCCTGATCTCATGTCGCCTTGCCTTGCCCTGCAACCTGCGCTGACTCCACGCCAGCTCCTCAGCGTGCTCCCAAGCCCGTCTACCCCTCGCAGAAAGGGCGGCTGCCGTCAGGGAGGGTGAGGGTGAGGAGCGGTAACGAGGAGTAAGAAATTAGGAGAAAGATATTACCCAAACGTCAATAGGTGCAGGTTCTGGCTAGGGCAGGGTCAGGGACCGCGCAGGCTCTGCACCGCAACCTCCACTTTAGGTTGTTCTACAGTTCTAGGCCGGCCCCCTGTTCATCAATGCTCTAGCCCTTATCAGAGCTGACACAGCCCCTTTCCTGCTGGAGTCTCAAGCCCCTGTGGGAGAATGGGGGTGTTTTGCCACCCCAATGCACAATGCTTGGCCGTGAGGTGAGCTACTGGCTGTGGGTCAGGCAGGCGGGCGGGCGGGTGGGCGGGGGACAGCTGTATCAGCGACTTGATCACCCCCCTAAGCACCCTTGCTGGTTTCACTCACCATTGTGATGCTTGCTTTGCCACTTTGCCGCTTGCTGCTTCACAGTTCACAGTTCACAGTCCGTGCTGCTCAACCCAAGTACAGCCGCCACCTTTATCCTTCTCTTTACAATTATTATGACTTTTGAGCGTGCTGGTATAGCTGCGGTATGGCTGCGGCGGATTTGATGGCAGAATGAATTTTTTTTGCTTTTAGCAATCACGCCGATCAGCTAATGTTGCTGCTGCTGCCTGCTCAGGTGCTGGCTCTCCAGTAGTTGTTGCACCTCTTGCAGACAAGCAGGCAAACCACTCGCATGTCACTGTCTTTGTAAAATTGCAGGGTTTTGTCGCTCCCACTGTCCCAGCGCCTGGAGCGAGTTTTTGCAGAATGGGAGCTCTGCAGCGGCCCCCCCCCGCCGCTACCGGGCGGCTCCCGCTTTTCACCCGGCGCAGCTGCGAGCTACGAGCACCCGGGAGCTCCGGCTCCGGCTCTGATTCTGGCGTCCTCCGTCCTCCGTCCTCTGTCCTCCTGCACTCACTCTCCCCCCGCGCTTCAACACCTCACTACGCGGGGGGGGGGGGGGTCAGCGGGGTTCAACAGAAGCAGAATCCTGGCCGGTATAGCTGGCAGAGACGGTAGGGACGCTTTCCTCTCGCCCTCCTCTCACTCCTTGCTCTTCGATGCTCCGTGCTCCGTGCTCCGCTCTGCGCTCTACTGCTTCAGTCGGCCTCTGCGCTCTATATGCGTAATAGGATTACTTTGCAGTCAGCCCAGCAATGCGACAACCATTATTTTGAGGTCCCAGACAGACGGAACTATTGTCCTACACTTTGAAATCATTACAATCGGGAGAGACCTTAAGCCTACTTTGGACATATCGCCATACTTTTAGGTAGGTTAAAGCACCATCATTAATATGCCATCTTGGTGATGGATGATACATGGGTACTGCGCTCTTGTTTATTATGGCAGTCTAACAAACATTGCTCCCGATGTTTTGTGAATTGAACATGACTAGTATACAGACACTGGGCAAATGTGCGATACAAATTGCTTTATGGTGTTTTAAAGACTTACAGTTGGAATAATCACGACTCACCTCAGAACGTTTTGCCCTTCACTTTTTATACATATATGTATTTTTTTTTTATTTGGTTAGGTGTACAGGTGGTGGGTACATTATTATCAAATGTTTCTTTCTTTCATGAGTAACAAATCAGTAGTAATATTGTAATAGAAGTGCAATATAATTTTTGCAGCCTTGCAAAAGTCCAGGTGGATGAATCACGTGTCAGCTGTGGCAGTGTCGGACAGCACCCTGTGGAAACCTGATGTTGGAGTAAAAAACGTTGTGGAATACCTTGATTTGTGTGGACTTGAATTGATAACGGACTACAAATGAGACTTAGCTTGTGACTGGAATTGTGTGTGCTTAAGTGCAATTTTTGCTTTGGAAAAGCAGAGTGAAGGTCTGGAGCCATGTGGCCACAGGCAACTGTGCAGAGCCTACATCAAGGGCCTGTGCCCAGATCAAGCTCCATTATGGAAATGGCCTGTAGCAGATTAATTAGACAGGAAGGGGATGAAAAATTGCCTGGCATGGCCAGCCCCCACTGTGCATGGCCAAATGCAGTATGTAGTGGGATTTGGCTGCCCAGGGGGTTGGGAGCAGAACGTACCATAAGGTAGACCCTGAGTCCAATACCTGTTGATCATGCCTAAAGAATTTCATTGAGTAGTGGAGTTGAGCACTCAGGAGTATGTGTGCCCAAATAGCTGGACATAGGACCTGGCTACGCACAAGGTACTCCTGTTCTTGGTTAGCCGCCCAGGGGTTATGTGCAGTGCGTGGTCGCTTTATTGAAAGTGCAAAACCGAGTGTGGCATATTTACAGTAAAAAAAATAAAAAGTACATTTAAGGATAGGTTATAGTTTTTCCTGCTCATAATACTATAATCTTTCTTTGAAAAAATGCATATTAACACAAATGTACACATATAGGAGAATGTGGGTGGCTACATTCCACCCCATGTGTGCCCTGGAAGTCAGATTATAACTAATTTGATTAGTTATAATAGTTGAGAACAATGGCTGAAATGACTTGCTGTATTGCATTTGTTGCATTCCATTAAAAATCAAATACAAAAAAAATAGTGGTACTAGTAGTATACAAGGTGACTAAAGACCTCTTTCAGACTCCCTGAGTTTCACGTCACAAAACAGACGTTGCCAGATAAGTTACATGATAGGAGAGCTGCTTCTTAATAAAGTATGGAATTAAGTGCCCCTTTCTTTCATGTCTGTGCATATATATTTAGATGGACGCACTACACAGTTTCGTTTAGGTACACATACAAGGATGTCAGGATTCGACTTACCCTGATCTCTTCATTATGCAAACTGTAAACCTTTCGTGCATGATGTGTGCACAGGTAGCATTGGCAGGATCGGATTGGGATCACAATTTGGCTGACGAAAAAAGTGGCCCACATTTGCGGGGCATGGCCCACATTTGCAGGCGTGGCCCACATTCGCAGGCATGCTCTTTCATGAAACACACAAGGAATGTAAGTGGCAGTATATTGTTCTTGGGAAGGACACAGGGCCAAGATGACAATGTCCTACAAGCTGAGCATCTGAAAAACAGCCAGGTCCCTTACTATTACCAAATTATTCCCATCCCTCCAGCGCAGGAGACTCTGAAAATAGCGAGGCACCTTTCTATTAAAAAATTATTCCCCAGCCCTCCAGCGCAGGAGCACCTGAAAAACAGCAAGGCCCCTTTCTCTTAAAAAATTATTCCCCAGCCCTCCAGCGCAGGAGCACCTGAAAGACAGCGAGACCCCAGCTATTTGTAAATTACTCAGTCCTCCCCAGCTCTTCACTGCCTCAGGGCAATGGCATGGCAGGAGAGGGGCTAAAGCAAAAACACAGCTTGTAGGCCATCCGTGGGGGTAGGGGGGAGGCTAAGGTGAAGATGGTGCGAGTTCCCCACATTACACTAGCCCCCATAGTGAGACCCATTCTTCCTCACTAACTATGCCCTGAATGAGAAGGGCTGTGGGCGAGGACTAATGCAAGCACTGTTTCTGGGCTGCTTTGGGCCAAGGGGGGCCAAGGGGGGCTGAGGTGAAAATGGTTCACAGGCCTGAGTAATACCTGGCCCCCTGGGAGGCCGATTCTGGCACACAATCGCCCCTCCCCAGCCTCCCATCAGCATGATTGCTTGGCAGGGCAGGGGGTCGAGAGGCCACAGCTGATCATCGCTTTTCCGGTAAAGGGGGAAAAAACCGGCCCACAGAGTGCACTGAGAGACTGGCCCTTCGGCCCATGCCCGAGTGACCACAGTGCCAATCCGCCCCTGAGCATTGGTTCATTCCCCATTCTCAGCTGCATAGAGTAATGAGCCTGGAAGGCTCCACTTCCTGCCATGCAGCACAGCCAAATCTCAATTGCTAAAAGGCCTGATTTACACACGCGGTGGACGTGATGTGTGTATTGAGCGAAGCAATGGTCTGCAATTAACAGTTTTAAAATAGAGGTAGCATTAACACATGCAGTGACAGACTTAATCTGCCCTCCTCCACATGCTTCCACGCCCCCGACCACCATTCTTAGAAACTCTACTCATTAACCTCGTACTTCTTTTGGGGAAATTGAGAGAGCACGAGTTTGAAAAAAATGTATAAGTACGCCATATTTACAAGCACGTAGTTAGTTTAAACATGTTTTGCACACGAGTGTTTTATATTCAGGAGTGAAATATACAGAGTGTTTTATATTCAATAGCGAAATGTATAGAATGTTAAGTAGAGTAACCATAATTATAACAGTGTGAGATTAAATGTAGAAATGTTGGAGTATATGTGAAAACCTCATGTTCTCATGTTAAAAAGAGTCATGTCCGAATTAAATATAACTTTGAAAATCCAGTATTATGTGTAGGCCTTAGGGCAATTCACAGCAAACCTGAACGTGCTGCTAAATTAATGTGAGATAAAGTTGACATGGTTCTTTCAAAATGTACTACTGAACTTAGGGTTAAAAGTATATGCTTTATAGATGTGTTATTTTAGAAACGTATGCTAGTTAAGAATGTTTGCTGTTTAAATCAAGTTAACGTTTTAAGAGTGCAGGGACCTGCTGCATGTAAATCAAGTAGGCCAGAGGAGATAATGTCATGTCGTGTAAATCGTCATGTGCTCGTTAGAGGAGAGGTCGTGAGGTGTCCAGCATGGAGCTTTGAGAGTGTTTTATGACCAAAGATATGGTGGAGTCTGGAATTTGAGGCCCACTGCAGGATGAGTTGTATGCAGGTGCAAGGGTCCTAATCAGCTCGAATGAAAGGGACTTTGTTCAGTGGCGCCTTGCGCAGGCCTGTAGGAGTTTCCAGGAATTTCAGGGGGTATCAGCGCACGGAAGAAGAAGCCTGGGAACCAAGGTCAACTATAACGAGGGTCTTCAAGAGTACCATCATGGAGTTTGCCGCGCAAAGATGCACCACGTGAGGGGCGTCCCAAGGGGCGTTTCTATTGAAAATGTGATTTGGTATTAGGGAAAGGGACCCGGGAGGAGAGCAGAGCAGATGATTTTGGGAGCCTAAGGAAGCGGATGGGTAGGCAGATAGGCTGATCAGGAGAGACCCATTATCAGAGAAGAGACAAAGAGAAGTGCGTGATCTTCTTAGGAAGTCACCACGGCTGACACCTAGAGGGTTAAGATCTTGCTAAGTAGGGATGTCATTTAGTGTAGTGTAGGGACAGACTAACCTTAATTTTTCTTTTCTGTAATGACTTTGAGGTTGCAACTTGTATCCATTTTAGCAACCCTGATGGTTTTCGAGCTTGTACTTATTATTTTGTTCTTCAGACTCAGACTATTCAAAAAGTTCATGTTCATAGTGATACCGATTTACCTTCTTAATCTCATTTTGAGAAGTTTGTATCTTCAGTTATCTTTGACTTTATATTAAATCTTTAAAACTTAATTTTGGTCAGTGGTCATTTAGAGTGGTGTAAGTTCTTAAATTGATTGCTTTATTGCGAGATTACCTTTTACTCAAGACAGGTACCAACGATTCAGTCGACAGGAAATGGGATTTGGTAAGATAATTAGTAACCAGTAATCCCGCGTTAGCAGTTGGTAGCAGAGTGAGGATGGTTATCTTCTTGAGGAAGGTAATCTAGAGAGGTTAGTTTACCCCAAGGCCCGAGACGCCGAGAGACGAGCAGCGGAAGAATCGTGTGCCGAAAGGTGCAGACGGTGCGAGAAAAGCAGCAGTATCGGAGAGTGAGTATAAAAAGGGTCATGCGTGAACAGATTGCGGTTTTGTGTTGTATTTGTATTGTAATGTCTTGCGGAGTTGAATGCCTGTAGTGTGAATGAGAGACGGTTGTGAGCGCGCGCAACCTGGTAAACTGGTAACCTGGTAAACGGGTGAACTGGTGAAATCTTAAGTTCAGGCCAGAGCTTAAGTGGTTTTGGGTGTATCGAACATCCAGGGTAGTTGTCGACCATAGTACGGAGGTCACGAGGTACCATTGACCGCCGTGGATCCAAGATAGGGGGAGTGTAAGAGTGAGTGTATGAGTAACGGACGCTGGTCGAAAGTTACTGTGTGTGATTAACCTATCGGAGAAGGCGATTGTCTGGAAGTAATCGGAAAGACATTTCGCCAAGTTAGGGTGACAACTACAGAAAGACTGTGGGCGTACAGTCAAAGAAAGGTGATCGCTTGGACGGAAGTAATCATTTTTCAGAGTATGAATGGGATGCGTGCATGACCGAGGAGACGAGCTGAGAAAGGAGGGGAACTGCTGCGAAGGGGGACGGGTGACGTCGGCTAGAGCCGCGCTGTGATTGAGCGGTTGGTGTGACGTTAGCTAGAGCCGCGCTCTGGTTGGGCGGCTAGAGTGACGTCGGAGGAAAGTCGCGTACGGATAGGCCAGTTAGTGAGGACAGCGCTGAGATTGGTGGAGTGTCATCAGGAAGTAAACAAACGCGGAGAAAAGAGAAATCATGAAGTGTTTTAAGTGTTTGAAAGGGATTTTTAAACGTAAACGAAGTGAACATTATTACGGGGAGGAGGCTCCCCCAGAGGGTACGCCAGCTCATTATATGGCAACGAATGTTGGGCTGCATACGATATTGTGGATTGGGGCTTGGAATAAGCTTACGGAAGGGAATGAGGAAATGCAGTTCCCGAAGTACGGGACGTTTAAATTAGAGGTGTTACATCGGCTGAAAGCAACCATGTCCTCATTGAAACCCTCGCCCAGACCAACACAGTTTGAGGCTCTTAATGCATGGATTAAGGCTGCACACGACCGAAATTTGAACAGGCGTCAACAAAGGCTGACGCGATCGGTAAGGGCAGTGCGAGATTCCAAATGGGATGAGGAGGAAAAGCGTTGGAGAGTACAGACTATTGAGGTGGAGAAAATGTATCCGATGAGGGAGGTGTCAGGAGGAGGAAACCTCATGGAAGAAGACGAGGAAAGCGAGTCGGAGGACAATCTGATAAACAGATTGTTAATGGATAGACCACCTCCGAGAGTGGAGTTGATAGAAGATAGAGGGCTCGCAAGGGAGGATGGGAATGAGATAGAGGGATATACACCACTCCCTATATCGGAATGGACACCTAGCAAAGGCGGAGAAACACCTCCAAACAACACTGTACAGAGTGTAGTGGGAAGGTTTGTGGTGCAGAAAACGCCAACCACAGAAAGGGTTGAGTCTGTGGGATTGCCAGACGCTCTTCAAGTGCCTGTTACCATAGGACCCATAGTTTCGATCTATAATTCTGAGAGAGATAGAGGGGAACAACAAAGGCAATTGGATAGGGAAAGGATTGAGATGGAAAGGAGGAATAATGTGACGAATGCATGGAAACAATTGCCAGGTTCGGTAACGTGGAACACCCCATTAGACACAACTGTCGGTCCCAATTCAGAACAGGGAAGTCCGAGAGGACCAATGGATCTAAGGGGACCGCGGCCAAGATCTTTTTCAGAGTTAAGAGCTGATTTGAGGGAATGGGACGGGTCCATAGTATCTCCGAGTAACAGGACAAGAACGGAACCAGAGTGGGAAAGCAGGGGTAACGGGACAGTATCTCATTGTGGGGCCAGCGAAAGCAGTCAGGGCCGGGAAGGCCAAAGTCAAGAGAATAGAGGGGATGCATGTCCTACCAATCAGAGAGAACAACCGGAACAGAATACTAGGATTGTAGAATGTGAGGAAATGTCCCGTCTCTGGGGGAAAGGAGGAGATGAGGCGGTACGGGCTTTTCAGAATAGGTTTAGGTGCCTTCATCATACACTCGGGGAAGACGTTCAACATTGGAGAAAGGAGAATAGCGATAGGTCCCGCCACGCCTCGAATAATCAGGAATCACAGGGAAGAAGGGAAGAAAGAGGGAGTAATGGAACATCTTACCCTGCATCCCGTGAAACTAGCCCGGAGGGGGAGAGAGGGGCTATGAGGCATGAAGGAGTGTTTCACCACCCACCCCGAGAAGACGGAAAGGCATGGGATCTAGAGAGATGGGAACAGGGGAGGACTCCCTATAATTCACCAATACCTAAACGTAGATCTCGGAGCTGGGATGGGAGAGATGCGGATGGAGGAGCTAAATTGAGTGTCTTGAAAGCTGAAATTAAGGCAAAAAGGCTTGATGTTACCAGTTTAAAATCAGATGTTGATGAGATAATAGATGGAACATTGCCTTTGGAAAGGATAGAATTGTACGAACAGGATGAGTTATTGTTCATGGCAAAGGACATTACTAGGAAAGCTAGAGCGTTTCATGAAAAACTGACTGATTTGGCAGACAAATATGCCGTGGATTTGTCTAGGACAAGGGCATTGCAGAGTAACCACAGATTACAGTACGCAGACCAGGATCTAGATGAGAAGAGAACTACTGGATTAAAAACACACATAAGAGAGCTGGTAACAGGGATAAGAGTGTGGAGAGAACTGGATAAATGGGAAGAAAGGTGGTCGAAAAAGGGCACAGTTAGGCGAAGTACAAACGTGATGACCCCTGAGGGAAGGGTAATGCAGATGGAGGCATTCCCTTTGCGAGAAATATCAAATGGAAATTATGTACATGTGCCCTGGAGTAGAGGAGACTTAGCCGCATTTACCAACTCATTTCCGAAGTTGCGGGACAATCCAGTCGAATGGTATAAGCAGGTAGAGAGGTTTGTTAAAATCTCGAAAGTACTGTGGATAGATTTGAACACGTTGTTTGACATCGTGGTCCCATCTGATTTGTGGACCCCGTGCAAGACTAGTGTCGAATGGCCAAATGCTGAACCATTGAGGGATGCTCGAACAAATGGACCATCTGAGATTGTCATGCGAAAGTATGAAAGGGTAATAGCATGGCTGAAAGATAAGGTACCACCACAGGATATAGATTGGGTAAAAATAGACCGAACAAGGCAGGAACCCAAGGAGACAGTTCACAAGTTTTATGAAAGATTATTGAAAACATTCAAGCAATACAGTGGACTAGATGTAATGGATCCCAAAGATATAGGGCAGTTTGTGTCAAAGTTTGTCTTGGGGTTGAGACCTGATATTTGTTTGATGATACAACAACATTTAATCTGTTGGCAGAACAAACCACTAGATGAGATTTTACGATATGCGAGGTACTGCAGTGACGAGATAGATTCTAAAGCTAAGAATCTAAAGGAGAAATTGATTGTGGTGCAAATGCAGTCCGCTGGGAAGGGTGGCCAGCAGAAGCAGGGGATGGGACGAAAACCAAACGGTCAGAATAAGGACAATGAAGAAGGGCAGAGACCTAGGATAGACTTTGCCACTTTAAAGAAAACGACAAAGTGTCATCAGTGTCACCAGGTGGGGCATTGGCGACGCGAGTGTCCCTTTAACCCTGAAAATGGAGAGCTAGAAGTAGAAGAGCAGGTCCAAGAAGACCCAGTGCAAAAAGTGACAGTCCCAAGTAATAAGGTGGCCAAAGGGGGGACTTCGGCTCCACGGGCCCAATTCCCACAGCCACCGAAGATAACAGCTGGAGGAAAGGTCTTTAAACAAATGCCTCTGTTTATTGAGGAAGAAAAATGTTATTACATTGATCCATTGACAGGACAACGGGTGAGCAGTGAAGAGGACTGTACCCTCGGGGCAGTTCTAGAAGTGGATCAGAGAGGGCCATTTGTTGAGGCAGAAGTGGCAGGGTGTCCCACTACGTTCTTAGTGGACACTGGGGCTACTCGTTCGACTCTGAGATCAGCGGTGGTTCCAGACTTGCCAATGTCAGGGGAAACAATTCAGGTGGTAGGAGTCGCAAATAAAAGAATGACTAGTCCGTTGACAGAACCAGTATCTGTGAAAATAGGAAATCATATGAACGAACATCAGTTTGTGGTTTGTGACTCGAGTCCGGTATGTCTGTTAGGAAGGGATTTGTTGTGCAAATTGAATTGCACCATATACTGCACCCCACAAGGAGTGGAGGTACAGACTACCGACGATGATGCTACCTTTAAGGTGGCCAATTCAAAATTCTGTGTAGAACTATATCCTACGCTAACTGTAGAAGATCTTCCCCAAGATTTAAGAGATGCAGTAGCGTCAGAGGTGTGGGATTTCACAGGAGAAGATATAGGATTGATTAAAGGGGTAGAACCGGTAAAAATTCTGGTAAAACCAAATGTTGAGTTTCCAAGAACGCCTCAATACAAATTGTCCCAGGAAACGATTGCGGGAATAAAGCCTGTGATCGAGTCAATGATTCAACAGGGAATACTGAAAGAAATCGTGGGTAGTCCTTGTAACTCCCCGATTATGGGTTTGCAGAAACCTAGCGGGAAATTCAGGATAGTGCAGGATTTACGAAAAATTAACAACATAGTCGTTTCATGTTGTCCCGTGGTACCGAATCCATCAGTGATATTGTTTCAAATACCATGTCAAGCAGAATGGTTTACAGTGATAGATCTTTGTCAGGCTTTCTTTTCAATCCCATTGGATGAAGAGAGCAGGTACCTTTTTGCGTTTAAAATGGAAGATC
Source organism: Lissotriton helveticus (assembly GCF_964261635.1). Lineage (NCBI taxonomy): Eukaryota > Metazoa > Chordata > Amphibia > Caudata > Salamandridae > Lissotriton > Lissotriton helveticus. The sequence continues at coordinate 566,508,187 of NC_136057.1, read as the reverse complement.
GCGTTTTAACATGGTGTCGAATCCCACAAGGATTCACAGACAGTCCATCCATCTTTAATCAGTTGTTGAAGAAGAATCTTGAGAATCTAGTGCTGCCACAGAACTCGGTTCTGGTACAGTACATAGATGACCTACTTGTTGCGTCAGAAACAGAGGAAGCTTGTAAAGTAGATTCGATTGCCTTACTGAATCATTTAGCTGAAAATGGACATAAGGTATCTCCGTGCAAGTTACAGTATTGTCTGACAGAAGTACAGTATTTAGGGCACAGGTTAGAAAAAGGGAAACGTAAGGTGTCCCCAGAGAGGATTGAGGCGATAATGAAAATGAATGCACCTACAACACAGAGAGAAGTTAGAATGTTCCTAGGAATGGTGGGTTACTGCCGACAGTGGATAGTTAACTTTTCACTGAAAGCAAAGCCCTTACAGAAACTGACGCACAAGGAGGTGAGTGATCCGGTACCATGGGATGAAGAATGTCTGGTGGCGTTTTTACAGTTGAGAGACGATTTATGTCGTGCTCCGGCTCTGGGAATGCCAGATTATGAAAAGTCATTTTCACTCTATTGCTGTGAGAGAGAGGGATGTGCTTTGTCAGTCTTGGCACAGACCCACGGTAATGCCCGTAGACCAGTTGCATACTTTTCGGCTACATTAGATCCAGTAGCCGCAGCGTTGCCCGGATGTCTCAAATCCGTTGCTGCAACGGGTGTCAGCATTGAAAGGAGCGAGAGTATTGTGATGGGACATCCAGTGGTGGTGTATGTACCACATTCAGTTGAATTGCTAATGACCAGGACGAAGACGCAGCATCTGACCAATAGTAGGCTCACGCGCTACGAGCAAGTTATACTTGCCGCAGAGAACGTGACTCTCAGGAGATGCTCTGTCTTGAATCCTGCTACTTTGATGCCATTACCTACTGTAATAGAAGGCGAAGGATGTGAAGACCACGATTGCCTTGATGTGACTGAACTATGCACGAAACCCAGACCAGATATTGTGGATGAGCCATTGTCAGACCCCGATGAAATTTATTTTGTTGATGGCTCATGTTTAAGAGACGATACTGGTCGGTTGAGAGCAGCTTATGCTGTTTGTACTATTACTGGAGTTGTAGAAGCCGCTTGCCTGGAAGGAGTACATTCCGCACAGGTAGCAGAGATTATTGCCCTAACTCGTGCCTGCATAGCAGGAAATGGAAAGAGAGTCACCATCTACACGGACAGCCAATATGGTTTCGGTGTGGTTCATGATTTCGGGCAGTTGTGGTCTCAGAGGGGTTACATGACCTCCTCTGGTTCGCCCATTCGAAATGGAGAATTTGTGCGATTGCTGATAGAAGCATTACAAGGTCCTGTTGACATTGCAGTGGTGAAGTGTGTAGCTCATACTAAGAATACAGATTTTGTGTCACAAGGTAATAGATATGCTGATGAAGTCGCACGCTATTGTGCGGAACAAAGTTATTCTTTCTCAAAGGTGGAAATAGAAGGTGCAGAAGAAAAGACTGAATTAAGTATGATGTTAGAAACTGTAGACACTTGGGAGGATTTAAGAATAATGCAGAACGCACCTGAAACAGAGAAAAAGGCATGGGAAATAGCAGGTTGTGTGCGAAGTGAAATGGATTTCTGGGTTTCAGCAGATGGGAGAGCTGTGTTACCTGAAGAATTAGCTAATCCCATGGCGAGAGAAATACATGGTCCAGTACATCTAGGAAGGGATGCTATGATGAGAGTGTTTAGGCAAACTTGGTATTGCCCTAAATTTAGAATAGCAGCAGAATCAGTATGTAAGCGATGTGTTACCTGCCAACAACTGAACGTAGGCAAACGAACACCAGTCACACTGAGTCACATTGGGAGGTCGGGGGGGCCTTTCAATAGAATGCAACTAGATTTCATCGAAATGCCAAGAGTCAATCGCCTTCGGTATGTGTTGGTGATTGTATGCGTATTTTCCAGATGGGTTGAAGCGTACCCTACACGTAGGTGCGATACACTCACAGTGGCTAAATTGTTGCTCAGGGAGTTGATACCGCGCTTCGGGGTGCCTGCCTCTTTGGAATCGGACAGAGGAAAACATTTTAACAGCGAAATAGTGAAGATGTTGTGCTCCACACTGAATATCGATCAAAAGCTGCATTGTAGTTATCGACCAGAAGCTTCAGGAATTGTGGAACAAGTGAATGGCACTTTGAAGAATAGATTGGCTAAAGTAGTGGCATCCACATCTTTGAGTTGGCCAGATGCTCTTCCTTTAGTGCTCATGAGCATGCGCAGCACACCTGATAGGAGGACGGGTCTCTCTCCCCACGAGATCCTGATGGGGAGGGCCATGAGACTTCCTACAGTTCCAACTACTGCTCTATTGAATATTACAGATGATCTGATCTTGGATTATTGTAAAGGACTGTCTGACGCCATCCATTCTGTGTCCCTTCAGGTGCATGCGGCTGAAGTTCCAGCAGCGAGGAACCTGTGTCATGACCTGAACCCAGGGGACTGGGTCTTAGTTAAAAAGCACGTCCGGAAGAACTGCCTAGATGTTCGCTGGCGTGGGCCCTTTCAGGTAATCCTGATAACGAACACCGCGGTGAAGTGCGGGGGGCTGCCAAATTGGATCCATGCATCCCATACTAGAAGAGTTCCAGCACCTCTAGAAGGAACAGCTCCCATCCCAGACGAAAGCCCGGAAGTGGAAGAAGAGTCGCAAGAAGGGATAGAGGCAGCTGAGGGGGTGTCGGAAGAAGTTGGGAACGCAACGGATTCGGAAGAAGAGCGAAGGCAGGACGGCAGTGAGACATAAGACGCAACTGAAGGAGAGAGCAGAAGTGAATACGACTCAGACTCAGATCCGTATCGGAGCGACCAAGAACCAAGTGAGAGGACAAGGAATAGGAGAATAAGGCTTGGAGCTGCCACTTGGCCAACAAGGAGAAGAAGGCTAAGTTTGAGGTCGGCCCAGGAAGAAACGCTTACTCCTATATCCGAAGACTCAGATCCAGAAGAAGATATCCAGGATCAAGCCGAGGAGGGTCTTAGAAGATCGAGTAGGGTGCGAGTGCCTAGCAGAAGATACTCTACTCCCGACTGGACCTACCTTGTTGCAGATGTCTGGGAGACACAGAACAGGGAGGATCAGGGAAGTGGAACTGATCAGAACTGACCCGATCATCACAGTGCAAATAAAGTTTCTACTGCCAGGAGCGGAGACCGAAAGGTTGCTGACACTCAACATCGTTCATCCTGCTCTCCTGAGTGGAATAAGAAAGTTGATTTTAGAAACAGTTGAGTTTCCAGTTTGCTGTTCACGATATCCAATATTGGAGGGAACTCTTCTTCGTTTGGAAATGCTTGAACGAGTAGTAGAATTGCTAGGAGTGCTTATTGTTGTGGATTAAGACCATATTGTGAATGTCCTCAAAGGGGCGCAGAACTGGAAAGGTGAAGAAAGTGATCTTGATTAGAACGGACCCCTTTGTAATTGTGGATGTAGAACTGATAGTACCAGGACTAGAAATTGAAAAAACGCTAACTCTCAATTTTGTCCGTCCACTTGTCTTGAGCGAAATAAGGAGAATAATGCTAGAAAAAGTTGACTTTCCATGGTGTGGTACGAACTGTCCAGAACCTGAGGGAATGATACTTCGAATGGACATTTATGAAGACGTAGTATCACTCCTTGAGTCATACATAACTTCAGACGAAAACAAGACTTTTGAAAAGAAATTGTAAAATTGTTGCAAGATAACCTAGCGCCGAGTGGAAGAAGAAAATGGTAGGGGTTTCCTTTTAGCGGATGGAGAAGGGCTAGGGTTGTCTAATTTCTACTGGACTTTGAACTGTTTTGCGGAAATAAATTGTCAAGCTTCCAAGTGTTCAAAGAAAGACATTGCAAGAGAGAAAGACTTTGTTTGCAAAGAAGAGGAAGTGAAAGCTGGAAGAAAGTCAAAAACTACACTGTTTGAGAACATGGAGGCTGGCAACCCGAACCGCAGGGCAAAATGTATAGCTGTTATACTTTTAGGAGTAGTGGTTTCTCTTATAATTTTAGTGGTAACTGTTTCACTCCTAGTGGGACACGAGGGGGATGAAACCGCAGTCAAGGAGGGAACGGGAGTGTCAACACCGAAAACTACCATTATTAAGGAGAAGGGAAACATCAATGAGAAAGACAAAGCGTTGTTAGATGCAGAAGTAAAAAGGTTACACATGGATGAGTCACAGGGAAATTACAAGTCAAATGCTTATGCTAAATTGCTTTATGAATATGTTGATGCCATGGAAGTAAAGGATTGTTATGTTTGTATGCAATTACCAGCTTCAGTGGAGGAGGGTATCAGATACCATCATCTCCCGTTGACATATGGTATAACGTGCAGTTTATTGTTGAGCATGTTTTATGGACGAGACGGATTTGAGTATTACTTCTCGAATTTCGACTCGACATTGCCAGAGGTTCCGAATTTCAAGCACTTGAACAAATGGGACTACTACAAAAGCGAAGATAGATTACACAAATGGTTTATTCCATGGAGAACGTTAGATACTTCACATGCTCGAATCAACAATCTGACTTGTCAAATATCAGAAGTTGAGAAAAAGTTTATAGCTCAGGTAGATACTAGATACAGGAAGCAGAAGGTATTGAAGGCATCAGGACAAGGGGAAACAGATTGGACCAAGGAGGAAAGGGCACAACAACGAAAAGGTAGTATTGGTCCAATTGCTTTGGATAAGGAGAAACGGGGGAAACTGTGCATTCACAGGAGTTACTCCTATTATGAAAACGTTTATGTAGGACAAGTCAACTGTGAACATGCCTTTCAATTGGAGTACTACTCTAAGAACTTCATGAAAGGGATGCAAGCAATACCAAATGTATATTTTGTATGTGGAAGATATGCCTATGTGAAGTTACCAGATAATTGGTACGGATCATGCTATCTGGCTGTTGTCTTTCCTAAAATATATCATGTTGAGAATTTAGACACGCCTAAGAAAGAAATATCAACTAGATGGAAGCGAGGGCTGGGTGCAGCAGAAGTAGTTGGAGATGTAATAGGTGCTGCATTTCCTTTCTTAGGATTGATAATGAATGACATTAAGATCAGGAGGTTAGCTACAGTCGTAGATAGGCTATCTGCCAGTACTGCAAGATCCTTGATGCTGATAGAAGGGGAGATGCAATCGATTAGGGCAATGGTTCTTCAGAACCGACTTGCTTTAGATGTTCTGTTAGCAAAAGAGGGAGGAGTCTGTAGGGCCTTGAAGGTCCAGGAATGCTGTACTTACATTCCAGACAATTCAAAGCCTCTAGAGAAGTATATACAAAACATCACTGCCATATACTACGAAATTGAGGACCTGGCAAAGGTAAATGTGTGGGAAAAAGTAGGTCATGGAATGGGTAAAGTTGGAAGTTGGTTTGCCAACTTAGGAAAGGGTATCGTTTGGTACATACTGGAACCCATCATCATAACTGTGATTTGTGTAATCACTTTGTGGGGATTGGTGCGTTTGTATCAATGGTATAGAGCAAATAGGTTACAGAGAGCTATGAAGAAACAGGAAGAAGAGTTGACAGCGATGCAGGACACTCAATATAAGAGTCTGAAGGCATTGGAGAGTATGAAAAGAAGTGGTACTGTCCTGACTTCACTTTAAAAGGTTCTACATTTTAGTGTCTTGGTGATGATGACCCCTGAAGGTCATCAAAGGGGGGACTGAGAGAGCACGAGTTTGAAAAAAATGTATAAGTACGCCATATTTACAAGCACGTAGTTAGTTTAAACATGTTTTGCACACGAGTGTTTTATATTCAGGAGTGAAATATACAGAGTGTTTTATATTCAATAGCGAAATGTATAGAATGTTAAGTAGAGTAACCATAATTATAACGGTGTGAGATTAAATGTAGAAATGTTGGAGTATATGTGAAAACCTCATGTTCTCATGTTAAAAAGAGTCATGTCCGAATTAAATATAACTTTGAAAATCCAGTATTATGTGTAGGCCTTAAGGCAATTCACAGCAAACCTGAACGTGCTGCTAAATTAATGTGAGATAAAGTTGACATGGTTCTTTCAAAATGTACTACTGAACTTAGGGTTAAAAGTATATGCTTTATAGATGTGTTATTTTAGAAACGTATGCTAGTTAAGAATGTTTGCTGTTTAAATCAAGTTAACGTTTTAAGAGTGCAGGGACCTGCTGCATGTAAATCAAGTAGGCCAGAGGAGATAATGTCATGTCGTGTAAATCGTCATGTGCTCGTTAGAGGAGAGGTCGTGAGGTGTCCAGCATGGAGCTTTGAGAGTGTTTTATGACCAAAGATATGGTGGAGTCTGGAATTTGAGGCCCACTGCAGGATGAGTTGTATGCAGGTGCAAGGGTCCTAATCAGCTCGAATGAAAGGGACTTTGTTCAGTGGCGCCTTGCGCAGGCCTGTAGGAGTTTCCAGGAATTTCAGGGGGTATCAGCGCACGGAAGAAGAAGCCTGGGAACCAAGGTCAACTATAACGAGGGTCTTCAAGAGTACCATCATGGAGTTTGCCGCGCAAAGATGCACCACGTGAGGGGCGTCCCAAGGGGCGTTTCTATTGAAAATGTGATTTGGTATTAGGGAAAGGGACCCGGGAGGAGAGCAGAGCAGATGATTTTGGGAGCCTAAGGAAGCGGATGGGTAGGCAGATAGGCTGATCAGGAGAGACCCATTATCAGAGAAGAGACAAAGAGAAGTGCGTGATCTTCTTAAGAAGTCACCACGGCTGACACCTAGAGGGTTAAGATCTTGCTAAGTAGGGATGTCATTTAGTGTAGTGTAGGGACAGACTAACCTTAATTTTTCTTTTCTGTAATGACTTTGAGGTTGCAACTTGTATCCATTTTAGCAACCCTGATGGTTTTCGAGCTTGTACTTATTATTTTGTTCTTCAGACTCAGACTATTCAAAAAGTTCATGTTCATAGTGATACCGATTTACCTTCTTAATCTCATTTTGAGAAGTTTGTATCTTCAGTTATCTTTGACTTTATATTAAATCTTTAAAACTTAATTTTGGTCAGTGGTCATTTAGAGTGGTGTAAGTTCTTAAATTGATTGCTTTATTGCGAGATTACCTTTTACTCAAGACAGGTACCAACGATTCAGTCGACAGGAAATGGGATTTGGTAAGATAATTAGTAACCAGTAATCCCGCGTTAGCAAAATCAATGAGGGTCTTACTGCGAGCAGTAATCACGAGAAGGCCCTGTGGCGTAGTAAAATATCTTCTTCAGGATGTAACAACAAAAAAGGACAGGAGAAATCCGAAAAGGTGTCTTCCCACTGCGCTATCAGCAGAAACTAATTCTAATAGCGCCAGTAATCTGTTTGAATGAAAACATATTTACCCCACGTTGACTCCCACCATAGGCTGTTAGTCACTACTTACTAACCCGAAGCTTGCAGCTGATGGCCTCGTTTGGGGCGGGCATCAAGTGAGAACAGATGTTTGCCGCATCTCTTCACAGCTGGATTTTGGGTCCACGTGTACACACCTGTTAGTTTATCTGGCAAAATATGAGTTAATTGCACGGTGGAATTCACATTATCATTCAAGTAAAGGGTTCCCAAGCGGCAAGCGGCAGCCATTATGGCCATGTTCGCCGCTGTGTCGGCCCTGAACATGCACTGAAGAGGACCTCTCCTGGGGACTTGGACGCACACGCATGCTACAATCACAGCTTGCGGTCGACATGTCGAGTTAAGAGACTTCACCATGCCGGGGATCTAAAGGGATAAGTATTATGCTGGACTATAATCGCGTCGACGTTCGTACAGATTTGCACCTTTAATCGCACTTTTGAAAACCACTTGCTTAAGTCAGGCAGCCCAGCTCTTCACCATCTACTGCACATATACACAGAATAAAAGGGATGCGCTTTAAAAAGTAGAAAATCACTCGCAAAACACACATATATGTACCCCAATGTACTTATTTTGGGAACACGTGCTGCACGAGAGGGGGGGGGGGGGCGTGGCTGCTTCCATGCAATGCGCTTCTGGGTGTCAGCCCTGGTACTAGCCGACAATTCGTCCTGACAACTTTACCAGATTCTTCCATGCTAACATTAATTATACATAACTTGTCTCTATAAATCCGCATTTTTCCTCAGAACCTATGGAGCATCGCTAGGGGGGTGAGGGGCGCTCCCTAGGGTTTTAGTCCCCTCTCTCGAGCAGAAGCGAACAGCCCATCACTTCAGAGGCCACCCTGCAGAGTTCTCTCATCTCGCACAATTCCCAGACTGCTTTTCGCCCCCGCACAGCTCAGTCCCATTCATATTTCCGCTTCCCATTCCGAGAATCTCATTAAAGAGCTGGAGTCCTAAACTTTGAACGAAACCCTGAAAATGTGCATAACAAATGCTGCCGCGTGGCTCGCAGTGTGCAGGATTAAGTCCGCCCTGCACAGGAGCGCTCTGAAGCAATGACGAACGAATCACCAATCCCACAAGAAGGGACGGACATTTCTGATGTGGCATAACGGCCAGACAGAACTGTGGACTCTGCGTAGGCTCAACATCCTGTGATTCTGGGCAAATCATTTTATCTCTGCGTGCCGCCCAAAAATGAATGTGTCCTTGTGTAACGTTACTGGTGCTCAAGTAAAGCGCTCCAATACCTCCGGGTCGAGTTCCAGCTATATAAAAAAGCAAAAAGAAGAAAAAACGTGCTAGTGCAATAGGTACTACAAAGTGGAAGTGTAGATGAGGGGCTTCGTTTGAGGGTACTGGTTCGCATCGCACAGGGACGCCACTGGTATGTATTCGCGCCAGTCTCGGGGTTACATGCCTATGAATCTTGGCGTCGTGCTATGAGTTTAGTGCTCCAATTTACATAGAACTTTGTGACTTAAAGTTAAATCATAAGTCTGCATCAGCTACTTACAGCAAAAACATAGACTAATTAATCATTCGGTCAGCGCACCTTTTTTAAATTGCCCTACTTTCTGGTCTTGGTTTTCGTTGCAGATTCCTCAAGTTGCCTCTGTCTCATAGTTGTGGTTTTATTCATCTGCGTGGCAATACCAGACAGTTGTGGGCAATGGTATACTAGATCCACTGGTTCACAAGTGCGTAAGCGTAACCGGTCCGTGCCTGGGGCTCAGACCAGCATAGACCGCTATTGGAGCAGACTTCCACCAGACACTCCTGACCAGAAGTTGTATCAACCTCCAATTTGCATAGGATTGGTGAAGGAGTATGTGCCTGCTTACCACGATTGGCAGAATTATGTGTGTGCCACTCATGTCTGCTTCAAACTCAGTCTGCAGATGGCAAACCATGCTCTTCTAAAGGGGGCCACGCACACCCTCATTTGCCCTTCCTCCCTTCATGCAAACACCATGCAGTGTGGCCTCTGTACATAGAGACATACTGCACTGTCCATAGTATGCCAGTCCTCCTCTACACTTACGACGTTTGGCCTCCAACTGAAAGCAGCATATTGAAAAACAATTACAATTTGGTCCTCGATATGTCCCCCCCCCCTTTCCCCTTAGGGGTGGCGTTTCTGTGCATAAGGTGGCTGGTGCCTAGGCAACCACGGTAGCCTTCTGGGCATGCACAATGCACCTAGACGATGCAACTCTTTATTTTGTCAATGGAGAATGTACATCGGTGCATTCAGTATTACAAGCTGTATGCCCACTTCTGCATGACCAAAATCCACCTTGTCCAAAACAGCCGACAAGCTTTTAGTTGTGGCTTGAAAACGTTGTTGTCTGCAATACCTGTTGTTACAATTCTTTAAAATGCACATAGAGTGGGATTTGGCTCCACACAGAGAAGTAGTTCACTCTTACCTTATGCTACTGGCTGTTTGGTATATCATTCTACCTTCCATTAAGTGCTTCCAATGGAATGGAGCAAGACTATTGTAGATCTGAAGAGAATACTCAATCGCCACACTGACTGTCCCACCCAAATGCTCTATTTCCTGATTTCTACATAGAAAGCAATTACTATTTCCAAAAGAAGAAATTCCCCCACCTTCATCTAGTTCCAACTGCATACATAGAGTCAAAACCCTATTCTCTCCTTATCTTCCTTTTCCTTATGCGCAACCAGAATAGGTTGTCGTTTGTCTTATAGGAACAGTTACCCCTTAGTGATTGTACGTTAGTAATTGGGAGCATTGGTACTGGACCTACTTTTTCTCTTTGCTCACCCCCCCCCCTCTTGACAGTGTTGTGTATTAAACTACAATGCCTGCTTGAGTCAATGAAAAAAGATGTTACTTTGTGAAATGTCATCCGACCCATCTCCTGGGCACTCGCAATGCTAAAAACCAGACAGTGTTTGATTTGTGGCACCAGATGATGCTCTGAAATCTTGTAATTTATGCAGACATCGTTCAGAACTTTCTTTGAGCCCTCCATAAATATTCACGTTCTATTCTACCGCAACTGTTCCTAACCTATTGCTGTGGATCCCGACTGAGCCACTATTGGACGCCTGGCACCCCCGCCCCAAGCAATTTCTATGATTTGGTCCTCAAAACAATACACAAAAATATAGAAACAGGTACACACCAAATAGATGCTCAAATATTGAATTCTTTTGTTTAATTCACAATCAAATATAGAAAAAGATTTCACATTTTCAATTTTGCCTCTTTATTTGTATATAATTTATGCATGTTAATTTATTACATTTTGATATTATTTAACAGCCGCGGCCCCCACATAGGCCTCGCTCACCTTAGGGGTTCTCGGAGCACAAGTTAAGAACCAATACTGTCCCGCACAGGTCCTTCCAACAGTAAGACTCAGTTTAAATCTTCAGCATGCACAGGCCCTTCTGTATCCAGCCACCTGGCTGAAGCTTATGAGTAAATGTAAGTTCATCAACCCTTGGTCGGGCCAAGGTTGGACAAGGTGGCAAATCAGCACTGGCAAAAAATAAAAGCATCTCCTGTTGTGCTGGGTCAAGATAGCAAACTAGCCTGACCTTCTCCAAGGAGTTCATGGTTGGGCTTCCCTCCAAGACATGCTTGTAAATAATGAATTGTCCAACATTTTTTCCCCTATATATTTATTAAAAAGCTGTCCATTTTTGCAGGCAGTACTAAAGGGAAGTAAAGTATTCCAATAGCTCAAGGTCTACCATAGCTCCCAGGAGCAAGTGTACGCTTGCAGAGCAACATTGTTCTGAACATTTCCACACTGCCGAGGTTGTAAAGTAGTACTAGCTTGTGTTTCCACACCCTCTTTCAATACAGTGTCAGAGTCATGTGGTTTACTTCTTGCTCTGTATGTAAAACGGCGAGGGCATAGGAGCTTTTACATTGCCGTTGGTTGGGTGAGTGTTTGCGATATATTTGTCATGCTATTTTACACAGTGTCTTGTGTGCAAGGCACAGCTGTCATATGCCTTTCAACACTTCCCTTCTTGTAAAGGTCCTCTGCCATGAATGTTTACACAATGTAACAATGTAACACACTTTTGTGATGTGTGTTACGTGGTGCGCTGTAAATAAAGCACAATTATCATGTCTTTTTATCGCATGGCTCACTATACAGAGCACCAAAGTCATATAGTTATACACACTACCGAGTCCCACACGTCGACCATGTTGCTGCATTCCAAACAGGGCTATGTTTAAATATGTAAGACAATAGTGTTTCCACACTTGGCTTTATTACAACTTACATGATAAAGTCTATCAATTTTTGAGCCATATTTTCCCCGGTCAAAAACAAGCAGAAGTAATTCCGATAACCGCCCAGGTTCAAGATTTGCCTTTGCTTGTTTATGCAATCTAAGAGTTTACCATAACTGTGATCAAGTCTGGCCCTCACATAGTAGACACACATCGCCCTTTTCCCCATTTTAGTTTATACTTAAGAATCCTTCATGCCCAAGTTCAGACCAAAACCAGATTTGCTTCAAGAAACAGATATGTTCAGTTCCAACATCACATCAGTGTTTCAAATAAAGAAAATCGTACACATGACACACACCTTGCATCCGGATGAACTCTAACTTCCCTTGAACTCTTCTTTGCCCAAACTTTGTCAATTTTCACAGCACTCTAAAGTAACCAAAAAGCAATGGCCGGTACTACTCCAAGTAACCAAACACATATGCAAGGACTGGAAACACAAGGAGGGTTTGGGGGGCAACCGAGCCGTGAGGTCTGCCCCCGGGCAGTTTTGGGAGGGGGAGGGAGCAAGACATGGGCGCGGCCATTTTGCCGTTTGGGCTGCTTTTCGGTATAGCCCAAAAGCAGCCCAAAACCCGTGTTTGTAGCCCAAGGATAAAAGGGGCTTCCCGCGTTTCATGGGTGCTTTCAGAATTTTCTGAATGTTACAATATATCCCGATGAGACCACTATTGATGGCGCTCACAGATGTATTTTTTTACGATTTTTTCAAGCGACTCTCAGTAAAATGACACCCAGGTACAGCATAGAATAGCAGACATCCATCTGAACCTAGTAAATATTACTCAGCAAAATACAGAGCATGCTGCCAAGGGGGAAGCAAAGAAACACACCATCATGATAATTAATATTAAACAAATGATCTCGGAGCAGGCACTTTCTCACTGACACCAATCTTTCAGACATATTTTTCGCATATTTCAAAGGCTGCAAAGGTTTATGAACTGTGTTTATGTATAAATTCGCCCACTATAGATGGCAAATATTTAATAAATGGATCAGGAAATACACAGGTTGGGACTCGAAGAAGAATCCAGCAGTTTTCTACTGAGAATTGCACATAGATCTAGCTGTAGCAATGGTAATAGTATAAAAAACGTATAAGAAAGAAATCATGATGGCTCCCATGTCTTTTTCTCGACATTTCTCAGCAGGTTTGCATCAGATCTAGAGCTATGGGGAGAATGCTAGACATAGGTTAATACTCGTTACACCAGCACATCGCGTAATAAACAGCACATCCCATCAAAGGCCTGAAGAGGTTCGATCAGAACACACAAATACTGACTGATATACATTGATTGGCTCCACTTCCAGGTCTGTATAATTTTCCAGACCAACTATATCACGTCCAAGGGAATGTAGCACGTTACAACGCGTGCTTTTACCACGCGGTAGGTAACAACGCGTTTGTTACAACGACTGCGTTGTTACCACGAGTGGCATTACATCGCAAGTCGTTTCAACAACTTGCGCTAGGTGGCGCACTGCACTTAGGAATAGTATAATTTACTATTCCTACTCCAGTTAGCGCAACAGCAGGGAAGGTGTTAGATTTAAAATCCAACGCATTCCCTGGTGTTGCACGCCACCTAGCTCAAGTAGTTGAAACGTCTTGTGAAGTAATGCCATGTGTTATAACAACACGGTCGTTTTAACGACTGCGTTGTTAACTACTTTCGTGGTATTGACAGCATTGTAAATGCTGTTTCCCCGTCCAACGCCATCAGCCACTGCATCCCCACATACCTATTCGAGAAAATAACCACCTCAGATCGGCAATGTCTCAACAGGAGCCAGACGGCATCCTCACACTGGTAAGAAAAAGATCCAAGAAAAAAAAAATAGAAGACTGGACTTCCCCATCTTTACGACCAAGATCTGGAACCAAAACCGAACCAAAATCAGACATGCTCAGAAACCCCTGAAATCAGAAAGAAGCTGAAGGAATATCTCTTCAAAGAACACTCTCTCCTGGCGAGATGTTATCCCCCGCCCCACTGACAACACAACCTCCTTGAAAAATGTAACCTAACCACTCCTGAACATTCTAAAAATGACATGGGGTGACATGATAAGGTTCTGGCGCTCCTCAACAATCCCACAATGTTCCAACTTGCTCTTATAAGTGTGGTAGTGCTATTAAAGGTAGGGAGATTCACCCTACTCCCTGAAAATCCTATTAGCAGAGATCACAAAAACACAATGACAATTCCACCTCAAGCACAAGCTACAGTAAAGGTCTCATTACATATACGTATATTCAATACAACAATTATTATCTCCTGTGGTCCTTATTATTTCACGGCCCGCTGGTCACACTCCTGAACATTCTGCTTCTGTGGAAGCAATCACACATTCTTTCTCAGGGTTTCTGCCACTATTTGCCTCTTCGCTGCTCTCAAGCTACGTTCCTCAAATACCTAAAACAAAGACTGCTAAATTTGCTGGTACCTACATTTTATTGGGAGCTTGCCATTTTTGTCAGTCTATCTTAGTTCCACAATGCTTTTCGTCACGCTTGCATTTTCTGCCATGTGTCAATGCGCTTGTGAAGAGTCTGTATTACCTGGACTTGCTCTGCTCCAGCCAGGCTCCCTTTTCCCATGGGGAAGTCGTAAATTTAAATATTTGTAAAGTTCATTCTCCAAGTGCTTGGCTTTTGGATGTTTCAGCTTTTCTGAACTTACTAACTTGGTTAAAACACAGATCACCCTTCGTAGTAGTAATAATAAACTTTTGAAACCACTGCTTTGTGCATTTTTTTTAGGAGGCAAAGGAGTGAAATATTTTTTGTTTAGTTGTTACCTAAAATGATGATTTGTACCTGTGATGCAAAATGTATTTTGCTTTACTAATATCCTTCTCAAAATGAGCATAACTTTATGGTGTTCCAAACCAGCTATGGTTCTGTGTGTGCCATGTTTCCACAAGGACAAAAAGGACACGCCCAGTCTCTTGTAGGACATCCTGCAGGTGTGGGACTTTATTGCCCAGGCAGCAAGCATTTGCCGGCAGGACACTGAAATTCCACGCTTCAAAGCACCCTGCAATAAACAGCTCCAGGTTACTGCAATAAAACTCTGGAATCTGCATTTGTTAAACCCATTAGAACATCCCAAAAGGACAAGCTGTGTCCGCTAAAGGGGAAAAACGAAAGGATTCTGGATCTTTGCAAAAGATGCTGAGCTGTTCAGACCGCCCCTGCGCTCATTTGATCTGCCTTCCTCACCAGTCATCATACGTTCCCTGACATCGATCCGTTCCACTTCACTGGATATCGATTCTGCCAGTTCTTCTCTTGTTTATAAGATATTTGGATGTCAGTCCCGATCCTGTGCGCTTGTCGGGAGCACGGGAAGAAGATATGAGTCTTTCTCGCCCTAACAAGTGTCAGCTCGTTATCCCCCTCCTTCCTGCCAAGACAGCGAAATAACTTTCGGTTCTCCACCACGTCTGTCCAACGTCAGTAAAATTGATGTGTGGAACGCACGTGTGACGTTGAAACAGTGCCTATGTGTTTGTTGTGGATCTCTCAGGTCTCACAAAACTGCCTCCACGGTAGACCTAACAGGGCACACGCATTTTTGCGCTTAACATGGTCTAAGACAAAATTTAAATTCTGGCAAGGCGATTACATTCTTAATTATGTATTTAGGATTGCGGAATTTTAGAAAAGAAGCCTTTTGTTTTGTTAAAAACATATTTTGTCTGTAGAAGGTAGAGATTATGAAGCGGTCATCTGCAAGGTGCAACAACCAATGGACAATAATATAGCCTTATAGCCCGCCGTAGCGGGCTATACCGGCTATTAAAGGGCCGTTCCAGCATTAAAGGCCCGAGCCGAAGGCAAGAGCCTTTAACAAGGGAGCAGGACTTTAATAGCCGGTATAGCCCAGCTATGAAGGGCTTTAAGGCTATTAGAACATTCTGCCACTAGAGGGCAGAATGTTCTAACAAATGAAACAAAGACGTCTCAAACCATAGGAGCAATTTCCACGAGCACCAGTTACATTACACAAGAAAACGTTCATTTTCAGTAGGCACAGGCATATTACGTGATTTGCCCAGAATCACAGGATGTTGAGCTAACACCGAGACTCGAACCTGGTTGACCATCTCCAAAGTCGGCAGGTCTGACCATTACATCACATCTTCTCCCCTCCATATTTGTTATAACTATAAACGTGAATTTGAAAAGCTGGGTTTATTGCTTCACTGGTGTGCAGTCACTTTGAGCATGTCATCTATGAACTCTCTCAAGTCTGTCTTTATTTCTCTCCTTCTACACCCATGGTTAGTTTCCTTGGTCGGCCCAACCCTTTCACCAGCAGGAACTGAAGACTGTGATGAGAAAAGAAGCTGTAGCAGTAATGACTATCCATCATTCATCCAAACAAGCAAGGACCCCTCTTCTGCTTGATGCCTCGCAGATCTCCCCTCCAGTCGTTCACTTCACTGCGCAATTTACAACTCTTTCGTACATCTACGATGCACGACTAGGCATGTTTCTGCTCTGAGAATCAATGATCACTGTTAGAAATGGGATTCCTGGTTGGCTGACGTATGCACTCAGGGCAGGCAGGAACCACCGCTCTAGTCAGTGTAAGCTAGATACACACTAAAAGATAAACTGTGCTCACCCTTTGGTAGCTTGACACAAAGCAGTCAGCCTTATCTAAAGAGGCAAAATGTAAAGTATTTGTGCAACACACAGTAACACAATGAATACACCACAAAAATACTCCACACAGGTTTAGAAAAACAGATTATATTCTGAACAAAACAAGACCAAAATGACTAAAATTCAATATCTCAACTTCGATACATTGGATTTTTAAGGAAAAAATGCAGTAAAGCACTTAAAAGCAAGCAGCACTAAAAAGGTTACTTTAGGTTGTGCTGGACCAGGGCAAAGTCAAAGTTCGGGCTGACCTTGTGGAGGTGCAGTCTGGCTATAGGACCCACGCAGGCCCTGGTGAACAAAGCACCTTTCCTGGCCCATCTTCTCCACGCAATGATGACCATGCATCAGTTACGAAGATGTTTGCCAGGTGCCGGAGTCGAGAGGCATAGAGCGATGCGCTGGATTCTACTACACATTTGAGGGGATGCGTTGATCTCACCAAGCTGCAGCGGCAGTGATAACGCTGTCCAATGCATCAATCTCTGGAGGTGAAGTGCATATTCCGATGCAATGCACCGATTTAACTCCTGCAACCAGGTCAATGCATTAATTCTGTTACACACAGACAGAAAATGTGTCAAAATCCGTATTGCAAGTATCTGGGCACTTACAGTGACCCAGGCACAGGAGCAGGGGTAAAAACTTTGATATCCTTGAGTCTAAAACAAAAGGAGGCAAGCCAACAAGCCCTTGGAGATCATTTGGAGAAAAGACAGAGCCCAGCTTTTCTTTAGCAGAGTCAGAGAGCAACAGGCAGCAGGGCAACGCAAGAAAAAAGCAGGTTTTGCAAGTCGGCAGTCCAAACATGAGTCCTTTAAGCAGCCCAGCTGCCCTGACAGAGGTTCAATTCGTGATCCAAAATTGTCTGATTTTAAGAGGTCAGAGACCTAGTACTTATACCCAAAAGTGCTTTTGATGTGGAGGGTGACTTCAAAGCAGCCCTCTGATGTGCACAAGGATCCCTTTCAACCCAGTCCTGTCTGTCAGGCTGTGGTGGGTGATCAGTCCTTTGTGTGGAGACAGGACACAACTGATTCAAGTGAAGTGCTATCCCCTCCCTTCCATCCTGCACAGGTAGGGCCATCAGAATGCATATGTATGTCGATGGGTACTCAGCCACACCTATCCTTCTTGTGTTGTGGCTGTCTTGAGGGAATGCACAAAGTGTAGATGTCACCCACCCCACATGTGTATTGGAGACAGGCTGTCATGCACACAGAGCACTAAGTGCAGGGAAATGCCCACTTTCTAAAAGTTGTATTTCTAAAACGATAATGTTAAATCCAACTTCCCTAGTAAGGAAGATTTGTAACTAGCATACCAAACATATAAAACATGAAAAAGCTACTCCTCTCTGATCAGGAATTGCAGCTTAAAAGTGTATTAAGGATTTATGAATGCTAGCTCATGAGAGGAGTAGGGATCACAATAGTGAAAAACGAAATAGGCTATTTGTCCTACTGTGACTGGGCAGACCGGGCCCAGGAGTCACCAGAAGCATCAAAGGACTGGTGGACTGCCTTACCTCCATCCCTCTCTCTCTCTCAACAGGAGACCTGGGAATGGAACGCCGAGCAGGACGACGAAGAAGGAAAAGACCAAGGTTCTTTTAACTGGTCTCTCTTTTGTGATGAGACTCCGCCCCAAGGGAGTCCCGCCGGACAGTCACTGGATATAACGTCGGAAGCCCGCCTCCGGGCGTGTGACGTCACAGACGTGGAAGAAGCAAGCTGGAGAAAAGCGACCGGAGCGAGAAGGAGGGATGCACCTTTCGGACGCGGAACGGAGTCATTCGGTGGAGGAAACACAGCGCCCGTAGGAGTAAAGCCAGGAGGCCAACGACCCCATCTATCCCTGAGTCACTCTCACGGGAGAGCGTGGCTAACCCAGGTACGTGAACGTATCTCGGGTTTGGTAGGGGGGCGGGGCCGCCCTTAAACTGCTACTCGGGGTCTTAAGCTTCAGGGCACCCGTTACTCTTTTGCAGTATTGCTCACACCCCGTACCCTCGTGTGTGACACAACACGCCTGCACCGAATCGCCGTTGTTTTGTAAATAGTATGCACAATTCACGAGTGCCATAGGTGTTCCCCCACTCCCGGCCCTTTTGGGAATGTGTATATCAGACAGCAGCCTAGTGACCTTATCCTTTATTTCCTTTTATTTTTGGGGCTACCAAACGTTCTCCGGACTGAAGGAAGTTCGAGACACAGCCAGCTAACTGTATAGAAGAACTGGAGTCCACCCGTCACCACGGACCCCGCAAGCTTTGCAGCTGATAGACCGACCAGTAGACATAAACGAACTGTACAGAAAATAAAGCCCTATTTACCCAGAGCTAGTTTGCGTCCTGGTCCTTCTGAGTCGTCACACTTACATAGGACACTTCTCTTAGGGTTGCTTAGGGCCTATCTTAGGGGTGACTCATAGAGGAGAAGCACATGCACATTAACACTGGATAGCAGTGGTAAAGTACTCAGAGTCCTAAGGTCAACAAAATGAATCAGCAAAACTTGGAGGCAAAAGGCAAAAAGTCTGGGAAAAGACCACCCTAAGAATGGCAGTTCTATCAATCACGAAGCTGGTTAGTAGTAAATAATGTAAGGATTCTCTGTAGTTCAGAAACTTTTTGGAAGGAACTCTCACCAGAGTGCCTTGTTAGATCCGGCCTTCTATAG
This sequence comes from Lissotriton helveticus, assembly GCF_964261635.1. NCBI lineage: Eukaryota > Metazoa > Chordata > Amphibia > Caudata > Salamandridae > Lissotriton > Lissotriton helveticus. The sequence continues at coordinate 566,489,103 of NC_136057.1, read as the reverse complement.
ATTTTAGTGTATATAAAAATGAATTCTGTTTTGTTTGGCCATGCTTTTCTCAATTAGGGTAAAACCCTAATGTATGTTGTACACAACATTACAAGGAATCCATTCCCACTGTCACATGAAACACACTTAAGTGAAAACAAGGGTGTAATGCTACTCCAGAGCATGTCTGGTGCACCACATGTACAAAATGGCGCTGAATGTTTGGGATGCACTGTGATTTGTCACCCAGTTTACGAAGATGACTGGGGAATGAGTGCCTCGCTACTTATGACAAAATATATGCCTTAGCCAGAACCAGCTTGTTAGAGGCAACTTTAATAACAGGACTGAGCATTATATATGATTATTGAAAGAATCAATGTTGACACATATCTTTTCTCTTTAATATTTAATGTGATGTTTATGTCATTTAAATGCAAATATGTATACTGTCTTAATTATGTTTCAAAGACAATATCTAAACATGTCTGAATAAATAATTTATTATATAGAAAAAAGATATATAAATATATATATAAAAAAACAATAAATATATTTTTCTATAGTAATGTGTTTACTCATAATTTTATGAATGCTATATATTGTGGTTACTACGTATTTGCACTTAGCTGTTGTTTGATTAAGAAGAAGCTCGCTATTAGTTTTCTTACCCAAAAGTGTAATATTCTCTGCGCATAGCAAGCAAACTTGTTTAGTAGGGGTCCCCTTTTTCTAAAAACAGCCATAGACATAGAAATATGGCTACATGATTGCACTCCCATTGCCTTTGAAGGACTACAATAAAAATTAATTAAAATATTCAGGATAGTTTCTGATATATATTTATCTCTGCGTGGATGGCACTGTGCTAATCCCATGCTTAAAGGCTTTGATAGAAAAACAGACATTTGAGGTGAGCAGATCTAGAGTATCAGTGGTGTTGAGAGTGCTCTATACAGGAGCAGCTTTCCACCTAAACTTGAGAACTACCCAGAGTTCTCTGCTTCTTTTTTGCATAATTTATGCATCATTCTATGCCTGAAATAGTGCGGTTGCATACTCCCGTTTCCAGTGGTGGCTCCTCGAGGGAGTGCTGTGGTGCGTTGGGCGGGGTAGGGGCAGGGTGGGGGCTAGTAAACTCCAGCATATGGACAAACGGTGCTAAGTAAATAAATAAAGAAAGAAAACGAATTACATTTGCACACGCTGCAACACCAACCGGCATCCTAGGACTCCCTCGACTGAAAAGAAGCATCCTAGGACTGGTTTCGGGCTTTCAGCCCTCATCAGCCAGGATAGCTTGACTTCAGTGGCATGGAAAACACGGGACCCACGTCTGGGCATACGCGTCCCACTCGGGGTGATAAATGCAAAAAGAAGAATTGATGGACAGAATGCAGAACAATGTCATACATTCATCCCAGTACAGAGATCTGGGCCTAAATCCATCGTTTATTTGCTCACCATGCCATTCCAGTTTGGACCCAGCCATATGCAAATCAGTCTTGACCCTGCGCCCAATGGGAACAGTCCAGCCCGAACTGCACTGGGGTTTTTCCCTGCACCTCATTGGACAGGTGTGCCCTCCTGCTTGACCCAGAGAACACTGAATAAATATCTGACAGGGGCAGAGCCTCTTACATCTGCTGCTTAAAACAAGAGGACGCAGAAGGGTCCATGCTGAGAAGTTTGATTTGCACCAAACAGGCCCTGCACTCTGATTCACTGCACATGCTGTACAATCTGGAACTACAGCCCTGTGGACCTAACTTGCTTAAAAAGGGCTGAAGAGTGGACCCTTGCAAGTTACAGGTAAACAAAGCTCACCTGGACAATCACCCCCAAGAATCCCCAGTCTGGAGTGCTACCAGTGGATATGTAAGGCTTTTGTCCAAGTGGATTGTGGGAACTTAAGTCCTAAACTTTCAAGGACCATCTTGGAGCTACCAGATCCTTGGAGTAAGTTTTGGACACCTCGGGTCCTCAAAGGAACTTCTGGAATAAGTTCCAGAAGTTTGGAAAAGATTGGAACAACTTTGGAAAAAATCTCCATAAGTGGACCGACTCGACCGGGCCTGCCAAGCTGCGACTCTCAACCATGAACCGGCCTGTCCTGCAGGTTCGTACTGCTGAAAAGCTCCGGAGGTCCAACTTCCAGTGTTAACCTATTGGAGAACAAGCCTTGCCACAGTGAAAAACGACTTTGGATGTTTTTCATGGCCATAACATGTAAAACATTAAATATACTTTTCCTACTTTTTAAATAGCATGCCCCTTCCCTATAAGCCTTTAGTGCCTACCACACGGGTGTCTTATAAAAGTATTAAAAAAGGAAGTTTAGGCCTGACAAAGTTTTTTTGCCAGGACGAAATGGCAGTTGAAAACTGCTCACTAGCTGCAATGACAGGCCTGGAGACAGGAGGTTTACAGTGCTACTACAGCGGGTGCACTATGAGGGCTACAGCCCAATTGTAGCATTTAATTTACCGACCCTGGGTGCATATACTAGGGGCTTGTAAGTGAATTAAAGGTGTCAATCAGGTGTATACTTATTTTAACATGTGTGTAAGGGAGAGCACAAGCACTTTAGCACTCGTTAGCAAGGGCAAAGTGCACAGGGTCCTATGGCCAACCAAAAAACGGGTTCAGCAACAGAAGACCAAAATCTGGATTGACCCTGTACAAAGGAAAATTTGCAACATGACCCTGGTAGATGCAGTGTGTTTGTGTGAACGTAGTCATACTACGGCTGCTACACACTCTTAGAAATAGTATTCCTTGCTCTAGTACCTTGGTGTTACTCCTGTTAGGTGCTGAGCTTTTTATCATTTGTCGAATACTGGAATGAAGAATAGAGATGCCGTTAAAGATTGCCTTCATCATACTACTCTACATGCGAGTAGTGGCGAGGCACCACTGAGCTGCTTCCAGGGCTGGACTGGGAATGCAAACCGGCACTGGCAATTGAGTCGGACCGGCAGCGGATGGGCTTTGCGCGTGGAAAACACTGCAGCTGCTTTTGTTACAGGGGGCCGACATTGCAGCTATGCTGTAAACCAGCCCCTGGGAACAGCACCCCAGGGGTCTAAAACCCAGCCCCCACCATGGTGGCCACCGGGGAAACGCCTGGTGCCCACTACCGCCAGTGCAGCCCTGGCTGAGTCACGCAACACTGAATACGCATCACAAGAACCGAAACAGTAGGCAACAGCCATCCTCATATAATTAATGACTTACTTGCCAACAGTTCAATTAGCACATAACACAAATGTGCTTGATGCACAAGGCTGCGCGTGATGTCGGTGCGCCCATCACTGACGCAGACAGTTTCATTATGTGCCATTCACTTAAAACACCACGAAGTCCGTTTGAATGAAGCGTGGGCCCCTCCTGTACACCCACGACTATGCCCTCAATATGAAAGGGTTGTGCTGATGATGCTACTGGGAGGAAGAAATCGGAAACTGCCCCCAATTTTAATAGAAAATGCATGTCTAGTAATACATATTTAACCTATGGCCGGGCAGGGCTTTCAGACCCCACAAGCTGGGCCATTCGTGAAAGCTGAAAAGGGTCCCTTTGCCCGTGCACGGCTAGATAAGAGAGCGGGCCAAGTCAAACAAACCCCGCAGAGGGAGATTCCAGTTACTTGCATTGCTTCATAATTACATTCTAGGAAAGTATAAGGTGTTTTTCTTTGCAAGTTTACATCTCGGGGACCTTTTCAATGCACAGGTGCAGTGCACGGTAAAAGCGCCCCAACCCGTTTAAATTATGCAGCCAGAAAACTCAAATTATGCAGAGTAAAGCAGGCCATTATATGACGATATGCCTTCATTAATCTGTCATTTTCCCCATGTTATCGCTGTCTTACCAACGGTTTCACCTCATTAGTACCAAAGTAAAATCCAAATACAGCAATAGGTTACTGAAAGGTGACTAGTCTACCTTCACGGCTTGTTTTCCTCTCTGCACCAACATATGTCAATACACTTTTAGTAACATTTGATCCAGAAACAATTCTGTATTAAAATCAGTAAATTATGCAATTTATGATGGATTTTGTGGCAAAAGCGGCAAATCCAAAATGAAACACAAAAGGGTTGCAGCCACAGAGTCACATAATCCCAGCAGCCCAGACTATAACTCATTACGCATTATTAAGTTGCTTTACACCCACCAAGCACTACACAGACTCGGTGCGGGCCTCAACATCTGGCATGCTAATATTAATGCTAGTAAATAAAATGCATATGCAGAGCTCGACAACGAAGGCGCTAGTACTCCTAACACAAGGTTATTGAGGAAGCAGAGAAGATTTCTGAGATGCACAGCAGGTACAGATCTCAACTAGATTTTCCAACCAGTTCCACGTTAAAATGCGGACTTTATTAGTGTACAGGCCGGTGACCTACATGGAAAATTACTGGGAAGGATCGGGGAGGTGGTAGGGGTGAGGAGGAAAAACAAGGCCGGAAAAACAGCTGCAGAACCGACTTCGAAAAAAGACAAACAAGCAATCCATGTACGTGGTAAAGCAATACATTCTGACAGGCTGGCGTCTGTCAAGATGTGGTAGGCTAAAAGAAACAAGGGAGAGATTCCCCCAGGGAAAGCGATGTTAGAAAGCAATGCATGAAAGGACATTAGTCGAAAGGCAACTCTGAAACTTCTGGGGACCTGGGTTCGACCTGACTCGCGCCGTTTATGTATTATTTTATTTTATTTATGCGTTTTTATATAGCGCGGACTTTACCCGAAGGTGTCTAGAGCGCTTCACAATAATTTAAATTCCATCATGCGGTGAAGAAAGGGCTGCTGAAGTTGGCCGTGTCCTTTGAAAATGAGCAATCCCGCAGCATCTTTCCGGCCTTCTGCAAACTCGTGCTCAGATGCGCCGGGCATGGACGGCCATTTTCAAAAGAGCTCCAATGTGCGCGAGCTTCCAGCAACCGCACACCTAGAACAGTGGGACAATTCATAACAAATGCAACCACTAGTTCTAATAGGAACTAGTTGGGGGCACTGCTTTTTCAGGCGCATGCTTTTTAATGTTCAGCAAACAGAATCGCTGCTGTGTACTGTTTGTGTAATTATCCTAACAAGCCTGAATACAGTCCGTGCCTTTCAGACACACTGCTTCCCAGTCCCAGCACTTTTCCTTCAGTGTAAACACTGCCCCTTCAACCAGATTCTGCTGCAGTGCCTACAATAATGGCGCCGTTAACGGCCGCCTCTTCACGCAGGCATGGTTGTGACGCATCTGGGTACAGAGCGCAAAACACAGTTCGATTCGGTCCTCTGCAGAATGGGGCGAGCGGACCACAGGGATCCAATTAACTGCAATATACCCGCTGTAAAACTGTAGCACTGAGAGCTCAGTAAGACACTTAGCATATATCGGGGTGCCTCGAGGCAGTTAGGGATATTCCTCATTGAGGAAGGGACACTAATACTTCCGAGCCTGAACAGGGTCGTGTTTAGGATTTTAGACAAATGGCATCTTCCCTTTCAGTGTGTCCCATTAATTTACCTGCTGTGTTACCCTTCGACAGAACCCAGGCACTCATGATAGTGTTCCCACCAGCTGTGGCCGGCAGTGGAAGTACCTGCAGGGCGGTGGGGAGGGGGAGGGGCAGGGAGGTACTAATGTATAGATTACGGAGCTTCCCAGGTAAGTAAACATTTAAATAAATAAAACGAATTTCATTGAGTGCACTGCATTCCCAAATGCAATGCAGTGCGCGGAACGAAATTCGTTTTATTTATTTAAATGTCTACTTACCTGTAAAACTCCGTAATCCATACATTACTACCCCCCCCCACCCTACCCCTCCCCCTTCCCATGTCACCGCCCTGCAGGTACTCCCACTGCCGGCCGTGGCTGGTTCACACCAGCCTTATGTTTTCATTCAGTTACCCATATATCCCAGGAAAGGCATGCTTGAGACCCTTCCACGATGAGGCCCATGAAAACCCCTTCGCCACCTTTCAATCGGGCCTCATGCATTTCATGGCTCCCCAGCAGCAAAAAAAGCGCATGTGGACAGAAAATGCAAATTTCTCACCAATTGGGCTGGATAAAAAAATGGCTGGGTCCAAACTGGAATGGCATGGTGAGCTAAAAAACAATGGATTTAGGCCCAGATCTCTGTAATGGGGTGAATGTATGACATTGTTCTGCATTCTGTCCATCAATTGTTCTTTTTGCATTTGTCACCCCGAGTGGGACGGGTATGCCCAGACGTGGGTCCCGTGCTCTCCAAGCCACTGGAGCCAAGCTATCCTGACTGATGAGGGCTGAAAGCTCAAAACCGGTCCTAGGATGCTTATTTCCAGTCCAGTGAGGACCTGGACTGAGAGTGTGGGCTGGACTGTTCCCATTGGGCACAGGGTCTAGACTGATTTGCATATGGTTGGGTCCAAACTGGAATGGCATGGTGAGCAAAAAAAAACGATGGATTTAGGATCAGATCTCTGTACTGGGGTGAATGTATGACATTGTTCTGCATTCTGTCCATCAATTGTTCTTTTTGCATTTGTCACCCCGAGTCGGACGGGTATGCCCAGATGTGGGTCATGGGCTCTCCATGCCACTGGAGTCAAGCTATCCTGGCTGATGAGGGCGAAAGCCCGAAACCGGTCCTAGGATGCTTGTTTCCAGTCCAGTGAGACCTGGCCTGGTTGTTCGGGCTGGACTGTTCCCATTGGGCGCAGGGTCAAGACTGCTTTGCATATGGCTGGGTTCAAACTGGAATGGCATGGTGAGCAAAAAAACAATGGATTTAGGCCCAGAACTCTGTACTGGGGTGAATGTATGACATTGTTCTGCTTTCTGTCCATCAATTGTTATTTTTGGATAAAAAAAGAAGCACAAACAGCTGTTAATCATTCACGGTTAAAGTACCGGTGTCATCACCGTGATATCTGGAAGAAGTCTCACAAAGGGAGTCTTTCCATATAAATGAAAAGTGTCTTGGAACAATGGCGCTTTCAATGTCACATCCCTGAAATCACCACAAGTTTGACGTGCAAACTAAATAAACAAGCTATATATTTAAATTTTGAGTCCCAGATTCTTTCGAAACTTGTAAACTAAATAGTAATACATGTGTTTTGTTTTTGTTGCAAACCCCAAATCACTACAAGCTAGAGGGTCTCATTCACAAGAAACAAAATGCCAAGGCAAAGACTTAATCATACTGTGTCCGGTGAAGTGGTCCTAATGAAACGTTAGGGGTGCTCTGTTGAATTAAGAATAGTCTTCTGTTAAAAATGGATGGGGAATTAAATATTTAAGAGTTGAGGAGAGGCTCAATCTAGAACAGCCATGAAGGTTAAGCTAGTGAATCCCCTGCAGAAGCTGTGAATATTCAACTACATGAGTTTTCACTGGACTAACAACACATTTAATCATTCAGTAGTTTAAGTCAAGCCCTATCCAAGCCAATACATCTGGCTTTTTTCTTATAAGTGAAAGCGTTTTTTCACTGATTGGTGACAGCGCATCTATGGTCATGGGGATGGGCAAGTTGATGATTGTAAGAACGTGTCTATAAAAGTATTTGGGAGGCATGGTTAGATGAGCGTATAGATGGACGAATGAGTATCTGCGTGGATGGAAAGAGGAACAGGACGTTAGTTTAAACGTTTTTATAGATTTTAGGTGTCTTTTAATATTGTTACAGACTGGCATCCATGGCTTTAGTTTCATGTTAATGGTATTGCATGTCAATAACCTATTAACTAGACTCAATCTTCTACTGAAAGCATCAGTGCAAATGCAGCTCATTTCTATCTGGAGCCCTGACACTGACACCGTTATTCATGTTCCTATAAAGGTTTCACTTTAATGGAGTGCAAAGCTAATGGCAAATATTACAACGCGGGCACCCATTATACAAATCTCGTCAAGCCAAGCAGATGATCGAGGTCAGTCTCACAAAAATGTAAAGGTCTGTTGCCACCAGCACTGCAAGAGGAAAGAGAACGCCTCTACATGCATAAACGAGCAGGGACGTCATCGTGCTCACTGAGCAGCAAACACACCGACAACTGGAGTTGTCTTGATCCCATAGCAGGCATCTACACCTTCAAATTTACCGTGTAAGCCACGGGCATGTACAGGAGCATCCTTGGATAGCCACTCTGTTTTAAATGGATAGTGTAACTAACTTGGAGCATTAGTTGAATAGGGTGAGAACTCACCTCAAATAATATTCAGTCTTTATCATGGTGAACAACAAAAGTCACTAAATAAGCCTCTGCTTATCCCTCTGGTAGCTTGGCACATAGCATTCAGGCTTAACTTAGAGGCAAAGTGTGAAGTATTTATGCAGAACTAAAACAGTAATAAAGTCGAAATGCAAAACAAAAAGGACAAAATTAATCTGAAAAACTGAATAAAATGTTATAAACAAAATGAGAAAAAAATCCAAATAAGAACAACCAGAGTAAATTATTTTTAAAGGTTTAAGTAAAATAGAGCCAAGAAGCACAATTTGTTGATAATAGTCAATCATTGTGGTAGAACAGGACTTAGACACAATGTGACACTGTCCATGAAGGAGTACATGTCCGATACACTAACCAAGTCTGTCCTAGTCAATGGAGGTCGGCCTTATGACACGTGGTTGTCCACGTCTTTGTTCTGGGTCCAAGAGGGAGAGCAGATTAAGACTTCAGTGCTCTTCTAATGTCACAGACAGTGTTTCAGTCCGTCTGCTGATCTTTTCAGGTCTAGAGAGGGTTCTGAAGAGGATGCCTGGAGGGGTCACATTTATGGCTGGCTGGAGCCAGTGGGTGGGAAAGACCTCTGGGAATAACCTAATCAAGGTGGTAAAGGTTCCTGAGGCCAATCCTACCCACTTTGGTCATTTTCAAGACGGCAGAAGTCTTCAGCCACTCTAAACTTGAACTGTGGGGGCTGGGTGTATGTGTGGGGGTGTACTTATGTAATCCCATTGTCCTCCCACATCTAACACCAAAATTCAGTTTGAGGCAGTCATTGTAGCCCCAAGAAACTCAGACAGAAGTCTGACACAACAAAAGCTGGTCTTTCAGGAGTCAGACTGTGAATATACAGGAGATGTTTTGGTATTGTGTATTTACCCCTTTAAAGTGTGCCCCAACGGTCATATGTAAACCTCCAGCAGGTCTGTCATTCTAATGTCAAAAATAGGCACACTTGTGATAGGAGCCTGACTGGCAAACTAGACAAAATAGAGGACAGACCTCTGTGTTTTCTGCATCTGTCTGTGACAGGCTCAGTCCACAGGCCATCCTGCCAAAGGAAAGGAAACACCAACGCAGACCTAAGACTGTTTGTTCACTGTTTATAAGCGATACCCACAGGAGTCATTAGGAGGCAGGTGACACTGAAGACTGGCAGCAATGCCTTTCAGGTTTAGGCAGGAAAATTACAACTTTCTAAAACTGCTGTTTCCCAAATAATCTTACTTTACCATTACATTGTATTTTAAATTACTATTAAAATGAAATATTTCTTTACCTGCTTCCAAACTGAATTTAGCTCTTAATAAATGTAATAGCGTAAACTAGTGTTAGTATATGGGAGGTCAGTCTTGCCCCAGGGAAAAGCAACTATGGAGATTTTTCACTGCCAGGACATGTAAAATATTAAATATATATGTCCTAAATTTAAATATCATGCACTCTGCTCTACAGGCTTTTAAGGCCTAATTTAGGAGAGACTTAGTAGTATTGAAAAAGAAGGTTTAAGTCTGGCAAAAGGTTTGTTTTGCCAGGCTGAAACTGCAGTTTTAACCTCTTCAGCGCGACCGCGATTCCCCCTCCGGTGCTGGGCCCTAATAAAAACGGGCGTGGTCATGACGGAACGGTTCCGTCATGAGCACAGCTCAACCGTAGCTCATGACGGAACCGTTCCGTCATGAGCATCGAAGGGGTTAAACGGCACACTTAGCCTGCTATAGGAGGCCTCAGACATGTTTTACAGTTCTACTTTAGTGGGTTGCATGACGAGTGCTGCTGCCCACTGGTAGCATTTGATTTACAGGTCCTGGGTACCATACATTAGGGACTTATAATTAAACTCAAGGTGTCAATCATGTGTATGACAATTTGTACCATATTTAAAGGGAGAGCACAGGCTCTTTACCCCTAGTTAGCAGGGGGTAAAATGCAAAGAGCATTATGGCAAACAAAACGGGTTCAGCAACGGAAGGCAAAAATATGGGATGACCTTGTAGAAAGGGCAAATTTCCCACAGATAGACAGACAGAGACCACTGCCTGTATTATTCAATTCATTCCGCATACTGGTGCTTCTCTGTAAGACACATAGATTGTATATATGCTATTTAGAGCTTGCCAGTGAAGTGGCACCACTCCCCATAGACAGAGCAGCCTGTGGATCAATTCAATGAACAAGAAGCTCTCAACAGACACAGAAAACTCCTCTTGTCAGAGCACTCACGTTTCCCAGCTCCTGTCGTGTATAGCTCAACTGGTCGAAGTTCTGTCCTTACATCTTTGTATTTGTGTCCCTGTTTTATAAATGGATAAGCAGGACATGATTGCAAACAGGCACTTGCTGGCACTGTTGGGCCCTCAGGTGATGCTATACTACATGAAAGAGATGCTGTTGTGCACTCATGAAAGTGATGCATGTGAAGTGTAATCTAAAGACACTGTGGGGTACTAGGTTACTTCATGGTGCACTATGGGCTGTGGTGCACTAGGAGTTGTGGTGCACTCATAGTATTTAGTGGTGCAAGGGGGTGCTGGGTCACAGAAGAGAAATGATGGTGCTCTAGCAGGTGGACTGTTGTACACTTGATAGTCTTACGCACTCAAATAATGTTATAGTTAGATGACGTGCTGTTTCCCAACTACATTCACCACTCACAGTGTTCCTCAGCACCTACAATGAGACACTACCTCGCACTTGGAGAGTGTGGGACCGGTGGCACCTGCACAGTCCTCTTCCAGTGCACACCTCATGACTGAGGCAGCTGGCTGGGAATGTCCAGTGCACACTTGTCCCATGTGCTCCCCTGCTCTACAAGAGGGTAGACAGGCTATTTATTGTATGCCTGTAGTCTCAGATAAGCAATGCATTTAGAGAAATGCTCTTCTATAGATGCTTCATTTATCTACCACAGTTTAGCAAGAAAGAAAGCATACTATATGAAATTAGCAAGCAGTAGTTTTCTTTTGTCTGTCCACTATCCTAAAATCAATAATTGCAACCAAACCTCTTTTTACACATGAAATATGGGCAAACAAATAAAATAGCACAATATTCCTCCAATAATTAATAATATCCCTTAAACAAAAACGTAAAAAAAGAAAGTGACAGTGTGCCTGGGCAAGGTCTCCATCTTTGAAAGAGCCAATGAGAGGGAAGGCTTTTTACTTTGTGACCTTATATTTTTAGAATCCCTTGAAACACTTGAGAGCACATTTTCTTTCAACCTAGCCCAGAGCTCTTGAGTGACTGACACTCAGTAGTGGCCTGTCGAGGGAGTGCCGTGGGGCGGTGGGACGGGGGAGGGGCAGGGTGTGAATTAGTAAACTCAGGCTCACAGCCGACCGGAGTTATGTAAATAAATAAATAAATAAAACAAATTTCATTGCGCGCACTGAAACTCATTTGCGGCACTCCCTCCATGGGCCGCTACTGCTGACGCTTAGCACGACTCCCAATAGAGCCTCACTGTTCCTTCCTGCACTTGCCACACTGGGAAACTCTACTAGGGTAGCCAGGCGCTTAACAAATGCTTTGATTGAGTGATTGATTATCGAAAGTCAAAGAAAGATAAAAGCCTTGATGGGCTGCCTGGAAGCCAAGTTAGCCACAGTTCACCAGGGGAATAGAACTAGTAGTCAAGTGGAGTTTGGGGGGCATAGGGTTTCCTTGGTGGCCAGAGGAGGGATTATCAGGGTCACCAAGAACAGGGGTGGGTGAGATATGGAGATGGGGAAGTAGCAGGGCACATCTCTCCACTGTTTCCGACTCCAAGGAAGGAGACTGACTCCAGCTGTTCTTGAAGTGACCGCAAAGAAATTAAAGGAGGTGACCCAGTGCTTGGTGTTTCATTTAAAGCTGGCCATGGTGTGGGCTCATCAATGCTGGTTACTCTGCGGAGTCGCATATGTATGTTTACTGCATAGGGCCATTGATGCTTGCATCCATCACCTTGGACCACTAAGGCATAATATACAAGATGCAACACTCTGTGACCACTAATGCATGTCATCGCCTTGGTGATTGATGCATGTTGCTATCAGGGGCACTGATGCATTGCTGTTTGGAAAGAAGGATGCCCACTCTATGTAGATGCAAACCTGTTTCCCTCTTCTGTCCCTTCGCTGTCCTTCTCAATCCAGGTGACTGGCTGACATGTCCACCGCTCAAGTTGCTTTTGTGTTTCACTATACTAATTCACCCCTGATCCTTGGTGGGTTCCGAGGTGGTGTGCTACTCGCCGAGGGGGCCTTTTGACACCTCATCGGGGTGGCAGACACTATATATATATATATATATATATAAATCACAAACAAATGGGCGGGTTCACAAACACAGGGCTGTCCAGCTTGTGATTGTATCATAGAAACAGACTACCATGTGCTTTTTTTCTGCCCTGGGTATCTCAAAGCAAGAAAAAGGTGGCTAGTTCAGATACGTAGGAACCTGGGAAGTAGACGCTGCTCTGAAGCCCATAAGATATTGAAAAATGACACTAGCCTCCCCATAGTTTATTCGGTAGCAGGCTTTCTATTCTCTATGTAGTGTACTCGTAGAGTATTCCTAAAATCAATTAAAAAATATATATATACTAGCAGCCCGTCCCGACGTTGTCCGGTTATGAAATAGAATGTGTGTAATGTGTGTATTTGGCAAGGGCAATTTATTTTAAAATCTCGCGGTAGACAACATTTTTTGTTTCATTAGAATAGGGACGGAGAAGGCCCAGCTGCAGCTCTGGTTGATGTTAGCAGGCGCGTGTAATTGGTGTAGTGATCCGCCGCCTGAGCCCGGCTACAGCCCTGGTTGATGTTAGCAGGCGCGTGTAATGTCGTTGAATGAGAGAGTTACCAGCCGCGGGTAAATCCGTTTAATGAGAGAGTTGAGTGACAGCGAGTAGGAGAGGCTGCAATAATTGTCCCCGCAGACACATTCATTTGCGTGTTCCCCCGCTTCAGGCCCAGATGCAGGCCTGTTTGATATTAGCAGGCGCGTGTTCCCCCGCTTGAGGCCTAGCTGCAGCCCTGGTTGATGTTATCAGGCGTGTGTATTTAGTGTACTGATCCGCCGCCTAAGCCCGGCTAGAGCCCTGGTTGATGGTAGCAGGCGCGTGTAATTTCGTTGAATGAGAGAGTTCAGTAACAGTGCGCAGGAGAGGCTGCAGTAACGTTACTTCCCACGCCTCCAGCTGAACGCGTTTGTCACGCCCCCAGCACATGGCCACAGCAGACTATCTTCTGATTAGTGTACGACCCACATGGCATGAAGGGTGGAACATAGCACACGCCCCCAACGTTTCTAACGCCCCCAGCGTGCCCCTTGATGCGGCACAATTGTGTTCACATGGCATGAAGGCTGGACACACGCCCCCAGCGTTTCTCACGCCCCCAGCGTGCCCCTTGATGCTGCACAGCAACGTAATTGCCGCTTGTATGTACGACCCACATGGCATGAAGGGCGGACACACGCCCCAGCGTTTGTCAGGCTCCCAGCGTTTGCCACGCCCCTAGCACACGCCCACAGCCCACGATGTGATGGCCGTACCACACGCCCCCAGCGTTAGTCACGCCCCCAGCCCACGCCCACAGCACAACGCAGACACGCCCACAATGGACTACTTTGCTGGCACCGTTCTTTTACCTTTTAAATGTATAGAGGAGTTGGCCTAACGGCTATGGCGTACTACCTCGGACCTGGGGATCTGGGTTCAAGTCTTGGTAACGACGCCAAACATCCTGTGATTCTGGGCAAATCACTTAATCTCCCCGTGCCTAACAAAAATGAATGTGTGTCCTCATGTAACGTAACTGGTGCTATGTAAAGCGCTCTGATACCTGATTCAGTTCAGGTCAAGTTCGCGCTATATAAAACTCTGCAAAAAAAAAATATATATATATATATGGTGGCCGTCTGCATAGCCTATGTCCTTCTGCTGCAACTGCCCTTTCCAACACTGTATTGGGTGTTGTGATTGGTGCTGTGGTTACTTAGATTACCCGCCTCAAAGGTTTGGGCTCTCTCTTTATAATATTAGTATGGATATAATAGTAAAATATAATGAAGAAAAAATGAAATCAGTGACGATGATTTTACCTCTGCTCACCCGTTGTTTAACGTTGGTAATCCATAGGAACAAATGCTTCGATCTGGAATCAGTGTTATGTTCCATAGGACCCGGATCCCCCAGCATGCTCCCCGCTCCCTCCCTATACCTGACAACCCACATGAGAATCATCAACAGAGATTTGTGTGGGTGTAAAACGGCCATGTTTAATAATTTTACATTTCATAAACATGACAAGGCATTTCAAAATTCATTATAGACAGTTATCAACATAATTTTATTCTTGACTTCCTGATCTTCTTCCGCCAGATTAAGATTCTAATCCTCCAGCCCTAAGGGGGCTTCCGGCTCGCCTCTTCCATGCCGTGCATCCACGCGAGGTGGAACCCACCTGCGCCCCATGAGGAGTGGGCCCCCAACCTCTGATCCTTGTCCGCCTTCTCCAGGGGCCCACCCTCCGACCACCAGGCTGACCAGGAACCCAGGAGGCTCGTAACCTGTCGCCCTAGCCTCCCCAGCCGGGGCCCTATTTCACAGCGGAGAGTTTACCGTCTCCCCCTCAGTGCTGGCCTAGGGAGTACGCAAGGCGGACTCCCGTCCATTCCGTCGGTCAATTGTACTGTTCCAAGGTCTTTCTACCGCAACACGCCCCTCCAATCCACTGAGCTAAAGGGACGGGTGGGTGGGAGTTTAAAACTATACAAGGGGATGGGAGGTAGACGCTTCTGGGAGGCCGCCACCGATCCGGTGCCACAGAGGAAGGAGAGGCCGGGGTCCCTGCCCCTAGAACCTATATAGGCCACCAAGCTCCGCCCTCTGTGACACCGGAAGTGCGTCCTTCTGCCCCAGAAGTGTTAAGCGGCCGATCGCCCATTGGGGCAGACCGGCCGCCCCTATCTAGATAAGGTAGGGGCCGGGGGCCGGGGGCCGGGGGGCCGGGGGGCCGGGTCCTAAGTGCGCGCTCGCCGATGCTCTGCTCGCGCTTGGCATTATAGTTAGCTTGAATGGATAATTGCCATTATACCAGATTGATGCCTTTGAAAATTAAACGTTTATAACGCAGTAGTCAAAATTTTGACTTGTTAAATCTTGCCTGAAGAATTGTTGGCATATCTGGCACATGCACTTTACAATTGGCATTACTAATACCTCTATTATTATTATTACAGTGACACATATGAAGTGAACCTCCGACCAATTAGCTGCTATCATTGATTATACTGTATTTTACAATGTTGTATGCTGATCCGGCTATGTTTTTAGCCATTATCTATAATTGTTTGTATTTGGCCTTTTAATATATTTAAAGTATATGAAATGTGTGCTATTTTATCTGTGCTTTTATGTTCAAACTGGCCGAAATAAAGTTACTATTGAATTGAACTATATAAATGAAAACCTTTTTCCCTCTTCTATCCTTCCACTATCCTTCTCAATCCAAATATCTGACTAACATATCCACCACTCAAATCACTTTCATATTTCACTATAGTAGTTCACCACTAATCCTTTTTGGTTCCGGAGTAGTGTGCTACACGCCGAAAAAGCGCTTTGACGCCTCATCAGGGGTAGGTAGCGCTATATAAATGCAAACACAATACAATTATTGTCATTGGTTATGGCCACAGGGTGGGCGCTGACTGGTCCTAGAGGAAGCCTCGCAGACTGAGAAGAGCGGGCCCGGGTCAAGTGAACATGTATACATACGGTGTACTCTCGCAGCTCTGCCAACCCGCTCTCTGAATGCCAGGATGGATAAATATTTGCCAAGGACTATGTTTTGGAGAATGTCAAGCAAGGTCAGCGCCACGGCGCTTGTTAATGTAAATGAAGCTCTGCATTAAAAACGTTCGATGGACCCTGCATCGAACATGTCGCTGACGTCCTGTCCACTTCGGTGCCTCTCGAGAGCAGCCAGACGTTTGTTTCAGCAAACGCATGACGCACCGTAGTACGTCTGACGGTGCTGTTTAGGTAATCATGGTGGTGTAACTACGCCTTCTGCAGCAGTTTTCCAGTGAACTACAATCTTCGTATTTCTCTTAAATTAAAAGCGCTTAAATTACACGGCATTCTCGCCTCTGGGTGTCTCAAACCTCCTAACAAACATACGTGATAAATAAATACCTAGAAATCTGCTAATCGCTTTATGTACGGTACATTGGAAAGAAGGTGTAAACATAAACATGCGAGAGTCAGCGGCCCTAAATGGTCAACACAGGCCCTACCAGAGATGGTATCAAAACACTTCAGTGTGAATAGCTACTTCCCTAATTGTAGCTGTCATGGGCGTGCTACGGTGCTTTGTGTACCAAAATGTTACAGTAGCTACAGTCTTACATCAGGGGTGTGGATAACAAACACACGTTATTCCTAAATAGTCATTAGCACAGAGGGAAGGTTAGTTTTGTGTAAACTGAGTAAGAACTGCGTATACTACTGATTCAAGAAAAGTATTCACTTTAATGTACAGGAAAGCTGGACTTCAAATGGACAGTTTAAGACTTTGTTTCATTGTGAGGAGCTGGGAAAGTTTACAACAACGAGTGAAACTAAACGTGCAAATACAGGCCGACTTCTGCACTAAAAAAGTGAAACACTGGATATACGTGCTGTGAGACAGAAACCCAAGATGTGCCCCTAGATTCAGTCGAAATTCCACATGAAATTAATTACTTGTTCTAATAATATTTTTTGGTACTTGCACTCGTGCGTCTGTGGAAAATGGAATTGTGCATTTCAAAATATAATTCCCAGGAAATAAAATTGATGGCCATGATCAAAACACAATGTGATCTTAAACAAGTGTTTATCTGTTTTTTTAATGATAATATAATGTTGATGTTTGTTAAACTGATTTACCTGCACCATACGCACTGTCTTACGTTTTTCATGGTTGTGGTATGACACTTCAGGTCAACGTGCACTTCACACTGTTTTGTCCTTACTTGTTCCTAAATGTTCGCATTTTCCAACTGTACAATAAACGATTTTGAAATGGCTGGAAAGATGTAAATATGCTGGGGTTCTCCTGATTGAATCTCAGTAGTTGTTTTGCTGTTTTACTGAAACTTGCATAAATTAGGTTCTTGTGCACGCCTGTGCAAGTTAAGCTTCGATATGTGGCACATCCGACAAACTAGCATAAAAGTATAACCCATTTTGAGGTGCCTCTCTGTTAACGCAGAACAGGGTCACTCAACCAAAGGATTATTGAAAAAATTAAGGAACAAAAATACTGAGCGTCAAGTCCAGGTCGAGGCAGCGCCTCGACCTGGACTTAGCTCATGTGTGAAGCTAAGTCCAGGTCGAGGCGCTGCCATGAGCTGCAAACATTCTACCTGCAGATATCACATTGGGAGTCCAACTTACAAAGACAAAGCGTGTAGAACAGGTCACACATTGAGAGTCTTCAGGACATCAGGTCAAGAAGGTGCCCAGTAGCATTGTAAATGCGCCCTTAACTGGACAATTCAGACACACAGCCCAAGGGCACCTGGCCTGACAACAATATGTACAGGCCCGGCACTGGGCGGGAAACCCCTCTGGCACATGCGCACAGAGGTCTTCATCAGGATCAAACGCAGTTTACTTTCAGATCAATCAACACAAATCGTTGATACGCTAGAATTTTACTAAACATAACATCTGGCATCCAGGGTAAAATAGCCATGGACGACTCAAGATGGGAATTACTCCAATGCCAGTTTTGGGAATGAAAAACAAACAAAAGTGAGGAAGGACCTGCTGTTCCTGCAGGAGGCTTCCACTGAACTTTTGCTCACCATGGTAAATATAGGTTACATTGGTGCTGCTTGGTGTTGTCACAACAAACAGCAAAGTGTGCCTTAGGCTGACATCACTCTGTCTTCACACAACAGCACACTACTTCAAAAGCAGTCACCAGGGTTTAAACTGAATTCACACAACAGCAAACTATTTCAAGCAGGGTCACCAGAATTTACGCTGTCTTGAGACAATAGAAACCTATTTTAAGAGTCAGTCACCAGGGTTTAAGCTGTTTTTGCACAACAGCACCCTACTTCAAAAGCTCTCACCAGGGTTTAAGCCGTCTTTGCACAACAGCATCCTACTTCAAAAGCTCTCACTAGGGTTTAAGCTGTCTTTGCACAACAGCATCCTACTTCAAAAGCTCTCACCAGGGTTTAAGCTGTTTTTGCACAACAGCATCCTACTTCAAAAGCTCTCACCAGGGTTTAAGCTGTCTTTGCACAACAGCATCCTACTTCAAAAGCTCTCACCAGGGTTTAAGCTGTCTTTGCACAACAGCATCTTACTTCAAAAGCTCTCACCAGGGTTTAAGCTGTTTTTGCACAACAGCATCCTACTTCAAAAGCTCTCACCAGGGTTTAAGCTGTCTTTGCACAACAGCATCCTACTTTAAAAGCTCTCACCAGGGTTTAAGCTGTCTTTGCACAACAGCATCGTACTTCAAAAGCTCTCACCAGGATTTAAGCTGTCTTTGCACAACAGCATCTTACTACAAAAGCTCTCACCAGGGTTTAAGCTGTTTTTGCACAACAGCATCCTACTTCAACAGCTCTCACCAGGGTTTAAGCTGTCTTTGCACAACAGCATCTTACTTCAAAAGCTCTCACCAGTGTTTAAGCTGTTTTTGCACAACAGCATCCTACTTCAAAAGCTCTCACCAGGGTTTAAGCTGTCTTTGCACAACAGCATCCTACTTCAAAAGCTCTCACCAGGGTTTGAGCTGTCTTTCTACAACAGCATCCTACTTCAAAAGCTCTCACCAGGGTTTAAGCTGTCTTTCTACAACAGCATCCTACTTCAAAAGCTCTCACCAGGGTTTAAGCTGTCTTTCTACAACAGCATCCTACTTCAAAAGCTCTCACAGGGGTTTAAGCTGTTTTTCTACAACAGCACCCTACTTCTAAAGCTCTCACCGGGGTTTAAGCTGTCTTTGCACAACAGCACCCTACTTCAAAAGCTCTCACCGGGGTTTAAGCTGTCTTTGCACAACAGCACCCTACTTCAAAAGCTCTCACCAGGGTTTGAGCTGTCTTTGCACAACAGCATCCTACTTCAAAAGCTCTCACCAGGGTTTGAGCTGTCTTTGCACAAGAGCACACCACTTCAAGAGCACTCACCTGGGATTAAGCTGTCTTCGCACTAGAGAACACTAATTCAAAAGCAGTCCCCAGGGTTTAAGCGGTCTTCGCAGAAATGCACCTTACTTCAAAAGCTCTCACCAGGGTTTAAACAGTCTTCATACAAGAGCACACTACTTCAAGAGTACTCAGCTGGAATTAAGCAGTCTTCGCACAAGAGCACACTGTTTCAAGAGCACTTACCAGGGATTAAGCTGTCTTCGCATAAGAGCACACTAATACAAGATCAAGCACCAGGGCTTCAGCTGTCTTCACACAAGAGCACACTACATCAAGAGCACTCACCAGGGATTACGCTGTGTTCGCAGACGTAGACAGTAATTCAGGAGCAGTCACCAGGGTTTAAACTTTCTGTGCATAATAGCACACTACGTCAAGAGCGCTCACAAGGGATTAAGGTGTTTTTGCACAAGAGCACCCTACTACAAGGGCACTCACCATGGTTTAAGCAGTCTTCGCACAAGAGCACACAACTTTCAAGAGGAGTCGCCAGGGTTTAAGTTTTCTTCACACAAGAGCACACAACTTCAAGAGCACTCGCTAGGGTTTAGGCTGTCTTTGTACAAGAGCACTCAACTTCAAGAGCACTCACCAGGGATTAAGCTGTCTTCGCACAAGAACACACTACTTGAAGAGCACTCATCAGGGATTAAACTGGTTTCACACAAGAGCACACTAATTCAAGAGCACTCGCCAGGGAATAAGCTGTCTTTGCACAAGAGCACAGTAATTCAAGAGCAGTCACCAGAGTTTAAGCTGTCTTCCCACAAGAGCACACTACTTCAAGAGTACTCACCAGAGTTCAAGCTGTCTACGCACAAGAGCACACTATTTCAAGAACACTCACCAGAGTTTAGGCTGTCTCCGCACAAGAGCACACTACTTCAAGAACACTCACCAGAGTTTAGGCTGTCTCCGCAAAAGAGCACACTACTTCAAGAACACTCAACAGAGTTTAGGCTGTCTCAGCACAAGAGCACACTACTTCAAGAACACTCACCAGAGTTTAGGCTGTCTCCGCACAAGAGCACACTACATCAAAAACACTCACCAGAGTTTAGGCTGTCTTTGCACAAGAGCACACTACTTCAAGAGCACTCACCAGACTTTAGGCTGTCTTCGCACACTACTTCAAGAACACTCACCAGAGTTTAAGCTGTCTTTGCACAAGAGCACACTACTTCAAGAGCACTCCCCAGAGTTTAGGCTGTCTTCGCACAAGAGCACACTACTTCAAGAACACTCACCAGAGTTTAGGCTGTCTCCGCAAAAGAGCACACTACTTCAAGAACACTCAACAGAGTTTAGGCTGTCTCAGCACAAGAGCACACTACTTCAAGAACACTCACCAGAGTTTAGGCTGTCTCCGCACAAGAGCACACTACAACAAAAACACTCACCAGAGTTTAGGCTGTCTTTGCACAAGAGCACACTACTTCAAGAGCACTCACCAGACTTTAGGCTGTCTTCGCACAAGAGCACACTACTTCAAGAACACTCAACAGAGTTTAGGCTGTCTTTGCACAAGAGCACACTACTTCAAGAACATCACCAGAGGAGTTTAGGCTGTCTTTGCACAAGAGCACACTACTTCAAGAGCACTCACCAGAGTTTAGGCTGTCTTCGCACAAGAGCACACTACTTCAAGAGCACTCACCAGACTTTAGGCTGTCTTTGCACACTACTTCAAGAACACTCACCAGAGTTTAGGCTGTCTTTGCACAAGAGCACACTACTTCAAGAGCACTCACCAGACTTTAGGCTGTCTTCGCACACTACTTCAAGAACACTCACCAGAGTTTAGGCTGTCTTTGCACAAGAGCACACTACTTCAAGAGCACTCACCAGAGTTTAGGCTGTCTTCGCACAAGAGCACACTACTTCAAGAACACTCAACAGAGTTTAGGCTGTCTTTGCACAAGAGCACACTACTTCAAGAGCACTCACCAGACTTTAGGCTGTCTTCGCACACTACTTCAAGAACATCACCAGAGTTTAGGCTGTCTTTGCACAAGAGCACACTACTTCAAGAGCACTCACCAGAGTTTAGGCTGTCTTCGCACAAGAGCACACTACTTCAAGAGCAGTCACCAGAGTTGATATAGTTGATATGCACAGACCTATGTGTTTGCTTTCTCAGAGGTAAATTGCGAAATCCTGCAAATCTCTCTCTCTTTAGAACAATATGGCATTTCTGCTTCTGTGAAACCAGGATCCTTAGATACTAGTGGCCCCTTCACTCACACTTCCTCAATGATATTAAGTCAAAACCCTCCAGCTTGCTTGTTGTGTAATTAGCGCTCACACAGAACGCACTCAGTGTCTGGGAGTAGAAAGCGCCTTCTTTGCAAGTTGTTATTGATACAGGACGTGCACGGTCTGGATGTGCACGCCATTTGAAGGCTGCTTGCAAGAGAAACATTTACCCATGGCCTCTGGAAGTCCACGGGGAACCGAATTCCTGCTGAACACAGGATTTCGTTTTCCTCTTAACCAAGAGAGAGGGGGGGGGCGAGACGTCTAGGAGGCAGAGAGGGCTGAGAACAGAGAGAGGGTGGACAGAGACAGATAGACAAAGATAAGAGGGAGAAAAATGGGACAGAATGAGAGAGGCGGAGAAAAGCAGAAAAATGTAGGACAGAAAGGAACAGAGATGAAGAAAAGAGGGGGGAGATAGATGGGAGATAGATGGAAGAGAGCGAGAATCGCACCACGATGGGAGTCTACGTCTTGAAAATACACAAATAAGAAATACGACAAACTCATTAGAAAAGTTCGTTTCTGTGTTTTTCCCGCTAAGTCATCTTTACTAACCATAAAGTGCTTTCCTGGCGTCCTGTTGTGGCGTGAACACAACAGAATGTAGCATTGTTCATGGCCGATTCTCATAGCACATATCAGCAGGGAAATAATACAAAATTCATAGCTATGAGGGCACAGTGTTTATTTTTTTTCCTTTGGGCATTCAGGACAAACATCGTCACTCATCAACTAGCACACACCAAAACCACCAAATGCCATCCTAAAAACATGAAAAGAAAAAACGAGGTCGCGTTAGAAATGTTGCGTTTTGAATTCCAGCTATGGCCGTGTTTGCAGACAGAACGAAAACTGCGATAGAAGTGATTCATTGCCGCTTGTAGGTGACTGGAGGAAGGGAATGCAATATTTAAACAGCTATCTGCTGTGTAATTTTGAGCGTGCAAAGTAGGCAAGCTCGGTGAACTATTTACCCTCCTCAAGGTCATGTTGGTGCTGAACATATTTCGATTTCTTGCTCGTGTGAAAGATACAATCCGTGGCGTTTCAACAAATAGGGTCGGGTTTTCTTCTCCTGGTGACAGGTCTTGACGCGCGTGACGCGCGCAGCACTTTCCCAGGCTGAGGGGTGATATTTTGTTACAGCTTATAGATACAGCCGAGGGGGACGGGGGTAACTGCGTGCTTAGTCTGTGAGCAAGCAGTGTATGAAACTTGCAAACTTCACAACAACGGACGCTGGTGTGTGTTATAAGGTTCCCGATATTTTGGGGTGAAGGCTTCTGACGGGTTCTGTGGATAATACAAATCTGAAATTAACTCTCAGGTGAGAGGTTGTGGCGTAACGACTAGAACTGCCTACTTTGGAACATCCTGTGATTCTAGGCAAATCACTTAATCTCCCGAGCCTAGGAAACATGGGGGTGCTCTTGTGGAACGCAACTGGTGCTTGTGTGAAGGGCTCCAATGCCTTCAGTCGAGTTTGTGCTTTGTAAAACTGCCAAGAAGTGGCCTGCTACAAGCAAACGTGTCTGGCAAAGACAACCCTGACTCTTGAGACGCACCCATGACTGGCCCTGCATAAGGGGCTGAAGGTGCCTGGTCACTCACTGGGTTGAAGTGAGGCAATGTGTCATGCTATAGAAAACACATGTGGTGCACAACGTGCCCGCTGTCCAACGGGCGAAGCGAGAGGGGAACCGTGCGACCGGAGCGAGCTAATGTAAATAACACACTTTGGTGCATTTCTGGGATATTTATAAGCGGAGCACATTCCTTCCCACTCCCGGATCAGACAGTGGAAACTTTCCCACACTGGAGGCTCACATCTGAGTCAGCCTTCTGTTTTTCATGGCCCTCGTGGTAATATTTACTTAATCAAATGAAAATGTTAAATAAATAGGGGCATTTGCAGTAAAAAGAATTATAATTTTGATAACATGTTCCGCTAGAAATGGCATTATACCACATACAAGTGTGCACTGTGTAGAAATGAACCCATCAGAGTAGCGAGACATTCCATAACGAGATGGTTAATCACTCAGCACATAATTAGCAGGAAGGACAGCTGAACGTTGGAATAATTGTTTACTTATGCCCGACAACAATATCGCACACCCACAACTGTAAGCAACCTTTACGGGGTAACCTGTAATATCCAAAGAGCGTCGAGCCCTGTTTTTTCCAGTTACAAATCAATGTTATGTACTGTGCCAAACTGACTAATACTGCAACTCCCACAATGCACTTGTTGGGCTTTGTAGAATTGCTCTGTTGCTGTCAAATAAACAAAGAAGAAACCCGGAGCTGGAAACTCTGGGTCTCAGATCGCACGGAGTAATGTAGTAGCCCCAAATCTGCTCGATCGGGAAAGGAGATTCATTTTTTAGGTGCATAGTTAGATTTGATGTATAGCAGATGCTTAAATTACGCATAAATGCAGACATCTCGTAAATATGGGTTTAAAATGTATCATACAAACAGTGTGTCTAGGATGTAAGGTGTCGGTTATTTTTTGCATGCTATAAAAACTCTTAAACAGCAAGACTTTTAACAGAATCGGAGGTCACAGGAACTGCAGGCCTTATTTGAAATTGAAATTGCATTTATATAGCGCTTATTACCACCGAAGAGGCTTTTGTCCGCGTGTTACTTACTTTGGGTCTGTGGGTTGCACCCTTACGTGTCTATGGTGATTGAATTGCAGCGCAGGTACGCATGTATGAGGGTGGGGGGCGGTTCGAGAGGTACTGTAAGAGTCGAAGCTTCAGGGTCCGAGGTGTCAACGCCCCCACCCAAATCCTGCGGGCTGCACAGTGCTGATGCGCCGGCAAAAGTGCCACCTTCGGGGCACACAGGAAGCAAAGTCTGGTGGGTGCCAGGGCCCTGGTTCCTGGACACTGCGCCGCAGCACACACTTCAGGTGGGTGCCAGGGCCCTGGTGCCTGGGCACTGCGCCGAATCACACACTTCAGGTGGGTGCCAGGGCCCTAGTGCCTGGGCACTGCGCCGAAGCACACACTTCAGGTGGGTGCCAGGGTCCTGGTGCCTGGGCACTGCGCCGCAGCACACACTTCAGGTGGGTGCCAGGGCCCTGGTGCCTGGGCACTGCGCCGAATCACACACTTCAGGTGGGTGCCAGGGCCCTAGTGCCTGGGCACTGCGCCGAAGCACACACTTCAGGTGGGTGCCAGGGTCCTGGTGCCTGGGCACTGCGCCGCAGCACACACTTCAGGTGGACGCCAGGGCCCTGGTACCCGGGACACTGGACGGCACCACACACTTTAGGTGGGTGCCAGGGCCCTGGTGCCAGGGTCCTGGTGCCTGGGCACTGCGCTGCAGCACACACTTCAGGTGGACGACAGGGTTCTGGAACCCGGGGCACTGCGCAGCAGCACACACTTCAGGTGGGTGCCAGGGTCCTGGTACCCGGGGCACTGCTTGGCAGCACACACTTCAGGTGGGCGACAGGGCCCTGGTGCCCGGCGGAGTGCACGTCATACACAGCTCTCCCAGAGTTAGAGGGCAACAGAAGGTCTGGCAAAAAAACGTGGTACCGGAGAGCTTCTTTGGTTATAAACAACAAAAAGTTACACTAATGCAGTGCGAGAGTTCTGCCATGGGACCCCCGCCCAGCCCCAGCTGCGGCCCCACTGTACACAGACAACCCCGGGCTCAGGATCCTTAGCTCGAAACGCTGTAAACACCCTGCGGTCTGCCACAAACTCTTCCTCACGGTACACCGGCGCCCAGGGGTGCTCAGAATATCAAGCACGCACACCCAACAGACTCTTCCTAACCAGGACCTCTTTCACGCTCTCACACGTGCAGAGTAGGAGCAGTGACGAGGTCCAAGGGCAGTCTGCCCTCTGCCCCGCGAACAGTGTGAGGAGTAGGGCAGATGAGCGCACGAGCGTGCAAACAGTACCGGGCCGGGGCAAACGGCAGCACGGCAAACACCCGGGCCCTTCACAGTTCCCCGGGAAGCGGGACCGAGAGTCTCCTGGACTCTTGTTCCACCCCCTGGGATGCGGAACCGTCGGTGCCCAGCACCAGTGGCTGCCCTTGTCACACCTTCCCTCGAGAAGGCACCTACATTCTCGGGGCACCAGTGGCCTGCTCCTGAAGCACTAGTGCCATTGAAACCCGGCACTGAGAGCAGGAGTGACCGCCACTAATCCCCTCACCCCTAGCCCCCCCCCCACACACACACACCAACGTGTCACACTCCTCAGTGAAGTGAGATTGGCAGTAACCTGGCAGCAGCGCCTGTCCTTGACACACCTCCCCCCAGGGGGCACCAACAGTCTCAGGCAATAGTGCCCCTGTCACCTGCACTGTGAGTGTGATGGCAGGTCACCAGGACGGACGATCTCCTGAGATTAGTGCTCTTTTCACACAATTTCCCTGCGATGCGGGACTGCCTATGTCCCTACACTTGACCTGTCAAACATCCCCTCAGCTGCACCGATAGACTCTAGGCGCTAGCGCTCCTGTCAAACTTCACTTCAGCGTCACCGACAGACTCCAGGCGCAAGCGCTCTTGTCAAAACCTCCCCTTTCAGCGTCACCGATAGACTCTAGGAGCTAGCGGCAGCGCTCCTGTCAAACTTCACTTCAGCGTCACCGACAGACTCTAGGCGCTAGCGCTCCTGTCAAACTTCACTTCAGCGTCACCACAGACTCCAGGCGCTAGCGCTCCTGACAAACTTCACTTCAGCGTCACCGACAGACTCCAGGCGCTAGCGCTCCTGTCAAACCTCCCCTTCAGCGTCACCGATAGACTCCAGGTGCTAGCGCTCCTGTCAAACCTCCCCTCAGCGGCGCTGATAGACTCAAGGCGCGAGCGCACCTGTCTAACCTACCCCTTGAGTGGCACAGCCAAACTCCGAACGCTCATGCTCTTATTACACTTCATGGGCATGCGAGTCCTACATTTGCAGTTTCTAGCGCCTTACCGCATTTCGCTTCGCAGCGGACCTTACAGTCTTCCTGCGCTAGCACTTATGTCAAACTTCACTTCAGCGTCAACGACAGACTCTAGGCGCTAGCGCTCCTGTCAAACCTCCCCCTTCAGCGTCACCGATAGACTCTAGGCGCTAGCGCTCCTGTCAAACTTCACTTCAGCGTCACCGACAGACTCCAGGCACTAGCGCTCCTGCCAAACCTCCCCCTTCAGCGTCACCGATAGACTCCAGGCGCTAGCGCTCCTGTCAAACCTCCCCTCAGCGGCACTGATAGACGCAAGGCGCTAGCGCTCCTGTCAAACCTCCCCCTTCAGCGTCACCGATAGAATCTAGGCGCTAGCGCTCCTGTCTAACCTACCCCTTGAGTGGCACTGCCAAACTCCGAACGCTAATGCTCTTGTCACACTTCATGGGCATGCGAGTCCTACATTTGCAGTTTCTAGCGCCTTATCGCATTTCGCTTCGCAGCGGACCTGACAGTCTTCCATGCGCTAGTACTCTTATCACACACCCCTTGGTTGGCTCTTGTGGCAGATCGCTATTGCTTTTGTCACACCTCCCCTAGGCTGATGGAGCCACAACTTTACTGCATTAGCGCCCCTGTCAAGCACACCCCTCCCGGCAGCGGGGCCGGGGCCCTTGCCCTGGTGACGCCTCCCCACGGGGACTAGCGCCCAGCAGACTCCCGGAGAGCGCTGCACATCTGTCCGGCTGAAGCGCCAGCCTCTCCCCGGCGGAGCCTCAAGCTGTCAAACTCCGGGCGCTGGAGAGGGCGGGAGGGAAGCTGCAGCGCGCCGGGGGAAAGTTATGCGATGACTTCCAAAGTTTGTCCTACCTGCTCCCGCGGGATGCAGGGCAGCGAGGTCCTCCGGTGGGACTTGGTGCCGCCGCCGCCGGACATCTCAGCGGAGACCACGGAGCTGGAACTCCTCCTTCTCCGGAGCACCGGGGTCTCCTCCTCGTCCTCCCCAGGTCCAGCGCATCGGGCGGCCGCGGGCTCGGGGGGCGCCCCTGGCGGGGGCTGCGGCCGGCCGCTGTGCCTGGCCAGCAGGATCCCCACGATGCCCACCAGGTAGGCTAGATAGCGCCTCCAGCCGAGCCGCAGCCTGTCCAGCGAGACGAACGAGGCAGCCCGCAGCGCGCTAGTGACGGCGAGCATGGGTGAGCCCTGCCTCAGCACCAGCCATGTCACGGGCAGTATCAGCAGCACCACCCCCGCGGCGGCCGGGGCGGCCCCTCCCGGCTCGGCTGGCTGACCCCCGCCGGGCGGCGCCTGGAGCACGGGCACAGAACGGCAGGCAGTGCACACTTCTGCACTGCAGTCCTCTGCCTCCAGAAACCACTGCCCCGTGCAGCGCTGTGCTGCTGGAGAGCTGCGCTGCCATAACAAGCACAACTGCTTGTCCAAAAGACAGCCGGCTCTGGGAAAAAGAAGTCGAAACAAGCCCAACCCAGACAACGACGGATTTAGGCTAAATGTACTTAACCGTGCACCTAACACTATTTTACCTGACCTTTCAAATGTCATCGCTTCCTTCTTATTTTGTCACTTTTTTGCTGTCCTTTTTTGGTAAATTTCAAATTTTATCTCTTTAAACTGACCCTTTATCATTTTCTTAATTTTAACGCTCTTAATTTGTTTTCTTGATGCTTTTATATTACTGTCCTGTATATTTCCATGTTCTTTTGTAAAGTTGCAGTTAGTTTTATTACTTTATTTATTATTATTACTGTCACTGACTGGCTTTAAGGAAAGGTTATATACTTTTCTTTCTGATTTTATTCCAAGTTGCTTCATTACAGGCTGACGAGTTTTTCCTTACTGCTGTTGATTTTACCTATAGAGCTAGTTTATTTTTGTAGAGTTATCGTTCTTCATTGTGCCTTTATTTTTTCTTTCAACGTTTCCTATCATCGTTTGCTTAGTATTATATTCTTACAATAATTTATTTTTTGTCACTGCTTCATGTTTTAGGTGGCATTGCTTCCCTCATTGGCATTTTATTGTGTAACACCTTTGTATTTCCTGTATATTTCATACAGACTTTATTACTCCGGCTCCCAGTTTCCTCACTATAGCATTGATGTGATCCCGCCACCCTAGAAGGGCACCCCGGTACCAGTTTTTCTTTAATTCCAAATCTATGGTTTTTAATTAATTCCAAATCTATGGATCTATGGAGAATTCATACAAACACTACCTGCCCAGAAGCTATCTTGATTTGTCACCCAGACACAGAATGTAAGTCTGCATATGGAAAGGACAGTGGCGTGTAATAACTGTATTAACGAGGAAGCAAGAACTAATGGAAATTAATGGTAAATAATTGAACATTCCGTCGTGGTACACTTACACTTTCCAATCTTTAATGAACTGAGGTATAAACAGGCAATCTGATCAACTGGTCCGATAATCAATCAGAAACCCAACACTCTAAAGTGGTGCGTAATGCACCACCAAGGTAGAATTGAATGACGTATATACGAACGTGAATGCAATGCCAACATCACGCATTACACTACAGAGAGAACTCTTCAATTAAAGTCTCTCAAATTCAGTGAATCAATTGCAATCTGTAACAAAGTTCAAAGGCTATTCTACTCTTTCGAGGGAATAACATGATTTTCTGAGCAAACTTTATTTTCCGTTATTGCCACAAAACACTCAACACCTCCGAGATCCCACTGTTCCGACTGCCCAGCCCAGTGATGATTCTCCTGGAGTTCAAACGATTTCTGAAAGGCACTTTCTCTCAAACACACCTCCCAGGCCTGGGCAGCTGAGAGTTTCAGATGTGAGAAGAACTTCCCAACTATGTGGCATGAATTTTAGCAGCAGGTCTCCAGTCCACACACTGCCAATTAACTGGAGATTCACTGTATAATTCCCAGTATGTTTTTAAATAACTCACGTACTTCAAATTCATCCTCACTTTTCACTTCATGTGAAACACATTTTGAAACAAAATTCTACTATTTTTTAGGAAGGTTGAACTTTTCACAAAACAAAGAATGAATGAAACCAGGATAGGAATTTTACAAAAAAAAAGCTTTAGCGGTACAGGATTAACTATATTTTGTATTTTGCACAAACTTTAGAGCCCAACTCGATTGGAGCAAACTAAGAACCTTCCTGTCAACCCAGGGAGAAAAGCATCCTTTTCTTTAAAGAACTCTCACCCACGGGTACCAGGTGAGCAGGCCAGACAGGGAGCTTGTAGTCTATGACCCCCAGCAACTTCTACGCTCCCAAACGCCACCTCCGATCAGCCAACCACGCCCTCGCCGCCGTCCCCCGCATCCGAAGAGCGACTACAGGAGGAAGGTCCTTCTCCTACCTGGCCGCCAAGACCTGGAACTCCCTCCCAACCGACCTGCGCCTGACCCAAGACCACCTCTCCTTCAGGAAGAAGCTGAAGACCTGGCTGTTCGAGCAGTAGCGGCACCCCCCCTCCCCCAGCGCCTTGAGACCCTACGGGTATGTAGTGCGCTCTATAAATGTCATTGATTGATTGATTGACAACCTGCACACCTCTCTTTCATGTACCCATAGAGCACTATTAAGTGCCTTAATATATACCCATTTATGGACCCCCGGTGGATGAGAGTTCTTTACAGCAAAAGGATTCTTTTCTCCTTGGGTAAATTGGAGGGTTCTTAGATTGATCCAATCGAGTTGGGCACTACATACACCCTGTTAATATTCACTCCTCCTTCCACCGCTGATTTTGCCACACCACCAAACTTCGTCAGTCTTCGCCAAGTTCCGTCGCCATCCGTTCTCGGTCATTGGGCTCTATTTCAGGGCTTTGGGGTTCTAAGTTCTACTCTACTTCTAGATTCTCACTTCATGTGCTAACCATCCTATGCTGCTACCAACTGAAAGGGCCATAAGTTCTATTTATTTTATTTTTATTTACTGACTTATACCGCGCTAGGAATTCGACTCCCTGAGGAGTATCTCCGCGCCTTTGGTAACATTAATGAGCAGGGACCCTAACCACTGAGTAACCGATGCCTTATCAAGATTAATAATTGAACAGAAAAGTTTTTAATTTTTTCCTAAAAGGAAAATGTTCCTTACAGGTTCTGATGTCCAGAGGGAGGTTATTCCAGAGCTTCGGGCCCGCAACTGACAGGGCCCTGCCCCCTTGTCGGGATTTCCAGAACCTAGGGACACAAAGCAGTTCTTGGTCCCCCGATCTCAAAGACCTTGAAGGGGCATAAAGAATAAATTTTTTGGTTAAGTAGTCAGGGCCTTTTCCAGTAAGGCATTTATGTATGATGCAGCATATTTTAAACGACACCCTCTGTTTCACGGTGAGCCAGTGAAGTTTGTTTAGTAGAGGGATTGAGGGGGTACGGGCTGGGGCATTACAGACAAGTCGTGCAGCAGTATTCTGCACGACCTGTAATCTGGCAGTAACCCCCTCATTAGCGGCTAGCAGCAGACCGTTACAATAATCCAGTCTGCTCAGCACGAGCGACTGAATTAGTGTTTTCCTGATGGAATCAGGTAAAAGGGGAAAGACCCGTCGTAATAGGCCAATAACATGGAAACAGGAGCTTACGACTTGATTAGCATGATGTTTAAGAGCAAGCTCCTGATCCAGCTTGACTCCTAGATCTTTCACTACCACTTTGGGAGTGGGGACTGGGCCAAGATCTTGAGGCCACCAGTCGGGAGTCCATAGCCGTTTGGCTTCCCCAAAAAGCATGACCTCCGTCTTAGAGACGTTGCACTGAAGGAAATTAGCTGCCATCCAATGAGCCACCTCTTTCATTCCCTGTGCAAAGGAGTTACGCACTTCAGGAGTCATGATTTTAAACGGGAAGAGGAGTTGGGTATCGTCTGCATACGATACTGGGATAAACCCATGCATTCTCATGATGTTTGCTAGGGGTGCCACATAGATGTTGAAAAGCGTTGGGCTCAGACACGAGCCCTGTGGCACCCCTTTTGAGATTGCAACCTCCTCAGACTGGTAAGGACCCAATATGACCCTCTGAGTGCGATTGATGAAAAAGCTCCTTAGCCATGCCAGCGCCTTGCCTCCCAGCCCGATGTCAATGAGTCTGGAGGTCATGATGTCATGTGACACCGTGTCAAACGCCGCTGACAAATCTAAAAGCACCAGGACAACGGAGAAACCCCTATCCTGGAGCATGCGAAGATCGTCAGCGACGGACAGCAAGGCAGTCTCAGTGCTGTGCCGGGGTCTAAACCCCGACTGGGATGGATCGAGCCCCCCTACACTTTCGATGTATTTGGATAGGTGCTGGTTGACAAATTTCTCAGTGAGCTTCCCCAAGAAAGGGAGGAGGGAAATGGGTCTCAGATTTGTTAGGTCTGTCCATGGGATAGAGTTGTTCTTCCGTAGAGGTCTAACCAAAGCCCGCTTCCAATCCGGGGGAACTTCCCCTGTGGTCAGAGAGAGATTAATAACCTGCCGAATACCAGTCCCCAACTCGTCACTCAGAAGTGCCATTACCCGTGCAGGGATGATGTCAGATGGACAGCCACTCTTAGTTTGAGTGATTAGGATGGTTAACTCCTCCATAGAAACCGGTGGGAATTCTTCCAATGTATCTATCTTATTTCCTGCTGAACCGGAGATAGGCTGAGACATGCCCTCAACAGGACCCATATTGTCAACAGTGGACTTAGAGGCTAAGATCTTAGCATAAATGCCATCAATTTTATTGACAAAGAACTGCGAGATGTTATTACACAGTTCCTGGGACTCGGTCCCATCCAATTCGCAGGCTGAGGGCTTAGTGAATGTTTGCAGAATTTGGTAAAGAACTTTGGAGTTATTGCCAGCTGCTGATAATTGGGCTGCAATATGATCTTTCCGTGCAGCCCGAATAGCTTTGTGGTAACGTTTTAAGGAAGTCTTATGATTTTCTTTGTCTTCTACTTTGTGTGTGGCTCTCCAACGTTTCTCTAACTTTCTCGTAAAGAGTTTTAACTGTCTGAGATCATCTGTGTACCACACTTCTTGTTTGGGGGCAGGCCTCACTTTATAAGTCCTCAAAGGGGCAACCTGATCAATTGTTATATTAATAGCTTCGTTAAATTTTTTTAATGCAAGAGTAGCATTATCCCCACATTCAACCCAGTTGGGTTCTAGATATTTCCCCCTGAAGGTCTCTGGGGTTAATTTATTCCAGGGTCTTCTGACATCTGCCAAAGTCCTCTGGATGCCTTTTACCTTATGGTTGGAGCGGGTGTAGAATTCTATGATTGCATGATCAGTCCAATCCACCTGGTGGGGAGGAAGACATTTTATATGGGTCGAATTATATAGCACAAGATCAAGTGTATGGCCCGCTATATGTGTGGGACCATAATTCATTAGGTTGAAACCCAGAGTGGTCATGTCATCCAGGAGCATTTGTGCCTCGGGGCAAGTTGATAACTCACTGTGGACGTTAAAGTCCCCTACCACAATGAAGTCAGAATTCATCTGCATATGAGGAGCAAGAGCTTCCACGAGGTGGATGGAAAAATCCCTGAAGGGACCAGGGGGTCGGTAAACTAGAGCTCCTTTTCTGGATACCCTAGAACTAGGGTTGATCGTAAATATGAGGAGTTCCATTTGTGGGTTGCAGACAGTCTCAGTGACCACCACCTCAATTTCCTGTTTAAAAACAATGGCTAAGCCACCCCCAATTTTAGTAGGGCGGTCCATCCTAGCAATTTTGTAGCCTATCGGCACCCCCAAAGTTATAGACGGGACAGTGTGGGGCTTAAGCCAAGTCTCAGTTAAGAAACAGAAATGTGGGCTCTCTGTGTTTATGAGATCCCAGACCTGAGTGGAGTGAGACACTAGTGAGCGCACATTGCACAAAAAACTCTTACAGTCTAAAAGTGGGACATTAAAAAGTCTAGAAGTAGCATCTATAGATGATTTAGTAAGTCCAGATAGGGTTGGGTGTTGTAGATATTGAGTAATCACAGCGTTAATAGTAAACTGTGTGGAGCATTCCCTACAGGAAAAAGGACCCTCTAGACAGGTCGCGACCCTATGGGAGCACAACATAGCGACACACCTACCCATATCCAATAAGGACTGACTGGAGTACGTTAGAGCAGAGCGAGAAATCGGCACAGCATGACTGCTAGTAAACGCCATGACCCCCAGCCCCTAGCCCCGTCCAGTCGCGGACGGGCGCAGACGGGCTGGTCTTTGGCTCGTCTTAGGCGCAGGAGTAGGCGCCACACTGCGCGTAAACACTGCGCGTTTAAGCCGACGAGTTGCTTTATAGCCCTCGAGTAGGGGAGAGCTGGAGCGCTAACCGCTCGCCTCCCTGGCTGTTCCTGTCTCTGCCTCGCCTTCCGCGCTCCTGATTGGCTGGAGGGTCGGACTGGGCGTGCAGGCACAGGACGAGCTACAACAGAGCAGATCCCTCAGTGCGTGTAAGTAAGCGGTAATTTCTTTTCAAAGTGCAACTAGTAATCAGTCTGAACACAATGTCACAATATCAAGTTCAATTTTTCCCCTTTTAAAAGCGCTAATACAATTAGCAGTTTAAAAACCTTCACGAGCTCATGGAGCACCAATTAAAACAGAGGAAGAGCAGGGTGCTCAAAGCATGTCACCAAGCGGGGTCGGGGAGAAGCTTCCACCGTCCCCCTTACCGCAAATGTGGCTGCCTCCTCGCTGACTTTATAGCCCTCGAGTAGGGGAGAGCTGGAGCGCTAACCGCTCGCCTCCCTGGCTGTTCCTGTCTCTGCCTCGCCTTCCGCGCTCCTGATTGGCTGGAGGGTGGACTGGGTGTGCAGGCACAGGACGAGCTACAACAGAGCAGATCCCTCAGTGCGTGTAAGTAAGCGGTAATTTCTTTTCAAAGTGCAACTGGTAATCAGTCTGAACACAATGTCACAATATCAAGTTCAATTTTTCCCCTTTTAAAAGCGCTAATACAATTAGCAGTTTAAAAACCTTCACGAGCTCATGGAGCACTAATTAAAACAGAGGAAGAGCAGGGTGCTCAAAGCATGTCACCAAGCGGGGTCGGGGAGAAGCTGCCACCGTCCCCCTTACCGCAAATGTGGCTGCCTCCTCGCTGACTTTATAGCCCTCGAGTAGGGGAGAGCTGGAGCGCTAACCGCTCGCCTCCCTGGCTGTTCCTGCCTCTGCCTCGCCTTCCGCGCTCCTGATTGGCTGGAGGGTCGGACTGGGCGTGCAGGCACAGGACGAGCTACAACAGAGCAGATCCCTCAGTGCGTGTAAGTAAGCGGTAATTTCTTTTCAAAGTGCAACTAGTAATCAGTCTGAACGCAATGTCACAATATCAAGTTCAATTTTTCCCCTTTTAAAAGCGCTAATACAATTAGCAGTTTAAAAACCTTCACGAGCTCATGGAGCACCAATTAAAACAGAGGAAGAGCAGGATGCTCAAAGCATGTCACCAAGCGGGGTCGGGGAGAAGCTGCCACCGTCCCCCTTACCGCAAATGTGGCTGCCTCCTCGCTGACTTTATAGCCCTCGAGTAGGGGAGAGCTGGAGCGCTAACCGCTCGCCTCCCTGGCTGTTCCTGTCTCTGCCTCGCCTTCCGCGCTCCTGATTGGCTGGAGGGTCGGACTGGGCGTGCAGGCACAGGACGAGCTACAACAGAGCAGATCCCTCAGTGCGTGTAAGTAAGCGGTAATTTCTTTTCAAAGTGCAACTAGTAATCAGTCTGAACACAATGTCACAATATCAAGTTCAATTTTTCCCCTTTTAAAAGCGCTAATACAATTAGCAGTTTAAAAACCTTCACGAGCTCATGGAGCACCAATTAAAACAGAGGAAGAGCAGGGTGCTCAAAGCATGTCACCAAGCGGGGTCGGGGAGAAGCTGCCACCGTCCCCCTTACCGCAAATGTGGCTGCCTCCTCGCTGACTTTATAGCCCTCGAGTAGGGGAGAGCTGGAGCGCTAACCGCTCGCCTCCCTGGCTGTTCCTGTCTCTGCCTCGCCTTCCGCGCTCCTGATTGGCTGGAGGGTCGGACTGGGCGTGCAGGCACAGGACGAGCTACAACAGAGCAGATCCCTCAGTGCGTGTAAGTAAGCGGTAATTTCTTTTCAAAGTGCAACTAGTAATCAGTCTGAACACAATGTCACAATATCAAGTTCAATTTTTCCCCTTTTAAAAGCGCTAATACAATTAGCAGTTTAAAAACCTTCACGAGCTCATGGAGCACCAATTAAAACAGAGGAAGAGCAGGGTGCTCAAAGCATGTCACCAAGCGGGGTCGGGGAGAAGCTGCCACCGTCCCCCTTACCGCAAATGTGGCTGCCTCCTCGCTGACTTTATAGCCCTCGAGTAGGGGAGAGCTGGAGCGCTAACCGCTCGCCTCCCTGGCTGTTCCTGTCTCTGCCTCGCCTTCCGCGCTCCTGATTGGCTGGAGGGTCGGACTGGGCGTGCAGGCACAGGACGAGCTACAACAGAGCAGATCCCTCAGTGCGTGTAAGTAAGCGGTAATTTCTTTTCAAAGTGCAACTAGTAATCAGTCTGAACACAATGTCACAATATCAAGTTCAATTTTTCCCCTTTTAAAAGCGCTAATACAATTAGCATTTTAAAAACCTTCACGAGCTCATGGAGCACCAATTAAAACAGAGGAAGAGCAGGGTGCTCAAAGCATGTCACCAAGCGGGGTCGGGGAGAAGCTGCCACCGTTCCCCTTACCGCCGTTCTAGAGGAGTCTCACTCCGATGGTTCTATTTAGCAGCATGAAAGTGTAGAGGGGCGGAAAATCATTAGAGAAACAATCAATTAGCTGATAACTCCTCTGGATACCTAATAACCCACGGACAACTACTTAAGGTTAGTTAATTTATTACAAAGCCAAGAACAACTGGACGTAAAGACACCTCAACACAAGAATATAGAAATACATAGGAATCAGCATAAAGCCAAATCGGCGTATCCAGTTTAGGCGATGCAGCATAAACAATACAATTAATTTAAGAAGTAGAATACAGAAAATCAGGAAGCATGAGTCCAAATTTCCCTGCTTCGAATGTTGGTGAGTGAAAAGCATAAATCTTTCCCTAGTCAAGCACTAAAGTGGCATCCCAAAGTAAGCATTTTCAGAGAGAAGGGTAAAAGATGTCAGCTCGTGGAGCCTCCCTAAGAAGTCTATCCATGATCAATGAGTCAAGTGGCATGATGCTACAGAAGACAGCACTCGTTGTAAGATGCTCTCTTTCAGAAGGCAAGAAATTAGTGGCGTACTATCCCTAACTCCAAGAACTAGTTATTCAGGGGTAACATTCCTATGGTGCAGTTCGGATCACACCATCCATCTTGGTACAGTCCTGAATGTAATTTTCCTTGATGTCAACGGTGTAAGTTCCTCGATACAATTTGTCCTTGGTTCCCATGCCTGCTCCTTTGTGAAGCACAACGACCTTCTTTTAGCGACCCAAGCCACACAATTGTAACTTCTTCTCTTCTTCCCTAGTTACTAAAACAACTACACTACTTTTGCTAAAGAATGTATTCTCCACCTGCAATAGAAACATGAGAAAGAACAGAATCTGCACTGCAGATGAAATTCATCTATTAGTTAAAAGCAAGAGTTTCCAGGGACTTGCATTTCAGGCTTAGGACTTCAGCTAACATAAGACATGTCTCTTTTCATCAATACGATTTGCACAACCATTATTAGCATTTCAGTTAATGCATTTACCTACGTGTGAAATGATATAATTAATAAGTGTTAGATTTGGGGGTCTCTAGTTGATATAGGTAGGTACCTGTGACAAATAGGGACCCTGGCGTCTAGTCAGGGTAAGGGGGTGCACTCCTAAAATAACCGCTGCTCACCCGCTTGGCAGCTTGGCACGAGGAGACAGGTTTATCTCAGAGGCAGTGTGTAAAGCATTTGGGAACACATACAGTAACCCAGTGACAACACTACAGATGGACACCACACAGTTCTATATTAAAAATAAGTATTATTTATATAGATCTAACACAAGACCACAAACGATAAAAATCCACAATACTGTACTTAAAATTGTAGAATTGGCTTAGTTCTCTTTAGATCTTAAAATGCGACTCTTTAGTTAATGTACCTTAAGATGCGACATGCAGGGCAACAAAAGTGTTGCAGGAAAGGTGATGTGGTAGTCCCATGGCATGCAAGGACGGTGATGCGTTGAAGATCTGGTGCAAAGAAACAAAGATGGCGTCTTCTTGATGCTCCTCCGATGTTGCGAGATGTCTCGACTCGATGCATCAGCTGCAGCGGCGACAACCTTGTTCAGCGATACGATGACAGCGGCTTTGGCGGCGACACTCTTCCCCTCCGATGCGAGATGCTTCCGCTCGATTCGACAGCTGCAGCGGTGACACCGTTGTTCGGAGATGCGACGACAGCGGCTCCGACGGCGGCACTCTTCTCCATGGATGCGAGACGCTTCTGCGGTGCAATGTGACAGCTACAGCGGCGACACCCTTGTTCAGAGATGCTATGGCAGCGGCTGCGACTGCAACATGCTTTTTTGATGTTGCGAGACGTTTCTTGTGATGCAGTGCAATGTGTCAGCTACAGCGGCGACACCCTTGTTCAGAGATGCAACGGCAGTGGCTGCGACGGCGACACGCTTCTTCTTCGTAAGTCGCGCTTCCAGCTCCTTGCGACACGCCGTCCCTCAGAAGGCCCAAAACAGGAGCAGGCACTTCCAAAGAACTCTTGGGGAGCAGGTGGTTGAAGTCTGTTGTCCCTGAGACTTCAGCAGGAGGCAAGCTCTTCTCGCAAGCCCTTGGAGATCCTTACAAGTGGATGAAAGTACACAAAGTCCCTTTCTCCTTTCTTTGGCAATCAGGCAACCACTGCAGGTCAATCCCCCAAGCGGCACTTCAGATTAGGGATAGTCTATCTTCAGTTTCTTCTGATTCCTCTCCTCAGCAAAGGTTTCTTCTTGTTGTCCAAAAGTGATCTAATTCTCTGGGGTTTGGGTCCCCTCTTTTATACACAGTTTCTCTTTGTTCTCTGAAGGCAGAGAGGCCTTTGCCTAATCCAAACCAGTTCTGGTCAGTCCTGGAGCACTCTGTTGACATGACTCCCTCTTTCCTTTCATAGTGCAGGGCAGAGACATCAGACGCACCACAGGAGGTGGAGCCAGCATTGTGGAGGGAAGGCACAGCACTATTCAGGTCCCAGGTGCAACTCCTCCCTTCCATCTAGATGCAGATCTCTCTATTTACCACTGGGCTGACTCACCCTGCCTCCTGGAATCCCCCATCCCCTTCACTCAAACTACAGACTAGAACTACACAACCTAGCAGAGGCAGAATTGGATAGTTAAACAAGAAAATACCTACCTAAAAACACAGAATGTTAAAATCAACTTCACTAAAAGATGTATTTTATCATTCTGAGTTCAGGCATACTAAACTCGAATTTCTACCATGTTCCCTGAGTCAGTTAGGATTATAAGATTGTAATAATCAAACTGCCCATTCTGGCCTATGGGAAATAGGTAGCCTTGCATTAGTGAAAAACGAAAATGGGTGTAATTCACTATTAGGACATGCCACACACATCAGGGCTTGTCCTACCTTATACTTACAATGCACCCTGCCCTTGGGCCTACCATAAGGGTGTCTAATATGAAGAAAAGGGATGGTTTAGGGATTGGTAAGTGAGTGCACGTGCCCAGTCAGCATGGCAGTGCTAAACTACACACAGGCTCTTCAATGGCAGGCCTTAGACACCTTTTACAGGATGCTTTTGTTTGTGGTACAACCAGTGATGCAAGCCCACTCGCAGCATTTGGTTTACAAGTCCTGGGCACTCCTGGTGCACTGTACTAGGGTCAGACAGGTAAACCAAACCAGCCAATCATGGACTCACTGATTCATATATCAATTTACAATGGGGAGAGCATATGCACTTTAGCACTGATCAGCAGTGGTAAAGTGGCCAGAGTCATAAAACCAACAGAAACAGGTCAGACAAAATACAGGAGGAAAGCAAAACGTTCAGGGATGAAGCTGCAACAAGGGCCATGTCCAACAATAAGCACATTCAATATACGTCTAAGTGTCAGATACAAAATACAAATTCTTCATATTAATATTTTCTGCAAGTTACATTCAATTTTCTACGTTAATTCTCCATGACATTTATCCATAAATTAAAGCACATCACATATTTGCGTTAATACGTTTCACTATTCTACAACACCATGTTTACAGTATTTGCTTGATTATATGTGGATGCGTTCTACAAGTGATTATGATGCACCCCTACAATTTAAATGTGATTTCTGCTACATCACTTCCCTCCTCTGATGACGTTGAGTCATCACAAACCTTCCAACATCCCCGTAGAGTAGATCGATCTAAATAGATGTCATAGGTAGTATCCTCTGAACTCCTCCATTCGCTTCAAATTCTCATAATGACTCTCCTGCAGATTTTCCATCCTTCTTTCTCTTTCCCTTCAGGAGTTCTCAACCTGCCTTGACTTGTGCCTCTTGTATGCTCTTATTATTCATACCAGGACAATGATACAAATTATAACAATCAATATTGGCTTCAAGATGTATCCATATATTCAGCTCCCCAAATTTGCAAACCATTTTCCAACTGCTCCAAATCCTTTTCCAATGTTATCCCAAATTCCCTCAGCTGCCAAGTCCTGTATCTTATGATGCATCTCAGTAATGTTATCAAAATATCTCCTCAAATATTTACTTCTATCATGGATATAAGTACAGCACTGTTGGACCTTCAGCATCCAGCATTCTCCACCTTTTTTAGATAGTTATACACCTAACGCAAAACGGTTCTGTATCACCATGGCTTTTATCGAGACCATCTTCCCTTCCAGGAGTGACAAGGATTGAGCAGTGTTAATGGACAACATATCCACTATTGTAGACAGCCTTCTGATCTTGACATCATTTAACTCTACTCCTAAACTAGGTATTATCGCTCCAAATATATCTCCTGCAACCTCTACTGCGCTCAATCCACGTTTTTCCTTACTGTGCTGCTTCCATTCCAAACTCTCCAAAATCCTCCACATGGTATATCTTTGGAAATACGACAGCCAAATAACATGTACCTTACCATTTGCTCATTAACTGAACACATGCATTCTTTCCAAACACGAAATACACTACTGGTGCCATTCGAACTGGGTCTTGCAAAAAGATCTTCCATGGACCATTTATTGAAAGATATGATCACACACACTTTGTCCCACATACACCATATCATACCTACTCGCAACATAACCTATGCCAAGTTTGCCTCGTTGTTCCCACCTAAAGCTATGGGACCGGAACTTCCCTTAGCCTTGTGAGCTAACTCCTCATTGGTCTATTCAGCATTCTTGTCCTTGCTATCAGTGCTAACAACTAATCCCCTACGTCTATCTTCTACTTGATCTACAAATTTCTTTTCTTTATCTGCTAGGATGCATGTTAGATTATGTCCATGTGCGTAAGCAGCGTCTACTGTTATTGTAGGTGAGAAATAATCTTCCATTCTAATTATTTGCCTATAATAATTGTATCTGTTCCGATGTTTTCAAAAAGAGATTTCTGAGGGTACCACATCATAGTTCGAGAAGTAGTGGTTAAAATGACCTTTACCATAAAACATACTTAGATGTACGCTACAACTATTGCCATAAGTCAAGGCTAAGTGATGGTATCTGATTCCCTCCTCAACGAAGGCAGGCAATTCCATGTACACGTAACAATCTCTCACTTCCATAGCGTCAGCATAGTCATACAACAGCTTAGCATAAGCATTCAGTGTGTAATCATCTTTGGATAGGTCTGCATGAATAAAGTGGCTAGTTTGCTTTATTAAGCCTTTTTCTGATCCTAGTGTACACTATTTTGGAACAGCAGTGGTAGGTGTGGATGTCCCTGGTACCCCGACCCCAGTTTCCTGCCTTTGGATGAACTCAAAATGGATTCTACAATGACTACAGTTATTACTATAACTACCCCTACAATCACTGTACCTGTAATACATTTGTGCTTATGATTAGAATTTCCAGACTCCATCTTTAACACCTTGAATGCTATAGCAATTCTCCCCTGGTGCTGCAGGCCCTTGAATCCCATTGTTCATGACGAGCTCAGCTCGTCATGATCACAGGAGCGGTGTACTGCATGACGAGCAGAGCTCGTCATGAGCATGGAAGGGGTTAAGTAGCTCGGATCACAGTTCGAAAGAGGTTCAACAGAAAAAAGTCTCTCTTCTCCACCTCTCTCTACATGTAGCAAGAGTCTTTCAAGCAACTTTGAAATCTACAAACGTTCTTTTGAAATGTCTCTGCTTTACAATATGAACACAGCTTAGAAGACTTCCCTAGCCCTCTTTTGTCTTCTAAATTAACTCCTTAGCTTTTATTCTTCTTTCTCTCGGGCCTAGGTTATCTTCTTCAAAGCAATTATTTACAGTTCAAAGTTCAGTACACATCCCTAATCAAATCAGAGCCAACTTCCTAAATTACACGTTCCAAAAGCTCAGCTCTCAATGCAGACATCTTTTGAGGAGACTGCGGTGCTCCAAAACATGGAAATTCAATGTCCTCCAAAATCAGAGTACGCAAACCACTCAACCTTGGTGGAAAAGGAACAGTCAACAACAGAAGTGCATTGGCTTGAGTTCCAGGAGCTCTCAACAAGATCTCAACAACGTGTATTGAAATCTCAGACCTCGCTCTCTCCGGCATTTGTAACCAAGTAAGTTCACTCGTGCGAGGAATATCTCTGACACACCCCTAAAGTCTTCTGGACCTTCTCGCACCTTCTGTGTTTGGCTCTGTTTCCCTTAAATAAGACTCCGAAGATTCATCTATTGGTGCAAGTTCTCTTTCAGATGCAAGTCTCAGATTTTGCCTCCTCTGTCTTACAGGACAAGTTTTACTGGCAACATCATTTTTTCTCAGCTGCACACAACCATTTGTCATGCCAGTCTCTTCTGCTGAGTCAGACTCTCTGTCACTTGCAACGTTACAGTCTCCCTCAGAGTCTATACCAGGGTATTGTGTAGCATGACCCCCCTCAGATTGACTTGGTGTGTGTGCAGCACTTCAGGTACATCTAAGTTTATCTTGCTGTCTCGTGTGACCCCTCGAGCATGGCTGGAAATACTTCTGGGAGAGGAGCTGTTTCATAAAATGGACCTGAGACTCGTCATGTGTGGGAAGCGTGAATCCAGTTCAGTACTCCTCTACACTTCACAGCAGTTGTAGTTACCAGTTTCACTTGGTATGGCCCACGCCAACAAGAGTCAAAGCAGTTTTTCCTCACGTTTTTCTTGACAAGTGTGAGAAGTTAGCCTGGCATATGATGTCCACTATTCTAGTGGGCACCTTGCACCAGTCTAATCAACCCTTATTGATGGTGGTTGTAAAGTCAACCTTACAGATAAGCTATCCTAGTGGTAGCATGGACACGCAGTCATAGGCTAAGACTTCAGAGAGCATGTGAAGCAATCTGTTTTACCAATTATAATCCTTTGAATACCAAATGAAAGGACACCACACAAGGTATATATCAAATATATATGTATTTATTCCAAACACAACCCGTCTGCGCTCTTTATGAGGTCAGAGCTAAAAGTACATCACAAGTTACTCAATTAGCATACGATAAGTTGCACAAATACAGTTATGCCCTAGGGGTCTCACAAACCATATACTAAGGAAGTGGTATAAGAACCACGTGAGAGTTAGATAGCAGGCCTAGGACCTGTAGAATCGCTGGGGCTACACTAAAAAACCAAAGGTTAGGAAGTGGGAGGCCCGCGGGAGACGCGCGCAGTGTCTAAACACAGTCGCGAGTTACCATTGACTTATAATGGGAAATGAAGAAGTTACAAAGTTACTGTTTAAGGACACTTCCGGATGGACTACGGTTAAACCCCTTTAGACTAGGACACTTCGAGAGTCAAGACCCACGGGAGCACCGGAGTACTCGTGTTACCTCACCCAGGGAAGCCGGGTGCATAGGTGCCTTTTGGTGTCGGGGTTCGTCGTCGTTTTCTATGGAGATCTGCAAAGAAGTGCTGCAGGCGACCAGAGGAAAAGGGTCTGGGTGGATTGAAGGGTGGATCAATGATGTGAAGAACCTGATAGCAGAGGGGACAGATTCTGGGTCAGTAGCCAGTGACCAGCAAGGAACCAGGAAGGGACCAGGCGATGTTGTGTGCTTGGAGCTGAAGAAGGTGAGCTTGTCTCTTCAGCCACCAGATCCAGGAGGCATCGATGATAACCAGGCGCTGGATTCAAGCTGACCGACAAAGGATCTAGTTAACTGCAGTGTCGGTATCCAGATTGGACCCAACAAGTCTTGGCAACCGCAACCCACGTAGGATGTCAAGATTGGGTCTGTTGCAGACCAGCAAGGTCTGTGATGCTTCTTCTTTGAAGGGAAGCTGGAGCAAGCCTGGAGCAACCAGGAAAGCAGTTTAGTTCAAAAGAAAAGTCTTCAGGGGGCTCACTAGCCAACGGGAAAGGAACCAGGAAGACGCGTCAAGCTGAAATGCAAGAGCGGACACGTGGCACTTGTAGAGTATGGAGAGCTGAGCTTCGGTGCAAATGGTGCTCGGGTCTGGGGCTTCTGGTACCCCAATGCACAACTGTGAGGGTACCTCGGTAGTTGAGCAGTTAGCAAAATGCAGGATGTCCAGGGTGTCCGGTCCCATGTCTCTCGTGTCTGCCACAAGTCTCAGCTTTGCTGTGGATGTGGGTCGGAGTTAGAGAAGTCTGAAAGTCTAGTTCTTGTGTCGCTGAGTCTTCAGGTTCCGGCGGGAGCACCGACAAATCAGACTGGCAAGTTACTGGTGGTGCCTGTTTGCACAGGGTGGTCACTCCTTGACCACAAGGGAGATGTCTTCTGTCTTCTAGTCAGAATAGAATGTCGAAGATCCAAGAGTTCTGTATCAAAGTTTCTTTCCAGGATAATCTAAAGTCCTGGGGACACAGCTCCTATACTTATACTAAGCTAAGGGGCTGGATTACCTGCCTAGGTCCCTCCTATGGGTGGACCTGAGAAGGGGGAGGTTACACCCCTTTCCCTTTGTCCAGTTTCGCGCCAGGGCTGGGGCTGGAGTGCCCCAGCAACTGGTTTGATCCGGGCTATGCATGGAGCACCTTGTGTGCCCCAGGCAGTGTCTAGATGCATTCACTGAATGCAGCCCTCCCTGCCCCAATACACAGAACCCCTGTCTGGGGAGGTGCTGGCACCTCCCAGGACAGGAAACCTATTGTCCAGGCTGCCC
Source organism: Lissotriton helveticus (assembly GCF_964261635.1). NCBI lineage: Eukaryota > Metazoa > Chordata > Amphibia > Caudata > Salamandridae > Lissotriton > Lissotriton helveticus. The sequence continues at coordinate 566,444,199 of NC_136057.1, read as the reverse complement.
TTGCTGGAGATTCCCCCAGCAACAGGAGGTCAGACTCGTGTCTGTGGCAGCAGCATCCATTTTGTGACGCTGATGCTCTGTTTAACTTTTACAGGGTAAAACAGTAACTTACATGTCTCTTCCCTCTAGAAGGGTGGAATGCTACCCCCGCCGCCAGAATTGGCGGGGGGGGGTTAGTATTCCAAAGTGTTTAACACCTTACACAACATGGTTTGATAAAGCCAAACCAATGTTAGCATTAACCGCAAGGATTATAATGCACTTGAGAGTATATAGTATGGCTATATCATAGAACAGCTATAAGGAGATGGTTCCGAAAGTGGCAGAGGGGCTAGGGCACCCTCTCACATAAAACCAAGCACTATGCCTCCAGGATTGTCGAGGCCTACCATAGGAGTGACTTATAGGTGCATAAGTGTCAATATATAAGGTAGATATAGGTATATTATATCTAAGTAAGGGGTGATTACACCACCTTACCCAAACTGAGTGATCAGCCTGTGGTGTCAGTTTGGAGGGCCAGCCAGGGGTGGCATAATGCATGCTGCAGCCCCTGGTAGGCCTTGGATGCACCTATGCCCTGGGTACCTATGGTAAACTATACAGGGGCTCACAAAGGTGACCCAATACCCAATCTGGTATGTACCTAAAGTACATTCTATCAATTTAGAGAGAGAACAGCTGGGCTGTGGGTCTGATTAGCAGGCCCACAGCCACACTAAAGTCGAAAAACCAGAGAATCCCAGCAAAAAGTGGGGGTGACCATAGGAAGCAGACTCTACTCTCCTACAGCAAGAGTCCAGTCTCCAAGCTTCAGGTCGTGGCAGAGATCCTTTGAGGTATGTGCAGATGCAGCTTCAACCTGATGAGACACAGAATAAACTACATCAGCCAATCTTTTACAGTAGTCAAGGACCAAATCATCTGGATCGTACAGCAGGTTAACACATTGCTCTTCCCATGAGTAGCTCATGTGGTGACAAGCCAGTTCTTCTGTCAGGAATGCTGTGCAAACTCATCAGCACTAGAGGCAATGCATCAGGCCATTTAAAAGATGCTGAAGTCCACACTTTAGCCAACCTTGCTTTTAATGTCCTGTTTACTTGTTCCACCATTCCCGATGCCTCTGGCCTGTAACTACATTATCATTTGTGATCCACCCTCAAGGCGGTGCACAACAACTTAATGATCTCCTTATGGAAGTGTAAGCCTCTATCCGATTCCAATGTAGTTGGAAATCCGAATTTAGGAATGAGTTCTGTCAACAACAACTTCGCCACTGTGAGACTATCACATCTCCTAGTTGGGTAGGGTTCAACCCATCAAGAAAAGATGCATACAAAAGCCAGAATGTACCTCAATCCATTACACACAGGCACCTCAACAAATTCCATTTGGATCCGATTAAAGAGACCCTGACAATAAGACTCAAGGCAACAACAGTCATTTTGTCAGCTTCATTTGTTGGCTCATAATGCCGCAATGACCCACAGCTTCTGCAGTCACTTGAAATCTAGGATTGAACCAAGCCTTCCTAAACAGCCTCACCATTGCATCTCTCTCGATGTGAGCTGCTCCATGAATTTGCCTCGCCATCAGGTTTAACAAACAATCTTATAACACTGCCCTACCATCAGTTGATACCCAAATGTCATCCCTCTTTTTCTCACAACCAGCTCTGATCCATTCTACTTGTTCCTGGTCTGCAGCTTCTAATTGAAACCGTCTCACCTCATCCCATGTGTCAGAGACAGCTAGAATCATGCTAAGTTCTTTCAGCTCTATACTCTCGCCAGTATATTCCCCATTGAAAACACATGCATGAAAAGCACAATAACTTGGGACTTCATCTGTGTACCTATTTCCTTTTGTGACAAAATCATTTCACCTTCCATGGGTTTCACAACTAATGACAGCCACTTCCCTTGGCAATTATAGAGCTTCCAGCAGTTGTCTCACATATTCCCCATTCCTGATCGGGGATCCAGATGACGTTAGAAACCCTCTCTGCAACCATAGCTGTCCGAAGTCATGAACCACACAGAAACTGTACTGGCTATCTCTGTAGATCGGATTTGTCAGAAACAAGTCATGCATGGGACAGAACAATGATTTCATCCACCTGTGCGGACTGTACTCTCTGTAAACAAAACAGCTTCCACCACTCCAGAGATGGCACAGGCAGCAAATGCTGCCCTCGGTTAACTTCATTGTCTGTTAGATATGAACCATCAACAAAAAGGACTTGATCAGGCTATCGTTCATTGACAATGCCTGGTCTTGGCTACGAGCAAAACTCAGTGACATCCAGACAGTCATGGTCTTCACATTCTTCCCCATCAGCATTTGGAACAGGTAACAAAGTATCAGGATTTAATACATAACACCGCTTCAGATTAACGTTTTCAGCAGCGAACAGCACCAGTTCATATCGAGTAAGCAAATAATTAATCGAATGCTGTGTTTTGGTTCTCGTCATCTGCAGCTCATCCGAATGTGGGAGTAGCCAATCATTCCCAAGAACATTCTGACCTCTTTTTGGGTATTAGGCGGATTCATTTTCATGATCGCCTCCACTCTCTCTGTTGACGCCTTCCTCTTGTCTTTCTTGATTCAATGACCTAAATACTGTACTTTTTTAAGACAAGAAGCTTATTCAGAGACACCCTATGCCCATTGTCAGCAAGATGATTCAGTAACATGATAGTATCGTCTCTGCAAGCCTCTCATTTCAGATGCAATGAGAAGGTCATTAATGTACTGGACCAGCACTGAAATTTGAGGCAGTATCAAGTGCTCAAGATTCTTTTTCGACATCTGATTGAATATGGTTGGACTTTCAGTATACTCCTGCGGGATATGACACCACGTTAAGACACAATTCTCCAGATGGAAACCAAATAAAAATTGGCTCTCCTCATGCAATGGTGGAGAAAAATGCTTGCCAGAGGTCAATCACTGTGAACCTCTCAGCTTCACAAGGAATCTGTAATAGGATTACAGATAGATTGGGAACAACGGGACAACATGGAATCACTATGTTATTAACCTTCCTAAAGGTCCTGAACAATGAGATATTTCCCACTCAGCTTCTGCAACCCCATAATAGGAGAATGGCATGGACTAGAATGCCCTGTGCAATCATGGAGTCAATTACAGGTGTAATCCCCGCAACTGTTTCTGATGTAAGGTTATACTGAGGTGTTCTCGTTAGTTCTATGTTGGGTTTGACCTGTGTGCGAACTAACTTGAATCCTCAAATCAGTCCTATTTCTTCCGATGTGAAATCCCATATCACTGGAGAGATATGGCGGCATGTCCTCCACTGTCAGTAAAGGAACCAAGATAGCAAAAAAGTTCTGATTCGCCAGGTTAAAGGCAACGTCCTCATCATTTGTCTGCAACTCATCTCCCTTTGGTGTGCAGTAGATAGAACAGTTCAATTTGCACGCCCTAGTAAACATACTGGACTCGAATCACAAACCACAAACTGATGGTGATCCTGAAAGGTTATGATTTTCACTGGCACCTTTTCTGTCAAAGGGGTTGTCATTCTTTTGTTAGAGACTCCTTCAACTTGGATCGATTTTCATGAGAGGGGCATGTTTGGGGCTACTGCAGATCTCACAGTAGAACGAGTAGCACCAGTATTAATCAAGAATGTGATGGGATGACCATCCACGTTAGATTATATGTATGATCCACTCTGGTCTACCTCTAAGAATTCTCCAAAGGTACAGTCTTTCTACCCCCTCAGGAACCATCATAAGGACGGGTCTGGGTCACATCCATCTAGCTCTTCCATCAACGGCATCTGATGATATGTTTGATTGTTCTGCGAGATTCTCGGAGGTTGGGGCACTTGCACTAACTAGTTTTGGTTCCCTTCCGCATTAAATGATCCTGGTCTAGTTACTGTCGGTAACTGGTATTCTCCATCTGCCACTTGCATGAGTTCTCCTTCATGTAACTGCTTTGTAGGCTCGAGACGACACTCACGATTCCAGTGCCCGGTCTTGTGACAAAAATGACATGCAGTAGTCTTTTTCAGGGTTGTAACATCTATTCTTATTTTAGGATCTATGGGGACACCTCCCCCTCTTCCCTGTCCCATCGACCCTGCGACTGATATTACTTGGACACAGCCTAAAACATTCCCTTGCCCAGAAGCTTCAGTTCTCACTGTTGCCTGCACCTGTTCTCCCTTTTGGGCATTTTACATTTGAACCAGCATCAATTTTTCCTTTATCCTGCTATGTTTGTAATCCACCTCATCACTGCAATACCTAGCACACCGTAAGATCTCATCTGCGGAGTTGTTTTTGTCAACAGATTACGTGCTGTTGGATCATAAGACTGATTTCCGGCCTCAACCCAGTCAAAATTTTGTACACAAATTATCCCATGTCTTTGGGGTCAAGTTAATCTAACCCACTGTACTGCTTAAAGGCCTATAACATCCTTTCATAATAAGCATGCACTTGTTGAACTGTATTTTAAAATGGCCCACATGACTCCATTTTGTGTTGCCATGCTCTCGGCAACCTGGTAAAGAATTGCTTTCCACGTTCCTGTTTAAACTTGCACAACCCTCCCCGCTCCTTGTGGTCGAGCCGATTGCGAGAAGCTGCCTGTGTACCTCACCCCCCAGTTGTGCCAGAGACTTAGCCACATCATGTGCACTGTTGGTAACTCAGCCTGTCATGACCAACTGCCCCATGACCACACCATGTGGGCAAGGAAGCACGAGGCTATGTACTTTGTGCAATCAGAGACAGATGTCCCCTGGACACGATTACACCACACGAGACTGACGAAGAAATTGTCTGATGAGGAACTTGTCAAAATGAGGTACTTGTATTGTGCAAATGGGCATGGCTAGTACTATAATAATGTGTGCACTGCGGATTGAAGCAGCAGTCTCCGTAGAATTGTCTTTGTACCATTCTGGGACCCTGTCCTTAGCTCGAGCTAATAAATAACTTACTTCCCTCCACGGCTGGTTGTCCTGGTCTCTTTGGTAATGTATGATTTATGCAAGAAGAACCCGTAGATTCTAGGTGTCCCCTGTACAGCTGGCTTTGACTCTCCCAGTGGGGAGAGGTCCCCAAAAAGCCGGTTCTACAATTTGGCGCCCAACATGAGGCGTCTTCGGTGGTCGTCATTGAGCCTGGTGGTCGTGAGGAGTCCTTGATAGAATTCTATGGGAGGCGCACCATTACATTGGCTGAAAATTGTCTTTGTGGGCCCGAGGTCTCTGATTGCGTGATTCCTCCCTCCAGTGGGCTACCCGACTCTGGCCCGACTGATGCCCCAGTTCTGGTTTCTAGTTTTGGGAGATCTGGACCTTTGTGACACCTGCCATGTGATGGAAGATTAATGGTCAGGTAAGAGTGGGAGTGGCCCACTTATTTGGTGAATTGTATTTTGGTTTTGGGTATTGTTCAACTTTTGCAAAAGCCAAAGCCAAAGGGTAAGTACAGTTGTATGCTGTAAACTTTAGATTTTACCCTTTAGTAAGTTTCGGAAATGGTGTTGTTGTTATTGTACACAGGACTCCGCATTGGAGGAATCTTGTCCGATTCCTCCTTTGGGGACCCCTAATCATGATGTGTATGCTAAACATGGTGTTGGCCTGATTATGTTTTGCTCACTTTGGCATAAGTATACAAAGGGTAATGCTGAGTTACAATGGCCAATATATGGTAGTTTTGAACCTCCTGTACTAGATAATTTAGAGGAGAAGTTGTTTCAAAGAAAAGCTAGACCTGCGATGTTTAATTCCTTTCGGGTTTGGCGCAAGGAATCCAAACAGAAAGAAATCAAACTCAAAAAGAGTGAAGCTAAAGTAATGCGAATAAGTGTGATTCAGAAAGCCCAGGATCATGATAATCTGAGAATAGAAGAGGGTATAATAATACATGATAGATTACATCGAAAGCAGGTAGATGGATGTTACGTTACAAAGAAGGTTCCCGAAAAGGCCCGGGACAAGGAGGATGACCCTCTCATGTCCTCCATGTTGAGCAACCCTCCACCTTATACCCCCGCCATGTATCCGGCCCTTGATCCCGCACAATTGACTCCTGCTACGGCTCCAGTTTTTGCCCCTGCCCATGCCCTGGTTTGTCCGATTCCTCAGCCACTTGTTCCCAATGCCCGACTGTTCAGGCCTCTGTACCAATGCAAGTCCACCCTTCCCTTCCCCTTGTTGCACCTTCCACTGGTCCCGTACCTGTCCAACCTAACATGCCTTCAACCCAACCCATTTCATGTTGACAGTCATCCGACACCTTCCCCCAGTACAGGGCTATTAGCGAATGCTTGGTCAGCGGTCCTTGATTATATCCCTTATGTAACTCCGCATAGAACACCCACTCCCAGACGGCGCACTTTGCGCAGACTGCTAGGTAATACACAGGAACAACTCGCTATGGGTCAACAAGCTCGTAGGTGGATGGATAGTAACACTATGTACACCGCTCATGATATATGGATGACAATGGATCAGTGGACAGGCATCCAACAGGTTGACATTTTTTGTGAAATGTGTGACATACTGATCCAAACATGGGAAGATTTTGTAGAATCAGGTCCACCCCCAGGTCTGTCTGATCTTCGCCATAAGGTTGTAAAAGGGGACATTCAGGGCCCAGCACTATTATGCGATCTGATCACGCTAGTAGCTTACAGAGACTCTTTATCTGGTGTTACCTTAAATAAGGGTTTTCCAATGAGGGAGGTACAGCCTGTTTGGAGGGACCGCGTTGTTGGCATAGATGGCCAGCCTGACATACCGGCAGGTTTTAGACAGATGTGGGTTCATGTCCCTTGGAAAAGGTCTGACGTCCTCCAACTTAAAGCCAATTGCCTGACCCGCGTAAGAATCCAGCAGGTTATTACAAGGAATTAACTCAGACACTCCAATCTTGCGTGATGACTTTAGCAGATATAGATATGTTAATGGGACAGGTAGTACCGACTGAAGTATGGTTTAAAATACGCCATAATGATCAGGCAGAATTTGGCCATACGTGGAAAGAATTTGAGGAAGCTGACAGAGCTCGACCTGGCGGTGAGAAACCTGATCCCATGATCTTAGCCCTTCCGGTCCAGATACTTACCACCATGAAAAAGACGTTGACACCTCACCGTATTAATTGGGACAGATTAGCTGCTTGCAGGCAAAAAAGAGATGAAAGTGTCTCTGACTTTTTCACATGATTTGAAAGCATATTCACCGACTATAGTGGACAGGACATGACTTCAGAAGGGGGACAGCGACTGTTTGTGGATACATTTGTGTCCAATCTGTTACCAGAGCTTGGGACTAAGCTTAAAATGTCACCGCGTCTGGCATTTTGACAATGACCCAGTACTATGAGAACAGCGAGAATGAAGAGCAAGATAGAACGGATAAAAAGACTAAAGACTTAAAGACAAAGGTCTTACTCCAACAAGCATACCCGACCCGACCCAAAACAGAGGTGCCCCTAAGTTTCAACTAATAGCTCAGAGACCTGCCCCTGTGACTCCTCTCCCGCCGCTGGGTCCCAACCAGTGCGCTTATTGTCGCCAGGAGGGTCATTGGCGCGACGAGTGCCCCTTGTTGACTCAGAACAACTCTGCCCCTGCTGACCGCTTCACAGGCCAACATCCCCAGAGAGGACGAGGTGGGCCTAGAATGCAGTTACAGGACAGGTGCCCCCTTATGCAAGAGAATAGATTTGATACCGCTAATTATGAAGACCCCAATTATTTTACTGAGGATTATGAGCCTGAAGAAGGGACGGGGTTCCTGTCCCACTAGGATTGCCAAAGACAAGAGAAGGGACCCGTGACTATTCCTGTTGACCAGAAGGGACCGTGTGTCCATGTTACAACACTGGGCTCTACGGAGAAATTTTTGCTCGACACTGGTGCAACCAAAAGTTCTATTGCTAGGTCTAAAGTCCCTGGGGCCCCCTTGTCTGGAACAAATAACATTTCTGTGAGATTTTCTGGTACCCCAGTATTTCGCCCCATTTCACAACCACTGGAACTAATGATAGGACCCTACACAGTTGATTCCCCTTTGGTTTTGACTTCCACATGTGGCAAAAATGTGTTGGGTTTAGATCTGTTAAAAAGATTACATGCCACCATCTACTGTTCTCCTGATAGGGTTTACATCACTATGGGTCCCCCTACCACACATCCAGTATATTTAGCCTCCTCGGATCCTATTCCCCAGGAACTTCAGAATGTCCCTACTGCTCTTTGGGCCCAAGGTGATACTGATGTCGGTCTTTCGTCCATACCCCCCTTTTCTGTTACCCTGAAGGAAAATGCTCACGCTCCCCGACTTCCCCAATACAAAATACCCAAAGAAGGGGAAAGGGCATTACTCCAGATCATTTCTAAACTTGTCGTCAAGGGTGTGGTTGAAGAGACAAGAGGAAATGTGTGCAATAGCCCAATTTTGCCTGTCCTAAAATGCACCGATCCTTCCAAGCCTCCTGTTTATCGTTTTGTCATTGATTTGTGCGAAGTAAACAAAATAGTAGTTCCCCAGTTTCCTGTGGTCCCAGATATCACCACCATACTTACTATGGTTCCCCCATCTACATGTTTTTTCTCTGTCATCGATATAAAAAATGCCTTTTTTAGTATACCAGTCGATGAACAGAGTAAGGATCTTTGTGGATTCTCATTGGCAGGACGAAGTTTCCGCTTCTGCAGAGCTCCAAAAGGATATACAGAGAGCCCTCCCATTTAAAGTCAGGCCCTCAAGGGCCAACTTTATTCCCTGTCCCTACCCCAAGGTACCGCATTACTCCAGTACGTTGATGATTTGCTTATAGCGGCAGACACCGAGGCATTATGTAAAGAAGAAACAATGAAATTGCTCCTGCATCTGGCACAGTTCAATAACAAAGTTTCCCTCTCCAAACTCCAATATTGTCGACATGAGGTGACCTACTTAGGTCATCTCCTCTCGAAGGAGGGACGCCGCCTCACCCCTGAACGAATACAAACAATCAGTAAAATTCCCCCACCAAAAACGCAGAAAGAGGTCCGTGCTTTTATTGGTATTACCTCCTACTGCCACCAGTGGATACCCAATTTTTCTTTACTCATTAAACCTTTATTGACCCTCACACTTAAAGACGTTCCCCACCCATTCCCTTGGACAAATGAGTGCCAGCATTGATTTGAATTTGAAGAACTGAAAACAGCCTTGTGTTCGGCCCCGGTGCTAGGCACCCCTAGTTATCAGAAGCCCTTCACTCTTTTTGTACTTGTGCATAATGGTTGCTCATTGTCAGTGTTAACACAGTGTTTTGGTGACAGACAACACCTCTGTGCATATTTTTTTGCAGTTCTAGACCCCGTGGCCCGTGCACTACCCAGTTGCTTAAGAGCAACAGCTGCAGCTGCAATATCCATTCGCCAATCTGCTGGCCTGCTCCTTGATACTGCACTTACAGTTATGGTTCCTCACGCAGTTGACACTTTATTAAATAGGACAAAAACCCAACATCTTACTAGTGCACGTTTGGCCGGATATGAATTGACTCTCTTAGCCAGTCATGTCACCATCTGCCACTGCACTACACTAAATCCAGCCACATTGTTACTCTTTGTTGATGGTGATACTAATTCTGATCCGCATGATTGTGTCCTCCGGATGAAGGAAGAGACTAAAGGCTGTGTGAATTTGACGGACACACCTCTCACTGACCCTGATGGTACCCTGTATGTGGATGGTTCTTGCTTCAAACTTCCTGATGGTAGCACAACTGCTGCCTATGCTATCACCACGTTACAGACAGTAGTGGAAAGTGAGAGAATACCTTACCAATCAGCACAGGCAGGTAGCACTGATAAGAGCGTGTGAACTGAGTACGGGGATGGCCGTCAACATCTACACTGACAGCCAGTACGCCTTTGGCGTGGCCCATAATTTTGGGCGACTTTGGGCTGAGAGGGGATTTTTTTACTTCTCACGGTACTAAAATATAGCATGGCCATCTAGTCAGCAGGCTGTTAGAAGCATTGACTCTTCCTTCAAAGATAACTGTGGTCAAATGTAGTGCCCACAAGAAAGTGACTGATGACATAGGAAGGGGTAATGCATTTGCTGACCAGACTGCAAAGGAAACAGCTAGAGATGTCTCTACCCGTATGTATGTAACTGGTCCCTCAAACTGGGTACCGGAGAAGGGGATGCACAAGGATACTATTGAGAATGTGAAGGAAATACAGGCAGAGGCGACTAGAGAGGAAAAGGCTCTCTGGGAAGAACAAACAGGCCTATTAAATGAGAATGGCTGTTGGACGGATCTGTCTGAACAACAGCGATGGTTGTTACCCAATGCCTATGTTTTGCCAGTGGTCACTATGGCTCATGGCCCAGCTCACATTAGTGCAAAAGGTATTTGCAAATTGCTAGCTCCGGTATGGCAAAACAAACACATCCCAAAATATGCTGAGAGGTTAGTCAGGAATTGCATGATTTGTTTGATGCATAACCCGGGAAAAGGCACACCAACACCTGCTGGGAATTTTGCACCCCCATCTCACCCCTTCGAAGTGTTCCAAATAGATTACATACAGATGGAAAGATGCAACAATCTCTGATATGTCCTGGTAGTTGTGTGTGCCTTTAGTAAGTTGATCGAGGCCTACCCCCTTAAGGACAACACTGCTATAAGCACTGCCAAAATACTGTTGAAGGAATTTTTTCCCAGATTTGGGATGTCCAGAATTATCTGGAGCGACAACGGAAGCCACTTTACAGGAGAAATAATGAAGAAAGTGTGTGTAGAGATTGGGGATCAGGCAAAAATTCCAGGCTGCCAATCACCCCCAGTCAGCGGGTTTGGTTGAGCGCCACAATGAAACACTGAAATTGAAGATGGCGAAATTCCAGCCTGACACAGGACTGTCTTGGCTGGACTCCCTGCCCCTTGTCCTCCTACCAACTAGAGCCACGGCACATTCTCGTACTGGACTATCTCCGTACGAAATAGTGTTTTGTCGGCCAGCAAATGTTTGGGGAGTACCCCGCCCAAAGAAATATTCTGATATTGAATACCCATTGTTGATTGATTATTTACATGAATTGACCACTAACCTTCGTCTCAGTAATCGTCAGGTACAAGATATCCTGCCACCCAAACCCGAGGGCCCTTGTCACACCATCCAGCCAGGCAACTGGGTCTGCATCCGTAATTTCCAGAGAACAAAGAACTTGAAGCCGAGGTGGAATCCGCCCCAGCAAGTGTTGCTGGCTACCAGGTCTGCAGTGAAGGTGGCAGGAAGAAAAAACTGGGTTCACGGAGTTCACTGCAAGAAGGTGCCTCTACCACTACCATACGACCGGTGGGTCAAGGAAGGCCTGGGAGATGACAAATGTGAGAAAGTCCCGCACTTTGTACCCTTCAGTGACGCCAACCTTGCCTGGGCTTCATCTGAACGAGAGGACAACGACATCCTGCAATCTGCCGTTCCTCCGCATCTGAAGTTGCGGGACACTCAACAGCCAGAGCCTTTATTTCCTGATCAAACAACGCCCAGGTCCACCCGGTACAACCTCCGTCCCAGAAAAGAGGACTAAAGAGACAAAGGTCTCTGCCCTCTGCTTAACATGGTCCGACAAATCTCTGCAGGGCTGTGATACACCGGCCCATTTGACCGGAGCCGGTACAGCGGACCGGAGCGTGCCAATAGGAATGCTGGAATCACTGACCGGTGAAGCAACCACTAATCAAAGGCAGCAACTAGGGAAGACCAAGTGAAGCAGACGATGACCAAAATGAACGCTGAAAGCTTGAAGAGCAAAGAAATGAAAAAAAAAGAGTACATAAAGACAATACGTGGCCGGTACTGCAACCATGTGATCACCTGATCGTATCTCTTCATGACCACTGGCAAAGACCCATGAGTCACTGGATCCCTCTCTTGTTCAGCATTAGGTCTCTAAATTGCTATTTTTACAAGCAGACCATAGAACAGTAGGAAACACAATTTCAAACAACATATTTAAGTCATTCCACAGTACATTCCAGATCTTAACAAAGCGACCGGCTTGCTTATACCACTCAGCAGGTTTCTCTCTCAACGTAGGGAAATCATTTGTGAATGCAGCAAGGTCACCTCGACTCCACGGAATATGCTTGTCATATCCTCCATTGGGCACTTCCCAAAATGGATATGCCTATACTCCCTGCGTTCCCCTTCCTGGAGGTGGTGTTTCTCCCATCACTTTGCTCATGCTTTTCTTCTTTGACTATGTCTCTACCTACTTATTCAGCATACTTAAAGCCCTTATTCCTATTACCAATTCTCGGATGTGTGTCTTTAACCCATTCACCCTCTTTTCCTTTAGCTCTTGATAACTGTAAGTAAGCCTATGACTTCCCTATAGCGTCTTCATCCGGGTCAAGGCTACCCATACCTCTGAGCCAATTCCGACAACTTCTCATGTGCCTGTCTTGCCCTTCGGATAACATCCTTAGCTGCAAACAGCAGCTCTTTTGGCTATTTGGTCTCTACTCTATCTAGAGGTAGGTTCCCACTGATTATTTCATCTACTTCAGCTCACAGCCTCGACATATCCACCAACTTAGGCTTTCCCACAGTTTTAAGAGTACCCTGACTCGACCTTCTACTCTTACTCTCCTTGCTCTTACTATGATCCCTCAGCCATGACTCTAAATCTGCATCATCTAAAATGCACAGATTGTCAGGAGCTCTTTGACTTGTGCTTGCTTCTAAAGACTTGCCACTTGGTCCTCATACCGGAGTTTACCACATTCGCAGATCTGAATTAGTGCTTACCATGGGTACAGACCGCATAGTACTGGAGCTGATCCGTATTCAGGAAGGGTCAGCGGTAGTCACTAAAGGGGCACTAGACTCCATAGGCACTAAAGGATGACAGTTCCTACTCAAAATTCCTGTTCCTCCCAACTCAGTTGCTATTGAGCTGGGTTGCTCAATAGTTCCCACTGACCTTGAGTTGGAAATAGGAACAACAGGACCAATGGTAACTGGTACTGTAAGAGCGTCCAGCATGCGTAGAGCAGCATCAACACCTTCCTGTCCTGTAACTCCAGAGGTGGGCAATCCCGTCCCCCTTATTCCGGTCAATATCACTCTTGTAACCCCTGGGTCAGGAGCTGTTGGAGTTGGTATTTTTCCTACATTCTCAGTGTCCTCAGCACTTTACCCGCTTCATTCATTTATGGACTGTAAGGTGGCGGACAGTCAGCCAACAACCCATCCAACAAGCTGTCTTCGTTATCACTGCTGTCACTCACAATTGTCCTTCTGTTCTAATCCTGTGGTCCTCCCTCTCCTACTAGCATCCCTCAATGGTATCCATTCTCCACCCCTCAAGCCTTGCATCCCACTGTGCATCCTGTTACCCCTTCACAGTTTTCTTCATCCTCCCTTGATATTTCTCTCTTTGCTTAGCATGAGCTACACGCATCCATCCATCTAATGCTTCAAACGGTGTGGCTCTAGACAAAGGTCACATCACAAACATCATTCCCCTGAGCTGGTTCATCACATCCAATCTAAATGACCCAAAGCATGGAAATCACAATTCACCCTCCTTTTTTGTGATTTTATGAAAATTTTGGAACCAAATTATAGTGTGGAGCTCAACTTTTGTCACCATATAGGGTGCTAGAGTATCATTGGGAGACGCCTCTTCACCCACTCGAGTAATAACCCCTTCATCACCTCTGATGAGATCCTGTAACACCCAAAAGCATTGTATGATTGCAGAAATGTATTTTATTGTTCAATTGATTACAACAAACTAATCCTCTTTAACCACAAACTTCCAGAAGACTACCAGCGAATTCCAGAGGTATACCAACCATCCTATTGCAGAGTGGCACAATCCAACGTTACTCTTCCTCCTCACAGCGCCTCACCCTCCTTCACAATTTCTCCATATGCATTCACTCATGCAATTATCTTAAATCAATAATTGTCTGCCATTCTAAAAGATCAATAGGATTCAATCAATCAACAACAGTCACATAAAATAACCATCGACCAACGTGGATCACCTGAATCAGTATAGTCAACCCCTGTACACAAGGTCCACTAGAGGATCCCCATATGTCCCATTCACACAAAGTTCCTTGTCGTAGGTAAAACTGAAGATAACGTCTCAGGGCAACTCCTCAAATCTTCAGTCAGACAATCACAGTCTTGGTGTCTTCTAGTCCATTTAATATATCCCGAGATCTAAGGCCACTTCTGGACCTGCAAATCAAATCCCAATTCTTGGACCACATCCGTCCTGAAACCACAGTCACTCAACTCTCACACCAATGCCGCAAGACATCACACAATCAAATAATTCCTGTAATCTAACACATTACATACACCCTGTTAATACTCACTCCTCCGTCCACCGCTGATTTTGCCACACCATCATAGTCCGTTCTTTATCCCCCAAGTTTCATCGCCTTCCTTCTCAGTCATTGTGCTCTATTTCGGGATTTTGGAGTTCTAAGTTCTTCTTGTAGACTACTTCTAGAATCTCCCCTCACTTCATGTGCTAATCTTCCTACACTGCTACCAACTGAAAGGGCCGGGCCTCAGAGTTCTAGGCCGTTCTAGAGTCTCACTCCAATGGTTCCTTTTAGTAGCATGAAAGTGTAGAGGGGAGCAAAAGCATAAGAGAACAATAAATTAGCCGAAAACGTCTCTGGATACATAATAACCCATGGACAACTACTGAAGGTTAGTTAATTTATTACAAAGCCAAGAACAACTGGACATAAAGACACCACAATACAAGAGTATAGAAATACAAAGTAATCAGCATAAAGCCAAATCTGTGCATCTAGTTTAGATGATGCAGCATAAACAATACAATTAATTCAAGAAGTAGAATACAGAAAATCAGGAAGCATGAGTCAAAACGTCCCTGCATCGAAGGTTGGTGAGTGAAAAGCATAAATCTTTCCCTGCTCTAGCACTAAAGTGACATCCCTAAATAAGAATTTTCAGAGAGAAGGCTAAAACGTGTCAGCACATGGAGCCTTCCTAAGAAGTCGCTCCATGATCGATGGGTCGAGTAGCATGAAGCTACAGAAGCCAGAGCTCATTCTAACATGCTCTCTGTCAGAAGGCAAGAAAAGAGTGGCACACTATCCCTAACTTCAACAACCAGTTATTCAGGAGTAACATTCCCATCTGAAATGGCCATGAAATTCAACTATTAGTTTAAAGCGAGAGTTTCCATGGACTTGCATTTCAGGCCTAGGACTTCAGCTAACATAAGACATTTCTCTTTTCATTAATACGATGTGCACCACCATTATTAGCATTTTAATTAATACATTTACCTACGTGTGTAGTGACATAATTAATAAGCACATTCGATATACGTATAAGTGTCAGTTGAAAAAAACGAATTTTTCATGTTAACGTTTTCTGCAAGTTGCATTCATTTTCTACATTAATCCATAAACTAAAGCACATCACATAATTGCGTTAATATGTTTCACAATTCTAACACATCATGCTAAAGATAATTGCATGATTAAATGTGGATACGTTCTACCCGCGATTATGATGCACCCCATAAAATTAAAATAGATTTCCGCTACATCAGTATATTCTGTATTAGACACGACCACTGAAATATGGCTTATATTTCTGAGGACACCTTGTATAGAAAGTGTCATGAATATACAAACAAGATCAGTAGGAGAGAGAAAGCTACACATAATTTGCACAATTGGGCACATTTCTCTATGTCTTTCTTTTTGCTGAGCATCCTTGAACAGCGGTTCATTGAATTATCTTAATTGGTGCTAAATTGCATAGCAACAATCATAAATAGGAGCAGTTATTGCATTGTAATGGACTTGGATGTTAGTCTGAATGACCAAGCATAAACCTTTTGCTATTGAGTGAGATGGTGACTATGTACAGCCATTGCTTACGTTAAACAGGCTATGCAATTATTTTCATAAGTTGACCTGTAAGAGAGTAAACATTGTCGAACATAGCTGTGGCAATGTGGAGGAAATCAACCCCCACATACTTTGGGCATTGTCATTCTAGATTTTTTGAAACTTCTATCTAGACCCAGTTCTACTGGTATTAGGACTCTGTTCACTGCAAAACTGCTAATTAGTACCACAGGGTGTGCCCTATGGTCCTAAAATGGTTCTGTTAAAATAGGTTTTACCCATTGAGTCTATTTAACTTTCATTTAGGGCAATGGAGCAGAAATTGCACCAGTGGCATTGATGTTAAATGTTATATGTGGCATGCAGTGAGTATTTACACCACCCACATTCATGACAACATATACTGCTACCAGAAGCATTGCTGTCCTGTTGCTGGGCTGCAGGTATGCATACTGTAGTGCACAGCTTTCCAAACTTTTCATGTTGATGACACATCTTTTTGTGAAAAAATGTTCAGGAACACGGTAACACGAGCGAGCGCAGTGAGCGAGCCTGAACACCTAAGGGGGGGTTCGGGCCCCACCCCCACACCCCACACACACCCCCACCCCCACACTCCACACACACCCCACACACACACACACAACCCCACACACAACCCTACACACACAACCCCACACACATACACAACCCCCCCACACACACAACCCCCCCCACACACAACCCCACACACCCCACACAACCCCACACACACACAAAACCCCACCCCCACACACACACAACCCCGCCCACACACACACAACCCCCCTCCCACACACACAACCCCACACACACACACAACCCCCCCACACACACACACAACCTCCCCCACACACACACAACCCCACACACAAAAAAATGCAAGTGTCCACCTATAACACAACTGGTGCTCATGTAAAGTGCTCATATACCTTTGGCTCTAGTTTGCTCAACAAAACAAGTTTGGCAAAAGCTGCGTGGTAAAGCGTAAAGGATGTTTTCTACCATTATTTATCAACGTAATTAATTTCTTAGAATTACTCCTTGAGGACCCCCTTTTCTCCCTCCCCCTAATCATACTTATGCAGATGTCATCTAAAGCGCAGGCTCTTTTAGGCAATCTTTTATTCCCTGCAGTCCATCAGGGGTTAAAACATCTGAAATAGCGAGCAAGGATGAAACCGCAGCATGAAAAAGTCTGTCCGACCAGCTGCTTCCACGTCATAGTTGATACACTGTATTACTGGGTATCATTTGTCCTCGTCTTCCACGCCCGTCACAGCATCACGCAGCTTCAGTCACATTCAATATTCTCCGGCCTGAACTCTGTGTGTACCAACCGAGTGAGTGCCTGGGATGGTAGGTTAGAGGCAGCTCCGATATCACCGTGTCCCAGCTAGGCCACGCACTCTGCCCCTGCTGACCGCTTCACAGGCCAACATCCCCAGAGGGGACAAGGCGGGCCTAGAATGCAGTTACAGGACAGGTGCCCCCTTATGCAAGAGAATAGATTTGATACCGCTAATTATGAAGACCGCAATTATTTTACTGAGGATTATGAGCCTGAAGAAGGGACGGGGTTCCTGTCCCACTAGGATTGCCAAAGACAAGAGAAGGGACCCGTGACTATTCCTGTTGACCAGAAGGGACCGTGTGTCCATGTTAAAAACACTGGGCTCTATGGAGAAATTGTTGCTCGACACTGGTGCAACCAAAAGTTCTATTGCTAGGTCTAAAGTCCCTGGGGCCCCCTTGTCTGGCGCAAATAACATTTCTGTGAGATTTTCTGGTACCCCAGTATTTAGCCCCATTTCACAACCACTGGAACTAATGATAGGACCCTACACAGTTGATTCCCCTTTGGTTTTGACTTCCACATGTGGCAAAAATGTGTTGGGTTTAGATCTGTTAAAAAGATTACATGCCACCATCTACTGTTCTCCTGATGGGGTTTACATCACTATGGGTCCCCCTACCACACATCCAGTATATTTAGCCTCCTCGGATCCTATTCCCCAGGAACTTCAGAATGTCCCTACTGCTCTTTGGACCCAAGGTGATACTGATGTCGGTCTTTCGTCCATACCCCCCTTTTCTGTTACCCTGAAGGAAAATGCTCACGCTCCCCGACTTCCCCAATACAAAATACCCAAAGAAAGGGAAAGGGCATTACTCCAGATCATTTCTAAACTTGTCGTCAAGGGTATGGTTGAAGAGACAAGAGGAAATGTGTGCAATAGCCCAATTTTGCCTATCCTAAAATGCACCGATCCTTCCAAGCCTCCTGTTTATCGTTTTGTCATTGAATTGTGCGAGGTAAACGAAATAGTAGTTCCCCAGTTTCCTGTGGTCCCAGATATCACCACCATACTTACTATGGTTCATCCATCTACATGTTTTTTCTCTGTCATTGATATAAAAAATGCCTTTTTTAGTATACCAGTCGATGAACAGAGTAGGGATCTTTGTGGATTCTCATTGGCAGGACGAAGTTTCCGCTTCTGCAGAGCTCCAAAAGGATATACAGAGAGCCCTCCCATTTAAAGTCAGGCCCTCAAAGGCCAACTTTATTCCCTGTCCCTACCCCAAGGTACCGCATTACTACAGTACGTTGATGATTTGCTTATAGCGGCCGACACCGAGGCATTATGTAAAGAAGAAACAATGAAATTGCTCCTGCATCTGGCACAGTTCAATAACAAAGTTTCCCTCTCCAAACTCCAATATTGTCGACATGAGGTGACCTACTTAGGTCATCTCCTCTCGAAGGAGGGACGCCTCCTCACCCCTGAACGAATACAAACAATCAGTAAAATTCCCCCACCAAAAACGCAGAAAGAGGTCAGTGCTTTTATTGGTATTACCTCCTACTGCCACCAGTGGATACCCAATTTTTCTTTACTCATTAAACCTTTATTGACCCTCACACTTAAAGACGTTCCCCACCCATTCCCTTGGACAAATGAGTGCCAGCATGGATTTGAATTTTAAGAACTGAAAACAGCCTTGTTTCGGCCCCGGTGCTAGGCACCCCTAGTTATCAGAAGCCCTTCACTCTTTTTGTACTTGTGCATAATGGTTGCTCATTGTCAGTGTTAACACAGTGTTTTGGTTACAGACAACACCTCTGTGCGTATTTTTTTGCAGTTCTAGACCCCGTGGCCCGTGCACTACCCAGTTGCTTAAGAGCAACAGCTGCAGCTGCAATATCCATTCGCCAATCTGCTGGCCTGCTCCTTGATACTGCACTTACAGTTATGGTTCCTCACGCAGTTGACACTTTATTAAATAGGACAAAAACCCAACATCTTACTAGTGCACGTTTGGCCGGATATGAATTGACTCTCTTAGCCAGTCATGTCACCATCTGCCACTGCACTACACTAAATCCAGCCACATTGTTACTCTTTGTTGATGGTGATACTAATTCTGATCCGCATGATTGTGTCCTCCGGATGAAGGAAGAGACTAAAGGCTGTGTGAATTTGACGGACACACCCCTCACTCACCCTGATGGTACCCTGTATGTGGATGGTTCTTGCTTCAAACTTCCTGATGGTAGCACAACTGCTGCCTATGCTATCACCACGTTACAGACAGTAGTGGAAAGTGAGAGAATACCTTACCAATCAGCACAGGCAGGTAGCACTGATAAGAGCGTGTGAACTGAGTACGGGGATGGCCGTCAACATCTACACTGACAGCCAGTACGCCTTTGGCGTGGCCCATAATTTTGGGCGACTTTGGGCTGAGAGGGGATTTTTTACTTCTCACGGTACTAAAATATAGCATGGCCATCTGGTCAGCAGGCTGTTAGAAGCATTGACTCTTCCTTCAAAGATAACTGTGGTCAAATGTAGTGCCCACAAGAAAGTGACTGATGACATAGGAAGGGGTAATGCATTTGCTGACCAGACTGCAAAGGAAACAGCTAGAGATGTCTCTACCCGTATGTATGTAACTGGTCCCTCAAACTGGGTACCGGAGAAGGGGATGCACAAGGATACTATTGAGAATGTGAAGGAAATACAGGCAGAGGCGACTAGAGAGGAAAAGGCTCTCTGGGAAGAACAAACAGGCCTATTAAATGAGAATGGCTGTTGGACGGATCTGTCTGAACAACAGCGATGGTTGTTACCCAATGCCTATGTTTTGCCAGTGGTCACTATGGCTCATGGCCCAGCTCACATTAGTGCAAAAGGTATTTGCAAATTGCTAGCTCCGGTATGGCAAAACAAACACATCCCAAAATATGCTGAGAGGTTAGTCAGGAATTGCATGATTTGTTTGATGCATAACCCGGGAAAAGGCACACCAACACCTGCTGGGAATTTTGCACCCCCATCTCACCCCTTCGAAGTGTTCCAAATAGATTACATACAGATGGAAAGATGCAACAATCTCTGATATGTCCTGGTAGTTGTGTGTGCCTTTAGTAAGTTGATCAAGGCCTACCCCCTTAAGGACAACACTGCTATAAGCACTGCCAAAATACTGTTGAAGGAATTTTTTCCCAGATTTGGGATGTCCAGAATTATCTGGAGCGACAACGGAAGCCATTTTACATGAGAAATAATGAAGAAAGTGTGTGTAGAGATTGGGGATCAGGCAAAAATTCCAGGCTGCCAATCACCCCCAGTCAGCGGGTTTGGTTGAGCGCCACAATGAAACACTGAAATTGAAGATGGCGAAATTCCAGCCTGACACAGGACTGTCTTGGCTGGACTCCCTGCCCCTTGCCCTCCTATCAACTAGAGCCACGGCACATTCTCGTACTGGACTATCTCCGTACGAAATAGTGTTTTGTCGGCCAGCAAATGTTTGGGGAGTACCCCGCCCAAAGAAATATTCTGATATTGAATACCCGTTGTTGATTGATTATTTACATGAATTGACCACTAACCTTCGTCTCAGTAATCGTCAGGTAAAAGATATCCTGCCACCCAAACCCGAGGGCCCTTGTCACACCATCCAGCCAGGCAACTGGGTCTGCATCCGCAATTTCCAGAGAACAAAGAACTTGAAGCCGAGGTGGAATCCGCCCCAGCAAGTGTTGCTGGCTACCAGGTCTGCAGTGAAGGTGGCAGGAAGAAAAAACTGGGTTCACGGAGTTCACTGCAAGAAGGTGCCTCTACCACTACCATACGACCGGTGGGTCAAGGAAGGCCTGGGAGATGACAAATGTGAGAAAGTCCCGCACTTTGTACCCTTCAGTGACGCCAACCTTGCCTGGGCTTCATCTGAACGAGAGGACAACGACATCCTGCAATCTGCCGTTCCTCCGCATCTGAAGTTGCGGGACACTCAACAGCCAGAGCCTTTATTTCCTGATCAAACAACGCCCAGGTCCACCCAGTACAACCTCCGTCCCTGAAAAAAGGACT
This sequence comes from Lissotriton helveticus, assembly GCF_964261635.1. Classification (NCBI taxonomy): domain Eukaryota; kingdom Metazoa; phylum Chordata; class Amphibia; order Caudata; family Salamandridae; genus Lissotriton; species Lissotriton helveticus. The sequence goes on along the minus strand of NC_136057.1, from coordinate 566,422,862 downwards.
AAAGAGACAAAGGTCTCTGCCCTCTGCTTAACATGGTCCGACAAATCTCTGCAGGGCTGTGATACACCGGCCCATTTGACCGGAGCCGGTACAGCGGACCGGAGCGTGCCAATAGGAATGCTGGAATCACTGACCGGTGAAGCAACCACTAATCAAAGGCAGCAACTAGGGAAGACCAAGTGAAGCAGACGATGACCAAAATGAACGCTGAAAGCTTGAAGAGCAAAGAAATGAAAAAACAAGAGTACATAAAGACAATACGTGGCCGGTACTGCAACCATGTGATCACCTGATCGTATCTCTTCATGACCACTGGCAAAGACCCATGAGTCACTGGACCCCTCTCTTGTTCAGCATTAGTTCTCTCAATTGCTATTTTTACAAGCAGACCATAGGAGGAAACACAATTTCAAACAACATATTTAAGTCATTCCACAGTACATTCCAGATCTTAACAAAGCGACCGACTTGCTTATACCACTCAGCAGGTTTCTCTCTCAACGTAGGGAAATCATTTGTGAATGCAGCAAGGTCACCTCGACTCCACGGAATATGCTTGTCATATCCTCCATTGGGCACTTCCCAAAATGGATATGCCTATACTCCCTGCGTTCCCCTTCCTGGAGGTGGTGTTTCTCCCATCACTTTGCTCGTGCTTTTCTTCTTTGACTATGTCTCTACCTACTTATTCAGCATACTTAAAGCCCTTATTCCTATTACCAATTCTCGGATGTGTGTCTTTAACCCATTCACCCTCTTTTCCTTTAGCTCTTGATAACTGTAAGTAAGCCTATGACTTCCCTATAGCGTCTTCATCCGGGTCAAGTCTACCCATACCTCTGAGCCAATTCCGACAACTTCTCATGTGCCTGTCTTGCCCTTCGGATAACATCCTTAGCTGCAAACAGCAGCTCTTTTGGCTATTTGGTCTCTACTCTATCTAGAGGTAGGTTCCCACTGATTATTTCATCTACTTCAGCTCACAGCCTCGACATATCCACCAACTTAGGCTTTCCAACAGTTTTAAGAGTACCCTGACTCGACCTTCTACTCTTACTCTCCTTGCTCTTACTGTGATCCCTCAGCCATGACTCCTAATCTGCATCATCTAAAATGCACAGATTGTCAGGAGCTCTTTGACTTGTGCTTGCTTCTAAAGACTTGCCACTTGGTCCTCATACCGGAGTTTACCACATTCGCAGATCTGAATTAGTGCTTACCATGGGTACAGACCGCATAGTACTGGAGCTGATCCGTATTCAGGAAGGGTCAGCGGTAGTCACTAAAGGGGCACTAGACTCCATAGGCACTAAAGGATGACAGTTCCTACTCAAAATTCCTGTTCCTCCCAACTCAGTTGCTATTGAGCTGGGTTGCTCAATAGTTCCCACTGACCTTGAGTTGGAAATAGGAACAACAGGACCAATGGTAACTGGTACTGTAAGAGCGTCCAGCATGCGTAGAGCAGCATCAACACCTTCCTGTCCTGTAACTCCAGAGGTGGGCAATCCCGTCCCCCTTATTCCGGTCAATATCACTCTTGTAACCCCTGGGTCAGGAGCTGTTGGAGTTGGTATTTTTCCTACATTCTCAGTGTCCTCAGCACTTTACCCGCTTCATTCATTTATGGACTGTAAGGTGGCGGACAGTCAGCCAACAACCCATCCAACAAGCTGTCTTTGTTATCACTGCTGTCACTCACAATTGTCCTTCTGTTCTAATCCTGTGGTCCTCCCTCTCCTACTAGCATCCCTCAATGGTATCCATTCTCCACCCCTCAAGCCTTGCATCCCACTGTGCATCCTGTTACCCCTTCACAGTTTTTTCATCCTCCCTTGACATTTCTCTCTTTGCTTAGCATGAGCTACACCCATCCATCCATCTAATGCTTCAAACGGTGTGGGTCTAGACAAAGGTCACATCACAAACATCATTCCCCTGAGCTGGTTCATCACATCCAATCTAAATGACCCAAAGCATGGAAATGACAATTCACCCTCCTTTTTTGTGATTTTTTGAAAATTTTGGAACCAAATTATAGTGTGGAGCTCAACTTTTGTCACCATATAGGGTGCTAGAGTATCATTGGGAGACGCCTCTTCACCCACTCGAGTAATAACCCCTTCATCACCTCTGATGAGATCCTGTAACACCCAAAAGCATTGCATGATTGCAGAAATGTATTTTATTGTTCAATTGATTACAACAAACTAATCCTCTTTAACCACAAACTTCCAGAAGACTACCAGCGAATTCCAGCGTTATACCAACCATCCTATTGCAGAGTGGCACAATCCAACGTTACTCTTCCTCCTCACAGCGGCTCACCCTCCTTCACAATTTCTCCATATGCATTCACTCATGCAATCATCTTAAATCAATAATTGTCTGCCATTCTAAAAGATCAATAGGATTCAATCAATCAAGAACAGTCACATACAATAACCATCGACCAACGTGGATCACCTGAATCAGTATAGTCAACCCCTGTACACAAGGTCCACTAGAGGATCCCCATATGTCCCATTCACACAAAGTTCCTTGTCGTAGGTAAAACTGAAGATGACGTCTCAGGACAACTCCTCAAATCTTCAGTCAGACAATCACAGTCTTGGTGTCTTCTAGTCCATTTAATATATCCCGAGATCTAAGGCCACTTCGGGACCTGCAAATCAAATCCCAATTCTTGGACCACATCCGTCCTGAAACCACAGTCACTCAACTCTCACACCAATGCCGCAAGACATCACACAATCAAATAATTCCTGTAATCTAACACACTACATACACCCTGTTAATACTCACTCCTCCGTCCACCGCTGATTTTGCCACACCATCATAGTCCGTTCTTTATCCCCCAAGTTTCATCGCCTTCCTTCTCAGTCATTGTGCTCTATTTCGGGATTTTGGAGTTCTAAGTTCTTCTTATAGACTACTTCTAGAATCTCCCCTCACTTCATGTGCTAATCTTCCTACACTGCTACCAACTGAAAGGGCCGGGCCTCAAAGTTCTAGGCCGTTCTAGAGTCTCACTGCAATGGTTCCTTTTAGTAGCATGAAAGTGTAGAGGGGAGCAAAAGCATAAGAGAACAATAAATTAGCCGAAAACGTCTCTGGATACATAATAACCCATGGACAACTACTGAAGGTTAGGTAATTTATTACAAAGCCAAGAACAACTGGACATAAAGACACCACAATACAAGAGTATAGAAATACATAGTAATCAGCATAAAGCCAAATCTGTGCATCTAGTTTAGATGATGCAGCATAAACAATACAATTAATTCAAGAAGTAGAATACAGAAAATCAGGAAGCATGAGTCAAAACGTCCCTGCATCGAAGGTTGGTGAGTGAAAAGCATAAATCTTTCCCTGCTCTAGCACTAAAGTGACATCCCTAAATAAGAATTTTCAGAGAGAAGGCTAAAACGTGTCAGCACATGGAGCCTTCCTAAGAAGTCGCTCCATGATCGATGGGTCGAGTAGCATGAAGCTACAGAAGCCAGAGCTCATTCTAACATGCTCTCTGTCAGAAGGCAAGAAAAGAGTGGCACACTATCCCTAACTTCAACAACCAGTGATTCAGGAGTAACATTCCCATCTGAAATGGCCATGAAATTCAACTATTAGTTTAAAGCGAGAGTTTCCATGGACTTGCATTTCAGGCCTAGGACTTCAGCTAACATAAGACATGTCTCTTTTCATTAATACGATGTGCACCACCATTATTAGCATTTTAATTAATACATTTACCTACGTGTGTAGTGACATAATTAATAAGCACATTTGATATACGTATAAGTGTCAGTTGAAAAAAACGAATTTTTCATGTTAACGTTTTCTGCAAGTTGCATTCATTTTCTACATTAATCCATAAACTAAAGCACATCACATAATTGCGTTAATATGTTTCACAATTCTAACACATCATGCTAAAGATAATTGCATGATTAAATGTGGATACGTTCTACACGCGATTATGATGCACCCCATAAAATTAAAATAGATTTCCGCTACATCAGTATATTCTGTATTAGACACGACCACTGAAATATGGCTTATATTTCTGAGGACACCTTGTATAGAAAGTGTCATGAATATACAAACAAGATCAGTAGGAGAGAGAAAGCTACACATAATTTGCACAATTGGGCACATTTCTCCATGTCTTTCTTTTTGCTGAGCATCCTTGAACAGCGGTTCATTGAATTATCTTAATTGGTGCTAAATTGCATAGCAACAATCATAATAGGAGCAGTTATTGCATTGTAATGGACTTGGATGTTAGTCTGAATGACCAAGCATAAACCTTTTGCTATTGAGTGAGATGGCGACTATGTACAGCCATTGCTTACGTTAAACAGGCTATCCAATTATTTTCATAAGTTGACCTGTAAGAGAGTAAACATTGTCGAACATAGCTGTGGCAATGTGGAGGAAATCACCCCCACATACTTTGGGCATTGTCATTCTAGATTTTTTGAAACCTCTATCTAGACCCAATTCTACTGGTATTAGGACTCTGTTCACTGCAAAACTGCTAATTAGTACCACAGGGTGTGCCCTATGGTCCTAAAATGGTTCTGTTAAAATAGGTTTTACCCATTGAGTCTATTTAACTTTCATTTAGGGCAATGGAGCAGAAATTGCACCAGTGGCATTGATGTTAAATGTTATATGTGGCATGCAGTGAGTATTTACACCACCCACATTCATGACAACATATACTGCTACCAGAAGCATTGCTGTCCTGTTGCTGGGCTGCAGGTATGCATACTGTAGTGCACAGCTTTCCAAACTTTTCATGTTGATGACATACCTTTTTGTGAAAATATGTTCAGGAACACGGTAACGCGAGCGAGCGCAGCGAGCGAGCCTGAATACCTAAGGGGGGGTTCGGGCCCCACCCCCACACCCCACACACACCCCTACCCCCACACTCCACACACACCCCACACACACACACACACAACCCCACACACAACCCTACACACACAACCCCACACACATACACAACCCCCCCACACACACAACCCCCCCATACACACAACCCCACACACCCCACACAACCCCACACACACACAAAACCCCACCCCCACACACACACAACCCCGCCCACACACACACAACCCCCCTCCCACACACACAACCCCACACACACACACAACCCCCCCACACACACGCACAACCTCCCCCCCACACACACAACCCCACACACAAAAAAATGCAAGTGTCCACCTATAACACAACTGGTGCTCATGTAAAGTGCTCATACACCTTTGGCTCTAGTTTGCTCAACAAAAAAAGTTTGGCAAAAGCTGCGTGGTAAAGCGTAAAGGATGTTTTCTACCATTATTTATCAACGTAATTAATTTCTTAGAATTACTCCTTGAGGACCCCCTTTTCTCCCTCCCCCTAATCATACTTATGCAGATGTCATCTAAAGCGCAGGCTCTTTTAGGCAATCTTTTATTCCCTGCAGTCCATCAGGGGTTAAAACATCTGAAATAGCGAGCAAGGATGAAACCGCAGCATGAAAAAGTCTGTCCGACCAGCTGCTTCCACGTCATAGTTGATACACTGTATTACTGGGTATCATTTGTTCTCGTCTTCCACGCCCGTCACAGCATCACGCAGCTTCAGTCACATTCAATATTCTCCGGCCTGAACTCTGTGTGTACCAACCGAGTGAGTGCCTGGGATGTTAGGGTAGAGGCAGCTCCGATATCACTGTGTCCCAGCTAGGCCACGCGCTCAGGGCCGTGAGCAGCACCATAGCACTCCCGGAGGGGGGGTTAATACTCCCACTGATCTCTCGCTGTATGTAAATGTAAATGTAAATGTACAGGAATTTATATAGCGCAAATCACCAAGCAGTTTCTAAGCGCTTGCTTAGGGAACCCGTCCTGGTATTCCCCTGTGAGATAACCCCGGCAGGGTATCCGCAAGGTGAAAGCCAGGCATCCCGCCGCGAGGGGCCGTTGTGAAGCTTAAGCAAGCTATTGCCCAGAGTCGCAGAGTGTGAGCCCGTGAATCGAGTAGGCACCGGAGCGAGAATTGTCGAGTCCATGGACATTTTAGGACTCAAGACCCCGCCGAGCCGGGAATTGAACCCTAGTCCCGGGCTGACCTCTGCTTCCAGGCCTGCCTCCTCTAACCAGTGAGCCACACTTCTCCACTGTATAGGCCTGCACACCGCCGCTGAGACTCTGACAATGCCCCAACTGTAGGATCAGGATCTCGCTGCAACACCACACCCACTGAGTATCGGGATACCAGGATCGAGCTGCTGACCACGAGGCTCTGCAGCTGCTCCGCCTTCCGCCTTGCATGTTTCTCAAGTCGCATTCCCCTACTAGCAACCGGCCGGCAGACGTCATCGCGTCTCATCGTGCGACACACCTACAAAGATATTGGAATACTGACCACATTACTGAACTCATAGGTCCTGATTATGAGTGGGTCAGTTAATTTCAACCTATGTGTAAACCTCTGTTAATATACGGGTCAGAATTACTAGTTTTGTTTTATTTGATGAATCAGATGACTAGCGGATGCCCTAAATACGTCAGGGTAAACCTGATGATATTTAAAGGGGAATAGCATATAGTATTTACGCTATATTGGGTTGGTAATTTGGAAGAGTACCCAAGCAGGATCATTATCATTGATGAGTGTATTGGGTGTTGAATGAGTCCACTGACTTAATAAAATATGCAAGTCCAATAATCTTCTAGGTGGTGCTCGTAGTAATATCTTGATTCGTAGATAAACCTTCTATCTTCAGAGGCAGTCCCAAACAGTAGATTGGACTGTGAGTCTAGCAAAGCTTCAGAAAATAATTCCAGCAGGAAGGGAAATAACTGGAGACCAGGAAAAACCTTCCAGCTAACCAGGCCAATCAGCAAGACAAAGAGCAGCAGAAAACAATAGGAAGTGGGGAAGGCGGAGAATCCACAGAGTCTAGAAAGCGAGCAAAAATAATTGTGCCACAACTGGACACAACAAAGGACCCAATTTTATAGTTCAAAACATGAAGGTGTCAGACATCTTGGATTGGGAAGAATTAAAATATGAAAATACTAAGAAATAAAGGAGCATTCAAGGAAAATGCAAATAGGTTCCAAAAATGATGTTATTGATTCAATCTGGTAAGTATCGAAATATTGTTGTATAACTATGTATATGGTCATTTACCCAGCTTGCAGCTTTTCTAGTATGTCAGCATGCAGGGACAGGAAACACACCAGAAGTCCTTGCGTACCCTGCTCGCGTTGGTACATGACAAACAGCAAATGGCCCCTATCCAGAATGCCGTAGTGTCCTGGGACCAACAGCAAGCACAGTGGGAAAGTGGTTGGTGGAAAAGTCGTGGTGGAGCCACAGAGACTGCGCTGGTGCCTGGTGTGATAAAAGTTGCCAAGACAGAGCCGTCGGACTTGCGCCCCAGACCACCACATTTGAAAGTAAGGGTGAAGCATTACAATATGTGTAATGTCAACCTATGATTTTTTAATGATCCCAGAGGCCACGTGAATAATGAATGTCTTCTACAATCTTATACTCTTTGGTTTTTAGTTGTGTAATGTTAATCGTTCAATGCACTAATTTGATACTCTTGATAATTTCCTCCTTAGTAATACCTTCTTTATAACCCTGGGCAAAGCACTACACTACGCTCACGTAGTTTGCGAAGTTTGCCCACCTTCGCACTACGCGAACTGCACGTAGCACAGTGCAAACATGCGTAGTGTAGTGCAGCGGTCATTTTTTTCTTGCTCGCGGTCCTCAACGTCAAGTTGGCGACCGCGAGCAAGCAAAATGACATCCTCGCAAGACTTTTTCCTTGTTTGTGATCAGCAACATCAAGTTACCGATCTCGAGCATGGAAAATAAACCTCACGGCGAGATTCTCAACGCGGGGAAGTCAGGTTTCTCATTGCGAGTGGTTGCGCATGCTCGCAACCGCTCGCGATGAGAAACTACCAGTCGGCGTTGAGAAAGCAGCAGCTTGAGTAAAAATCTACTCGAGCGGCAGAAAAGAACATGCACTGTGCAAGATGCTGTTTTCAATGATTGCACAGTGCCGAATGCTTGTCCGCACTGTGCAATCATCGAAAACAACATCTTGCACAGTGCGAACATGCTACTATGCAGTTCGCGTAGTGCTACGCGTAGCTCGCGTAGTGCGAAGTGCACTTCGCGTAGCTACGCGTAGCGCTACTTCGCGAACTACGCCCACCCCTACTTCTTTAACCTTTTGCATGTGAAATTAGGCAGATTATTCAGTAATTTGTACCTAAAGATTATGCAAATCCGAACAACGATTCCTCTTTTAATTTGGGTGCCAAAACGGTCTACATATATTACTCTGGCTCCAGGCTTAGTTTTAAATAAAGAGAACTGTATGCATGCCAAAAGAACCGACTGAGGTGAGAGTTTCAAGCTAAAACTGGCTTTATTTTGGCTGTCTCTCAACTGAAATTGGCTCTACTTCAATAGAAGTCAATGGGAAAAACATCCTCAGATTCCTCTTCTAAAATGTTGGCTTGTATGCAACTGCAGATATTTAAATAATTCTCAATTTAGGAAATGGCATTGTGTAGTTACAGAATCAAAATAACAAAAAACAGATTTTCCAATACCTGACCAAAATGTTGGAGTAGAGAGCTAAGTCAAAAAAGTAAAAAAAACATTGTAATCAAATTCTGAAAATAATGGATTGTGCCAATGAGAAGTCTCAGTTATTTTTAGAAATTTGTGAATAATGCTTAGTTCATTCCCAAGTTTGTGCTTAAACGCGAGTATTCAAGCTTGTTGTTTAAATGTATGAGGCATCGAAATGCACTTTAAATAATGATAAATGTTTCTGAAAATATCCTTTAGTACTATTTGGTTATCAATTAATCCAAAAAATTGTGATAATCTAGAAGATAATTTTGCCTACTAATAAAACCTAAAGTACCCACCCTCCCCCAAGAGAGAAGAAACTTAACAAAGTGAACTGCCCAATATGACTTTTTGTATTACCATTTAAACTGAGATATGGCAGTGTAAATCTTTGCAAAAATCCTAGATGTACAAATAACGGCAATGCTCTAAACAAGAACAGCGACTTAGGAAGTATAGGCATCTTGATGACATTACTTATTTCTGTAATACCTAATGACAATTTGTTCCATCTCCTCAAGAATGCTATGGTCTTCTTATACAGAAATCATAACTTGTCTTGCATTTCAAAGATTGAATTGACTCCTAAATCATTGGCTTGAGACACATATCTGGTTTCTTCACTTAGTGGATTGATCTAGATAAGGCATTAATTGTGCCACCAATAAAAATAGCAATATTGTCTGCATATGCTGCTAAGTGAATATTGACTTTCTTAACTCTTAGTACATACATATGGAGATTCAATCACAAATATTTCAGGTATAGATTGAGATAAAGGCCAAACAAATAAGGGGAGAGCTTGTACCCCTAAAGATTGGAAGACTAATTTACCTAATTCCCATTTGTCACCTGAGCCCTTAAACATTCAAATAAAGACTCAATCAGTCGATATAAGATGGGTCTGAAACTGAAGCAATGTCAGATATGTCACAGTAAAGGCCACTAGACCTGATCAAAAGACTTGTTGGAACCAAGCATGATCACTGCCATTGGGTTCTGCATCACTGTAGCTCTATCAGGTGGAGAAGGGGCAAGAGTCCTGTGACTAGTTGTATCCCGATATGAAATGAATCCATGCTGCATGGCATCAACCGTTTTTCCAATGCGAGACCCAATTCTTTTAGCCAGCATTTCAGTGTAACTTTTAGTATGAGATTTTATCAAAGAGATTGGTCTGTATGACCGATACAGCTCTGAATCCCTATCTTTTCTTTAACAAAAACAGCAATGCGATAGTTGCCAAGGTTCGGTTGATGGACTTCCTAATTTGAATGAGTTCAATAGCCTCAGTAAACGAGATAGCAGAATAAATATTAGAAAAGCTCCTACAAAATTTTGAGGGAATGGAATCTGGGCCAGCAGCTTAGCAGTTTAGTCATAGCTCCTTCCATCAACTGTTGTTTGGTGTCCATAAGGTTAGGAAGACTCATTTTAGCTGAATATGATTCTGTTTTGATAGCTGCCGCAGCATCATTATGATAAAGTGAGATGTTATAATCTCGGAATTTAGCAAAAATCATATTTGAGTCATGAATTTTTTGACCATGTGAGTCTGTGATGAATCAAAAGTATTTTTTTGTCAACTGTTCTAATTTTAAGAGCTTAGGGCCATACGTATCAAGATACCCATTTGCGATTCTCAAATAGCGACTTTTAAGAAATCGCTATTTGAGAATCGCAAATGGGTATGTATGTACAAAATCGTATTTTTTTTGCGATTTCTTAAAACTCCTTAATTGCGATTCGCAAATTGCGAATCGCAATTAAGGAATACTTTCCCATTCATTTCTATGGGCCAGGAGGCCCATTGGAATGAATGGGAAGTTATTCTCAACTTGCGATTCGCAATTTGCTAATGGCAAATTGAGAAAAATTTCAAGGGTGAAATAGGCATGCGATTCCTTAAATGCAATTGCAAAATAAGGAATCGCAAATTTTGCGATTCCTTATTTTGCACCAGATTTTGCTTAATACATACCATTTAGTAAATTCGCATTCGCAAAGGCTGAAATTCAGCGAATTTCGGCCTTTGTGAATGCAAATTTGCTTGATACATAGGGCCCTAAGACTATTCTCATGCTTTCATTGTTCTCAAAATACCTGATTCATTTTTGAAACGTGTCATGGCTTACATTAGCCCAAACTTTCTTTTTTAGAAGAGGTTTAGCAATGTCCATTTGTCTACATATAACTTTCTGAATCACCACCGGTAGGTTATTTTTTTTTAATAGCTGTAGCATGTTCTATTTCTACATAAAGACATGTAACACATAAACGTTCTATTTCTATTTTAATTTGGCGATCTCTAGCTGTGGTAAAAGGTAGTTTTGATGACTGCTTTTAAGCAGCTCCAAACTGTATTAACAGCAACAGAATTAACATTAATAAGCTAATAATTCCTCGTAATTATAGCAATATATGAGCACTATAGGAGCACTATTCTGGGTCAGGTCCGTTTATGTACTTTACGAACATAATTAAGAGAATGGTAAGGTTTCTTGAGAACCAACAGGTTAAGATCAGATATAACCAGAGGATATAGCTGAATGAACACATTTTGAATAAGATTCTGCAAGATCGAAAAATATACCTGTTCTAAAATATAATGGGGTAGAGATTTTTTTTTTTAACCAGGGTTTATCTGTAATAAAATGCCTTGAAGAAACATCTAATCCCAATGATTCCATGATATGCCGAAGCTCCGCCAGAGAGATTGCCTCTCACTAGTGTTGAAGGGGTTTGTCGAACCAATGCCCAGCTGTGTGGTAAAAATAATGTCACCACAAAAAATTAACAGTACTTTGAATACAAAAATTTCAAGTAGCAGTTGTTGGAAGACTGAATGATCATCATTATTGGGAGTAAATAGATTGCAAATGTTAAGAGAGCATGTTTGTTTAGTGAACTGTGCTGTAATCTATCTATCCAGATTGATACATTTTACTTTATGACATGGCCAGTTATCATTACGAACCAACAGAGCAACTCTTCTAGAAGGAACCTCTGGTGTTGCACCCCTGCAACCCTGAAATTCAATTTAAAAAAAATGTATTTGCTTCACTTCTAATGAAATGTTTTTCCTTAAAACACCAAATCTCAGGAAACATTTACAACAGTTCTCCATGTATTTGCTGTGTCTTATCAGCAGGGCATAATTTTATTGCAAGACCGGAGGCTCCTTTTATAATTCTCAGATTAGCTGATTGGTATAATGATAATGTTTTTTGCATGATTTATTGTAAACCTGTTGATAATAATAATAAATAATAATAATAAATCATTTATAAAGTGCCTGGTTACACCAACTGGTGTGTCCCAGTGCTAGGAACTACTACGTAAAAGAAAAATGGCTGAAAGAAACCGAAAGCAGTGAAACAGGGGCAATACGAACATAAGACCTCAGAGCTGGAAGAGCCAAGTTTTCAATCTTTTTCGGAATGTTGTCCGATGGCTCTACTCATGGAAAAAGAGGTAACGCATTCCAGTTTTTGGCTGCCATATAACCAAATGAATGCACATCTATTGCTGTTTGGATTTTAGGGACTTTAACCAAGTGAGCCTCCGTTGATCTAAGGTGACGCGTCGGATTATGGGGGACAAGAAGATCATGAAGATAGCTGGGTCCTTTGTCCTGCAGACTGTGGTGGCAAAAGCACAGGGCTTTAAAAAGAATTATTTTATTGACAGGCAGCCAATGCAGGGAGTCCAGGGCTTTCAAAGAGGGGGCTCTCCTAGATAAGTTTTGAACTAGGTGTGCTGCCTAATTCTGAATGCTTTGTAGCATATGGAGACATTTATTTGTTGCTCCAAGATAGAGGACATTTCCATAGTCCAACTCGGATGTTACAAGAGTGTGAACCAGGGTTTTCCTGGCTGAGATAGGGAGAATGTCCAGAGTTTTCCTCAACATTTTGAGGGTTCCAAAACATTTCCCTGTAACCTTCCTAGTGTGGGTCTTCAATGAGAGTTTAGGGTCCAGCCAAAATCCTAGATTTTTAACTTCCTACTTAGGGATGAGTGTGGGACCCAGGGATTGGGGTCACCATGCTGAGGACCAAATGGAAGGGGACTTCCCTATTACCAAGACCTCAGTTTTACTGCTGTGCAGCTTAAGGTAATTACTTGACATCCAGGACGCAAGGTCCCTCAGACAGGAAGAGAACTGGATCACTGTATCTTCTGAGTTCTGAGATAAAGTGACAAGTAGCTGTGTGTCGTCCACATAGGAAACAATGGCGACATTGTGTTTATCCACAATCTCCGCCAGGGGACCGATGAAAAGATTAAGATGAGTTGGGCTCAAAATTGAGCCCTGTGGGACCCCTTGTGAGAGTCGAATACTTTTAGACATATGTGGACGCTGAACAACTTGAAAACTACTATTGCGAAGGAAGGAAATCATCCCCTTTGAGCTGCTCCCCAGCCCACCTGACCAAGGTCGCTGCAAAAACAGTTTGTGGGATACTGTGTCAAAGGCTGCTCTGAGGTCCAGCAGGACCAAAGCTACTGTCTGAATATCATCCGCATGCCTGCGTAATGTCTTTGTAGCAAGGAGAGTACTTTGCTCTAAAGCCTCATTGTGTGGGATGGAATAGGTTGTGCCGGTTAATATGCGCAACCCATTACATGTTCACCACCTTCTCTGCTGTTTTAGAGAAGTAAGGCCAGAGTGAGATAGGACATAAGTTATCCAATAAATCCGGATCTGCAGATGGCTTTTTCTATAAGGGCAGGACAATTGCTTGCTTCCACTTGCTCGGGACATCACCACAATGGAAGGATAGCTCTAGAAGTTGCTGTACATAAGGTACTATTATGTCTAGCCCTCCCCTAATGATTTTAGGTGAAGCTGGGTCCATTGGAGAACCAGATTTGATACTTAGAGCTATACCTTTTAAATCTTCCAACGAGTGGGGGCACAAACCCTGAGAGATGGTTGGACCCAAGAACAGAAGTTCTCTCCGATTGAGAAAAATCGCCATTATAGGTCTCATCAGGAAAGGAATCGCATATTTTAGATACCTTCGAAGCAAAGAAGTCGGCAATCTGGTTACATGACTCTGGAGAACTAATGGTAAAAGCCATGGTTCTCTCGAGGGAGGATAGGTATTTAAGGATGGCAAATAGCTCTCTAATGGAGTTGTCCGCCTGCTCTATTCTATCATTATAATAAGCAGCACAGGTTTTTTTAAAAAGAGAATGGTACTTTTTTTTGTGCTAACTTATAAGCAGCCTTATTGCCATCGGAGAAGTCCTTCCTCCAGAGCCGCACTAAGTGATCACAAGATTTTTTTAACTTTCGTCGATCTTCTTTGAACAAAGGTGCTGATTTGGTTAGTCCCTGAGGGATATTGGTAGTTCATGAAACAATTACATCCAATGTTTCAGTGTTCCACTTGTCCACTACTGAGTAAGAAGCATTAATATCTTCTCCCAATTGAGGCAGTCTCTGCTGAAGGGCTTGAGTAAAGCTCTTAGCGTTGAATCTGGCCCATTTTCTACATGGAACAATTGAGCCTATTCTAACTGTGAGAGTCCTGCCTCTGTTGTTGTTAATATGCTTTGAACAAGCAGAATAGGAGCCTCCGGTCTTACAAAGACTTTTGCCAAGAACTGTTTACCTTTTCCTTAGCTTGTTTTCTTGTTTTATCTAACTTTCCTTTATTTATGGATCATGGTTGACTTTTCGCACACAGAAAAGAGGAGTTGTTTGCAGTCAAGCGGACTGTAATACTGTTTGCGACTCCACTTTTGGTTCATCTTTGTTCCATTATTACTTATTGTCCCGTTTCTCTTTGGCCCAATGGGACTTGCAGTTTTTTATGTTGTTCTTGACTCCTGCTATTAATAGATGCAAGATAATAGTTAAGAAAAACATTAAAAAAAACTACAAGTTCCATGAGGGCACAGAGGAACAGGCCAATGGGAAATAATGGAACGAAGATGAACCAATAGTAGAGTTGCAAACTATATACCAGTCCCCTTGATGATCAATAATAAAGGAAAGATGAATAAAACAAGCAAACAAGCTAAGGAATGAATAAACAGTTCTTGACAAATATCTTTGCATTGGAGGCCAAAAGAAGGAACAGGAAAATACCATGAAGAATATCCAGAAAAATCTATAGTAGGCATCTCAGATGAAGGAAAAACAGCACTCATTAAAACCTTGTTAGGATGTTGCAGGCAAAGCTGGATCCCCTAAAAACACCTGCTAAGAACAGTGTTGAAGTGGGATAATACCTGCCTCAATGTCATCAATAAAATTAAGACTTTCCTTCATAACATAGTAGGAAAACCAACATTTTTTTTCAAGACTAGAGTCTCCTATTATGCTAGATCAAAGCATATTATCAACAAAAGAATCAGGATTATGAACAGGTTCACAATAAAATGTCTCACACACATTATCATTAGACTAATTAGCTGATTTAGGAATGGTAATACTCACCTCCAAGCCTTTAATAAAATTACGACTTTCCTTCATAAATACTAGGAAAATCTACATTCCAAGTTAGAATTCTTAGATGACTAAAATCTTCTTTTCTACTCTGTTGATGTAATGCCATTCCTGAGATTCCAAACATAGAAACATTTGCTGCTGGGCTGGACTCTGAATATCTTGACATTCTTCCACTCACCAACCCTCCCAGATAGGACTCCCAGCTTGTCCCCATTGCCTAAAGGAGCTTCTGCCAGAGGCAGCTTGAGTTCCCTATGTAAGCCACCTGGTGGCACTAGGGGATGTTGCTCTACCCAAACAAAACAAAAAAAACAAAATAGAAGAAAAACTGAAAAGTGGAATGTTGACTATATTCAAACACAGGCCACCTTCAATTACCATTTTAAAGTCTTCATTTTCCCCCTTCTCCCTCTGCAGTATTTCTTCCTTTGTCGATTTTGCGCCATGTCAATAATGTTTCCTTTAGATCCCTTCTCAATAAATTATTGAGCTTTCACATCCATACTGCAGAAATGTTATTGGGTTCCAAATTTGCAGATTAGTAGGCTCCTGAAGGAAGACCTGAGCCCCTTTTGTCTACAATTCTGGAAACATTCTTCTTAGATTCTATCTGTGTTAAAATGCGGAGAGGCTAAAGCCTGATCATAAAAAAATAAAAAGCTCATATTAGACTTGATTGCTTTTGTAGATGCACCAGCTTATGGGGCAAAAGGCAAAAAATAAAAGTATCAATGTATATTAAAATAACACAAGAATATGTTTTATCCTGAATGGATTTAGATTTCTGAAATAGAAATCAATGGGCAGGCTGAATTTCATTTATCTATGGGAAAGACTTCTGGAATATTTGAACAATGAAGTGTTGTGGATAATCCTCTTTAGTGCTCTCCGGTATTCTTAAATATTCGAGAATCTTTGTGCTTCATTCGATTCTAAATATCTTCTAGTTTTACAACCAGATCGCTAGTTTTCTTCTCTTTCTCCCCAATTTGCTGTTGCATATCATTGGTGAGATCCTCCAAATTCCTTGTGCCACTCTGAGCTTCATGTTCTCTGAGTACTCAAAGCAGTGACCAATGTTGAGACATGGGTCTTTAGATGTGCTCTCTTGTTGACCTCATGATCCTTTCTGGACTCTTCTCAGAAAGAGCTGCTCAGTTCGTATAGAGAGGCAAGCGTGGGTAGTGATATAGTTTTTGTATCCTTTCCTTTTATTAGTATGCTCTGTATTGCTTGATCATAAGTGGAGCTATGCATTGTAGTGGGTGTAAGCTCTTCAGCAGTGTGCTCTCACAGAAAAAAGACTCATTGTAGTAAATTGGGTCCAAACAGCCTTGAAAGTATAACCGGTTTATTACAGAATAAACAAACGATGCCCCCGGCTTGACAGGGTTCACTCAGTAGCCTCAAACACCGAACGTTCTAACCTGGCCTTCAACCTGGGTGCCAGGGACTTACCAAGTGCTATGAAAGGGTAGGGGTGACGGAAGGTACCAATTAACGACTTGAGTTACAACACATCATCCTCCCTAGGGAGATAAATAAAGAGGATGAACAGAGCGTGGAAGGGTGGAGCAGGGAGAAGAAGGGGGGAAGGAAAAAACAAAAACAAGATAAGGAAGAAAACAAAGAAGTATAATTAAAGACCAGCAAGAACAGGTCTTACGCAGAAGACCTCTAAACCTTCGTGAAAGTGCAAGTGGATGGATTAACAGATTCACTTCATGCAGTATTGTCTGTGCCAGAGCGGTAATGATCTTTGTCTGTAACTTTTCCTACTCTGCTCCTCCAACTTCCAGCTATCGCCTTCAGCAGACCTGCCTTGACCTACTGTGTGCTCCCTACCACTGACAGTAACAACCCGGTCCTGACTCCACATCTTCCCATCTTCCATGACCACCACATTACCTTTAACTTCCCTGATCTTACTCGGGGGAAAGAATTTGTCTCCTTTAGTGGCAAATCTTACAGGCTTCTTTATGTACACACTCTGTCCCTTCTCCAAGATCCTCTCCTTTGCACCCCACTTCTTGTCGTACCATTCTTTGTATTTACTTTGTTTGAGTTCAATCTTCCTGCTTGTCTCCTCCTGGTCAATCTCCACCTCCGTTTTCTTTCTCAACGAGCTGGGGGCTAATTTTGAACCTGCTTTTCTTCTTCTAAGAAGCTCAAAAGGTGAGTGTCCTGTAGTAGCATTTGGCGTGGTATGGTACGCCCACAATCTGTCTCTTAATGCATCATCCACATTTACTCCTGACTTGCTAGCCATTTGTATGCATTCTTTCAGCATGCGATTTGCTCTTTCCACTTTTCCGTTCGCTTTAGGGCAATATAGAGGAGTGCGGACATGGGCAATGGAGTAGTCCTTTAGAAACTCCTTCATCTCCTCCAAGACCAGTTGAACTCCATTGTCAGTTACCATCGTGGATGGAATGCCCTCTCTCGAAAACACCTCCTTTAAGAAATTGATTAGAGACTTCATGTTAATGTTATGCACCACCTTGTGGGTAATCCAGTTGGAGTAGTAGTCAATAAGCACCAACAAATACCAATCCTGAGTACCTTTACCTTGAATGGGACCTGCAATATCAAATCCCAGTTTGTCCCATGGTACCTTTGGAACTTCTGAAAATATGATGGACCGCTGCACTCCGAGGTAATAATGTTATCCACGGGTAAATATTTTAGATGGGTATTAGGTGCGCAGGAAAACACCTTCTAGGTCCAAGAGGTGCTGCAAATCTAAGAACATGAAAGCCTTACAGCAGGTAAGGACTAATTCCTGGGCACTCTGAGATGCACGAAAGTGCGTAATGCAAGGTATCCACACTATTTGAAATAAATGTCTGTAGTCATGGTTCTTTGAAAGATTTACTTCAAAATTTTACTTTGAAATTTTGTTCATGGTAACGATATAGTTCAACGGATCAATTATCTTCCATATTACATCATATGGTGACAATGTGGTTCAAAACATTGAGTCCGATGGTTATTATGATCATTTTAACTTCATAAATTCAATAATCCCCGATGCATTTCGTGCAAAGGTTGCACTTCTTCAGGGGGAATCGATTATAGACGCGAGAAGTACGTGAATGTGATTCCAAAGGTATGCTCGGGTTCGAGGTAAACGAAACCCGGAACTTCCACAGGGCACAGGGGTGCATGTTTCGTCACTTTAAACTTGTCACTTAAACTACATGCCAAGCAGTCTTTTACTTTGTCTTCCATGTCCCGATCCATGGCTGGAAACCAATACTCCGAGCGTAGTCTTGCTTAGCTGAGACTGCGGCCCAAATGGCCCCCGTGAGCTAGATCGATAACCTGGTTTCACAAACCTTCAGGTGGGACCAATCTTCCTGACTTCAGAATGAATTTTTCCTCCACCGAAAGATTGTCTCTAACATTCCAGTATGGTTGAATATCAATGTCAAGATCCTTGCATCTTTCAGGCCAACCTGTCACGATGTACTTCTTTACTCTCTTTAGGATATCATCTTGCTCCATGTGTGCATCCCATTTGTCTCTGTTAAATGCTGCTAGATTTACATGCAGAATATTCTTTCCGATATTTTCTTCCTCTACATCACCTTTGATGGGTGCTCTCGATAGGAAATCTGCCACCTTATTTTGTTGACCTGGAATATATGCCATTTTGAAATTGTAGCCTTGCAGCCCTAAAACCCATTTGGCTATGCGCGGGGTCATATTCTCCATGTCTTTGTTGGTGAAAATTGAAATCAAAAGCTTGGGTCTGTATGCACCTCAAATGGGACTCCCCATACATAATATTTAAAATGCCTGATAGCCCAGTAGACAGCTAAAGCCTCTTTCTCCACTGTAGAATAGTTAATCTCCGGACTTGTGAGCGTTTTGGATGCAAAAGCAACTACTTTGACCTTGTTGTCAGCCCTCTGGGCTAACGTCGCTCCAATCCCTTTATTGCTGGCATCAGTCAAAATTATGGTATCCTTTTTTGGATTGAATTTGCCAATGTATGGTGCCTGGATTATTGATTCCTTTATGTTGGTAAAAGGTGTGCCAATTGCTCAATTCCCCAACTGAATTTACAATCCTTCTTAATTAGTTCTCTTAGGGGATGTGACTTTGTAGAAAAGTCTTTGATGAATTTGGCCATGTATTCTGCTAACCCCAAAAACGACATAACATCCTCTCTGTTAACAGGTGTGGGGGCATCTCTCACAGCTTTGACCAGATCACACTTAGGCTTGATTCCCTCTTCGGAGATAGTGTGACCCAAGTATTCCACCGAGCTGACTCCCAGCTTCCACTTGCTCGCTCTCGTGGTGAATCCGACTTCCTTCAATCTCTCCAATACTCCTCTTGTGTTGTCAATGTGTTCATTTTCATTTGATCCATAAATCAGGATATCGTCTTGAAAGCACATGGTTTTGATGCTGTCTTTCAGAATATGTTGCATTATCCTTTGAAATGTCTCAGCGGCAGACGCCAAACCAAACGGCATCCTCTGAAATTTATAATTTCCAAATGGCGTTGTGAAAGCTGTTAGAGACTGAGACTCCGGGTGTAATTGGATCTGGTAATACGCAGAAGACAAATCCAGGACACTGAAGAACTTTGCACCCTGAATAGTACTTAGCATTTCACTTATCCTCGGCAGGGGAAATCTATCCACCTGGATGTTGGCATTTAAGTCCCTCAAATCGACACATAGTCTTATGTTACTTCCCCCATCCTTGGTCGTGATCGCGATAGGGGCCAACCACTCCGAGCTTTCAATTTCTGTGATGACGCCTTGGCTGACCAGTTTTTCCAATTCTTTCTTCAATGGCTCCCTCATGCGCAGAGGAATGGATCTGGCCTTCTGTACGACAGGTTCTGCCCCTTCTTTGAGGACAATTCTGTGCATGTGGTTCTTGAGCACACCCAGCTTGTCGCTAAACACTTCCTTAAATTCTGAAATTAAATTTTCTGCCATTTTGGGTGGTTCCACCAAGAGTACTTGCTCTCTGTTGTTAGGATCCAATTTAATCACTAACTCCTTTTGATGCTTCCACCCCAAAAGACTTGAACCCCTAGTAGCTACATAAACTTTTCCTACTGTATGCCTATCCTTGAAAGAGATCCTCATTATCGCCATGCCTTCTAAGGGGATGTGTTCCCTATTGTAACCCGCTGGGCTAATGTCAACTTTATCTAACTTAACCTGATGTCTTGCAAATTTCTCATCAAAAATACTTTTGTCAACCAGTGTGAAAGGAGAGCAGGAGTCAGCATAAACTTTAAATTTTTCACCATCTAAGGTTATTTCACATGTTGGGTAAACATTATCTTCATTGACATTTTCATCATCCACCTGAAAAATGTATGTTCTCTCACCCTCTTCTTCCCTTTCAACATTTTCTATAGCATTAACTTTTTGACCAACAGTTTTACACACTTTTGAGAAATGCCCCCTCCTATTACACTTTCTACAAACCACATTTCTTGCCGGGCACTTCCAATTGTTTGCCAAATGATTAGTGCTTCCACATTTAAAACAATGAAACCCTTCATTCTTTCCACGTTGATTCCCCTTGTATTTTTCTCCTACCTTACAAACCGTTTCACCTGCCTCATCAACCTTTCCTTCATCTTTTCACTGTATGCTCCCTCCCGTATTTTCATCTCTTTCATGCATAACGCTGTGTGTTCCAAACCCTTCGCTATACTTAAAGCCTCCTCCAGGTCAGGATTTCTAGTGAGCAATTCTTCTTGAATTTTAGAGTCATTAGTACACCTCACTATCTGGTCTCTAATCATGGAGTCAGTGAGATCTCCAAACTCACAGGTGGCAGATAAACCCCTCAACACAGCTACATACGATGTCACCTTTTCTTCTTTCTTTTGCACCCCCTTGTAAAACTTGTGTCTCTCTAACACAACATTAATTTTTACTTTAAAATGCTCTTCTAATTTTCTTAAGGTATATTCATAAACATTAGTACCTTCCACTTCTTCCTGTTCACCATCCACCATTCTGCCTGTTATGTCCTCAAATACTTTCCTACCTTGAATGCCTCAATTGTGAAGCAAAATGTGCTGTTTCCTAACAGTGTTATAATTGCTTCCCCCTATCGCTATGAGGTAAGACGTAAAAATACCTTCCCACCTCTTCCATGGGATATCTGGCTCACCCAACTCATTTAGGAAAGGTGGTGGTTGACCTATACCTGCTCCCGCCATTGCCATGTGTTGATAATTCACCAAGATAAAAAAAACTCCTCCCTTACCAATTGCTAAAAAAAAAATATTTTAATTCGGCAATACCCTGGGAAGAGGTGACAGACCCCAAAAATGATGTGTGTACACTGGACTGCCCTTGGTCCCCCCCCTAGGATTTACTATATAAAATATCCTTAATCTGTATAGGGATATTGAATTCTAGATGCAGAAAGCTAAATAATAACCAGCAAGACAATCCTAAGATGAAATTAAATTAGTACACTTCCCAAACCACATGTATTAGATCTTTTATTACTAGGCGAAATACTCCTCTTCACTTCACATCTGATAAAAGTCCTGTTTTCATTGCAACTGTTTTTTCTATGAAGACTGTTCCTTCCACCAATTAATTCCGCCTAAGGCCAAGAGGCGGGAACTTCCTAGAGGAAGCAGATTTCAGTCACCATCAGGAATGCTTCGCTCTCCTCTCAGGCGTCGACGTCAAACCTTCCACATATTTCCTGAGACAAATTCACAGATCGCCTCACAGCAGACGACAGTTTTTCTCACCCACGCCGCAAAGCAGATGACTCCCGTATGAACATGGAAGCGACTGCTCACGCTTGCATGAAATCCGCAGCTCCAGACAACCTCAGCACAGGCAGGTCGGACGACGCAACAAAAAAAACACGTCTGCCCCGCCACAGACCGGGAGGGCCCTAAGCACAGGGAGCTCTTCAGGAAATATGCGTTCACAGGGCGAAACGCTCTCCTTGTTCGCCTTGGCAAGAAAACTATGGGCTCCTTGAAAGATCGGGAAGGGAAACTTCTGGTAAATCACTGTCCCGATGTCGGTACAAAGCGCTGGCCACAGTCTCGACACAACCACTCACTCTCCACAAGAGCTGCGCCGGAAAGCTGACAGGCCGGAGGCAAGTCTTAGAGGGGTAAGTGAATCTCAATATCTTATCCACTTGCAATGTGTACCCTCAACGTCAACAATCCGCTATAATCACCAGCATCGCTCACCTCACGCCAGGAAACCAGGTAGTTATCTCTATCGACTTTCCCGCCGATGAACGATCTTTACATAACCTCCTGTCAAGCATCATAAATAGCCAGGGAAGGGCACTCGTGAAAGACTGTCCCTGGCACAGCCTCCGGACCGCGTCCCACCAAAATGTAGTAAATTGGGTCCAAACAGCCTTGAAAGTATAACCAGTTTATTACAGAATAAACAAACGATGCCCCCGGCTTGACAGGGTTCACTCAGTAGCCTCAAACACTGAACGTTCTAACCTGGCCTTCAACCTGGGTGCCAGGGACTTACCAAGTGCTATGAAAGGGTAGGGGTGACGGAAGGTACCAATAAACGACTTGAGTTACAGCACTCATCTATTTTGGAGCAAGGATCCAATTCAAGGAGATTTACTTGTTCAACAAGTTCTGCCAAACAGCCCCTAAGGGTCAAGTACGTTGTCGTTAGGAAGGGCTTCGGATGGGATTCGATATGTCGAATCCTATTCAGAGCCCCTCTTTCCTACTCAATCGTGCAGTTTTCTCAATGACCGATTACAATGCCGGTAACCGTTAAAGCAGACCGAATCAGTTCAAAAAGGCATCTGGACAGCCCTAGTCATTCTGGGCCAATTTGTTCAGCTCTATGGACACGGTTTCCGGATGAGCAAATACAATGAGTGATTCGGACAGCCGTTCCGATTCGGTTTGCCCGAGACAAAACAGCTTTTGGAATCGGTCTTTGGGGGGGGCCCAAGGTACCCCTCTTCCCAACTATGCACAATGTGGCAGGCTCAATGCAGTGCCCACTACAGGGTGCAAGGTTTTCCCCAACCACCCTTTTTTCAATGGTAGCCTGTGTTCACTTTCGGAACACAGGCTCCCATTGAAGTCAATGCGAGTCTGACTGAAGGATGTTGGGTGGTATCGTAATCAGTCATCTGTACTCACAGGACCCGAATCGTTTGGAAACTAGTCCGGAACTGATTAGTTCGGGACAGTTTCCAAACAACATCTTAATTGGCCCCCTAGTGTTTCTTTGGCTGACAACTGCATTACCAAAGCTTGTACCTTGTTTCAAGTTGTTTGATTATGAGAACAACATCTCAGCAACCTCTGATAATTCAATATTTGCTGAGGAAAAACCCTCATCAGTAGGTAGAATTAAATTGAATTGGGAAGGGGGGCTTTGTTTAATTCTAACACTGAGGATGAACCTCCTTCAGACAGTTCAAATTGCGTTCGCCCTTTAAGCTCTGCAGTTTTTCAGGCCAGCCCCAATTTAAGAACACTGATCTTTACTAGATCTTCCCGCATTGTTGCACACTTATAGGTGCTTATCTTTAGCTCCCCTCCTTCAAGATTATTGGTAAACTCTTTATCCATAGTTGGCTCTTTTTCTGCATTACCCCCAAATACTAGGGATTCAATAGAGTTCGGCCCCACCTCTTCCCAGCAAGCACTATTGCTCTTAAATACAAATACAGTTACAAAATCAAGGGTAAGATTTGTTTTGCTTCTTAAAATGGTCAAGAAAAACTGCCAAGATACAAAACTGTACATTAGTTTGCCTGTGATGAACGTTGAGAATTGCGATGACACACAGTGTCTTTGCAGGAGAATGTGCTGCTTGGTCCAGCGACTTCATCACTCTACTGTTGTTACTGAGAAGTTCGGATTGCATATGGGTCCCAATGCCGATCCGGGAAGATATCTTCAAGCACCAACCTCCCTCGGCAGGGTGCAGCTGCTCGTGAAGAAGGTGATGACGAAGAGATCATCAGCACAACTGATGGTATAGAGCAGGTGTCTCCAACCAGTCGATCCTGAGCTACCAGAGTAGCGCGCATTCCATTTTTTTAAGTGGTAGAAATTTAAAGTGCAGACATTTTTTCCATATTATGAACATTTTTGAAGACTATTTTTCTGAACTTTAAATTTCTCCCATTCAAAAAGCAATTGTTGTATGCCTGCATTACACATGTAACCGTGCCACATATGGCAAAAGGTATGTCTTGTGCCACCAGTGCAGACAACACAGATTCTCATTCACACACACACACATATATCCTATTCATGCATACACATGTTCCTACATCTCCCAAAGACCAGGCTCTCACTGACACATAAGGCGGACCTGTCATAATGCCCCTATTCAAAGTATTTTGATCAAACCCTAGGCTTTGGCTCCATGAACATTAGGCTTAGATTCGATTAATCTGACTGTGTGGGTGTCTAGTAACATTGCCCAAGTGGCTTGGCCTTCAGTAGCTCACAATGATTTTCAGTGATCAAAAGTAGCACTCACTATAGAAAAGGATGGAGACCCCTGGTATGGCGCTACCAGCCCTGCAGCAGACTGATGCTGCAAGTGGCCTCCAGGTTTCTGCCTCTATTGAAGGCTTCAGGAGCTCAGAGTTTTTCATGAATCAGAGTTTGAAAAGCTTTCAAAAAATAAAAGTGACACCCTGACCCTCAATCTGAAATGGCAATAGAATAGAAAGCAAACTGTCACAACAGATTTTATTTATTCCATGTTATATCATAGGTAAGAAGTGAACATTTCTACACATCTTCCCCCATATAAATTAATCACCACAACCAACAGATAACAACATTTCTCCCAACAAAAATATTATTTAAAATCATGTCCCAACAATCAACATACATTTGAGCAAATACATACCTATATAACTATAAAATAAATGGTTGAGAATAGCGATGTCATATCCACATATTAGGTCAACATAATCTTCACATGTGAGGCCTACATTATCATATTTACATATTAGGCCTACTCACCTTACTCAGACTTCCAAACCTCCATTCCTTTCCATTTTCCAACACCACAACATTCTCCTTATCCCATCCACCCTCTGGGGTTGAGAATATTTACTCTACCCCTTTCTAACAAATCCTGTTTTTTTCATTACCATCCAATCACCACTTTGCAAATACAATTCCTTCACATTCTTCCTGTCATCATAACTCCATTTATTCATGCTTTGTTTTCCTCCACCTTCAAGCTCCTGGTCTCCCGATCAACCCATACCTGTCTTTTATCCTGGGGTGATTCCTTGGTAGCCGTTTCTCTCCCTTTATGAGCAATGACTGGAGACACACCCATCATAGAATGAGGAGAAATCCCATGAGACCAGATCATTTTGTCCAGTTTCAGTCTCCGAGATAAACCTTTGGCAATAGACAACTTGATATTTCCCATTATAATGCGCTTTACCCTTTCAACTAGGCCATTAGTCTGTGGCCTGAACAGTGCAACCTTCTCATGCATAATGCCCAACTTGCTAAAAAAATCCTTCATTACTATAGAACTGAGTTGCGCTCCATTATCCGTTATTAACACCCTAGGAATTCCCTCCTCCATGAAAGAATCCTTTAAAAATTCCACTATGCACTGCGTGTATATATGCCCCATGCTATTTACAATACACCACCTACTATAATAACCAACAATCACAGCCAAAAACCTATTCCTTCTACCTATTCTCTCCACTGGACCAATAAAATCCATAGCCAAATGCTCCCATGGTTTCTTTGGCAATTCCCTACATCTCAAAGGTGGCTCCGTATATAATTTGCTCTCTTATCAATGTTGCTACATGCACTACAATCTGCACAACAATCTTTCACCTTCCCTCAACTTCACTATCCATCCCCAGCCACCAGAAAATCTGCCTCAATCTTTTTTTGTTAAACTCCTTCCCAAGTGTCCTTCATGTACCATGTCAATTAATCTTCCTCTCAAACTTCTTGGAGAAACAACTCAACTACATCTCAATATCTTGAAACCACTAATACTCAACTCTTCCTTAACCACATTATAGGGTTTCATACTTTCATTCTCTTTAGCTTCTTGAGTCCAGCCATGACTTATGACATGTTTCAACTCATCATAGATCTCATCCTCTGCTGCAGCTTGTTGCCAGTCAAGGCAAACTCACCCACATTACAAATTTCAACAACCTCTCTTTTTTTTCTTCATCCACATCTGAACCATTGGCATTCGGGATAGACGATCCGCCATAACATTTTTCATTCCTTGACAAAATCCACTACAAAATTGAAATTCATCACAGATAATAACCATTTTGTAATTCTGGGTGTAAATCCACCTGCCAATCTTTTCCCACATTTGAATATGTTTAACAATGTTTTATGGTCAGTTCGAACAATTAAGGTAAACCCCACAGATACAATTTAAGTGGTTTATCCCCCAACAGCATGCTAATGCCTCCTTCTCAATAGTGGAATAAAACTGTTCCACCCCCTGCAGCCGTCTAGATGCAAATCCAATTACCCTTTCCTGCCCATCTACTATTTGAGATAAAACCGCTCCTAATCCAACATTAGTGGCATCCGTGGTAAGCACTGTTTTGTTGTTCCCATTAAAAGAGCCTAAAGATGGTGACTCCACAAAGGACTGCTTGATCAGATTGAATGAATCTCACATTCTTTACCCCATTCAAATACACAATTGTTCTTCAACAACACTTACATGGGCTCCACCTTTTCAGTGAAATTATGTATGAACTTTGAACAATATTCTGCGAGCCCCAAGAATGATCTAAACTGCTTTTGATAATTTGGTACATTGGATACAGCTCTAACAATAAGTGTTTTAGGTTTAATCCCCATCGTTGAGATTTCATGACCAAGGTAATCCACCTTGTTTCTCCGTAATTGGAATTTCTCTTTTTTGATGGTCCGTCCTTGGTGTACAATTCTTAACAAAGCTTCCTTTGATACATCATCATGCTCTTCTTCCGACCCTACCTAAAATATCATCTTGGAAACACATGACCTTTTCCATAACCTGAATTTATTTTTGAATTATACGCCGAAAAACAGCAGAGTCAGTTACAAGTCTAAAAGGCATTCTGCAGTACCTGAAGGTATCCAATGGTGTGATGAATAAAGCCAATGGGCGAGATTCCTCCTGCAATTTTACTTGGTGATACCCTGATGACATATCAAGCACGCTAAGCCATTTTCCTCCTCCCATCATACTCACCATTTCAGAAATGTTCGGCAGTGGTTGACTATCCACCCATAAGTTTATGTTGAGCTCATATAAATCTAAACATAAATGGATCTTACCAACCTCTTTAGGAGCCACTCCTATTGGAGACAGCCATTCCTATGAACCAATCGGTTCTATGATTCCTTCTGCCAACAATTTATCAGGTTCGTTCTTCAAAGGTTCCTTCATCATACATGGCACTGATCTAGCTTTGTGCACCATATAGCTTTTTCCTTTAGAATTTTAGAGTAAAACCTTTCAATAATTCCAATTTTTCAAAAAATACACGAGGAAACTTCAGTACTACATTTTCCTGGACATTCCTTTCTTCAATTTGTGTGGTAAAAGCTTCTATGATCATGACCGTCTCACTCATATTTGATCCAAAACAATGTTCATATCTTTCTGATGTCACCATCCCAAAAGATCTGAACCCTCTTTGGTTATATACACATTCCCTCTCACACTGCTGTGTGTGAATATGATATCCATCCATCTCATTCCCATGATCTCAATCCTATTTCCACCATATCCTACTGCCTTCATGTCAGACAACAGTAACTCAGCATCACTCCCCCTGAATTTTCCCTCATAAGTATCCACCCTAATTAAAATGAAAACACTGCCATAGACCACTAAAACTCCATCCAAAGTCACATCACAATGCGGTTTCTCCAACTTTCCATCACTTTCCATTCATCTATTGCTCATACTCTGACAACCATACTCCTCCTATACATGATCTACAATCTGATCGACGGTCAACATAATCTCCTTAACATCCTCACATATATCTTCTACCATCTTCAAACTTTGTAGTTTATCCTTTGTTCTGCATACCTTAGCTTGATGGCCTCTCCAGCCACAACTCCTACAGATAACGTTTCTAGCTCCACATCTGGTACCTGAACTGATATGTATCAAACAAAGAAGAGAGTGTCATGCGCAAAAGAGGTATGTGTATGAACACTGAGGCAAAGACTGTGAATAGGAATCCCTTCTAAAAACACACTGGAGATCTCTTAGGGATTGATAGTAAGCCCTCACTCACCAACCTGGTTGGTGACATGCTTCATCATCGGGCCCACCAGGAAAAGCCGAATGCCTCCCTGGTGTGCTACAACGCCAGATTACTGCGGAGCTGGTTGCTGTGACAGTGATGTGAAAAAGTGATTTAAAAATGTCTAAACTGTACCAAACAGAAACATTTTTTATTCACTGGTCAGTTCGACATGGTTAAAAGATATGTGTGGGAGAACTACCATAGATTATGATGGAAGTTTCCACTTTATAGTGGGGTCGACATGTTTCTGCCCATCTAAGTATATGATTTACTGGGCATTCTTCAGGACCGTGTTGTATGTACCTCGGCGGTATGAGCGTGCTAAGGCCCACCCTAACCAGAGGACGTGAAAGTTAAAAATTAGAATAATGGTGTAAAAAGAAGTGCAAGAAAAACAAACCAAAAGTAGTGGGATTTACCTCAGTTATGAGGAACCTGTGTAGTTTGTATTTTAAAAGATCCACACTCCATGGGTCTCGGGAGGGGAGTGGAGGCGACAATGGCACACCGCCCGCAACGCCTAGCACCCGCTCGGCACCTAGCTTCTCCTGCAACCGGACCCCGTGGATCAACTGAACTGATATGCCCAGGACTTCCACACCTATAACATATGATGTTTTTTGTGCTCACTTCTTTCACTCCATGTAATGCCATTTGCCACATTTTAACACGACCAGCCCCATTGTTACTACCAGACACTTTATCCTGCTTCTTCCTTTCCATTTCCTTTACTTCCACCACACTTTCCTCCTTAATCTCCCTGACCTTTTCACACCCTGCATCCATCCCCCTTAAACGACATTGCGGCATTTTCCATACTCCTCACAATCTGGCTGGCCTCCTCTAAATTTGAATTCTTCACCAATAACATTTCCACTACATGTTTGTTATTTGTACACTTCACAATTTGGTCTCTGATTAAACTGTCAGTGAGCTCCTGGAATTGACATGTAATCGCCAATCCCCCCAATACAGCTGTATAACCCAAAATATCTTCCTCATCCCTTTGAACATGAGAAAAAAAACATTCAAAAATTATATTTATTTTAGGAATCAACGGTTTGTCAAGCATAGATAGTGACATATCATACATATTTGCTCCTCTTTTGGGGAGAGGAATTGGCCTAACGGCTGGGACGGTCAACCTCGAATCTGGGGAACTGGGTTCTCGTCTCAGCAATGATGCTGAACATCCTGTGATTCTGGGCAATCAGTTAATCTCCCCGTGCCTAACAAAAATGAATGTGTCCTCATGTAATGCAACATCTGCTATGTAAAGTGCTCTGATACCCAATTTGGGTCAAGTTCGTACTATATAAAACTCTATAAAATAAAATATTTGCTGACTGGCCATGCCATAGTCCCAATGACCCTCCGGCAGGCCATCATATATTCTTCTACCCTCCTAGAGAATGTAAAAGGATAGCTTTCCTTCTTATAGGCCCATACATATCCCGGCCTATCACTAACATATACGTAAAAAACATATTTTTCCATGTTTTCCATGGACTTGTAGGTTCTCCAGGTGTAGATAAGAAGCTAGGCAGTGCCATCATACTTTGTCCAGTCATTTCATAACACAAAAAAATAAAGTAATTAATTAAAATGATTAACTAACACAATAAAGTAACACAACTAACTAATATAAAATTCAAAAATATCAAATATGTTCACTTTGTTTTTACTTCTCCAAGAACTATACAGAGTCCTTCTTCTATTCCCATGAAGTAAAATAGTGCTTTAGTCCTCTGTTGATAGCCACACAATCACCTCTGAAAATAGGAGTCTTTCATAATTTTTATGTGGTCACACCCTTATGGAGGCAGCCAAGTAAACAATCCAGTTTTTTCCTTTTCCTTATGCAAACCTTGGCAGGGCATTAGCTAAGCAGTGTTAGAAATGGAACCCAGTACACTGTGTTGACTCTCTTTACTATTACGGTGAGTTGCGTAGTGGCGCACAGTGAGTAACCCTGGGGGTAGGACTACGCTATGCTCGTGGATCGTGCGTAGTTTGCGCAACTACGCGCTACGCGAATTGCACGTAGCACAGTGCAAAAACGTGTAGGGGGCATTTTTTGCTTGCTTTGGTCCTCAACGTCAAGTTGGCGACCGCGAGCGAGCAAAATAACATCCTGGCGAGACTTTTCCCTCGTTCGCGATCAGCAACATCCAGTTGCCAATCGCGAGCGTGGAAAATAAACCTCCCGGCGAGATTCTCAACACGGAAGGTCAGGTTTCTCATTGCTGATGGTCTCGTATGCTTAAGACCACTCGCAATGAGAAACTACCAGTCCGCGTTGAGAAAGCTCGAGTACAAATCTACTCGAGCGGCAGAAAACGACCGCTTGCACTGTGCAAGATGCGGTTTGCAATGATTGCACAGTGCGAACAGCATTTTGCCTACCGCACTACACAGTTCGCGTTGCTATGCGTTTCTTGCGTAGTGCGAAGTGCACTTCGCGTAGCTAATCGTAGCGCTACTATGCTAACTACGCCCACGGTCAGCGGTGTTTCAAAAATGTAATACAGCAGCTGGCGCATGGAGAAATGCTCAAGGCAGTCTCGTGCAGCACCTGGGAAACACGTTGCGGTGGTGTGCAGAGGAACTGCTTGAGGCAGTCTCGGACAGTGTTTCAGAGGCACATCACAGAGGCGCGCAGATGCCCGATATCCGATGGCCTAATTTTTTCTCAAGTAACAGTACGAAAGTCGCGGATTTGGAAACCAACATTTTTTTAAAATAAAAACAACAAAAGACAAGAGTCACATCACTTAACTTCTCTGCCCATTCCTGTGCCAATTTGTGTGCAGCTCGGCTCATTTGAGAGAATCTTAGTTCCAGCACCCGGTCAACGACATCTGATAAAGTCACACCTTGCCGCCTCAAAAAATCTGGTAAATCTCAATCTCAATTACTCACATTTTGGTCGCAACTACAGCTTCCTGCTTTGCAAAATGTCATACATTTAATTCCAGTTACTCACAATTTGTTCTTGACAACTTCCTTGAATCATCAGCAAGATTCTCTAGAGGAGGGGGTGCAGCTTCCAATAGCTGTCCTCTGTGCAGCTACTCGTTGCCAATAACGTGTAGTAACTCCACCCAAATCCAGGAATGAGTCACTAGTTTCTTTTATTCAATGTAAAATTCTGTCACCTCCAGCAGGTCCTCTGCGTAACTGCCAGCTCATGGAATCTTCTAGTCCCCGCATTCCATGTTACATCATAGGTAAGAAGTGACTTACAATGTTTATGTTTATGTAATAGGAAACTGAAACAGAACAAGCATTTCTTCATACCTTTCTTGACGTTCAATACATTGGGACAAATGTGTTGTACATGATCTGCATGGCTACTGATTATGAGGAAGCTGTGGGAACTACAGATGTATCTAGTGTTTTAATAGACAAAATTATCAGACAGCCTTTTTGACCAGCAGAAACATCTCTCTAGCCGAAGTGCAAATACTGTTGTGTTTAAGCTGCTAATTGTAGAATATCGTGGCAATCATAATCCTGTGACGAATGGTAAGAACACTATTATTTTTCACAATAGTGGCTCATTACTGGTTATTGCATTGCATATCATGCTGAACACAAACATTTCTCCAAAAATAATTCAAATTGGTGATCAATAAATACATATGTCAAAAGAGGGTAAACCGTGAAGAGAACAGTATTTTTACACAAGCTTCCTGTAACTGAACTGCAGTAGGAAAGGTCTGAGTTTCCAACTTGGCAGTGCAGAAGGTATAGTTCCTAAGACATATCCCTCCACACACCTTGTCGGTTCACGCTGAATATGGAAGCTAAGATGAAAAGTCCTTCTCTCTGTCGAGCTTGAACATTAGCCACTTGCTTCAAAGTACAACCCTCTAGTTATTCAATATAATACAGGCACTGCCTATACCCTGAAGAACTCAGAAGCTCATAGACTACCCTCATTTATTTGACAGTGGACGATCATTTCTCTAATGGGTTGAGTATGTAAAGCAATGATGGCAACATACTGTGTTTTGTGAATCAGTAGTTGTGACCAGACTATTATATCTGTGTCAAGGGGCAGAGTCCCACTAATCCTCTGTTATAACAGAAAAGTCCCTCACATGGTGACGGACGTGCACCTCTGCCATTATTGCCGGAGCTGCAGTGACATCTGGATCCCTGGTAATGATTTTGGGTCAAGAGCTACCACGGATCATGCATGTGTGATATAACCTAGAATGACCTCATAGTCTGCTTTGCCTCGGTGGGGGCCCAATGCATTACTCTAAAAAGTTGTATGGCTACCAAATTTACCTGGAGTTAAGTAGCACAAGCACAGTGGTGGCAGCATACTGTGTTTCTAGTGATCAGTAGAGTGAACAGGTACTTGTTACCATTGCTCGATATAGCACTCTGACCCTAAAAGGGCCTTCTCAAATAACAACGAACATACCTCTATTGCTTATAGCCCAGATTTAATCACAAATGAATTTATATTGTTTTACATTTATTTAATTTCTTTTTTTCAATATAAGGTACATCGTTACCACATTTCATTACATTACAAATACCACAATACATTTTTCAGATATATCTTATATAGTAAAAAATATTGGTCAGTAATTACAAACCCCGTTTAACTCTAACAGCTCACACACACACACCATTCCCACAAAATCATACAAACGCATAGCAATCATCCATAGGCCCCCAGAATTTCTTTATCGGCCCAACAAGTAGATCAATATCTTTTCTTACACAATTGTTGCATAATGGCTGGGGAACTCAACATATAGTCATGGTAAATGCACATAGGGTGGAGGGATTCATTTTTGACCACCCTCTTCTTGAACAGCTTTGGACAAATATACTTCAGAGGGAAGCAATAGAAGTAATCTGTGAAGTATTGGTGGAGATCTCAAGGGAAAGACCAACAGAATCTATTTTAGAATGTTTGAATATTGTATTCCTGAATATTTTTTATGAATTCAACGAAGAATTATTCCAACAAGTTATAGGTACCAGCATGGGGCATCTTGTGCCCCAAGGATAGCGAACATCATTATGGGTGTGTATGAAGATAAGCATGCATATAATGAAATGGCGCCTTCCTTTGAGAACATTAAGAATTGGGCTTAGATTAAAGATTAAATTTTTTCATCTGGAATGGCAAGGAAGGGCAGCTCAAAGATCAACCTAAGTAATCAAAATATGAGATTTACAGCAAATTGAAGTTGAGAGAAGGGGGATTGTTTGGGTATTTGGATTATAGGTACCTATGAATGTTTTCAAGTAGACTTGTACACAAAACCCATGGCAAGAAATGTTCTTCTCTGTTTTCCAGATTTCATCTAAATTGCCAAAAAGAGTCATCCCGCTTTGGCTAATTTCCTAGAATTAGGAGGAATTGTTCCAAGATCTCACATTCCATCCTGGCTGATCGTCTTGAAGCCTCAGGTATTGAGGGTGTGGCTTTGAGGTGGCTGATCTCTTTCTTAAAAGTTCACTTGTTCCAAGTCTTTTCACATACCACAAAATCAGATCCTGTAGCTTTTTCTTCAGGAGTGCCACAGGGTTTGATTTTAAACCTCTGCTTTCTAATCTCTATGTTCTCCCTCTGACATTGAGGAGAAGTCGGAACTGACAATTTTTTACTATGCGAATGATACTCAGATCATCTTTTCTCTTTCAACCGCTCAGCATCAGGACCCCTCCCTGCTCCAGCGCAGACTGAGTAATATCTCTTTCTGAATGTCCAGAAATGCCTTGAAGTTGAACGGTACTAAGACAGAGGTCCTTATTTTGGGAAACAACCCTGAACTCTGGGGAATTAACCATTGGCCTGTCACTTTGGGACCTTTTCCTGCTCCGGTCCCTAAAGTTAAGAACCAGGGTTTTACTATTGATAACAGCCTCTCCCTCAAAGCCCAGGTGGCTGGGGTCACTGTGATCTGCTTTGCAACTCTCAAGTGTAAAAAAAAATAATCCTGTGGTTAATTTCACCTGCAGTCCAGAGAGCAGTAATGCAGGCGCTGGTCCTTTCCAGACTTGATTACGGAAACGTATTGTATTTGGGAGCTGATAAAGCCTCTGTGGATCGCTTTCAGCTTATACAAAATCCGGCAGCACGCCTCCTTTTCTAGCTGCCTCTATATGCCTCTGTCTCACCTTTTCTTTATCAACTACATTGGCTCAAGGTGTACAAACACATTGAGTTTAAGGCTTTATGCTTGCTACATGTTTCGGACCACATATGTTCTTGCACCCCCTACATACAAAGCCTGGTCAAACCTTAGGAGCCCACTTGAAAGCTGAGATCGGCTAGCCTTTCTCTTTGCCCAGATTCCGTCTTACTTGTATGGGAGGCCGCTCGTTCTCCTACCTATCCCCAACTATGGTATTCTCTTCGAATGGACCTTAGAATGTGTCAATCGCTTCAAGCCTTTTGGAAGAAATGAAAGACCTTCTACAGCCAAGTATAATCCTTCTTCTGTGTTTTTGTTGCAATCTGTGGCTTGAGTGTTGTCCTGCTTAGCGCTGGGAAACCCTGTCGGGAAGCTGCGCGCTCTGAAAATCTATAAAAAATAAATAAAATGGAGGACTATCAAAAGAATGAGGAAGAGCTGAAAAAGAAACGTATTCAAAGGAAGTACCCAAAATGATTAAAGAAGAATGCATTTAAAATGGCTAAATATTAAGATAGGAAAGCAGTTTTTGGAGGAGGAAAGTCTGGTATATTTGACAAAGAACTCATACATAACAAGATCAGAAGACCTTATTGATTCTAACTGGAAGATCCTGAACAGATGATTGAGAAACCAATGTATGCATTTAGAAGAAAGTCAGTTGAGAGGCAAACTAGTTCATGTCCGACTGAAGCAAAATCTAAGATGAAGCCAAAGATCTTTAGAAGGAGACGTACGCATAAAAGGCAACCATTGGTGCGGCACATGCCATTTAGGCAAAGCTGCGATTAGAATGTAAAGAAGATCACATTGAAAGAGAGGTAAAACTGCAGGAGTGATAGTATTGTGTATCTGATATTATGCCCATGTGGTCTAGGGTATATGGGTGAGACAGGTAGAGAATTCAGAAAGAGGCTTGGAGAGCATAAACCAGCAATCAAGACAAAGGAAGTCCCAGCTCCATTAGTGCAACACTGTAGAGAGGAAATAAAGAGTCAACATTTAAATGGGTAAACTTGGAGAAGGTGAAATCTCATCATAGTGGATCTGAGACAACCAGACATAAGGAGAGAGAAACATTCTAGATGTTCTTCCTCAACACCCATGAGAAAGGATTAAATAAAGAGATCATGCGAGAAGTTGTTTGACCTCCTGGCTAATTTGAGTCGGGGTCTTAACTATGAAAAGCATGCTTTGCCAATAATTATTGGTTGATGCTATGACTATAGTCTGTTAACTCCTCATATATATTAATTATATTAATAGTAAAAGGTTTATGCATGGCTTGGTATTTCCCTTCCAGGAGGAATTCCAAGATCGAGTTTTGGGGAGATATTAGGGCATCGTCTACTATGAACAAGCCATTCCTCCATAGTATTTGACCATATTTTTATGTCTCTGTTATAGATTTTCCTTTTCATATATCATGTGTACATTTCACTGGAATAAGTGACAACAAAGAAGGTACAAACACTAAGGGGCCGATTCCGATCCGGTAAAATCCCCGTCCGTACGAATCGTATCCGGAGCCGTTTCTGTACGACTCGTACGGACGCCATACGACCGGACGATTCCGATCCCGATCGGCCGACCAGGACGCGATTCGTACGGTACACGTCGATTCGTACGGAAAAGCGCACGATCACCTACACACCGTACGGCGCGTACCCCCCATGATCACAGGGGTACGCGCCGTACCCCTGTGATCATGCGGGGTACGTGCCGTACACCCAGCGTACATGGGGTACGTGCCGTACACCCACCGTACATGGGGTACGGTGCGTACCCCATGTACGCTGGGTGTATGGCACGTACCCCACATGATCACAGGGGTACGGCGCGTACCCCTGCGATCATGGGGGGTACGTGCCGTACCCGGGGGGGGGCGTTCCGTACCTTTTTCGGCGCGAACTCTGCGTTTACGACTGTCTTCAGCTCCCGTAGGAAAAGGGTCGTACAGTGCATACCCGACACGAATCGTACTTGCTGGGTCGTAAAAACCAGCCGCGAACCGTAGTGATGTCGCGTACAGCGGGTTCCGAGTGAGACTCGTACGGAGATTTGATTCGTACGGAGTCCTGTACGACTCGTACGGAGTTCGGCTCCTGGTACGGATCGTACTTCGTCGTACGTACGGGACGTTTACGGGTACGATTCGTACGGGGAAAAAACGCTCCGTACGACGATTCGGAGCGCATTTTACCGGATCGGAATCGGCCCCTAAGTCTTGTCCAGCCTTGGAATGCTTATAGAATCAGTACAGTTTTAAGAAGGGGCCCAGGTTGCAGTTGTCTTTTAGCTAGGTCCTTTTGACCTCTGGGATATTCACCCATTTTGAATTATCTGACCACGTAGACTGTAAAAATATATGGGTGGTATCGTTTTGTTCCTTTTAATTCATTATGTATGCATTTTAGTGTAATAAGTAGCAGCAAAGAAGGAACATACTGGATATAATGAATATTGTCTGGTCTAGCTTTGGAATGTTCTTAGGGAATCTATGACATAATATCGAAACACACATTATCGTAGTACAAAATTATCGACACAAAAATATCGACATCAAATATATCGTCATCCTATACTTATTTAATCACATACACAAATATCGAAATTAAAATATCGCAATACATAAACATCGATATCAATTATATCGACCCCATATATATCGCAATATTTAAATATCGATAATTCAAATTTATAAACAGTACGTTAAAAATATCTAGAGTAAAAATATCGGCTACAATAATATCGTTATTTAAGTAATATCGAACAATTTTATTATTATTCTATAACACTTTTAAACATTAAAAAAATACTATTAGCACTACAATTCACATTTTACAACAATTTATAAATACATAAATTTTCACATTTAAAAATAAATGATTTACACATGTATAAATTATTTCTTTAACATATTACATAAAGGTATGTATGCTCAACATTAATTAGCGTTTACCATATATGGTAATTAATTACACCAACAGTTTTTCAAAAATACAAACCAACGAATCAAAACAGTACAAACATAAACTCACCAATAGCTAACTAATTACTAACTCCAAAACACTATATAAAGAATTACATCCAACAAACAAATTACCTGAGAAAAGTAGAAGACAGGAAAGAATACTGTGGATACATTTGACGACGCCTACAAGAAAACTAAGATTGAACCTACCATTAAGAGGATTGAAAGTAAGTAACAAAATGTAACTTAATTAAAGGAACGGCTAAAATTACACATTTAGTAAAAAGGACAAATTTCTCATACATATGTATTGTATATTATCTCCTACCACTACAGAAAACCTCACTACTAAAGAACAGAAAAAACTAAGAAGAAAACTACGAAACTACTAACAAAGTAATCATTTTATATTTTTTCTCGAACAACATTAATTAATTGAAGCTTTTACATTAAAACAGCAAACAGACCTGCTTCCAAAAATATGTTTCTAAATATGGATTTTAATGAATATTTTTTTTTTTACAGATAAAGACATCAAAGAAAATGCAGGCCACAACTGAAAATTGAACAGATTGCCTTACACCTACAACAGCATTAAAACTCTGCATAACAAGCAACTAATACAAAGTAAGTCAATTAAATGATGTGACAAACAGTAACTCCTAAAGAATGAAAAATTGCTAACATATTGTAATAATTTATGCATATATCCTTCTTTTTTTCTAGCACCACTACAACATCCACTAACAACAAATATCAAAGAACAGAATTCAACAAACAAAGATACAACTACCAAAGTAAGTATATCCAAACACTTTTCAAAAAGATAAAATAAGTAAAAGCTTTAACTTATAGCAAAACATGTAAAAGCTACCCAAAAAAATATAACTAAACAATTAACACAAATAAATGTTTTTTTTCAAGCAAAGAAACACCAGAAAAGACAGACCACAAGGAAAAGGGTAAAGAACATCAAAATCACAGACTAAACTTCAACCAAAGGTAAGCATGCACAATATAAATATTTATAATTTCCACTTAAAATACATATAACTATAACTATAATAACTATACCATATATTTCTAATAGATTTAAAAAGGAGAAAATGACAGAAGGAGCTGAATTTGTTACCAGTCAAAAAGGGAAACTATTACTCTGCTACATGGGTTATACTTATACCCAAGAGAAACAATTTGGGATGAAAGTAAATTGGAAATGTTGCAAATATTACTCTAACAAATGTTATGGAAGAGCAACAACTAGAGAAGCAACTGTCCTTTACACCAGGGAACACAACCACCCTCCAAATGTAACAGAAATAGAAGTCAGAACAGCATTAGAAAACATTAAAGAAGCTAGTACATGTTCCCAAAAACCTACAAGCCTAATTTTAAAAGAACAAATTCCACAAATCCCAAAAACAGCCACTACCCAAATGCCTAATATAATTTCTCTCAAAAGAAGAATATCACGTACCAAAAAAGCAACTACTACTACCACTCCACCTCCTAAAACATATAGTGATATAAATTTAACTCATGACCAAACTATAACTTTAAACAAAATACCTTTTATAATTTACGACAATAAAAACAATGAGAAAAGAATAATAATCTTTGGTAC
Source organism: Lissotriton helveticus (assembly GCF_964261635.1). Taxonomy (NCBI): domain Eukaryota; kingdom Metazoa; phylum Chordata; class Amphibia; order Caudata; family Salamandridae; genus Lissotriton; species Lissotriton helveticus. The sequence continues at coordinate 566,383,648 of NC_136057.1, read as the reverse complement.
TGCTATAAATTTAATAAATCTCCAACAATGCCAATTTTGGATGATGGACGGTACTTTTAACATCTGTCCCAGACCTTTCTACCAACTTTACACAATACATGGCTTATATCAAAACTGTAACATACCTCTACTATATGCACTGCTTCCAAATAAAACTAATTCAACATATATGGATTTATTAAACATTATCAAACAAAAAACAAATTACTATTCCCCTGAAAAAATTATACTGGATTTTGAACAAGCAATGCTCTCAGCTATTTTAAAAATACACCCCCATACCTGTATCCAAGGCTGCTATTATCATTTTAATCAGTGTCTTTGGAGGCATTTACAAAAAACTACTCTAAGCATAGAATATGCTACAAGCTCATCTTTTGCATATCAAATAAAAAAACTGATAGCACTAGCTTACGTCCCTGAAACAGATGTGGCCGAACACTACAACCTTTTAATAGACAGCCAATTTTACAAACAAAATGAAGCAAAGTTAACTCCTCTCTTAGACTACTTTGAGGACACTTGGATAGGTAGACTCCATAGATCTGGCCACAGGAGAAATCCTAAATTCTTAATACCCTGGTGGAATGTTTACAGAAGCACCTTAAATGGAGAATCTAAAACAAACAACGCAGTTGAAGGTTGGCACAATGCCTTACTCCAATCAACAGGCCGAACTAAACCAACATTAGAAAAATTCATTACATGCCTCCAAAAAGAGCAAAGTTATCAGGAATTCAGAATGGAGCAATCCATTACTGAACTAACTCCAAAAACATCCAAACAAACAAAACAAATGCACAAATACCTAGAGCAACAAGTAAAGCTGTACCCTAGCACAACAGGCATGGAATACCTCAATATAATAGCCAAAACACTACTGTAAACTACTCTAAGCCACAAACAATCTCAATAGAAACATTTTCTAATACAATAATATTACATTCATATAATTTATCTCGAAAAAAATTAATGTATGGAATATATATTATATAAATAAATATATATACACACATTAATTATGTTTGAAATAAATAAAACTAAACAATATTCATTAAAACATTACCCACCCACAATTATAAAAATGTAAAAAAACTTACCAAAGATATTCCAAATGATGTAGAATCCATTTCCACCAAAATAATCCAGTTTCGAATACCAGTTACCCAAAAAAAATGAAGAAATACAACTGTCCCAAAATAGATAAATCCAATCCACGAAGCTCTTTCGAAATACCATAAAAAACCCGAAAAATGTAAAAATGTAGAAAAAACGCTCCAGGAAAGCCAAAAAATTTGAAGAAGTGTCTACAAACTATTAGTTAATAAAACTAACGAACACTTCTCCCCAAAAAAAAACGCTTCCTTCGGACATCAGGAACTCCTGCAAGTGAAAGACATAAAAGAAATATTCCCACCCACATAAAATAACACATACACTCCTACTAAAAGTAATAGCAACATAATATTTCGAATAATGAACTTAAACATCGAAACACTAACTCTACACACAAGGCAATACAACACTAAAAAGTACGTTAAATGTACATCCGCAAACACAACATATCATAATCGCCAATACAACACATTTACTTCTAACAACACTAAATACGACCAAACTACTCTCAAAATTAATTCAAAACACAGTTAAAACATATTAAATAAACCTTACCTTCAGAGACGTGAAGTGTTTCCCAACCGCTAGCTGAACTTCCTCAAAATGACACAAAACGACCTAAAGCGGTTACAAAATAAAGGACCCAAAACTAAAGAAAATGATAGAAATTACACACTTAGGTGTCGATTCCGATCCGGTAAAATGCTCTCCGAATGGTCGTACGGAGAGTTTTTTCCCCGTACGAATCGTATCCGTAGACGTCCCGTACGTACGATGAAGTACGATCCGTACTAGGTGCCGAACTCCGTACGAGTCGTACAGGACTCCGTACGACTCAAATCTCCATACGAATCTCACTCGGAACCCGCTGTACGCGACATCGCGGCACGTTTTTACGACCCAGCAAGTACGATTCGTGTCGGGTACGCGCCGTACGACCCTTTTCCTACGGGAGCCGAAAACAGTCGTAAACGCAGAGTTCGCGCCAAAACAGGTACGGAACGCCCCCCCCGGGTACGGCACGTACCCCCCATGATCGCTGGGGTACGCGGCGTACCCCTGTGGTCATGCAGGGTACGTGCCTTACACCCAGCGTACATGGGGTACGCACCGTACCCCATGTACAGTGGGTGTACGGCACGTACCCCATGTACGCTGGGTGTACGGCACGTACCCCGCATGACCACAGGGGTACGCCGCGTACCCCTGCGATCATGGGGGGTACGCGCCGTACGGTGTGTAGGTGATCGTGCGCTTTTCCGTACGAATCGACGTGTACCGTACGAATCGCGTACGGGTCGGCCGATCGGGATCGGAATCGTCCGGTCGTACGGCGTCTGTACGAGTCGTACGGAAACGGCTCCGGATACGATTTGTACGCCGGATTATTTTACCGGATCGGAATCGACCCCTTATTATTTAATGCAAGCAAAGTATTTGTTAATTTTATAAACCAAGGAATACTATGAAAAAATAGTAATTTTTTATTTGTATTAAATTACTTAGAAAAATGTACAAAATTTGTAAAATTATAAAAATAAATATTATAAAATACATAATATTTATTATTATAATTGTAAAAATGTTGAAATGGTGTAAAAAAAAGAGTAACAAAATGTTTAACAAAATGTATAAAAATAAATCTATTCTACAATATTTTCTTCAATTAAAATGTTTGTTACAAAATGTAATATTAATATATTTATATTAATATAAATACTAAACTATTGTTTACTAACAACATGTATTTGAATATATACATTGTATATGTAGTTTTCAAACAGTATATTTTATTTGGATGTATGACGTTACAACTCATGCGTTTAGAACGCATACCATTACAACAAAATTTTTACAACGCAAAAACTATTACAACGCATGTATTTACAACGCATGTTTTTACAACGCAGATACCTTTACAACGCATACCATTACAACGTAAGTATTGGTAAGTATATAATAATTTTGTTAATTTAAATTAATAGAAAATAATATAATTTAATTAAATGTAATATAATTTAATGTAATTTAATATCATTTAATTAATTTAATTAAAATTTTAATAATTAAAAATAATATAATTAAATTTAATGTAATGTAATTTAATTTCATTTAATTAAATTAATTTAAATTTAAATTTATTTTAACCCTGTACCCCTGTACCCCAAAAACCCAAAACTGACCCTGAACCCTAAAAATACCCTTTTACCCAAAAACCCAAAACTGACCCTGAACCCTAAAAATACCCCTTTACCCAAAAACCCAAAACTGACCCTGAACCCTAAAAATACCCCTTTACCCAAAAACCCAAAACTGACCCTGAACCCAAAAAATAGCCCTTTACCCAAAAACTGAAAACTGACCCTGAACCCTAAAAATACCCCTTTACCCAAAAACTGAAAACTGACCCTGAACCCAAAAAATACCCCTTTACCCAAAAACCCCAAACTGACCCTGAACCCGAAAAATACCCTTTTACCCAAAAACTGAAAACTGACCCTGAACCCTAAAAATACCCCTTTACCCAAAAACTGAAAACTGACCCTGAACCCTAAATATACCCTTTACCCAAAAACAGAAAACTGACCCTGAACCCTAAAAATACCCCTTTACCCAAAAACTGAAAACTGACCCTGAACCCAAAAAATACCCCTTTACCCAAAAACCCAAAACTATCCCTGAACCCTAAAAATACCCTTTTACCCAAAAACTGAAAACTGACCGTGAACCCTAAAAATACCCCTTTACCCAAAAACTGAAAACTGACCCTGAACCCTAAAAATACCCCTTTACCCAAAAACCCAAAACTAACCCTGAACCCTAAAAATACCCCTTTACCCAAAAACCCAAAACTGACCCTGAACCCTAAAAATACCCTTTTACACAAAAACAGAAAACTGACCCTGAACCCTAAAAATACCCCTTTACCCAAAAACTGAAAACTGACCCTGAACCCTAAAAATACCCCTTTACCCAAAAACTGAAAACTGACCCTGAACCCTAAAAATACCTTTTTACCCAAAAACCCAACACTGACCCTGAACCCTGAAAATACCCCTTTACCCAAAAAACCAAAACTGACCCTGAACCCAAAAAATACCCCTTTACCCCAAAACTGAAAACTGACCCTGGACCCTTAAAAATATCCCTTAAAAAAAAACCAAACATATAAAATTTAAAATATAATTATATACTTACCAATACTTACGTTGTAATGGTATGCGTTGTAAAGGTACCTGCGTTGTAAATAAATGCGATGTAAATACATGCGTTGTAATAGTTTTTGCGTTGTAAAAATTTCGTTGTAATGGTAGTGCGTTGTAAAAGTTGCGTTGTAATGGTTGTTTCCCATTATATTTACTTCTAACAATACTTATGTTTATTAAATATGTACTCTTTGAATTAAGTAATATTACAAATATTGTTTGAAATGTTTAATAAAATTTACACAAATTCCACTAATTTATTATTAAGTATAAATGTAAAAAATATATGTTATACTAATGTTTATTGTTGTTCTTTCTCATGTTAATAAAAAATTTAATTTGTTCCAAAAAACACTACAGTATTTAATATTTTACTTCACTAAAATATTTATTTAATGACATTTCAATCTACATAACTTTACTATTCCCACTCCAGTCTACATTAATTTGGTGTAGGTGCTGGACACTAATTAAATATAATTTACTATTCCCACTCCAGTCACCATTAATTTGGGGTAGGTGCTGGACACTAATTAAATATAATTTAATTTTCTCACTCCAGTCTACATTAATTAGAGATAGATGGTGGACACTAATTATATATAATTTACTATTCCTACTCCATTCTACATTAATTAGGAATACTTTAGCACACTATTTACATATACTTTTAAATTCCCACTCCAAGGTACATAAAATGCATGTATATATATGTTTAGTTAAATAAAAATACATACCTTAAACACTATATACAATAATATTGTTTAAAAAATAATCTTTTCTAAATAATAATTTTTATTTTCACTATTCAAATGTAGTATAATACACAAAACTGTACAGCAATATAGATTGTTAACAATTTTACTCACTCCATACACTCAACAAACAAATATACTTATTCCGAATGTGTAAATATCAAATAAATGTAAAAAAATATTCCGATTATTTATATAAAATAAATTGTTAAACATATTTTTAAGTAGAACAATATTGTAAAATGTTATAGAAAAAATTTCGCAATTTATTTTAAAATTTTAGCGAAATTTTAAATTTGTATTTAATGTACATATTGGTTTTATAAATGTTTTCACATATTTTAAAAAAAATTTAAAATATATATTTTTAAATTATAAAATATATATATATATATTTTTTTAATTTTCCCAATAAATTTAAAATTTAAAACACTTTTTTTATGTAGAATTATTTAACCATATTAAAATGTTTCTCTTATTTAAATATATTTATTTATAAAAAAATTTATATTATATTATTTTAAAATAATTATTATAAAATAACATCTATTTCAAATATCAAATTTAAAAAAATATATATTTTAAAACATATTTTTAAAATTTTGAATTATTTTAAAAAATATAAAATTTTTAATTTTTAAATGTTTTTGTAAATTTATTATATTTTTTCAATTAAATAAAAAAAAATTATAATTTTTTTTAAAACACTCCCCACCCTTATCCCCTATAAACCCAACATCCCGCTCCTAAATTTATATATCAATTAATTCTTTTTTATATAAAATTTATATTTAATTTTTTTTAAAATATATTTTCTAATTAAAATAAAAAATCTGCAATTTAATATTTATAATATATACATTTTTAATACACTCCCCACCCTTATCCCCTATTAACCCAACATCCCGCTCCTAAATTTATATATGTTTTATTTGTTTTATTTATTATATTTTATAGGTACACATTACTATTAATAAATTGTAAATATTATTAATTATTACACAACAATAACACATATTACTACATAATTATTACTATATATTTTATTTCGATATTTTTACTATTTATCGATATTTCTTTACAACGATATTTTTACTTAGATATTTTTGTTATCGATATTTCAGCACACATACTTATTACGATATTTTTGTAATCGATATTTGTGATTCCGATATTTTTCATCATCGATATTTAAACTTCGATATTATGTCACTTCGATATTAAAAGTTCGATATTATGTCTGCGTACCGTTCTTAGGATCTGTACAGTTTTAAGATGGCACCCGCGATGCATTTAATATCATGGGACAGTAGAGTGATTGTCTTCCAGGTAGGCCCTTTAGACCTGTGGGAAATTCAACTGTTTGGAATTGTTTAACCATGAATGTCTTCAAATAAAGTCGTTCACAGCATTGTTGTACCCTTTAAAAGGCGCAATGTGCGGATGCCGACTGGAAGGAAAGCAAATGAACATGATGGTAAGTATGATAAATATAGTGTTTTACTAAGAACGGTAAAAGTAGTGGGTTAATTCGCTGCAGTATTAGTGGGGTTTCATGTCTCACTTAATTGGGCTGTTGCAGTTAACGGTATCATGGGGAATCCTGGTGCAGAACTGCTGACTTGTCTTAGATTAGCTATTGAGTGGCTGGCAGACGTACACCCAAGATACGTCCTTAGAATTTATACAATGTGGAGACTCTGTTGTCCAAGGACAGTAATGTTAATAGTTATTGAATGGTACACTTCAGCACACATAAAACAAGCCTTGGCATAACCAATAGGTCTTGCCTTTGGGACCTTATAAGTGTTTAGTTATCCAGCACAATATCCTTGGTGCAACAACATAAAGTGTGGAAGGGGGCCCTGTGCGTGCCTATGGATGGAGACTTGTGCGTGACTGTGGATGGAGGCCTAAGCGTGCCTGTGTGAGGGACCCTGTGCGTGCCTGTGGAGGGGGCCGAGTGCGTGCCACTGGAGGAGGCCCTATGCGTGCCTCTGGAGGCAGCCTTGTGCGTGACTGTGGTGGAAGTATTGTGCATGACTGTGGATGATGGCCCTGTGCTTGCCAGTAGAGAGAGCCCTGTGCGTTCCTGTAGAGAGACCCCCATGCGTGCTTGTGGAGGGGCCCATGCGTGACTGTGGTTGGGGGGCCCGTGGATGGAGACCTAAGCGTGCCTGTGTGAGGGACCCTGTACGTGCCTGTGGAGGGGGCTGAGTGCGTGCCACAGGAGGAGGCCCTATGCGTGCCTCCGGAGGCAGCCTTGTGCGGGACTGTGGTGGAAGTCTTGTGCATGACTGTGGAGGGGGCCCCATGCATGCTTGTAGAGAGAGCCCTTTGATTTCCTGTAGAGAGAGCCCCATCCGTGCCTGTGGAGGGGCCCATGTGTGACTGTAGTTGGGGGGCCCGTGCGTGACTGTGGATGGGGGCCCTGTGCATGACTGTAGAGAGAGCCCTATGCATGCCTGTAGAGAGATCCCTGTGCATGCCTGTAGAGAGAGCCCTGTGCGTGCCTGTGGAGTTGGCCATGTGGGTGCCTACAGAGCGAGCCTTGTGCGTGACTGTGGAGGGAGCCTTGTGTGTGACTGTGGAGGAAGCCTTGTGCATGACTGTGGATGATGGCGATGTGCGTGCCTATAGGGGGGGCCTGCACGTGACTGACTGTGGATGGGGGCCCTGTGCGTGCCTGTGAAGGGAGCCTTGTGCGTGACTGTGGATGGAGGCCTAAGGGTGCCTGTGTAAGGGACCCTGTGCATGCCTGTGGAGGGGGCCGAGTGCGTGCCACTGGAGGAGGCCCTATGCGTGCCTCTGGAGGGAGCCTTGTGCGTGACTGTGGATGTAGCCCTAGGCGTGCAAGCCTTTAGACAGAGCCCTGTGCGTGACTATGGAGGGGAGCCCTGCACTTGATGGTAGAGGGGGCCCCCTGCACGTGACTGTCGATGGGGGCCCTGTGCGTGCCTGTAGAGGAGGGCCCCTGTGCTTGCCTGTAGAGGGCGGCCCCTGCGCATGCCTGGGGATCGGGGCAATGTGCATATATGTGGAGGGAATGCTGTGTGTGCCTGCATGGTGAACCCCTTAACCAGGTGCACAAATAATACTTGTAAATAAACACAGGCAGCTGAAGTCTAGCATCCACTGAGTATATTCAGTGCCTGCGCTTTCACTCTTAAGTGCACACTGCAGGGTGTGCCGTGCCAGGCTTTCATCCTCCGATGAGAAGGATGCCGCTCTGTTGCACGTGAGGTGGCCGTAAGCGCTAATGCATTCTGGGTAGAATTAGTGCTGTGACCCTGTGAGTAGAATGCTATGTTTCGAGCCCAGGGCAAATGTTTCACAAACTAGTGCATTCTGGGATTGTGTCTTGGTTTGCATCCACTGGTCATCTGGCCAGTGTGCCTGAGAGTGACGTGTGACTGGGCTGGGGGCAGATTGTGTTAATGACGTGGAGTCAGGTGGCAACCTTTATCAAGTACACTTATGACTTTAGGAAAATTATTGACAGCAAGCATAAAAGATGCAAAGTTCCTCACACGGAGATATATATATGTAGGAAGTTATAGCATAAAAGTGTATATGCTGGGGAAAACGTTAAGATTTGTCTGTCGACTGCGGTGCACCTATAAATCAACCTATAAAGTTGCATGAAACATATACAGTGATGAGCAGATGTAGCATCTAGCGTACATATATTTCTACCATCTGTTTAACATAAATACTGCCGCATGCAGCCACATGCGACTCTCAGAACGCGCCTCCGTGACAGTCCTGAGGTGAAACATGCGCAGGACTTATATATACACCCAACATCACCCCACACGGAAAGGTGGCTTTTTTTAGAAAAACGTTCTAGAAATATGAAGATGTTTTACAGGCGGATGATCCCCAAACCTCGAGGCTGGCTCTGAACATAATAAAGACTACAACTTGCAAAACCGGCAATAAAACAAATAGCAAAAGGTAAGAAACCCCAGTACAGTACTCAGCAAGGGCACTCTTGACGTCACGAGGGGCCTCTTGATGATATTGACTGACACAAAATGTTTTTTTGCTACTCACCTCTGTGGTCCAGCTTTGCAAATGTATCATAAAATGTATTTTTCGGCATAAACGAAATAAACAAGCACGCGCGCCTCGTGCAGCAGCAGGGGGAGGGGAGACAGGTGGGGGCCTGTGCAGGTTTCCCTTGCGGGAGCGAGCAGCAAGGCGCGATAAATGCTAACATATGGTGCTGCTGCTTTCTCCTGCAAGGGAATCGCCAAACGTGCACGTGTTGCCATTGAAAGCAATGCAACGCGTGCACGTTTTGCCTGCCAAAGTGTAGCGATGGCTTGAGTTCTTTTTCCTAAGTAGCGCATGCGCGCTGCATAGGCAAGACCTAAAAATTATAAGTTTGTGGCTATCTGCTTGGAGTAAATATTTACCTAAGGATGCCTACTTAGAATTAGGGGGTCCACAGAGAGCAGTGAATAGTGAGTGGAATTATTTTTGTGAGTTCTCATTAGAGCGTCTTACTTTATTTTAATGTTCAGCAGTAATGCTTATATTTTGGTGAGGAGAGATGCTAGAACAATTAAGGATGTGATTGGAAAGATTGCGAGGAGACAATTGGTGACCAAGCCGAATAACAGATGTCCATACTGGTAAATACATTACCCTTGAGATAGCACACTAGTGTCTTCAAAGGTTTAAATATGATTCGCATCTGACATCTTTGGGAGCTTCGTGTTTAGGATTAGCTTTTGGTCTAAGTGAGAAGCTAGTGATTAGGCAAGAGAGGTATGAGTGACATATGGACGATTGAATGTTTTAATGCACTGTTCACTGTGGGTACATGGGCGAGGTACATGTTTTGTGAGATCTGTATGTCTTGGGAAACTGTATGGAGGAGAGTGATCTTTTGATTTACAGCACTGCACTGGTAATGGATTTGAAGTGAATAAAGGAGATGTGGAGAGGAGGTTAACTAATTGTACTGGGAATTTGGTGGATCTGGTATTTGTAATAAAATAGCACATGAGGCTGAATAATTTTATAATTTTGATAATTTGTAAGTAATATAGTTTTGTTGTACTGACACTTATTTTAAGAACTGTTGTATTGTATCTTGAACAAACCTCATTTTCATATTGGGATGAGGATATACTAATTTAGATCTTGAAGAAGGTGGTTAAAAATGTATATCTCCTCTGCCATGTGCATTGACCATGACTGTTTATCGAGTTCCCCAGGGTGGGATCTGGCCCTCTCTGCTCGGTCACCCCCAAACATTTTGCCTTCACCCCTCCTGATTTTTAAACCAGTTTTTGCTGGCTTTTATCATCTGTGCACTTGACCACTGCTAACCAGTGCTAAAGTGCTTCTGCTCACTCCTTAAAACAGGGTAGAACCGGTTTACACTCAATGTATACATTTAATTTACTCCTAAATCCGTACTTCAGTAGTTCTACATGTACACAGGGCCTGCATTAAATGCTACTGAAGGGCCTGCAGCACTTATTGTACCATCCTTGTAAGCAGCTATTTAAAACATGTCTCAGGCTTGCCCTTGCAGCCTGTGTGCTATTTTAAACTGCCATTTCGACATGGCAAAATGTTGAAACTTCCCTTTTTTGTAATACATATGCCACCCCAAGAGTAGGCCCTAAAATGTCCGTAGGGCAGGGTACAGTGTATTTAAATCTGGACATATTCTTTTAATTTTTAAATGTCCTGGTAGTTAAAAACTCAGAAATTCATTTTTCACTGTTGTGAGACCTACCTCTCTCATATGATAACATTGGGTTACCTTATTATGTTATTGAAGTCATAACGTTTATCTGGGAGCAGGTAGAAATTTCATGTTTAGTGGCTAAAGCATTGTAATTTAAAATCCTCTTTAATGGTAAAGTTACAATTCTAAAAATGACACTTTTAACAATTTGGCATTTTCTTGTCCTAACCATTAGGTGCCTTGGGGCGAAAAACCGACATTTGTAGTCGGAGATAAGTCTAGCAGCTAGGTTGAGCACAGATTTGAGTGGAGCAAGGTGGTCTTTAGGTGTTCCAGCAAGGATAGCATTGCCATAGTCGATTCTCGACTGGACCAGTGATTGGACAACAGTTTTAAAGTCATCAGCGATGATGAAGGGCTTAATTTTCTTGAGATGACGGAGAGTGAAGAGTGCTCCTTTGGCTGAGGTTTTTATGTGGGCGGTGAGGGCAAGGCTATTATCAATGGTGGTGCCTAGAGACTTAACTGAATTAGATGTGGTGAGAGAGCAGTTGAGAGCATTAAGGTCAGAGATCCAGTCTTGTATGGGAAGTAGGTTGTTTTTAGGCACAAGAATTATTTCATTTTTTTAAGGGTTGACTTTGAGATGATTATGGTTGAACCAAGAATGGATCTTGGTCAGGGTATTTAGGTGAAGGATATCAGAGTGGGATTTAATCTTATAGTAAAGTTGCACGTCATCGGCATAAAGGTTTGTAATTTATTCCTGCTTGTTTCAGGATGCGGTGGGTGGTTCCATGAAGAGGTTCAAGAGAGCAGGAAAGTGAATGGATCCCTGGGGGACACCGAGAGAGATCGTAGTGGGGTGGGAGATGCAGTTCTCATTTTTGATTTGTTGGGTTCTGTGTTGGAGAAAGGAGGTGAACCAGTTGAGGACATGGCCATTGAGGCCAAAGCGGACTTTAAGAGTGTTTAGTAAGGCAGTGTGGTTAACAGTTTCAAACACAGTGGATAGGTTGAGGGGAATGAGAAGGCATGATTCACCTTTGTCGAGTGAATGATGTATGTCGTCCACTATATTCAGCATGGCAGATTCTGTGCTGAATCCATTTCTAAAGCCATATTGTGGTGAGTCAAAGAGGTCAAAAGTGTTGATGTGATTTTCGAGTTGGAGCGGAGCACATATTTCAAGGGCTTTGGAGAGAAGAGGGAGGTTACAGATGGGTCGGGTTATTTGGGTCGTTGGGATCTGCGTTAGGATTTTTGGGGATGGGTGTGATTAGACCCAGTTGGAGGGAGGTGAGAACACAACCTGTGGCCAGGGAGAAGTTAATAATGGTGTTCCAGACAGGGGCAATTTTATGTTTTAGGTCTTGGACAAGGTTAGGGGGCAGAGGGTCTTTGGTATGGGAGGATGGTTTTAGCTTAGCGATGATGTTGTAGACTTCGTGCTCGGTGACAGGGTGAAAATTATGGCTGGAGGCGTTGTTTAAATAACCATAATCTTTTGTACCATGTACACCTAAATGGGGGGGGGGGGTGTGTCTCCCAGCTGCAATATTACAAGTGGATTATACCCAATGGTTAAATATGCCCCAAATTGTCTACTTCAGTACTAGTGGCAAGGTTTGAAATGGAATTTAAAGTTCAATTCTGCAAAGAGATGTGACTAACAATTCCAATTAATGCATCTGTTAGGATTGAAGAATTCAAGATTTTGATGATCATATTTCACTTCTAAAGCTATTAGGTTTGGAGGATACTATGCTTCCACAGGTAATACTTCCCGTATTGCTATTGTTTGGTTAGGCACAGCATCAGGAGCAGTTCCTGGGGAACTGCCATGTACTGGGTGCCATTAACCTAGGATTGTTGAGAAGATTGTCTTGAATGTATCAGGAGCCTATAGTGCCTCTAAAGAGATCACTTGTAAGATACCATTGTCCTCAACAACAGTGTACATATCAGGAGCACCCCTGTAATAATGTTTTTGTGGTTGTTGAACAAGCCTAGGTATTTTTTGGGTTTGACCAATAAAAAAAAGCTATGTTGATTCGTGAAATCATAGGTTATCATAAAGTAAATTATTTTTTCCGATGCCACCTTTTGAAATCTTGACACATACACTCCATTTTCTTAATTGAGATAATCAGTCTGCCCAAGCTAAATATTTCCGAAGTTAAACTGAGTAGAGATCCGGATATCGTCAAAGCAGAGGACAATATGCATATCAATATTATGGGTTTGAAATGTAGGAGCACTGCGTAATTCAAAAGATATGACCATATATTTTCAATCGCCATAACACATTTTAAAGTTTGTCCTCCATTCATCTTCAGTCAAGATTTCGCCCTGTGACAGCTGTAATTTGCTAATAGTGATACTTGCTCTTAACATCTGCTTTTAAGATCTCCTGCTTTGTTATTTTTTCATTTTCTTGGGCAACTGCTTTATATTAATTTTATAAATAGGAAAAACCTAGTAGATATACTTGGGTGAGTCATACAAGATTTTACTTGGCATGTTGAATTTGCATGGTGTATCACCAACATATAAAGTCACGGGCTAGTTTTCCACAACCGGGACCTAGGGCTGAAAGCTGTTTTAATCTGTGAATTAGGCCTGCTGACATAGAGAACTGAAACAGAATCACTATGCTGCACTGCAAACTACAACATTTGGCATCAACTCAAGTAAAGGTATCCAATATCAGTGGCAGCATCATGTTGTCAGATTCCTCCTTCTGAATGAAGGAAGCCCATAGGCTGTTTTCCTCAATTCATCTGCTTTTAACGGTAGCTCGCGCTAAGGATATCTCAGATATCTTGATAGTAACAATATGCAGTTTTATTGTCAGAGGAAACTTGGCTGAACGACTCCCTTGGCACAGAGACTGCCTGATCTTTCCAACAGGATATAATGTTGTTTGTAATAATCATCCTAACAGCAGGGAAGGGGGTACTGATTTCATTTAATTCCTTTCAATATGAAATAACCGGCAGTGACACTCGAGAATGCTGTGGTAAAAGCTAGAGACAAATGCATTTTAGCAAGCAATGTATTCTTTTTAGAGTAATTTACGAACCCTGAAATATTAGAAAATGACTAGGCAGCCCTGTTAGGCTGTTGCAGTGATTTGTTGACAAAGGTTGAATTCAAGGTGATGTTTATGGACAGATCAGAGTGAGTGTGCCCAAACCCAGTCGAATATTAACTATCTAGAGTGTTCATCTGAATATGCACAAAGTAGAACTAATTTTAGATTATGTTCTGCCCAATACTATTAGCCTTTTTTCATTCCAGAAACGCTATGGATAGATGGACAGAGCACCTGATAAGCCTGAAAAATAAAAATACCAGATTATTCAAAACAGATATCAAATAGTCTGGTTAGTGATCTTAAATGTAAATGTTTCCCTGGTGACACTATCACCAAGCTTTTACCTCTATCAAGTAAATTAGTCAAGGACTAGACATACACAGTTATAGCTAAAAGTAATAATATAATGAAGGGAATTACCAGCCACCCGCTTCTCAAAAACTGAGTGATAAATACAAAACTAGTCCTCTGAAATGTTTTTCTTCTGAGCGTCCCCAAATAAAGTTATCAATTGCCATTCGGACAGAGGAGTTTCATTGCCATTTAGACGACCTAAGAACATCCCTTAAATTAGTAATTTGGTGTCAGGAACTTGCAACTAAAGCTGATAAAAAAGACATGGCTAAGTAAACAGCAGAAGACAGCAGGGAAACGAATTCCTGAATGGAGTGTACAGAGAAGATGGAAATTGGAACGGAAGAAGCTGCAGAGACAGGAGAGAAGGAGAAATCAGGTCAGAGGTAAGTTGCCGACCAATAGGAAAACAGGAGGAGCAAGGTCAGCACTTTCGGGTTGGATTAAGTGGAGTCAGTTGGATGGAAATAGTTGCCTTACAACTTCTTTCACCGTAGGACTCCAAGTTGCTGAAAAGTTTGTTTACTGTTATTATTCCTTTTCATATTTGGTTTTCCTGCTCTCTTCCCAGTTTTTTTTTTACCCTTTTTCATTGTATTATTTAAGTTCTCCTTGATTATTATTTATCTGTTATTTCCTCCATGTTTGTTAATGTTCTGCACGTGTGTCAACTAGCTCCCAAGTCTAGTGAGGGTTCTTCAACTTCTCCGTTATTGCAGCATTAGGTAAGCGTTCATTTGTAAAGAATAATCACCAATGTCTTAAAATATGTTTTCTACGCTTTATTTAACAGTCACAATCATGAGAAGCCATTGTAATGCCATAGAGGGAGGATATAAGAAAATGTAAGAAAAGATCAGTGGAACCAACTACAATATTTCTCTTTATCTCCCTATTTCTCTTTCACTCTCTCTCTCACTCTCCTCCCTAACCCCATCCTTCAGTAAGGAGGGTAGTGGGTTAGTGTCAATGATCAGTATCTCCATCTCTCTCCACAATAGTCAACTCATGATAGACTGACAACTTATGACAACTGGAGCGCAAGTGGAGAATAAGCCAGGACACCATAGTTAAAGACACCTTCAAATTCGATCTGAGATTATACCACAATCAGACCTGGAGCACCAAGCATGCAGCATTCACAGATCTTATCAACACCAGCACCAACAGCAGCAAGGGAATCTTAACCATCACTAAAGAGTTCACTGCATCTGCTGCCGCCTATTGTAGCATCATGCCCTCCAAAGACCTCTGCAACATGCTCTAGGAAATCTTCTGGAACAAGTTCCCCTCCGTATACTGCACCTTCGACCCACAAATGTACCCCATCGCACTTGCAATGCAACTTCCCATTTCAGCAGATGAACTGACCTTGTAGCCAGTTGTCTGTCACTACCAAGATATCCATACACTCCAAGGCCCCGTTAGACACCTGCCCCCACCACACCTTTGCCAAGTACTCCTACCTATCATCAAAG
Source organism: Lissotriton helveticus (assembly GCF_964261635.1). NCBI lineage: Eukaryota > Metazoa > Chordata > Amphibia > Caudata > Salamandridae > Lissotriton > Lissotriton helveticus. Next base: position 566,367,929 of record NC_136057.1, on the reverse strand, counting down.
CACTAACACACATCCTCAATGCCTCTGTCACCTTCCCAGAGACTTCAAAACATGTCTCTGTCAAGCCCCTGCTCAAGAAACCCTCCATGGATCCAGCCATGCTCACCTTAGAGGGTGCCACAGATGAGATCCACATTATCGTGGACAGAGGTGAAATGGCGGCCCTTGTTCTGTTTTGCTGGATATCTCATCAGCATTCAATATGGTCTCCCTCCCCATCTTCACCAAACGCCTACACAAGATCAGCATCCAAGTGCCCTCTGTCTGTTGTATCTGCTCGTTCTTGACAGATCAAACTCCAGCTGTCAGTCTGGCACTATACTTCTCGAAGCCCGCAAACTCATGGGTGGAATGCTTCATGGTTCTCTCCGCAGCCTACCGTCTTCAACACATGTCATATGCATGCACAACATCAGCATCCTTTCATGTGCAGACAGCACACATCTCATACTCTCCCTCTCAGACAAGACCTGCAACACAACAACCAAGTTCCCCGTCTACATAACCAAAGTTGCCAACTGCATGAAATCCAACTGTCTCAAGTTCAAAAGTGACTTGACAGAAGTAGTGATTTTTGGAAAAACACCTCACAATGAGACTCCACCTGGTGGCCGGCCAATCTTGGACCCACACCCACCCATAGCACCCTCGCCAGGAACCTCCAGATTGTCATTGACAACAAACTGGATATGACCATGAAAGTCCATATTGTTAGAAATGGGGGTCTCTAGTGGGCAACAGTTTGCACCTTTTTTCAAGTAGGGACCCTTCTTACTAGTCAGTGGAGCCGCAGATACCAGCATTCTTTACCGGCACCAGGCACCGTGAGGAGGAGGGGGCTCAGGGGACTGCAAGCCCCAGCAGCCTCTGCACCAGCCCGACGCCACCTTCCAGCACCCGGAGGTGCTTAAATCCATCTCACGGCTCCAGCAGCATGGGAGCCGCAGACACCAGCATTCTTTACCAGCACCAGGCACCATGAGGAGGAGGGGGCTCAGGGGACTGCAAGCCCCAGCAGCCTCTGCACCAGGCCGAAGCCACCTTCTAGTGCCCGGAGGCGCTTAAATCCATCTCACGGCTCCGCAGACACCAGCATTCTTTACCGGCACCAGGCACTGTGAGGAGGAAGGGCTGAGGGGACTGCAAGCCCCAGCAACCTCTGCACCAGGCCGACACCACCTTCCAGCACCCGGAGCCCCTTAAATCCATCTTGTGGCTCCCGCAGTGCGGGAGCTGCAGACACCTGCATTCTTTACCGGCACCAGGCCCGTGAGGAGGAGGGGGCTCAGGGGACTGCAAGCCCCAGCAGCCTCTGCACTAGGCCGACGCCACCGTCCAGCACCCAGAGGCGCTTAAATCCATCTCGCGGCTCCCGCAGTGCGGGACGCGTGCAGGCAAAGCCCGGGTCAAGGGTGGGCCCGCCCTTGCCCGTCATCGCCAGGAAGAGTCAGGGCAGGGCCACCCTGATTGTCTCTGGTATTCTGCCTGAGCTCGACCCCCCCGTTTGAGCTGTTTTTATTGTGCTCTTGGACTCCTTGTTCTTCCAACGGACTAAAGGTGCTGGAAAAACTGTTTTACCTAGTGGCCCAGAAGGCACCCAGGCTTGTCCCAAAAGGTACTGTTTCTCCATAGGCACTGTTAAACTGGCTTGTGTGCGAGGTATTAGGGGTTTGTAGAACTCTAACTAATGTTATGCAAACTAAAATCTTTTGACCTGTTTATATAGCACTCATTCCTGCACTGGGGTGTGGGGAGAACACTTGAGCTAGATGTAGACTGCCTGAGATAGACAAATTATTTTATTTTATAGGTCCCATTACCGCTATCCTACTCCCCCCTATATTCGAGTGTGCTAGTGAGTAATTTAAAAACATTTTTATTCATAATCCTGCTTGTCGTTTAGAGCTAGATGGGTAAAAGGAAGGGCCAAAAAAGAGTTCAGGGTCTAGAAAATACCAAAAAGAAGAAAAAATCCTTATGAGCTGTCTGCCATGAGACATTGGATTGCATTGAGGAAATTTTATCAGACTGCCATGAGATAGCTGACAGTCAACCAATCTCTCCCATCCTGGCAGAAAATTCTGTTAGTCAAATGTCAAGTAGAATTACAGTAATAGATCTCATAGCCCTAGTCCCTGATTCCCCTACTCCCCTAGAAATTCCGGAAAAAGTTGTTCAGGCCCAAAAAATCCCATGTAGGTTTAAGCTAAATTCTAAGGGCAAGAAAAAGGGCTTGTCCATAGCTAAGGGGTCCGAACATCAAAATATCCTGTGTGAGTCCTCTACCGTCCTCTATGCCACCCAGGTTGACTGCCGAAATAGGTTTGACTGCTTAATACGTGACAACCCTGGGGCTGGAGAGGTTACCCCTAGTGAACCCAGGAATGTCTATGCAGAAGAAATGGCTGTATTGTAATCTTTCATAGAGTCCTTGAGAGAAGACGTGGTCGCTCTCAGACGGGAGGTTAGGACTCTGTCACAAAGGGCTAGCTATGGGAGTAAAGTATTGCATTTTCCCCAAAGTGCCCTTTCCTGTAGATGAACCCATAGTTAAAGGCAAGGCCTTGAAGCAACAACATACAGAGGGATTGGTTGAACCATCGTACTGTGTTCTAAAGTCAAGCAGGCCATGTCAACTCCAAGATCTTTTCTGTAGTTCTTCCGCTAGTAATAGGGATTCAAGAGCAGCAGGACCTACTTTACAAATGCATAACTTGGGGGTGTTAGGACCCAGACACATGGACAGAGGGGAGGTGATTCTGGATGAGGGGTAGACCCCCAGGTTGAGGAATGGGGTGTCACTAGGGATGGGAACATTCAGGAATTGAGTGTATAGGAAGTTGAACCCTAAAGGTAACTGTGATAAAGTTTACCTTACAGATGTCCCCAGATCTCCAATGGGAAGGCGCGAGGACCCTGACTCCCTAAAGAATAAGGTGACCCATTGGTTTAGATCTATTCGGCATTGCTATTCTATCATTATAGATGATATAAAATATGTTGGTAGGCTGAACAATCTGGGGACAGTAAATGATACTATTGTAGTTAGGTGATGAGGCCATAGTTTCAGGGCTCTTGTCAATTGATTCCCGTACTTTCCCCCTGGAAAACACCTCTATCTCTACTAGGTACATGCATCCTTTGGAAGAAGGGGCAGTCCTGCAGAGAACATCTTGGGAGGATCCACGTAATGGCCCGTGTGTAATTGTAATTTAAATTTGTAACGTGTATTATCACCCAGGAGTCTCTAAGTGCTGTCAGAGGGCGCACACGGACTAGATGGGGGAAGTGGGGGGGAGGCTACTAGGTCGTACCCCATGCTTCTAAGAAGAGCACGGTTTTAAGCTTCTTCCTGAAGGACAGGAGATTCACTTCCTTGTGCAGGCTCACTGGAAGGCTATTGGACTCGAACCCCATGTCTTTTCAATTGAGGAAATCCAACTGGCAATTTCATCATGTGCAATGGCCCGTGCCCTAGCCCTGACAAAATTCCGAACGATTTGTACAAAGAAGATAATTCGCAGTGGGGCATGTATATTAATATGCTATCCAATCTGGTTTTGGCGGGAGCTCCTGGACGGCCATCTTGGCTGATTGCAGAAATTGTGCCTATCTTTAAGAATCGAAGCCCTCGAGTTATAGGTCGATTAGCCTCATTGACTCCCTTCAGAAATTTTTTTGCAAACAGGTCTTAGGGAGGCTCCAAGAATGGATGACATTTTATGTGACTTCCAAGCTGATTTTCAAATTAAAGTTAGCACTTTAAACCAGGTTTTCCGTTTTATTTGTATTTATTGGAAAAGAAGTGGATGTCAAAGGTAGGAAATCATATTTCGCATTTGTTGATCTGCGCACAGCTTTTGATTCAGTGCCCCGTGCAAAGATGTGTGGTGTACTAAAAGAGATGGGCCTGCCGATAAACATTTTAGACCTTAATCAGACTCCACTCTTCAGATACAGCACAGGGTAGGTGGGGTCCAAAAAATGAAGTTACAGATACCTTTCCTGTACAACGTGGTGTTCAACAGGGTTGTGTGCTCGCACCCACCCTTTTTACTCTTTTTACCAATGGTGTTATCAATTTCCTGGACAGGGACGGCTGTAATGCACTAAAAATAGGCACCAAAAGAGTTTCCGCTTTATTATTTGCGGATGATACACTTTTAATTTCAAAGTCACCTCAGGGTCTCCAGCAACTTTGAAATGATTTCATACATTTTTGTAATGATAGGGCTTTGTTTTTAAATGAGGGGAAAACTAAGTATATGATTTTTAACAAAATGGGAAGGAAAGAATCAAGTAGACCGATATGTGCTGACAATACTAGACTAGAACAAGTAGATGTATTTGACTACTTGGGTATTCGAGTGTTCCCTTCAGTTCACTGGGATGCTCATATGGAGAAGGCAAAATGAAATCTAATTGTCCAGTGTAACCACATTAGCAAGATTCATAGAAACACAGTCTCATGCCAGATTGCTCCAGTACAACACTAAGGTACTGGGGAGCATAATGTATGGTGTAGAGTTGTGGCGGACAGGAAATATAGCGCCGCTAACTGTTGTTGAAAAACTTTTTTAAGATCATAAGTGGATTTACCACAAAGTTTCCCAATGAAACCTTTGTACACGGATCTGGCACATAGAGAACTGATGCACAAGGTGAATTATAGATTGCTAATGTTCTGGTTTAGACTATGGACTGTGGAGGAGCTTGACCCATACCGAGAGACTCTGCTAGATCTCCTGAGATTCCCCAAAGGGTCAAAAATCACCTGGTTTATTGCCAAACAGAAAATCTTGGGGAAGCTGGGCATGGATGTTTTTGGACAAACCCGGGAAGTATGCGACGAATCTCAAGAGCAAGAATGAAGGACGTTTTCTGAGAAACTATCTTAGCAGAGGATGCTATAGCTTCGGAATCTAGCCTGACCAAAGTCTTTTTTACATGTAAATGCTTCTTATCCTTCGAACCAAGTATTGATGAAATTGTTCCCTCTTTTGCACGGTAGCTTTTTTTGCAATTCCGTTATAAAACACTTCCTACCAAACTGTTTTGTTCAAAATGGTCGAACAGTACTACTTTTGATGATCTCTGTCCGCCATGCCAAGGAAGTTCGGAATCTATTGTCCATTTACTTTTCTTTTGCCCGTCCTATTGGCTACTGAGGAAAAAATAGATTTTCCCGTTATGTACTCTACTAGAACGTGGTCATTACATAGAGGTGTTAGAACCTCTGTGCACTGATGCTAGACAACCCCTTGTGTTTGGCCTTTCTAAATTTTGGCATGCATTCTGGATCACACGAAGGAATGTGTTTAAAGCTTTCTGTTGCCCATAAGGAATGGCTTGTCCCAAACCCTTTTGTAATTGACTAAGACCTTGTATGTATTGGTTCTGTAACCCAGCACATTAAGCGCTTTCATTTTGATCTATCAGACTTGTTATTGGCTGCTACTGCACGTTGCACTTTTTTTCTATGGAGTTTTAAATTGTGTAATTGTTTTTAGTAACTTTTTATATTGTCATCTCATTATTGCTGTACATTTTGATTTCTGTTGTGCTGTATACTTTTCAGGATCCGTGTGATCGTAAAAAAAATACTGACTGACTGACTAGTCAGTGTAAGGGGGATACACTTCTCAAAAAAAAACTGCTCATCCCATTGTTAGCTTGGTATGAGCAGACAGGCTCATTTCAGAGGCAGTGTGTAAAGCATGTGTACATGCATACAGTAACAAATGCGCTGCGATGATTTCAGCAACATTCCCTGGATGCTTTGGTTTTTCCATAACAGGGCCTGAGTCAGAATTGGTGCAGTGATCCCGGACATTGGATAGGTGCACAGAATTCGCCGCATGGCAGACACTTCAGCCACGAGCAGGCGCTGCCTCGATTCTTCGGCGGCGACGATGCGTCAGAAAATTCTTCTAGCACCACAGCGAAGCGTCGGAAACAGACGATGTATCAATTTTTACAGTTCTTGCAGTTTCCAATCCTTTTTAAAAAAAATTTTTTATTTCTTGACGAATCCTGCGGGACCACCAGTTTTGTTTGTTAGATATCCTGAAATTGCATTATACTGAAATAATTGTCTATTGTCCAAATTATACAGAGTTTTCAGGATACTAAAAGTCAATATGCCTTCAGAGGTGATCACATCTCTAAGTTGGAGAAGCCCGCTTGATACCACTGTAGAAGATATGCATTTTGAAAAATGAGCGGTAGGCTGTCAGTATTCCGAGTAAGTGTATAGTAATTTAATTTAGAAAGCCCAAGCGAGTTGCATATGTTGGAAAAAACATTATAGGCATTCAAAAGAGTTTTTAATTTGACCCTTTTGAAATAGCCGTGATCTAGATGTCGCCAAAGACATCCTCTCACCCTTTCCACTAGGAGTATTGTAGAAGGCGACGGGAGACCTGAGGGGTTCTCGGTAAGAGAGTCTTGTAATAGGTCAGAACTATATTGCAAAACCGTAGCCCAGTAATATCGTTTAATATTGGGGAGAGCACACCCTCCTCTTTCTCTGGGCAGTGAAAGAAATCTAAAAGCCCTTCTTGGTTGAGCATAAGCCCAGATAAACTGGGAGAAAATTTGATCAAACATATGGAGCATTATATTATTAAGTTCTAGGGGAATGGTCCGAAAAAAATATAGCAATTCGGGGAAAAAAGTAATTTTAAAACATTACATCTCCCCACCATTGTCAGGTGCATATTGTTAATCCTTTTAAGTGATTTTTTCATATCGGATGCAAGCGGAGACAGATTTTCTTTAACACTTAGATCCAAGTTGGAAACTATATTGACCCCAAGGTATTTAGCCTTCTTGGTTACTCTATCATCATTCCAGCTTATGTGTTCACTCAGCACAATCTGAGTTTTAGATTTATTGAGGGCATAGCCAGAGATCTCCCAGAATTCTTGGGCCTCTAGTTCCATAGCCTTAATGGCCCTTTCTGGTTCTGGAGTTACCAAGGCTAGAACATCGGCATACGCCAAAATCTTTGTCTTAAAGCCAAACCGGCCCACCGCTACTATCTCGGGTTAGATTCAATTTTCCTAATCAAAGGATCAATAAATAATGCAAACAGCAGTGGTGAGCAGGGGCATTGTTATTGTTATTGTTATTCGTACTTCTAAAGCGCAACATTCATTCTGGAAGGATATCACGGCGCTAAGATTATAACAATATGCTATGAGTGATTACCTAAGGCTGAAGTTTATTCTATTTTAGGGAACAGCACAGTTTTTAATTTTTTTCTAAAGGTAAGGTAACACTCCGTGAGCCTTAGATCTATTGGCAGATCATTCCAGATATTAGCGGCTAAGTGAGAAAAAGCATGCCCGCCCATTCTGGCTCTCTTTACTCGTGTAGTAGCTGCTTTTCCTGTAAATTGTGAGCGAAGGTTCCGGGTCGGTGCATAAAACTTGATTCTGTTTTTTAGAATATTGGGACCAGTTTTATGCAGGGTTTTATGAGTGATACACAGCATTTTAAAAGATGCTCTTTGCCTCATAGGGAGCCAATGTAGAGTTCTCAAACAGCTCTTAGCAGAGTCATATTTTTTCTTGTTGCAGACTGCTTTTGCTGCCGCATTCTGGACAAGTTGTAATTTTGTAAATAAATAGTCTGCCATGCCGACAAACAACGAGTTCCCATAGTCCAGCCTACTTATCAGTAATGACTGGACTAGTATCTGTCTGCATTCAATGGGAATCCATGGGAAAACTCGTTTTAGCATTTTTAATATTGCAAAACCCTTGCCACATATTGTGGTGACATGATGTTTCATAGACAGAGTGTTGTCAATATGAACTCCTAGATTTCTTGCGGTCAGGGTTGGATTAGGTGGTGTGCCAAGAGTATTAGGCCACCAGGTATTATCCCAGAGCTGTTGGGATCCGCCGAACAGGAGGATTTCTGATTTGTCGGCGTTTAATTTCAAATATTGACTGTGCATCCAGTTGGATAGCTCTGAGAGACAGTTAAGCAGCCTGTTTTTGGCATTCTCTTCGCCATTAAGGGTGACCATCAGTTGCGTATCATCTGCGTATGAGCAAATATTGATACCCCATTTTTTACCAATAGATGCAAGAGAGGATACGTAGACATTAAATAATGTCGGGCTTACTGATGCCCCCTGTGGTACCCCGTATTTGATCTTCCGAGGGGTAGAGGTGAAATTACCTAAACAAACAGATTGTAATCTGTCAGATAGGAAAGATTCCAGCCAATTCAAGGCTTTGTCTTGTATTCCTTTAGCGGCCAGCATTTTTAGTAAAAGGTTGTGGGATACGGTATCAAACGCCGCTGATAAATCTAGTAATATCAGGGCAACCGTTTTTCCCTGATCAATCTGAGTTCTAATATCGTCCATCACAGCCAAGAGCGTTGTCTCAGTGCTATTATTGGCTCTAGAGCCTGTCTGGGAAACGTCCAGCAGATTATTAGTTTCCCAAAAATTTGACAGCTGTTTATTTACCAATTTTTCTAAAACCTTTGATAGATATGGCAGCTGTGAGATGGGGCGATAATTGGCCGGGTTATTTATATCCGCCCCAGCTTTTTAGGTTTCGTAACCTGGCGAGGGGCGAAGCCCCTCCCAGATCGAAATCTGTTGTTTTTAATAGTGAGGTTAGGACAGCCTCTGTTTCCAATTGGCTAGCTCCATAAATGGAGGCTAGCCATTGGGAGGCAGAGGCTGTCAATCGCGTTTTCTCTCGAAAACGCGATTCGAGGGCGTTTCTGGTGCTTTTTTTAAGCCCCGCCCCTTTGTCCCGTGCCGCGCTGCCATTGGCTGCCGGCCCGGGACACCCCCGTGACGTCATTCCAGGGCCGCGCTGTGATTGGCTGCCGGCCGGGACACCCCCGTGACGTCAGCCAATCACAGCGCGGCCCGGGACCTGACTTGTTTTCCAGTGTCTTGGTTTTAACTAAGCCGTTGGGTTCAGCACGAGCGCTTTTTGAGCCGTTAAACCGTCGGAGGCTATGTTGTTGCTGTTGTGCCCGGGTTGTTTTTTCTTCAGCTGAGGGGGGTGTATTTAGAAGCACAGGAGAGGAAGACTTGAGATGGCGGATTCTTTGTCAGATGGAAAACGCCCGCCCTGCGAGGTGTCTCGGGCGGCATGGGAAGACTCTCCCGTCGCACTCAACTCCCCTGCCTTTGGATTTCGAGCGCTCAAAAGATTAGGGCAAATTTACCCTCCTTCGTCCGATAAACAAATGCTGAGTCGACGAATAAAGCGACGCAAAAACGTTTTTTATTTTATTTGTTTTACTAATCTTCATGTTTTTATTTAGTTAGTGTAGAACACTTGTTAGCATGTTATTCCTTGTTTCTGGAATCCGCGTGGGTTGTTTTGTGGGGCGGGGCTTGTCGTGGGCTTTTTTTTGCCATCCATTGAGCTTGTTTGGGACTTTTTTTTTAAGGTAGATCGGGCTTGTTTATACTTCAGTCCTGGCAGCTCTGGCCAGAAGCAATCGGGATTTGGAGACCCACTGTCGGGAGACCGGAGGTAAGTCGCGCATACGGAAACCTGCCGCCTTTTTCGGGATATTTGTCATGTATGCTCGTAGGAATGCATCCGGTGGCTGTTGGAGGGTGTCATGTTGCAATGATTGTATTTCTGTGTGGTTTCCATAGGTAATTATATGACGTAGGGGAATGTTACGAACCATATTTCCCCACCACCTACACATCAAAATGTATTTTATTTTAATCTGTTCTTTGACGCTCTGCTGCTTCTGAACGCTGCCACAGGGAAGGGTATTAACAACAGGGGAGGAAGATGCAGCTGGGTAAGATGACGGTATTATATAAAGCCATTTAAGCAAATATAACATAATTTAATTATTACTACTTTACTCCGTCCTTAAACGTGTTACTTGCTTTGAATGTAACTGAGGCACAAAATATCTTTTTTTTATTGGGGACAAATATTTTTTAGGTCGCCCTACAGGTGCTTTAATTGCACGGGTTGGTCTTGCTGGTGGAACTAACGTCATATGTACATTTTGGGGGGGCGTATATGTACATGAAAACACATCTTATTTACTATCGCTGACTGTAGCATAGAGTAACCAGAGCCATAGATGGGGCGCGTATTGCATATTAAACGTTGTCCATGGATGTTTGAGATATTGATCATAGTTCGTTATGCACCTGTCCAACATACGACTTAGTAACCAACAAATACACTTTTTGACTGGTTGACAATATTATCTTATTTTACTAAGTGTCGAAGGGGGTTAAATAAAAATGCAAACTGTCCAATTTTAAAAACTCTTTTACATAGTGGTCCCGAGTTTTACTTATACATTCGGGCTAGCCGTTAATGTAGGTTTCAAGCAGTACTTAATGTTGAGTTCTGATGGTTCGTAGAGCTGCCCGTTTGTTCCCGTTTAACGATTGACATTTATTGTTGCATTTAATCTACAGGTGAATGCTACTGAACAGCATCGGGAGAAAATATTTGCTTGTAGGAAGCATGCATTTCTTTCACTGCATTCAATTATCTTAAATCTAGATAACAGAACGACATTATAACCAGGGTTGTTTAAAAAGTATGACGCCGTGTGCAGTCGGAGAATAACATGGTTGCAGATGAAATGATGAATTACTTTTAAAAGCAGAAAGCAATATTTTCCTCGTTCTGTTTGTAAGATGTAATGTAAATACCGGTGCATATACCTAATATGACCTATGGCCGAGGATTGGGGGCTGGGGTATGCATTTTGAAACCTACAGGTGTCTCACGCGTTCATAAATCTTGTTCTACTCTGCGTACACTGCTGCTTTGTAATGTGAGGTGGCCTGCATACTTATTTATCATTAATAAATTGGGTGAAAGGCAGCCAGAGCTCTATGTGCTGAAAGCATGGGAGAGGATTATCTATTGAGTTTAAAGAACAAAACACTGGGTTATTGTTTCCTTTTAACGTGGAGGCTGTGTAATCCAGAGGCAGTCTCGACTCTGCATATACTCGTCGTGCGGTACTTTTATCTAAATGTATTACTTGGAGTTAAAAAAGGCAATGCCTTGCTCTCCAAAACCTTAACTTTGCTGCTGCTATATTATAATCGTTGTGAGCAGATGTAATCATTCAGGGTGAAAGTAAATTCAGTGTGTCCCGCCCAAGCATCACTTTCAGCCGTCATAAATTATTAAGACTTCAATTAGTTGTCTGTAATGTGGGCATGCAAAAAAATTGTCTTGATTATGGGCCTCCCTGACTTGTGGTGGACACATTTATTCAGTATGTCCTTTCCAGGTGTAATTTGTAGTTTAGTTATTGTGATTGTTCATTATTTTTGAACGTCCTTCAGGTGTATTGGTGGAGGACTTGAGATTGGGGAGTGATCATTACTCTGAATGCTAATTTATATGTTGCATATTTTATAAATTTAGTAACATATTGGCAAAAAACATCCACAAATGGGTATTTTTGTCTCCGCTCACAAATGATGGTAAGCTCATTTTAGAGAGATGGTCTAAGTAACTGGAGTGTTTTGATTTATTGTGATCAGCGTGCTGCATGTAGTCCAAGTGAAAGTTGACTGCTTTCGGAGCACTGAAGAGACCTAATCGAGGTGAAACTGGTCTTGGGTAGCTTGCGTTCAGGAAGGACCTGGCCTGGCAGTTTGGGCTTGACTGTTGCCTTTGTGGATAGAAGCATTTCTGACTCCAGACACCAGAATCCAGAGGTAGAAGGAATACTTTTACATCAATGTACATTAAAATATATTTACATTTTTATAATTGGTGTTTGTAGGTTTTCAGAGCTGGTTGGTCACCCGAGCAACTATCAAAACAAGACTACCATAAAGCAGATCTGTCTGTCTTGCTAAAAATGGAAAGTTGAAGTCCTTTGGACTATAGATGGCTCGAGCTGCCAGAGTTCACATCTAGTGAGTACGTCTTTAATGACTTGATGTAGTAGTGTTATCATGGGATTGTGTTTAAAAAAAAAGTTGTGGCCCCAAACAGTTAGCAGCTTTTACTCTCCTCCCAGCCGACACACATTGCTATGATATACCATTAGTTGAGTGGGCCTTTTTGCTTTAATTTTAGGTTTGTATAGTTTTTGTGTCACGAGCATTGATCGAAGAGCCGAGACTGCCCCTGTGGTGTTGCCGATTGAACATAACTCAGTCCTTTGAGTGGTATATCTTTTCTTTTTTGGTTTTCTTGTCTTACATGACTATTCGTATGTATGTGTATATATTGTTTTCCAAGAGAATTCAGTAGTTAACAGCATCTTTCTGTGTCACTATTGCCCAGCAATACAATCCTTTATTTTGCATTAAATATTGCCTTGTTGGCGAGCATAAACGACACCAAGTGGGGTCTGGCCCATTTTATCACCAGAAAAAGAACCCTACTACTTTTGAGACCTCTCAATGTCAATATTCAAGACTGGTTGAACGTGTTGTTCCTCAGATAAGTTACTGGCCCTTATGGAGACTGCCATGAGGAAGGTGCTTCCATGTCACATGGACAGCCTTCATGTAAGAGCAGGGCAAAAGGCGGGTCAGCCGTTTACTTAGACTGAAGGTTTTGCTTGTTCATGCTGTTGGCCGTGGTAGTACCTTCCTCAATTCATTGCTTCCTCTTCCCATTGAAAAGGTTAAGTTTGACAGATAGACACAATCACCTAAAGAGAACTTGCATCAGTCCCTGCTAGTCATAGCTCAATTATTTGGGTGCAGTACCGCTGGACCTCCATCACGGTGAGGAATTCACTAAAATCCAGAAAAATCTGTGTTGTGAAAGCCCCAGGCGCTTCCTTCCCTGTGCTTGCATGTAGGTTTAGCGAATCGGCAACTGATTTTTATTAGGATTTGAGATGTATTCCTGGGTTGGGATTAGCTCACTCTAGAAATCCCCAGACTGAAACACACACAGGGAGACATCCTTTGGTTATTTATTCTTGGAGTCTAATCTTGGTCAGTTTACAGGAAAGGCCTTTTTGCCTCTCACCTCAATCCATCCTGCAAGAATCTGAGTAGTTGACAAGCAATTGAGATTCAGGAGAGAATGCATCATTGACGTTTAAATGGATTTAGGATGCCGTGATAGAGGGCAAGCAGCTGGAGCATGTGTTGTAGTGTCAGACTGGGTATGCAGGAACTTCCTCAGCTCCCAAACATGACGAAGATCATTGCTGGCTTTCTTATGGGCATTCTGGCATCTGGTTGACTTAACTGCCAATTAGTACTAGTCCTTAACATTGCGTGGCTGCAGGTAATGTGATCCCGGACATTGGAAAATAAGACATTATCCAACCCATCGGAACATTAGTACAGGAGATAATTGGATGGACATGTTGAGACGATTAAATAGGACCTAAATCCATGCTTACCATAAATTTAAAAGCTGTATAAGAGCAGCAGCGGCTTCCATAAACTAAGGGTGGTTGCGCGGGAGGGGTCACGCAGTGGAAAATACAATGTTAAAAAAAGTACCTTTTGCCGATGTTACCTCCAGTGCTGTCTCGTCACACCGCCTCTTCTCTTCCTGCCTGGTCCCAGCAGCCCCTGGGACCGACTCCCTGTCCAATGGATTGGCCTGAGGGGGCAGGAAAGACGCCCTGCTCAGACCAGGAAGTCTATGGGGTTTCTGTAGCCTGGGTGCTCAATATCGCTGGGCTGGAGAAAACCTAAGTGCGCATGTATGTTTTGGTTGGTCTGAGATGGCTGGCCAAACACACATGAGCACTTAGGGAGCGGAGTGCACTAGCACTCCTCCTCGCCCCTCCTGTGCCTCTCCTTGCCCCTCCCAACACTGCTGGCTAAGAGCCGGCATATGTAAATTAAAACAAGCACATATTTTTATTTTACATTTGCTGTCACTGAGCTAGGTAGTGGGGAGACGCTCCTCCACCATTGCGGAGGAGCTGCCACTGTATAAGAGGTCTGAGTTATGGTATTTCATGCTCAGAAAATAACAATCAAGTGTTCAAGGGCTTATTTCTATTGTATTTTCTGAAAATGAAAGGGTAACGTTTGTCTGGAAAATAGTTTATTTATCAAAAATCAAAAGGGCATATACTAATGCAAAACCTAGGGTGAATTAGGAAATTGACAAATAGTACCAATTTCTACCGAGCACTCAATGTCCATAAATAACAGTCCTTTAGTTTGTCAAGATTTTCAATTTATTTTCTTCATTGAAATTCCTCTTCTACAATCCAAATTATTTCTGACGCAGCCAACACGTGTTTCGTCTGGTCTGTATCGACCTCGACTTCTTCAGGGCTGCAACCCAAAGTAATAAAACATATAATGATTATATGATTGCTAAAGAAAAAACCACATCTAGAGGCCTAATCTATCTCATCAGATTATACACACAGTAGCAGTTAAAGTAATATTGTACTTCCTCACTCATGGTGATAATGTTATTATGAAAGACAAAGGCCGAATTCACATTTGAAACACTTAAAAGTTCAATAACACATATATCTCTAACATAATTCATAGCCAGGATAAATTCTCTCTTAATTACAGTCCCCAGTCATGTATGACTGTATATAATCATCAAAGGATGCGATCTCATCAAGCTATAATACACCCATATAACTAAGTATATTCGTGTAGCTATTTCTAAGCTATTATCCCTAATTGTAATAATCACATTCCAATAGGACTGGCTTACCCGTCGGCTATCACAACGTCCAAAGTCTTATATTATTTGGTATCCTTAATAATCCGTAATTTCATTCTAAACAAGCATTTACAATGCAACGGTTTCGCCTTTGGAAAAGTTTGAGCTATTGGCATTGTAAATGACAACATTTGTATTTATGTGTTGGTTTTGAAAACAGATAAATAAATGGCATTGTCCTTTACATTGCCAATAGCTCTAACTTTTCCAAAGGCGAAACCGTTGCATTGTAAATGCTTGTTTTAATAGTGGTATTACTACTGCATTTTTCCAAACTTTTGGAAATTTGGCTCGATCCAAAGACAGATTAAAAGCTTGCGTCACTGCTGGACAGATTATGGGAGTGAGTTGTGAAAAAATGTGATGTGGACATAAGTCCAATGGGGATCCTGATTTAATTTCCAGCATGGCCTTGCTAGCTTCTTCTTCGGAAAAAGGGCCGAAAGTAGGGCAGCTAACCAGCAAAGTAGAGTCTGAGTGATACTCCGCTTGTTCCTGGTTATTATTTGAAAATGAAGTATAGATTTTATCAATTATTTCACAAAAGAAATCATTTGTTTTAGTGCAATTCTCCTGTGAGGGGATCAAATTTGAAGTAAGGCTAGGGGGGGAACAGAGTTCTTTAACTATTTTAAATAGCTCTTTGGAGGAGTTTCTGTTATCCAGTATTCTTTGCGAAAAATAATCTTTTTTTGCTTTCCTTATAGCTACATTGTACATTTTCAGCTCCCTTTTGTAAGCAAATCTGTCCTCCAGAGTTTTGCTTAGCCTCCATTTATGTTCCAGTGCGGTGCATTTTCTTTTGGCAACCTTTAGATCTGGGCCATACCATTTCTCTGACATTGTTCGTCTGGGTCGATCGTTTGTACGGAACATTGAACAATGATCCAGCGCAGTCCCAATACTATTTAGCAGTTGAAGGATTTCCTGCTGGCTAGAGGTTTCTAGGTCAGTTTTATAATGAAAATGCTGTTGGAATTTATCCACAGAATTTTTTTTTCAGCATCTTATTTTAGCTGTAGACTGGACAGTTGGTCTTATATTCTTTGTGGACAGAGTGAAATTAAATTCAATCCTATGATGGTCAGTCCAAGTCAGAGGTTTTATATCTTTGATAGTGGTATTTGCTATATTAGTAAAAATAAGATCCAGCATATGTCCTGCTCTGTGTGTAGGTTGTTCAATTTTCTGTGTAAGTTGCATAATTTCCATATCATCTGCCAAGTGTTTAGTTAGTGGATTATTATGCAAGTCATAGTGGACATTGAAGTCCCCAAGGACTAGAATGTTTTTATGTTTAAGACAGACAGGAAGAATTTGTTCAAGAAGCTGGGTACTAAACTCTGCTGTGCTCCCCGGGGGATTATAAATGATTGCACCACCCAACATTACTTGAGTATTTATGGCAATTGAGAAAATCAAGACTCCATGTTTACCAACTTGTGTGGCTGCTTCTTGGTGACAGGTAAAAGTTTCTTTAAATATTATAGCCACCCCACCTCCCCTCTTGTTAGGTCGATTCAAGTTTACAATTTTATACCCCGTAGGGAGTGCTGCTGCAATGTCAAGGGTACTATGCTTGTCAAGCCAAGTCTCCGTAAGGAAGGCTAAATCTGGTTTAATCTCATGTAAAATGTCCCATATTTCTATAGAGTGTTTAGGAAGGGACCTTGCGTTAAGATAGATGCAAGAAAATTCGAGGATAGGGGCTTTTTTATAAGTTGGACAGTCTATGGGATTACCATCCCATCTACAATTCCAGCAGCCGAAGGGGCCCATGGTATTTAATGGCCCTACTTTGGCGCATTGGGAATGACCCAGTAATGCTGTTGTATTGAGATTAAGAAGTTCCCCTCTAGAATATACCATTGTGGGAATACCAGATTTGTCGATAGTTGGAGAGGCAGGGGTTGTGGCCCCTGGTCCCGGCCCGTCGCGGACGGGGGCAGACGGGCTCGCCATTGGCGAGCCTTCGGCGCGCCGCTGGCGCGCCCGCTGCGCTCGTCCGCTGCGCTTCCTAGGTGGGGAGACCATTTTATGCCGCCGAGGGCGGGAGGGGCCGACCACTAGTCTGCTCGCCCTAATCCTCACCTAAGATGGCAGATGGTGGTCAGGACCCCAGGCAGCACCTAATCGGCTGCGAAGCGGGCTAGCGGGTAAGGTAAAGGGAGGCAAATGCTATAACACCGCGGGTCAGTGTCCGTTAGTACAAACAATTTTGCGCAAATAATAAAATACGAAAGTATAACGAAGGTCTTTTGTTTAAAAGGCAAAGTGAGTGCCACAAAGTATTATCACAAGTGCAAGTTTAAAATCACAATAGACACTTGCCTAAACTCACGCACCAGGTCCCGGCTTTCCGCCTCAAGACCTCACTCATACACACTGTCAATCGTGTGCCGGTAGCGTTTATGGGATTTTTATGCCGTCGAGGGCGGGAGGGGCCGAGCACTAGTCTGCTCGCCCTAATCCTCACCTAAGATGGCGGATGGTGGTCAGGACCCCAGGCATCCCTGTCTTGTTCCACGTGTTATCCCTATCTGCCTTGTCAGATGCCCGTTGATTGAAATTCTGGCAGTAGGACCCTGATATAAAGCCTGTAGTGCCGGTAAAATCCTAGGACCAAAACCAATCCCTCTCAGGACCCCCCATAGATACTGCCAGGAGACCCGATCGGACGCTTTTTCAGCATCTAAGAGTATTAATGTGATCGGGTCTCCTGTTACCTTAGCAGCATCAAATAAAGTGATAGTCCGGCGGAAATGTTCCATGGTACCCTTTTCCGGTATCAAACCGTACTGCCAATTCAAAACCAGAGAATCAATATTTGATGACAGTCTAGATGCAAGGACTTTGGAGAATATCTTGGAATCGGTATTAATAAGAGTTATCGGTCTGTAAGAGGACATTTCCAGAGCAGGTTCATCTTTTTTGAGGAATACTACTGATGGAGCAAGGATTCGCACGTACAGCGACTTGCTTGAATTCATGAACCTCAAATAACCCTAATAGCATTAATCAACTTGTTTGTCTTATTAATTTTTCATTTATTCTTCCATTGTGGGCGTCCCAGAGAAGCTTGCCTATGTGTTTACTAATCCTAATACGCTTGCTATTAAGATAGCTGCTGCTAAGCGGGAATTTCTTCTGCGCATTCGTCGGTCATACCCATGTGATGTGACGTACTCGCAGTTCGGGTGGGAAACCTTTTGCACTTGCGCAGTAGCATTAAGATGGCTGCTTTGTGTTCTCACATGCCTGAAGCTTGCAGCAATGCTTTGGCTATGCTGTTTGTTTTGCATTAATACTAATGCTATAGTTATTATGAAATAAGGGGAGCAATGTAGGGATTCATGGTATACAGTGAATTCATTTTTTCTGTGTTCTAAAACTGTTTCTTTTCCATTTTATGGTATATTACGAAATGTGGCCTGCCTTCCCCGCTGTACTCCATTTTGCTCGAAACTGAGTCTGCGCGAGATCCGCAAGCCTCCTGAAGCAGATGACCTTTGAATTTTTGCCAAGGAGCTGACTGAGAAGATACTCATGGGAATCTCACCTCGCGAACCCTAGTTGCATACATTGTATTAGTGAAAAGAACATGTATTGTTGTAAACCATGGGAACCTGAAATTCAAGGGGCGGTCTGAAGAATGCAAATAGGGGGCTTGAGAAAGTTAAATCCTAGGAGGTGTGATGACCTGTCCTTTCTTTTCTCCAATCGAAATTGGGGATCCTTACACTTGCAACATTTGGGGGGTGGTACACTGACCCGAAAACAGTATAACTAGCCTAGGTTAGTTAGAGAATTTGTCCGACTTGTCCGAATAGCTGACATGTCACTGACCCTACGCACTCAATAGCTGATCGAGAAACAGAGGTGCTGCGGAGCACTCTGTCCGACTGACTCACAGACCCAATCGGGGTTTTGAGAACCTTAAGTGCTGGCGGAGCACTTTGCTGGGAAATTCGAGAACCCAATCGGGGGTTTGACTGATAGCTGCAGAGAGGGTGTAGCGCAGGCGTTGCAACTGAACTGTGGGTGCTGGTCTTACCTTGGTGGACCTGTCCTGATCCAAATTTGGTTTTCCTGTCCTGGGTTTCCATTCTGCATCTGCTGGCCTACTGGCGACTGTATTCCTTGGGGTTCCTACTGTCCTTAACTGACCCGTGGCCAGGGTTGGTCTCCACACTGTTCTAGGTAAATATAAATCTGTGCGGAAAATACACTTACGTCCTTTCTTGCTTTCTGAAACTGCTAAAGTCTTATTTGCGCATTTGTTCCTTTTCTTGCCTTCCCGGTGCTGACCAATAATAAAGTTTTACCTTTGCTTTTATTAGCATGTTCCTTTTTTCCCCATCCTATAGGTCGATTGTGAAATGCTGTTCATGAAATATAGATGCTCCCTTTCTTTACCCTCCTCTTAGCCGAATTTAAGTGATTGCTCTGAATCATTAGCGTGTTCCATTTTTACCCTCCCTTTTCCTACATGGTATTCTCCAAATTCCTTTAGTACCAATTGAAGATCTTTTGCCTTACCCACCTTCGAGGGGTATTCAAACTGTGACATTCTAGTATGTTCCTTATCTTTCCCGTCCTTTAGAGACGCCACACTGAGTCTAAACTCCTGAAAATTTTATACAAGCATGTTCCCTGTTCTTACCTTCCCTTTATATTTCTAAATGGCTGGCATAATCTATTTTCTGTATGGTTACACTATTTTCATGATCTTGGTTATTGATAGTTTGCTTACTGTGAATTTTATGCTATCCACTATCGATGTAGATTAGATAAAGGTTTTCAAAACTTCCTGAGTCTGTGGTTATTATAAAAGGTGCAAATATAATAAACGTTAATGTAGTTGGTGACTGCTTATCTTTTGCAGGTAGCTCCCTGATCCATTGTGATCATAGGTACCTGTAACAAGGATTGGTAAGTCAGGAACCTTGGAAAAATAGGAATAAACAAGGGTTACTGGTAGTAACGTGTAGGTTACCCGATCAATAAATATGGTGAATTGAATTTTTGCGCCCAAGTGTTGATATGGTGAAAAATTATAGTCGGGTGACCTGCGCGCTCTATCAGTAATTTTCTGGTAGCAGAGGATGGTTAGGGACTAGTTAAAGGTAGGTGGGACTAGTTAAGATAGGGAAATAGGTAAACTGCTGCTAACTGTGAAAATCTTATTTTGCTGCTAAAAGTATTGATCGATCAAATGGAAAAGTGTTTTAAATCATTTGAAATGTATTGAAATGTTTTTTCTTTGAAATGCTGCTATATTGATTTAATGTACTAATAAACTCGTTAGTGATTGTTATATGTTTGTCTGGAATCCCTGGGGGCAGAATAGCGGGTGGTGAGGAGAATCCACCTCGCAGTGAGGTCAGTGGCTTGAGGAAAATTGGTGCAGGTTGGGCAGAACTGGAAGCACTAATTAGGGTTTCTGTATAAGTGTATGAATAAATGATAGCAAAGAGTTCGCTGGCAAAACTTCTATTTTGATATCACCTAGTAAGGGTCACACATAAGGAGTAGCAGGTTCGTCTGAGCTTGTTTGATAGCAAAGGGGTTCATTGGTGAAACTTTTGGCTTAGTATATATCCCTAAGTGAATGAGTTGAAGGAGTAACAGGTTCTCTAATGCTTGTGTGAAGAGTAGGCAGAAGGGATCTACTCGCAGTATATGAAACAGAAGGGATTTACTTGCAGTGAAACAAATCTTTTCTTTCTAGACACTCGAGTACAGTGGCGAATGTGTTTGCGTTGTAAAATAAACAGAGCACTTGCACTTTAAATGAAGAATTGAGTTTTCCTTACCTTGTGAAGGAGGAAGTCAGTAGCGGAGCTGCTCTGACGTCACTCAGTGCCATGCTGGTATTGGTTGAGACAGCGGGCGCGTAGCTGAGATAGCATTGTAAAGGAGGGGTGAGCACAGAAGCGTGAGAACTCACGAGAAACGCTGCGCACCCATTGGTTGAAATTATTTGAAACTGCATAGTTGGTTGGTTGCAGAAAAATAAAAGACACATTTGTATTGGAGGTGAATTTGTAAACAAAAAGTATTTGCAGAAAAGAAGTATATGTGGTATTCGAATCATCCCGAGTCCCGACCGGATCCTAGATATCAAGGTTTTGTGAGAGATCAGTGGAGAACAGCTAGATATAACATTATGTACGGGAGCAAGAGAAAAACGACCTTTGTAGACAAGGTAAAGAATGATTTCAAGAAAGACAAGCCTATCAAAACTAGAGAAGGAGTTATCATTCCACCACCTAATACTCCCGTATTGTTTATGATGTTTGACAGAGGCTACCATGCTTGCGTGTGGTTAGAAAATTGGGTGGAATATACTAAAGATGACGGAATTTCCATTAGAAGGTACCTTTAATGGAAAGATTCTGTTCAATTTGAGAACCCGAATTAATGATTTACATCCCAGACCCAGACTAACGCAATATTAGGCCTTAGAAGAATGGGAAATAGAGGCTTTTGAGCGAGACAGACCCAGAAATGATAAAGGGTTAACAAAATTTTATCAGAAAGTAAATAGAGAGACCCAAGAAAAAAGAATGAAAGAATGGAGACAGAACATGATGGTAGAAGGACTGTACCCTGTAATAACAGTAGAAGAGCCCATAGGAGGGAAAAGGACAGAAAAGACAAAGCATTTAATGACCAGTGGTGATTCAGATGATGATTATCTGGAGGATTTGTTAATGAAAAATCCACCACCTTATAATGAAGGACCAAGATCTTTAAGTATGAGAGATCCATGTCTAAGACCTCCTTATCAGGAGGAATCAAGATCCTTGAGTATGGAAAACCCCTTTCTGAAACCTAATTATAGTGAGGGACCGAGTATGACACACCCAACTGCCCCGAATTATAATCCTACATTAACTCCGCAGAGAGTACATGAAACTTCCATGGAAAAGGTACTGCAGGATAGGGAACGAGAGGCTTAAAATCTCCCAATTGAATACCAGTCCTGAAGCTTTGACAATTCCAGTAACTATTGTACCAGTTGTTCCTTTGTACGGGTATACCCAAGGTAGTCAGAAAACTCCAATTATAACCCCATCTGTAGTACAGCCGAGAAAAGAGCCATTGATAGTAGATGATCAGGCAAATGAATGCGAATCTGTGATTTCCTTGATGAACTTACTGATAAGGGAACCAGAAGGGAGTTCACAGAGGAAAAACACCTCATTTACTTCGAGAGAAGTTCAAATTGAGTCATCTTCAGGTGCTAGAAGTGCTACCGTAGTGACTCCTGAAGAAATAGACAGATGGACCCGAGAATTAGAGAAACCAAATCCTCAGCCAAAACCATTGGATATATACAAACTGAGAATAGAATTGGAGGAACTGATGGCTGGGAATGTGGGGTTGGACA
The DNA here is from genome assembly GCF_964261635.1 of Lissotriton helveticus. Taxonomy (NCBI): domain Eukaryota; kingdom Metazoa; phylum Chordata; class Amphibia; order Caudata; family Salamandridae; genus Lissotriton; species Lissotriton helveticus. Next base: position 566,345,861 of record NC_136057.1, on the reverse strand, counting down.
GACTAAACACCCTTAGTGTGGAGGAATTGTTATTCATTTGTAAAAGTCTTACCCGGAATACCAGAGTGTACCTTGAGAAATTGGTGGACACTACAGCTAGTATGGGAATAGACATTAGCCGATCTAAAGTTTTGCAAAAACCTTACAGAGCAGAATTCTCAGACAAAGATTTGGAGAACATGATTGTGTCAGGGAAAAAGGTACAGATTAGAGAATTGTTAAACCTGTTACACAAATGGGGAGATTTAGAGAAATGGAAAGCCAGGTGGGCAAAGAAAAAAGAAGATAGTAGATCAAAGCAAATGACATCTGAATATATGTTTTAAAAGAAGCAGAAAAGGCGGAAAAGTTATATCCTATGCGAGAAGTGCCAGGTGGAGGATATGTGCAGGAGGATATGTACATGTTCCATGGTCCCGACAGGATATTGTGTCCTTTACAAATGACTTCCCAAAATTGCGAGAAAATCCTGTTGACTGGTACCGACAGGTCGAGAGATTTGTGAAAGTTCAAAAATGCCTCCTGAAAGATCTGGATGGTTTCGTTGACATTGTAGTTCCTGTAGATTTATGGACTTGACCTGCGCGCTCTATCACTACTATTTTTGCTGAAGATCAAGACTGCGGAGGAGAAGACCCATTAAAGATAGAAGAAACTACGTTTGTAAATAAGTCTTATATCTGTTGTGAAAAAATATTATAGAATTCAACTGGGATATTATCATCTCCTGTGGCCTTGTCGTCCGGAAGACTTGCCAAGGCGTTTGCAATTTCATCCCAGGCTGGGGAAATTTCTAATTGATCACTACTCTCTCTATTAAGCTCTGCTACCAGAGTAGCATCTAAATAGTTGTTAATTTCCAATTCTCTAGGCTCTATAGGCTTCATAATCTCTTCTGTATATAATGTCTCGTAAAAGTCTCTGAAAGCCTCCTCTATTTTTACCGGATCCTTCGTTATCCCCTCCGAGTTTGTTTGAATTGAAGAGATTAGATTGGCAGAAGTCTCTTGCCTGGTAGACATGGCCAATTGATGGCCAATAAGTTCACTGTATTCGTAAAGCCTTTCACGGGACGAGGCCCATTTTGCCGCTGTTTGTTCTACTAATATGGTCCCCATTTCTGCTTTGGCAATTGCTACGTTGGTCTGTGCTTCTTCAATTCCAGATCCCACCCAGTCAGCTTGGATTAACTTTCATTCGGCTTCTATCATTTGCTTGTTTAAAGCATCAGCCCGTACTCACTCTTTTTTATTCCTTCTAATGGAAAATCTGAGTGTCTCCCCCCTTATCCCTGCCTTTAATGTGTCCCAGACAACAATGACCGATGCAGACCCAGAATTTATCTCTAAGAATTCCTGTATCCATCTTTTCATGTGTTCTACGTAGTCATTATCATTCAGGAGGGCTTTTTCAAAAGTCCAGTTAGAGCCTTGCCCCATATTTACCAATACCTCTAAGTTAATAACAAGAGGGTTGTGATCGGAAAGAAGTCCAGGAGCAGTGTCAATAACGCAATCATGAATCAGGGATGGAGAGACTAGAAAATAGTCCAGCCAAGCAAATGATGTATGGGGAGCTGAAAAAAAGGTATACCCATCCTGATTAGTTTTTAAATCAGCCCACACGTCTTTCAAGCCATGGGTTCTCATCAAATTTAACACCGCCTGGAAGACCTTAGGTTTCCTGCCCCTATATTCCCAAGACCCTTCTGGGTTCCAGGTACTAGGCAGATTAAAATTTAAATCGCCGCACATTATGAGAGGATGATAGGAAGTTGCCAGTGTACAAGTTCCTCATTTATAGCGTTAATTACCTCAGGATCATCGAGGTTGCTCCCATATGTAGAGAAGATAGTAAAAAATACAATTTGAGGCAGCAGAAGGGAAGGAACAGCCTGCTATCACCCACCGTCCCAGAGAGTCAGCTTTTACCTGATTAACAGTTAGAGGTAAACTTTTGGAGACTAGGATCCCAACTCCTTTAGCCCTGGCACCTTGTGAGGTTGCACCAATGACTTTATAGCCCAGGGTGTCAAGCAGAGATTTCTGAGCACCTTCAATGTGCGTCTCCTGAAGGCAGACAATGTCTGCCCCCATTGTTCGTAAGACTTGTGCAGTTTTGCATCTTTTCTCGGGGTCATTTAAACCACAGATGTTGAGTGAGACGATTCTAAGTTTGTACAGCATATTAAGTGTTAGATTTTAAATACATTTATATGCATTATCAGATACCTTCATCAGCAGAAATCTTCCTTTTGCCACCCGCTAAGCTATTAATGCTATTAATGTCGCTAAATAGAATTTTCCTAACCCTCCACCCTGTGCCCATTCCCTCGCCTTCCCAAATCCAACACCCCATGCAGCCATTCCCTTTATGTCTCTACCCCTCTTCATATCAAAAAGTTTTCCTGAGTCCTTTCCAGGCAAATTCTCGAACAAAAAAAAAAATCTAAACCAATACCATACTTCTACTACTGCTGCTTGCATACCAACCTCCCTTTCCCCCCCCCCCCCCAAAACAGGCAGTCAGGGAACGCCTGAATGATGGTACGCATGTGTGAGCTCTGGTCGCCAGACCACACCAAGTTTCAAACAGAGGTCGGCGATTTGATTCTCATCACCTTCCTCTTTCTTACCCATTTATACCAGCTGCTTAAGCCCACATCAAGAATTTTTTTTCTTTTTTTTCTGTCTTCACCCCCCCCGGCCCCTTATGAGGGTGGAGTAAGGAACAAAACCAAACCAGACCCTTATTTTTCAGAAGAAGAAAGTGAGAAGAGAAAAAAAAGAAAAAAAAGAAAAAAAAGGGAGTGCGTAGGTGCGTTGGTGCAATATTTGGTGTAGATCGTAGAGCATCTAAATCCGCTATAAGACAATAAACAAATAGAGTCTATATCAGCCTAGTACAGCTGGACCCCAGGGATCAGACATGCTTAACTTGGCCTTTTTCTTTCCACAATGTCCTTCAGATATTCTCCTGCTTTGATCTCTGACAGAAAAACCCACGTGGTGTCCTCAAATATTACTTTTAGTCTCGCTGGATTCATGAGATATACTTGGGAACCTTGTTGTTGAAAAGGGGAGATCAGTTGACGTAGCCGCCACCTGCGTTCAACTGTTGCGTGTCTGGTTTGGAAAATAATTTTATACCGTTGACTTCCTTCTGAGAGTTCGGCCTGGCTTGGTCCTATACCAGCTGCCTCAAAAGAAAGTTTCCCAAAAAAAAAAAAAATACCCTGGGTTTGTCATTTCCATATCGGCTGCCATCTCTTCGTATTTTTAAGTTGAACGGAAAACATTGTGCCCTCTGGATCTCTTGGTCCCAGTTCCAGCTGGACTCTGAGGGAAAAGCGGCACGGAGCAACATTTTTTTTTTTCCGGAGTTTTTTATAGCGCGAACTAGAACCGAACCGAATCAGTTATCAGAGCGCTTTACATAGCACCAGTTACGTTACATGAGGACACACTTTAATTTTTTAGGCACGGGGAGATTAAGTGATTTGCCCAGAATCACAGGGGTTTTTTGGCGTTGTTACCGAGACTCGAACCCAGATCCCCAGGTCCGAGGTCGAGCGCCTTAGCCGTTAGGCCAACCCCTCTCCCCAACATTACAATACCCTCTGGGGTCGTCTCCCTCTACCCCTTCCGGGATCCCGAGCACCCTTAGAATATTTCTCCGCAGTCTGTTCTCTTGTTCCTCCATCTTGGTCATCAGATCTGAAAGACAGGCAGCCTGGGATCAGCCTTGCTCTTTTACGCTAGCCATGTCAACTTCCAGAGACTCTGCCCGGGCTTCTACCATAGCAACTCGGTCACCAATATCTGTACAGATTTTATTCAGTTTCCTGATCCCACCCTGGAGTTTTTTAGAGGCCCCCTTAGTTGCCAGGGTATCAGATCATGCTTCGTCTCGAAATTGTTTAATGGATTCCAGAATGGTAATCAAGGAAGGCTCGGCCGGGCTCCCGGTTATCGTATTTGGGCTCTCTTCGGTCAGAAGATTGGGGGAATCCACCATGGGGAATGGCCCTTGAGAGTCTGAATAATCCCATTTCAGCTGGGTCCTTCTTCTAATCCTGATTTTCTTTTTTTATTGAGAAGTTTTGGATATTGGATCAGATTCAATGTCCTCCGGTTTACTGTTCTCGGGAGCGCTAGTCAGCAGATGGCGCTAGAGTGAGTTTCTTGTGAGCCAGCCGCCACACCACGAACGATACGCCAGAGCTCTGTTGGTCAGTGCTCAGTGAGATGACCTGCTATCCGAGGTGACAGAGTTGGAGCGAGGTGGATGTCGGTGATCACGGCTGTGGTCGTTTGCAAGGTCGGATCGCCCGGCGGCTTTGCGCTATCGCGTGTGGGCAGCGGGTCACGAGCCAGGGTCTCCGTCCTATGGAATCCTAATTGCTACACTGTGAAGGTCACGATCAGAAGAAGCGTGACTGCTACTGTAGCAACCCGGGCTCAGTTTGGAAGGCGCCTGGGCAGTGCAATATTATTTTTTAAGTGCTGGTGCATGAGCGGAGCCAGTATGACGAGGTGGGGGCAGAAGAACATCAAACTGCAAACGGCCCTGAATCGGAATGCAGCAGAAAGCGACCCCGCAGAGAGACCTGCTGAGACAATGCCTGAAAAGACGGACCCCCCTAAAGGTAAACGGGCCTAGGGGAATGCTAAAAAGATGCCTGGGAAGTTGGCTGGACATAGCATGTCAAAAGACAGTTCACTGGCAGGCACAGTGATTTCACCTTCCATTACTAAACATTTCTCGGCTTTAACTAAGCCCCCCCACACTTTCTCAGACGATAGCAGCATACCTGATGGGAGGGGGACGTTAACCCAAGTGGGGCTTTTCTGATGGCTGAGGGGAACGAGGAGCTAGGCCCTACGCCACAAACTTCGCTAATTTTGCAGACTTCTTCAGCTAAACTCTCGGCCAGAGACTCAGGCAAAGCTGCAAATAACCCCAGGAAGGAGGGATCGGGAGAGAGACTACTAACGCCTGCGAAAGACCCGAGGTGGGAAATATTGGTATAGAGGCACTAAGAAACACCGCGGCCACTCCAGATACTATTATTATCGGCACAGTTAATCCTTCCGAGCTGCATACTGAAAACCAGGACAGTGAGTACCATAAGAAGAGTGTTTCCTCTGGCCCTACAGGTCCACAGTCTCCAGATCTAACTACAGAAAACTTCTTTTCAGTCTCATACGGGTATTTAACCGGCACGGAAAATGAAGATGCCCTGACTAGAAGTTTCCAATCCCAAAACAACCTCCAAAGGTCCAGAACACTGGTGGGCAACTCTCAGCGGGTCAGAACTCGCAGCAAAGGAGTTCAGGAAGGACTGGGGGTGAAGTCTTTGTGGCCTGAGGCTTTAGAACAGAGGGCAAGCTCAATTTCAAGCCCTTGGAGATCTGCCTCAGGTAGGGGACACAGTACACGGCAAAGTCCTTCTCCTTTCCTTGACTGACAGTAGCCACTGCAGGCCAACCCCAGACAGCAAACAGCACAGGGCAGTATTCCTCCTCAGTCTCTCTTGCGCAGCGCATCTCCTTTGCAAAGTTTCCTCTTGCGTCCCAGAAGTAATCTCTGAAGTCTTTTCTATCCTTGAGACTTCCAACAGGAGGCAAGCTCTACTTCAAGCCCTGGGAGTAAACTCTAACAGCAGGATGATCAAAGCACAGTCCAGTCCTTTCCCTTCCCAAACAGAAGCACCCGCTGCAGGCCAACCCGAACAGCACATAGCACAGGGGAAGTACTCCTCCTCCAGCTTTCCCAGTTCTTCTTCCTGGCAGGTTCCTTAGTTCAGCAGTAACCTAAAGTTCAGGGGTCTGGGCCCCACTTTTATAAAACAAATTCCTTTGTTCTCTGTTGGCAGAGAAGCTCTTTGCCCAACCAAATCCAGGTCTGCCCTCTCTGGTGCAGCTGCCCAGCAGGAGGTGGAGACAGCATTATGCCTGACAGATCAGGCCAATTCAGGTGTGAAAGAAATCTCCTCCCCCTACTCTAAATACAGCCCTGACTCATCCAGTAAAGGCAGGTCACACATCACCCCCCACCCCCGGTGGCCATCTGAGAGAATGCATATCCCAAGCCCCTGTCATTCAAAAGCTAGCCAGTCAATAAACAAACCAGCAGAGGCACATAGGATGGCTAAGCAAAATTCCCACTTTCTAAAAGTGGTATTTTCAAACCCACAATATAATCTTTACTAAAAGATGCATTTTTATATTCTGAGTTCAGGCATACTAAACTCTATCTTTCTATCTTGATCCAATGCGAAGTTATATTTATAAGATGTTATAAATAAACTTCCATTCTATCCTATGGGACAGATTGCCTTTCAATTGTGAAAAACAAAACCGGCAGTATTTCACTATCAGTACATGTCACACACATCAAGGCATGTCCAACCTTTCACAAACACTGCACCCTGCTTACAGGGGTACCTCGGGCCTACCTTAGGGGTGACTCACATGTAAGAAAAATGAAGGTACTGCCTAGCAAGTGGGTGCACTTTCCAGGTCGACATGGCAGTAACAAAATGCGCACAGACACTGTTGTGGCAGGTCTGTGTTACATTTCAGGCTTCTTATGTGGGTGGCCCAATCAGTGCTGCAAGCACATGAGCACTGTACTAGGGACTTACCAGTAAATCAAATATGCCAATCATGGAATCACTGATTCATATACACAATTTACAGGGAAAGTATATGCACTTTAGCACTGATCAGCAGTGGTAGAGTGCCCAGAGTAATAAAGCCAACAAAAACAGGTCAGAAACAGAATGCCAAAAAGCAAAAAGTCTGGGGATTAACCTGCTGGACACGCCAGGTCTAACGAATATCATCAGAGCAAACTACTGCCATATCCCAAACAATCATTACCCAGGCCCTCGTCACCAGCAATCTGGGCTACAGGAACACTCTCTATGACGGATACACAAATCAGCTCACCAGAAGAATACAAACCCTCCAGAACTTGGGAGCCAGACTCATCCTGAACCTCCCACGCAGAACCCACATCACACTGCAGCTAAGGGAGCTTCACTGTCTTCTGATGCACAAATGTGCAGCATTTCTGTGTCCTCACTCACACAGTTAAGGCCCCACACAACACAGTCCCTACCTACCTAAACAATCGCATCTCCTTCTACCAACCCCCCAAACACATCCGCTTTGCTGGACTCGGACTTGCACTCATCCCATGAATACACAGATCTGGAGGCAGGGCATTCTCGTACATCACTCCTAACTTGTGAAGGACCTCCCTTTATGCATTAGAGTCTCTTCCTCTCTTCTTGAATTCAACAAGACACGGAAGACCTGGCTATTAAATCCTAGACTAGATTAGGCACAAACACCTGCTCAGATACAAAATAACATAACATAACATAACATAACATAACATAACATGACATGACACAGATTACGAGGCCAAACAATTATTGTGGCATGGATTCCAATATTGACCCTTTAGAGTCTACGGGACAGGCAATGATCATGATTGGAAAGGGTTTAGAAATTGCTCAGCAAGAATGTGATTCTTTCTTTAAAAACGTAATGGAAGTTTGAAATACCCTAAATACTGCAGTCAATGGCGTACCAGTGCAACCATGGCAGCAGGGGAAAGAGCATAACTTCTATAAAAACTACTTTAACTGCTAACCGTAATTCTAGCCTAGGATTAGCTTGTCCGTGAAATGTTGCTGGGGACCAGCAGCAATTTCAAATGTTTATGTCCCAAGCTCGTTATCATTTTATAAATCATCCACAAGAATGTTCCATGGATACTAAGAATATAACATTTTTATTATTGTACCCCACTAAGGATACTCTTCTGCCTGCCATAACTTTAATGATGTAAACCCTATTTTGTCAAATTGAAATGATATTTTTAGGAGCTGCTAAGATGTGCTTTATAGGAAGCATACTTTACATCAACACATATGGAATTGGATCACTGACACAATATCGAAAACAACAATGGGCCAGATTATGATGTCATTAGGAAAGGCTCCGAATGGGATTCAGTATTGCTGAATCCGATTCGGAACCCTTCTTTCTGAACGAAGCATACACATTTACCAACAACCGATTACGATGCCCGGAAACCATTTGAGCAGTCCGAATCCATTCCGAAAGGCACTGGGACAGCCTGAGTCTTTCAGACTCAATTCATACAGCTCTAGGAACACGGTTTCCGGACAAGTGTTTACGATGACTGATTTGGACAGCCTCTTTGATTCGGTCTGCCCGAGTAGAAACAGCTGTCAGAATCTGTCTTTGGGAGCCGTTGCAGGCCCCCCTTCATCCACACGCATACGAATAAGGCCCGTGTGGGTACCTAAGGGACTCCTCTTCGCAACCATGCACAATGTGGCAGGTACCATGGGGTACCCCCCACAGGGTGCAAAGTTTTCCCCAACCACCCCTTTTTCAATGGGAACCTGTGTTCTCGTTTGGAACACAGACTCCGATTGAAGTCAATGCGAGTACTACCGAACGATGTTGGGAAGCATCATAATCGGTCATCTGGACATAAAGGACCTGATTGTTTGGAAACAATTCTGAGACTGATTTATTCGGAACAGTTTCCTAACAACATCATAATCGGGCCCAATATTGTGAAACAAGAATATCATTTACAAAAATATCGTGTCCTTATCCTTATAATGGAAAGTACAAACATATTGAAAATAAAATATCCCTTCATGCTAATATCATTAAAAACATAAAAAAGTTTTGTTTTTAAATATATATATATAGTTTAAAATAGTAAAACTTAAATAGTTTAATATATAACATTTAAACAATCCAAATTAAATTAATGTAAATAATATTTAATTCTATATATAAATGTATACTTATAGAAAACACACCCATATATATGTATGTATATGTTCATATATATATATATATATATATATACTCACACAGTCCAGGAGCCAAATTTAGGAAAGCCACACGGAAAACCATTACGGACACAAATTTAATGCGACATGCAGGCGCTGGAAAGTACAGGCAGGCAGTTCAAAAGTAGTTAATGGCCAGACGCGTTTCAGAAGCACCACACGCTTCCTTCCTCAGTGGCCGTAAGCAATTTGAAGGAATGCTTGCACAAGTTAATTTGAAAGCGACCACAACTTGCTCCGCCCACGGGCGTCACCACCTGCTCCTCACACGAGCATGACGGCGAACAGTACCTTGGGCGTTGTAGTCCATCGCTGCAGTTTTATCCTAGTGGATGTGCTCACCTTTCATTGTTAGCCAATATAAACCTCAGTGGGCAGAAATGTCCTCTCTGCAATCTCCCTCGCTGAAGTAAGATGCCGCATTGTGTGTGAACACGAACACACACCTGGATAGTGTCAATGCTCTTTCTCCGCTCTCAATACTCTCTGCACTTCAGTGCCCAGGAGAGGCGTTGGTGACGCTGGGCTGACCCACGACCAGGCGGGCCGTTAATATACTCACACAGTCCAGGAGCCAAATTTAGGAAAGCCACACGGAAAACCATTACGGACACAAATTTAATGCGACATGCAGGCGCTGGAAAGTACAGGCAGGCAGTTCAAAAGTAGTTAATGGCCAGACGCGTTTCAGAAGCACCACACGCTTCCTTCCTCAGTGGCCGTAAGCAATTTGAAGGAATGCTTGCACAAGTTAATTTGAAAGCGACCACAACTTGCTCCGCCCACGGGCGTCACCACCTGCTCCTCACACGAGCATGACGGCGAACAGTACCTTGGGCGTTGTAGTCCATCGCTGCAGTTTTATCCTAGTGGATGTGCTCACTTTTCATTGTTAGCCAATATAAACCTCAGTGGGCAGAAATGTCCTCTCTGCAATCTCCCTCGCTGAAGTAAGATGCCGCATTGTGTGTGAACACGAACACACACCTGGATAGTGTCAATGCTCTTTCTCCGCTCTCAATACTCTCGGCACTTCAGTGCCCAGGAGAGGCGTTGGTGACGCTGGGCTGACCCACGACCAGGCGGGCCGTTAATATACTCACACAGTCCAGGAGCCAAATTTAGGAAAGCCACACGGAAAACCATTACGGACACAAATTTAATGCGACATGCAGGCGCTGGAAAGTACAGGCAGGCAGTTCAAAAGTAGTTAATGGCCAGACGCGTTTCAGAAGCACCACACGCTTCCTTCCTCAGTGGCCGTAAGCAATTTGAAGGAATGCTTGCACAAGTTAATTTGAAAGCGACCACAACTTGCTCCGCCCACGGGCGTCACCACCTGCTCCTCACACGAGCATGACGGCGAACAGTACCTTGGGCGTTGTAGTCCATCGCTGCAGTTTTATCCTAGTGGATGTGCTCACCTTTCATTGTTAGCCAATATAAACCTCAGTGGGCAGAAATGTCCTCTCTGCAATCTCCCTCGCTGAAGTAAGATGCCGCATTGTGTGTGAACACGAACACACACCTGGATAGTGTCAATGCTCTTTCTCCGCTCTCAATACTCTCGGCACTTCAGTGCCCAGGAGAGGCGTTGGTGACGCTGGGCTGACCCACGACCAGGCGGGCCGTTAATATACTCACACAGTCCAGGAGCCAAATTTAGGAAAGCCACACGGAAAACCATTACGGACACAAATTTAATGCGACATGCAGGCGCTGGAAAGTACAGGCAGGCAGGTCAAAAGTAGTTAATGGCCAGGCGCGTTTCAGAAGCACCACACGCTTCCTTCTTCAGTGGCCGTAAGCAATTTGAAGGAATGCTTGCACAAGTTAATTTGAAAGCGACCACAACTTGCTCCGCCCACGGGCGTCACCACCTGCTCCTCACACGAGCATGACGGCGAACAGTACCGGCATCTTACTTCAGCGAGGGAGATTGCAGAGAGGACATTTCTGCCCACTGAGGTTTATATTTGGCTAACAATGAAAGGTGAGCACATCCACTAGGATAAAACTGCAGCGATGGACTACAACGCCCAAGGTACTGTTCGCCGTCATGCTCGTGTGAGGAGCAGGTGGTGACGCCCGTGGGCGGAGCAAGTTGTGGTCGCTTTCAAATTAACTTGTGCAAGCATTCCTTCAAATTGCTTACGGCCACTGAGGAAGGAAGCGTGTGGTGCTTCTGAAACGCGTCTGGCCATTAACTACTTTTGAACTGCCTGCCTGTACTTTCCAGCGCCTGCATGTCGCATTAAATTTGTGTCCGTAATGGTTTTCCGTGTGGCTTTCCTAAATTTGGCTCCTGGACTGTGTGAGTATATTAACGGCCCGCCTGGTCGTGGGTCAGCCCAGCGTCACCAACGCCTCTCCTGGGCACTGAAGTGCCGAGAGTATTGAGAGCGGAGAAAGAGCATTGACACTATCCAGGTGTGTGTTCGTGTTCACACACAATGCGGCATCTTACTTCAGCGAGGGAGATTGCAGAGAGGACATTTCTGCCCACTGAGGTTTATATTTGGCTAACAATGAAAGGTGAGCACATCCACTAGGATAAAACTGCAGCGATGGACTACAACGCCCAGGGTACTGTTCGCCGTCATGCTCGTGTGAGGAGCAGGTGGTGACGCCCGTGGGCGGAGCAAGTTGTGGTCGCTTTCAAATTAACTTGTGCAAGCATTCCTTCAAATTGCTTACGGCCACTGAGGAAGGAAGCGTGTGGTGCTTCTGAAACGCGTCTGGCCATTAACTACTTTTGAACTGCCTGCCTGTACTTTCCAGCGCCTGCATGTCGCATTAAATTTGTGTCCGTAATGGTTTTCCGTGTGGCTTTCCTAAATTTGGCTCCTGGACTGTGTGAATATATATATATATATATATATATATATATATATATATACTGTAACACTATTATTCCAAATATATATGTTATATTATATTATATTTTTGGGTTATTTTTTTAAATGTACTACTATATCTAAAACCAACGCAGTCTGGAAATTGCGACCCACTACTCTGTTGCTAGCATTGGGGGTAGACCAAACTCCCCTGGTTAATTCCACATCCGCAATTAAGAAAAAAGACGCTGCACTCCAGTCACCGGTAGAAATTCCACAATCGTTTATTTCAAGTTACAAACAACTACGCGTTTCAACTCTTCCGAGTCTTGCTCATGGAAGAGTTGAAACGCGTAGGCGTTTGCTACATGAATTAAACAATTGTGGAATTTCACCGGAGATTGGAGTGCAGCGTCTTTTTTATTAAAGGTGGATGAGGAATATAGATATATATTTTTTTTATTGTCACCATATGCCCTGAAGCTTTCACAAGATGCACTCGTCAGCAAGCCCACCTTCCGGTTATTTATTGACAACTCTCCTTTTCATCTGAGCACAATTCATTTGCCTAACGCGTTTCAAGACTCTTCGTCTTTTCAACAAAGGCAGCTTTACAGGTGAGTACGATTTGCTCTCCGTTTATTTACTTTGTCATTGGTTGTTTGCTCTCAGTGGGCTGCACTTAATTCATAGAGGCATGATGGAATACATAGTTCAGAAAAGCATCATATATTACATCTCCCACAGTGGGTCCGTACTCACTTGTTAATTAAAAGCACATTATTTTCCTATGGTAGGATACTGAATGCACAGGAACGTTCATTCTGTCGGGCTTAATGCGCTGTATCAGTCGGAAATAGTTTCAAACACAGCCTCCTAATTTCAAGTGTATATACATATATATATATATATACACACACACACACACACATTTCAGGGACTACCATGAAAGCTTCTTCTGACCTACAGTGTTTTAGATCAAATAACAAACTCTATGAGGGGAGGGGACAGAGAAGCTAGACTTAGGCAATTGGAATGCAGGTACATCTTGAGGATAAGAATTAAAGAACTCCTAGGATTGAATATTGATGAGGAAATGTATACGTATCAGTAATATTAATTATACAATCTTAGCCCATATGTTTTAAAAAAAAAAGTTTATGTTATTGTTGCACGATAAAAGTGTTTGTATTTATATTGACACTGATTTCTGATTTTCTGATATTTGTTTGCAGGTTTGAATTCAAAAATGTATATTAATTAATACAGCAGTTATACAGTGCGCGGAAGAGCTAGGATATCTTGTTCAATATTATTTATGTATTTCTTTCTTAGAAATTTCCATTTACAGTATTTTAGAATATGCCCAATGGGGCAAGATTATAATATATGCTTGATTTATGTTGCATGGTATTATGATGTAAAACTATACATTGTCGCCTTTAGACCATTTAGTGAGCTTACCATTTAGTCACAATTTATCATTTGCCACTTGCCATCTTAGGGGCCCATTAGGATGGTGGGCAGATTACCCCCGCCAGGCTGGCGGTAGCCACCGCCAGGGGCAATCTGCCCGTCATCCGCACCTATATTCCCCCCTGCCATATTAGGATGGCGGGGGGACCGTAGCGGACGGAAAGACCGTCCGCCGCTTTTCCGCCCGGTCGCAAGGCGACCGAGTGGAAAAGGTTTAATAATTTGGTGGCGGTGTCTAATAGACACCGCCAGACATATTATGATGTGCTGCTGTAGATGCCTTTCCGCGGCGGCGATGCCGCCACAGAAAGGCATACGGTCTTCACTCTGGGGCCCCATGCGGGCCCCCAGAGTGAAGGAGAGGTGGGGGTGCACACGGGGGGTACCTGTGGTACCCCCTGCATTTGCATAAACAAAGCGGCAGGCACCATGCGGTGCCTATCGCTTTGTCTATGCAAATGCATTAATGCATTTTTAGCATTGTGGCAGGCGGTGCTGAGAGCACCGCCCGCCACAATGCTAAAAATGCAGGATGTGCCCAATGTGGCGGACACATCCTAATACCCCCCACGGGACCCCCGCCCTTATGGCGGGCAGTCCCAATCCCCGTGAGGATGGCGGGCGGGCAAAGTCCGCCCGCCATCCTAATGACCTCCTAAGTGTCTGCCCACTGGAGCTGGAACTAACAAATATTTGTGGGCTCATTACTTATTTGCAATTGAACAAGTGATTAACTGTTAATGAATATTTGTCAATACTAAAGACAACAGTATGATAAAAAATGCCAGTATTAGCCATAATTACAAGCTTAAACGAAAAACAATGTATAGTATTAAAGTTTATTGTATATGTTCCAATGTGGCTGCCATGATTACATCAGATAATTGTCTGTATTCAGTGTAGAAAGTCTCTTGTTAATAGGAAGCTCTTATATGCGCAGGCATCGTGAAAAAGGCTTTGGAAGACAAAACGCATTTGACGCTGTATAAGCTTTTTCTGCCATGCTGATTAAAAACTCCAACACTGCTCTGAGTGCCATTCTGTAATTTAACCTGTTATGAAAGTTGTATGAATATATTTAAATATCTATCTATCTATCTATCTATCTATCTATCTATCTATCTATCTATCTATCTATCTATCTATAATCTATCTACCGATCTATCTATACATCTATACATATATACATGTATATATTTATATATTTATATATATATATATATATATGAACAAATCAATTGCAACATATTAAATACATTTCCACATTAATACAGTATAAAAAATTTAAAATCCCAAAAAGATATTTACTAAAAATAGTATAACTCTATTGATAGGAGAAAGCACCTGTCTTGAGTTTGGCAGTTTTGGGCAGAGATTTGTGTGCCTTAGATTTGGTATACTGCCTAAACTGCCGCAGCGAGACGGCCTGCCGAACTTAGTCATGAATTTATAAATTTGATTACAGCAGTCATTGTACTGAGGCATGCGGGTACGTGACAACTGCCCTAAGGCAGCTATGACGAGGGGTACAACATACGGAGCGACACAGCCCATAGTGGCAGCCCATTGAAGGGCATACATTATTTAAGAGGACTGCATAACAAAGCCGTTTTTTTTTTTTTTCTTTTTTTTTAAAGTTTTATTGTTTTATTGCAAGGAAATACAGCAAAACGTTATACTCAACAACATAAACAGAAAAAAAGCATGTAAGCAAAAAGAGCAGATTATTTTCAGAGAAAAGCAAGTTATATGACAGGATTTTGGCAGAAAACAAATTAAAATAGCAACTATAAAATACATAGATTTAAATCAAATCCACTCGGCAATTGGTGCCCAGATTTTTTCTCCCATAATTCTTTTTTTAACCCCCTTGAGCTTGTAGATAGCCGACTCTATATTAAACATAAATAATAGTTTTTCCTTCCACATCAAAAAAGTAGGGGGTTCCTGGCTAATCCATTCCTTGGTGATACAAGATCTAATTGCGGCCATACACAGAAAAAGAAAATAAGAGATTGGTCTAGGCCGAGTAGTAGTATGATCTATACCAAGCAATACTAATTCATTGGTTATCTTTATATTACTATTCAAAATAATAGACAAAAAAATTTCAATTTGTTGAAACAACAGCACTAGCTTAGGGCAAAAAAAAAACATATGTAGTTCATCAGCTGCATACAATCCACATCGGCTACAATTCGTGCCTGCCATCGTGCTCCATTTAACTACTTTTTGGGGAGTATAATAAAGGTTGTGAATACACATAAAGTGTTGAGATTTCATCATCCCAGTTATGAGACATTCTGCAGCCATTCTAATTGACAATAAAACATCAACATTTACTATGTCTAGACTATTGGCCCATTTGGTCTGACATTGGCCTAGATCATCACCAAATTCCTGCATTAGGCTTAGATATATAGGACCTATGCGAGGTTTTCTTTGTAAAAGCTCTAATAAAGAATTTTTAATCAATGGAGTAACAGGGTGGCACTGTAGGAAACTACGTAGATGTAGATATTTAAAAAAATCATTTCTTCCCACGGAAAAGTTGGCCATTAGATCCTGGAACGAGATCATTTGCCCATTGCAAAATAAATCCCCCAAGTACTTAATTCCTTTCTGCTGCCACCTGTGCATAGTTAAATCAAAAAAGACTTCTGGAAATAGCTCCGTTGATATAAGAGGAGTATAGAGATTTAATTTCGCTAGTTTAATATGTTTTCGGATTTTCTGCCAGACTCCAAAAGCAGATTTCAAAGTCTTATATTTAGTTTTTTTGTAGTAGCTGGGTTCTACTAGTCTCAAAAAGCTACCCTTAACTTTCTCGCCTAGAAGCAGTTGGTAAATTGATGGGGTCTGGCATTCTGCAAGCTCAGTTCTTTCACCTAAAATGAGAGGACCAATATATTGTAAAGCAGCAGAAAAGTAATAAAAAAGAAAAAACGGTACATTCCAGCCGCCACATTCCTTACTAAGAATCATTTTTTTAGCTGCTTTTCTATGGCGTTTATAGCCCCAGAGAAAGCGAAATGTGGTTCTTTCTAAGATTTTGAGAGAGTGTAATGAGAAATCCAAAGGAATTGTGCGAAACAAATATAAAACCTTCGGTAGGACCAGCATTTTTAAGATGTTGGAACGGCCAAAGAGGGACAATCGCAGATGATCAAGACGCTGTAGTAGGATGTTAATTTGGGCAATAATAGGGTTTAAATTACGTTCTGCAATTTTTTCTATAGGTAGTGAGATTTTAATACCTAAATAAGTAACTTCTGAAGAAGTGGGGATATTAGCAGGTAGGTTTTCTCCAGAACACAAAACTTGGGTCTTTTCTAGATTAAGTTTGTAGCCCGAAAAGTATCCGAACTGTTTGGCAATTAGATCAATAATAGGTAAAGCTGTGTGAACGTCTGTAGTTGAAATCACAATATCATCGGCGTAAGCAAGGACTCGGTAATTAATATTGGCTAAGTGTATGGGTTTGATATCCATTTCCGAAAAAAACCGATTAATTAAGGGATCTATATAAAAAGCAAAAAGTAAAGGGGAACAGGGACATCCTTGACGGGTACCTCTGGAAATTGATAAAGGTGAAGATAATTGTCCATTAATTCGAATATACGCTTTTGGGGTAATATACAAGGTTTTCAAAGCTTTAACAATCCCCCGACCTAATCCCTTCCTGAGCAAAATTTCCCAAAGATAATCCCAAGCAACCCGGTCAAAAGCTTTTTCAGCATCTAAAAATACTAGTCCCATATTAGACCGAGTTGCTTGAGACCAATCCAAAAAAGAAATCACACGTCGAATATGATCAGCGGTGTCTCTAGCTGGAATAAAACCATGTTGGTATTTAGAGACTAAAGGGGAAATAATATTAGAGAGTCTACCCGCTAGGATTTTAGAAAAAATTTTACTATCGGAATTTATAAGTGAGATAGGGCGAAAAGATGAGGGCAATAAAGGAGGTTTCCCTTTTTTAAGAAACACCGTAATGATAGACTCATGCCAGGATTGAGGAGAGTTACCTTGCTGTACGTTTAAGCATAAATCTAATAGTTCTGTTTTTAATACTTTCCTAAAGTGTTTATAAAATTCTAGCGGAATGGCATCAGGTCCTGCAGCTTTTCCTGAGGCTAGGGACATTAAAGAGAGTTCAACCTCCTCCCAAGTGAATGGCAAATCTAGTTTCTCCTTCTCTTCAATAGAAAGAATACTATTCAGTACTGGATTGACAAATTGGTTGATCTGGTCTAAACACTCAGGACGAGCTTCGTCCGTATACAGTTGGGAATAACAATCTCTAAAAACTCTCAGAATATCTTCAGCTCTGCTAACTGTTGTCCCTAAATGATTATCGATTTTATCAATACTAGCATAAGGTGCCTTCTGCCTTGCCCTCTTTGCCAAAAATGTTCCTGAATTTTCCCCCACTTCATATAGCTCTGTCCTGAATGCAGAGATCTGTTGTGCAAGTTTCGTAGCATATCGTTGATAAATCGTATTTTTTAGAGCTATTAGTTTCTTTGTGGTATTTTCCGTAGATGACCCTTGCTTACATAGTTGCATAAGTTGAATCTCTAAAGCTCTGAGATTTTTAAATTCGGAAGTTACCTGATTTCGGGTCTCTTTTTGTTTATTCAAAGAATAACTAAGTGTTTCGCCCCGAACCCCACATTTAAAAGTATCCCAAACTATTTCTAATGATGTAGAGTCTTTATTGTGGTGAAAAAATTCTGGAATCCAAGCATTCATACGCTCAACATAACCAGGGTCATACAATCATTTGCGGTCAAAAGACCATGCACGGGTAGTATTAGCCATATTTAAAACAAGCTTAAGTATTAGAGGGTTATGGTCTGAAATGACTTTTGGAAGAACCTCAAATTCCATTTGTACTAAATCATCATATAATCCCTTATAAACAAAAAAGTAATCTAATCTGAAAAATCTTTGATGCGGTGCAGAAAAAAAGGTATGCCCAAATATGTTTCCTCGCTTCTCATGCCCTACATCAGCTAATCTATACTCTTCGATGATCCCTTTAAGTGCTGTAAACACCTTCTTCTTCCTCCCCTTATATGGAACCCTACTATAAATATCAAAAGTTTCTTCGAGGTGCAAATTAAAGTCTCCACAAAAAATAATATTGGGTGACCATTGTGCCAGCTCTATACTTAAAAAATCCAATGCACCCGAATCATCTAGTATAGATCCATACAAGGAGCATATAGTAACTACCAAACCTCCAATTTTAAGTTCTGCAATTACCCACCGTCCAGTTGGATCCTCTTTAACTCTTTTAACTTCACCCAATCCACGTCTCTTAAGTATTGCAACCCCACGTGTAGTGGAACCATGACGCGTGCATCCTACCACTTCCAGCCCAAGATCTTTTAGGGTCCCTCTATTGGACCAAGCAATGTGAGTCTCTTGAATGCAAACTACATCCACCCGCATAGTTGATAACATCTGGGCCAGTATACCTCTTTTCCTTTTATCATTCAAACCACATACATTAATGGAATATATTGATAATTTAGCCATTATAAAATATTTTTGAATAAACTAAGCTAAACATAAACATATGAGCAACATCTGCCATAATTCGATATCTGCCAAAAATAAGCCTTATACAAAAGTCAACTAAACATTCCAGCTGTATAGCCTTGCACCCCAAAAAAAAAAATCTTCCCACCCTCCCACCCCATTGTTCCCCCCCACCCCTCCCTTCCCACACCACCCCCCCACCAGAAGCGTAAGGGCTAATGCCCTCATTGATGGTATGTGAGTATCAGCTGTGAGTTGCCCTCGGATCTGACCCTCCTGATAAAAGTAGCCTAAGGAAGCCTAAAGAAATACAATCCAAAAAAAAAAAAAAAAAAGCACCAAAACCCAATACTGCTAGGAAGATCTGTCTGTTTGGAGTAGCTGAATCACAACCGATTAAACATAGCTTTGTTCCTACAGCATTTTACTACATAGTCTCTAGATATTGTTGAGCCTTTATCTCTGATACAAAAAATATAGTTCTTCCTTTATGCACAACTTTAAGTTTAGCAGGATTGAGTAAGAAAGTTTGACCCCCCTTAGCTTGCATTGGTGCCATCAGTTGTTTTAGTCTCCAGCGTTGTTGGACAGTTGCAGCACAGAAATCTGGTCTCACAAAAAATTCATGCCCCAAGCCTTTTCTGGGTTTCGAAGGTCTTGCTAAGTCATACAGAATCTCACGGAGAAGATAATTCTGCACACAAATGAGAATAGCTCTTGGATATTTGTTCCTGCCTTCCTGGTCAGTCTTTTGGTTAAATGGAAATCGATGAGCTCTTATAATCTCCTTATCCCAATCCCAACCAGTGAGATCCTGAAAGGCATCAGCAAACAAGTCTATTACAAAGCGTCGAGTGTCTTTCCCTTCAGATTTTTCTCCAATTCCCAGGACACGTAAATTGTTACGTCGGGCGCGATTCTCTAAATCAATTAGCTTCCAGTCCACGTCTTGCCTGGTGCTATCCAGATCTTTGATTGAATTCTTATGTAGCGTTAACTCATCTTCTACTGCTGAAATACGCGTTTCCGTCTCTTGCACTCTCACGTTAGTATCCGTGCTAGACTTAGCCAGGCGTCGTACTACATTTTGAAATTTTCGAACTGCTCCCTGAGTCCGAAGACCTTCCGCCTTGGTTTCTTCTCTATGAGTTAGTATCATACGATACATGGAGGCCTGTAGCTTGTATATAGATTTTAAGGTAATCTCCTCAGACTCTTCTAGTAACTCAGGAGTTTCAGAGTTTTCATCAACCGCTTCATTATTATTAGCACTGGCCCCGTCCCATTGAGGTTGGTCCATAACTAATATTTTCTCCTTAGATTTTCCCTCTATGACCTTGCGAACTGTGTTTGAGACTCCTTCATTGGTTAGGAAGTCAGGGCCTAGCATATCTTCCTCTGTAATTTGATTACACTCCTCCGCCCAATCTTTGACCTAAGAGTGTTCTTCTTCGCTGAGGAGTTCCTCCTCCATATCACCTTCTGAAGCAACAGATAGATCAGACATAGAAAAGAATTGGCCCCCAGATTCTACCGATTCTGCATCATATTGTTGTAGGGGGTCATTTGATCTGGGTGAGACTCTAACTCCCTCTACTACAAGGCAAAGCTCTGATACTGCATCATCAATGCTACCTTCCCCCCTTACACCATCTTCATTGACGTTGAAGTTAGCTCCAGCTAAGCCAGTATCATTTTTGGATGGTTGGTTCACATTGGATTTATCAAGGTTAGAGCATTCAGTAGCCCTTGCAGGGGTCGCTTCAGTTGTAGAGCTTTTATTAAAGGTAGTCGTAGGTTTTTTCTTGAATAGCTCAGGTATTGTGGGCTCTTTTACAACCCCATTAGACTGTGAATTACGACGTCCCAGATATGCTACTGTGGTGCTTGTTGGAGCATTTGCAGTACTCGAAGCATTTACAGAATTGGCTAAGTTAGAGGCATTCTTTTTAGTAACTCTGCCTTTGGGAGCCATGTTGAATATTTCTATACAAGAGAAATCTTCTTTTCCCAGTGCAATCTAAAAAGTACAAACTTTTGCTGGGCTTTGCTAACTGCACAAAAAGTATTTTACTACGTGCAACCAGTTCGACAGTATAGCACAGAATAGCAAATTCAAAAAAAAGTGTGTACCTCACTGTAGAAGAATGGGTATATAGCGAGAGGAAGAAAGTTGCAACACTTGCGGACCGCTAGAGTTGCAAGTACTGTCGTTATACACCTTAATCGTGTTCACGCGGCAGCCAAAACCATTATCCAAATCCTTCGAATCCTTCGTGAATTGGTACTGGCAACTAAGTATCCACAATGTCCGCAATGTAGCAGCAGGCGTCCCGAGTTGCTACAAACACTCTCACAGCAGTTCCGCAGCGATTTCCGCGACTCAGTCAGCCCGGTCCACAGCTGATTTCATCCTACGGGCGCCGCGGTTGAGAAACGCCGCGGGCGCTTGAAAAGCACTCAGGCCCTCCCACCAGCCGGCAGGGAAGGCGGTTAGCACAGTCCGGTAGCCGGGACCAGCGGCTTCAGCAGTGTACACGAGGGTCGGCCGACCCTTCTCGTTTCTTCTTACTCCTCGGTGCCACAAAAAAAACAACAAAGCCGTTTTTGATGGATTAAAAATTGCTTCTCAGTATTTAAATGTTTGACGAAACCCAATTTTAAAATTCAAAATTTGTCGACTCCCTGAGAAATCACCAAGGGTAGTATGTCAAATATTAACACTGTTAATTGAAATTAAATGCTGACGTATTACGTTCAAATGGCAGTAAGTTACATGGTATTGTCATCAGAACAGCAGAATTCCTCTTTTGTTACCCACATGGAATCCTCCAATGAGAAGAGTAAAAGAGACTTTTTTTCAGTTCAGAAGAAATTTATTGAATAGTAATAGGTGTCGATACAGTATACATAGGCGATATAGAACAGAAAATAAATAAATAAATAAAAAAAAAAATAAAAGACAATCCAAATAAAAACAAAAGGTAGACTGGCTATAAAGAAATAGTTGAGGGTATACAATAAAAGAATGAAAAGGTACAATAATAAATGCTGTTAAAAGGTAAAGCATAATGGAACAACAAGGTCAATCAGGGAGGTTTTGGGACTTCTTGCTGAATGGGTGATAAATGAAATAATTTCTTAGCACAAGCATCAACATGTAATGTTATAGGAAGCCACAAAGTGGTGCGTTTCGTTGCCATATGAGGAGGAAAAACAAAGGATGTATCCAGCCTATGGTTATGACAAACATTATACCACCATGCTTTGAAGGAGATATTTGTAAAATTCTTCCAATTAACAGTAATTTGTTGGAATGCAACCGCTATCAACAAATCGATAATTCGCACATCAAAAGAAAAGTGATCCCAAGAAGGAGAAAGACTTCCTAAGAAAATTTGGATAAAAGAAAGAGGAATTTGAGTGTGAAAGATAACATTGATTTGTGACCAAAATTGATTCCAAAAGTTATGAATGACATTGCAAGAAAAGAGCATATGGAATAGAGTGGCATTGGGTGAAGAACAGGACCAGCAGAGGTCAGGGACAGAAGGGAATTTCTTACTGAGCAACTGTGTTGTAAAAAGGAGTCTATTGTAAATGAAAAATAATGTCTGTGTTAAAGTGGCAGATCTAGAAGACTTACGAATCTTGGTCCATAACTTGTCCCACAAAGGAATGGGCCAAGAGGTAGCAAAGTCGCATTCCCATTGTTCTTCAACCTTAGACTTTGGGCGAGGAGATGGCATGGCACGAAGGAATGAGTAAATGAGAGAGGCCTTGGAGGTGTTAGTTAATAAGGTGTGTAGTTGTGAGACGGGGTTGGGGGGTTGGAGAACAATTCTGAAGGTGCTGGATCTGGGAGTAAGTAGACATAACTGATTCTTTAAGTGTGAGATATTTACGAGCAAAGGAAACGG
Organism: Lissotriton helveticus; assembly: GCF_964261635.1. Lineage (NCBI taxonomy): Eukaryota > Metazoa > Chordata > Amphibia > Caudata > Salamandridae > Lissotriton > Lissotriton helveticus. Next base: position 566,323,164 of record NC_136057.1, on the reverse strand, counting down.
GAAGATTAAAGAATTGGCGAAGTGTTGAAAAAGGTAAAAAAGTGGAGTGAGAGAATAGTTGAGAAATCCAAATTAAACCCTTCTGCCTCCAAGATTTCCAGTAAAAAGGTTTATTATTAATAAGGAGACTTATATTATGCCAAATGGTAGTGGATAAGAAATCAGCAATGGAAGAGGGAGGAGCTGGAGAGGAGGCTAAAAGTAGCTTGACCGTGAATTTGTGTATGGGGGTGGATGGTAACTGTGGTACGAGAAAAAGACAGGAATTCAGCAAAAGTAAATGGGGAAAGGGAAAGACGCTCTATCTTGACCCATAAAGGGCAAGGCTCATCAGGATCTCGTAGCCAAAAGGCAGCCTGGCACAAAAGGAAGGCCTTGTGATAAGTGGGAAAGTGAGGAAAATTGACACCACCCTCTGAATTAGGACGTGTTAATCTAAGGAAAGACATATGGGATTTTTTGCCTGACCAAAGGAAAGAAGAAAGAATGGTGTTAATCTTCTTTAAAAACTTCATGGGAATGGAAACTGGAATATTAGAAATAGTGTATAGGACAACAGGGATAACATTATTTTAATGGTATCAAGACGTCCCCACCATGAAAGATAGAGTGGGTGCCATCTGGCAGTGAGATCGGAGAGTTTCTGGATGCACTTGTTGAGACAAAGTGAGACCGTATCTGCAACTGAGGGAGTGACATGTAAGCCTAGGTATTTAATGTGGGAAGAGCTCCAAGTGAAATTTGAGGCAGCGAAGTCAGGTTTGAAGATATATTTTGTAAGAGGTAAAATCTCACACTTAACATTGTTCAACTTATATCCAGAGAACTGCGAAAACTCATGTACTTCAGCAAGGAAAGCGGGGATAGAACTAGTTGGGTTGGAAATAAAAAGTAAAATGTCATCTGATTAAGCAGCTAATTTGATGTGAGAATGTGGTGTCTGATAGCCCTGTATATCAGGATTTTGTCTAAGTTTGGAAAGAAAGGGCTCCAAGGCTAAATTAAAGAGAAATGGGGACAAAGGACAACCTTGCCGTACACCTCTGCCTAAATCAAAGAAAGAGGAAACCAGACCATTTGCACAGACCGCTGCTCTTGGATTGGAATAAAGAAAGGAAATTAAGGATATAAACTTAGGGCCAAAACCAAACCATGTAAGGTCCGAAAAAAGATAGGTCCATTCCACCCTATCAAACGCTTTCTCTGCGTCTAAGGCAATAGCCGCTAGAGAATTCTGAAAGCGTGAAGATTTAGTTAAAACATTAAAAAGAAGCCTAGTGTTATCAGTAATATAGCGTCCCTTAACAAATCCAGATTGCTCAGGGCCGAGTAAATCAGGTAAAAAGGGGTCTAATCGAGTTACAAGTGATTTAGCATAAATCTTGTAATCAATATTCACTAGGGATATTGGTCTATAATTATTACAATATCGAGTATCTTTCCCTTCCTTGGGGATAATACAGATATGAGCATCAGAAAAGGTACCTGAAGAGCCTCCGTGGGTGACAAATGAATCTATGAGGGAATGTAATTTAGGCATTAGCAATTTGGAAAAATGAAGATAAAATACAACAGTGAACCCATCAGGCCCAGGAGCTTTGTCTTTTTTGAGAGACTGGAGAGCGGAAATCAATTCTTGTTGGGAAATATCCAATTCTAAAGAGGCTAAGTCAACAGGGAAATGGTCTGGTTGGTGAATAGAAGAGAAAAAAGTGGAGAGAGAGTGGGGAGTGGGATGGGTCTCAGAGGAATAGAGGGTAGAGTAGAAACGAGAAAATTCATCTAGAATGTCATTATCTTTGTGTTTAAGAACAGCATTGTCATCAAATACAGATTCAATGTTCATCTTATTATGTTTGATTTTCAAATATTTTGCCAAAATTTTCCCTGCTTTATTTTTCCCACCATAAAATTTCGAACTAGATTTCAATAAATAGAGAGAAGCATCTTCCATAGATTTTTTGTTAAATTTCAACTTAGCATCAATAAGTGCTATCAAGCTTTCCTTCGAGTGAGAGGTGTAATAGGAGTGCTCCAAATCCTTAATTCGTTTAAGAAGATCGCTAGTATACTTACGAGCGGTCCGCCGTTTCTTAGCCACAAAATTGATAATGAAATCCCCAGCAGTGGCCTTGAATGCATCCCAGATAGTGTGGGTAGGAATAGAAGGGGTATCATTAATGGTAAAATATTCATTGAAAAAAATCAATGAAGGAATCGGTAAATTTAGGGTCCAAAAGTAAAGAATTGTTAAATCGCCATCTCTTGGGCCCAGTGACTTTGGGTAGAATATCAATATTAATAAAAACTGGGGCGTGATCAGATAATAGGATAGGGACAATTTCTGCAATTTCTTTCCAACCTTTCTTAAGCTTAACAGATTCTGCTTCAGACAAATGAGTTTCTTGTAGAAAAGCGCAATCCACATTCAACTTGGCAAGATGAGAAAGAATCCTTTGTCTTTTGATGGGAGAATGAAGAACTTTAAAGTTCCATGAAACAATACGCACCGACATCAAAAACAGAAAGAGAAAGGGTAGCAAATACGAGAAGAAAAAGCCTCAGGACAGAAAGAAACAGGAAGAAATGAGGAGAGGACAAATAGAAATAGGAAATTGGGTAAGAGATACGAGAGAGATTGAGAGAGATGATGGGAAACAAAAATGTAATCAATACGTGATTGGGAATGGTGAGAAGGGGAATAAAAGGTAAACTCTTTGGCTGTCGGATTACAAATACGCCAAGCATCAATAAGCTTATTCTGCGAAACTGCTTGGGTAAAGAGTTTATGGGACTTGTTCGGGATGAAGGAGGCTTTGGAGTGACGGTCCAAAAAAGGATCAAGAGGCTGATTACAATCTCCTGCCATAATGAAGTTAGGGTAGCAAATACGAGAAGAAAAAGCCTCACGACAGAAAGAAACAGGAAGAAATGAGGAGAGGACAAATAGAAATAGGAAATTGGGTACAAGATACGTACTAACATACATCACGTAACAAGACAAAATATATAAGTTAAGATAAAATAAAAGTCTAGATTTGGTTAAGAGAAAAAAGAAGAAGTAATGAGCCATGTCTACAATACGATATAAATCAATGAAAAAAGGAGAATACTGAGAATAAGATGAACGGAGAAGAAAGAATGATAACCAGCAGGGAAATACTGAAAAACGGAGATGATTATAATAAGGAGAACAGAAAAAAAGAAGAAGAAAAAAAGAAAATAGTAAGATGAAAATATGTAAAAGTTGACAAGCAAGATAGATGAAAAAAAAACACTTAGAGAGTGAAGAAGTAAATGGAGAGAAGGAATAGAAAGAGGGGAACGAACAGGAGTAAGGTGACACCCGTAAACAAAAGTTGAGTAAGAGGAAGAACATGAAGAGGGAATGAAGGAAAAAGGCAAACATGTTAGGTAAATAAGAAGAGCGTACTTACAAGGGACGGAGGTGAAAAAGGGTTGTCAGGAGGGGGAACGGACGAGAAAGTGAGGGGGGTAGAGCCAACTGGAGAAGGCAGGACGTCCAGTGTCAGTGGGCCGCCAAGCCGGAGGAGCATCGCGGGGTATAAAGCGAATTCTGCGGAGACATGAGGTAAGTATGAGGAAATGAAGCAAAGGAAAATAACAAGTAACAAGGAGGCTGTAAGAAGAAATAAAGAATTACAAGGGAAGGATAACAAGGGGAATTGCAAAAACACAAAACTAGCATGAACATTAAAAAAAATACAGAAAAACATTAAGTGAAACTGAGAAATATGAAGAACATAGAAGAGCAGGTGAACCAGAGAGAAGCAACAGCTACTCAAAAAAGTCATGGAGGAAAAGAGGAGGATGAGCCAGAAGTATCCATGTCAGCCGACTGGCAGGAGTTCAAGAAGCTCCGAAGTCGCACAGGATCCTCATAGGTCGTTGTCTTGTTGTTGTGGGTGACCCTGAAGAGACAAGGGTGGAAAAGACAATATCTGGCGCCAATGGAACGAAGCTCTGGCCGCATATCCAAGAAAGCCTTGCGACGACTAGCCGTAGATTTAGCATAGCCCTGCGCGAAAAATAAGGTGGATCCCGACCATGTAAGACGGGGAGAAGCTCTGGCCGCTGAAAGTACTTTGAGAAGATCTGTATATTCCAGGAAATACATGATGATGCCTCTCGGTCTTGAGGAAGTGGAATTAGATGAGGGAGCACAACCAAGTCTGTGGGCCCGCTGTATGTTGAGCAAAGTTCCCTCCGGTAGATGCAGGAGTGTAGGGAGAAAGGATTTGAAGAAAGCGATAGGGTCACTCCCCTCACAACCCTCCACCAGGCTGTAAATTCGTAGGTTATTACGCCTATTCCTGTTTTAAAGCTCCTTGACCTGCTTCTGAAGGGAGGAAATCTGCGAATGCATATGAGTGATCTTGGAGGATGATTGTTGGAGGGAAGAAACACTGCTCTCAACCAACGTGACTCTAGCATCCATCTGTGACCAGTTATCAGTTAGAATTTGCAACTTAGCATTGGTTTCTTCCATGAAAGGACGAAGGGCACGTATCTCCTTCAGTAACAGTTCCATAGATACGGCCGAAGAAGAATTGGATGGTGAAGGGGGGTCTTTTTTAGTCTTTTGGTAGTGGCTTTCCCCGAGGGCTGCATAGGGTGCTCCACACTGGACTGGGACATGTGAGTGGTAGAAGTCTGAGAGGCTTCTAACTGAGCCAACTCAGAGAACACTTTTGAGTTTTTGATAAAGGTGCGCCGTGAAGTCTTGTTAACACGTTCCGTTGTGCTTCTATCCATCAAATAAAAATCACCACCGTGGAGAGTAGCTGGTTCTGGGACCTCTATATTTGTAAGAACAGCAGCAAGCCAGACAGTCGTAGATAAGGTTGTCAAATAGCTAGAAAAGTCAACATGAGCTGCAGGAGCACGTAGAAAAACAAAAGCCACCAAAAAGCAGTGAAAGAACCGTGAAAAACACACAAAGGGGGCAGGGTAGAAACACCACACACCACTACACTTACTTCTACAGAAACGTACACATACTTACTCTCTTAAACAATCACTTATAGAAACACATACTTATTTATACAGGAACTCTTCCAAACTCTCACTCTCACATATACTCACTTATATGCATCAATACTCACATATACTAGTTTAAAACATATGCAGTTACTCATAAAGACACGATTGAGACAGTCATTCACTCACTAACACACCCATACACACACTCATCCACCCATACAGTCCTGCACATATGCTGTCTTCAAAACACATACAGTGAGTCACTCATTCATGCATCTATTCGCTAAGTATTATCCCCCACCGAACCATACAGACACTCATACTGATACTCAAAAAACAAACTAATAACCCATATACGCACTCATGTAGCTGCCCACCAACCCATGCAGCCACTTATACACAAAGTGAGACACTGATATAGATATTTTAATATTTAAACATTACTTGTTAATACATGTTTCACTAAGATACACTTAATAAGTCAGTTATGCAATCAATTTTACAAACAAAACATCCATTTAGACACTTATTTACCCATTTATTCTTCATTTGACCTTTAGATATACATATATAAAAATATTTATTTTTCAGAAAGACACACATTCACTGGATGATGTCATCAGTGATGTCATTTGAGATGTCATCAGTGATGTCATGAGTGATGTCACTGACCATGTCATGAGTGATTTAATATATGACGTCATCAGCAGTGCATTGCAGGCACGTGAGTTATAATTAGCTGAACTAACTATAACGGGGGAATTTGAATGGTTTTGTATGAGTAAAATGTCCAGCTAACTATAACATGTGTGAAACCTATGGTTTTTTCAGTGAATTTCTAAGTTTTTTTTAAATGCTACTTCCTAACTATAACGTGGCTGAAACCTATGGTTTTTCAGTGAAAATATATATATATATATATATATATATATATTACCTACTGGCGGTCGCCAGTAGGTAGTTATAGTTAGGACCTAGTTTCCATAGGAAATCCGCAACACTCTATTGGGAATAACTTTGGCGCCGGTGGACGAATTTTCACGAATTTCTCAAATTAGGTGGCCAGTTCTGCTCCGCTCCTTCCCTGAAAGTTTGGGGGGGATTCCCTAAGCGTGTTTTCCCCATGTTAATTTCCATAGGGCGGTTGGACTCACTTTTAGCCCGAACGGCTGAATGGATTTCCACCAAACTTGTCAAAATTGTAGGGACTGGTAGCCCGATGTGCCTTTGCTATGTCTCAAGATATGTGCTCCAGAGGGTTTTGAGTAATTTAGGTTCAAAAAAAAATATATACCTATAAGCGTGCCCCGGTAGGCGTACCGGGGCGCGCACCAGCGCGCTACGCGAGTTAACGCACGGAAAGCTGATTGGCTCTAGGTTGTCTGTCAACATTCCAAACAGTCCAGAGCGGCCGCCATCTTGTGTCTCGGTAGGATCGAGACACAAGACGTGGCAAAAACAAAGGGGGAAATGACCATAAGGGGGCAGGGTAGACCCCCCCTGACCCCCTAGGTTTGATGTGGGGGCCATAAAAGGGCCCCGCGGGGCAAAAAAAAAATTTTTTGATTTTCGCGGGGGAGCGCCTGGTATGCGCACCGGGGAGCGTACCAGGGAGCGTACCAAGGGGAAAACCCAGTGAAACAGTAAAATAATAATTTAAAGTGCTTAGAGGTAGGGTAGCTTTGCATAGAGTTGTTGTGTTGTGTGGGTGATTTAAGTACCAGCATGTAGGTACCAATACAGAGTCTTAAATTCAATGTACACTGTCTCCTCTGTAGATATCTTGCATGTTGTTACAGAAGTTATTGTGGTATATGGAATCCATATTATAGTGTGTCAGGAAAGCAGAAACAGATCCTTTAAGCACTCCTTGAGAAAGCCTATGGGATCATGGGTAGTCTACCCTGCTCCCTTATGATATTTTCAAGTATTACATTTTACTCTCTTCTGAATCTACACAAAATTGGTGGTGATATGGTGCATTAGAGACAGACAGTGAGAGAAAGAAGGCTGTAGATCAAAAAGAGATGTCAAATACACATTTGAGATAATATAGTAGGAGAAAGGATGTAACTATGAGCAAACTTATTATGTAACACAAAAAAGTTGTATAGTATGCACAGTATACTGTAAGTCTCACTTTATATTATAATCATTTTGGTACTACTTCATGAATTATATATAAACATGAATAATGTCTCAAACCATTTTTAATTAATAAATATTAATTTATTATTCTGAATTTTCATAATTTAATAACACTTGCAACATTTCATTATCCGAAATCTCCTCAAAATTTGTACTGCATGATTCCATATTATCTACACAGTCTATGAATTCTTGGTCAAGAGAGTCATCTAGGAAGTCAAATAAATCTTCTTGAAGAATTTCTTCATCAGTTATTTCGAAATGAATCTGCTCATCAGTTATTTCGAAAGAAATATTGTTGGTCTGTGGTGTATCTTCCATTTTCTTGCTGTAAATTGCATAAAAATAACTATATCAGTAGAGTTAGGGCACTGTTGGGTTTGAGTTCAGAGAGGTACTTCTGAGTTTTTAACAGTGAAGTTATCTTTGGGCAGTGTATGGTATGAGGTAGGAAGTAGAAATATAAAAAAGTGTATGTGAAGAAGCCTAAGTAAATTCATAATTATACCAGAGAAGCCTAACTCAATCCATAACTATAACAGAGAAGCCTATCTCAATCTATAACTATAACACAGGGACAGTAAATAACTATTAGAAAACGTTTTTACAAATTAACTTAAAGTGCCCCTTACAAATTAACAACTTACCTTATTAAAAGGTGATGAAGATAAATGGAGAAAATTCTTTCAAGATGTACCTCAGGTAGTTGTAGTCAAAATGGCGGTGTTTCCCTCTCATTTTTCATATATATTCATGTACATAACCAATCAAATGTCAGGAAAAAAAGTAGAAAATGAAAGTAACATTTTACTTGGTTGTAAACACTTCATGTGGGTTTTTGTCATGTAATTTACCTCAGGATATTTAGACAGGGCTACAGCCCAAACGGCTCAATGGAATTCCACCAAATTTGGGAAAGTGGTAGAGACTGCTATGTAGTAGGGCCTATTCTATATTTGGTGAAAGTCTCTCCGGTGTTTTTTATGTAAATTAACTTTAAAAAATTTTTGGGAGCGCTTACCGGTGCGCGCCCCGGTACGCGTACCGGAAGCGCAACGGGAGTCCTCCATCTTGTGTTTCGGTAGATTTGAGACACAAGATGGAGGACAAACAACGTTGGGAATGGGTAAAAGGGGACACGGTAGACACCCCCTAAACCCCTAGGTTTTCTGAGGGGGGCTTAGGAGGCCCATATAGGCCAAATAATAATAAAAAAAAAAATTTGCGAGGGGAGCGCCCGGTACGCGTACCGGGGAGCGTACCGGGGAGCGTACTTTGGTGAAAATTAGTGAAAAAAAGTTAGAGTAAAATAATCATTTTGAGTGATCAGATGTAGGGTAGCCCTGAAAAGAGCTTCTGGGTTCTGTGGCTGATTTAGGTACCTACAAGTAGGTACCAATGCACAGTCTTAAATTCAGAAGGAATATTCTATTCCCCTCATCTGAGAAGTGCACACCATCTCCTCTGTAGATATCTTGCATGTTGTAACGCAAGTTATTGTTGTATATTGAACCCATTCCATAGTCTCTCATGTAAGCAGAAACAGATTTATTCACATGTTTCCGTGCTTTCTCAAATTGTGGACAAAAATGGGTTGGACCACTTCCATTTCTGTCTTTGGCATATATTGGAATATACCAAGGTAGTTTGTGGAAAAAGTGTCATTAATTGCCCAAAGGTGTCCTTTAAAAGCATCTCTAGACCTACCCCAGTCAAAGTGCCGAGGTCATTTCCACCACAGTGCAAAATTATGAGGTCAGGGTGTGGCAGATGGTAAAAGGTTTTCACCAATGGTATCAATTGATGACATCTCAATCCTCTTTGGCCAATCCACTTGATGTGCACATTTGGTAAATCAAGGTTGTGAAAATTTCTGATAGCTGCATACCTTTGAGCCCAGTGAATGTAGCCATGTCCAATAATCCAGACAGAGTCCATGGTGAGAGGAGGTTCTGGTGCAGTCAGATGAAGTGTAGGAATGAAATGGCAGTTGGAACAGTAGGAGTTTGCAAAAAAAAACTGTGGAGTTTCAGTGCTCTTGAATCACAAGCAATGATTGGTGGATTCAGATAGTTGAAAACTGAAAGTTAGGGTGCATGTTTCTGTTCTGTGAAAGAAGTAATTTGAATGGTTAAAAAAAAGTCATTAAAAGAAAGATTGCACCTGATAAGCTGGCGTATTGAGAGGTCAAACATCCTTGCTGAGTTCATTTTCAATATTGTAGAATAAACTTTTAACCCTGAGAAGTCAGTGAGGAGGGAGTTGCTATGGTAACAGGCAGAAAGGGCTGAGGGGGGGAAGGGTGTTGGTTTGAAAATAGAGAGAGAAGAGTTTTAATTGGTTAACATGAGGGATATGTGTGTAGAATTAGAGGTTTTCTGTGCCATTCATGGTTGCAGTGCCTGGAGTACATACCTTTTGCTCTGCTAAAGAAATATTGGTGTGTGTATCTGACACTGTTCTCAATCTCCCAAAGCATTTGTAAAGGTGAGTTATGATTCATTCAATATAGATAGAGAGTTCAGATTAGGAAGCACATTGAGCTTCTTTGCTGTTGGTTTGTGTGATGCTTTTTGAAAATGCATGGTATCAATATTTGCAAGATAGAGGATTTGTATTTTGTGAAATAGTGAGGTTTTAGTAGTGAAATTGAATGCTTGTACATAGGACCTGTGCTCTGTTTCTAAAATGTTATTGAAAAAACGATTTTGGGGCAAATCAATGGCTTTTACATTTTTGAGAAGGAATAAATAGTGTGTGCATGATTACATAAAAATATTTGAACCTTTCACAATCATGTCACCTGTGTTACCTCAGATTAGGAAGCAGACTGAGCTTCTTTGCTGTTGGTTTGTGTCATTTTTTGGGTAATGCTTGGTAGGAATGTTTGCAATAGAGAGTAAATGTATTTTGTAAAATAGTGAGTTTTCAGTACTGAAATGGAATGCTTGTACATAGGACCTGCTCTCTGTTTCTAAAATGTTATTCAAAAAACAATTTTGGGGCAAATCAATGGCTTTTACATTTTTTAGAAGGAATAAATAGTGTGTGCATGATTACATAAAAATATTTGAACCTTTCACAATCATGTCACCTGTGTTACCTCAGATTAGGAAGCAGACTGAGCTTCTTTGCTGTTGGTTTGTGTCATTTTTTTGGTAATGCTTGGTAGGTATGTTTGCAATAGAGAGGAAATGTATTTTGTAAAATAGTGAGTTTTCAGTACTGAAATGGAATGCTTGTACATAGGACCTGCGCTCTGTTTCTAAAATGTTATTCAAAAAACGATTTTGGGGCAAATCAATGGCTTTTACATTTTTGAGAAGGAATAAATAGTGTGTGCATGATTACATAAAAATATTTGAACCTTTCACAATCATGTCATCTGTGTTTCCTCAGATTAGGAAGCAGACTGAACTTCTTTGCTGTTGGTTTGTGTCATTTGTTTGGTAATGCTTGGTAGGAATGTTTGCAATAGAGAGGAAATGTATTTTGTAAAATAGTGAGTTTTCAGTACTGAAATGGAATGCTTTTACATAGGACCTGCGCTCTGTTTCTAACATTTTATTTAAAAAAACGATTTTGGGGCAAATCAATGGCTTTTACATTTTTGAGAAGGAATAAATAGTGTGTGCATGATTACATAAAAATATTTGAACCTTTCACAATCATGTCACCTGTGTTACCTCAGATTAGGAAGCAGACTGAGCTTCTTTGCTGTTGGTTTGTGTCATTTTTGTGGTAATGTTTGGTAGGAATGTTTGCAAGAGAGAGGAAATGTATTTTGTAAAATAGTGAAGTTTCAGTAGTGAAATTGAATGCTTGTACATAGGAGCTGCGCTCTGTTTCTAAAATGTTATTCAAAAAAACGATTTGGGGCAAATCAATGGCATTTACATTTTTGAGAAGGAATAAATAGTGTGTTCATGATTACATAAAAATATTTAAATTTTTCACAATCATGTCACCTGTGTTACCTCAGATTAGGAAGCAGACTGAGCTTCTTTGCTGTTGGTTTGTGTAATTTTTTTGGTAATGCGTGGTAGGAATGTTTGCAATAGAGAGGAAATGTATTTTGTAAAATAGTGAGTTTTCAGTACTGAAATGGAATGCTTGTACATAGGACCTGCGCTCTGTTTCTAAAATGTTATTCAAAAAACGATTTTGGGGCAAATCAATGGCTTTTACATTTTTGAGAAGGAATAAATAGTGTGTGCATGATTACATAAAAATATTTGAACCTTGTGAGTTTTCAGTACTGAAATGGAATGCTTGTACATAGGACCTGCGCTCTGTTTCTAAAATGTTATTCAAAAAACGATTTTGGGGCAAATCAATGGCTTTTACATTTTTGAGAAGGATTAAATAGTGTGTGCATGATTAAATAAAAATATTTGAACCTTTCACAATCATGTCACCTGTGTTACCTCAGATTAGGAAGCAGACTGAGCTTCTTTGCTGTTGGTTTGTGTCATTTTTTTGGTAATGCTTGGTGGGAATGTTTGCAATAGAGAGGAATGTATTTTGTAAAATAGTGAGTTTTCAGTACTGAAATGGAATGCTTGTACATAGGACCTACGCTCTGTTTCTAAAATGTTATTCAAAAAACGATTTTGGGGCAAATCAATGGCTTTTACATTTTTGAGAAGGAATAAATAGTGTGTGCATGATTACATAAAAATATTTGAACCTCTCACAATCATGTCACCTGTGTTTCCTCAGATTAGGAAGCAGACTGAGCTTCTTTGCTGTTGGTTTGTGTCATTTTTTTTGGTAATGCTTGTTAGGAATGTTTGCAATAGAGAGGAAATGTATTTTGTAAAATAGTGAGTTTTCAGTACTGAAATGGAATGCTTGTACATAGGACTTGCGCTCTGTTTCTAAAATGTTATTCAAAAAACGATTTTGGGGCAAATCAATGGCATTTACATTTTTGAGAAGGAATAAATAGTGTGTGCATGATTACATGAAAATATTTAAATTTTTCACAATCATGTCACCTGTGTTACCTCAGATTAGGAAGCAGACTGAGCTTCTTTGCTGTTGGTTTGTGTCATTTTTTTTGGTAATGCTTGGTAGGAATGTTTGCAATAGAGAGGAAATGTATTTTGTAAAATAGTGAGTTTTCAGTACTGAAATGGAATGCTTGTACATAGGACCTGCGCTCTGTTTCTAAAATGTTATTCAAAAAACGATTTTGAGGCAAATCAATGGCTTTTACATTTTTGAGAAGGAATAAATAGTGTGTGCATGATTCCATAAACATATTTGAACCTTTCACAATCATGTCACCTGTGTTTCCTCAGATTAGGAAGCAGACTGAGCTTCTTTGCTGTTGGTTTGTGTCATTTTTTTGGTAATGCTTGGTAGGAATGTTTGCAATAGAGAGGAAATGTATTTTGTAAAATAGTGAGTTTTCAGTACTGAAATGGAATGCTTGTACATAGGACCTGCGCTCTGTTTCTAAAATTTTATTTAAAAAAACGATTTTGGGGCAAATCAATGGCTTTTACATTTTTGAGAAGGAATAAATAGTGTGTGCATGATTACATAAAAATATTTGAGCCTTTCACAATCATGTCACCTGTGTTACCTCAGATTAGGAAGCAGACTGAGCTTCTTTGCTGTTGGTTTGTGTCATTTTTTTGGTAATGTTTGGTAGGAATGTTTGCAAGAGAGAGGAAATGTATTTTGTAAAATAGTGAAGTTTCAGAAGTGAAATTGAATGCTTGTACATAGGAGCTGCGCTCTGTTTCTAAAATGTTATTCAAAAAAACGATTTTGGGGCAAATCAATGGCATTTACATTTTTGAGAAGGAATAAATAGTGTGTGCATGATTACATAAAAATATTTAAATTTTTCACAATCATGTCACCTGTGTTACCTCAGATTAGGAAGCAGACTGAGCTTCTTTGCTGTTGGTTTGTGTCATTTTTTTTGGTAATGTTTGGTAGGAATGTTTGCAAGAAAGAGGAAATGTATTTTGTAAAATAGTGAAGTTTCAGTAGTGAAATTGAATGCTTGTACATAGGACCTGCGCTCTGTTTCTAAAATGTTATTCAAAAAACGATTTTGGGGCAAATCAATGGCTTTTACATTTTTGAGAAGGAATAAATAGTGTGTGCATGATTACATAAAAATATTTGAACCTTGTGAGTTTTCAGTACTGAAATGGAATGCTTGTACATAGGACCTGCGCTCTGTTTCTAAAATGTTATTCAAAAAACGATTTTGGGGCAAATCAATGGCTTTTACATTTTTGAGAAGGAATAAATAGTGTGTGCATGATTAAATAAAAATATTTGAACCTTTCCCAATCATGTCACCTGTGTTACCTCAGATTAGGAAGCAGACTGAGCTTCTTTGCTGTTGGTTTGTGTCATTTTGTTGGTAATGCTTGGTAGGAATGTTTGCAATAGAGAGGAAATTTATTTTGTAAAATAGTGAGTTTTCAGTACTGAAATGGAATGCTTGTACATAGGAACTGCGCTCTGTTTCTAAAATGTTATTCAAAAAACGATTTCGGGGCAAATCAATGGCTTTTACATTTTTGAGAAGGAATAAATAGTGTGTGCATGATTACATAAAAATATTTGAACCTCTCACAATCATGTCACCTGTTTTTCCTCAAATTAGGAAGTGGATTGTGCAGATGAGGTGAGGCATGTCCAGGGGTGCAAAGGAGTTGAGGTCTGTGTCCTTGAGTGCAATGGAGAGGACTTACCTCCTCTGACCCTTAGACAAGCATTATCTAATCTGTGCCCCTTGGTCAGACCTCAATACATTGAGTATAATTGATGGTAACAGGGTGCAGATGAGAAGAGGCATGTCCAGGGGTGTAGATTAACTGAGGCCTGTCTAACGGTGCAGATGAGTTGAGGTCTATTCAGGGTTGCAGATGAGGTGAGGATTGTCCAGGGGTGCATAGGAAGTGATGCCTGTGTTGAAGAGTGTAGTGGAAGAGAGGGCTGTCCAGGGGTGGAAAGAAGGTGAGGGCTGTGTCTAAGAGTATAGTGGGGGATAGGCTTCATGAAGTCCAGTCCAGTGCACTCTTAGACACCGGTTTCACCACCTATGCTCCTCAGGACAGGCCTTACCTCACGTGTACAATCTGCTTACTAATCTGAGGAAACACAGGTGATATGATTGTGAAATGTGCAAATATATTTTTTTAATCATGCAGATACTATCTAATCTTTGTCAATAATGTAAAACCAATTCATCTGCCCGAAATATTTTTTTAGAATAACATTTAAAAACTATAGATAAGGTCATATGTATAAGCATTATAGTGTTTATATTGTTTGCTTATTGTCATTGCTTTGTTGTTTGGTAATAGTGGTCTATAATGAGTTTTTTTTAAATTTGTTTACCACAGATTGAAATCAAGATTTCAATAGTAAGGAAATATGCCCTCAAGGCAGAGGAGACGGAAAGATGCTAAGCGGAAAAAATCAAAAACAGCAACGGAATTAAAGCAGTCTCCTCCAGCAAATACTTCAAAAACGCGAAAAAAGCTCCTGGTAAGACAACTAAGTCTTTTTTATGGAACATATGTAGATCCAAAAAAAATGATAATATACATGTGAATGTACAGAAGGAGAGAGCACATTTGAAGAGGAAGGAGAGATCCCCAAAAAATGTTACTACTGCAGCAGGAGACAATAATATGTATAGGAATAGAAGGCAAAATCAATTTAGGGACATTCGTAAACGAATGTTTCGCAATAGGGTGGTTTTAAATTTCTTAAAAAATATTAAGAAAGGTAAACAGAGAGATGCTTTTTATAAGAAAAAGAAAAGTGTAGAGAAGATTGTTGATCAGGCTTTTGAAGTTAAGAAAAAATTATTTATTTTAGTAATCAATAGAATTAGGACACTTAACAAGACAATTGATGTTTTCAAATCAAAGAGTAGATGCAAAAGAGTAATTAATCGGACGAATTTTTGTAAAGTTTTTTCTGGAGAATGGATGCATAGTTCAAGTTGTGAGCCATTTTTTAATGAGGAGAGTTACTTCCAGGAGAATGATTTGGTGCAAGCAGTTGACACCAGTGGTCGAGCATATGAGGTGAAAGACGGTTGTCCGATTGAAAAAGAGAAACTTGTGCCTAGAGAAGCAGAAGAGGTGTTAGCTGATGAAGTTTTAGGGAGACGTACTAAGGGTCCAGTGTACACTTGGAAGTGTAGTAGTATTTGTAGTGTGCGACAGGATTCAATCGATGTGCTTCGTAATTTCTTACGTACATATAGTAAGAAAAGTCTAAAACAGAAAATGAAGATGTTGCAAGACTTAGATCCTTGCAGAGTGAGAGAAAACACAGGTTTGCAAGGGCATTCACTGACTTGTCTTTCTAGAAAAGTCTGTCAGAGTGTTTTTCATCATTTTAGGATGTTAGCAGTGCATCATAACAAAATGAGGAAATTAGTGAGAAGGTTGTATTATGCAAAAAGTCCAGCACTGAAGCTTAAACAGTTAAATAGTGCTCTTTTGCATGGAACTGAATTAGATGTGAAGAAGATTTGTGAAGAAATTAAGATTTGTTATTTTTGTGAAAAAGAGGACAGTGTAGAAATTGACACAGTAATACAAGGTAATGTAGAAGACAATGTACAGATTTCAAGAACAGAAAAGTTTGACCAGGAAATTACCAGGTTTAAGGTGAAATCAAGTGAAAGGCCTAATTTTACTTGTGTGTGTTGTCGACGAACTCATTATAAGCATCAAACTAGATTAGTTGATTTATATGTAAAAAGTGAAAAGATAAATAATTATGAGTGGAAGGATTTTGCAACTTATTTGTGGGTGGAGAATTCTTTTGATTTGAGTTCTGATCAGCGTATTTGTAAATATTGTTATAATAAATTAAATCAAAACAGAATGCCTGCTAGAGCTGTTCATAATAATCTTGAGTTGGTAGACATTCCTCCTGAATTGATGGATTTAAATACATATGAGTCTATTTTGATTCAATGTGTCCATCCTTTTCAGGCAATTGTTCGCATGGAGCCTAAGATAGGGAAATTGCCTCCTTCAGATTTACAGAGAGCATTAAAGGGAAGAGTTGTTTATTTGTCTCTAGATTTCAAGAATAATATTGATACAATTGGTGTAGAGAAAGTGGAAGAGGAACCTCTGGTTATTCTAGTTAATGGGGTTCCGACAAAGAGTAAGAAAATCTGGCAAGATTTAGTGGATGTTTGGAAAGTCAAAAAGGCAACGTTGTATTTGGTCAAAAACAATGAGTACTACAAACATGTATGTGTTGGAGCAGAGGAAACAGCTGCAGATGAAGACAGTGATTGTTCAGCTGGCCAAATTGAAAAAGTTGATGTGTCTACAAGTGAAGAAATATATGAACATTATACTGTTCATCCTTTGCATTCCAAAGAAGTAATGGGGAATGCAATTGACTTGTTTCAAATGAAATCAGCAAAAGAAAGTCCCATTGGTGTATGGGAAGAAAGTTTGGAAGCTCGTTGTTTTCCACATTTATTTCCAACAGGTCGAGGTGGACGATATGACGATCGAGCACTTCAAATTCCTGCATCTGAATACCGGACTTTAAGATTATATGCTGAAGATCCAAGGTTTCGTCAATGTATTCCATATTTGTTTCATCTACTATATGAAAGTGACTTGTCAGGGCTTTCATATGCAGTAAATCATAGACTGAAAAGTGGAGCACATCTGCAAACTGTTTCGGCGAGGGACTTTATGGAGAAAGTCAATCTGCAAGATAATATTTTGGAATCTCATCTAATCAATCTCATGGCATGTCAGCGTGGTACAAACGAGTATTGGTACCATCGTCATGGGGAATTGAAATGTATGCTAAGAAACTTAGGAACTCCTACATGGTTCCTCACTCTTAGCTGTGCCGAGTATGCATGGGACGACTTACTTCAATTTATACGCGAGGCAAATGCAAATATACAAAATATAGAATTCAAAACACCTGGAGAACTGTGTTCTTTGGATCCAGTGAATGTATGCAGATATTTTAATCATAGATTTGAAGCTATGATGTCTTTCATTACCAACAAAAAAAATCCTCCCCTTCGAGAGGTTTTGGATTTCTTTTGGAGAAAGGAGTATCAAGCGAGAGGTGCTCCTCACATACATATGTTGTTGTGGATTAAAGATGCACCCAAATTTGGAACAGATTTGGATGAAACAGTGATGAGTTTCATTGAAGAGTATTCAACATGTGCTGTTCAGAAAACTACTGAGGAAAACAGTTTAAGGCAACAAGTTTTACGCTTTCAATCCCATCATTGTGGGAAGTATTGTCGTAGAAAATTCAAAAACAAGGAAAAGTTCTACACAAAATGTCGTTTCAGCTTTCCACGACCAGTGATTTCTAAAGGAAGAATAAATAATTTGATGTCTTCTCTACGACATACTGTGACGAGGAAATCACCCAAAAATACATACAATTTAAAAAGAAACGAAGAATCCAAGTACATCAACGACTACAACCCAGTGATTTTGTCCATGTGGAATGCTAACATGGATATTCAATTCGTTGCTGACAACTCTATTGCTGTGGCTCGATATGTGACGTCTTACATCACAAAAAAAGAAAAGACAGAACTGAAGGAAATGTGGGAGGATATTTCACATGAAAAGAGTCTAAGCAAGAAATTATACAGTTACAGTCTGAAGATGTAGTCACATCGAGAAATTGGAGCATATGAATGTTCTGATCGATTGTCATCAGCAAGTCTATATGCCAAATCTAGAACCATTATTTGGGTGAGTCTAGGTCTTGCTGCAACACGAAACCGAGTTTTGAAATCTGTACAAGAAATAAAGTATTTGGCGGAGAAAGAACCAGAAAGTACAGATATTTTGAAGACAAACATGTTGGATACATACTATCCAAATAGAAGTCCTTACCTTGAGAACGCTTGTATCTATGAAGTTCTGCAAAGATATATTTATAAGAGGAGCATCAGAGAAGATATCAATAATGGAATATCTGCTGTCATTGGATGTGAAGGATGTCTAGTGAAACAGAGAAAAGGTCATTTGATTAATCATCGAAAATTAAGTTGCGAAAATCCAGACAAAAGGGAATTTTACTATTTGGCTCTTTTGCAACTCTTTAAACCATGGCGTAACTACTTGGAGATTTTCTCTGTTACGAAGACTCTTTTAATGCAACCAAGGATACCATAGAATGTCCTGTTTTTCCAAATTACCTGCAAATGTTGAACGAAGAAATAGAGCAAGAAGCAACAATTGCTGCAGAGATTGCGAGAGACAGTTCTCAAGACAGTCAGAGTTCTACTTCATTGAGTCAGGATCCACTAGGAGGACCAATTATTCAAAATGAGGCTGCCACTGCCATGGATGAGGTGGAAAGAGCTATGGAACAAGCTGAAGAGGATGTAATTAACTTAGAAGATTTGGTGAAACAACTAAACATTGAGCAGAAACAGATATATGACAAAGTCACAGAACAGGTTGAACATGGATTCACTCATGAGAAAAAAGAGTGCTCATGTACATCATTTAAGCCTGTCCGACTGTATGTGAGTGGAGAAGCGGGAACTGGAAAAAGTTTTCTGATTAAAGCAATTGCAACTTATCTGCAGAAAAGGACTGAATCACCGATGTCTTGTGTTGTTACCGCTCCAACTGGGCTGGCAGCACATCACATTAAAGGGATTACTTTACATCGTTTACTGATGCTACCAGTTGAGCATGATAACAAATTACAATACCACAAGCTATCTGGAGACGCTTGTTCTGAAGTTTCCAGAGTCCTGAAGAAAATGAAACTTCTTATCATTGATGAGGTAAGCATGGTCTCAAATCTAATGCTTGCTTTTGTGCATTTGAGAATGCAAGACATTCTTAGAACAGACTATGATGTCTTATTCGGAGGAAAACACATTATTGTTTTTGGAGATCTACTGCAGTTGACTCCAGTGAAAGGACAACCAGTGTTTAAAATGGTCACGCATGAAGATACCAGGAAGTACCTAGGAAGCATTGGAAACGTTAATATATGGTTAAATTTCAAATATGCTGAACTGCTTCAAAATATGCGACAGGCAAAGGATGAAGATTATAAAAATATTCTACAAGATGTAAGAATCGGAAAAGTAAGTGAGCATGGGAAAGAAGCATTACATGCACGATTAATTTCAAATTTGTATCCAAATGAAAACATTCTTCCAGAGAATATTTTTAAGAAAATTACTGAGAACAAATCTGGGATATGCTTGATGCCAACTCTGCAAGAATGTTCCATCTTCAACCACAAAATGTTAAAGTTAGAAAATGAAGAGATAGTGAAACTGGAAGCTATAGATAAAATAGAGCATATGGGAGCAACAATTATTTTGTCTGAAAATTTGAAATCAAAATTGGATTCATTAGAGAAGAGTATATCTAAAACTGCTGGTTTTGAAAAGACTCTGAATGTGTGTTTAAATTGTCGTATCATTTTGAGAAGGAATTTAAATGTTGAAAAAGGTCTGGTAAATGGAGCAATGGGTCATGTTGTTGATTTTGTGAATTACAAAAATAGAGATGGAATTGAAATATTAAAAATTAATTTTTATGGCATTGACGAAATACAACAAATTTGTCGTTGTTCAGCTAGATTTTTGCTTGTGAAAGACTTATATGTTCGCCGAAAACAGTTTCCTGTTTGTTTGGCATATGCGGTGACAGTTCATAAATCTCAAGGTTTAAGTGTAGATAGTGCTTTGGTGAACATTGGAAGTTCTGTGTTTAAAGAGGGTATGGCATATGTGGCATTATCACGAGTCAGAACTTTATCAGGATTGTACTTGATTGAGTGTGATGAAATAAAGATTTGTGCTGATCTAGATTGTGTTAAAGAATACAATAGGTTAAGAAGAGAGTATGCTCCACATTTGCCTCAATATCCTCTGTTTGAAAAACGTGTGGTAGGCCGAAAAAGAAGAAATGAGAATAATTGCAGTGAGGTAGTAGCAAAAAGACAAAAAGTAGATGAAACTGTAATTGTAAGCAGAAAGAAAAAGGATTCTGTTGAAGATGTTGTTGGATTTCAGTTTGAAAACAGTTCTGGTGTCAACTGCTATGCTAATGTAGTGCTTAATGTTGTTTTTGTTCTTCAAAATTTACAAGAACAGATTGTTGAAAATCGGGATCAAACATTCTGCTGTTTATTGAATTCTGTGTTTGAGAAATGTAGCAGTGATAGAGCAAAAAATAGAAAGTGTTTCAGAAATTCGAAATCTTCTAGACATATTCGAAATCTTCTAGACATATGTTCTGGACAAAATCAATTTTCACAGAATATTCAGCAGGATTGTCAGGAATTTTTTATGTATATGTTTGATGTATTGGAAGATGAAGGTGTAGATATAAAAAATCTTTTAAGCCTTTCTTATCAATGGCAGCATGACTGCGACAACTGTAGTTCATCAAGTAGTACTAGAATAGACACTGAAAGATTTATATATTTGACTTTACCAGACTGCAAATCAGTGTCTTTTAATAATCTAGTTAAAGCAGCTGATCACAATATGGTGTGTACCCAATGTAAGTCTGCAATGCTGTCCACATTATTTTTACAAACTTATGGTAAATATGTCATTTTAATGTTCCAACGATGTAGACCTGATGGAAGTAAATTGTCAACTTCTATTAAAAATTTCGTGGCTTCTCAGTTATCAATATCAGGAAGAACTTTTGCAACTGTAGCTATTATTTAATCATGACGGTCCTTCAACAACATCAGGGCATTACACGTGCTATTTAAAAAGTCGAAAAGGTTGGACTAACTGTAATGACACTCATTTGACTTTCAAACAACGTTTGCCTTTTGACTTAAAAAATTCATACCTAGTGTTTTTAGAACCAAAATTTAAGTAAAGGTAATTGCCCTTTGAAGACGGAGCAGTTAATAAAAGTTAGTTTGCTGTTTAAAATTATATTGTGCGTAAAAGTGATGAAGACAATATAAAAATTATAGTTCTCATAAAGGTATGGTAAGTGGATCGCATAGTAAGTGATATCAGTATTATAGGAAATGTTCAACATGAGAGAGCCAGAGATGGAATTATGAATATTTAAATATTGTGAAAATGTTGTTTGAGCCTTTCTTTCAGATTGTCAGGAAAACGGTAATTTTAGAGTTTGTTTTAAGTAATTTGAAAATATACTGATACATCTGACACTATTTGGCCTTAAGGAAAGGTGAAGGAATGAGCAAAGAGTCATGACTGAACAGAAGGAGTATATGAAAACATTAAAACTTATCTCAGATGTTCTTCGAGCTTTTTTTCTAGAGAGTCGATGACATGGATTTTTTAGAGAACAGCAGAGTACCTTCCAACGTAAAGGACCTTCATGATGTACTATTTGGCCTAAAGGAAAAGTAAGTGAATTAAATATTAGTGTACATATGTGATTTGTAAGTTTATATGTTTTTTTTTTAAACACAATCTTTTTGATTGTGTTTTTCTTTCCCGCTGTCATATGATGAATAGTTTGAACTCACTGTTTTTAGTGAAATTCAATCTGTTCTGACAACAGCAAAAATAACATGTTGTATAAATTATTCTACAGTTTGTATTGTGTAATTTATATTGTACTCCCATTCTCTCACACTCACTTTTCTTTTTCTTCTCTCTTTCAGGTCTCTTTACTCACTCACACTGCCTTTCTCTCACTCTGTTTCACACCCATTCGTTTACTGCACTTCTTTCACAACCCCTCATTTTCATTTCAACTGTCTGCATCCCCTCTCTCCCTTGCACCACTTTTCAGTTTTCAGTCTCTCTGTTTTACTTCCCTTTTCCGTCTTTTCCTCCTTTGCTCTTTTAGTAATTCCTCTTTACTCACTCACCAGTATTGTTGCACTTTATCACTATAACTCACCCACTCTCCTTCGCTTATCTTTGTTTGCTCCTTTTTTTTACCTCTTCTCTCTATTTTCCGTTCACTACCTCTATGTCCTCAGTGCCTCACTCTCCTTGTATTATGTTCACTTGTGTTTATCTACCTTCTATCATTTCTCTTACAACAACTTCACTGCTCCTCTCTCATCGTTCTTCATCCCATTTCTTTTACTCTGGTTCCATTACTACCCCTCATTTCCTATCTTTCAGTGTCCTTCTCTTTACTTTCATCACCGAATCACTTTCTCTCAGTACCACTGTTTTAGTCCTCTTCTCCTCTCTTTCCTTTTTTTGCTCCCTTACTCATTTCCTTTCCTCACTCATTGTACTCCACTTCACTCAGTCCTTCTCTTAGTCTCTCTGTCTACTAACTTCCTCACTCCTTTTCCCTCAATCCTTCTATATTATCCTCTCTCCCTTCATCCCTTCACTCTATGACTCTCCTTCACTTACTCTCAGTTATCTTCCATTCCTCATTCTTCTAAATGCATCCTTAATTAGACTCCTTTCCCTCTCAGTCATTAGCTTTTTACTTACTCCTGTTTCTTGATTTAGTTTTGCTAACTCACATTCTTTTAGTATCTTTCTTACCTTCAGTTCATTTCTCTCTTCTTCTCTTCCTCTCTGTCAGTGAATCTATATGCCTTACTCTTAGTAATTTGCTCTCCTTCTATTTCTTTTTCCCTCTTTTTGTCCTTCTACCTTACTTTATTTCCCTTTCTGTGTCCTTCACTCTTACTTTATTTCTAAATACACTGTTATGATTTTTAACCTCTTCATTTGTATCTTTTATTTTAAAATACATATTTTACTAATTATAACTTATTTTTTCTTTTTTTCTTCTCTCTTTCACAGATACAAAGTGTAGTAATTTTTTTAAATTAATGTTACATTAATTATATGGTAAGTGTGACTAAAAAAATGTAGTTTGTCATCACCCTTTGCTTTAACCTCACTACTATTTTCTCACCCTACCTCACTCCTATTTCTTTACTCTGCTTCCCTCACTTATTCTTATCCTCCATGTTTACTCCCCTTTCCCTAACTCCCCTCCCACATTCAACTTCTTTCAGCCCCCTTCTTTACCTCCCTTACCCTCTGTTCCCTTCCTTTGCACCCTCGCTCATTATCTTTCCCTTAATCATTTACTTCACTCCTACACACACACACCTCACCCCCCACCCCCACACACATACCTCTGACACACACCCCACACACACACCACACACACACACCTCACACACATACCCACACACCCACACACACACTCCTCTCACACACACACACCCAAACATCCAACACACACACACACACACCACACACATACCCCCCACACCCACCCCCCACACATACCTCACACACCCACATCTCCACCCACACCCAAACACCCCACACACCCACACCCACACACACACCTTACACACCCACACCCCCACCCACACCCACACACCCCACATACCCCCACCCACACACACCTCACCCCCCTCACACACACACACACTCCTCACAGACACACCCCACACATCCCCCACACACACCTCACCCCCCACACACACACACCTCTGACACACACCCCACACACACACACACACACACACCACACCACACACACACCTCACACACACACACACACACACACACACACACTCCTCACACACACACACACACACACATCCCACACACACCCCACACACATACCCCCCACCCACACACCCCCCACACACTCCTCACACACCAACACCTCCACCCACACCCATTTACTTCACTCCTACACACACACCTCACCCCCCACCCCCGCACACATACCTCTGACACACACCCCACACACACACCACACACACACACCTCACACACACACCCACACACCCACACACACACTCCTCACACACACACACCCAAACATCCCACACACACACACACCCCACACACATACCCCCCACACCCACCCCCCCACACATACCTCACACACCCACATCTCCACCCACACCCAAACACCCCACACACCGACACCCACACACACACACCTTACACACCCACACCCCCACCCACACCCACACACCCCACACACCCCCAACCACACACACTTCACTCCCCCCCACACACACACACATCTCACAGACACACCCCACACATCCCCCATACACACCTCACCCCCCCACACACACACCTCTGACACACACCCCACACACACACACACACACACACACTCCTCACACACACACACACCCACACATCCCACACACACACACACCCCACACACATACCCCCCCACACCCCCCACACATACCTCACACACCCACACCTCCACCCACACCCAAACACCCCACGCACCCACACACACACCTTACACCCCCACACCCCCACCCACCCCCACACACCCCACACACCCCCACCCACACACACCTCACTCCCCCCACACACACACACACCCCTCACAGACACACCCCACACATCCCCCACACACACCTCACCCCCCCACACACACCTCTGACACACACCCCACACACACACCACACACACACCTCACACACACACACACACACACACCCACACACACACTCCTCACACACACACACCCACACATCCCACACACACACACACCCCACACACATACCCCACACACCCACATACCCCCACACACCCACACCTCCACCCACACCCAAACACCCCACACACCCACACACACACCTTACACCCCCCAACCCCACCCACACCCACACACCCCACACCCCCCCGCCCACACACACCTCACTCCCCCCCCCACACACACCCCTCACAGACACACCCCACACATCCCCCACACACACCTCACCCCCCCCCACTCACACACCTCTGACACACACCCCACACACTCACACACACACACACCTCACACACACACACACACACACACTCCTCACACACACACACCCACACATCCCACACACACACACACGCCCCGCACACATACCCCCACACCCACCCCCCCACACACACACCCCACCCACACCCACATCCACACACACCTTACACACCCACACCCCCACCCACACCCACACCCCCCACCCACACACACCTCACCCCCCCACACACACACACACCTCACAGACACACCCCACACATCCCCCACACACACCACCCCCCCACACACACACACCTCTGACACCCCCCCACACACACACACACCACACACACACCTCTCACACACACACCCACACACACACCCCACACCCCCACACACCCACACACACCCCCCACACACACACACACACCCCACACACACACACCCACACATCCTACACACACCCCACACACATACCCCCCCCACACACACACCCCCAACCCCTCCCCCCACACACACACACACTCATTATTTATTTTTTTTTTTTGGGGGGGGGGGGTGCGCGCCCCGTACACGTACCGGTATACGTACCGGTACGCGTACCGTGGAGAAAAAAAGAAAGACAGAGTTTTTTAAAAATGTAGCATTTTTATATAAATTGGAGGTAGTTCTGAAAAGAACTGTTTTTTTATTCTTTTTGTTGTTTTATATTTTTTTATTGTTTTTTTGAACATTTTTTACTTTTTTTAGCTTTTCTGAACAATTTTATATTTTTTTGTAGTTTTTCTGGGGTCAAACAAAACACAGGGAATTGCAAACAGCTCAACTGGAGCAAAAAAAAATAGAAAAAATTAAAGTTGCTTGCTGCAGTGATGGTTGTCTGCAGCTCGATTGAGTAAAGTGATGCTTTGCTCACCATATGAAATTGTTTTGTTGCAATATATGCAAACAAATTTAAATTTTGCAAACCTGGTTTGTACATTAGAGACCATCTCCCTAGCCTCTGCACCCGATGGAGTGGGTTGATTGGAGGCGCTTGAAGAAGAAGAATGAGGAAGGTTTTGGCCAGTTCCCTGACCTCTGCTGCCGAATAATTGTTCAGGTGCTTTCTCTGCATATGTCGAATCATAGTGTGGTTCCCAAAAGAGTACTTCTTCTTTGGGTTCCCTCTTGACAGTTGTTCGCCACAGATGAGGCAAGTCACCTTAGCTGCATTCACTTTTTTTGCACCCCTTGGCATCTTGTAAAAGTTCCAAATAAAATGTTCCTTGGGTCTGTATGGGGGATTGTCCTCAGGCAGAAAGTGCCTCTCCTCCTCCTCCTCTTCGTCCTCCTCTTCTTCTTGACCACCAATGTGATCTTGTGGTGGTCCTTGTGGTGGTGGTGGTGCAGATGCACCTGCAGCTGCTACTAGTCAAGCCATTTCTCACAAAATGAATGCAGGTCTTCTTCACTCAAACAACAAAGTGAGAATGAGGAAAAAAGGTGGGGTCTTTCATAATTTGGAAAACAAAACTGTTGTGAACCAATCAAAAGTGTTATTTTCAGGTCTCATAACCTGGGCTTTCTCATCATTTGGAAACCAAAAGTGTTCTGAACCAATCAAAAGTGTTATTTTCAGGTCACATGACCCGACGCGCTTACGCTACGCGCCCCAGTGCGTGCCCGGGGGCGCGCCCGTAGTCCGCCCTGGGGCGCGCCCGGCGGTGCTTACATTGCGCGATCGTATGCGCTCGGGAGCTTCCGGGTGCGCTTACGCAGTGCGTCATATGACGCATCACGCGGCTACGCGATACGTCACGATGATGTTTTCGTTCGCGGGAATAGCGCTAACGGGACGCTCACCGGTACGCGCCCCGGGGCGCGCCAAAGCACTGCGCTTACCGGTGAGCGCATCGGTACGCGCCCCGGGAGCGCTCCGGGGCAAAAAAAATAAAAATAAGATACTATTACATAATTATACAATATAAAATTCGTTATAAAAAATATTACTTTTCATACCTATAGAGATTTGCTATTAAAAAACCATTGAAATTCACTGAAAAAACCATAGGTTTGACACAGTTATAGTTAGGAATTAGCATTTAAAAAAACTTATTAAATTCACTGAAAAAACCATAGGTTTTACACCAGTTATAGTTAGCTGGAAATTTTACTGCCATAAAACCATTGAAATTCCCACGTTATAGTTAGTTGGACTCACTATAACTTGCGCGTGCAATGCACTGCTGATGACGTCACATATTACATCACTCATGACATGGTCAATGACATCACTCATGACATCACTGATGACACCATCCTTGTGACAGAGTGACAGACCTCCTTTCAATGAAATCTAACCCTTGAAACACATATTCAAAAATAGAAACTACAATTTTCAAAAAAATGGAGATACCCATATCAGTTACAACAACCAATTCAGTAATTCCACCATCTATATACACATCCACTTATTCACAAACAGTTCTATATAGTCACTCATACATATACTCACTCTTCATATGTAGTGATACACCTATACATCCTGTTACACACCGACAGTCATTCAAAAGTTACTCACACACATACTCACACATGCAAATAAACTATTGAACATCCATTTATTTGCATATACAGCTATACACACACAACCACCTTACTTCTAAGGAAACTTACACATACTTACTCTCTTAAACAATCACTTATAGAAACACATACTTATTTAAACAGGAACTTTTACAATCTCATACTCTCACATATACTCACTTACATACATCAATATTCACATATACTAGATTAAAACATATGTAGTTACTGATAAAGACACTAGTGAGACAGTCATTCACTCACTAACACACACATATACACACTCATCCACCCATACAGTCCTGCACATATGCTGTCTTCAAAACACATACAGAGAGTCAGTTATTCATGCATCTATGTGCTAAGTAACACCCCCACCAAACCATACAAACACTCATACTGATACTAAAACAAACATCTAATAACCCATATACATACACATGTAGCTACTCACCAACCCATGCAGCCACTTATACAGAAAATGAAACACTAATCCTTATATTTAAATATTTAAACATTACTCACTAATATATGTATTGCCTAAGATACACTTAATAAGCCAGTTAACCAATCAATTTAAAAAAAACAAAACATCTAAACACTTATTTAAACATTTATTCTTCCATCAACTTTTACATATACATATATAACACATATTTATTTCTCGGAAAGACACACATTCACTGGATGGTGTCATCAGTGATGTCATGAGTGATGTCACTGACCATGTCATGAGTGATGTAATATGTGACGTCATCAGCAGTGCATTGCACGCGCAAGTTATAGTGAGTCCAACTAACTATAACGTGGGAATTTCAATGGTTTTATGGCAGTAAAATTTCCAGCTAACTATAACTGGTGTAAAACCTATGGTTTTTTCAGTGAATATATATATATATATATATATATATAAATATATATATATATATATATATATATATACAAACAAAGAACACGCGGCACTCTTCTTGGCAGTTAC
Organism: Lissotriton helveticus; assembly: GCF_964261635.1. NCBI lineage: Eukaryota > Metazoa > Chordata > Amphibia > Caudata > Salamandridae > Lissotriton > Lissotriton helveticus. The sequence continues at coordinate 566,294,733 of NC_136057.1, read as the reverse complement.
GATATTTAATTACAGGTTCACAGCAAAACTCCTACGCGTTTCGAACTAACGTTCTTGGTCACGGCAGTGTTTTACCATAGTCCTTTCTTTCTTTTGCTTTTTATACTTTACATTCACATATACTTTTTGTGATGCATTATGGGACTCGTAGTATTTACATTTTTTACATTTTTTTCCCCATATTTATGTTTTCACGATATGCAATTGATTTGGCATGATGTGCTGTGTGGGGATACATAAGAAACAGTTGTTCACCATATATTCAGCCTTTAGTAGGCATACAGTAAATATGTTTTTGATTTCCACGGATTAACCCTGGAATTCTCCATATACCCAGATTCTGCTTTCATGGGTTTGTGAATCCCCTGTTTACAAATGAATTCATTTCTAGGGCTGAGTGCCCTTTACCCCACACTTTTTAACACATATTTGTTAAGATCATTCTCAGTCCTTTTCTCTAACATCAGATATACAGTGAATTTTTGCAGTGATCAAACAGTCTAATTGTACAGTCTCATCCATTCTTGTTATGATTTTACAAATGAACATGCATCTCCTCATCTGCATTGAGACCCAGTGGTTGTTTTGTTTTAAATTTGATTATTAGCTTTGACTCCAATCTTCTTAGTTTCAGAAGTCTATCACCACCTCGTTCTTGGTTGGGAATTGTTGCTAGCCCCAAATATCTAACATCTTGCCAAGTTTTTCCTGTGTGGGTTTTGATATGTTTTGCCATGGCCTACGTGTTATCAACGTTCTGTATAGCCCGGATATGTTCCAATATTCTTTTTTTCAACGGGCACTTCGTACTGCCAATATATTTCTTTCCACAGTCGCATATTAGCATGTATACTGCAAATGTAGATTCGCATGTGATTTTGGTTTTGATCTCAAAGTTCTTTCCTGATGGGTCTTTTAGGTTTGTGGTATTTTGGCCTATCTTACAGGCTTTGCACGTTTGACATTTTGTAAAACCTCGGCTTCTCTTTTGCAACCAGTCTTCCTGTTTTTTTATAGAGAAGTGGCTTTGTACTATATAGTACAAAGCCACTTCTCTATAAAAAAAAACAGGAAGACTGGTTGCAAAAGAGAAGCCGAGGTTTTACAAAATGTGACTGTGGAAAGAAATATATTGGCAGTACGAACTTGGCAAGATGTTGGTCCGTGGAAATCAAAAACATATTTACTGTATGCCTACTAAAGGCTGAATATATGGTGAACAACTGTTTCTTATGTATCCCCACACAGCACATCATGCCAAATCAATTGCATATCGTGAAAACATAAATATGGGGAAAAAAATGTAAAAAATGTGAATACTACGAGTCCCATAATGCCTCACAAAAAGTATATGTGAATGTAAAGTATAAAAAGCAAAAGAAAGAAAGGACTATGGTAAAACACTGCCGTGACCAAGAACGTTAGTTCGAAACGCGTAGGAGTTTTGCTGTGAACCTGTAATTAAATATCGGAACTGCCAAGAAGAGTGCCACGTGTTCTTTGTTTGTTTATGGATCTAAAGACATGTCCCGGTCTTTAAACGCTGGCACCAACATCAAGAGTTCCCTCTGCGACGGGTACAATTGAGAGGAATATATATGTAAATATATATATCAAACCCAACAAAGTTTTCACCTGCGAAACGCGTCGAGAGAAAGCCTTCTGAATTAAATACGCTTTGCAACTCTAAAGTGGCCCGGACTTCTTTCTTGCACGGAGGAGAGTGTTTGGCTGAAAAAAAAAATAAAAAAACATATATATATATATATATATATATATATATATATATATATATATATATATATGCCAAGGTGTATTGAAGAATGAGTGGGTGTTTCAGTGTCTGAATGGATGATTTAGTAGGTGCGTGACTGATTGTATGAGTTACTGATTAAGCATATCTTACTGAATGTATGGGTTAGTGAGTACACTGTGTAAATGTCTGTATCAGTCTGTTAGTTGGTGTATAAGCGGCTGCATGGGTTGGTGAGTAGCTACATGACTGTCTATTTGGGTTATTGATTGGTTGTCTGGGTATCTGTATGAGGGCCTGAGTGTCTTTGTGAGTTGGTGGGAGGTAGGTGACTCGGTGCATAGATGTGTGAGTGGGTGATTCACAGGGTGTATGGTTTCAAGAGTTCATCTGTGAAGAGCTGTATGGGTGGGTGAGTGTGTGTATGGGTGTGTTGGTGAGTGAATGGATGCCTCTGTGGTACATGTGTGAGTAACTGCATATGTGAAAGGCAGTATATGTGAGTGTTGGAGTATACAAATGACTATACGTAAGAGTGTGTGATTGTGAGAGTGGCTCTATGGATGAGTGCGTGCTTGTATCACTGATTGTATAAGAGAGTAAGTGTGTGATAATCTGTATGAATAAGTGAGGTGGTGTGTGTATAACTTTATAGGTGAGTAAGTGGGAGTGTGATTGATTCTTTGCACGACTGACTAGGTGTGTGAGTAACTTTAAGGGTGAGTGGTGGTGTGTGAGTTTCTGTATAGGTGTATGAGTGCAAATGATAGTGCTGTATTGATGAGTGAGTGCATGTCTGAGTGATTGTATGGGTGATTGAGTGGATGTGTGTGTAGACCTAAGAATCAGCAACTGGGTATGTAGTAACTGCTATTGGTGTGTTTATGGTTTCAAAAATGGCAGTCTCTATTTTAGGGTAGGTGTATCAAAGGGTATATTAGAGTGTGAGGAGGTGCATCAGATCATCACATGGATGATGCAATCAGTGATGTCATTTGAGATGTCATCACTGATGTCATCAGTGATGTCATTGACCATGTCATGAATGATGTAATATGCGAGGTCATCAGCAGTGCATTGCAGGGGCGCAAGTTATAGTTAGCTCAACTAACTATAACGGCCAAATTTCACTGGTTTTGTACGAGTGAAATGTCCAACTAACTGTAACGTCCCTGAAAACTGTGTTTTTTCAGTGAATTTCTAAGGGTTTTTAAACGCTAATGACTAACTATAACGTCCCTAAAACCTATGTTTTTTTCAGTGAATTTCAAAGGTTTTTTAAATGCTAATTTCTAACTATAATGTCCCTGAAACCTATGTTTTTTTTCAGTGAAGTTTCTAACTAAAACATAGCAGTCGCGTTTGCAGAGTGGTGGAGAAAGGTGAGCGTGGCCTCCAAACACCTTTTAGCAATGCCACTGAGTGGAATTTACTGGAGGTAACAGGAGGGGTAGTTAGCCCCCAATGTCAACCTTGGGGGCCAACTACCCCTTTTATTACCTCTAGTAAGTCCCACACAGCTGGATTGCTAACTTGTTATATCTGACCCGCCCACTCCCTGCACCACTGTGTAAATGCACCCCCTGGCATGTTGTCAGTTGGGAGATTAAGTCTCCTTGAATCCTGAGGGTCCCTGGGGGCCAACTCGCCCACCATTTACCTCCAGTAAGCGCCCCAGAACTGTGTTGCAGATAGGTGTTCCGAGGCCACGCTCCTTTTACACCACACTGCAAACGCGGCTTCTAGTGCACTGCTGCTCGGAGGATTAAGACCACTTGTGTCCTGCGGTCCTCAGGGCACAAGAGGACCTCATCGCCACACCACCAGTGCACCAGAAGCTGCGTTTGCAGAGTGGTGTAGAAAGGGGCGTGGCCTCAGACCACCTCTCTGCAGTGCAGCTCCGTGGCGCTTACAGGAGGTACCTGGTGAGCTATTTGGACCCCAGGGATCCTCAGGATTGATGGGAACTTAATCCCCCAATTTATAACACACCAGGGGTGGCACACAATCTAGGTGATGTGAGTGGTTTATTCGCTTGAAAAACAATGCGTTTCAGCAGTGAAGGCCTTTGTCAAGTTACCAGAGTGTAACACGGAGGGCATTTAAATACAATGACGTCACAATGGAAATGGTGAAAATACTTCATAGTGCCGGTTGCAACACCGGTAATTTTACACATTTTTCGGCCTCCATATTAAATTACAAAAACGCAAATGTGATTGTAAAAACATAATAACCTGGAATAAGTTAATTCCAAAATTAATGCCAAATTGCAAAGAAAACCCAATGACATCACAATAGACATGGTAAAAATACTTCATAGTGCTGGTTGCAGCAAGGGCAATTTTACACATTTGAGTGCCTCCAAATTAAATCAAGGCAAATTCGATTGTAAATACATAATAACCTAAAATAAATGAATTCCTAAATTAATGCAAAATTGCAAAGACAATATGTATATGTGTATACTCATGGACTTAGTGTGGTACGAATTGCAACATGGTTTGAAAAATGCAAATCACATTGATACACAGTGCCAATTGATGCATGCAGCCAGATATTAAACAAGCAGAAGAACAAAGCAAAAACGCACCAATTGCTAATGCATGTCACATCCTAACCCCATTGGTTATTAGCGATAACGTGCGAAATCGCAAAATACATCAAATGTAATCCCAAGATGATGTGGCGCTTAAATTGTTGTGTATCTTACAGCAAATTTAAACTTTAGCGCATATGACACAATCTTCATTAGTGTAAAACTCCAGATGGAGTAATAGCAATAAAATCACACTAAACAAAGCTGGTTGTAAAACCATTCAATTTCATACCTTGATATGGAGGTAATCAAGATTCACATGAACCATAACCAAATATATATTCATTGGCAAGACTGCTCTGTGTACTCTGGAAAAGAAAAGTAATAAAATTGCACGCGATTAAAGTGATGACATCTAAAGGATAAAGATAGGATTAATCAAGTGTTCATATGATACCGAAGCCCCATACGTATGATATGCACAATGGCATACAGGTGACACCATGCAAGCCGAAAAACACTGGGCATGGACATTAGGGTCCTAAATAGGACAAACTCGGGGAATCCAAATGGTACAAATGGGACAACTGTTCCACTCTAAAAAATCCGGCAAATAGTAACTCAAAGCACAAGACCACAAATACTGCCTGAAAAAGAAACATGATAAAAGACAATTGTGCATGTGTGGGGATAAACAAGAGATCCTGTCGATACCACTGTGAATGTAATGTGAATCTAAAAAGAACTGTCACAAAATTAATCAAGTGAAATAGAATAAGAGGGGAGGGGGAAAGCCACAGTTACAATTGGGGAATATTAAAAGGACATCCGTCCAACTTCAGAATAAGGTAGGTCTGCGTAAGGAATATTGGAAGACAGTGTGCCAAAGACCAATATGAGTGTTTAATTCTTCTTCCCTATTCATGCCAAAAGGCATCCTGGTATTTAAATCAAGGATGTATCTTGATTCAAGCACACATAGTTGCTTCTCTCTGTCCCCACCCCGTATGTGTTTGAATATTCTATCAACTCCACAGAAAATTAGTCATTTGTTGTTACTGTTGTGTGAAGTATAGAAATGCCGTGCTATCGTGTAGCTAAAATCCCTATTGGATATCGCTCTCTGATGTTCTAAAATGTGTTTCTTAAGCTGATGTTTTGTGCTGCCTATATATTTTATACCACATGGACACTCCAATAGATATAGGACGTGGTCAGTGGTGCATGTGATGAACTTTTTGATGGTTCTTTCTCTTCTATCTTGAGTTGTGAAAGTTATGCAGCTGGTTGAGTACTTACATGCTTTGCAAGAACTGCACTTATGAAAACCGTTCTTCAATTGTAACCAAGTTCTAGTGGGTTGAGTTTTCTGATAGCTATGAACCAACTTGTCCTTAAGCGACATTGGTCACCTATAAGTTACGATTGGTGACTCCCCCACTTTCATGCCAAAGACAGGGTCTGCCTTGATGAGGCCCCAATGTTTTTTCAACAGAAATCTGAAGTTATTGGATTTCGCATTCTATGTAGTAATCATGCGTGGACTGCTAGTGCTTGCATCCCCAGTGGGTAAACTATTAGACTTCCCAAAGAGAACCTCAGTGTGTTTTATGTTAGCCAGTTCATCTGTAGCCTGTTTTAATACCTTATCCGTGTAACCCCGCTGTTTGAATCTTGTAACCATGTTAGCACTCTCTGCTTTGTAACCCTTATCTGTACCCTGCCCCCTTTTCATGTTTTTTTATCTTTGTTTCACCCTTTTTCTTGTGACTCGGTTACTGAGTCACAAGATGGCTGCCAACACTTCCTGGTTTGTAGTGTTGTCAGCCAATTAGAGTGAAGCTCGTGCCCGGGAGTGTTTGCGAACCCTCCTCTGTGCTCAGATATCGATATTTTTCTTTTTTAAATCTCTCAGAAACTACTGAACGGATTTACACCATTTTAAAAAAAGGGTGCAGTCTAAACCAAGACCTACCTTTTTGCCAAATTTTGTGTAATTCCGTTCGGCAGTTCGGGCTGTAGCCGCCTGTAATAAAGTTCCTATGGAAATTAACATGGGAAAACGAGCTTTGAACCTCCTTTTTTGCCCGGTCCCCACTTGACGAATCACTGCGAAACTTTCAAAACACAAACTAAGCGGTCCAACTCTTTTTTTTGGAAAATTTCACAAAGTTTCTTCAAATGGCATCAAAGATATTGGCAAATTGAAAAACGCTTTTCCTATGGAAAACAGGTCCTAACTATAACTATCTACTGGCGACTGCCAGTAGGTAATATATATATATATATATATATATATATATATATAAATATACATACATATATTTTACCTACTGGCGGTTGCCAGTAGGTAGTTATAGTTAGGACCCGTTTTCCATAGGACCGCCAGTAGGTAATGTCCCGCCGGCTACCGAAGGAGGCGGGGAGCCGGTGCGACCGTGGGGGCATTGGGGCTCCCCCCACGGTCCCCAACAGATAGGGCCGGCCCCGGTACTAGAAGTGGCCCGGGAGCGGCGCCACGCGGCCCTCCTTCCCCAAAAAATAAAAAGTAAATAAAGGCTGGCCCGGGGGGAGTGTGTCCCCGGGGTCAATAGAGGCTTCCGGAGGGGGGCCACGCAGCCCCCTCCTTTAAAAAAAAATATATGTGGGTCCCCGGGGCTGGAATTGGCCACAGGAACGGGGCCCACATGGCTGAGAGGTGGTCCAAGTCCACGCGCCCTTTTTATACCACTCTGTAACACAGCTCTGTGATGCTTACTGGAGGTAGATGGTGGGCTAGTTGGCCCTCAGGGACACTCAGGATTCAAGGAGACTTAATAACCAAACTGAAAACATGCCACAGGGCACTTTTGCACACTTGTCACATCAGGCACCGCCCCCCTCCCTGCACAACAGGGTGTGTTTTAAGTTGGAGGATTAATTCCCCTTCAATCCTGAGGTTCCCTGGGGGCCAACAAGTCCACCAGGTACCTCTTGTAAACGCAACAGGGCTGCAATGGAGAGAGGTGCTCTGAGGCTACACCCCTTTCTACACCACTCTGGTACACTGCTTGTAGGGGGATGAGATCCTCTTGTGTCCTGAGGACCTCAAGACACAATTGGACTTTATCCTCTAAGCAGCAGTGCACCAGAAGCCGCGTTTGCAGCGTGGTGTAAAAAGAGGTGTGGCCTCAGAACACCTCTCTAAAACGCAGGTCTGTGGTGCTTACTGGATGTAACTGGTGGGCTACTTGGCCAACAGGGTCCTTCAGGATTCAAGGGGACTTAATAGGGATGTCATAGTTAGAAATTAGCAATTAAAAAAACATTGAAATTCACTGAAAAACCATAGGTTTCAGGTACGTTGTAGTTAGAAATTAGCATTTAAAAAACCTTAGAAATTCACTGAAAAAAATATAGGTTTCAGGGACATTAAAGCTGGACATTTCACTCTTACAAAACCATAGAAAGCCCACCGTTATAGTTAGTTGAGCTAACTATATCTCACGCACCCGTAATGCATTGCTCATGACATCACATATTACATCATTCATGACATGGTCAGTGACATCATTGATGACATCACTGTTAACATCTCAAATGATATCACTGATGAAATCACTGATGAAATCATCCACGTGAAAATATGATGTACCTCCTCATACTCTAATATAACCTTTGATAGACCCACTGTAATATACAGACTACCATTTTCTAAATCATTTGACACCCCAATACCAGTTAGTACATACGCACTCACTGATTTCTAGGCCTACACACACATCCACTCATTCATCTATACAATCACTCATACATGCAGTCACTCATCAATACAACTCTATCATATACACTCATACACCTATACAGACACTCACACACCTAGTCAGTCATGCTAATAATCAATCACCCTCCCATTTACTCACCTATACAATTATACACACACCACCTCACTTATTTATACAGATACTAACGCATACTTACTCTCTTTTATAATCAGTGATACATGTACACACTTATCCATACAGCCAGTCTCAAAATCACTGACTATCACTGACACCCATAGAGGAGGCCACACTTTAGACCTCATCTTTACCAATGATCCCTCAATTCACTGTCTTCCCCCCAAATCAGTATATTGGACTGACCATAGCATGCTGGAGTTCTCCCTCATGCAACTCAATAAACCTTCCGAACCTTCTGCCTCCGGGAGTATTAAACGCAGACCTTGGCACAAGATATCCCCGGAAACATTTGTAAAAACATGGAAAACTCCTACCTTTTCCGACTCTGATACCCCTGATCTGGCTCTGGCCAAACTCAATGATTCCCTCCTCGATACAATAAACCTCTTAGCTCCTCAAAAACTGGTTAAACTACCAACCACCAATAATAAAAAAGAAATCTGGTACACTGAAGCCCTAAAAATTGAGAAACAAAAGTGTAGAAAGCTTGAGAAACAATGGAGGAAGAACCACTCCAGCGAAAGCAAAGAGCTCTATCAGCAAGCTGCCTCCTCCTATTACAACAATATAAAAAAGGCTCGGAAAACTAGCTTACAGGCCCAAATTGACGGAGCAGACAACTCTACCAGAGAACTCTATAAAATCCTAAGAAGTTTCACCAACCCCACAGCCTGCGAAAGTCTTGATACTTTCTCGCAGGATCTGTGCAACAAAATATCCCTATTTTTCGAGGAAAAAATTGATATCATTTATAAAAAAATACTGGCCAAACACCCCAACAACACAGAGATGCTTCACGCTCCCTGTCTACAAACCAATACTGAAACTTTCTTTAAGATTCCGGAAATCTCTAAGGATGAGATAAAATCCTTATTAAACACCACGAAAACAGGGTCCCCTCTTGACCTTCTTCCCCCCAGAGTGATGAACATGCTCTCCACCTATCTCAGTCCCTCTATTCAGAGAGTCTTGAACCTCTCCTATACAGAAGGCAAACTTCCCCAACAATGGAAAGAGGCAGTGGTGAATCCTATTCGTAAAAATACCACCTCCCCATGGGCAGAACTCTCCAACCTCCGTCCCATCTCCTTGTTGCCCCTCCTGGGTAAATTGGCCGAAAAACATGTCAACATCCACTTGTCCAGGTTCATTGAGGCGACAGGGGGCCTGGACCACTCCCAATCTGGGTTCAGGCCCAACTACAGCACCAAATCTGCTCTCCTCACTGTGACCGATAACATCAAGATGTCACAGGATAGAGGAGGCTCAATGATTCTGGTGCTGTTAGACCTGTCGGCCGCATTTGATACGGTGTCCCATAAGATCCTCACGAGCCGTCTACAGGGTGTGGGCATAGGAGGTCAAGCCCTCTCTTGGCTGGAGAGTTTTCTGTCCGGGCGCTCACAATCCGTCAGCCTGGGACCATACCGCTCTGCTTCCAGAGTGCTCACGAAGGGGGTGCCACAGGGCTCATGCCTAAGCCCCACATTGTTTAATGTGTACGTGGCCCCCCTCGCTGAGATTGTCAGAAAATATGGATTCACCCCGGTGTCTTACGCTGACGACACCCAGCTCCTCTATCCTTTCCATTCCTTCAACTCCAACGTCAGGGACAACTTTGCAGAAGGAATGAGGGCCATCTCTAATTGGATGGCTGTCAACCGCCTCCAATGCAACGTTGGAAAAACGGAGCTAATGCTTTTTGGGAAAGCATCCTTACTGTGGTCCCCCGACTGGTGGCCCCTTGACTTGGGACCAGTACCCACCCCCAAACTTACAGTAAAAAATCTAGGGGTGAAACTGGATCGGGACCTTACCATGAAGGAACACGTGAATGCAGTTGCTGGGTCTTGCTTTCACACCATCGGCCTATTAAGAAGAGTCTTCCCCTACCTTTCTGACAGCTACAGAAAGACCCTAGTGCAGACCATGGTGATCAGTAAAATTGATTACTGTAACGGACTCCTTATTCAAGCAAATGAGAGTGCCATAAATCGCCTCCAAGTAGTCCAAAACACTGCAGCAAGACTGGTTCTGAATGCCCCCCCCAGAACTCCCTCCAAACCCCTGCTGCGTGAACTGCACTGGCTGCCAATAAGACAACGCACCAAATTCAAGATCTGCTGCCTTGTCCACAAGTGCTTGTTCGGGAAAGGTCCTGACTACCTGGCCCAAAAGCTACCTGTCTATAAACCTGACAGAGCCTTGCGGTCAAGCAATCAACTGCTACTCAAAACCCCCCTTGTTAAAAAAACCAGACAAGGGGGCAGAGCATTCTCTTTGGTAGGGCCCAAGCTCTGGAACAACCTCCCAGCTGACCTCAGACAAACCGACAATCACTTCTCTTTCAGGAAGAAATTAAAAACTGTATTATTCCAGGAAGACTAAATACTTCTAAACATCAGTGTTCATCCACATTCTCTGTTCTATAGCAACTACTCCATCCTGCGAGCAAAGCGCGGAGATACCTCGCAAGGGGTCGATTCTTGCGCTATACAAGAACATAAAATAAATAAAATAAATAAATAAATAGAGTCATTTAAATACTTCAACTCTCACATAGACTTCCTTTTACATATGTAGTTACTTGGACATGTACTATTGAGACATCCATTCACATATGCACTCTTGAACCCATACACCCAGTGAATCAACCACTCACACATCTATGCACAGAGTCACACACCTCCCACCCACTCATACACACACAATCTCCCTAAAAAATACTCAGACAACCAATCAATAACCTATATAGATGTAGATACTCATGTAGCTACTGTCCAACCCATGCACCTGCTTGAACAACAACAATAGTCAGCCTGATACAGACATTCACACAGTTTAGTCACTAAGCCATGCATTCAGTAAGGCACATTTAATCAATAACTTATACAGGCAGTCGTGCACCTACTAAAGCCTCCACCCAGACACTTATACACCCACTCATTCTTCAATACACCTTGGAATTTATATCAAACATATTTAAACTTTACAGAAACACACAGTTACTGGATGGTGTCATCAGTGATGTCATTTGAAATCTTATCAGTGATGTCACTGACCATGTCATGAATGATGTAATAAGTAATGTCATGAGCAGTGCATTGCGGGTGCGTGAGTTATAGTTAGCTGAACTAACTATAACGGTGCAATTTCTATGGTTTTGTAAGAGTGAAATGTCCAGCTAACTATAATGTCCCTGAAACCTATGTTTTTTCAGTGAAAATATATATTTGTATATATATATATATATATGTACAGATAATATAACATTAAAAAAATAATAAATTATATATATATTTAAACAATGTAAGGAAAAGTATTGGAATCTGGGAAAAATAGATATACTATTCCCACTTCAGTTTATGTAACAGTAGCGAAAGCATAGCCTTTCAGAGGGGTCACATTCACTATTCTGAGTGCAAACAGGTCAACATTAGGGAAAGTATTTGTTGATAGTGGGGGTCCTTATCGCTTACCGCCCCCACCAAATGCTGGCAGCGGGAGTCCGTGTCCCCTCACTTCAACTTTAGGCTAAGTAAGGACACCGTCTGAGAAAGCCCTGCTCACCCCTTTAGTAGCTTGGCACGAGCAGCCAGGCTTATCTCCTAGGCACAAGTGTACAGTATGTGCAACCATGCTCACAGTAATTCAATGATGTCACCACAAATAGACTCCACCCAAGTTTTTCTAAAATGAGTATAAACTTTATATAAGAGGTTACACGATATGACCACATGCTACAAAATCTACATACAAGAATGGGTAGTATTATTTCTGGTGGGTTGGTAGGTCCTAATCTTACCCTAACCACCACTTCTAACCAACAGTTGAGTTCACGGCTAACCGTTTCCTAAAGTTTAGGCCCGTTCTATTGCTAGAATCACACACGTTGCAAAAGAAAACAAACACTGCGATGCGTAATGATATTCTCTTGTACTGTACAACAGAGAAACAATGCCCTATGTAGTGCCACAGTCATGTACTTTGCAATAGAATGAATACTGCAATGCGTATCTCTACCAGCATGCCCTGTACCAGGAAGAAACAAAGCAATGCATCACACTACAATTCTATACTATGCAACGAAGAAATAATGCACTGCGCCATGTTATAATCAGATAGTGTGCAATGAAGAATTAATGCAATGTGCCAACTTACAATTAGCTAATCTGCAAAGGAAAAATATTGCAGTGCGTAGTGCACCAAGTATGTAGTTCATCAGGCACAAATGAGGTCAGGAGTCATACGACAGTTCGATAGTTCATTAGCAGCAATAATGCAAAATGTAATGCGACAGTTTAGGTGCTCCGTTACAGTGCCCCCAATATGGATCAATGATGACACAAAAGTACTGCTTCCCACTCCGGCCCCAGTACTGGCCCTTCCTAGGTCAGCACGGGCCGAGATCCGAGCCACGTTACCTGAGGGGCACGACCCCACTCTTTTCTCCAACGTCAGCGACTTGGACCTTGATCCAGAACTTCGTCACAGGGTGAGGAAAGATCGGGCTGTCATCTCAGCTCCTCCGGGGATGCTGGTCCGGGCCGCTGCTGTTTTCCTCCGAGGGCTCAATGACTTGGCCCTCTGTCTGCCAGTCTCAGTGAAGACCGAGACCCGCCCTCAGCACTGTGGAGACTTTACTTCAAATGGGGTGCACACCCTACCCAGGCACTCCTCACCAGCGCCGCAGGTTGCACCTTAGCACGCTCACTGTGCGTCCGAGACTCGCCTCTTCTCTGATGCTCACGATGACCCGATGCTCTTCACCAGCACCTCTGCTTGCACCTCGACACGTACCCTGCGAGTCAGAGTCTCTCCTCTTCTCCTGGTGCACACGATGACCAGGCACTCCTCACCAATGCCCTGGCTGCACCACAACACGCACCCCGCATGTCCAAGACTCACTTCTTCTTTCGGTGCACACGATGTCCAGGTGCTCCTCAGCAATGCCCTGGAGGATCCACAACATGCACACTGTGTGTCTGAGACTCACTTCTTCTTTTGGTGCACACAACAACCAGGCGCTCCTCACCAATGCCCTGGACAGCACCTCAACACACACTCTACGCGTCTGAGTCTCAGCTTACTTTTGCGTGCCGACGATCACAAGGCACAACTTCTGAGGGTCTCAAGCTGCAAAAGCATGCGCAGATCGTGTTGCTTGGGACTTCTCCGGAAACTTTTATGATCCTGTATTTCCAAACAGGGAGCTAGCTCACCTCAGGCCCTTGGGGTTACAAGACACAGCACAGAGCACAGTCTTCTTCAAGTAGGGTGACCCAGCGCCTCCAAGCACAGTCCCAACAGCCTCTCCCTTAGGCATACAGAAATGCCTAGAACATAAAACTCAGCCACTTTCTAAAAGAGTGGTTTCTGAATATACAGTGACAAAACCACATTCACAGAAAGATGTGTTATGACACTGTGAGCTCATACATACTAAACTCCACCTCTCCATTATAAACGGACAGGAAACTAGGCTAACAAGCACAACACCCAGCCTCCCCCATTCTGTCCTATGGGCAGGATGAAAAACGAAATGGAGTGTTTTTCACTGTCAGGACATAATACCCACCTTAGCATATATCCTGCCTTTTACCTACACTGCACCCTGCCCGGCAATTACCTGGAACCTACCACAGGGGTCCCCAATGTGTATTTAAAAGGGAAAGTCAGGCCTGACAAGTGGTTGCACTTTTCAGGACAACATGCTAACTTAGCATTCTGCATGCAGGCTCTACACTGCAGGCCTGAGTTCCCTTCTCCACGTGCCTTGCATTACTAGCCCTGGCACACACAGTGCACATCACTAGGGAATTTACAGTAAAGCAAACATACCAATCATGGCCAACCAATTACCATTTAATTTTACATAGGAAACACTTGTACTTTGACATTGATCAGCATTGGCAAAGCACCCAAAGCATCTAAATTGGCAACTCTATGTCAGGAAAACGGTCTAGGGGAAAGCAAATAGTTTAGGGAACTTTTGCCAAAAGGCCAAGTCCTACAGTATTTAACTTAGGAGGGTTAAGATTTACTATTCCGCCTCCAGTTTGTGGAAAAGTAGGGCAAGTGTTGGACTTTAAAGGGGTAAGATTTATTCGTCCACTCTAATCTGTGCAACAATAGGGAAAGTGTTGGACTTTGGAAGAATTAAATTTAATATTCCCATTCCAGTATGAGTAACAGTAATAAACCGGGTAACTTCAGATGGGTAAGATGTATTATTCTCACTCCAGCCTGTGCAACAGTAGGCAATTTGTTGGATTTCGGAGAGATTACATTTACTAATCCCACTCCAGACAGTGCAACAGTAGTGAAAGTGTTGGATTTTGGAGGGGTTAAATTAGCGTTTCCCACTCCAGTCTAAGCAACTGTACGGAAAGTACTTCAATTGAAACACACCAGATATTTGAATAGCACATTTAATTCAGAACAAATATAAAACTCTTAATATGAACATTATTAACTAACCAAAAACCTATCTATCTATCTATCTATCTATCTATCTATCTATCTATCTATCTATCTATCTATCTATCTATCTATCTATCTATCTATCTATCTATCTATCTATCTATCTATCTATCTATCTATCTATCTATCTATCTATCTATCTATCTAACTATCACTCTATATATGTGAATATATATCATGAAAAAACAATTTGCATGATCATTAACTAATTAATTATCAATTAAAAATGGTTTTTTTATTTGTTACTTAATTATCCTCCCGCAATACCCCTACAAATGTAGCAGCCCACACTTATAATATAACTAAAATAATTAAGTATAACAGATTTTAAATAACTAATATCATAATATTTTTTTCTGATATTTCTTTCTCCTGATATGTGCAATATTGTGTCCAAGTATCATGGAATTGCTATCCCTAAGGCTGGGAAGTAAGGACTTAGTGCAGTGGTTTAGCATGCTCCAAAAGCTCCCAGCATAAGCGAGGTGGACCTTCGAATGAATCAACAACCGTTGCCTTTTGTAATGGCTTAAAGGAGGAAATTAAAGAAGACAGCTTGTGACCCGCTAAACAAAAAAACAACAGAGGTTCAGAAAGAATGAAAGATGCTTGCCTAGTAGACAGTTTATATCTACATTCACTGTAAAAATGAATGAAACTGAAACAGGTACAAAGAACCAATCCTAATAAGTTCTATAGTAAAGACATTGAGAAGATAGGAAAAATAATGGAGAAGATGAGAAGGGCTTTTTCTGCATTTTGGGAATAACGCCACTAAAGAAACCTTCACAAATTTCTTTGCTATCCAGATTGCACTCAATTTTGTGTAGAGTCTAATGCTTAAGCATTTGCGATTGGAGCTATCATTCCACAAAAACATCCTGAGATGGAAGCTCTGCATCAAGTTTATTACTTTTCGTGTCTGTTATCACCATTAGAAAGAAATTATATAATAGACAATCAAGAGATTCGGGCAGTTTAGAAGGCTTTTGTTAACTGCCATCACTATTTTGAAAGTTGGATTTACCTAACACAGTATAGCCAGATCATAAGGAATTAGGGGCCAAATGTACAACCCTTTTTTGTGGCCGTTTGCGACCGCAAAAAAGGTTCCAGGCATGTACAAATGCTATTTTGCAAGTCAACTGACTACCAAAATAGTATTTGCGACTCTCATAATTAGGAAGGGGCGTCCCTTCCAAATAGCGAGTCACCACGCATTGCGGTCGCAAAACACTCGCAGGTTACCACCTACTTCAAGTAGGTGATAAGCCACTCACAAACAGGAAGGGGTCCCAAGGTGACCCCGTCCCCTTTGTGAGTGTTTGCGTAAATATTTTTTAAGAGCAGGCAGTGGTGGGACCACTGCCTGTCCTAAAAAAATGACATTTAAAAGTTTAATTTTAGATTTTTAAATGCATCCTGTTTTCCTTTAAGGACAATGTGCTGCATTAAAAAAAGACCTGCTTTATTGAAAAAGCAGCCACAAACATGGTGGTCTGCTGACCCCAGCAGGCCACCATCCCTGTGAGTGCTGGCCATTCCCAATGGGGTCGCAAATTGTGCTTGCCTCATGAATATTGATGAGGCATGCAATTTATGCCCCCATTGGGAATAGCAAACAGTGTCTGAGACACTGTTGTACATTGCATTTTGTGACCTACAAACTGTGAGTCGCAAAGCTACGTAATATGCGAGTCGCAAAATGCTATCATTGTACATCTGGTCCTAAGCTTTCTAAAAAGTGTGAAGTATGCCAATGCCAGACATGCAAGATGATCACTTTTCCTTTCAAGATTTAATTATACTATCACTAGTCAGTCAGAATCCAGCCAAGGCAAAGCAGATGCATTATCAAGACAAGTATATGATGAAGAAAATATAACAATCCCTCCTCCAGCTATTTTGGAAATCTGTTTCAGGGCAAAAAAACCAGACCTAGTACTTTCGGATCAGATAAAAGAGTCTGTGCAGAAAATCAACCATGAAAAATGAATACAGGAATATTTCACCAAGAGGCAAAAGAAAAATTATCTTTTATTACATGAAAATAAGATTGTTGTACCATCATCACAACTACAGGAGACTATTTTCAAGATCTGCCATAGCACATGTTGGTCAGGGCAAGTCTCAAGAGCTTATGAATTGAACCTTGTGGCCTAAGTTAAAGGAGAGTGAGGCACTTTATATGGGTAAATGAGCAGTATGTGCACAAAATAAAGCATTGATGTTGGTGCCTTAAGATTTTCCTTCTGAAGTTTTGGTATTTTTTTCACACAATCCCATTAAGGGTACCACCGACCTTTTTTTATACATCTTGATAGTGCCGGCAGCTTTATTTGGGGATACTGCCATGCCAGGAGAGCTATCCGATATATAACATTATCGTATAAGCAAGGTAGTTTTCAATGTCCAGATTTTAAATTATATTTTTGGGCCGCATTTACTGAGTGAATACAGAGAAATCATTGCTAGCTGGTTCTCATACCAGTTGGCTTGTGAACTCAGTACTGGGTTTCTAATGTACAAAACATCTGACCCGAATTATTACAACCGGGTACGATTGAAGGTAGTTAGGGACATTACTAAAAAATGGCTTGAAATTTGCAAGATATATGCATTACCTGACCTAGAGGTATATACTGCATTATGGGGGAACCTTTGCTGCCTAATATATTCCATGATCATGATAGAGAATGGCAACGTAAGGGTGTGACACGGTTGGGTCATTTATATAATGTACAGGGATTCCGATCTTTTTCATCTTTGAAAGAAGAATTTGGTTTGCTATAAACTCATTTTTATTAGTATCTGCAAGTTAGGGATTATTTCATTTGTGGTCGGGGTCTGCTAGAGTTAATTAGTCCCTCTGAGGTTTTGTCTGTATTATTTGGCACTACTGGATGAGGAATCATAAGCAAGGTAGTTTTCAATGTCCAGATTTTAAATAAAATTTTTGGGCCGCATTTACTGAGTGAATACAGAGAAATCATTGCTAGCTGGTTCTCATACCAGTTGGCTTGTGAACTCAGTACTGGGTTTCTAATGTACAAAACATCTGACCCGAATTATTACAACCGGGTACGATTGAAGGTAGTTAGGGACATTACTAAAAAATGGCTTGAAATTTGCAAGATATATGCATTCCTTGACCTAGAGGTATATACTGCATTATGGGGGAACCCTTTGCTGCCTAATATATTCCATGATCATGATAGAGAATGGCAACGTAAGGGTGTGACACGGTTGGGTCATTTATATAATGGACAGGGATTCCGATCTTTTTCATCTTTGAAAGAAGAATTTGGTTTGCTATAAACTCATTTTTATTAGTATCTGCAAGTTAGGGATTATTTCATTTGTGGTCGGGGTCTGCTAGAGTTAATTAGTCCCTCTGAGGTTTTGTCTGTATTATTTGGCACTACTGGATGAGGAATCATAGGCAAAACCTATCAGAAACTTATAGCAGTGGTTACCGACAATGGCATACAGATAGCGGCTAAATTAAGCCGGGTTTTCAACTGTAATATAACTAAAGAGGAGATACACAAATCTCTGGAAACTATAGACTCAGCGGTAACATCAGTCAATTTGAAACTTCAACGATATAGAACTATATCTATCGTTTACTACACTCCAGAGCGAATTTCTAAATGGGCTAATAATTTCAATACTACTAAATCATACTGCCCGAAATGCCAAGAATTTGCTGCAGATTTAAGCCATATGTTTATTACATGCCCAATGTCGAAGGAATTTTGGTCTAGCATAACTCTTGCTCTTGCAACCTGGGTTGGCTATGACAATCCGGTTTCTGAGAAAGAGCTGGTATTGGGAATATTTTCAGAACTGGGCTGTTTTACGAAACCCTTTGCCTCCATTATCTCGGCTTGTGCTCATTTATGTATCGCTCGCTCTTGGATTCATAGTACAAACGAGTCCAAGTATTTTAAGAATTCTGGGTCTTACTAAGGGAAATTTATGAAATGGAGATGGCACTCGCTAAAGTTAGAGGCCCCCGGTCTTGGCTAAAATTCAAAAGGATATGGTCTAGTCTCCAATGGGATTAAGAATTCACAGTATTTTCTTTATTTATCTCCCTATATAATTGCTTTTTATTATCACGGTGGTGCTTGTAATTGGATACATGCATAATGTTGCTTTGTTTCTTTTTGTGCTCCTATGTGCTCTGTCAACGATTATTGGTATTTTGTTTCTGAATATCTTTTCTTACCGATGTGATGTAAAATAAAAATAAAAGATTTGCTTTTGCTAATTATTAAAACTACTAGTAAAGCAGATTTGAACAGTGTTACAACTCCAACTCGTCTTTGTTTAAATGCACACACCTGAGTTTCATTAGGCAAATTTGAAATGCATTTACATATAAAAGCTGGGCTTTCGTATATCTGGCAAAGGGTCTTTTCATATCCATGTGTTACGGCGGTGCCTCTGAAGTACAATCCATCCAGGTGCTCGTGGAAGTCTTATATTTTCGACAATCTTACTCTGGACCGTGTCTCTCCTCAAGCACTACTCAAGGGACCTGTGGGGTTTCTAAATTTCTCTCCGTATTCTAAATTCATCAACAAATAAAATGGATCTATTTGTTATGATGCAATAAATTCAGCTGCATCCATTTACTTATTTTCTATTTGATTATTCCCTTGTATGCTTCATCAAATATATCTAAAAGTTGATTTATGTACCACGTGCATATCAGTGCTATTTAAATTACCCCATGCATTTTGGGCCACTAATCGTCTGTTTCAATGATCTGTTTGTAAACCGGAGTCTCCTTTACTGAGCATAATTGTATATGTATATTTGTTTATGGTATCTCCTTGTTCTACCTTATGTTTTCCTCTCCTTCCCCGTGGTTTGACCTTTGTGGAGCGTTACAACACAGAACGACTGTTTGGCAGTTGTTGCAACCTGAGGTTGTGTAATGGTGCTTATTAAACATCTCTGGGCCATATTATCAAGAAAGGGCGATACATTATCGCCACTTTTATCGGCAGGAAACTGCCGCTAAAGCGGCGATAATGGGCTTGATAATAAGCCCTTATGAATTCCCATAGAACCCCAGGTTAACACCAGAACCTGGTCTTCTATAGGAATTCACAAGGGCATATTATCAAGCCCATTATCGCCGCTTTAGCGGCAGTTTCCTACCGATAAAAGTGGCGATAATGTATCGCCCTTATTTGATAATATGGCCCTCTCTTCCATTAGCAAACGTTGTTGTCTATTTACAGCCTGGTCCTTCATCAGGGAATGTCTGGGCGATATTGTTGAGTTTTACACCTCTCAGCCTATTGTGTGAGGAACATTGTGGCAATGAATAGCAGTATCACAGGGCTAAGTCTTAACACAAGCACACGTATGGGCCAGAATTTTTGTAGAATATATTAAATATATATAACAAATATTTTTAGATCAGACATGGTGATGCTGTCTTAAAGCTGGCTGCAAAAGTAGAAGTGACAGGCAGGCAATGTGAGGAATTGTAAGGTACTGTAAGAAAGCAAGTTGTAACCTGTGAAAACATCAAATATTCTGCTTATAGACTTTGGAATTTGGACTTCTCCTGGGTGTGGAGTCTCACCCTTTGTACACTTTATAGTAAAATGGATTTGAGTAGACATCTCAAGCTCCCAACTTTTGAAAATAAGATTTTCTGCAGTGCAATTTGTGAAAGTGTCTAAGGGCCTTATTATCACTTTGGCAGTCTTGGAGTGGGGCAGCAATGCTGCCGCCCCTCTCCAGGACCACCTAAGTCATAAGAAACTGCCCACCAGATTATGGCTTTTTAAGTCTCTGGCGGGTGGTCCTTTGGCGTTCCAATGGCGCGGCCTATAAAAAAGGCACCGTAATGGAAACACCAAAGCAATATCCGGCACGGACTGGTAAGTCAATGCCATGCAGAACCTGGGCATGCATGCAGACGGAGAGGACACCATGTAACCCCCTACATGCACCTCATGGCCCAGAGGCTGGCTCACTGTCATGGAAACCGTGATGGAGAGAACCCTTGTAATATGCTTGGCGGGGATGCAGTGGCCCTGCCAATCATATTGTGGCCTCAAGACCACCACAACACCAACAGGAATCTCTGATCCCTGTCAGTTGTGGCGGTGCAAATGTGGTCCGACCACCCAAGTTGTAATGGAGCGTAGGGCTGGAGGTGCCCGCACTGCCACCATGGCTACGGCGTACCGCCTTAGTTATCATAAAGCCAACTGTTTAGGCTGCACATGAACATGTGCCCCCGTGTTTGTACACATTTGTGCAGGCTGAGCAAGGAAGACTGTTGCTTTAGCAGCCTGGTATCTGTGTACATTTAGCATTGTCACAAAATAAACTGGTGTTTAGAAAGACATTTTATTTAAATTGAAAGCTCAAAAAGAAATGTCCCCTTGTATTTTTGGCAGAAGAGTACATTTGTAGCAGTTAACCTGGTTTGCACTCTGACTAAATACTAGTTTTTAAATGTAACTTTTGACTAGCACAACAAAGAAGGGTCATTGAAATGGCCTCTACATGGCACGAGGTAGAGGAGCACATTTTATATAAGTGATTTTTGAAAGAAAAAGCACTGACTGTAGATTGTTTTGTTGAGTTTTATTTGATGAGTTGCTGAGTCATGAGGTTTCATGTGCATATTACAGATATATATAGCCAGTGCAGCAATTTGAGATATGTAAGCCTTCCCTTTATCCCAGGAGAGTCTCACTGGTTCCTTCTAGTCAATTATGTGATGACTTGCTAGACGAGAAACTTTGAGCTGCAGAGAAGTGGTGATACAATTTAATGCAGCTGTTATTGTGTTCATAATTAATGACAACCACCAGACCAATGCAATACTATCCTTTACACCAAACTTGAGAAACATTGCAGATGCCAAAGTAGGTAAGCCTCAGAGAACACACACTAGAGGTGAGCACCATGTGGCAGTACACTGATGATGCTAAATAATTACGTTCGTCACTCAAAACATTACCTTCTTCTTCCACACGTTCAATTCGAATAATTAAGGCATGTACCCGAGTAATGGGTTGCATAAAATATCATTAAAATGTTGTTTGACCTGACATCCTTGGCTTGGTGTTCTCCCAAATGTTTTTGCCTTCTCCTCCTATTTTTACTGAACTTGTTATTCTTGGCATTAGGACTCTGTGCTCTTTACCCTTGCTCCTCAGTAGTGAACTGCTTGTGCCTTCTCTTTCAAACATGGAAAAATTAGCCTACACCTGATTAGCACATTTAATGTACTCAATCTACCCTAGTAAATGGTAATACTTGTACCCAGGACCTGTAAATAAAATGCTACTAGTAGACAGCAGCACCCCTTGTGTCGCCCACTAAAGTATCATGTCTCAGGCCTTCCACTTCAGCCTGTAGTGCGGTTTTACACTGCTAGCAAAACAAACATTATCAAACAACAGAATTATAGTGTCAGCATGTAACAGAGTAATGAAAAAGCACTGGATTTAATTTTAAGACTGTGGTGCCCTATTCTTCAAAGAAACTATGATTTGAACATTGAATTGGGTACTATGTCTTCAGAGTGGCTAGATGATTAAATTGCTATATGTACAGAGTCCAAGGTAGATATTAATTTTTTTAAATGTTTTGTAGAGTTTTATATAGCACGAACTAGACTCGAATCGAATCAGTTATCAGAGGCTTTACATAGCACAAGTTACGTTTTTTTTACATGAGGACACACTTTCATTTTTTTAGGCACGGGGAGATTAAGTGATTTGCCCAGATTCACAGGAGGTTTTTGGCATCGTTACCGAGACTCGAACCCAGATCCCCAGGTCCGAGGTCGAGCGCCTTAGCCGTTAGGCCAACTCCTACTTTGTTGGTCTGTTGATACTCACAAATTCAGTGAATGAATAAGCTAGAATTATTTAATTCTTAACTGATTGCATTGAATTCAGGTTATGGGCTTTGTTCTCTTATTGCAGGATTAGTAACAAGGGTAAAAGGGAAACCAACAATGTTTTTGTACATATTTAAATTTAAATATATAATAGAATATGTACTTTTATGCCCTACTTTTTAAATACCTTACATCCTGCTGTAGGAGAAGAGTGGTTAGGGCATACCTTATGGGTGGCTTATAAATATTAAAAAGCATTGATAAATGCATTAGGTTTTATCTATGTGATTAATAATATGTTGTTTTTTTGTTGTAAGTTGGTGCTTGTAGAGCATTAGTACAATATAAGTTACAGAAAGACTATTAAAGTGTTATAACTGGTTTATTTACAAAAAGGCAATATATTGTGCTGTTACTAATGGTATAGTGCGGGTAAGTAATAGCAACATTTGGAAACATAAAATGAAAGAGGGAAATAATAGAATTAATTGATGTAATAGCAATATTATGTGTTGACAGGAGTTCTGACAACTTTTGGGCCTGGTGCCACTGCACCTGCTGCACCATTCAGATCCGTGCCCCTAGTGCCTGCAAGATAACTGCATTTGTGACTGCCTGTTTAGTAGTAAAGTATAGCAATATTTGATGCTTAGAGGAATTACAACTTTTGGCCCCAGTGCCACTGCACCTGCTGCACCATTCGAATCATGAACCTGTTGTCTACAAGATAACTGCACTTGGAACTGCCTGTTTAGTAGTAACATATAACAATTGTAGGTGTTTAGTGGGGTACATAGAGCTTTTGGCCCTGGTGGCACTGCACCTGTTGCACCATTCAGATCAAGTCCCTTTTAACTGCAAAGCAACAGTAATTGTGACTGCCTGTTTAGTAGTCAAAGGTAGCAACATTATGTGTTTGGAGGAGTTCTGACAACACCTGCTGCAGCATTCAAATCATGATTATGTAGTTTGCATGGGAACTGCACTTGTGGCTGCCTGTTTAGTAGTAAGATATAGCATAGCACTTGTATATTTACTTTATTTTTAATGTGCAATGTTTATTACAACATTTAGAATTTGATTATAATGACCAAATGGATGAAGTTGAAAAAAGCAAACCGATAATGCCTACAAAGTGCAAAGAAAGGTACTGGGGCGTGACTAGGAAATTCCACAAATGTTCTATGGCTAAAGCATCTGCTTTACACAACTAAGTAATAAAATGCAAGCATTCCAGCATACAGTTGGAAGTTGTCTGACTTTTTGTTGGGAGGAGATCTTATCTTGAGTCAGTAGATAGGCTTAAACAGTGTGAACAGCTGGATGACATCTTATCTTGACCGTGAATGGAGCCTAAACAGTGTAAACAGCTTTAGTAGAAGAATCGTAAATGCGTGCAGCCAGGGGACGTTAACAAAACAAGTTCCACACAAAAGCGATTGAGCACAGTAATTCGGTGATGGGAACTTATAAGAGACCCCTTTTAAGATATATTAAATACAAGCGATTTCACAAGCACAGCGAAGGCGCTGTGCTGGCAAAACCTAAAAAGGAAGGTTTAAATCTGGCAAAAGATGCATTTTTCCAGGTTGAAATGGGAGAATAAAAACTGCACTAAAGGCTGTTTCAGGGTGAAAGAACAAGCAGCATTTTACTACTGGTTAGCCAGGGTAAAGTTCACAGACCCCGAAAGCCTACAAAAATAAATTCAGCAAAAACAGGGTGTTTACATTTATGATATACATAATGCTGAAGGGGTAATTATGTATCCACAAAACCCCCCACCTTATTATGAATACCGGAAGTGCGGAGAGGAGGCATTTGGTGCCCAAATGAGTTGCAGAGGTGGCTGCATTTGGATCCCCTGAGGGTTAACCACACGACATTAGATACAAATGATCTATACTAACAAATGGCCAGAGTGTAAGTCTCGCTCAGAGTGATTAGGACATGGAAAAGCACATCAGCCTCAAATCAGTGCAATTCATCAAGCTGCCTCAAAACAATCATTTAGAATGCCCTGTAATAAACCTGATCTAACTGTATTATACACGACATTCAATAACAGCTGGTGCTGCAGAAAGTGTAGATAAATTATACAAATAAATTCTTATTCTTGAGTAAATTCTCTGGAGAACTAAAATCCAGTTCCTCTAAGAAAGCTTTGTGCATACATATCTTGGACTTGTGTTTTCATCAGAGTTGCTTGACACAATTAGGTAGAAATATAGGAAATATAGTTCAACACTTGATTGATTTAATTTGGATATACAGATGGATAGTTGTTGTTTATGGGTACCCAACTGTGACCATCCATTTTTCACAAAGCTCCATAAGCACAGCACACAGATATAGAAGGCCATGTGTGACTGAATACATCTGATTTCTCAAAAGCTTGGAAGCAGTGGAAGTGGATTGTTTGATGATCCAAAAGCAGTCTGATGCTTTTATAATGGGATAAATCATAGACCTGAGATGCAAAGCTTAATTTTGATAGGTGGAAAAATGATGTGTTCCATACTTTGATAAATGTTTATAAGTGGCTGCTTAAATGAAAACTGCTGGTTTGCAGTGGATAACACTGTAAATCAGAATACTAAGAATGCGAAAGTATTATCTGAGTCAATTCATGGTTTATGCAAAGTATAAAGTTCAATCAGTTCAACAGACCAACAAATCATACTTGGTTGAGAAAAGCAAGAAAGAAAATGTCTCTTTCAAGCAAAGTAGCCTAACCTGTGACTTGAACTGAATGCTAGTGCACATGCATTTACATGAAGTCACCTTGGACATAAGTCAATGAATGAGTTAATGATACTAAACTTTTTTATGTCACGGTGCAAACTTGCTGACACAATTAATATTTATTTAGCATGCAGCTTGAGATCAAGAATGGGCATGCATCATCATATATTTAGCTCAAACTATATCATATTGAAGACCCTCACTCACGGTTCACAGTCGGTTTGCTATGTTGACTTTAATCCAACTTTGGTTAAGTAGTGAACTAACTAACATATAGCCCTGTTCTGAATGGTCTTACACAAGGGCGAGTTCTTGCCTTGCTGTTGTTTTCCCTTTTGGCGTTACTTGCTTGAGAAATTGAAGAATGGAAGGTGCTTCCCACCAAAAATTGACAAAGACTTGAAGAGATACCATGAAGCACCTTTGTAAATGCAGTGATTTAACTAGCAACAACCACACACCTGTAAAAAACGTTTTTAAAAAAAATCTAACCTTTTCTACAATGACATACAGATAACATCAAATTTCAAAAGGTTAAAAATGTGTAAAATGGGTTAACACTCATAAACATCAAGGTGTAGTTGTGAGTGATCAAGTTATAAGGAACATCATAAGGCTGTACAGGAAAGTGCCATTATGGGAATAGGTGGTTTAATGCAGTTCAATGCTATCTTTGTATACACAGACAGACTTGGTCTGAGGCCTACAGAGCAATAATAGTGCAAATGTTTTCAAAGGTCTTTATAAATTATTGTTCAGGAATTTTCTGAATCCAGGATAGGTAGTAGCTTCAATATTGTTTTTCTTCATTCACAAAAAAACAAGGGAGAATCCTTATAGATTTAAGTATCTCAATTTTAATTTAGCTTCAGCAGAGAAGGGGCCAACACAAGTTTTGCAACATCAAGGTCTCTTCATCATGTATATATGTCCTTGCCACCAAAGATATACGTGAGGATGATTACCATGCTGTTGTGGATTTAAGGAGGGTGATTGGTCACGGTGAGAAGATGCGCTATATAAAAGTCTTTGACAATTTGACAATTTGACAATCTAGTCGAACACACATCAACTTTTGAATGCTTAATCAATATAATGGAATAGGTTGCTGATCTTATACTGATGATTATTTTATTTATATGAAAATATATTTTGAAGTGTCAATTTCTTAAAATTCGTATGTAATTGTCAGAGAAAATTAAATAATGTGTTTACCCTGATGAAGCAACCTTGATGAGAAGAATCACGTGTTGTCACCTAGATTCTCTAGGAATTTGCTCATCTATCCATCTATTCATCATTGTCTCTGTCCTTCCTTCCTTCCTTCTCTCATCCACCCTTCCTTCTTTTAATGCAACCATCATTTTGTTCATCCACCACCACCAATCCAATCCATCCAGTCATTACTCCAATCTTCCTTATCTCCACCTACCCTTGCATCAATTCTTTCTTACTCCTCTCCATCCATCCGCACTTCTATCCACCCATCCTTATTTCTCTCCATTAATCCATCACCCTAATTTCGGTCATCCATTCGCCATCCTTACTTCAATTCAACCCTCTTTCCTTCATGCCATGCTCCTGTCCATCATTTCACCCACCCAGCCACCTCGCATCTATCCATTCATCAATTCACCAATTCGTCCATATACCTCTCCATCCACCCATCCATTCACCCCATCGCTCCATTCATTCATCTCTACATCCACTCCTTCCTTCCCTTTTTCATTCTTTCTTTCTTTCTTTTTATCTTTCTTTCTTTCTTTCTTTTCATGATCTCTGGTTGCATTTGTTCCCCGCATTCCAGCTCGTCCATACTTTTTCCTCCAGCATCTCCAATCCAAATTAAAGCAAACTTAAACACAAATGTAAAGGTCTTGTGTAAGACACACTGCCCAGTGGCAACCCCCCACTCAAACTGCTAAAGCAGGGGGTTCATGACACCTCTGTGTAGACAGGTAACAAATGCAAGTGACAGATCACATGCAAAAACATAACAGTAACCGCGTATTGAGCACTCTGCACCAGGGGAGGGCGGTTAATATAGATTCGGGCAAAACTGAACTTACGGAACAGCGTTTGTCATTGGGTATTTAGGGGCGGGCAGACATAGCAAATTCTAGAGGCACATTACTCGATCAAATTCAAGACTCACTCTTGCCTCAGTCTCTGGGACCTGTAACTGGAACTTATAAATCCCCTATTACAAGTGGGGGTTTTTATGGGCAGATCTTCGTTGGAAGGGCTTCAGTACTAAATTTATTCAGGCTATCCAATCGTATATTTCCCCAGCTGCAACATTGCGTATTTCTGGTCTGGTGTCAGCGTCCTTAAACATCAGCAGGGGCACTAGGCAAGGGTGTCCCTGCTCGCCCCTACTTTTTACTCTGTACATTGATCCCTTCCTTAGCAAGATCGAAGGCACCTTGGATATCTTGCCTTTCAGGGTCAATTCTACAGAGTATAAGACACTGGCATATGCGGACGACATCATAATCTTAACTAGTGATGTCGGCTGAGCCTTTTCTGCTTTAAAGACTCATGCAGAACAGTTTGGCCGGCTGTCAGGCTATAGGCTGAATGTTTCAAAAACACAGGTCATTCAATCATCCGCTATGGGTCCCTCTCAAGCTCCAGTGGTTACAGAAGCAATATATCTGGGGGTCAAAATCACTGCTCTTGTAGGTAATATTCCTGATCTGAATATTCTTCCGGTGATTGAATCGGTCAATGCCAAGTTGGAAAGATTAGACCACTTACATCTCTCTTTATATGGCCATTGCAATGTTTTTAAAATGCTGATCCTCCCAAAGTTCTTGTATTTATTCAAAACTATCCCACTGGATTTGTCACAACAAAGTCTGGCCAGGGCCAAAAGGATCTGTTATAGATTTCTTTGGGGATACCGCCGCCCACGCATGGGCAGCCAAATGGAGTGTCTCTCTAGGGATCATGGTGATTGGTCAGATCCAAATCTCCTACTATACTACTGGTCTGCCATGCTCCAACACTTTGGGTTACCACTGCTGGGTGACAGTGCTGAGGTTCCGCTCTCTAGTAGACCCTCTATCTATGAAGTAGGGTTGGGGGAGGCTGCTGAAGGGGTCTTGACGCAAATTCTTGAGCCGAGTTATTTTAAGAAAACGAGGTTCAAGGTTATAGGGGCTATGTTCTCAGTTTGGCGTAAAATTTGGCGTAAATGGTCAATTCCGAATATTAATTGTTATACCACCTTCACGGCTGCTCGACTTTTGCCTGCCATTTTAAAGATCAGGTAATCTTTCGGTGGCAGTTATTGGTGCTGAAAGTCATTGGTGATCTAAGTACTGGCGGACAAATGGCCTCCTTCTCCTTTTTAAAGGATAAGTTTCATCTTAGCATTCATGATTTCTTCAAATACCTGCAGATCAGAAGTTTTATAGATAAAACCCAGCATCAAACCTCCAATATTTTTGAAAAAGGTCATTTTATTTGAATTAATCCAAAGAAGGGCTAGAATAGGGACATTGTATCAGCATCTGTTATCTGATTTCCCTGACGATCTTGCATTACAGCATGTCAAGTGGGAGGGTAAACTGGGTAAGGCTGGTGTGGACATAAGCCTGGCACTGGATTTAGCAAGCTGTGCCCTAGTTTCTGGTAGTTTACGTACCCAAAGCTATATGGCAATATTCAATCTATATTACACACCAGCAAACATTGCAAAATGGGGGGGGGCCGTAATGGTGACTGCTGTGCCATGTGCGGGCTTCAAGCAGCTAATGATATTTACATGTTTTACTCTTGCCCAAAGCTGGGGTATTCTTATCTGATGTTGAGTGTAAGTCCGCTCCGATCGCGGATTTTGCGAATTTTCGGTAAATTCGCGATCCGCGAACTCTCGCGAATTTGCCGAAAATTCGCAAGCCGCGAGCGGCGGATTCCGGGGGCACAAGTTCAACCCTTCCTGCTCTGTTGTAACTAATTTACGATGGCGCCGGCAAGCTGCCAGCGCCATCCTAAGATAGTTACTAAATTAGCTTCAACAGGAAGCTCTAATAGATAAGATAAAGCAGGTCATCGAGCGCCTGCTTTATTTAATCTATTAGAGCTTCCTGTTGAAGCTAATTTTGTAACTATTTTATGATGGCGCTGGCAGCTTGCCGGCGCCATCGTAAATTAGTTACAACAGACCAGGAATGGAATAATACCGTTTTGGAGGCTTGGCAGGTGTGCCTTCTTCCCAAATATACCGTCGAAAATCAGCTGTGACGCTGGACAAAGGCCTTTGCATCTTTGACCTTCACGAGCGCAATCCCCGTGCTGTTATGTGACCAGGAGCTTCTGTCTCTATATCTGCTGCTCTGATCAGTCTCTGACCTTTTATACACACAAGAGCCATGTGCACTCGCTTGGAAGCGCCGTCCGGTGGGCCCCGCCCACACACTCGCGGTGTGCACCGTCTTCCCGCCATTTACCCACTATGATGGGCAGATCACTCAAGGGACCCCTGCGCCCTTCGGCGCGATTGCATAGTAACACACACCTGGTCGCTGTAGACAACTCTCTGGCACTTTAAGCAGCTGTACTGTAGTAAAAGCACTATACATTTACCGAACGAGGTAGCACTTACTGATTATCCAGTAGAAAGTACTCCAGTTGAGTAGAGGTATGGCACAAAACGGTGGCTTCTTCTTGAATAAATATGAAGGGCAGGGTTCATTCTGGCACGATGGTCTTGGCACAAAAATTAAACCTCAACAGGAAGCACTTACAGATATCAATACAGCACGTGCCCTAGTTGAAGCTTACATTCAGTGACTCATTCATCAGCCCAAAAACAATCGTGAGCGTTGTGGAGGCTGGGCAGGTGTGCCTTCTTCCCAAATATACCGTCGAAAATCAGCTGTGACGCTGGACAAAGGCCTTTGCATCTTTGACCTTCACGAGCGCAATCCCCGTGCTGTTATGTGACCAGGAGCTTCTGTCTCTACATCTACTGCTCTGATCAGTCTCTGACCTGTTATACACACAAGAGGCATGTGCACTCGCATGGAAGCCCCGTCCGTTTGGCCCCGCCCACACACTCGAGGTGTGCACCGTCTTCCCGCCATTTACCCACTATGATGGGCAGATCACTCAAGGGACCCCTGCGCCCTTCGGCGCGATTGCATAGTAACACACACCTGGTCGCTGTAGACAACTCTCTGGCACTTTAAGCAGCTGTACTGTAGTAAAAGCACTATACATTTACCCAACGAGGTAGCACTTACTGATTATCCAGTAGAAAGTACTCCAGTTGAGTAGAGGTATGGCACAAAACGGTGGCGTCTTCTTGAATAAATACGAAGGGCAGGGTTCAATCTGGCACGATGGTCCTGGCATGGAAGCCCCGCCCCCAAATCCGCCGATCCGCTAAATCCGCGGATTTTGCGGATCCACGATCCGTGAATACGCAAATTTGTGAATCGTGGATCCGCAAAATCCGCCCATGCTTAGTTGAGTGCTTTATAAACTCTACACTCAATATCCTGCACAACGTCTCTCCAAAGATGGTGATAATGGGGTGTGAAGGCGCTGTGCTGCTAGAAAGAATGAGATATGTCTCTGCTTTTTTGTTTATAACAATGTCTTTGATACGGCTATGTATTACTTCACAATGGTTGAGTCACGAAGCCCCCACCTTTTTTAATTGGAGAGCCAGGATTCTTGCTCTTTATAATTTGTAGTCTTCAGGGTTTCTGAGAAGGGGAAGAAGGAGGCGTGAGCTGGGTCGTAAGATCTGGGCTCCGTTGGAGGAGTGACTCAAGCAATGAACATTTTTTTAGTTTAATCTATCTGCCGTTACTTTGACCTTTGAGTTGTATAACTAATTTGTTTTGTTTTTATTTTCATTCTCCACTGTGTACCTTATGTCATGTATTGGTTTTTGCTTTCGTCCAATGTTTGTTTGGTTTCGCATTTTTGTGTAAATTATGACTGCCACGACTTTTCTTTGGTTTATGCTAAGCATCAAAATAAAGTTAAAAAAAAAGCAAATTCTAGAGGCACATTACTCGATCAAATTCAAGACTCACTCTTGTCTCAGTCTCTGGGAACTGAAACTGGAACTTATAAATCCCCTATTGCAAGTGGAAGCACAAGTCGGCTGGACATAACTGAGTTAGTTGAGACACAACCAGCCATTGATACTGTCCCACCTGCTGTAATCCCAGCCGTTAAAGGGAAGAGGAATAGTGAGTAACCGATTTGCTCCAAAACGACGCAGCCTGCCCGCACTGCTCCAATCCAAACATGCCTCTCTGCTTGGATACAGCCACCACTAGATGCTGAAACCCCTTGATTCTCCTGTGACAATACCAATAATACCGAATAGGAATCAGAGTTATTCAATCGGCACACAGACCGAGGCAACATTATATCCTGAGAACATTGAGAACACTATTGGGGACACTATTGCTAATATTGCTGCTGTGATGGTGACCAAACAAATTAAT
The DNA here is from genome assembly GCF_964261635.1 of Lissotriton helveticus. Taxonomy (NCBI): domain Eukaryota; kingdom Metazoa; phylum Chordata; class Amphibia; order Caudata; family Salamandridae; genus Lissotriton; species Lissotriton helveticus. The sequence continues at coordinate 566,262,905 of NC_136057.1, read as the reverse complement.
GAACTCCTAGATATAAAGTTTGGTTTACTACAGGAGCGCTTAGATAAACTGGCATCACTCATAGGGGGTGCCAGTCAACTAGCGGGGAATGTACAAATTGCAGCCATTGAAGGGAGAGGCAGTGGGGGAGAGGGAGGTCAATGTGCAATAACAGGCATTACAGACCATGAAATCCAAACCCCCACTGCTAGAGCTACTGCACCTGTAAGTATTCCATATACGACACGCAAAGAAATTTGGGTTTGTTCCCAACTACCCCTCATTATACATGGCACTATATTAATTGCTGATCCAGCTACTATTACCCATTCCAATTCCATCAGGAATAGTGTCAATAGAGCAAATATGTTTAATGGTGCATTCCATAACATACTTTCTGGCCGTCAAAGCAGTAACCCCCCTGCTACTACCAGCTGTAATTCCCCGACAGCAAATCAAGATGTTTTCTGTTTGCCACCTGCCGCCTGCCCCTATGTTCTGGTGTTGGCAAGCGAACCACCCCTAAAGTGCGACCAGCATGAGTCCTGGGTGCAATTACGCAATAAAAGCGTAGATTGGCTATCGAGGAATAGGATGTTCCACCCATCCGAAATGGCCGATATTATCATGGTGCATAGAGTAGGGTGGGTTGCCGCATCTACAAAGAACCTTGAAGGGGACTGTATTTTTATTCATTTTCCTAGACACCTTTGGTGAGACAGTTACTAGAAGCATGCAAGACCACTACATTTAATAGCACTAATATATGCGCTTTACCTCTTGGTTTCTTCTAAAAACTGATTCATGGCCCCCGCCTCAATGAGACCCCCCCAACTCCCCACCTCTAATAGATTCCTGGTCCTGTCTGTACTGGATTCTCAAGATTGACCATTGTCCTCTGTGAAGCCCCCTGCTCTTGTTGATGGACGAGTACATCCCCCCTAGTAAATACGCACACTTGCTCACAGACAACAATGAAGGTTCTAGCAGGTCCAGACCTTTGTATCTTAAGCTGGAATGTTGCGTGGTTACACTCTAAGCTCCATCAACCTGACTGCCTACACTTTATCAGTGAGCAGGATATTCTCCTGTTTCAAGAAACATGGGCTTCACAAGACTTATCTATTGAAGGTTTCGAATACCACAATATTTTAGCAACATCCTCCAAGCATGGTCGAGCATCTGGGGACTATCCATTTGGGTCAACATCGCTGCAGGTGACACCATCAAAACCATATGCACAAATAATAATAATTACCAAACTATAATGTTTAACAGGAGGGTTTCTTTTTTCTTAATTAACTTTTATAACAACGATTTCCATTTATACCAAATGGGAATTTTATACATTTATTTAGATTCATTGCGTCCATCCAAAAATCCAAAGACTGTTTTAAATCAACTGGGATCTGCCTAGGTGGTAGTTTTAATGCCAAGTTTCCTTAATCGTGGCCAATTACACAGTTACATAGCAGTGGCCAAAAATGCAACATGGGTATGGAGTTAGTGGACCACCTGAATAATCATAATTTAACTAGTGTTATGGATATTGCTGTCACCACAACAGACAATGCTTCCCCAGAACCGAAATTTAGAGGGGTTCATCTACAATCTTTTATGTTTTTATCGCTTTTGTTTTGGAGGCCAGTTTGCTTAAAGCAGAAACTATGGCTACAACCTATGGGGACCATAACCCAATCCAAATAGTACTAAGATTATCCCCTGCCCCAATACCTTATATAGAATGTGGTGCCAGGATTTTGACATCGTCCATGCATAATCTCAGATTGGTATGGCGAGGCGTTGATAATACTGACTTATTTGGCACAATGGTTAGGGAAAACCTGACCCTTATTAAGACCCACACCCTGAGGCAATTACTGCCTTTAATAAACTTTGTGGAGCCATTAAATCTCTGCTGTCCAAACCTATTACCCAAGCTCAACGGGAACCAGATGGTTTAACTATGAGTGCACAGAGGCCAACAGGCAGCTACGTAAGGCCTTGTCACATAGCCCAAAGGAGCAATCTACTGGTAAAGTCCTTAAGGCTGATGTACAAGCGGACCATTGCTAGAAGGAAGGAAGTATTACTAAGGGTGCACTGGGATGCGCTTGTTAATGCTGCTAGCCTAAAAAATGAGAATATGTTTTGGACTACAGTTAAAGATTTAAGAACAATGGGGCAGTCACAAAATTACATAAGTTGCAACATAATTTGTACAACTTATGAAAATCACTTTTCAACAATCTACTCAGTGCCAGCATGGGAAATTGACCCCTTTTACCATATGGCTCCATCTGGGGTCACAATATGGCTAACAGAGGTCAAGGAGGCCATACACAAGAGTGCGGGCAATAAGGCCCCTGGTCCAGACGGGCTATCTATTGACCTCATTAAATATAATCCTGATTTTTGGGCCCCTCTATTGCTAAATGATTTAATAATTTAGTCAATGCCCCACTCCCAAAGTTGTGGACCACTAGCATAATCGTCCCAATTTTTAAAAAGGGTAATCACTCACAGCCTAGTTGTTATAGGCTGATTTCTTTAATAGTCAACACCCTTAAAATTTTAGACAGAGCTTTATTCAATAAGATTTTAACTTGGGCAGAGGAGAATTATATTTTAGAACAATGTCCACTAAGTTTTAGGAGCAAAGTTGGCACTAATGAGCAGTGTTTAAACCTCAATTTGATTATTGGGAAGTATAACGTAGCACAGCACTCGCCACTTTATTTACCATTTATGGAGTGGAACTCCGCTTTCGACTTTGTTAATAGGTCTCGCCTATGGTCCATCCTCTTGGCCTATGGCCTTGATGAGGCCCTTGTTCACTCTCTGGCCTACCTGCATAGGGGCCTGAAGGTGCGGGTCAGGATCGGTGGTGGGGGTGAGGTGTCTAATGATATCAGTGTTAGTAGCGGGTAAGGTGAGGGTGCGTCCTAGCCCCCTGCTTTTTATTATCTATATAAACAATTTGCACAAATTGATGATTAATCTCACCAATGATGTTCCTAGAATGAAAGGTAGAACTCAACCGGTGCTTTTATACGCAGATGATGCAGTTTTAATTGGACGCACGCCAAATACACTACGCACTTTAGTACGAGGATCCACAGACTTCATGACTGATTTAGATTCATGTACCAATTTCAGGAAATCATTTATAATGTCCTGTGGACCTATAAAATATCCCCTGTCATGGAGATAGGCTTTGCCTTCACACTGTGTTAAGTTAGCATGAGCTTATTAGAAGTTTAAACGCCATTTTTCCTTTCTGCTGCTTCTGCACACGGCACATATTGTTATTAATGCTTTGAGCCACGTAGAATATTTTGCTTCACACGAGAATAATATGTTTTCCTATTGTATCGGCTTTGCTTGGTAAGCTATGTCTGAACAGTGAGTGCCGAGGTCTTCAAGGTTATTTCAACACAGTGGTTGTTGTTCGGTCTGATCAGCGCACGTCCTAGACATAACACATATGCAGCTGTGGCGCGTTTAATAATGCACTGCACAGAGCATGCATACACACTTGATGAATATTTGCATGCAGAGAGCTGATGTAGAAGATGATGTGATCCCTTTCTACTAAGACCAGAGGTATGAGGCCACCCTTCTAAAACCCAAAGAGACCTTCTGTAGATATAATATAATATAATATACTAGCAAGGGAGGGTAAGCCTGAGGTGCCATTTAGCCTTCTTTCCTTTAGCATTTCAACATGCTTTCTCCCTTTGTATTTTATGGACTAGTAACTATGCTGATAACCTTGTTGCTTATAATATGTTTGCTTGTATTAGCTAAGATACTGCGCTTGAGAGCACTGTATTAGAAATAAATATTTCAAACTTGCACATGTCTTCATTTACTCCTCGTTTTGGACTGGTGTGATTGTATAACGAAAGTGTGTTCATGTGTTCCACGATACCTGAGGTGTTCTAAGTCCATGTTCTGGGTTGTCTAATCATTGGGGGTATGGAAGAACCAATGAGACACTGATTGCTAGCCTGGTAGGGGATTTTGGATACTAAGGTGAGTTTTGGTACACCCTAATTCACTGAGGTTCCATGTCTCTATGAACAGTTCTGTGTAGGAGCAGAATCCCTGCGACACCCCTAAGCTCTATTACTGTGGGAGAGCAAAAATGAACTTGCACCGGAACTTTACCTTATCTGGGGTTGGTCTTTGCTGCGAACGGCACATGGTCTGAACATATGGTTTATTCAAGTCAAGTCAAAAGTGCTTTATTCGAGTTATTACTCATAAAAGCATAATATACACAAGAATTTTAAAAACAAATTAAATTTACAATCCAGCACATTGACGCAACACTATAGGTTACATATAAAAATCATTCGGTTAAAAGGATTAAAACATTTAATAAAAATAATTTTCAAGATGTGAAACGCTGGAGTCTAAAAGCAATTATACAAATGCAAAAAATCAATTAATCAAGACAGAGAATAGTTAGTTAACTAGCAGTCTCTATCTTGATACAAGGTCGTTGATAAATAAAAAGCAGTAATGTCAAATTCATGAGGACCAATTTGTCACACAGAGAATAGTTATTTAACTAGCAGTCTCTGTCTAAATTGTCGGGCAGAGAATAGTTATTTAACTAGCAGTCTCTGCCTGAGCATCCATGCCCAACCCAGATATTTTGCTGTAGCTATCAGGATCCAGGAAACTTGAGTCGTACAAATAATTCGCATAGCTACAGAACTACTTGATGTCCCAAGGTTCCTGCACATAGGAGCTAACCATACTCGTCTTGGAATAACATATGATCCGCATGAAAACAGAAAGTGACCCAGAGACTCATCCCCCAGCCCACAAGCTGGGCACGTGCTATTTCCACCTGAACCCCATTTAGCTGTCAATATTTTTATAGGAAGTGCACCAGCTCTCAGTTGGAATAAGAGCTTCCTATCACCTGGTTTGGAGATGATATCCCAATATGGTTCCAAGACTGGATACATTTTGGCCTCAAGAAAATGCGAAGACATGGACCCAGAGCTTGAAGCATTTAAAGTTTTAGTAGCAATCCATTCCCAAAAAATATCTTTTAAGACACGCTTAGAAGGGAAAGATGTCCCAGCAGGGTCCTGCCATAAAGAACTCAACCCTAGCTCAAACAATATAGTTTTCAATAATTTAAGCCAGCTTATCTTGTGAAAGCCATCAGCCTTGATCACATCCACAAAACCCGCGGCATAATGTGAGAGCTCAGGAGTGGTCCAGAGTCTGCGCCAATACAAGATCGGGCGTAATCTGGCCAAGTCCTTGATTTGTTTCCTTCCTAGATCGTATCGGAGAGGCAACAACGGAGTACTTTTAGGTGTACCGGTAAGAGTTCTTAAAAATTTATTTTCAGAGGCTTGCAGAAATGTAAGATTTTCAAAGCCCCACATTTCAGCACCGTAAAGTGCAGACCCAATAGCCTTTGCTTCATATACCAATAGGGCTGGTTTAACAGGTTTAGTTAGCGACTTCCTGTGTTCAGAATTAATTGTGCCAGCTATTTGTTTGTGTCGCAAAATAGCAATATTTATATGCTGGCTCCACCTGTGGTCATCAGCTATTTGGATACCTAGGTATGTGAATGATTTAACTAACTCTAAAGGCCCACCACTCATCATAATTTTGGACTTAAAGCTACGCTGCGGCTTGAAGCTCATTAGTTTAGTTTTCATAGTATTCACCTCCAGTCCATGTTCCCCACAAAAGTTCTCAAAAATTGTCAGAGCACGCTGTAGTCCACTAGGGGTTTTTGATAAAATTAGCGTGTCATCCGCAAACATTAATATGGGGATTTTTAGTCCTGCAAGAGAAGGAGCATCAACATTCGCAGTTACCAATCGAGAAACTACCCCGTTTATGAACAATGTAAATAGAGTAGGAGCCATTGAGCACCCTTGTCTGACCCCTTTTTCAACACGAAAATCAGGAGTGACCATCCCGTGACCGCCCCACTGAATTTTTGCATAGTTAGACTCGTGGAGGCGCAGTATCAGGGTTAGTAACTCATCGGAAACCCCCAAGCTATGCAAGACCTGCCACAGTTTTGCACGTGGGACCAGGTCGAATGCAGCCCGCAAATCGACAAATGCCGCGTACAGGCTACACCCCCCCAGAACCACGGTTTTCCACTGTAATAATTGGAAGCGAAACACTTGATCAATCGTGCTTGTTGCCCTTCTAAAACCTGCTTGGAATGGAGATAGAATATTAAAATCCTCAGCCCAGTCAAGAAGTCTATTGGCCACCACGCGAACCACGATTTTTTGCACAGTGTCAATGAGGCTGATAGGCCTATAGTTACAGGGCTGAGCTCGGTCCCCCTTCTTGTACACAGGGATAATAACTGCTCCCCTCCATGAATCAGGGACATCTGCTCCTTGAGCAATTGAATTTATAAGCAAATGTATATATTTGCACCAGCGTTCACTATCGTTTAAGAATATATCAGCGGGTACTCCGTCTTGACCTGGAGCTCGCCCGCGTTTTACTGCACAGATTGCAGACATAATCTCTTTATAGTTAAAATTGTCATCTTCAAAAAACTTCATAGCCGTACTGTCGTCAACTGAGACCCGGGTATTAATAGTGTATTGCGAACTAAAGAATTTAACCCATGCCTCCTGTGAGACGTTATTACTTGGTGACTCTTCAGCTCTCTCAGAACCCCATTTTACAATATTCCAGAATACTCTGGAATCCTTCCTGTCACTGGCCATTTTCAGTTTGCACCAGTGTTGCTCGTCCCAATCCTTCTTAGCTTTAGCAATGCATACTTTATATTCTTTCCTAGCTAAAGGAACAGACACACAGTCTCGCTTCTTGATTGCCCGGCCAAGGTCGAGTCTTGCCTTCCTACAATCAGAGTTATACCATCTAGCATCTTTTCTGGTAATAACCCCCTTATGTTTATCAGGTCTTAGAAAGTGCGCCTTGATCTTACCAAAGAGGGTATCATGTATTTTGACCACTTCACCCAGATTCTTAGGAGAGGCATTAGCCAGTTCCATAGCTAGAATGGCTTGATCAGTTTCACTGTTGATAATATCAATAGCCTGCTGATTTCTAGCTACAGTGTCCCAACGTAGCCTACGCATATTGTTCTCGGGGATAATGGGCGGAGGAACTAATTCATTCGTGCAGCTAGAGTTTGATTCAGCAGGCCACCATTTGTGAGTCACACATAGGGGGTTATGGTCACTCTCAGATCTTATAATGACTTCCATATCACAAAGGGCAGGCCACAGATGCAAACTGCAGATCACATAGTCAATTCGACTTTTGTGCCTCCCATTGTCGAAAGTTGGTGAACCAATTCTGTCCCTAGCTGTTCTCCCGTTCGTAGCTCTCAAGCCTTTTTCAAGACACAGTGCATTAATAGCTATAATGTCCTCTGTCCAACGGGAGACTGGTTTCAGTTGTAGTTCAGGGATGCCCCAGAAGGAATCCTCATCAGCACCAGTGAAAGCATCTCCCACAACCAATGGCTCAAACGTCCTATTAAGGTCTCCTGCTATAACGATGTTATTTTTAACGGAGTGCTCCTCGATGAGGTCGGCCAAGGTTAACAATGTTTCAGATCGACCTTTGGAACTCCTAATATAAATATTGTAAATATCAAGTGACCCTGTTCTGTCATTAGAAATCCTAATAAGCTGGATATCATTGTGTCCAATAGCTATGTTTTTAACTGAGAGATTTAGTGCCTGTCGAATCCAGATAGTAAGCCCCCCCATAGGTCTACCTTTCGGACCCTTGACGGCTGACACATAAAAATTCAAATAGCTTAATACAAAGACAGGATCGCAAGCCCAAGTCTCCTGGAATATACAAATATCAAATTGGGTAACAAAACCAAGCCAGTCCCCACAATCGAGCTTGGATGTCAGACCAGCTATATTCCAGGAGAGTAGGTTAGCAACCCCTGACAAACGACCCTGGTGTAATCCAGGAAAGGAGTTTAGTACACAAGCCTCACCCTCTGGTTGGACAACCAGGTTATTCAACAAATCATTGGTAAGGCAATTAACATTATGGGTAGATAAGCTATCCGAATTTTGATCCCCATTAGCTAGTGGTACTTGGCTTAGATTTATAGAGAGTCAATCACAGTCATCAAGATTGGAAAAGGCTGAAAATCTATTCTCTAGATTTAGACCCCACTCTGGTTGCTTCACTTCCCTCCGCCCTTTTGTTGGGACAACGTTCCACTTAGTTTTTAGCATTGTTTTATTAGAGACCCTCCCACTACACTGATAGAAAAAGTCTAAAGTGAGTGGAATGATTTCAGTCGATCTCCGCTGCGGAGGTAGAAGGTTGGGTAGAATATTGGCCAAAACCTCTGGGTCAGAAAAATGTAGGATGACACAGTCACCCAGAAACTTCTTTGTGCTATTGCCTATCCACCTCACCCTTCTAGCCTTTACTATTTCGTCAGCCAATTGGTGCTTACCCCTAGGAGTTATTACCATATTATTTGTTAACCAATAAAGTGCTTTAGACAATAGGGATGAGGTAGATTCTTCCTGACCAGACTGCAAGAGAGGAACATTGGCCAAAACCAAGACCAATGGAGAGGCCTCAACTATCAACTCTACCGAGCCATTTACAGATTCTGGGGCGGAGGATGCATCTGAAGGAACATCTTTATTCTCTGCACTATCTAAAATGGATATCAAGGGAGCCACCGAAGGATCTGGTAGTGAGGAAGCCCCACCACCCACCAAAGAAGAAGAGGCCTTACTGGACTCAACCCTACTAGAAACAGCATCTGGTAGTTTGCCTACTTCAGATAAGGTTTGATTCAGTAAACCCCCAAGGCGATTCACTTCCTTAGTGAGTTTATCAATTCTGCCTAACAGCGGATTAACAATGTCCTTTACCTTAGTGTCTATCATACTCAGTAAGTTCTTAAATTGACCACTAGTAAGAGACATAGAAACGTCATCCAGAGTGTCATCTTCTTCCCTTGCGGATTTGCTAGGGGGCGATGCAATCTTTTTGCGGCTTGATCTGAGCCCAAATCGTTTTGGCTGTGGCTGTGGCTTTTTAGCCCCTCTGGTGGATCGTGGAGCAGACACCGGAGTGGGGGCTTTGTCCTCGGGTAGTTGTTGATCAGTCTCCGTCTCACTCTCGGTGTCTAACTCAATCAGAACCGACCGGTTCATTACAGCGATATCAACTTGGTCAGATTCACTTACAGGTGGACAGCAGGAGCTAGGTTGCTCTGTGGACTCTGCAAAAACTGAAGCCGGCGAAGTTGGTGAACTCAGGGCAGACGGTGAACTCAGGCCAAGTGAAGATCTCCTGTCACTATTAATTTTGGCAACTACCTGAAAGATATAGTTGTCCATAGTGTTTTTTGCAGGGGATAACTTTTTGCCGGGCATATTTCACTAACAAACAATGCTTTTCGGATGCACGGGGTAAAACAGGTGCTCCAAGAGTCAACAATTCAATAAATAACCCCCAGCTATAACACAGGCTCACCTTCTTAAATCAGGTTTTCAAGCAGAGTAACGGGCCCAACCCAACCTTGTCCAGCCTCGGACGGCCTCAGACGGCCCGCCCTTGGCCCGGGCTTAGCCCGGCGCCGCCCGCGCGCGTCCCGCGACGCGGAGGAAGCCGCGCTGTTTTGTGCGCCTCCGGTCGGGTCAAGTGGCGTGGGTGGGCGGAGCTAGCCCAGCCAGGGATTATGGTGCCGGTAGTCCCCCTGCTCGTCAGCCGCGTCCGATGTGCAAAGCGGCGGTGGGGGGGGACTTACAGATCAAGGCAGCAGCGCGGACCCCAGCGGTAGAGTTTCCTCTGTCCCCGAACAGGCAGCAGTCTCTGTACGGATGTGGCAGGTAGAAAATGCGGTCTCCCACTCCTATGTGGAAGCCGCGCTGTTTTGTGCGCCTCCGGTCGGGTCAAGTGGCGTGGGTGGGTGGAGCTAGCCCAGCCAGGGATTATGGTGCCGGTAGTCCCCATGCTCGTCAGCCGCGTCCGATGTGCAAAGCGGCGGTGGGGGGGACTTACAGATCAAGGCAGCAGCGCTCTCAGTAGCGCGGACCCCAGCGGTAGAGTTTCCTCTGTCCCCGAACAGGCAGCAGTCTCTGTACGGATGTGGCAGGTAGAAAATGCGGTCTCCCCATGGTTTATTGTAAGAACAAGTTCTCAAAGGCCTTTAATTCAATCCTCAGTCTCCCTAACTTTAAAAGATATGGGGCAATTTCAGCGATTCTAAAGATTTGTAAGTCACAGTGCATATCAATAGCGACTTATGGCGCTGAGGTTTGGGGTACTGCTAAAAGTACTAGCGCCCAACTAGAGAAAAATAGATTCTGCAGAAAGCTTCTGGGTGCACCAATTTCTACCCCCCAATACATTTGTCATAGTGAATTAAAACTAGGATACATTGAAGACTTTATAAGGGCACGCCCTGCACTGTTCTGGCTAGCCATACTGAAAAATCCTGCAGCATCCCTTACAAGGGAGATAATAGATGATTGAACCAGCTGTGAGAAAGGGATGGATATTCCATGGCTTGCTGGAGTTTTTAAGAGTTTGGAAAGTGTGAACTTTGATGGGTTGTTTCTTAACCCAAATACAGCCGAGACCGTCGACAAAAAAGTTCTCAGGTCAGCACTATATGCACCTTATAGCTCAGAAAGATTAGAAAGGGAATCAAAGAATCAAACTGTTGCTAAATTCCTACACATTGAGCAAAACGGACATTGTTTTCCCAGGTATATCCCTGCAGCGATGTCACAGTGGGACAGAAGACTTCTCTTTCGTCTAAGAGTTGGGACCTTAAGACATTTGCACTGCTTTCCCCTTGGGTATACGGCAAAACTTGATTCTCTACCATGCCCATGTGATGGTCATAGCGGACAAACTCTATGTCACTTATTATTTTTCTGTGAATATTACACACGGTTGTTAATCCTATTATTTTTTTATTGTCCCCTATAAAATTAATTGATGCTCTTAGTTGTATATTACAATTGGACAACATTGAATTGATTCTGCGTGTTGGTACTTTCCTGCGAATAGCCGTAGGGGCCTGCAAAGCTATGCTTGATCCGTGAAGTACAATTGCACTTTGCTTCTAATAACATGTATTTTTGATTATGTCCTTGTAATTATTTTACTATATTGTTAACTTGTCTACTGCCTGCTATACTATGAATTTAATCTGTTAGTTAATTTTATTGTGATTTTTAATGACTGCATATGTTCTACTTTTATGGATAAATTGCTTTCCGAATAAAGTCTTTTGGATTGGATTGGACATAGCAGTAACACATTTTTATTATCAGAGCATTCCCTTTACGAAAAAATATATCTTTCACAGGTCGGTAGTTTTTTTAAACTATTCTTCAAGTGCAACATTTGAAATACTGTTTATCCACATTTGTTAACTCTTTTCGACAGTAAAGTAAAAGAAAAAAAAGGTTAACACCTTATTTTTAAAGGAGGATTACATGTAGTCAGCTGCTGTGCTCACTTCAGAGAGATTTGCTACAAATAATCAGCTGTGGGATCGAATTAGAGGATATATATAAGTATGACAGCTATGGTGTGTAACGGTTAGTTCTAAAATGAAAAATAGAGCATGGATGACTAGAGAGAAACAAGCATTTGCAATGCAATCGGGACCTTATATGTATTTAGCTATGCAGCACATTAGCCTGGGTGCTGAAACATCTACTGTTCTTTAAGATGGAGGGAAAGTAGGTACCAAACTGTGTGACACGCCAGGTATGGGTACATATGGAGAGAAATATTGCCTTTCAGCGGGAAATGGTATATTCCAAAGCTCTGTTTTTAACATACGAGCAGGGCCTTCGGTGGTCATATCACTGAAAATACAAGATTTGAAAAATATATTATTGTCTACGGGTGCTCGTGGAAGACCATTTTTATGGACTGGAATCTAGAGAAAGCTAAAGTGATTCTGGTATTTCACTAACCTCTGCTGGTCGTTTTCTATCAATAAAGTTAAATAGAGGCAGTTGACAGAAACATTTAAAAAATCAAGTCCCTCAGCAGAAAGCAATTCTGGTATTTTACTGACCTCTGCTGGTCGTGTTCTATAAAGACAGTCAAATAGAGGCAGTTGAACAGAAAAGAGTCCCTAAGCGGAAGAAGACAAGTCCTATGGCTGATCTCCAGAGCCCACAAAGTGCATACATATATAAATATATACTAAAGCAGCATGTGTGTATGTAACAGCATTGCTGAATGAAAGTAGTATTTGAATTGGCTTCATAACTTTTACCTTTCTCATAACTCATTACAACGATTTATTGTGCATTGCCCTTCCTGTCAGCAGGCAAGTATAAAACGTTTGAGAGTACAATACAGTGCAGTACAATTATTGTATTTCCTTTGAAAGCAGGGGTGTTTAAGTATCTGAAATTTGATAAAATATAAACACCAAATGTAAGCTCTGCATACACACAAGCATCTTCGAACAGCTACAGTAAATGTGTTGGTGAGTTAAGAAATACATGGGGTCTATTGTGTGGTGGACTAGCAATACTATAAGACCACAGCTATTCTATTTAAATAACACCCACACCAATAATGTTCTATATTACTGATTGCCTAAATATAAATAGCAGTAACCTACTCAACACAGTAAAGTGGATTTCATCCACTCCCAGCCATCACAGTAATGGGAAATAGTAGACTTCTACTACAGTTCATACAGTTTGTATGCCCCAATTATCATCACCTTACTTATCTCTCACAGGAAAAATTATCTTAAGGTCAGTGCAGTTTCATGCCTAGAGGTGGAAAAGCAATGTACTGAGTCAGACCTCAATTGGGGGGCTGGGCACGGGGCAAGCAGGGACTACCGGACCAAAGCCCTGGGGGCTATGGTTGTTTGTCTCTGTTGTCCCAGTGTCCTGCTAAGCCTCTGCAAACTTTGTGAAGTAAAACACCTTCAGCACTTGACTATCTGTGGTAGCAATGGCGAGCAGTCACAGGTGTTTTCATGGAGGTTAGTGTGGGGGTACAACAGGCTCACCACTCAACAGACACACACAGAGGGATATCTATTCCAATGAAGTAAACAAATTGGTTTCCCCCTGCAGCTAGTGAGAACTTCTATCCAGGGCTCCCTCCGTTTTAGAAGTTCTATTCTATGATAAAGACCAACGACCAGAGTATGGCATCTAGCCTGCAGTGGATGGATGCTTCTTTAATATGCTAACCACAGCAAATTAATTACAGGCTCTAGCTTAGAATATCTGTAGCCATATGGATGTATTGGGGATGAGACTGGGATTTTCCCTCATGCATACACAAACGCCAAAACCATCAATACAGAAGAATCGATCTGTTAGTATGTTCCTGTTATGAGACACTCAGGTCAGTGCCCACAGATTCATACATGAGATGCCAGGTGAGAGGGACAAATTAAGGGCTACAGATGGCAACAGCGAGCTAGCCAGTTCTCAATTGAGGTGTAATTCTCACTACTTGGTCTCCTTCTTGAGCCCAGATTCTCTTTAATGGCATGCCTTTGGTACAAAACTGTTAACTTCAAACAACCTAGACACCCAGAAAGAGTGATTTTCACGTATTCTGATCAGCACTGACCAACAGATGCAAGGATACTCTTTACTTGGGGATGTTCACATTCTATAGACACAAACATCTAGCATACCTATTGTTCCAATAAGGGCCTGGCACCTGCAACTCCAGGCTAATGTAGTTCTTAGGGCCTGTGAAACACTTCTAGTGTTTAAACTATCCCCAAACCCGATCCCTTTCTCCTGTCCATTTAAAGGCCACCTGTATTCGAGGCCATATAAGTGATAACTCTCTTGGGTTTTCAAGCTCTCACTCGAACTTAACTGAGGTATATAAATAAATACATGCCACTCAACTTTTTATTTTCTTGTGCAGTACGACCTATAAAGCAACGTTCAGACATCACTGTGCCACTGAGAATGTAAAGAAAATTTGAATTTGAGATGCTAATTTATCTACAGATAAATTCTCCCCCCCAGGGCCATCCTTTACATAAATTACAAAACTCCTCGACAAATTACAATATGCTGTACCCCTCTTTTAAATTATACTAAAGTTCTGCAAACCGTTTTCGATTTTTTTAAAAATATTTTTGAATATTGATGACACACATCTAAGAAGACACCGAACATATAAATTTGATCCGCAGTGTGATCTTCGCAAGAGCTCTGCAAATAACTGAAATGTGGCAAAGAGGAAATTGTAACTTAAGAATAAATTACATTTGATTGAGTGACAGTACTTAAAATCGCTCTGACCAAGTGCAGAAGCCACGTGCAGCACTTCTTCAAAGCATTAACTATTGACGCTAGCCAGCCGACCTCACCAATCTAGAATATAATTATTATCAGAACTTCCTGATCGCCGTGGACAGGGAAGACCACATTTATCGCTTTGCCCGTTGTCCCTTATTTATTTATTTATTTATTTATTATGTATTTAATATATTTCTAGAGCGCACTGTCACCTGGCAGGCATCCTGGCACCAGCAGCTCAGAGTCACATCACAGAGCCACCTAACTCTTCGGAAACAACCATGTTTTTAATCTCCTTCTAAAAGGGAGAATGTCACTCACTTGTCTGAGTTCCAGGGGCAGAGTGTTCCAAGCTGATCTAACTTTCCTAAATCTCGGGACCTTTACCAACTTCGCCCCAGAGGAGCAAAGGGTTCTCGTAGGGACATGCCATCCAAATTTCCTTCTAAAGGAAACAGGCCCCAGCCCATCAAGGCTTTGAACACCAAGCAAAGAGACTTAAACTGGAGTCTCTGTCTCAGTGGGAGTCAATGCAGTTCGGCCAAAGCAAAGAAGAAGAGGACCTTCTGGACCAGCCAAGCACTAATTTGGCTGACGTAGACTGAATGCTCTGCAGCCTGTCAAGAAGGAAATTAGGGATAAATCTTCCACAGAAGCTGCATCCTCTTACCTTCTGAAAAGTAGTGCCTGGTACTATGGAGGACAAAACAAGATGGGCAAATTGCTTGCCAACTATTTAAAAATTTGCAAAGAACGCACAAAAATTGAATCCATTCGTAACTCTGCTGGTGACTAATTTTTTAAAGAGGAAGATATTCTCAATGAATTTGTTTCATTTTATAAAACTTTATACACATCGGAACAACGCCCTCCTTCTGCTGCGCTCTCCTCTTTTTTTGACTCACTTCTCCCCCCTTCACATTCGACCTTGGATTTTTCCTCTTTGGATTCTGATGTATCTTTATCCGAAATTAAAACAGCTGTTTCCAAATGAAAAAGGGTTAAAGCACCTGGCCCTGATGGTTTAACTGTTGAATTCTATCATCAGTTTTCCTCTTTACTACTTCCTCACCTTCTCTTGCTTTATCAATACTTTATACAATGTAACTCTTCTTCTGGTTCGTTTCAAGACGCAGTGATTTGTTTAATCCTCAAAGAAAACAAGGACCCCTCTTTATGTAAAAACTATCGCCCAATTTCCTTGGTTAATTAGGATTATAAGATCTTTGCTAAGCTCCTTGCTCTTTGTATTGACCCCATTCTGCCATATGTTATTGGACCGGAACAATCTGGCTTTGTTAAAGGTTGTCTGGCTTCAGATAATTCCAGAGTCTTTTTTAATATTCTCAGTAAAGCCTTTTCTCTTGACCATCCCATTGCTGCTATAGCATTAGATGCTTTCGATAGAATTGGGTGGGATTTTATGTTTCAAGCTCTTCATTGGATTGGTTTTCCTTCTAAATTGATTTCTTTCATCTCATTATTATACTCAGATCCGAAAGCCTCTATATTTGGGAAAACTTCATCTTCCTTTTCTCTATTTAGAGGCGTTCGCCAAGGCTGTTCCCTCTCCCCTCTTTTATTTATAGTTGCCTTAGAACCCTTCTTAACGAAAATTAGACTAGATGATAACATTTCTGGTTTTAAACTTGGTAATTCACAAGTCAAATTGTCGGTGTACGCTGACGATATTCTTCTTTACTGTTCCAACCCCTCTTCTTCACTTCCGGCCTTCCTATCCCAAGTCGGCACTTTTTCCCAGCTCTCTGGTTATCGTCTGAATTCAGATAAATGTGAGGTCCTTCCCTTAAATGTTCTTTGACTAAAACAAGATTTTATCTCAACTGTTTTTTTTTGGAAAACTACTAAGATTAAATACTTAGGCTTATGGTTCTCTTCTTCCATCGCTGATACACTGAAAGAAAACTTTGATGCTCTTTCCAAAACGTTATCTTCTTCCATTGATCGTTGGCACCCACTCTTTCTCTCCTGGTGGGGACGCTTAGACTCCATCAAGATGATGCTCTCTCCACTCATCCTTTATCTCTTATCCATGATTCCAGTTCACATTCCTAATTATTACTTTAAAAAGATTGACTCTATTTTAAACAAATTTCTTTGGAAAAATAAATCTCCACGTATTTCTCTTACTGCTCTTCAAGCTGATAACATTTCTGGTGGTCTTAAATTTCCTGACTTCAAATCCTATCATCTTGCTATTTCACTTCGTCAAGCTTCTCGTGGATTTCTTCTTCTGACCAGGCTCAAGATTATCCTCCTCCTCTTTGGTTGGAAATTAAAAAATATTTCATAGCCCCGTTCCATTTTGATGAATCAATTGCCTTTACTAAAATCATTTCTTCCTTTCGTCCTCAAGTTATTTCTCATACACGTAAAATATTAATGCCTCTTCTTCCATCCTCCTTCCCTGCTACCTCCTCGCTAGACCTTCAACCCATTCGGAATAATCATTTATTACGCATTAAAGGTAGAACCTTTTACTGGAAAGTATGGAGATCCAAAGGTTTACTATGGATTTCTCAATTGATATCTAATAATCTTCCACGTTCTTTTCTAGATCTTCAATCATCCTTCTCTTTACCTTCCTCCTGTAGATCTCAGTACGACTTGCTCTTCCCTCCCTCCAGCAATATCTTCTCTCCTTACCTTCTAATCCCACTATTCCTAACAAATGTGCATTACTCGTTCCCTTACTATCTTCCTCTACTTCTGCCTCATCACTTTATCGTACTTTATTTTTCTCTTCAGATAGACCTAAAAGTAAATGTGAATTGGCCTGGGAAAAAGATCTCGCAGATTGTTGGAGTATTCCCTTTTTGGATAAACTATGGTTAAAGAGTCATAATACGTCCGGAACAGCCAGTACCTCACAAACTTTATACTTTTTATACAAACGCTTTCTCTTCACTCCAATGAAACTAGCCTCCTTCTCTTCTGACCTTTCCTCACATTGCTGGTCATGCAAACATCCCTCAGCGGACTTAAAACATATGTTGTTTGAATGCCCTTTCCTTTCCCGCTTTTGGCTTTTGATTTGGTCCCAAATTAATAAAATATTTCACACCCACATTCCTTTTTCTATTTCTAACATTTTCCTGGGCTCCCTTTCACCCTTATGGCCACTTCCTTCCTCCGCTCCTACACTACTAGATTTGCTTATCGCAATAGCCTTACACCCAATTACTTCTAATTGGAAGCAAGCTGAGAAACTCACCTTTAAGGCCTGGTGGAATGCTGTCTGTTTCCATCACAGATTAGACACCAGTAATGTTTCCCCTATTTCTTTAGGTATTAAGAGAGATCTTTTGTGTCTCCCTTATCATCCTACTTATCCTCTTCAGCTTTAGCATCCACTTCTGTGCTTATCTCAGAAGAAGTTAGAAAACCTCCATGACCTCTAATTTTGCCGATGTTTATATATGTTTTAATATATGTTTTCCATTATAACTCCTTTTTCCTTATTGTGATTATTATATCTTGGATGTTCATATTCAATTTATTGTTACAATTGACACCTTTGCTAGCCTTGTACTTTTAGGTAATGATTTGACCCCCGCCCTTTTTTCTTCACTTCTCCCTCTTTCTCTTCCCCACCCCTCCCTTCTTCTCCTCTCCTTTTCTTTTCTTCATTTTTTATGGTTATAATTGACTTCCGATGTAACGTATATGTTTTCTTGCATATTTTTTCTTGTAATGTTTCTATTTTCTTCAATAAACTTCAAACTTAAAAAGTACTGTGAACTATTAATGCACGCGCCAAGGGAGGCAGCATAGGGAGAATCTTCCGCAAAGATCTAATAATAGCCAGACAGCAACCTACTGTTTTCGTAACATATGCTTCCATTGTAAGTTTACTATCAAATGTCATGCCCAGATTACGAACAGTCTTTACCGGCTGTTTGATGGTCGGGGTGTCGAGAGGCCAAAAGTTGCTGGGTAACCCGGAGGTCACCCTTTCCGAAGCACAATAGAGCACCTCTGTATTGTCAACACTGAATTTGCAGTGAATTTTCCCTCAACCAAAACGCAGTGTCCCGCAAACATTCAAGAAACACTTCCAAAGAGGTTGACTGATCACCCTCAAAGGAAAGAATCAGCTGCGTGTCATCAGCATAATTTACGATATTAATATTATGTTGTCTGATGACTGCTATTAGAGGTTTCATGTAAATGTTAAATAAAATAGGACTGATGGCCGAGCCCTGCGGTACGCCATGCGTGATTTCAGTAAAAGCAGATTGATAAGGGGGGAGGGACACCGCTTGCTGTCTGTCCAGTAAGAAAGACTGGAACCACCTCAGAGCACTACCCATCACTCCCGCCTCTCTCAACCTTCTCAGCAGGATTCCATGATTGACCGTATTGAAGGCGGCAGGTCAAGCAGAATAAGTACAGCTTCCTGACCCCTGTCTACTCGCCCCCTCAGATAATCCCTGTGTCATGTATTGATCATTCATTGTGCCCGCTCCCTTCCCGGTCTCAGTGCTAATGGGAAGGTGCTGATGAGACTTTGCCACCATTTAAGCGGGTGTGTGGAAAGGATGGTCGATGAAGGACAGATTGCATTGGTATTCACGGCGGGGTCTGTCCTCTGCATGAAATGAGCAGAGAAGACCAGTCCTCGTCACATGGCGCATATACTCGGACTCCGCTAATTTGCATGATGGCGTTCGTGGTTGCCATTTTAGTAGTAGAAATGCCCAATCCTCGTTGTAGGCTGGTATGCTAAACAAGCATTGGCATGAAAACAAGCCCGCGGTGGTGATAACACGCAGTGCCCTCACAGTTCCAACACAGTCAGAAGCAGAGGCGATCCCCCAGCCCATGGCGGTGATCTCACAATGAGATGTGTGGGGTGGGGCGGTAGAGAAGGCTCAGACAGCGGGGGGGGTGGCACTGGAACAAAGTAGTGCTTAGCAAACATGCAGTAAAGGGGCCAATAGCCGTGGAAGGACAGAAGGCCGTCATAAGGTGGGACAAGCAGACTCTAAACCAAACAGAAGGCAGCATTTAGAAAGCACAAATCCACAAGCCAATGAAAAGTGGGCGGGGCTTCCCTCACCTATAGTGTATACTGCATGCTTCGCAAAGCGAGTAGCGCAGGCGCTGCACCTCTAGGCGAGACCTAAAAAATGAGTGAATGTGCAGGCTTTGCAAGTCAAAAACAGGATTGCTGAAAATGTCATAGATCAGATTACCACCTTTCGCTAATCAGTGAAACCCTTTATACAATCAAATAGGCGTATTTAAATTTTTGTAAGCCAGTTGTATTGTCTACACAAATGGCTCTGCCTGCCTGCAAGTACATTTCAAATGTGAGCAGCGGAATTTCTCCCCACTCATGTTTAAATCAGCATGGCATACAATTCTATGCCTGCTTATGCATTGAAAATTAAGCTAATTTCTATCTTTAAATCAATATTATGTTTAATAATTTAGGAAGTCAGATGTAAAGGTGGACTGAAAGTTCTAACAATGAAATTACTGGTAAATTCAGAAAAGTATCATTTTAGATCTACTTGCAACTAAAATGCTGATATGGACTCGGCATTCATGATCCAGTAGCTACTTTTACTAACATATTGTTTCAGTAACCCCTGTTAGGAAACAACCAAAAATATCCTACTAGTTTTAAGATAGATGAGGGAAATAAAAACCATGTAAACGCTGGACTTTGATTTTCTGTTTTGATAACATGAATTAAGATGCTGTTACATTGTATGCCTAAAAGTTACCTGTCGGTTCTTGGGGACTTAATTGGTTCGTTCATCTGAACCCCTGTAAATCACTGGTAATTACAGATTTTCACACTTCCTCCCCACTTCGATAGGTTAAAACCTGACACTGATCAAAGGCTTACCTGCCGTTGGAAATTCCTCTCCGATCAAATCTGCCACGGGCCTGCCGCCCGAAGTAAGTGTTTTGGAAATTAGTGCCATATCATATATTTGGAAATATAGGTGTTGCTTAGCTGTAGAGTGTGTGGGAAGTCCCTCAAGGGGTCGATGGAGCCATTTTGTTGCAAAATAACAACATATTTCTGGATATAACATTACAATATTGAACACAATTGTTGTTCTACAATTGAATCTAAATGTAAGCTATGTAAATGTCATAATTAATTTGTGGTTTGTCTTGAAAATGTGTATCTGTGCCACCATTTAACAAATCCTCACAAACGTTGTAAAACAATTAGGGCGATTAGCTTATTTTTGTCCTTACAATCTGGAGGTGGGTGCATTAAGTGGGCAAAGATAACGAGAAATTGGAAACGGGTGAAGGTATTTGAGAGAAGGTACACAAGAAATGTTATCAGTTTACAGTTTCACAACTTGTCTCATCAGATTGAGGTTCTCTTGGATATTCTACAGTCTCTCATGAGTAACAGCTTTTTTAATACTAAACAGAGCACATACTATTCTTGGCTCTCCCATCAACTTAAAATACACAGTTTTTTATTTCGTATGAATGGTAACTCTTAGATCTGGGGGTCTCTAGTTGGCAGAGGTAGGTACCACTGTCTAAATAGGGACCCTTGCTTCTAGTCAGGGCAAGGAGATAACCCTCTGAGATAACCCCTGCTCACCCTCTAGGTAGCTTGGCACGAGCAGTCTAGGCTAACCAGAGGCAATGCGTAAAGTATTTGTACCAACACTCACAGTAACACAGTGAAAACACCACAAACTGATTCCACAACAGTTTAGAAAAATAAAGGTATTTTTAATCTAAACTACACAAGACCAAAACGACAAAAATCCAACATACACAGTTCAAGAATATGGTTTCAAAAAGAGTTCTTAAGGTTGCGTTAAAATTCTTTGGTTGCAATAGAATTCTCTACGTTGCGATAGAATTCTCTACTGATGCGTGAAAAGTTCACAGTTGCGTCACGTTTACTCACAGTACCTTTTAGTTGCAACAAAGTTCCAAAAGCAGAAGCTGGTGCGGTGGAAAACAAGCGACGCGTTGCTCCTGAGACCCTGGGGAGGCGATGCGACAGCCCCGCTGCAGCAGCGGGCGTGTTGCGGCCAATCCAGTCTGTAAGGGGAGGAAGGCCACTTGTATGGATTCCGGTGCGTAGGTTCCGTAGGAAGTTTGTTCTCGCAAATGCACGATGCGACGATCTCGTAGGGGCTGCGACGATCTCCGGGCCGACAATGCGCGGTCCAGCGGTGATCCTCTCTCTCGCAGCTCCTCGATGCGATGGTTCTGCGACGATGCTCGCAGCGACGTGATGCGGTCCGCAAGCAAGCGGTGTGGCGTTCTCACCCAGCGACGACAGGCTCTGCGACGATACTCGCAGCGATGTTCGATTCTCCTGCACCGGTCTGGTGCGTCCCGCAAACGAAGGATGCGACGTCTCTGGCAGCGGCGTCAGGCGCTGAGACGATCTCGACCTCCGTAGCGGCGGGGAACTTCTCGCACTGTCGGGGATGCGCTCCGCAAGCGAGCGATGCAACACTTTTCAGTTTCAAAAGTCACTCAAGCTTAGTTTCAAGCTTCCCAGCACAGCTACAACTTCCAATGGCCCCACAACTGGATCAAGCACTCTAGGAAGGACAGAACTCTCTCAGCAGAGTTCAGGGAAGCTGGGGGTGAAGTCCTTTTGTTCCTGGGACTTCAAAACAGGGAGCCAGCTCTACTCAGGCCCTTGGAGATTCCTTCAAGACAGGGGACACAGCTCAGCAGCAAAGTCCTTCCCCTCTCCTTGGCAGCAAAGCAACAGGTCAGTCCAGCAGAGCAACAGCAGGACAGTCTTCCTTCTTCAGTTCAGCTTTCTCCTTGGCAGAGGTTCCTTCTTGATTTCCAGGATGATCTAATTTTCTGTTGTCAGGGGTCCTGTACTTACACCCCTAAAGTCTTTGTTCTCTTGGTGCATGTGGGCCCTGAGCCCGGTCTGAACCAGTTCTGGGTGGATCCTGAGCACTTTGTTTTGCTGGCTGCATCTTTCCTTTCAGAGTGAGGGGCAGGGTCCTCAGCCGCCCAGCAGGGGGGTGGAGCCAGCATTGTGGAAGGCAGGCACAGCCCTATTCAGCCCAGGTGCTAACTCCTCCCACCACTCCAGTTGCAATTGCAGTCATTCAGCCTAGTGCTGACTCATCCAGCCTCCTGGGGAATCCCCCAGCCCCTGTCACTCTCAAACCAGACAGTCAATACACAAACAGGCCCAGGCACACAGAAGGGTCAGACAAGAGAACAGCAACTTTCTAAAAGTGCTGTTCTCAAACACAGGATTTAAAAACAACCTTTCCCAAAAGATGTGTTATTAAATTCTGAGTTCAGGGATACTAGATACGTATGTCCTATCTTGTTCCTATGGGAAGAAATGCTGTTAACCACTGTAGCCAGCATCCCCCATGTTAACCTATGGAGCAAGATAGCCTTACAGTAGTGAAAAACGAAAATGGCTGCCATTCACTACCAGAGCATGTCACCTGCACTAGTACATGCTCTACCTTTTACATACACTGCACCCTGCCCAGGGGGGTACCTTGGGCCTTCCATAGGGGTGACTGATGTGCATGAAAAGGGAAGGGTTAGGCCTGGTCAGTGGGGACGCTGACCAGGAGGACATGGCAGTTCTAAACTGCACACAGGCACTGCAGTGTCAGGCCTGAGACATCATTTTAGGGCTACTCATGTGGGTGGCACAATCAGTACTGCAGGCCCACTAGTAGCATTTGTCATCCCCAGCCCTGGCACACCCAGTGCACTTTACTGGGGACTTCATGGTGATACAAATATGCCAAACATGTATATTCAATCAGAATAACAATTTACACAGGGAGCACTTACACTCTGGCACTGATCAGCAGTGGCAGAGTGTCCAAAGCATCTAAACCAGCAAAAACGAAATCCAGCACAGCATCAAAAATACAGGAGGTAGAGGCAAAAAGATAGGGGAAACCACGCCAAAGATGCCAGGTCTAACAGTAACACTGTAGAGGAAGGAGACAAATGCAACACTAGTAACTGTTGCACTTTGGAAAACATTCAACATATCAATGCACAGCACCTTTCTCTTGCTAGACCAAAAGGATCGCCATTAGACTGTTCTGAGTGTCAGACCTAGTGGCATTCACTCACTTACCTGTGAATGTGTGGCCATGTAGTAGAGAGAAATGGTCACCAGATGCATGCTGCCAGTTCTTCTCTGAACTTTCTAACCAATCACTATCTGGAGTGCATGTGGCAGGTACAAATTGCCCAGGAGGGGAAAAGGGAATAGATGGATATATGTAGAGAAAGATTGCTCTTGTTTGGAGCGGAGTTGCAACTTCAGTTTTGACATCAGTGTACTCTCACTTGTGCCCTTTGTGCTCTCTTTTCTGAGGTATTCTTCTGTGTGCCTATTCTACCCTTTAAGAGTAGTGAACAAGATGGTTATTCATCAATTAAACACTCCTCTATCCTATATTCTATTTTCTTAGGAACCTTTTTCTCTTTTACCTCTTTAATCCTTCTTTCTCCCTTTTTGGGGCCTGATGTTGCTTTTAATCTTCATATATTTGTGTTAACACTCTCTTGAGTTCCTAAAATATTATAGCATGGGTTAATCAAACAATAATGTTTTTCTTAGCACACAGAAATGCATCTAGAACTGTTCTGCATATTCTTAACACACATAAATAATCTGACAATGGGCACTGAACCTTCAATATTTCTTCATTTTCTATAAAATAAAATAATACAAGGACAGAACTGACCTTTCTCACAAAATAAAGAATATGCACATCATTCTATTAAATCTGAATGTTGAATATTCAAAATTCTTGAAATATTTTAGTCGTTTTTATTAAAAGTTATTTTTGTGAGCAACTTTGCCTAAGAAAAACAACAATGTGTAATGTTCTAGTCTTTTATAGATAATCAAGGATCCCACAAGTCTTTCACTAACAAAGTTTTAGGGCTACACTATAGCTATCCAGACACTGTCTAGTTTCAGCTTAAATCTCATGCAATATTATTTTTTTTTTACTGGTTTCCAAGCATTAGCCAGTTTCTTTGCAGTTGCCGAAAGAGTGTTGCTAGGTCCATGAAACTCCTACCCGGTAAGGAACTTCTGATGACAAGGGCATGAGCCATCTTGGGGGAGAGCGCCCAAGATGGTGGAATTCTCATGAGAGCAGCAAGTCTCAATAGAAACGTGATTTTCTGATTTATGGTGAATAGCCCATAACAGCACGCTGACCATTTGAGTTCCATGAACACGTGTTGAACTAAAATAGTGCAGTGTTCGGGGACATAGCAGGGGAGTAAAATATCTCATTAAGGCTCCCTCAAAGTTCATTGGCTGGAACCAGTGGCATAGTCAGGTTAAGTGCTGAGGGGCATATTTGGGGATGATCTCTCCTGGCTCTACACACAGGGGCAGATCTACAAGCAAGTGCCGCAGCACGGCAACACAAGCCCTTTGGCTGCGCCACGCTGCAGCATTTTCCTCTTTCAATGCGTGCTATAGAATGCAGCATCCTTTGAAAGAGAAAAAAACAGGAGAAATGAAAACACGCCAAAGGCCACCCACGGCCAGTTCTCCTGCCATTACTGCCGCCAAACCTTCACCACCATCTGCACCCCCACCTCTAGCGCCCCAAATTCGGATGGCAACACCACCGAAGCCCTGATGTGCATCCTCCTCAATGTGCGCTCCATGGACAGACACGCAGTAGAGATCTGGGAGCTCCTCGACACCCTTTCACCAGACGTCACCTTCTTCACAGAAACCTGGACCAACTTCACCTCCTCCCCCGACATCGCCACCGACATCCCCGACAGATACAAGATCTAGAGGAAGGATCGACTGCCCCAACTACCCAGGAGGAGGACTTGCCATTGCACACAATGGCTCCCTCTGATTCACGACCTCTAGCACAAGCGACAGCCGGCCCACCACCGAACGCCTCCATTTCCAGATCCAGACCAGCCTCAGAACGACACTAAGAGGCACCGTTGACTACAGACATCCCAGACCTTGAACTGTGTTCACCACCACCATCGCCGATCTCATTGCGCCCCACACCATTGCCTCCATGGACTACATACTTATTGGAGACCTCAACTTCCACCTCGACGACATAAGCAACCCCAACTCCACCACCCTCCTGGACAACCTCACATAACTCTGATTGAAACAACTTGTCACCACCCTCATCCACAAGGCAGGACACACCCTCGACCCCATCTTCGCAGGAAGTAACAACATCAGCTCCTGCTTCCATCAGAAAATCGAGGGCCTCTATGACAAATTCAATGACCAGACACCTGACTCCGATACCACTCCCTCCTCTATCACCACCAGCCATCCCTCCATCTCCTCCTGGACCCGTCACCACCGAAGACACCGCATCGACCATGAAAGGCATACATTCAGGAGCCCCCACAGACCTCTGCCCCCTGCACATTTTCCACAGAGCCACCACCGCTATCGCTCCAGTACTACGATGCACAATCAACACCACTTTCAAAACCGGCATCTTTCCCTATGACTGGAAATGAGCAGAAGTCAGTCCCCTACTCAAGAAGCCCTCAGCAGATCCCACATACCTCAAAAACTACCGACCCATCTCCCTCCTCTCCTTCGTGGTAAAAGTCACAGTGAAGACTGTCAACATCCAACTAACAAAATTCATCAAAGAAAACTCCATCCTCAACCCCTCCCAATCCAGATTCTGCAGCAACCACAGCACTGAGATCACTCTAATCACCACCACAGACAACATCCGCATCGACCTCGACCAAGGACACACCGCAGCCATGACCCTATTCGACCTCAATGCAGCCTTCCACACTGTCTCCCACCGCACACTCACCACCATACTCCACAAAGCCGGCATACGGGGGACCGCCCTCAGCTGGCTTCGATCTGTTGTAATCTACATGGTTCTACCCTGCCTTGCTCCTTTCCCCTCTTTTTCTCCCTTGGAATGTTCTGATAGTTGTAGAGTGAAGATTCCACGGCTGTCTTCAGCTGACTAGAACTCATTGGTGGTGTAAGACGTACTAAAGAGATTTCCTTATCTATTCAGTGTTATGTCTTTTAACACTGGCGACGAGTGGCTGTGTAGGGGCATCTGCACCTGCATCCCCAGCTGTATCCTACCTACTATTACAACCTTACTCCAGTGGCAGGGGCATCCTGCTTGCTCTGCCTCGGTTTTATGCTGACAGGCACAGCAAGCCGGTCACATTTTCCTAGTTTGTTGACGTTATGGCTGCCCGCCTCCTCTTCGCTGACGAGCACAGCACAGCTCATCAGTTACAGAACCACCTTTTTTAGCTGACTGGCACAGCAGACTTTTCAGTTATTAGATCCTCTCATTTCGCTGACGGACAAAGCAGTCTCATCACTTATCAGTTCTGCTTCTCTTCGCTGGGCATAGTTTTATTATTCACCTGATTTAAAATTTCTTAGCTGGTTACCTTCATTTTTAACACGTCTATCCTTACATTTTACCTTCTACTATTCTTGTTCCCGTTCTTTCAAGTTCAGTTGGTGTGTCCTTTAACTTGACTGCTTTAAATATATCCTTACCACCTTTGTTCCTAAATGAAGTTGGTGAACCTAGCATTCCTGGGAAAGAATGAAAAGATTTATTTGAGTCATACCTCATAGCTATTGGGGGGACAAATGTTCTCACTTCAGGAAACAATACATACTGTTGCACAATTTAGGGATTGAAGGTCGTAAAACCTTCAACAAACTAAAAGATTCTGAACCTAAGGTCGATGAGGGGGATGGTGACTTCAATGTTTCTTTAGCTACCAAGTTAGAGAAACACTTCAGTCGGGCCTTCAATGTGGTGTTGGAGAGACCCAAATTTTTCTCAAGAGTCCAAGGCAAGAATGAAAAAATCAGATCCTATATTGCTGTGCTGAAGGGTTTGTCCAACACTTGTGACTTTGAGGGCTTGACTGGCTCACTTATCACAGACCAATTGGTGAGATGCACTAATAACTAAAAAATACAAGAGAAATTATTAGCAGGTAACCCTGATCTTAAACAACCCTAGAAATAGTGTTGGGAGTCGAACATACCGCAGAATGCATAAAAGAAATTAGAGTGAATACAGAATCTTGTCATGAAATGAATGCTATTTCCAAGCAAGAAGGTAAAGATATTCACAAGCCAGATAAGGATGGCAGGTTAAAAAACCAAGGGAGGATAAGTATTAAGTCCAAATTCTACAGATGTGGTAACCCGGCGCACTTAGCAAATAGTGTATCCTGTTGTGCCAAAAATGTGACTTTTCACAAGTGTGGGAGGAAAGGACATTTGGCCAGAGTTTGCCGTGTCATGCGGGAAACACCAGTCGAAACCAAATTGTTGTTCCAACTTGAAATTAAGGTTGCCCTGAATGTTGTATTACTATAGACAACAAACAAGTCAAGGTCTTTACAGATTTGTGTTCTCCCTACACTCTGCTGGAAGGTAGAGTCTTTAACCCCTTCGTTGCTAGGACTTTTCCCCTCCTGTGCTAAGCCTTTTTTTTGGCTATTTGGGGTAGTGCGCACTTAGGCCCCTGTAACTTTTTGACCACATAAGGCTTCCATGCCAATTTTGTATCCTTTTCTTCCAACCTCATGGGAATTCTAAAGATACCCATGGTTTGTGGATTCCCTTTGAGGGGTCCCAGAAATTAAGCAAAATACATTAAAATGTTTTTTTTCAGAAAAATGGGAATAAAGGGGCTGCAAATGAAAGCCTCTGGGTTTTTCCCTGCACATGTTATCAAAAAAGGGTTTCTAGGGCTGAAATCACAATTTTCCCAGATTTTAGGGAAAGACAGTCTTTTGTCAGAGAACCAACATTTTTCACACAGTTTTGGCATTTTTCTGGGGCATAGCCTATTTTTGCTATTTTTAATGCTTTCAACCTCCTTCCAGTTAATGGTAAACATGAGTATAAAATCAATAATGGATCTTAGAAAGCTATACATTTTAGAAAAGTAGACAACATTCTGAATTCAGAAAGGGGTCATTTGTCTAAATCCATGAAGGTTTCTTTATAGAAACTAACAGTTAAATTAAGGAAAAATTGAAAAATAGTTAAAAAAAACAGCCTTTTGTGTCAACGTTTTCATCTATAACTTCTTGTAATTATGACTGCTCTTTGAAAGCAATATATCGTTACATCCGCTGGACCTTCCTGGTTGTGGTATATAGGACTTGAGTGTTCACCAAGAACCTGACGAACCCAGAGTCCAAAACTGTGTAGCAACTTGCAATGGTATTTTATTATGTACAGGGTATAGTGTAATTATTCTTGGAAAATGTATACATGGAAAAATCGGTATGAAAGACACCTATGTATTTCTGAAATGGGTACAAATGATAGAGTTTAGAAACAGTACATATTTGCACATTTGCAAAATTGGGAGTACTCATACTAGCATGTGAATTATTGCTCATTTTTCAAAATTACCTCTTTTTTACACAATGTCTTTCATTTGGAAGTGAGAAATGCATGAAAACTCAATAGGTAATAACAGTTGATTTACAAATCTGAATTACCCTAAGTCTCCCGATAAAAACGGTTCCTCACTTGTGTGGGTCTGCCTTGTGCCCGCGAGAGGAAACAGCACAAAATGCAACGTGGTCACACCTCAATCTCGCAATGAAAAATTACCCTTGTTTAGCAGATTGCCTAGCTGTAGTTTGTGTACCCTAGCTTTGCCAGCAACTAGGGAAACCTTGCAAACCTATACATTTGTGAAACGTAGACACCCTGGGGAATCCAGGATGGGGTGACTTGACTGCCTCCCATCAGGTTCTGTTACCCAGAATCCCTTGCAAACAATTGACAAAAAAACACATTTTCTCCACATTTCTGTGGTGGAAAGTTCTGGAATCTGCATGGATCCACA
This sequence comes from Lissotriton helveticus, assembly GCF_964261635.1. Taxonomy (NCBI): domain Eukaryota; kingdom Metazoa; phylum Chordata; class Amphibia; order Caudata; family Salamandridae; genus Lissotriton; species Lissotriton helveticus. Next base: position 566,233,735 of record NC_136057.1, on the reverse strand, counting down.
AATTTCCTTCCACCCTGCGTTCCCCAAAGTCCTCCGAGAACAATGGTACCCCAATTGTGTGGGTCGGCCTAGTGCCTGCGACAGGAAATGGTGCAAAACGCAATGTGGTCACACCTAAATTTCGCTGTGAAAAATGACCCTTTTTTGGCAAAGTGCCTAGCTATAGTTTTTTAACCCTAGCTCTGCCGGCACCTAGGGAAACCTAGCAAACCAATAAATTTTCTCCACATTTCTGTGGTGGAAAGCTCTGGAATCTGCGTGGATCCACAAATTTCATTCTACCCTGTGTTCCCCAAAGTCTTCCGATAAAAATGGTACCCCACTTGTGTGGGTCGGCCTAGTGCCTGCGACAGGAAACTGTGCAAAATGCAACGTGGTCACACCTCAATTTCGCAGTGAAAAAGGTCCCTTTTTTGGCAAAGTGCCTAGCTGTGGTTTTTTAACCCTCGCTCTGCCGGCACCTAGGGAAACCTAGCAAATCTATACACCTTTGAAATCTAGACACCCAGGGGAATCCAGGATGGGGTGACATTGACTGCCTCCCACCAGGTTCTGTTACCCAGAATCCCTTGCAAACCTAAAAAATTGACACAAAAAACAAATTTTCTCCACATTTCTGTGGTGGAAAGTTCTGGAATCTATGTGTATCCACAAATTTCCTTCCACCCTGCGTTCCCCAAGGTCTTCCGAGAAAATTGGTACCCCACTTGTATGGGTCGGCATAGTGCCTGCGCAGTGAAAAACAGACCCTTTTTTGGCAAAGTGGCTAGCGGTAGTTTTTTAACCTTAGCTCTGCCAGCCCCAAGGGAAAACTACCAAACCCACACATTTCTGGAAAGTAGACACCCGAGGGCTTCCAAGGAGGTATGCTTTGGGTAGATCCCCCAACGTCCCATTACCCAGAATCCCTTGCAAATTAAAAAAAATAAGTTTTTTCACGCTTTTTTGTGTGGGAAAGTGTGGCATCACCGGGCTCACACAAATTTCCTACCACCCAGCGTTCCCCCAGGTCTCCCGATAAAAATGGTGCCACACTTGTGTGGGAGGCGCAAGTACCCGCGACAGGCAAGGGCCCAAAACGTAGTGAGGTGACATCAAAATTGCCTATCTCAAACCCACCTGCTTTTGCAAGGGAATCACCTGGGTTTTAGGCCCCGTGCTCGACGGGCATCTAGGGAAACCTATTAAACCCACACATTTCTGGAAAGTAGACACCCGGGGTCTTCCAAGGAGGTATGGTTTGCGTGGATCCCCCCAACGTCCCCTTACCCAGAATCCCTTGCAAACCTAAATTTTAGCGGAAAAAAACAGTTTTTTCAAACTTTTTTGCGTGGGAAAGTGTGGCATCACCGGGCTCACACAAATTTCCTACCACCCAGCGTTCCCCCAGGTGTCCTGATAACAATGGTGCCTCACTTGTGTGGGAGGCACAAGTACCCGCAGCAGGCAAGGGCCCAAAACTTTTTTTTATAGGCAATCTCGATGTTGCCTTAAAATGTTTTGGGCCCTTGCCTGTCGCGGAATCTTATCTTTGTTGTGCTTTTGCGGTTACTTTTTCTCCTCTCTTCCTCATTTCCTTTTTCTCCTTGCCTTTCTCTTCTTGTTTTCCAGCCCAGGGAGGTGTGTTGTAATCTACATGGTTCTACCCTTCCTTGCTCCTTTCCCACCCCCCTCTTTCTCCCTTGGAATGTTCTGACAGTTGTAAAGAAAAACATTCCACAGCTGCCTTCAGCTGACTGGAACCTGTTGGTGGTGTAAGATGTATTAAAGAGATTTTCTAATCTATTCAGTGTTATGTCTTTCTAACACAATCCTTCCTCGCCGGCAGATCATAAAGAATCATACTTCCACCCTTCTTCTCCGAACCCATGGAAAATCACTGCAGAGTACCCCAAGGATCGTCGCTCAGTCCCACTCTTTACAACATCTACATGGCCCCCCTGCCACCATCATCAGGCAGCACAGACTCAGCATAGTATCCTATGCCGACAACACCCAGCTCATCCTCTTCCTCACCAAGGACCCACTCACCACCAGACTTAACTTCCAAGATGGAATGAAGGACGTCGCATCCTGTATGAGCAGCAGCTGTCTGAAGCTCAACTCAGAGAAGACAGAGGTCCTCGTCCTCGGACCCTCCCCGTCTACATGGGACAACACGTGCTGGGCCACCACCCTCTGCAACCTCCCCACACCCACAGACCACACCCAAAACCTCGGCATCATACTTGACTCCTCCTTCCACATGCGTGACAGGTCAATGCCGTCACCTCCACCTGCTTCAACACCCCCTGCATCCTCCAAAAGACCTTCAAATGAATCCCCCTGAATCAAGTCTCTGCTCTGCAAACTCCAGACCATACAGAACACAGCAGCCTGTGTCCAGACTCGTCCTCTGCATCTCTCAACACGAACACATCACTCACCACCTGGGTAACCTCCACATCGAGAAAAGAGTAACTTTCAAGATACCCACCCACACCTACAAATGCCTCAACACACTGGACCCTGATATCTCAATGACAGAATCTCCTTCCATGTACCCAAGAGGAACCTCCAATCTGCCGACCTCACCCTCGCCGAACCCCCGCGCATCTGCAGAGCTAGAACGGGGCGAAGAACCCTCTCCTATATCGCGGCCAAGACCTGGAACGAGCTGCCGATCAACATCAGATGTCCATTCACCATGCACATCTTCAGGAAGACCCTCAAGAACTGGCTCTTGGATTGACAGGCGCTGCTCCCCCCAGCACCTTGAGACCCTCACCCGTGAGTAGCGCACTATAAACTTCCCTGATTGATTGAAATTACACAGAGTACACCACCATACTTTAAATTTCACTCAGGCCTAGATGATATATGCCCAGGCCCCATTTGAATGAGGTAATCTCTCTTGTAATCATATTTATATAGCAGTAATTACCCCTGACGAAGCGTTGAAGCACTTTTCACTGAGTATAACACTACTCTGGAGCCCTAAAAGTATTAGTGGTGAATTAGTATACGGAAATATGAAATACATTTTAGCAGTGGACATGTGAGTCTGTTATTTGGATTGAAAAAGGATAGTGGAGGGATAGAAGAGGAAAGAAATTGCATTTATAAAGTGGTTGCTTTCCCTGATGAGACATCAAAGCACTTTTTGGCGAGTATCATGCTACTCCAGAACCGAAAAACAATTTGTGGTGAATTAGTATAGGGAAATATGTAATTAATTTGAGCGGTGGACATGTGAGTGTGTTAGTTGTATTGAAAAGGATAGTGGAGGACCAGAAGCGAGAAGGGTCTATAAAGTGTGTATTTGGAGATCATAGCAGTAGGATTAGTAGAGGGAAGGTGGAGGGGGAAGTCAGAGGCAGAGTTTAGAAAAGTATGTTGATCTGAATAGTAAAAGAGACTTGAGATGATGCAAGGAGGGGTTGGAAGAGGGAAGAGTCCAGAAAGGGTTAATCTGTGAATCATAGTAGTAGAATGATGTTTGGGATGAGTCAGAGAGTAGAGGTAGAGGATATATTGGGAGAAGTATAGGGTGAGAAATAGAGTAGGGCATTGAGAGTAGTAGAATAAGGTTTTGGATGAGTCAGAGGGTGGAGGTAGAGGGTATACTGAGAGATGTATATGGTGAGATATAGGGTAGTGCAGTGGAGATGCTGAAATGGGAGCAAAGTGGTATATATATATATATATATATATATATATATATATATATATATATATATATATATATATATATATATATATATAAAGATGTATAAGTACATGGAAGGTAATACATTTAGATTTAAGTGGCATTTAATAAACTCAGACTTTCAAGCGTTGCTGTACTTTAATCTAATTTATTAGTTTTTATAATGTGTATATATATTTTAATTCAATGGTGAAGCAATTGTAGCTAAATAGTTATGATAAAAATTTACTTATTTATGCAGTTACCTAAATACCCGTTAAACATAGAATAATATACCATAAGTAATAGATGCATTTGTTAAGCATAAACTAATGAATATTAATATTTTTTTAAACATAAATATAATACATATTTATACAAAGGAATATACATATTGAGGCACACATATATAATCTAAATAAATTCTTATATACAGAGGGATATGCTGTATATTTATATTTGAGTATGGTGGTTATGTGGGGAAGAGACAACTCTTGAGTAGTCTTTCTGCAGATAAGATAGTTAACCATGGATCTTATGTTTAGGTGTAAAGAGTTCCATAGTTTGGCTACTTGAGCAGAGAAAGTTGTGCCACCTATGGTTTTTATCTTATTTGGTGGGATTTTGAGGCAAGGTGAATATCAAGTGTAGAGGTTACTTTGTTGAATGTATTTGGTCGTTTTAGTCCCGATGAAGATCACCCCTGTTCCATGTACGATTTTGTGGTTGATACAAAGCAGCTCGAGTATGTCTCTTTTGGAAACCGGTAACCAATGTTGGGCCTTCAAGGCAGGGGAGATGTGGGCTTGTGGCTTTATATGTAAGAGTAGTCGGGCAGCAGAGTTCTGAATCCGCTGTAGTCTTTTAAAAGTTGTTAAAGATGATGTGTGATAGAGTCTATTGGTGTAATCTAATTTAGACAGAACAAGAGAGATAGTAAGCCAGGAGCGGCGCCCCACAGCTTTTCAGCAGTGCAAAAAAGGAAAAATAAAAATGATAATAACATGATGTTATTATCATTTTATTTTTCCCTGCTGAAGCTAGTTTTGTGATGGTGTGGGACTTGGTTGTTCTCATAGCCAGCAGGGGGAGGAGTGGTGAGAACACCTATGTGCGCATGCCGGTTTGGCCGGCCGTCTTGGGCCGGCCAAACAGTCACATGCACATAGCATGTCTCCGGCCAGATGTATTGCACAGCCAGCGTGGAGAACATGCAAAGGCTCCCACTCCCTGTCTGAGCACTGAACCAAGATGCTCAGACTAAGCACAATGTTGCTGCCATGCTGGTGACTGCAGCGTTGTGATTGGCTAAGAGAGACTGGGAGTCTGTGTGCTTCCGGTTTACAGAGGAGAGGAGAGGCGGAAGCCTGCCGGCCAGCCGGCTGGTAGATCATCTTTTCTTTTCTTTTTTTTCACCCTCGCTCTCCCCGCCCCACCACTACTGCCCGCGAACAGCCACCACAGTAGTGGCCTGGACCTTGTGTGGAAATCCCAAATGTGGGAAGATGCATCACAGAGTTTTTATAGTAATGAAGCTTGATCTTGCTAGTTTGTCCACTTGAGCATTTATTGATAGCTTAGAGTCCATGGTAATTCCGAGGTTTCTTACTTATTTTGGATACTTTAGACGGTGTTCCCAGATTGTCAGGCCAGGCGGCAAGTGGGTAATCACTTTTCCAAACGCCACATGTGAGTATTTAAGTTTTGGAAGCATTCAATTTGAAATGGCTCCATGTCATCCACTGATCAACGACTCTGAGGCAACCAAAAATGTCCACTGTCTTTGGGGCTTTCCAGTTGAAGGAGCAGTTTAAGGAGCATTTTTATAGCATGTGAGGTGAAATTGATTGATCAGTACCGATAATGACTTCATGTAGATGTTGAAATGCATGGGTGAAATGTTAGAGCCTTGAGGGACCCCTGCTTTTCTGAAGTAAGGTTTGGATGAGAGAGGGGGTACGGATGACATGTGTTCTTTTTTGCAGGTAGGATGTGATCCAATCGAGAGCAGTCCCCTCTATGCCAGCTTCATGGAATATTTGTATTAGAGTGTCATGGTCAACAGTATCAAAGGCAGCTGAGAGGTCCAAGAGAAGTAGTGCAGCATCCCCGTCTTGATCAACTGTGCTCTTAAGATCAGATGGCAATGATGGCAGATTCTGTGCCTCTTCCTGGACGGAATCCTGTTTGGAAGTCTCAAAGTATGGAATTATCTTCAATCAATTGTGACACCTTGGAGAAGGCTACTCTTTCTATCAGTTTGCCCAAGAAAGATCCAGTTGTAATAGGTGTGTAGTTGTCGGGGTTAAGCAGGTCCAGGTTTGTTTTGTTTAGTAATGGGCTTATGTATGACTTATTTTTAGATCTTCTGGAGATATTCCTGTAATTAAGGAATTATTGATGATTCTTCTTACTGCTGTGGTAGCAGAGGTAGTTAGAAGAATTTTCTTGAAGGCTTTTGGTGGACACGGGTAAGAAGGGTTACCGGCAGGCCTACTTGCTTTGACCAGGTGCATACATTTATTGTGTGATATTTGTTGGAAGGAATGTATAGACTGGGTTAGCCTACTCTTGGAGGTTTGTTTTGGAAAAGGGTCGGTGTTGGGGGTATTTCTTTGTTTTAAATAGGATTCCAACTTGTCTTCTTTAGTTGTGAAATGATTTGTCAGTTTGTCTGTGAATTCTTGAGTAACAGGATGAGCTCCTTCTAGGCAATTTGGTTTACAAAATTCTGTGAGGATTCTATAGAATTCTTTATTTGCACATTTAGCATTTTCATCTTTTATTTAGAGTTTCATATAGCGCAAACTAGACCCGAAGATATCGGGTATCTCTGTATTTCTCCAAGGTGCCTGTTTTATTTTGTTCTGTTGTGCTGTTCTTAGAGGTATTAGAATATCAAAAGCTTCCTGTAGCCACATATATATTTGTTTTACTTAATTATTGTGCATAAATCTGTATTGGATGTTAGTTGTGTTTCTAAGTGTTCAAAATTGAGTTTGTTCCACAGTTGATACATGGATGCATGTAAGATGGGTTTAGGTGTATTGCTCTGGGTTGTTTTGTGTTGAAAAGCAATCAAATGATGGTCTGACCATGTGACAGGAGTAATTGTTTGAAAGGTAACTAGTACTGGATTTGCAAAAAATGACCTCTAGGTGGTGTCCAGTGATGTGTGTGGGTTGGTGGATGATCTGATGTAGGTTCTGTGCATGTAGGCCAGTGATGGCTGTGTTTGGATAGGGTATATTGGGATTGCCTAACCAAATAGTCAGGTCTCCAAGAATGTATAGGTTGTGTAGTGTTATCAGGTTTGAAAATGTATCTAGAAGTGTGTCTGGGAATTATGCATTGCTAGGTGGAGGTCTGTAAAAGAGTTGGAAATTACAGGAGGAAGAATGTGTAAGGTTGCATCTGGTGAAGAGGGCCTCACAACCTTGTATGGATACGAAGTCAGCTTTAGTGATATTTATTGTTTGCTTAATAGCTGTAATATCTAGGCCACCTCCTCCTCTTTTGTCTATACTATTTTGTGTGATATTTTGATAGCTTAGAGGAATGGCTTCATGCAACACTGGAGCCATGTCATCGCCCATTCATTATTCAGTTATGAAAAGTAGGTCAGTGAGAAGATTGTAGATGTGATGCTTGTTTTTTTAGAGTAGCCAAGAATTTATTAATAGGCAGCTTAGAGAATGTGTTTTGGTAATAGCATGACTTTGTTTTGTGGAAGAGTGGGCAGTGTCTTGTGGACTTGTAGCAGGTGTGTCCTTAGTGCTGCTATTAGTTGCATGAGGACAGCAATAGTCTAGCTGTTCAGTATCACCCAGCAGGACAAGAAGGCATTTTTATGAGTCTGCTGGTGTAGGTGGTGGAGATGGTGGTTGAGAGTGAATTGGTGAGCTGTGTTGTTTTTGCAGAGTAGCCTTCTTGTGAAGTAGACATGGAGCTATGAAGTTGTGAAGAGTGGCATGTTTTTTTTTGTTTGCATCTGTTTAGGGTGGAATGTGTATCAGGTAGGGGTGTGATGCAGCATGTGGGTCATATTGTAAGTTTCTAAATTGTCCAATTGATGAGAGCTAGTAAAAAGAGAGTTGCTGAGTTTCTGTATATGTGTTAGGTACCGGAGAAGAGAGCAATTCTGGCAGTAGAGTTGGTTTAGGGTGTGTATTATTGGTGTAGTCAGGAGGGTGGGAGTGGGTGTATCTTTCTAATTTGTGACAGAGAGTATTATTAGGTAGTGTGTGTGTGTGTGTTTTGTTTTGAGGAGTAGTGAGAGGAGATGATGTATTTGTTTTCTGAGAAGTATTTTGATGTAGTGTATTGTTGGAGAGTGGAAGCTGCAAGGTAAAGGGTGTGGTGATGTACTTTGGAAAAGAGTGTATGTGGTGTGTGAGAGGGGTTGGACAAGAATTAAGAGTGTTTGTATAAGATTGTATTGCTGGAAGATGTAATATGAGTGGTGGAGTGGAGTGCAAAGGTTGTGTAGTTGTGGTTTTGCGCTAAAAAGAGAAGGAGGGTGTTCATGAATAAAAGAATTGAAGGCTGAGTATAGGGTGGCGGTGACAGAAAGAGGTCTGTTAGGAGTAATAAGAGGGTAGAGCTGGTGCTTTGTATGAGCAGGGAGTGTCTTTCTAGATGTGATATAGTTATGTATGGTGTAGATTTGGGTTGTGATTGAATCATAGTGGCATGGGATGGAGTTGTGTTTTGTGTGTGAGTGAAGGTGCCATTGTGTGGTTGTTGGGTTAGAAGGGTGTATAGGTGTGGTGTGTGTTGTTTTGTAGTGGGTGTTGAGACAGTGAAATGTATGTAGGGTTTGATTGTGGTAAATGAACAGAGTACATTTGCTGCAAATGTGTTAATATGTTTGTGGATGTGGGTGGATTAAGATGATTGCTGGTGAATAGAAAAAAGGCAGCGTCTCTGGCCCTAGACCCAACAGGCCCAAACAGGCAACTGCCATTGTCCTCTCCACCCTTTGCCTCGATGCCCACACTGAGACACCCAGAGCTTAAATAGCCCCAGTGATCAGGTAACACCTTCGGCCGATGGGAACCCTAGCCCTAACCCCAACCAATCTCAGCACTAGCTCTAAGCCATAGAACCAATTGGAGACCAAACTCTTGCAACCAATCACAGCTCTAGTCCTAGCAGCCAATAAGAAACCAAACCTTAAGCCTTACGTAGAAACTCCTAGCCCCAGTGACCAGTCAGAACACAAGACCTATCAGCCAATCAGAAACCTAACCCTGAGCCTTAAGTCCAATAGCACCCTAGCCCCAGGGACCGATCAGAAAATAATACCTTTCAGCCAATAAGAAACCTAACCCTAAGTCTCACGCCCAATAGAAACACAAGATACAGGAGTCAATTAGATCACAGATGCAACGACCAATGGTAAGCTTATATTAGGATCATATGACCTCAAGCACAGGCTGATGGCCGGGGGCAGTGAGCTGCTACTGAAGATCAGAATCTCCTTTGATGCAACAAGGCTCAATCCACACTTTACTGGTCATGGTTCACCCTCCAGATAGACCCAAATCTGACCCACTGAAATACTGCTTTTCACACACTTCAATAAATCCCTTTTTCGAGCCAAAAACGAGGGTTACATGCATGTTAGTTTGCACCCCATATAACAGTATTAGAGAAAGAGTAATCTTTCACTATTGAGAGACTCTGGCATGCACACAGCAAGAGAAATTATTAGCAGCTGGGAAAAAAACATGTGGTCAAACACATAAGAAAATGCAACATCCAGGTGGTTGATGATTTATTATGTGTAATAAATTGCACCTATCCTGACTTGGGCAATAAGATGTTGATTTTAATTAATACTGTAGCCAAATCCAGACGGTCTGACCTGCTGAGCTTTAAAGTAAGGTGCAAACTTTGTTGCTCCTGGTAATTACTGAGTGCGATTAACATTGCATAATTTATAATTGTGATATCTGCACTTGTGCATTTATGAACTTATTGTAATAAAGCCCAAGATTTTGCGATTATAGTGCGAAAAATGAATTCTCAGAACCTTTGATTTGTCACTGTGCTCAAAGGTTTTGTACTTGCTCCACCTCACTGTTCCTTTCATTGAGTTTCCTAGCTCTTCATCAGAAAAATACAGATTGACAGGTTGTTTGTTTATTTTAAATGTGTTTTCAACTTCTAGGTATAAAACTCGTGTACCCCAAAGGGTATGAATAAAGAAAATGAAATAACAATGGCTTGAAGGAGCAGGATTTGAAAAAACAGGACAGAGAATATTTTGTTCCAAGATACACGGTGGTCCATGACAGTGCTCCATGAACACCTTTGCAAGTTCTGGCTGTCTCTCAATTGTACTATATTGTAATTGCTTTTATATAGCGCTCATGATTCCCAATGAGGTTTAGAAGTGCCTTATGCTGGGCAGCATGCTTCTCCTGAACCCAAGGTTAGTGGTTAATTGATTGGTGTTAAGGATTAGTCTTGTGCTCAATGAGACAATTCCATGTCTTTATTTCATTGTCTTTGTGGTGAATTAAATTAGTAGGAGCGTGGTTTGATAATTAGTGGGGTGGTTGGGAGTTATGTGAGTTCACGTAGATGATAGGATTAGTAGATGAGCTAGAGGATATTTGGTATTGCTAATTTGCAGGGTAAGACTTTCAAGGAAAGTCATCAAGAGATGAGGTGTGGATAACTTGTAGAACTATGAAAATAGAGATTAGTGCAAACATGCACATGTTTCAGAGTAGGCTGTACTCAGAAAGAGGAGGCATGCAGAGGATAATTGAAAGTAAGGAGAGCATCATTGAAAGAAAAGGAGAGGCGAAAATCTCAATCAAGGTTAACATTTTCATACGGCTTTTAGGCACATGAGGTAGACCTTTGAGATGAACAAGTTACTTACCTTCGGTAACGCTTTTTCTGGTAGATACAGTATCTGCCTGTGGATTCCTCACCTTGTGAATATCCCCCTTGCGTCAGCAACGTTCGTAATTTTTTCTTTGTAGCACGCCGGCGTGGACGACGTCATAGGAACGCGGCTTCGCGTGCGACTCCGTCTGACGTCACCGACCCCTTATTAGGTCTACGTCGGCGTGATGACATCAGTTCCGCCCTTTTTTCCGTGCCTTCGAGGCACCCGGACGGACCAATGACAGGAAATATACATATATATAGTGTACACAGTACATACAAACCATAATAGCACACATAGTGCGTAGCAAACGTATCTAAAACCCAATAAATATACAAATAAATATACAAATAAGACCAGGTATAGCAGAGTGGACAACGGGGAGGCGGGCGGGTCAGTGAGGAATCCACAGGCAGATACTGTATCTACCAGAAAAAGCGTTACCGAAGGTAAGTAACTTGTTCTACTGATAGATACATCTGCCTTGTGGATTCCTCACCTTGTGAATAGAGTCCCACAGCAGTCCCCACTCCCAGAGGAGGGTGTCCACTCTGCTACACCAGGAAATCTTGGAGGACAGAACGAGCGAAGTGGCCGTCCCTCCTCACTTCGGTATCCAAGCAGTAATGCTTCACGAAAGTGTGGATGGAGGCCCAAGTCACGGCTCTGCAAATGTCCTCAACAGGTACACCTCTAGACAATGCAGAAGTAGCAGGCCTTGCTCTGGTAGAATGAGCTCCTATACCCTCAGGAGGGTCCTTACCCGCCAGGGAGTAGCAAATCTTGATGCACAGGATTATCCACCTGGAAAGTGTGCGCTTGTGCCCTTCCGACAGCCAGCAAAACCAACAAACAGCTGGTCGTCAATCCGGAAGTCTTTAGTTCTATCCAGATAAAAAGACACCGCCCTCTTAGGGTCCAAACGGTGCAGTCTCTCTTCCTCCTTAGAAGGGTGAGGGGGAGGAAAGAAGGTAGGAAGGGTAATGGATTGTCCCAGATGGAAGGGAGTTACCACCTTAGGCAGAAAAGCAGCCCTGGTCCTAAGAACCATTCGTTCAGCATGAATGGTCAGGAATGGGGGCTTAGAACTAGGAGCTTGAAGCTCACTCACCCTCCTTGCCGAGGTGATTGCTACTAAGAAGACCGTCTTGAAAGACAAAAGCCTCATGGGACACTTGTGTAAGGGTTCGAAGGTAGAACCCATCAAGAAAGTTAAGACAAGATTTAAATCCCATTGAGGCACGATAAATGGAGAAGGAGGGAACTTATTTGTGAGGCCCTTCAGAAACCTCAAAACCACTGGCGATTTAAAAAGAGACGGCTGGTCCGGCAAGCAGAGAAATGCCGATAACGCCGAAAGGTAACCTTTGACAGTGGCAACAGCAAATCCTTGCTGTGCCAAAGAGAGAGCAAACTGCAAAATATCAGACAGATGAGCCCTCAAAGGGTCAACAGCCTTCTCCCCACACCAAACAACAAATTTAGACCATCTGTACGAATAGATGGACTTGGTGGAGTCACGCCTGGCCGAAAGAATGATATCCACCACATCGTGAGGGAGAGAAAAAGAGTTCAGGTTGCCCCGTTCAATCTCCAGGCATGAAGGTGTAATGTCTGGAGGTGAGGGTGTAGAACCTGCCCCTCCATCTGGGAGAGGAGATCTGCCCTGAGAGGGAGACGGAGCGGCGGGTGAGAGGAGAGGTGGAGTAGGTCCGTGTACCACACCCTTCTTGGCCAATCCGGGGCGACCAATATGACTCGGGCCCGGTCTTGGCGAATCTTCCTCAGAACCCGAGGAATCAAGGGTCTGGGGGGAAACGCGTAAAGGAGTTGATTTCCCCAACTCAACTGAAACGCGTCCCCCAAAGCTCCTTGCATTGGATACTGGAGACTGCAGAATGACGGGCAGTGAGCATTCTCGCGAGTGGAGAACAAGTCCACCCGAGGAGTCCCCCACATCTGAAAGATGTCGAGAACAACCTCCGGGTGAAGCCTCCACTCGTGATCGGCAGAGAACTGCCGACTGAGAACGTCTGCACGAACGTTCAGAACTCCGGCCAGATGATTTGCCATCAGACAAATCTGATGGGCTGAACCCAGGACCAGAGACGCACAGCCTCTCTGCAGAGACACTGCGACCCTACTCCTCCCTGCTTGTTGATGTACCACATCGCGGTCGTGTTGTCCGTCAGGACCTGAACCGACTGACCGCGAAGGGAAGGGAGGAAGGCCTTGAGCGCCAAACGTATCGCCCGTAACTCTAGAAGGTTGATGTGAAGCAACCTTTCCTCTGGAGACCAAAGACCTTTGACCTCCAGATCCCCCAGATGAGCACCCCACCCTAGAGTGGATGCAGCCGTTATCACTGTGGCCACCGATGGAGGCAGCTGGAAAGGCTTTCCTTGAGAAAGATTGCTTTCCACACTCCACCAAGACAGATCCGCTGCAGTTTCTCTGGAGATCCTCACTGACTCCCTGAGATCTCCGTTGTGCTGATACCACGGCCTGCGGAGGCACCACTGGAGTGCCCTCATGTGCCAGCATGCATGGTTGACCAACAGAATGCAAGAAGCCATCAGACCAAGCAGACGAAGGACCTTCAGGACTGGAACAACCGCTCATTGAAAAATAAAGGAATCATTTCCTGTATGTCGCGAGTCCTTTGAGGTGGAGGGAATGCACGACATACAGTAGTGTCCAGTACCGCACCTATGAACAGGTTGCGCTGGGAGGGCACCAGGTGAGACTTGGGTACATTTATTGAAAAACCCAACCTGTGTAACAACTGAGTTGTCTCTTGCAAATGAAGGAGCACCTTCTTTGGCGACTCTGCTTTGATGAGCCAGTCGTCCAGATACAGAAATACAGGAATTCCCGACCTTCTGAGATGTGCTGCCACCACTGCCATCACCTTGGTGAAAACTCGAGGCGCAGTAGTAAGTCCAAACGGAAGGACCGCAAACTGGTAGTGTTGCGAACCCACCGTAAAACGGAGATACTTCCAGTGCGACTTCAGGATAGGGATGTGAAAATAAGCATCCTGCAAGTCGATCGACACCATTCAGTCTTCTTCCAACAGCGCCTGAAGAACCTGCGCAAGAGTGAGCATCTTGAACTTTTCTGTTTTCAGATACAAGTTCAAGATCCTGAGATCCAGGATTGGCCGAAGCCTGCCATACTTCTTGGGGATCAGAAAATACCGGGAGTAGCATCCCTGACCCCTCTCCTGCTCCGGAACCACCTCTATCGCGCCCTTTCTGAACAACGCCAGGACTTCTTCCTGCAGGAGAAGCAGGTGGTCCTCCGAACAATAACCTTGGCAAGGAGGGTAATTGGGAGGAAATTCCCGAAAGGGAAGGGCATACCCATTTTCTACGAGATTGAGAACCCAAAGATCTGATGTAACCGATTCCCAATCCCGTAGAAAATGAGTAAGCCGACCCCCCACCGGACCTGCATGATCCAGAATGGCGGATCTAGGGCTGCTTTGCTGCTGCAGGTGGGGGGTGGGTATTAGAGGAGGAAGTAGAGGAGGAAGAGACTTGACGTCCACGTCCACGACCCTTCTGTCTACCTCTATAAGACTTGTACAGAGGGTTCTGTTGCTGCTGCTGTTGCTGGCCTTGCCTGAAAGGACGAAAGGAAGATCTGCCAAAGCCTCTGAACTTCCTGGTGGTTGTACCTTTCGCTTGCAAACCCAAAGATCTAGCCGTCGCCCGGCTATCTTTGAACCTCTCCAGAGCTGTATCTGCTTTTTTTCCAAAAAGACCAACCCCGTCAAAAGGTAAATCCAAAAGAGTAGCCTGTACATCAGTGGAAAACTCTGAGGACTTTAACCAAGCAGCTCTTCTGGTGGCTATTGAAGAACCCATTATTCTAGCCACAGAGTCTGCAGTGTCCATGCCACTCTGAATAACTTGGCGGGCTGCAGCCTGAGTGTCCAAAACAACCTCATTAAAGTTTTTTCTGTCTTCTTCTGGAAGTTTAGCAGATAATTGTTTGACCGAGTCCATTAAGGCATGCACATATCTGCCAAGCAAACAAGTAGCATTTGTTGATTTTAAGGCCATGCTACCTGAGGAGAAGACCTTCTTAGCGGCCTGATCCAACTTTTTGGAGTCTTTATCCCCAGGAACTTGAGGAAAGGAGCCAGCCGATCTATTCCCACAAGCAGCCTGAACTACCAGACTCTCTGGCGAAGGGTGAGATGACAAGAACTCAGGATCTCCAGGAGCCACCCTATAACGTCTCGCCACCGATCTAGATACTGCAGGTGTAGACAAAGGCTTGTTCCAAACTTCCAGAATTGGTTCGGTCAGAGCTTCAGTGAAAGGTAGAGTAGGCTCAATGATAGAAGAAGGCGAATGCAAGACTTCTGTGAGGATATTAGGTTTGAACTCAACTGTTGGTAAAGTTAAGTTCAGTAAATCAGCAGCTTTCCCAATTACTATATGGTATGGTACCACATCTTTTGAGGGTGCATCTGAAACCACAGGTAACCCCCATTCAGGAGAAAGTTCAAGACTGCTAGCAGAATGAAGATCCTCAAAACAATCATCATGTTCCTGAAGTTCACCCTCCTCCACTTCAGGTTCCATATACTCTTTCTCCTCCAGTAGACGCTGGGCTCTACGTCTCGACCACTCCATACGGATCGACGTCGATGGATTCGGCAACGACTCCGATGGAGTCAGAGTCGGCGTCGATCGTGGAGCTGGAACAACAGAGGGTTGAGAAACAGGAACCGGCGTCGAGCCTCGATCCGAATTCCGAGGTCGCTCCGGAGTCGGCGAAGCCGTGCGCGGAGTCGATGACCTCGGCAGCGCCGAACCGATCCAAGAAGGATATGGAGTCGGCATGAAAGGTAGAAAAGGTGCCGGTGCATAAGCTTGGGGAACACCCAAGTTGAAAGACAAAGGACCCATAGGACCCGCAGGTGCTCCAGTGGGGTACATTGCCCTCGCATACACTCCATACATAGCATTAAGGAAATGCGATGGATCTTGACCAGGACCAGGAAAAGAAGGGTAAGAACCCATAGGATTAGTAGGAGGCTGTACTGGATTCGGCTCCTCTTGATGCTTTTGATTTTCCGGTTCATCCTCTGGAATCGGAGATTGAGGAACCTCCACGACGTCCTCATGTTCCGAAGAGTGATCCGAAGCCGGATTCGGATCCAGTTCCGGCTCAGGTGTATGCTCTCGAGATCTTACGAGTTCATTTTTTAACAGGATCGACAGCCCTTGACGTCGTGATCTGATCCCAAACACCATAAACAATCCTCGTGTGGATCAGTAATTGACATCATCCTGGCACACGAGCCGCACTGCTTGAATCCCGTTTTCTTCGACGACATCCTCGACGAAGAACAGAAACAGTAACAGACAAAAAGAAACAAAGTCTCTATCTGTAACTACAGAAGATCCCTGAAACCGGAAAAAAGGGAACTGATGTCATCACGCTGACGTAGACCTAATAAGGGGTCGGTGACGTCAGATGGAGTCGCGCGCGAAGCCGCGTTCCTATGACGTCGTCCACGCCGGCGTGCTACAAAGAAAAAATTCCGAACGTTGCTGACGCAAGTGGGATATTCACAAGGTGAGGAATCCACAAGGCAGATGTATCTATCAGAAAGAATGAACTCTGAGGAAGCAAAACTGTAGAAAGGAACATCATTATTTGCTTCTGAGATAATGCTATATTAGGTACTTTTTGATTGGCCCTAAAATCAGGCAAACAGTCTCCTCTGCTAAGCTGCTGCTAGACCACCCTTTCGGCAAGTACAACCAATAAGCTTAGGGGTTGGATATGTAAAGTAATGGCTGAACCCATATATAGGGAAACACTGAGAGCTTTAGGCTGCTCTTGAATGAGCAGTAACGTCATAATAAAAGCAATGTGAGAGAATGTACTAGGTGAATAATGTGGACATCTAATGCAAACATCGACAAGGAGATTATGCAAATTTTCGAGGGGATGTCTTTCTAATCACCGTTAAAATATGCCTTGCAGTATTAATTACTGAAGCAAATTGGCATTCAAGTGGAAGCCCCTAATTAAGCGTGTCACAGGATGGAACTGTGTTGTGAAATTGTATTGCCTACATCCCTGCAGCTGGAGGGATAAGACCTAGACACTAAAGTGAGAAAGGAGAGGGCTACCTTTAAAAATTGCATGAGGCTTTTGTTTAGCTTGAAGATGCAAATTAGCCTTCTTGAGCACTGTTATTTGGTGGGTGGCAGAGGTGAGATGCGGAACTCCAGTTTCTGTTTTTAAGAAGAGGAAGTTTCTAGGCCAAGCTGTCCTGTATCTATCCCTGAATGCTACTTCAGGAAGATCTCACATATCCATGGGCCCATGTTGTGTGTCCTCTGGCTTAGAGTAGAGCCTCAGTATTTCCTGCTGAGAGAAACATCACTTTTCACAAAGGCTCCTTGTGTTGTGGACTTATCTCTCTTTCGCCCACACTGCCCCGAACTGCCTACTGTTTGTCCTCTGCACCTCATACTTGCTGTGTTTGGGGAGTTAGTCCCCACAGGGGGATGGGCTTTCCCTTGGTGGGTTACTGCCCTGCCCTCCCTGAAGTATAAACCCCCAGTGCTGCGTTTCCCCGTGTGTTGCGGTGTCACCAGCCCCAAACGCCAAAGTGTCTGGTGGGAAGAACCATGACCCAGCAGGGTGCTGCCCACTGCATCCAGCACTCAGTCAGGGGAGGACAACAAACAATGTAATTAAAAACATGATTTCTATTTACATTACCCAATTATATCAACTTGTTATGAAGACTGCATCTTTAGGAAGCTGTGGGACTTTATCATCCAGATTCTGAGCTGAGTTTACTTGACCTTTCTTGACAGTTTGAATGTAATGTTTCCACCTGAACTAAAATGTGTTGAGCCAAGTACATTTTCTGTTTCGAGCAAAGTTTACACGTTCACCAAAGCTGTTGCGAAGTAATGCCCCCCCCCCCCCCAAAAAAAAAAAAACATGCTTTTTAGTTTTTTTTCAAAAACAGCAAATAAAGGTCAGCATGTTCCGTGGGCTTGCTCCATGTTTAGACTGAGATATGCAATACATCTAGTTTCCAGGGCAGGCAGATAGAGTGTCTCGTGCCCGGATACTCAGCAGGAAGTGGACGCAGGTGGCAGCGCTACTTACATTCCACCACTTCCCATCTCTCACGTTCTCTTTGGCCCGAAACGTTTCGGGATCAACATCTCCAAAAGTTGTTCACCCCCGCCAGATGTCGTCTCTCAATTTCTGGTAAAAGCTTCGGCTGTTCCGGGAAAATAACCGATTTTAATGCATTTAACAGCAGGAGTTTTCTTTGAAAATACTTTAAAAACACTTTTGGATACAGTCATCATTCCAGAGGCTAAAGCAAACCTTGTCTTACGCCTTTCATCTTCAAACCATTTTGTGTGGTCTCGTGTGTTAAGCATTTCCACATTTTAAACACAATCTCGGAAAGTGGTCTTGTTCACACATAGAGGGAGTGACGTCGTTCACCGCTGCATGTTTTCCTAAATTACACACTCTCTACCTGCAGATATTAAAATGATGTCCTGTTTGTTGCGATGAACCTATCTGGTGAGCAGTTTTCTGTTTACTCCCTTGCAGTTAGCACTTCTACATTGCATACGTATAAATTGACAGCCTGTCAAACTATATGATAATTTCCAACAGTGAACACAACCAAAGAGAGAGCTGTCTACTCAAGCACGTCATAACTATATTCATGTTCACTGCTTAGGTGTGCCTCAGTTCCCGAACTAGAGAGGGGTGGCGAATGTGCTCAAAATGGGGCAGATGATATATATTGACATATTAACAAGGTCCCATCAACCATCACCACATTGCAAATCGGCCATCTCCCATTCCGTCAAGATCACCGCGAATCTGGAACTTTTCTACCACTCTCCTTAGCTCTTTAACTTCTTGAAAAATACTAAACTGATCTTTCTCAAGCCAAAAACAATTCCATTTAATAATAATGTTGTACATTCACGCCAAGTTTTGTTATACTTTAGTTGAGCAGTTTTTGCTGCAGGGGAGAGCAAATATTACTATTGGATTTAGGGTAACCGCCTCTCTACAGGTCATTACAAACATAGGGCCTGATTTATGGTTTGGGGGATGGAATACATCCAGAGAGGGAGGCAGAGGGCTTTATGTCTTCTACCCTAGGTATGCTCTGCCCGCCAAGTTTAGAGATATCTGCCTGCCTCGCGATTCCAGAGTTTTCAAAGATTCTAACGTTAGCGCCCCCTAAATTCCACTAACTGCAGGCAGCAGTGGTAAGGGAAACACTGCGCCAACAGTAGTCCCCAAAGGCAATGGGAGTTGGGAGAAAGCGACAGAAAACAATACCAGATTTTTCTATGTCTCTAGACTGCCCCAAGGGGTTCTGGGCACTCATTCTGATTTGGCTGCTTGAAACACCTCTCAGCATCTAACATGCAAATGACATTATCAGCAAGATCGATAAATACAAGATATTACCAAATGGTACACCCAATACTGATTTCTTCATACAATATACAAGTAGTTTGAGCATACCTTAAATCTTAGCCCATTAAGTATCTGAGCACCATTAGTACAAAATATTGCATCGTTTGTCCTGTAAATTAGCACTAAGCTCTTCAGTTCGGGCTGGACAGTTCCCATGGGGAGCAGGGTCAAGAGTGATTTGCATATGGCTGGTCTAAACTGGAATGGAATGGTGTGCAAAACAACGATGGATTTAGGCCCAGATCTCTGCACTGAGATGAATGTTTGACATTGTTCAGCATTCTGTCCATCAATTATTCTTTTTGCTAGTGGTGATCACCCTAACTGGGCTTAAAATTTGAAGTGCTATTTTTATATCACCACATATAACCTTGTCCACTCTTTAAAATATGACCACACAAAATCATCTGAGCTGGATGGCTCAAATATTTAACACATTCCATCCAAATTTGTCAAACAGCATTCGAGGAGTCAGCAAATCAAAAATGTATTTCCTGTAGAAGTATGACCTTAATCAGCAGTACTGCGATGGGGTGACTACTTTCACATTTGTAACTGTTAATTCTCTATCAACATTTTTAACATTGCAAACTTGCTTGGTCCTGTTCTCGTTCGAGGGTCGCCACATTTCTTTAGCAATCTTCTTTCAAATTATGCATTGTGCCTTCCAGATCTTTGCAAATTGTCTCTCAAAAGACATCCTCCATCCACCAAGTTACTGGCTTTGGGCAACTAGGGTGCTATGTTCTAGTCAACTTTCTTCTACATCACATGTTTGAGGCCTACTCATGTCACCAGGAACACTATCAGAAGGTTGGGGATGTCACGGGCAGAATGTCAGGGCGGTAAACGGTTTGGGGATGGATGGAGGATGGACGGTGTTTGTGCTGCTGCCCGGAGCTTTTGGTGATGTTATCCTGATCAACGACAAGCAAGTGTCCTGGACTTATTACTGGCGACGATTAATATATCATCAAACTTGTATTGCTCTGAACAGTTTGAACCGACGCATGCGGATAATGACCTTCGTCACTTACCTTGGATTGGTTTCTTATCCTGACATAAAGCTCAGAGGAACCAGAGTACACAGTTGCAGTCTGTGGACCAAGTCTTGAATCCACGCTGAATCCGTCTGGACGATCCCCAAATCGGAGCAGCAGTACGCAGGAATGGTCAGTGAAACCCTTCAGCTTGACAGTCACACAGCCAATGATGATGTCAAGTTCCAAGTTGAGGAGTACTTTGAGGATGGAACGTAGCTAATGTTCTTACATTGTTCTACTTCTGCATAGAGAGGATGAGGCGGTGCATCTAGATGCGATCTTATGTGCAATGGCAACCACATTGGGTGCCTCTCACAGCACAACCCAAGCAGTGGTGGTGGCATTCTAGCATTCTACATGAGCAAGTGCTCATGAGCATTTTGAGAGAGATTTCTATCGAGCATTCAAAAGAAGCTGTGCAAAAACAATACGCTGTTCAGATCATGTAGGAGCAATCTGACAGAGATTTCTATCTGGTATTAAGGTAGAGTGTGGGAGTTTAAATTCTCAAGACACATGACACACAAGGCATTGTTTACACGTGATAGGCACACCTTTAATTGTGCCTCACCTGTTTTGCACGGTGACTGGCACACCTGGCCTAGAAATGATTGGCTTGGTTCAACTTGTACTTTGGGAATTGGTACATTGACATCTTTTACAGTTAAGAGGTGACTGCTGTTGTAGTCAACTTGTATTTGGGATGATACTTTATCTTTGTTCTCATTCTTATCCCTTGTCTTCTCATAAGTATTTGTATAACAGGACATTAATTGTTTCAAGTGACTTGGCTTCAACATTGTCTGGTACTTCTGAACCTCCTGATTTGCTTTCAGATACAGGAGACCCTGTGCCACCATGGAAACGTTGGAAAATGATTTTTTAATCTTATCTCATTGCCTCGGGTGGTGAGAAATTCTCTGCTGCTCAGAAACAAGTAAATTATTGCAGTATTTTGGTATTGAGGGCAGGAATGTTTATGAGAGTCTTGATAAAATTGAAATGGGGGATACCTAATAACATTTATGGTATGTCAGTTATGATGCTGGAAAAATATTTTGGCTCACATGTGAATGTTGTGTCAGGAAGGCACACATTTTTTACAAGAATGCAAGGGAAGCAGAAAAAGATTGGTAGTTATGTAGCGGCTTTGAAAACCTTGGCTCACACATGTGAGTTTGATCACTTATGTGATTCCTTCGTGAGAAACCAAATTGTGAGAATTTCCGATAATTCCAAGGTCTAGGAAAAATGGCTTTCAAAGAATTCTTGTTTCACTGATGCAATATCAATGGTGGAATCGATGGAGAACCCAAGCATGTGGGTGCGTGAAAAGAGAAAGGAGAAGAAGGAGGATAGTGCTCCGGTTATAGAGACACCTGTAAATTAGGTAAAGGGGATTGAGAGTACAAGGTTTAAGGAGAACATCAAGTATAAGGAGACTAGTGTAAGGAAAAAACAATTCCAAGAGGATCCCAGAGGTGTGGGGATGAAATACTTTCATTGGTGAAGCGATGGGCCCAAACTTTTATTCTAGATTTGCGACTTGTTACAAGTGTGGCAAAAAGGGCCACTACGCATGTTTGTGCAGAGGTACGAACTCGAAATAGAATATGAACCAAGTGATTCATGAGGAGAAGACATTTGTCCTCCGCCTTCAGGAGGGATGGGGTAGTTGGTGCAGATCCCATTGAAATACCTGAATGTGTATTAGCAGTGAATGGGAAGAATGTGTCTGTGAGAGGAGAAAATAAGCTCACAAGAACCAGACATAAACCTGGTGGGTTATGGTGGCAAGACGATTGATGTTTTGGGATACCATATGATGAAGATACAGTTTGAGGAGCATGAAACAGTGGGGAAGGTGCATGTAGCCGAAGAGGGGACAACGTATTAAGGTGGGGACACCAAAGATACATAAGAGTAACTTTAAACCTTAATGCCAAGGATAAGGTAATGGTAATGTGTGAAGAAGGATTTTCAAAAGGCATTTTCACGGAATTCCCAAAGGTGTTTTGCAATGACCTAGGCTTGTTGAAGAATTTTGAGCAGAAATGTCTTCTTAAAGGTAAAGCTACACCCTTTGTTTCTAAAGTAAGGAGGGTTCACCACATGAGGTTGACGCCACTGGAACATAAACTCAACAAATTGAAAAACAATGGTGTGATTGAGGAGAGAGAGTGTTCTGAATCGTTGGATCTGGTGGTTTTGGCTCCCAAAAATGGTGGAAGTGAGATCCGCATGTGTGTGAACTTAAGAGGGATGAAAAAATATATTTGGGTTGACAGGCAACCTCTGTCCAATATTTCAGAGACTTCAGTGTTAATCAAGGTTTATAGGATTTTTAGTGTAATGGATTTATCTTCAGCGTATCATTAAATTATGCTGCATCCAGACTCCAGGCATCTTACTTCTTTTGTGACTCTATCGGGAGCGTTATGTTTCATTCACATGCCATTTGGGCTTGCTTCTGCCGTGGCATGTATCCAGAGGGTCATGAAGAAGGTTCTTGAGGGGCTGAATAAAGTTCTGTTCTTCCAGGATGACATATTGGTCTATGGCGATGATGTGCATTAACATGATATTATTCTATGAAGAGTGTTAGGTCACTTGCAAGAAGAGGGTATGGTACTTAAAAAGGAAAAGTGTACGTTCACAGTTCCGACTGTAACATGTTTAGGTCATACCATCTTGGGGCCAGGAATAAGTCCCAAATTGCATTTGGCAGGCAAAATTGTTAGAATTCCTGAACCCGAGTAGGGACCAATTGCATTCTTCTCTGGGATTGGCAGAATTGTGCTCTAAGTTCATTCAGAATTTTGCTAGCATTGCTCAGCCCCTGAGGTGTCTGCTGAAAAATGGAAGCCAGTTTTTGTGGATACAAGATTGTAATCAAGCTTTCAAAGTCATCAAGGAATGCATTGCAAAACTGCCTACTTTGGGTCATTTTTACGCCAATAAAAAGACAATTTTGTCCACGGATGCCAGCATTAAGGGTTTGGGGGCCATCCTAGCTCAGATGGATAAAGGTGAAATGCATTTAAACATTTTTTTGTGGGGATTGTCTTTTACAATGAGGTCAGACCACAAGCCTCTCAACAAAAGTTTTACTTGCAAAGTAATAACTTTGTTGTGGATTATAATCCAGGTTCAGAAAATTACGCAGCTGATTGTCTATCCATATTACCAGCCAATGTGGGGATTAGAAAGTCTGAGGATGGACTGGTAAATTGGGTGTGTGAGCCAGCATTGAAGGACAGCGAGTGGGAACAGGCTGTAAAAGATGTTGATTTGATAAACGTAAAGTACTTATTGTGGAGGGGTGGCCTGACAAGAAAGATGTACTGGTGTCTTTAGAAGGATTCTTCACTGTCAAGGATGAACTGTGCATTGTGGAGGACAAGATATTTACGGGGGAGAGAGTTGTACCTCCAACTGGTCTAAGGGAAAAACTCATGATTTTAGCTCATGAGGCCCATCTGGACTGGATTAACACTAAAGCCAGATTGCGTGAATTGTACTGGTGGCTAAGAATGGACCATGAAGTGGAATGGGATGATCAAGGAATGTTGGCAGTGTGCTAACAATGATAAATAAAAACAAAAAAGAACCACACTGCTCCCTTATCATCTGTTGAAATTCCCGATGAACCATGGACCAAGCTGGCATTGGACATTGCTGGTCCCTTTGAGTTGTTCAACCAAAATGAATGGTTTGTGAAGTTTTTCGTGGATTATATTTCTAAATGGGTGGTGTGAAAGTGTGTTTCTGTTGTTAATACCAGGGCAGTAATTACATTTCTTAAGGAGGAATTTTCACCGGAGGGTATACCAAAAAGCTTGGCCACAGATAATGGGGTGCAGTTTGTATCCCAAGAAACGTCTGATTTTCTGTGTCATCTCTCAATTACGCACCCCAAAATGGCTCTTGACTCTCCTCAGGCAAGTGGCCTTGCAGAAAGCATGAACAGGGTTTTGAAAAGCCCAAGTGGCATGATGACTCTGTGATGCATTATAACCTTGAACCTTGAATTTGTAAAGAACACAGCTACCTCCGAAGTGGTTTCCAGCGCTGGGGGCCCTCGGGAAGATTAAGCGAGCTATTGCCCATAGTCACATGGTGCTGGGCTGACCTGCCGCCGGTGCGGGAGATCAAACCGTGATCCCGGTGGTTCAGAGTCCAGAGTCAGGCACCCTGGCCGCTGCGCCACACCTCTTGCAAATTTCTACTTCTTTATATACCTAACAGTTGTGTTGTGTTTTGCAATATGAAGGGGGAAGACGTGCTTTGTTTTATTGAACTTTCTTCTACATCCCCTGTTCGAGGCCTAGTTATGTCACCAGGAATTGAATCAGAAAGGTTGGGGATGTCACGGGCAGAATATGAGGGTGATAGATGGTTTGGGGCTGGATAGAGCACGGTTGGTGTTTGTGCTGCTGCCCTGAGGGTTTAGTGATGTTATCGTGATGAACAAAGATTCTTCCTCCATGAGCAAGTGTGCTGGACTTATTATAGGGCTTGACTCTGTATCATGCTGAACACTCCTGGACTAACTTCAGTGCCAACTCATTAGCGAGATTAGTTTCCAAAGTTTCCACCAAAAAGACTTTTAGCAGCAGCAGCATCTTGCTTTCTGAAACAGTTCTACTATGTAATAAATTATACATCTACGTTTTGCAGAGAAGATGTTATCCACCTTCCGTGAGACAATAGGCATTGGATAGCTCAGCACTATCTCCAAAATACCTTTAGCCCCATTAGGATGGCGGGCCGATCGCGCCCACCAGGCCGGCGGTAGCCATCGCCGGCCTGGTGGGGGCGATCCATCCTCCATCCGTGTAGGAATGACCGCCGCCATATTATAATGGGTGGGGGGCCCGTGGCGGACGGAAAGACCGTCCGCCGCTTTCTGGTAGGTCAACATGTCGACCAGGCGGAAAACGGTTCTATATGGTAGCGGTGTCTTTTAGCACTAGTGACGTCCCCTGCTCAAGCCCAGACCCAGAGTGCCCTTATAACCCAGACTAACAGGGAGCATTCGAATACTTTTGATACAAGCGGGTTGGATACTAGTTTGGCTTCCTTTATGGCCTAACCGAGTATTGAGACGGGAGCCAGAAAAAGCATTGAGCAAACAAATGACCTTTTAGTTGTAGCAAAATCCTCAGAAAGTACGCCGGTGTCCGCATTTAAGCGCAAACGCGGTGGAAACCGTCAGAAGGGAGGGCGTATTAAGAGGACTAAAGTTATATCACCCAAACATAGGGCAAAGACTCAGGAAGATAAGAACAACACTCCCACACAGGGGGAGACACCTGGCCATATACAAAACAGCTCTATTCCTGAAATAATCAATAATGCATCTAGAGATGCAGTGGATATAGTTTGCCCTTTAGATAAAGTTAAACATCTGGTCACGTCCCTAATCCTTCCTCTAGTGGAGCGTATGAGAAGGATAGGTACCCAGTTAGAAGCCCTTTATAAGGTTACTCAGGCCAACTCAGACATGCTAAAGAAATTAGCGGAAGTAAAACACATGTTGATCAGTGTACCTACCCGGCCCAACGCTCCTAAAAATATCCAGAAATCTGCTCCCAAAGAGAATCTGTCTAAAGGGGATAGTGTTTCTAAAAAGCAGGGTGGGGATAAGACTAAATGCAAGACCTCCCAGTCATCAAGTCAAGCGCTCCATGGTAGTGTGGTAGATAAAAAAAGTCAGAGAACCACCAAGGGGCCATAGAAAATAGATACCATGGTGGATCAAGTAAAAGTGGCGGCATTAAATGGCCGGGACTATATAAAGAGAGTTGATCTTCCCCAGGAGTCTTATCCCTTTGTTATTGTGTTAGCTGGGGTCCCAGAGTGGCAAAATGACAGGGTGGAAACATTCCACGAACTAAAAAACAAGGTGATGTTTTGGTTGACGGAAAATCGGCCCCTCAGACCCCTACATGGGGAAATTATTAACGTTAGGAGAACAAGCTGGGTGGGCCACAAAGCAAAGGATGTAGAGGGAGACTGCATTATAGTGAACTTTAGAAACCCACAAGTAGTACAGTTCATTAGTGGTTTCCCGAATCAGGCTAATTCTGGTGGGATCCTGTCCTTTGATCTAAGTTATTTTTATCCTTTGGCCCCTGTTATGGTCGGTAGTGGGAGATTTTTCAAACCATCCCATGGTAGTAATTACCCTGAAAGAGGGCATTGTATTAACACTCCTGCAGTATTCACAACACTTAGAGGTTACCCCCAAAACCTTCCTCATAGTATCCATCAAGCAGGAAACTTTGCTAATGTCCCAATTATTAATCATTTTGACGCATTGTCCGATCTGGGGCGGATAGACTGGCAAGAGGGGGACAAAGTCATAGGAAATGGACATGAAATTCCTATTTCTCATTATGCAACGATTAATCAAGTGAATTTGGGCCCCCAGGAGATGGTTGAGGATTCTGTACCTGTTACCTCGAAAATAGCCCTTGGGTGTGAATCTCTTACAAGTATAAAATGTCTTTCAGACAGGTTGGCCAATCTACAGAGGAGCACAAATATTAAGCTCGTAACCTGGAACATTGCGGGTTTAAGAAATAAAGTAGATGACCCAATCTGGAGAGAATCCATAGGGGATGCAGACATCATTGGGCTACAAGAAACTTGGGATACAGGGAACATCCTCAGCCTTGATGGTTACTCTATGCATTTGCTTCCTGCTGTAATATCTACCATGGGAAGGGCGAAGGGGGGGGCTGGTTACATTAATTGCGGCAACCATCCCTGGGTTCCACACTCAGATAGCAACGGGTTCTCCCTACTGCTTGGCAGTTCAAAATGCCTGTAAAGGGGCATGTAATATTTTAATTGTTAATTTTTATAACTCTTATGACAGAGTCACTACGACTGACAATCTGGCCACCCTAAATCGTTTCTTGGCAGACTATAAGGAGGCCAATGATAACCAATGCTCGATCATACTTCTGGGGAATTTTAATATTCACGGGTGCCCAGATAAATGTTCGTCTTTGGACCAATTAGGTCCCCTTGCTCAGGGTGATACTCATTTTGAGCACTCTGCACAAGGAGATCTCCTTGAAAAAATTCTGGCTGACTATGGTCTGATGCTCCCGCAAAGGGAAGATTAGGAAATATCTACCTTTACAGGTAAAGGGAGTTGTTCAACCATTGACTATATTTTTATTAGCCTAACGCTGGGGAATAATATTAGCGGTTACTCTGCAGTCTGGTCACACTATAGCGACCATAACCCAGTGACCCTCAGCGTTACAGTCTTAATCAAAATACCTGAGAAATGCCAAAACAGGGTTGATAAGTATGATATTCGCCCGACAGATCAGGCTCGTAGGATCAGATGGGGCAGGGTTGTTCCTGAAGATTTTTAAAATAATCTTTTAATCAACACAGGCATGGAGTTGCACACACGTATGGACCCCGAAGCAGGGGATAAGGAGGTTTTAGATGCCTATCTAAAAATTTGTACCCAGGTAGCAGCGGATCTTAAATGCCCAGGCAAAGTAAAGGACCTTGGGGGGATTGGCTGGTTTTATCACAATTGCTCACTAGCTAACCAAAAATTAAGGACCGCCCTGAAATGTAAACCAGTTCATAGGTCCCTTGTGGCTTCTTTAAGGAAAGCTTATAAATGTGCTGTGGAAGCCAGAAGAAGAGAAATTAGGGAAGCAGCCTGGGAAGAACTAACCTCCATAGATGTGCTAAAGAATAGTGCCAAATTTTGGGCTGTTGTTAACAAACCCTATTTCCATGATCCATGTAATAATCAATTGGATTGTGGTATTCAGGAACAGGAGTGGTCCTCTCATTTTAAGTCAGTCTATGAAGGGGTAAATGTAGGGGAGGAGGATTTATCCACACCTATTTGGTACTCGTACACATTGTTGGTTACTGAGGAAGAGGTGGCAGAAGCAATCGGGAAAATGACCAGTAATAAGGCCCCAGGTCCCGATGGCGTTCCTGCTCTTTAAGTCAGATGTCAAGACTTGGTCCAAAGTTTTAACTAATGTTTTTAACAGAGTGTGTAAATCTGGCATTCCGGCCACCTGGTCTGAATCAGTTATTGTACCGATTTTTAAAAAAGGCAATAGAGGAGAACCCAGTAATTATCGCCCGATCTCTCTCATTGATTCGGCAGTGAAAGTTTTAGGTCGCGTGGTCCTAAGTAAATTAACTGATAAATTGGAAGAAACTAATACCCTTTCAGCCCTTCAATTCGGGTTTAAGGAAGGGGCGAGGCACCATAGATCTAAGCCTCAATCTCCAATTACTAATCGGGAAATATACAATTGCCAAAAGGGGCACACTATATATAGCATTTATGGACCTGTACTCGGCCTTTGACCGAGTGAACAGGTCCAAATTATGGGGTTCGCTCCTAAAGTTAGGCATTGATGAAAATA
This sequence comes from Lissotriton helveticus, assembly GCF_964261635.1. Lineage (NCBI taxonomy): Eukaryota > Metazoa > Chordata > Amphibia > Caudata > Salamandridae > Lissotriton > Lissotriton helveticus. The sequence goes on along the minus strand of NC_136057.1, from coordinate 566,205,178 downwards.
TCGTGCATTTCCTAGAAGATCTGCATAGGGACCTCACGGCCACAGTTAGATATAATCGCCAGGGCAACTGCACGGGTAAGATCGGGATTACGAATGGGGTTAGGCAGGGTTGTATTTTAGCCCCCCTACTTTTTACCCTCTATATTAATGATATGGGTGCTGTGTTAAGGGAAGCGTGCAAGGATATACCGAGGGCAGGTAAGCTTTCTATACCCGCATTACTTTATACGGATGATGCCGCTCTTTTAGCACGCACTGCAGTAGGGTTACAACGCCTTTTAAACTCATTTCATGATTTTATGAAAGTATTGGACCTTAGTGTCAATTTTGTAAAATCCCATGTAATGGCGGTGGGTAGCAATGGCTAAAAAATTAAGACCCTGCATTGTGAGGGCAACGTGTTGTCCAGGGTCTCGAGATTTCCATACTTAGGGGTCATTTTTGATGACAGCTCCACCTGGCTGCCCCAACTGGCTGCAAAGCGCAATGTTTTCGCAAGGTCTATTTTGGCCGTACTTGGTTTTTCGCGTAAACTAGGGGTGAAGCCGCTGCAGGCCGTCCTGAAAGTGTATGGCGCCAAATGTGTCTCTTTAGCTATGTATGGAGCAGATTTATGGGGCTTCAAAAATGTAAAGTTGTTGCAGGTCGCAGAGGACAAGTTTTTGAAAACTATTTTATCGGTTCCCCAATCGACCCCTGGCTATATTGTCCATCAAGAATGCGGGGTGGAATATTTGGAAGATCGAATAGCTTTAGCACCACTTTTAAAATGGATTGCAATTTGGCTGAACCCTGAACTGGAATTAAACCATGAGGATTTGAGGGACTGCTCAGTCCTTGAGCATAGTAATTCCATCCCGTGGCTGAATTATGTCAAAAAATTAGCTGATATATTAGGTCGTCCAGAACTGTTTGATCAGCCATCTAAACTAGTTAACACCTTCGCTGCGGCGGCTATTCCGCCGCAGTGCTAACGGTAGTGGGGGGGGGCGCGCGGCTCACCTGCGCGGGTGACAGAACCGTTCTGTCACGGCTCGCGGGTGAGCTGTGCTTGTGACGGAACGGTTCCGTCACGGCCCGCCCTCTTAATGAAACGTGCCGCGCAGGCGCGAAATCAGCGCCACGCAGGCGCGGCGAGCGAGCCGTGACGGAACCGTTCCGTCATGAGCACAGCCCACCCGAGGGGCGTGATGGAACGGTTCCGTCAATAGCATGAAAAGAGTTAAGGGGGATGTGAAATGGGTAAAAGATACATATAAGCTCAGTAATGGTCTGGACAGAGAAGAAAGGAGTTGATTAAACCAACTGTAAGGGCTCACCAGCTAGTAATAAACTCTAGCGATATAGAACTATATCCGAGAATAGTCAATAATGCTAATCATAGATTCTTGTTGACCAAGTTCAGGTTGAATAAATTCCACCTCCTTCTTACTGAACGTCCAGGTTGGACCAAGATGATAGACCTGGAGATCTGTCCTTGTGACGGATTCTCCATTATGGACACTACGCACAACTGTTTTTCTGTAAACATTTTATGTAATACGAAAAAAGTTCATCTTACCTCTAATTAAAGGTAAAGGGTTCAGACAAGTTAAACCTGCCCTCATGTACCTCCAGCTGCTGTCTAACATTTGGGAAATTTTTATTGTAGCGAACTTTTTGACAATAGCTATGAGATTAAGGAAAAAAATAAAGTGGACTAGTTGAAATTAGTAGATTTTAGGAATTGTATCAAAATGTCCTGTTTTGCTCTTTCTTTTTTAAATTGTGACTTTTTGTGTTGAAATGATCACTAGTGGACGTTTTTAAATATGTTAATGTAATGTATGAATTGCTAGTTTTTAATGGCGTATACTATTTTGGTCCTTACTCCTGATGTTTGTATACTTTTATGGTTTTTGCAATGAATCGAATAAAGTACTTTTGACTGACTGAATGCCTTTCCATGGCGGCATTGCCGCCACGGAAAGGCAAGCGGAGTCTGCTTTGGGGGCCCCCTGCTGGTCCGAATGGACTCCGGGGGGTTGGGGGGTGCACATGGGGGTACCTTTGGTACCTCCCTGCCTATCAGAGAACAACGTGGCAGGCACCGCGCAGTGCCTCTCACGTTATGCTTTGGAATGCACAACATGTATTTTTAGCATTGCGGCGGGTGGTGCTTTCAGCACTGCCCGCTGCATTGTTAAAAATTGCCCCCACGGGACATCCGCCCTTATGGCGGGCGGTCCCTTTCACTGAGAGGATGGCAGGCGGACAAAGTTCGCCCGCCATCCTAATGGGGGTCCAAATGTTTAACTTAAATTATTCCTTAACCCACTTTTGTCTTATTGAATGTCAGAGATCTATTATTTATTTATTTATTTATTTAATGGTTTTATAAAGCGCGTAGTAACTCGAAGAGCATCCCAGCGCTAAAACCTGCTTTCTCCAAAGGTTACTGCCATCTGACGGGATTATGTTTGCGGGAAAAGAAGAGTTTTTAAAGTTTTTCTGAACTGGAGGTAGTTCAGTTCTGTCCTTAGTCTCCGTGGTAGTTGGTTCCAATGTTTGGCCGTGTGGACCGAAAAACGCCGGCCACCGGTCCTGGCCTTTTTGACTCTTGGGACCGAGATCAGATTTTCTCCACTAGAGCGGAGATCTCTCTCCGCTTTGTAGGGAATTAGGAGTTCTTTCAGGAGGGGGGGGCCATTGTTGTTAAGGGTTTTATGGGCCAAACAGAGGGCCTTGAAGACCACCCTTTCTCTGACTGGGAGCCAGTGGAGGGACTTCAGCGCTGGCCTAGCAGAGGATCTTGCCGGTGTGTCCGTAAGTAGACGGGCAGCGGCATTTTGGACTTTCTGAAGAGTGTTAAGGGTGGTTTCGGGAGCTCCCAGGTAGATGGCGTTACAGTAGTCCAATCTTGCCAGAATTAGACCCTGAATGAGGAGCCTCCTTGCGGTTTCGGGGAGCAGGGGGAAGACCTTCCTGCAGGCTCTGAGTAAGCCAAAGCATGTCCCAGCCGTCCTTTTTGCTTGAGTTTTAAAGCTCATGTCCTTCTCGATCCATAAACCTAGGCTTTTGACCTCATCCTTGGGTGCGGGAGGGTTACCTAGGCAGCTGGGCCAAAGGTTAGGTGGCAGGGAGGGCCCCTTGTGTCCCATCAGCAGTATCTCTGTCTTGGACCCATTTAATTTTAGCGAAGAAAGATTCATCCATCGGTAGACTTCGGAGAGGCAGCTGTGAAGGTCGGAGGGGGTTTGGTGGGGGTGTGAGAGGGTAACGACCAACTGGGTGTCGTCGGCGTAATTAATAACTGATACGCCGAACGAGCTGACCCTCTTCTCCAATGGAGCCATGTAAACGTTGAATAACGTAGGGCTCAGGGAAGAGCCCTGCGGTACTCCACATCGAAGCGGGATAAAGGGTGAGTGGCTGTCATTTTCCCGTACCTGAAAGGAACGTCCGGAAAGGAAGGATTTTAGCCACTTCAAAGCCATACCCTTCAGTCCAATTTCTCCCAGTCGGTGGATTAGGGTAAGGTGGTCTACCGTGTCGAAGGCCGCACTGAGGTCCAGGAGGATCACTGCCACTGATCCTCCCGTATCCAGAATGCTTCTGGCCTTCTCCACTGCTGCCAGGAGGGCGATGTCCGTGCCCTGGCCTGGACGAAACCCTGTCTGGGAGATCCCTAATAGGTTATTGCTCTCCAAGTAGAATGATAATTGCTTGTTAACCAGCTTCTCCGCGACTTTACTATTTCCTGGGAGAAGGGAAATGGGCCTATAGTTGGAGAGGTCCTGTGAGTCTAGTGAGGGTTTTTTTAACAGGCCTTTAACTGCTGCCGCTTTCCAGCTAAGGGGAACTATACCTTCCGAAAGGGAGGAGTTGATTAGGGCCGTGAGGGGGGGGATGATGGTACTCGATACCTTTTTCAGAAAGCGGAGGGGTGCAGGGTCGAGGGGGGAACCACTTTTGATTGAGGCCAAGGTTGCCCCTACCTCTTCCGTTGTTACAGGGCCAAAGATGTCCAGGGAAGGTTGAGGGCTGGCCGGTGGCAGGGGTGGATTAGAAGTGATGATGGTTAGATCCTGGTCCAAATGAGCCGGTTCGGGGGAGGGAATGGCAAGAAGAATTTTTTGAATCTTCTCATCAAAGAAGGTGGCCAAGTTGTTACATTTGGCTTCAGCTTCTTTGGGGTCGAGAGATTTGAGTGGGGGATCGGGGGCGTGAAGGAGTTCTTTGAGAACGGAGTAGGTTTCATGAGCCGCGCAAGCCGCGTTTCTAATTCTATTCTCGTAAAAGAAGATTTTAGTGCTACGGAGCTCTTTTTTGTAGGATTTTACAGAAGTACGGAACATTTCTTTTTTCCCTTCTGTTTTTTCCTTCCTCCAGAGGCGTTCGTTCTTTTTACAAGCTTTGCGCAGGAGGTTGAGTTCCGGGGTATACCAGGGTGAGGGGTTCACTCTCTTGGTGTGTTTCAGAGAGTGAGTTTTAGGCAGAATGGCGTCGAGCGATTGGGTGATCCAGGTGTTAAATTCTTTGTCCCCTACTACGGTGTTATGAGAGGGGTCAGGGACGTTTTCCCTGAGTTTAGCTGCCCATTCGTCTGGTTCCAGTTTCTGCCATCGCCTGGTATACGTTCTTATTTTGGAGGTGACTGGAGAGATTTGTATCGTGAAGTGGCAGCTTTCGTATCCCTTGATGTTACCATCAGATGTTCTACAGGTGAGGCCGTTCTTAAGGATTATGGCTAGTCCACCTCCCCTGCCCTCAGGTCTATTTAATGAGCACATGAAGTACCCGGGGGGGAGTGCTAGGACGGTGTCGGGGCCACTGCTCGAAGTGAGCCACGTTTCTGTGAGGAACAGAATATCTAGGGCGTAGTTAGTGATTAAGAGGTTCACCTCGTGCGAGTGTTTCACGAGCGACCTGCAGTTAAGTAGGCCTAGGAACAAGCCCTTGGGTACTGAGGTTTGTTCGGCAGGATAGCAGAGGTTGCATCCGGAGAATTGCATATCACCCTTCAAGATGTGCGTGCAGGAGGGATGTTTTTTGATGTTTAAGGCTAATAGTTCCTCACGGGTGTAAGTCCAGTCTGACAAGGGCAGAGTGGCTGGGCCTAAGGCCGGCTGGGCCCGGACGGGCCCAGACGGGCTTGCCTTTGGCGCGCCTTCGGCGCGCTGACGGCGCGCCCGCTGCGCCCGTCCGCTGCGCGTCCGGTGATTGCACATCCTTATAGGTAGAAAAGGGGGCGGGTGGGCGTGGCCTGAAGGTAGGCGTGGCCTCGATTCCTCGCCGTCAATGGCGGCAAAAATGTTTGTTTTTGCTTGGTTCGGTGCAGCGAAGGGGTCGCTGTTTAGGCGTATCTCGAGCCCGCTACGGAGGTGCCAGACGGGTGAGTGCGCTTTAAAAATACAGAATGTGAAATTGGTGACACAGAAAATACAATTTTAAAAAATCGGTCGTCTCCCGGCTTCCGCCTCAGGAGATTGCAGGGTTCTGATTAGTTTGCGCTGTCGGCAGCTTTTTATACTGTGGCGAGTGGGCGTGGCCTGAAGGTAGGCGTGGCCTCGATTCCTCGCCGTCAATGGCGGCAAAAATGTTTGTTTTTGCTTGGTTCGGTGCAGCGAAGGGGTCGCTGTTTAGGCGTATCTCGAGCCCGCTACGGAGGTGCCAGACGGGTGAGTGCGCTTTAAAAATACAGAATGTGAAATTGGTGACACAGAAAATACAATTTTAAAAAATCGGTCGTCTCCCGGCTTCCGCCTCAGGAGATTGCAGGGTTCTGATTAGTTTGCGCTGTCGGCTGCTTTTTATACTGTGGCGAGTGGGCGTGGCCTGAAGGTAGGCGTGGCCTCGATTCCTCGCCGTCAATGGCGGCAAAAATGTTTGTTTTTGCTTGGTTCGGTGCAGCGAAGGGGTCGCTGTTTAGGCGTATCTCGAGCCCGCTACGGAGGTGCCAGACGGGTGAGTGCGCTTTAAAAATACAGAATGTGAAATTGGTGACACAGAAAATACAATTTTAAAAAATCGGTCGTCTCCCGGCTTCCGCCTCAGGAGATTGCAGGGTTCACGCTATCTACTTGAAATCCATACAGCATTGAAATATCTACTTCTTCCACCTTAAACTGTTCTTGCAATTGTAGGTTTTAGGGGTATTGCCCACTTCCAGGACATGACAGTCCCACTTTGAACCTAAGACATTTTAGGGTGTTTTAAGGTAACACACACCCCAGGGCATTATCTCTTTTCTTCCCTGACTCTTATTACTTGTAACTATTTAATTATTGCTGTAATATAGTACAAAAAAGACCAAGACCCACCTGCATTAGAACGCTTTCCATATAATGCTCTAGTTGAGTTTTGGCAGAAAGCATGTACAGTTAGAAGAAGTTTCTATTCTTCATTGAGCTTCTTGGTATATCAGGCAGCAGACCATTTACTATTGGTACTTTTGACTCTAAAAGGAACGACAATAAAAACAATTTCAGTTGTGATCATGCTATTCTTAGTAGCAGCATCAATAACACCTCGTTCTTCAATAAAGCAGGGAGGCTAGTTGCAAAATGAGTAACAGTTTTACATTTGATTTCTGTTCCTACTCTCTGAAGCACAATTATACTCTTTTGGGTGTTTACAGGTCATGGTTTTAGATAAATATATGGAGAGGGGAGTTTGATATCAGTCAGATGGTGATCAGACTACTTTACCATAATAGGATCATCTACAAGTATGCAGGGGCATATTATCAAGGACGGGCGATACATGAAGACATCTAACATGGGCTTCGATAGGAATTCCAGAGAGCATATTATCAAGCCCATTATCGCCACTTTATCAGCAGTTTCCTGCATGTATCGCCCGTCCTTGATAATATGCCCCGCAGTCTTTCTAGGTGTGATATAGGTGAATTTTAGGCAATGTTCGATCAAGTCATTGTCATGCAGGATGGAATTGTAAGGAAAGAACAAAGGGTCACTAGGATTTTCCCAGAGAAGATTAAAATCATCACAAAACTATTTAGACAAAATGAGTTGATAGATGATAGGAGCCATACACTAGTCAATCACACAACATATGAGAATGTTAATTGTGGTAGATCTGGAGCCCATGGTTGCATATTAAGGGTTATCAAACCAGGTTTCTGTCAAAAGTGTGTCACAACCTTAACAACAATAGCATCAGCCATCACTATCTGATATTTACTGCCAACTTACAGTCATGTAGTAGACATTGTAGCGAGGAGGAAGTTATTGTTTGAAGGGAAATGGAACCTAATGTGATATTAATAAGATGTTTGGGTTTAGCACTTGTATAAGAACAACTTTGAGATGGTCTTATGAGAAGTGGAATATTATGAAATTCAGAACTAGTCTACCTTAAAAAAGACTCTTCTAAGTTCACTTTTTTTTTAGCAAGGACTGTCTGCTGCCCTGAGAATTCAGTTTTCCTTAGACAGATAATCTAGCAGTAATACATTGATGTCTACAGCGTGAATAGGATGGACAGTTTTGTACGGGAGCAGTAGTTTGTTGAGTATGGATCTTCCCTAGTAGGATTCAAGGGAATATTTCATTTCTCTGTCATTGTCAGAACTGTTGATGCTCTAATTAAAACAAATAAGGCGGTCAAAGCGTAGGATTGAGGCTGCCTGAGCCTTCTTCTGACTTAGCCCAAATCCATTATATAAAACTTTCATAAGACAAGAATTCAAATCAAAACCATGAACGTTTAATCAAAACTAGGATCACAACAGAAGGCAACAAGTCATTAGTTAAATCACGGGGAATCAGGAATTTTAAGTCAAACAATGTGAATTAAAATCAAAATTTGCAAGAAGATTAACGTAAGGTCTACTCTTCAGCAAATATCAGCCATAACCAAAGTATAGCTAAGCAAGAGGACTGACATAGCGTCTTCCTCTAATGAGTGCAGTAAACATCTCAGACAAATCTCCAAAACACGTCATGTTTTATATGATTTTAGACATAATAACCACAAACCTAGTATGGTCTGGCAACATAATAGGGATGGATTAACAAAAATACAGTCACATAAACCAATCATTATTCAAACATACAAACTAAAATAAGATACATTTAGTTAACATCTACTTTGCTACATAATAATAAAGAGGTGTGCATGGGAAATGGAGGACATGACATGACTTTTATATAATGCAAAAATACAATACGCAGATCAGCTAATGAATGGGCCCTAGGAAGACCTTGATGTTGCAAAGACAGGAACATTCTGATAGTAGCGTCCTTCAGAGGAACACAAATGAATACAATTATATTTTGCACAGTAAACAACACCACAAATGATGCTTTTACTTTACGGATTTTTCTGAAATTAAAAAGCACACTCTGAAACCAATACACATGGAAAATGCGTGTTCACATTAAACACAAGTGCACTCTCTTTCTACAAATATAAATAGAAAGCAGTGCAAGCTGTTTGTGGCCTAGTCAAGCAACTGGAACCTAGTTATGCTAAGTTAAGTACATTTAAAATAGGAATTATTAGCTAAATATAAAAAAATGCTAATTATGAGAAATGATCTTACAAAGCTTTAAGCTCTGGGATCCAAATGTCTGCTACTTTAGTTAACAAAAAGATAGAGACAGCATTTATTTAAGTATAGTAATAAGGTCATTAAATACAAAGTTAGGAGTTAAGTCAAAGTCTAGGATATGGTTGGAAGTGCCCAAGGAATACTACAGCTCTTGAGTGAAGAAACATTAAGAGAGCAAAAAGTGCACTTTGGATCACTATTTAGACTGCAACTAGAGCTGGGCTGAGATGAAGCAGAATCCGTGAGAAGAACCATTATGAGAGGGATCTGATTTATTTTCCAAAGATGAATGTATTGCTTGAGGGAAAACGATTCTAAGCTGAATTGGAAGCCTATGTGCTCATGCTTATTGTTAGAATTGGGGGTCTCTGGTTGGCAGAGGTGAGTACTTGTGACAAGCAGGGACCCTCTCCTCTAGTCAGGGCAAGGGGTTTACTCTTTAAAATAACCCCTGCTCACCCTCTAGGCAGTGTGGTTCGAGCAGACAAGGCTAATTTCAGAGCGTTATGGGTTAAGCATTTATGATCACATACAGTAATTCAGTGAATACACCACAAATGGACACCAGTCTACTTTTGTATCAAAAATAAGTATTTTTATATAAGGCTTAGCACAAGACTCAAATAACGTTTGTAAAATGAGGCCACAATACTATTTAGCAATAAAATAAGACTTCTGTTAAAAATGGGTAGTTCTTAGTTCCTGTGCGCGTTGCGCACTCTTGTCCGACTCTCACCGTTGAAAAACAATCTCAAAGAGGCACAAAACAAGCATTACGGACTCCTGGGTCCGTGGCGTACACACTGTGGTACGCGTTGAGTGACAGTACCTGTTTGCGATGAGGAGTCCAGCTCGAATGCGGCGTCCGGGACGTGAAAGGAACAAAAAGATGCTGGCGGCTCCTCTGCGAGGCGGGCGTCGAGCAGGGGGGCCTTGAGGAGCGGGGCGTACGATGTGGGTTGCCTTTGGTGGTCACGACGTTCAAGCCGTACCTTCGGGACGTTGCTGCTGAGTCAATGACGGCAGCGCGGCACGAGGCAGACAGTAAGAGGTGTATGGCCGGGCTCTCTCAGTGTGGCGCGGCCTCGGTGACCAAGAGTGCGATGCGAGGCAGCTGGTACGCTTCGTGCGTATGGGCCGTCCTTGGCTTGTGAGGCACTTCAGTCGGCTTCCAGCGGTGGGAGGCGGCGAGACGAGCTGTACGGCTCGAACGGGGGGAAGAGTGAGGCAGAGTGCGGGTGGCCCTGGCAGGACGGTGGGAGGGTCGGCTCTTAGCAGAGCGGCTCACACGGGGCTTGGGCGGCCAGGCACCAGTGACACAGCAAGGAAGGGGACGAGGCGCACGGGGATCGCGGCTCCAGCGATGAGGAAGGCAAAGTTCAGCAGACGGGTCAGCGAAGGCAGGAGGAGTCCAATAATCCTGGGACTCCGTTCAGGGGGCAAGCTGACACACAAGCCCTTGGCGATTGTTTGAAAAGGCACAAGTAGATAAAAGTTCCTTCAATGTTTTTCCTCTCCTCTCGCAGCAAGGCACCCACCACAGGCCAGTCTCCCAGGTCAGAGACAGTACTCCTTGTAGCTTCCAGGTCCTTCTCGTCGGGCAGAGGTTCTTCTTGGGTCAAACAGGATCCGATTTCTTAGGAGCAGGGCTCCTATCTTTATACTGAAAATCCTTTGTTCTTTCAGGCCAGGGGGCCTGTGCCTAGTTCAGTCCAGTTTCTGAGCACTTTGTTGACATGCTGCAGGCTTCTTCTTTGAGGGAGCAGGGCAGAGACATCAGACACTCCGCAGGAGGTGGAGCCAGCATTGTGGTGGCAGAGCACAGCCCTATTCAGAGTCAAGGGGCGCTCCTCCCACCCATCCTGGTGTAATCTTCCTATTCACCACCTGGCTGCCCAGCCTGTCTCCTGGAATTCGCTAGCCCTGTCACTCACAGAAACCAGACAGCAGATAAACATAAGAGCAGAGGCGGGCTGAAATGGTTAGGCAAGCAAATACCAACTTTCTAATAGTGGTATTTGCAAACACAGAACATTAAAATAAACTTTGCTAAAATATGTATTTTATTATTCTGAGTTCAGGCATACCAAACTTGAATTTCTACCATGTTCCCTGGGCTTGCCAGGATTATAGAGTGTAATGATTCCAGCAGCCCATTCTGGCCTATGAGAACAGGTAGCCTTACAATAGTGAAAAACGTAAATGGCTGTAATTCACTATTAGGACATGCCACACACATCAGGGCTTGTCCTACCTTAAGCTTACAATGCACCCTGCCCTTGGGCCTACCATAGGGGTGACTCACATGAAGTAAAGGGAAGGTTTAGGGGCTGGCAAGGTTGTGCACTTGCCCAGCCAGCATGATAATACCAGACTGCATGCAGGTTCTGCAATGGCAGACCTTAGACACATTTTGCAAGGCTGCTTCTGTGGGTAGCACAACCAGTGCTGCAGGCCCACTAGCAGCATTTGGACTTACAAGCCCTGGCACTCCTGGTGCACTTTACTGGGGTCTGACAGTAAAGCAAATAAGCCATCATGGAAACCAATCACATATACAATTTATACAGAGAGCACTTGCACTGTGGCACTGATTGGCAGTGGCACAGTGCTCTGAGCGGCTAACACCAGCAAAATATATGAGGCACAGCAGCAAAAAGTGGAAGGGAGACTCACGCTAAGGTGCCAGGTCTAACACCTATTAAAACTAAAGATACAAAACGGAACATAGGAGAGGAAGGGAGAGCAGGGGAAGTTGTGATAGAGGAAAGAACTGGGGCAACTGGAAGATAAATATATATATATATATATATATATGTATATATATATATATATATATATATATATATTCACTGAAAAAACCATAGGTTATAGACCATATATAGTTAGGAATTAGCATTTAAAAAACCTTATTTTACTCACACAAAACCATTGAAATTCCATATATAGTTAGTTGCACTAACTATATATCGCGCACCTGCAATCCACTGCTGATGATGTCACATATTACATCATTCATGACATGGTCAGTGACATCACTGATGACATCACTGATGACATCTCAAATGACATCACTGATGACATCACTGATGACATCTCATTTGACATCAATGACCACATCACTGATGATATCATTCATGTGACAATACAATGCATCTCCTCACATTTTAATATAACCTCTGTTTCACCCAGTGTTAAATACAGAATATAATTTTTGAAACCATTGACACACCAATACTAGTTACTACATACGCACTCACTGATTCCTACGTCTACACACACCTTCACTCATTCACCCATACAATCATTCATACATACAATCACTCATCTTTACAACACTATCATATGCACTCATACACCTATACAGACACTCACAGTCTGCCACTCATCCATGGAGTTACTCACACACCTAGTCAGTCCTGTAAAGAATCAATGACACTTCCATTTTCTTGTCTATACAGTTAAACATAGAGCACCTTACATTTTCAAACATATACTAACACATACTTACCTTGTTATACAATCATTGATACAAGTACACATTGATCTGCACAGAGTCACACACCTCCCAGCCAGCCACACACACACTCAGTCTCCCATACAAATACTTGGACAATCAATCAGTAACCCATATAGTTAATCATATAGCTACTGATCAAAACATGCAGCAGATTACAGAACAACAGACATAATGATGCACAAATTAAGACACTTTAGTCACTAACCCATGCACTCAGTGAGACACATTTAATCACTCACTCATGCATTCAGTCATGCACCTACTAAATCCTTTGTCCAGACACTTATACTTCCACTCATTCTTCAATATGTAAGACACATTTTAACTTTACAGAAACATACAGTCACTGGATGTTGTCATCAGTGATGTCATCAGTGATGTCATTTGAGATGTCATCAGTGATGTCATCAGTGATGTCACTGACCATGTCATGAATGATGTAATATGTGACATCATCAGCAGTGGATTGCAGGTGCGCGATATATAGTTAGTGCAACTAACTATATATGGAATTTCAATGGTTTTGTGTGAGTAAAATAAGGTTTTTTAAATGCTAATTCCTAACTATATATGGTCTATAACCTATGGTTTTTTCAGTGAATTTTCAAGGTTTTGTAAATGCTAATTCCTAACTATATATGGTCTATAACCTATGGTTTTTTCAGTGAATTTCAATGGTTTTTTAATAGCAAATATCATAAGCTGTCGAATGTCAAGTACGTGGTAAGTGAAAACATTTTCGTGTTTATGCACACTGATCTGCTTTGAATGGTGCCCCCCCCCCTCATTTCTATTAGGAGTACTCTCTCTTTGCAGATAGTGAAAGGTAGTTAACGCAGGTCTTTGCCCCCATTGTAATCCGTCGTGCCTGCTTCTCTCTCCATTTGATTCATTGTTATCCAAGTATTTACTGTTTTAGAATTAGTTCTCTTTGGGCCATTCTCTATTTACAAACAAACACAGAGTCGCAATACTCTGTTTAGTCTTTGCAGATAACGAAAAATCGTGTAAAAAAAAAGAAAAGGAATCGAGCAAAATCAGTAGGCCACTAATGGGATCTCTTTTTGACCTCGCTAAAATAGAAACATTAGGAACAACCCCTCATGACAAATACAAAACTAGTGAGATGAACTGAACTCCACACAATGATGGCTGCAAAACAGCTCTGCTCCGCCACCCACCCCGCCCAAAATAACGATAAAGAACGGCTGCCATGATTGGTTGCGGAATGACCACGACGGAGCTACGAAATGGTGCTGCTCTCATGCTAACCCCAGCTTCAGTCTGAAACATCCAGAAACACTGTAGACTACCAATTCGATCAGTTCCGGTAGCGCCCCAATGTAACCCGGTAGAGAAGAACTAGCCCTCCCCTCTTTGACTGATGGTTCTTGTTGCCTGTCCCTTCTGTTGTCATTTAACAGAACTATTTAGCCTGCTGAAAGGGGTTGTGTTCCGACCGCTGGTTGGTGGAGACATTTTGACTATATTCTGTACCTGCGTTGTCGCGTAATGCGTCATATGACGCGCCGCGTTAGCGCATCCGGAAGTCATCCGGGGCGCGCAGCGCGTAACGTAAGCATAACAAGTCATGTGACTTGTTAATAAAACTTTTCATTGGTTCATTTTACTTTTCTTATTGTAATGATGAAAGGCTTGATCATATGACCTAAAAATTACGCTTTTCATTACTTCCGAACATTATTTTTTCTTAAATATATGTTATAATGTTCCAGGCTAATGTACTTTCCCGGAAATTTTACAACTGTCCTGCAAGTAAAATATATTCTTTTTTCGAGAAAAAGAGCGTTTCTTCGTCCCATGACGGAGCCGTTGAGCAAAAGAGGGTCGACCTGCTGTCTTAGTCGCCGATACGCCTGAATATGAGATTCTTATCGATCACTTTATGTTGCAGGAATAGAAAACACAACAGCCCTTGACCATTTATCTTTACTGCGTTCCTTCGTATTATACCTTTTACCCTTCATGTAATTGGTCTGCTTTATTTCACTTGCCTTTTAATGATTCTAAAACAGTGACTATTATTAAAAACTTTACCAATGTATATACTACTACCATGTTTTCTTTTAAAAACCTTTATTGTGAAAATTTCATTATACAAATACGAGCCTATAACCACGTGGGCCGGCCACGGAGCAAACTGTAATCGTATATGATAAATAGACATTTACACTGTAGAGGAACGTAACGGGCGGGCCATTAGGTTGCAAGAACTAAGGTGTCTAACAGTTACGGAATCGGTGGACGTACATTTCATAATTAAAATACGACAGGGCCAGTTACAATAAAATTATCTAGATATACATTTGCGGGCAAGTACCATGGGTGACGTTAATTCGAACTTTCAACAGTACAGTAATCAATAACACATCAGAACTTAATATCAATAGGGATGTCGAAATATTCAATCAATTCTCGTCCCCGCCCGCCATGTGCTTCAAAACTGCATACGTATCTCGTGATTTCAAGGTTCTGCAACCAGTACACAACAAGGAGTTACGAGTCCCATTTATTCTGGCGCCATTTTGGGCGAGGACGGGCAGGTCCAGGATATAGTCAAAATGTCTCTACCAACCATCGACTATGATGATGTTCATATGCTGTATTTATTAGAGTAACACTCAGATGTCCACATGAAATAAATTTGCCACAATCTAAACATGTCATTTTAATCTTTCCAAATTTCTTCTAAATATTTGGGACCGTTTCCCTTGCCTCTGAAGCTCTCAGTGCCACTTCTTTGATGAATGTACTAGCAGGTCAGGGGTTCTCCTCCAAATCTCTCTTTTATGCAGCACTATAATTAATTGTTGCCACCTCTCCATATGACGATGCATGGTATAGTTACCACAACTATATATTTTTTCGGTTCCTCTAGAGAGTTCATCGTGGCAGATGAAGCGTGTAACGTACCGGGCATTTACCTTTTTTTGCATGTACAGGAAAGGAAAAAAAAATCGAGCGTCCGAGTTCTAAGGTGTCCCAGGGCCATTTTAGTGGACCAGGCCCAAATCCAAAGAACAGGCCGCCATTTTGAGAGTCCTGTTGCAGCCGCCTGTCGCTGTAGCATCAAGAGCAGCCGAAACTCAGCTGAATGGCAACTGAAACGGTAAAGGGGCGCCCCACTACAGCAGACGAGCCAGGCCCAAATCCAAAGAACTGCTGTCTCACAGGCTAATGGGGCGACCCACGCCGAGTTTCAGCATTGTAGGATGACCACACAAGTACAGCAACTTGCTAGACATCACCTCGGTGCCATCCGGATCTCGGCGCCCCACTGCAGATGAAGTGCCTCTCAACTATGAAACCACCACGGTGACATCCGGATCTTGGCGCGTTGTGCTGCCTTCGGCCTATTCGCACATCGGTCCGCTACTGACGCCATCTCACAGGCTAATGGGGCGACCCACGCCGAGTTTCAGCATTGTAGGATGACCACACCAGTACAGCAAGTTGCTAGACATCACCTCGGTGCCATCCGGATCTCGGCGCCCCACTGCAGATGAAGTGCCTCTCAACTATGAAACCACCACGGTGACATCCGGATCTTGGCGCGTTGTGCTGCCTTCGGCCTATTCGCACATCGGTCCGCTACTGACGCCATCTCACAGGCTAATGGGGCGACCCACGCCGAGTTTCAGCATTGTAGGATGACCACACCAGTACAGCAACTTGCTAGACATCACCTCGGTGCCATCCGGATCTCGGCGCCCCACTGCAGATGAAGTGCCTCTCAACTATGAAACCACCACGGTGACATCCGGATCTTGGCGCGTTGTGCTGCCTTCGGCCTATTCGCACATCGGTCCGCTACTGACGCCATCTCACAGGCTAATGGGGCGACCCACGCCGAGTTTCAGCATTGTAGGATGACCACACCAGTACAGCAACTTGCTAGACATCACCTCGGTGCCATCCGGATCTCGGCGCCCCACTGCAGATGAAGTGCCTCTCAACTATGAAACCACCACGGTGACATCCGGATCTTGGCGCGTTGTGCTGCCTTCGGCCTATTCGCACATCGGTCCGCTACTGACGCCATCTCACAGGCTAATGGGGCGACCCACGCCGAGTTTCAGCATTGTAGGATGACCACACCAGTACAGCAACTTGCTAGACATCACCTCGGTGCCATCCGGATCTCGGCGCCCCACTGCAGATGAAGTGCCTCTCAACTATGAAACCACCACGGTGACATCCGGATCTTGGCGCGTTGTGCTGCCTTCGGCCTATTCGCACATCGGTCCGCTACTGACGCCATCTCACAGGCTAATGGGGTGACCCACGCCGAGTTTCAGCATTGTAGGATGACCACACCAACTTGCTAGACATCACCTCAGTGCCATCCGAATCTTGGCATCTCAACGCCTAGTGGTATCTTCCATACAAAAAATATTGTTACGCTGCCTTTGGCCCCATTCGCACATCAGTCCGCAACTTAGACATCACCTCGGTGCCATCCGGATCTTGGCATCTCAGCGCCTTGTGGTGTCAGTCAGAAAATATTGTTGTGCTGCCTTCGGCCTATTCGCACATCGGTCCGCTACTGACGCCATCTCACAGGCCAACGGGGCGCCCCACGCCGACTTTCAGCATTGTAGGATGGCCACACCAGTACCACAACTTGCAAGACACCACCTCGGTGCCATCCGGATCTTGGCATCTCAGCGCCTTGTGGTCTCTTCTACACCGGAAATATAGTAGAAAATATTGTTGCGCTGCCTTTGGCCCCATTCACACATCAGTCCGCTACTGACACCATCTCACAGGCCAACGGGGCGCCCCACGCCGACTTTCAACATTGTAGGATGGCCACAGAAGTGCGACAACTTACTAGACACCACCTCGGTGCCATCCGGATCTTGGCGCGTTGTGCTGCCTTCGGCCTATTCGCACATCGGTCCGCTACTGACGCAAACTCACAGGCCAACGGGGCGCCCCACGCCGACTTTCAGCATTGTAGGATGGCCACACCAGTGCGGCAACTTCCTACACACCACCTCGGTGCCATCCGGATCTTGGCGCGTAGTGAAGCTGCAGCAGCTGCAAATAAGCTTCAGACAGTGTTACAACCGCTGCTCAGAACTCTCAACTATGACACCACCTCGATGCCATCCGGATCTTGGCGCGTTGTATTGCCTTCGGCCTATTCGCACATCGGTCCGCTACTGACGCCGCCTCACGTGCCAACGTATTTTCTCCGCATTTTATACCCTATGCCGCATAACAGGTCATGTGACTTGTTTATAAAACTTTTCATTGGTTCATTTTACTTTTGGTTTCCTAATGATGGAAGGCTTGATCATATGACCTAAAAACAACACTTTTCATTGGATGAAAACTTTTTTTTTCCCCCAAACGATGAAAGCCCCACCTTGTTTCTGGATGTTTCAGACTGAAGCTGGCGTCACCATGAGAGCACCACCATCTCGTAGCTCCGTCGTGGTCATTCCGCGAGCAATCATGGCAGCCGCTCCCCACCAGAAGCCTGCAGGAGTCGGGGCCCCCAAAACTTTTGATGAATTCTCAAGGCGGAGGGGACGCTTTCGAGAATGGGGTCCAAGACCTAGCAGACAAGCGTCCGATTTCCAAGGTGTCCCAGGGCCATTTCAGTGGACCAGGCCCAAAAAGGAAACAGCCTGCCGCCATTTTGAGAGTCCTGTGACAGCCGCCTATCGCTGCACCGCAAGAGTGGGCGCAACTCAGCTGAATGGCGGATTTTGACACAGTGGACCAAAAGCGGACGGAATGGCAACTGAAACGGTAAAGGGGCGCCCCACTACAACAGACGAGACTCCACCTGGAGAGGCCCGTTCACGCCGCCTCCCCCGGGGCGCTCCACGCCGTTATTCGGAGCAGCATTGTAGGATACCAAAACCAGTGCGGCAACTTACTGGACATCACCTTGGTGCCATCGTTCTGCTGCCTTGGAACTATTCGCACAACAGTTTGCTACTGATGACCCACCCCCCGCGACGCCCCACGCCGTTATTTGCTGGGTGGCAACTTACTAGACATCACTTTTGTGTCATCTAGATTTCGGCGCGTTCTGCTGCCTTGGAACTATTCGCACAACAGTTTGCTACTGATCACCCACCCCCCGCGACGCCCCACGCCGGAAATCTGGACGTTGTGCTGCGTTGGGACTATTCGCACAGCCGACCGCTACTTCGTTGTTTTTCTCTAAAAATGTTTATATGTTATTACTATTTTTGTTTTCTTGTATATATTTATAAATTATTAAAGTTTTATAATCTTACTACTTTGTCGGAGTGCTATATATTTTTAATGTGACACATAATTGTAAAAACTTTGATGTACAAAGAGTCATCCCTGGAATCTTCCGCTTCACGCTCGGTCCCCTCCCCAATCACAATACAGAATGGTTTTCAGATAATAGCAACGCTTCTGCTGTGACGGATCTCATCGAGTGTGGGCCTTGATCTACTATAACTCCTTTGAAGACGGGTGATTCTTTACAGCTGTGGCCATAAACTACATCTGCAGGGCTAGCTGATAGCCTAGGACCGGCCTGGACAATCGGACACAGAGGAAAAGGAGTGTCAGAGGGTGCGGTAGTGAATAGGGCGAAAGGGAGGTGTCGGGCGGGCACAGGGTGTGATTCTCAGGGAAGAACAGCGCAGATGGGGGGAGGTTTATTACCCATGCATAAAACAGAGAGCGGGGGTGACCACTGCCTGGGGGAGATGCTTGCGAGGGTGGGGAGCCATGCTAAGGATCGACAGCGTTCACAGAGTGGATCTGGTCAAGGCATCTAAAATGGCTGCCGTGCACGACAAAAGTGTGGCATTTGAAAAAAGACAAGATGGCGCACACAATGTTTTTCAACAATTCCTGATTTCCTTCGAATCGAACGTTAACAGACGTTGGGGCATATTACCAAAGTTAAGCGATATTTATCCCTAACGATGCATTGCAAAGATTTTTTTACCGTCAGAAATTATCGCAGATAAACCTTGCTATTATCAAGGTTTATCGCAAATACGATAAAAAACGAGCGCAATGCATTAATGTCGCTGAAAACTCCGCGATATTCATGCATTACCGAGCTAATGCTCTTAGCCATGTTATCCACCTCCCATTGGATAACATGGCTAAGAACTGCTCAGGGCAGCTGTTACTTTTTGGAGATATTCGCGCTTATCTCGAATATTTCCAAAAGTTGATAATAGGAGATAGCGATGTTAGCGACTGTTTCCAGTCGCTAACATCTTGGCATGCCCACTTTGCATGTCATTAGTGATAAATATCACTCACATGCAAAGTGGGACCCAAGATGGTCGCTATCTCCTACTAGCCGTCGCTAACTGGTGTTAGCAACAGCTAGGTAATACACATATAATTTTATCTCCGCGAAGCGGAGCGCTGTTACAGATATATATCTTGTTTTTGAACGTTAATTTCTCAAAATGCACTGAAGCACATATATTGAGACATAGCAAAGGCACATCGGGCTACCAGTCCCTAATATTTTACCAAGTTTCGTGCAAATCCATTCAGCCGTTCGATTATTATTATTATTATTTTTTTTTGCCCCGCGGGGCCCTTTTAAAACCTCCACATCAAACCTAGGGGGTCAGCGAGGATCTACTATGCCCCCTTATGGTCATCAGCCGTTCGATTATTATTATTATTTTTTTTTTGCCCCGCGGGGCCCTTTTAAAACCTCCACATCAAACCTAGGGGGTCAGCGAGGATCTACTATGCCCCCTTATGGTCATTTGCCCCTTCGCTTTGGCCTCCTCTTGTCTCTCGATCCTACCGAGAGACAAGATGGCGGCCGCTACGTACTGTTTGGAATGTTTACAGACACCGGAGAGCCAATCAGCTTCGCTTCGCAAAGCTC
Organism: Lissotriton helveticus; assembly: GCF_964261635.1. Classification (NCBI taxonomy): domain Eukaryota; kingdom Metazoa; phylum Chordata; class Amphibia; order Caudata; family Salamandridae; genus Lissotriton; species Lissotriton helveticus. The sequence continues at coordinate 566,185,213 of NC_136057.1, read as the reverse complement.
CGTAACGCGAAAAGTACGCGAAGCGGTGCGCTGTTACAGATATATATCTTTTTTTGAACGTTAATTTCTCAAAATCCACTGAAGCACATATATTGAGACCTAGCAAAGGCACATCGGGCTACCAGTCCCTACAATTTTGCCAAGTTTCGTGCAAATCCATTCAGCCGTTCGATTATTATTATTATTATTTTTTTTTGCCCCGCGGGGCCCTTTTAAAACCTCCACATCAAACCTAGGGGGTCAGCGAGGATCTACTATGCCCCCTTATAGTTATTTCCCCCTTTGTTTTGACCTCCTCTTGTCTCTCGATCCTACCGAGAGACAAGATGGCGGCCGCTACGGACTGTTTGGAATGTTGACAGACGCCGGAGAACCAATCAGCTTCGCTTCACAAAGCTCCGTTGCGCGAAAAGTCCGCGAACCAGAGCGCTAACCGGTCCGCTGTTACAGATATATATCTTTTTTTAAACGTTAATTTCTCAAAATCCACTGGAGCACATATATTGAGACCTACAAAAGGCACATCGGGCTACCAGTCCCTACAATTTTGCCAAGTTTCGTGCAAATCCATTCAGCCGTTCGGGCTAAAAGTGAGGCCAACCGCCCTATGGAAAACTCAATGTTAAAAACACGTTTTGGGACCCCCCTTTTTTCTCGGCCCCCACTGGACGAACCCCCCCCAAATTTTCAAGGGCTGCTCAGAAACAAAATGTGCCATTTTCCTGAAAATTTCAGCCGATTCCGTCCACAAACGCCAAAGTTATTAGACATAGAATTTTCAAAAAACCCATAGAGAAAAAATCCTAACTATATATACCTACTGGCGACCGCCAGTAGGTAATATATATATATATATATATATATATATATATATATATATATATATATATATATATATATATATATATCGACCAATAAGAGGGCGGCAGGACTCAAAGTTCGTGTTGTTGGAAGCATCCTGGACACTTGGGCGCTGATGAAGGCTGATGAAATTGGCGAAATGCATTCGCCACACATGGAATAAAACCTGCTTCCAAAGTGTTCCCCTGCGTGGTCTCTGCTCATTCGCAGGAAGGAGTTTTTGGGCATATTTTCAGTGTCAGCCAGAGACACTGTACAGAGACCCCGTACAGAGACCCCCGCCTCGCAAGTTGGTCCTGACGTCACTGGCATTTGCTGCTGCGGCGCCTTTTTGTGAGTCCAAGCTATTGGAAGGACGGGGCCAGCCATTGACGTTGGGGAGAAAAGAAAGCGGTCGTGTGGTTACTTAGCGGCATGCTGGGCGGCATGTATTGACATAGCTGCCCCCGCCTGATACTACACCCGGTTTCTAAGGCTGAGACAGTTTGGGGACCCGAGGAAGTGCTTTGTTTCACTACATGCAGGAAATTGGTTTTATATTCACAAACTATTCTGCCTTACCCACATTACCATCTGATGTAAAGAACTCCCCATGCATCACCTACCTGGACTGTTCCTGATGCATTCTGGGTGTTGCAGTCCACAGATACTGCGTGAACTGTCAACAGGTGAGCAAGTATCCTATGGGGGGGGGGCGGAGTGAGCCCTCGACCAATAAGAGGGCGGCAGGACTCAAAGTTCGTGTTGTTGGAAGCCTCCTGGAGACTTGGGCGCTGATGAAGGCCACACATGGAACAAAAACCCTGCGTGGTCTCTGCTCATTCGCAAGAAGGAGTTTTTGGGCATATATATATATATATATATATATATATTTGTATATATATATATTCACTGAAAAAACCATAGGTTAGAGTCCATATATAGTTAGCTGGACATTTTATTGACATAAAACCAATGAAATTCCATATATAGTTAGTTGCACTAACTATATATCGCGCACCCGCAATCCACTGCTGATGATGTCACATATTACATCATTCATGACATGGTCAGTGACATCACTGATGACATCACTGATGACATCTCAAATGACATCACTGATGACATCACTGATGACATCTCAAATGACATCACTGATGACATCACTGATGACATCATCTAGTGTCTGTGTGTTTTTGTAAAGTTTAAATATGTTTTACATATTGAAGAATGAGTGGATGTATGGAAGACTGAGTGTGTGTGTGGCTGGCTGGGAGGTGTGTGACTCTGTGCATATCAATGTGTACTTGTATCAGTGATTGTATAAGAGAGTAAGTATGTGTTAGTATATGTGTGAAAAAGTATGGCGTTCTGTGTTTAACTGTATAGATGAGGAAATCGAAGTGTGATTGATTCTTCACAGGACTGACTAGGTGTATGAGTGCATATGATAGTGTTGTAATAATGAGTGACTGTATGTATGAGTGATTGTATGGGTGAATGAGTGAATGTGTGTGTAGACGTAGGAATCAGTGAGTGCGTATGTAGTAACTGGTATTGGTGTGTCATGATGTCATCAGTGATGTCATTTGAGATGTCATCAGTGATGTCATTTGAGATGTCATCAGTGATGTCATCAGTGATGTCACTGAAGTATGGTGTTCTGTGTTTAACTGTATAGATGAGGAAATGAAAGTGTGATTGATTCTTTACAGGACTGACTAGGTGTGTGAGTAACTCCATGGATGAGTGGCAGTGTGTGAGTGTCTGCATAGGTGTATGAGTGCATATGATAGTGTTGTAATAATGAGTGACTGTATGTATGAGTGATTGTATGGGTGAATGAGTGAATGTGTGTGTAGACGTAGGAATCAGTGAGTGCGTATGTAGTAACTGGTATTGGTGTGTCATGATGTCATCAGTGATGTCATTTGAGATGTCATCAGTGATGTCATCAGTGATGTCATTTGAGATGTCATCAGTGATGTCATCAGTGATGTCACTGACCATGTCATGAATGATGTAATATGTGACATCATCAGCAGTGGATTGCGGGTGCGCGATATATAGTTAGTGCAACTAACTATATATGGAATTTCATTGGTTTTATGTCAATAAAATGTCCAGCTAACTATATATGGTCTCTAACCTATGGTTTTTTCAGTGAATTTTCAAGGTTTTGTAAATGCAAATTCCTAACTATATATGGTCTATAACCTATGGTTTTTTATAGTGAATTTCATTGGTTTTTTAAAAGCTAATATCTATAGCTGTAAAATATATTCTTTATTACGTGACGTATCACGTAGCCACGTGAGACGCCTCATGACGCGTTGCATAACCGTGACGTATCGGCTCTGCAGCGCAAACAAAACCCGTAACGTAAGCGTGCCAGAGCACGCTTACAGATATATATATTTTTTTTAACCTTAATTAGACAAAATCCACACGTGCACATATCTTGAGGCCTTGCAAAGGCACATCAAACAAACAGTCCCTACAATTTTGCCAAGTTTGCTGGAAATCTATTCCCTTAATTTTTTTTTTACTGTTTCTCTTGGTTTTCCCCTTGTTACGCTTACCGGGACGCTACCCGGTACGCGAACCGGACGCTCCAAAAACACAAGATGGCGGACTCCCGTTATGCTGCCGGTTAGCTGCCCGGTTCGCGTGCCAGGAAGCGCCTCTACCGCGAAAAATCGCAACAATTTTTTTATTTTTTTTGCCCCGCGGGGGACTTTAATATCCCCCTCATCAATCCTAGGGGGTCAGGAGGGGTTTACCTTGCCCCCTTTCCTTCATTTCCCCCTTCTTTTTTCACCACATCTTGTCTCTCGAACCTACCGAGAGACAAGATGGCGGCCGCTCCGGACTGTTTACAATGTTGACAGCTACGCTGCCGGTTAGCTGCCCGGTTAGCTGCCCGGTGAGCTGCCCGGTTCGCGTACCGGGACGCGCCTCTACGGCGTAAAATCGCAAAAAATTTTTTTATTTTTTTTTGCCCCGCGGGGCACTTTAATATCCCCCTCATCAATCCTAGGGGGTCAGGAGGGGTCTACCTTGCCCCCTTTCCTTCATTTCCCCCTTCGTTTTTCACCACATCTTGTCTCTCGATCCTACCGAGAGACAAGAAGGCGGCCGCTCCGGACTGTTTAGAATGTTGACAGACACCGGAGAGCCAATCAGCTTCGCTTCGCGAAGTTCCGTTACGCGTCAGGTACGCGAACCGGGGCGCTAACCGGAGCGCTGTCACAGATATATATATTTTTTTAAACGTTAATTTCTCAAAATCCACTGGAGCACATATATTGAGACATAGCAAAGGCACGTAGGGCAAACCATATCTACAATTTTGCCAAGTTTCATGTAAATCCATTCAGCCATTCGAGCTAAAAGTGAGTCCAACCGCCCTATGGAAAAATGAATGGGAAAAACGCGTTTTGGGACCCCCTTTTTTTCTTGGCCCCCCCTTGACGAAACCCCCCCAAATTTTCAGGGGCTGCTCATAAACAAAATGTGCCATTTTCCTGAAAATTTCAGCCAATTCCGTCCACAAACGCCAAAGTTATTAGACATAGAATTTTCAGAAATCCCATAGAGAAAAAATCCTAACTATATATACCCACTGGCTATCGCCAGTAGGTAATATACATATATAAACATATATAATCTGTATATCTATATAAATATAAATGCATGCATACATATACATATATGCATACATATGCATGTTATTTACATGAAAGTTTTAAAAACACTAATAAAAGCAAAGCTAAAAAGCCACCTCATTACAAACAGAATTGCTTTAACTTAAACGAGGGCGAGATCTATTGCATTTTCAATGCTTGTTTACTTTGGTTCTATCAAGAAGGCATTCAGATGTGTCACACATTTGCCATAAATTCTCAATGTTAGCACTCTAGTTGCTCATTAGATCACTGTAGTAAAGCTAGTGCTCACCAGGGAAGTCTGCTGCTAATCATGGTTTGCAGCCATTTTCCCGCATTTTTTATCCCGCGGACTTTCAGTCCGCATACCATTATCCCGCAAGGTCATTGACCTCGCATACCATTATCCCGCATTTTTTCAAAACGCATGTGCATTTATCACGCATGCCTTTACAAAGAATTACGTTTTAAAGACATGTATGGTAAATGCATTTGCGTTGTGAAAACCACAATGACGAGAGAGGTAAGTGGGTTTGTGTTAATTTTTTCGTGGGTTAGTTATTGTGTAGTGTAGTGTTGTGTAGTGTAGTGTTGTGTTAGTGTAGTGTAGAGTTGTGGTGGTTGTTTAGTGTAGGGTCATGCTGGGGGTAGTGTTTAGGGTTTAGGGTTGTGTTGTAGTGTTTGCGTAGTGTAGTGTCATGCTGGGGGTAGTGTTTTAGGGTTTAGGGTTGTGTTGTAGTGTTTGCGTAGTGTAGGGTCATGCTGGGGCTAGTGTTTTAGGGTTTTGGGTAGTGGTGTAGTGTTTGCGTAGTGTAGGGTCATGCTGGGGCTAGTGTTTTAGGGTTTAGGGTAGTGTTGTAGTGTTTGCGTAGTGTAGGGTCATGCTGGGGGTAGTGTTTTAGGGTTTAGGGTTGTGTTGTAGTGTTTGCGTAGTGTAGGGTCATGCTGGGAGTAGTGTTTTAGGGTTAAGGGTAGTGTTGTAGTGTTTGTGTAGTGTAGGGTCATGCTGGGGTGTAGTGTTTTAGGGTTTAGGGTTGTGTTGTAGTGTTTGCGTAGTGTAGGGTCATGCTGGGGGTAGTGTTTTAGGGTTTTGGGTAGTGTTGTAGTATTTGGGTAGTGTAGGGTCATGCTGGGGGGTAGTGTTTTAGGGTTTTGGGTAGTGTTGTAGTGTTTGCGTAGTGTAGGGTCATGCTGGGGGTAGTGTTTTAGGGTTTTGGGTAGTGTTGTAGTGTTTGCGTAGTGTAGGGTCATGCTGGGGGTAGTGTTTTAGGGTTTAGGGTAGTGTTGTAGTGTTTGCGTAGTGTAGGGTCATGCTGGTGGTAGTGTTTTAGGGTTTAGGATAGTGTTGTAGTGTTTGCGCAGTGTAGGGTCATGCTGGGGTGTAGTGTTTTAGGGTTTTGGGTAGTGTTGTAGTGTTTGCGCAGTGTAGGGTAATGCTGGGGGTAGTGTTTTAGGGTTTAGGGTAGTGTTGTAGTGTTTGCGTAGTGTAGGGTCATGCTGGGGGTAGTGTTTTAGGGTTTAGGGTAGTGTTGTAGTGTTTGCGCAGTGTAGGGTCATGCTGGGGTGTAGTGTTTTAGGGTTTAGGGTAGTGTTGTAGTGTTTGCGCAGTGTAGGGTCATGCTGGGGGTAGTGTTTTAGGGTTTAGGGTTGTGTTGTAGTGTTTGCGTAGTGTAGGGTCATGCTGGGGGTAGTGTTTTAGGGTTTAGGGTAGTGTTGTAGTGTTTGCGTAGTGTAGGATCATGCTGGGGTGTAGTGTTTTAGGGTTTTGGGTAGTGTTGTAGTGTTTGCGTAGTGTAGGGTCATGCTGGGGTGTAGTGTTTTAGGGTTTAGGGTAGTGTTGTAGTGTTTGCGTAGTGTAGGGTCATGCTGGGGGTAGTGTTTTAGGGTAGTGTTGTAGTGTTTGCGTAGTGTAGGGTCATGCTGGGGTGTAGTGTTTTAGGGTTTAGGGTAGTGTTGTAGTGTTTGCGTAGTGTAGGGTCATGCTGGGGGTAGTGTTTTAGGGTTTAGGGTAGTGTTGTAGTGTTTGCGTAGTGTAGGGTCATGATGGGGGTAGTGTTTTAGGGTTTAGGGTTGTGTTGTAGTGTTTGCGTAGTGTAGGGTCATGCTGGGGGTAGTGTTTTAGGGTTTAGGGTAGTGTTGTAGTGTTTGCGTAGTGTAGGGTCATGCTGGGGTGTAGTGTTTTAGGGTTTTGGGTAGTGTTGTAGTGTTTGCGTAGTGTAGGGTCATGCTGAGGGTAGTGTTTTAGGGTTTAGGGTAGTGTTGTAGTGTTTGCGTAGTGTAGGGTCATGCTGGGGGTAGTGTTTTAGGGTTTAGGGTAGTGTTGTAGTGTTTGTGTAGTGTAGGGTCATGCTGGGGGTAGTGTTTTAGGGTTTAGGGTAGTTTAGTTGTTTAGTGTATGCTAAAGGCATATTCGTTCTAAAAGTTTTCGTTATTTTAATTTGCGGCCTAATAGTACATGCGGGATTTTTTTTGCGGACTGATGGTATGCGGACTGATGGTATGCGGGATTTCGTCATATATTCGCTAATCATACTTTCTATGGCAAAATGAACCCCCTCATTTTGCTCCTTTTTAAATTAAATGTTTTAAGAGTTACCACTTTATTCCAATCAAGATGGCTTCAGGTGTGCCATACCTTTGTAATAAGTAGGACTGTTAGCACTCTAGTTGTTCTTTAGAACACTCTGGGACATTCTGTCATTGGGCTATAGTTGGGCTACATCTGGCTGATATTTGGGCTACATTTGTTTTTTTTTGTCTCTGGTGGCCATCTTTGGGCTACATTGGGCTACATTGGGCTACATTTGGGCTCCAACATATATATAGCCCAATGTAGCCCAATATATATTTTTCAAAGTTAATTTTCGTAAAAACCACTGGAGCATATATCTTGAGACATAGCAAAGGCACATCGGGCTACCAGTTCCTACAATTTTGCCAAGTTTGGTGTAAATCCATTCAGCCGTTCGGGCTAAAAGTGAGGCCAACCACCCTATGGAAAATTGCATGGGAAAAGCACGTTTTGGGACCCCCCTTTTTTCTCGGCCCCCCCTTGACGAAACCCCCCCAAATTTTCTGGGGCTGCTCAGAAACAAAATGTTCCATTTTCCTGAAAATTTCAGCCAATTCTGTCCTCAAACGCCAAAGTTATTCGACATAGAATTTTCAAAAATCCCATAGGAAAAAAATCCTAACTATATATACCTACTGGCTATCGCCAGTAGGTAATATATATATATATATATATATATATATATATATATATATATATAAACGTGATCAAGCCTGTTGGTGAAACGCGTTGTTTGTTTTGCTGCCAAAATAAACTCTTGAAGCACAGCAACTCCTGGTGTGTCGTCGTACGTTTCCTTGTATATGGGAGATCTGTTCTTTGATATTTGGGCCGCCGGGACCCCAACGACGACCCGCTCGCGAGCAGGTACTGGCCGGATACCGAAATTGTGATTTGCAATATATATATATATATATATATATATATATATATATATATATATATATATATATATATATGTATTATTATTTTTGACAAAGGCTTGCCGTATCTGAAATGCACCTCATATTGCATGAATAAATGGGTTTGCAAGAGCTGATGTGTCACTTTGCTTTGTTTCCCCTCAGGACTGGATTATCACTGGACTTTGAGGTGAGCAGATCTAGAGTGTTGCTGGTGTTGAGGGTGCTCTACACGGGAGCTGCTTTCACCAAAACTGGAGAACTACCTAGAGTTCTCTGCTTCTGTTTTGCATAATTTATGTGTCACTCTATGCCTGAAAGGGTATTGCTTTGACTTATTCTGGGTGCTCCCTTGTGTCTAGACAAACCTATACCTTGCCGAAGTGCTCTAATGAGGGCGAAACACGTGTCAGGGGTTCCTTTTATTCATTTCAGGTTGGCTTGGTTGGTATTTTACCAATTCAAAGCAGTAATACTGTGCCTGGAGTGGTAAAAGGCTTTTGTTATTTTACAGCTCAGCATGGACAGCACTGGGCTAGTCCTATACTTAAAGACTTTTCTGTAGAAATGGCAAAACACTGTGTCACTTTCTATCTAGGCATGAATGGCACTGTGCCAATCCTATGCTTAAAGACTATGATAAAAAAGCAGACATTTGTCAGATCTAGAGTGTCGTTGGTGTTGAGGGTGCTCTACACAGGAGCTGCTTTCCACCTAAACTTGAGAACTACTCAGAGTTCTCTGCTTCTTTTTTGTATATATATACACACACACATACACAACAGCAAACAAATGGCGAAGTGCCAGGAGCCACGAAGGAGTCGCTGCACGACCACACCAAGGTACACCTACCTCCGTCACAAACAACAGATATCCTACATATGAAATGACAAAACGGGCACCAGCACAATTCCAATGGGTGCAGAAAAGTGTTTATTGCACTATAACATGGCTCAATGTGTTTCAGCTGCTCTGCCTTGATAATGTAAGCCATTTTGGAAGAGACTTTATCCCAATCGTTCACAGACATAAACAACATACAATAAAACAATTATCATTTGTTCCATTTCTTGCTTATAAAATGAATTACTTAATCAGGCTTACACATAATTCAGACAATACCATTTAAACGCCTCAGTGCCGTAATGTAGATTCTAATTCTGAAAATGGTGGAGTAAAATGTGAGTATGTATGGAAGCTTACACTGCAAATCAAATCACTTTCATATTACCAATCATCACTAGGCTAGCCCATGATATTATGATTTCTCCTGTGAGGTTGTTGTACGTATTTGATGGCTCCTATCATAGTATCCTTCACAGGGTCTAATTCTCATGTGGAGTGATTGTCGCTAGTTTCAGAGTTCACAGTATAGGTGTAGTTGCTGGAATATGGATGGAGGTAGTCTCATACCATGTTGCCCCTGCAAGGAATTCCTTTTTTTGCAGAAACCTCACCCATTTATCAACCCAAATTGATGGTGGCCGGTATGAGGTCCTATTCATGAAATACCTACTGGTTTTCAGGAGGGTCACCATCAGGGCTTCATTGGTCATACTAGGCAGTGCTCCTTTTGAAGATATACCAAATTATATTCTGTCAATTTTGGTGCCAGTATGTCCAAACAGTATGAGTAAATCTCCATCTGCAAGTCATCATTGCTGGGTGATTTCTCTTTGCCCATGGCCTTCACTGCTTTCCCAACTGTCGATTATCGAAGATTCTAGCTTAGTGATAATCAGTGATGGCAATACTGTCAGCCCGGCTTCCCCAATGTAGTCTTTCATTTCTATGTTGTTTGGCTCCCTCTGTACTGAATAGAGGTAAGAATAATAATCAGCAAACACTTGATTTGTTTCAAGCTGTGTGTGCACAAGCCTCTCTTAGACCACCAAATACTGATAAGTGGTGCCCCACTCCATTCACGCGTCACGACCCAAGTTGCTCTTTAGCAGTCCATCGTGGCCCTGTGTTGGTATTTTCTGTAGTCCAAGCATCTTAGCCTCTTTAAGAGGGATGACAGGTTCTTCCATTCTTCTTACAGGTCACTCCTCAATGCAGTGTCTACAGTTCTGACCACTTCAGTTCTCCCACCATATATTTATGCACTTAGTGCACATCCTGCTTTAATACCTCACCACTCCTCTGTTTGTATGCATTATCCCTGCATCACTGCCTTAAAGGCTTCCCATTTGAGTAGCAAGGCTCATGAAATAGTTGTCTATTTCTTCTCTTCTCTAATTGTGTTGTGGAAGGTGCCTTGACTGCACTGACCATAGGCGTTAATCCCGACCTTATGGTGTGGATTAATGCCAACAGTTTAAAAAACAGAAGGTTGTGGTAAACCTATGTTTTGCATGAGTACTCGGCATATGCCACCAATGGGAGTAATTTCTGAGTGCATAACATCTTGTCCATTTATCATGCAGATCATACACTGGGGACGAGAACAAATACTTTTTAGCATAAGGGTGCACTTTGACTTTAGCTGCCTCCATGAATCCATCAGCTCCCATTTTGCTTACCAGTCTCTCTGAGTTCAGGCCATGAAAAAACTGTTGAAATCAGGTGGATTGGATCACTCCACACTAACAACTACTACATTTTTTAATTCCCCCTAGAAATATAAAAAGCTGCACCAGTGGCACAAGCTGTGAAGCTGTGAAGTCAGCATGTTGAAGTACAGGCCTTAATCAGAGTTGGGTATATACACTAGTTGCCTCTGCACTCTAACTAATTTGCCACCAATGACAGCAAATAAGCCCTCTTTGTTGAACATTACCCTACTAACTTGGAAGAGAACCTCTTGGTGGACCCAGATTTGGACACAGGTGGTATAGGAGGAATAACCGATGCAGAACAGTTTTTTAAAAAAAACTTTTTTTTATTAGTGTTGCAAATTTGATGACATACAGAGTGAGCTCTTACACTTCCATGTTTGCATAGCCATTACACAATATGTCAAGGAAAATAAGAGGGACATCTAGTTCAGCATAACAGTTGGTTGCGAGCGGTGTGTGACTATTATATAAGTTCCAGCCATCATATGTTTACACAGGACAGGTATATGATATTTCTCAGTTTATAGGTGTGCATTGTGCATGACATCTATCGACAGTCTAAACATTACATATTGATTTGGCGACATCTTTATCTCCCATCGCAGGGGCATCTAGTAATTACTCTTGTACAGTAGGCAGTGCATCCAAGTGGGTCAACTAGGGGTACGTTGGGCGCCAATATCAACAGGGGATGTTGCTGGTGTGAGGTTAGTTGCCTCTTCTCGCCTGAGCAGTCCAGAAATGGAGCCCTTATGTCCTTGGGTCTGGAGGTGGGGGGCATCAGTTGCCAGAATTTGAATAGCTGTTCCTGACTGAATGCAGCCACCTTTATTCATGAGGCAGTGGATGGACCCTTGTGTCTCCCCAGTGTATTGCAATCTCTCCTTTGGCCAGCAGCAACAGCATTGCAGTTAGCTGTCGGTCCGCTGGAGGGACCTCTTTGACAAATCCCCTTAGGCCTACTAGTGGTGTGCAGTCCATGTCCCCTCCTGTAGTATCTTGTATTATATTGAACACTTTATCCCAATAGTCTGCTATCGTCGGACAGTACCATGCCAAATAGAAGAATGTGGCGCCTGGTGCCTTACATTTCCAGCCGTTGCTGTCCGAACGTAAAACCATTTTCAGAAGCTGAAGGGGAGTTCTTTACAATTGATGCAGGAACTTGAAGTGAATTAATCTTAATCTATAGTTGGGGGATAGTATTTCCAGCTGGCCTCAGCAATAGAGTCATTGCGAGCGGGATCTTGAGATCTGTATTCTAGATCTCCAGTACTCCAGGCTAAATATTGGGTGTGCTCGTTGTGCAGAGGTGTATACACGGGTAATCAGTTTGCATTGTGATGATTCCGTCAGTAAATGTTATAGGGGTGCAAGAGCGGAGGGTGGGGCCGGAAATGCATTGTGTAATTTCCTACAGGTGGCTCTCAGTTGGTAGTATAGCAAGATGTCTGAGAAATTTGGGAGGTCTCCATCTGCTGCTTGCATGGGGTCATGAATTCCTCATCTGGGTTAAGATCTGCAAATGTAGTGATGTGGAGATTGTTCGTATGTCTTTTCACATCCATGCCGTGTAGCATGGGGAAGTGCGGATTTTGTATCAATGGGATGGAGGAAGCATAAATTACAGATAGGCTAGCCCATTCACTTTAATCCATTCCATGCCCACCTCAAGGTCTGCGCTGTGTCGATTTCTTCGTTTGAGTTTTTATTTTCCTAGCAGAGTGCAGTGGAGAGTGGTAGTGAAGCAGCTTTGTCCCACTCTGTGGCATCATGAGGCTGGTACGGGGTTGGATATAGCCAATAATGCAGAAATTGGGCTTACGCACAGTATGCATATTGGATAAAATCTGGTGCTACCATACCCCCTTGGCGCAATAGCATTGAGAAAACTTCCCAGGCGATTCTGGGTTGTTTGCCATCCCAGATCAAGGTAATCATATTAGATTTAAGTCTCTTGAAGAAGGCTGATGTTAAGGGAATGGGCAGATTCATGAGTAGGTATAATAAGGACCACCATTTTCGCAATGTCTATGCATCCCACCAGTGAGATGGGCAGTTTTGTCCAAAGGGGCATTCTTTTCTGTATCCATTTCATAGCACAGCCATAGTTTGCCTCCCACAATTCTTTCATATCTCGGCATCTGACCGGCACCTCTGCCCACTGTAGTGGAAAGTCTAGCGTGAGCGGCTGGGCATGGTCAGTAAGCAGCAGTAATGTAGACTTAGACCAATTTATTAAGATCTCAGAAAACTGGCCAAATTTCAAAAGCTCCCGTATCTTGGTATTCAAGTTTCTGATGGGTTGCTTATATATAGTGTAATATCATCAGCATATAGGGATGCCACCAAGCCTCTGGCTGTGAAACCCAGGCCTCTGTGTCTGCGATGTTGCAGCACTCTAGCAGCCAATAGCTCCATAGATATGGCACGTAACAGGGTGACAGTGGGAACCCCTGCCGTGTGCCACATGAGATTTCAAATGGTTTGGTTACTGCGTTATTAAATCTTATCCGTGCCACAGTGCTCGTATATAACAGTTATATTTGCCATATGAAGTATTTGCTGAGGCCAATACAGTCCAATAAGGTGACGAGGTAGGGCCACTTTGGTGTGTCAAACGCCTTGTTGGGATCTAACAGGGTAGCAATAGCGGATATTTGCTGATGCAAGTAGTTTAATACTGCAAAGAGTGCAGGTTATGAGAGGTTGATCCACCCGGGGTGAAGCCCGATTGATCTGGTCGAACCACTAGAGGCCATAGCGGTTGTAAGCTGGAGGGCAGGAGTTTGGCATGTATTTTGGTGTCTACGTTAATCAGGGACAGCGGGAGGTATGAATTGCAGCTGTTAATTGGTTTGTCAGGTTCGTTATTATTAATGCCTCATGCATTGATAGTGTGAGAGTGCCCCGTTCGAAGGCCTCTTGGTACACCTCAAGGAGGCGTGGTGCTAGGATCTGGGCATATGCCTTGTAGAAGGAAGCTGTCAGTCCATCCCATCCTGGGGCCTTGTCACCTGGCAGGCCTTGGATCACTTGTATGATATCCTCCTCTGTGAATGGGACATCCAAATACTCCCTATATGCTCTATCTAGCCAGAATAATTCTATTGTGCGCCATTATTCATTAAGTATGGCTGGGTCGTGTGAGGCTCAGTATGTGTATAGATTCTCATAGAACTTTTTGATGACTTCAGGGAGCTTGGCCAGGTCTCGAACAAGGCTGGAGTCTTCATCTATAAGTTCCGCTATGTCGGCGGGGGCCAGATGAGTTTTCAATAATGTGGCTAGAGGTTTAACCGGTCTGTCCCCTTCCCCATATCTGCGGACCCCAGGAATCTACGTTCTCTGTTTGCTGCCTCGTTAAAAAGCGTAATCTTTTCTCTACGTGTAGCGAGTAGACTAGGTTATTCTGGTATTATGCATTTTTGGTGCTCTGTATATCTCCCTCAATGTTGCTTAGAGTGTGGCTTATATGTTTAAGGTCTCCTCTTTGTTTGGCAATGCAAGCCCCCCTCAACACCACCTTGAATGCCTCCCATATGGCTGCCGGGGGTTGAACCGAATGTTCATTAAACGTAAAGTATTCCAGTATTTCTGCACAGATCTCTTCATGGAAAGTTGAGTCCAGCAGCGCCTCCTGTGAAAGGCACCACACAAAGGCCTTTGCGGTTTCTTGGGCAGTTGTTTTTTTAAGTAATTCTGGCACATGGTTTGACAGTGTGTGTAGCATGTGTTTTACATCTATAGTCCAGGCGGCCGCATCATTGGTCAATAACCAAAAGTCTAGTCTGGACCATGCTTTGTGGTGTGCTGTGAGGCAAGTACCCTCAATGGTATCTGGATGCATTTGTCTCCAAATGTTGATGAGATAACCCTCCCTCATTATTGACTGCAGCTGGGCTGTGGTTTTGGGGTGTAGGCTTCGAACGGCGCCTAATCTATTGTTTTTGTCCTCAAGGATCGAGTTGAAGTCCCCGAGCCATAACATTGTGTCCCCACCTATCTTCATGACCTCTGCCCACACCTTGTAGTAGAATTCAGGATCGTCTATGTTGGGGCCATAGACTGCCACCATTGTGACGTGTTTCCCCCAATCTGACCATACACTATAATGTATCTGTCCTCTGGATCTGTCAAGGATTGTATTGTAGTCCAGCCCACATCTCTGCGAATGAGTATCGCCACTCCATGGGAGTAGTTAGAGGATGTTGCCGCATATGTGTATCCCCAGAGCCTTGAGTGCCGCCTAGACAGCGATGCCATTGTGAGGTGGGATTCCTGCAGAAAACATATGTCTACATTGTGCCTGAGTAAATAGGAGTGTGTCACTCGGGCCTTCCTGTAGTCATTCATGATGAGGGTGTTCCATGTAAGAAACGTAATTGTTGTTTTTTCTAGATATGTACTGTGCAGGCCATTTTGCCCAATCCTCATGTCATGTCTGTGAGTGTAAGTTTTGACACCTTAGTCCGATCTGCCATCCAATTCATGCACTGTGCATTTGTAGAGTGTGCTGGATACGTGCTCGGTCCCCATTTAACCTTTTATTGTAGTAAACATTCACGTTTCGCATGGCCCTAGAACCAACTTTAAAACTGTATCTCCCCACCCCTCTGCCAACACCAACCCCCAAACATGTGGTTAACCCAAGCCCTCCCCCACCCCAAAAGTTTAACTACATGCATATGTGTATAAATACCGGAGCTCTCCCTCTGTTGTATTCAATGATCATTCAATAACAATTTAGTGAGGAAAATGGTATTCATGTGCCTCCCTTTGCATCATCTCCACACCATCGACCCCTTTCAGTCTTATCAGTCTCCTGCATTCCATGCAGCCTTATGGGGTGTCAAGCCGCCAGATTAGTCATTGTCACTTAAATTAGCGTGTGCGCCATCTGCTGGGGGTTTTGAGGAGGCTTGTTTCAGCCTGCCTATGTGTTTAGCATATTTCAGTGCCGACTTGGCGTTCGTGAAGTAGTACGATTTCCTTTTGTGTGTGATGCGCAGTTTTGTTGGGTAGAGGAGAGCGTATGAGGTGCCCACCTTCTGAAGCAATCGCTTCCCCGGGAGGAAATCGCTGCGGGTAGCTTGCGCACTGGGATTGAAGTCAGGATAGAAGGCCAGGTTGTTGAGAAAACCTTTTCCATCTGTAGCATCTGCTCTTTGGTGTCTACTTGGAACTCATGTGCATATTCTGCTTTGTTTTCTAGTGTGTCCAGCCTAGTTTCACGGGTGTCTACTCTCTTCTTTATTTGGTCCAGATGAGCATACAGGGCATCCAATTACCCCTCTATGTTCTTCAGGCTAGATTTACCTCCAATAGTAGGGTGCCCAGGTCCGAGTACCGCTGCCCGGTCTCTACCCTAGGTGATGCATCTGTGTCCTGCAGTGCGTCTGCGTCCATATGTCAGGTCTGCCACATATTTTCAAAGTTGAGTTTTGACTGTTTGGATCTATTTTCCTCATCTTACGGTCACTACTGCAGCGTTTACTACTGCTCCGACCTTATGAAATCTATTGCTGGTGCCTCAAACGTGGCGTGGTGTTGTTGATTGTACTAAGACCAGGCAGCAAGGACCTAGGGCTAGGTGGGGTAGACCATGTCTATTGGTTGGTGTTCAATCTCTGTCGGGCAGTACCATGCCTATTCCAAGGACTAGGGTCACACCCCACCAAGCAGGCCCACCTGGTATTGTTTACACCTCAGTGGGCAGTGATAGGCTGAGAAGACCATATAATTTGGTTGTACAATGCAAGCTACACCTCTCAAATCGCAGAGTTGGCCTGTGTCCTGATGTATCTGGGAATCATGTCCCCTCTATGGCCTCAAACTTGTGCTGTGCTGTGCTCTGCAACCACCAGCACCATTTTCATAGGCCTCTACTGTTGTCTAGAGGTACTCAAAACAATGGTCCTGGAACTTTCTTTTCACACAAATTCCTTCTGTAGACAGTTGTAATTCAATTAATACTTTGAGCATGCATAAAGTCAGCTCACGGTTACAAAGATCCAAAATAGTTAAAGTACTTGGATGTTAAACAACCTTTAGATTTCAAAAAACATGTATTTATTAATCACAAAATTAAATCACCAGACAGTAGATATCTTACTTTACTACAGCTTAAAAGAGAAGGAAGGGGGTTGCTCCAAGGGAACGTGCAAGAAAAGGGGGTGCTTTCATGTGAAGTGAGTGGAGATAAGAAAGGGGAAGGAATCCCAAGTGGAATCAGAGAAGGCAAAATTGATAACATTATGGTGTGACTGATAACAAAAATCAATCTTGGTGGCCTGACCAGTAGTGATTAATTATACAGTTAATTGGTTCAGCATAATTCACAAACAATGGAGAGATAATTCATCTTTTGCAGGGTAGCGGAAGGGACATGTGGTCCAAGCCTGCTGGGGGTAGGCGTCGACGTTTCGTCACATCCAAGACTTTAACTATTTTGGAACTATGTAACCGTGAGCTAACTTTATGCATGCTCAAATTCTTTATTGAATGACAACTGCCTACAGAAGACATTTATGTGAAAAGAAGGGTCCAGGACCATTGTTTTCTGCACCATTGACAACAGGGTCCAAGGACTTTTGTTTTGGTTATTATAATGTCTGCTGTTGGCTAAGCACTCCAGTGACAACTCCCCGCCATGTCTGCCACACCACAGGCTATTCCTCCATTGCTGACACCTCGATCACTGTTTCCCAACACTTACCTGTGGGTGCTGCAGGGGCTGTCCGTGCCTCCGCAGCTCCGACCTCCCAGTCACCTACTCCTCTCGGCTCAGGGGCCGATGCAGCAGCCGTGGCATGAGTCAGGTGGAGGGGGGAGATCGGCGCTCAACCCGCCAAGCCCCTAGCACATCTTTCGCAGGTGCCGGCCATCTTGCAGTACCCGCTGGCAATCCCACTTTTGGGCTGATCCGGTCCCAAGCCCCGTCCAAGTCTGCCCTTCACCTCAGCGGGCACACAGCGTCTCCCTCGCTCTCCGTAGTGAAGCTCTATGGTCTGTCTCCCACGGCACAGGCCAGTCATGCCCACAGTCACCGCAGCTGCATTAAGATAGATTTTGGGCGCACAGTTCTCCTCTACACTTCTCTTCTCCTGATGCGGTAGCGTATTGCACTGGATTTACACAGGCAGGAGCTCTCTTAGTGAGCCGCCATTTTGCTGCACAGAAAGGCCCCACCAGTGTAGAACAGTTAGCCACTTCACCTTCTAGTCCACTTCTTAGGGTAAGATGTACGAAGAGACAAGTCACAAAAAATGGTTGCAAATTCCGCACCAATGTTAGTAGGTAACTGGTGAATGGCTGACACTCCACATGGAGAGTGCCACATTTAGCATTTCAAGACTGCTTAGTTGGTGCTGTACCCTGGTCAACACATATGGCTAGTTGCTACAGCTACCTCGACTAGACAAATGCCAAACGGGCCACCGTTGGAAAGACATGTGTATTTGGACCCCTTCTCAAAGTCAGTCTCTACTCCAAGGCACATAATAATCTGCCTTATTCTGAAACCAAACACACAAAAGGCATGCAAGGTACATCAGCCAATACCCAAAAGGCCTCTCATCCACACACTAGACAGTGGCTGTGCTATTCCTTACCCAAAGCACACAGCTGTTATAAGGCCCTTGTTTCACCAGTAATCGTGCTGGCAGTGCTGTTTTTCATTCAAATGCAAATGTGAGGGTCATTTCCCCAGGTGGGTGCTGACACTATAGGTCCCAGAATGCATTCTTGTCATTCAATGTGGCATTGGCCCTATAATGACTGCAACATTTGCACAGATCAGGTGGAAGGAGACACAAGACACACACCAAAAGCATGCAAGGTACAGCCTCCAATACCAAAAGGCCTCTCATTCACAAACTGGGCATTGTCTGTGCCATTACTTTCCCAATGCACCCAGTAGTTTTAAGGCCCTTGGTTCACCAGTTATGGTGCTGCCAGTGCTGATTGTCATTCAAATGCAAGTGTGAGGGTCATTTCCCCAAGTGGGTTCCAAACACTACAAGTCCCAGAATGCACTCTGGGCAGTGCATTCTATGTGTTACAATGCGGCATTGACCTTATAATGACTGTAGCATTTGCACAGATTACGAGAAAGGAGACATGGGACAGCTCTGTCATCCCTCACATCATACTATCTGACACATATTGCAGTTAATGCACTTACCAGGTCTCTGGTGCTCATGCTCCTCAAGTCGAGCATAGAGGGTTGGTCAGGCTGCCCTCAGGACCCTTTTATACAGTGGCGAGAGGTGGGACGGGGCACATGTTGCTAGGAGGACTGGCCCAATTTTACATGGTCCTTCAGGTGGGCCTATTGTTTCAGGTCCTCCCATACGCCCACTACACTGCAGCGCTCAGCGATGGTGGCCCAGATTCTTCCACATGCTGCATTGCTCAGCTAGTTCTCCGGCCACCCAATCAATCAATCAATCAATCAATCATAACATTTGTAGAGCGCACTACTCACCTGTGAGGGTCTCAAGGCACTGAGGGTAGGGGTGCTGCTACTGTTTGAAGAGCCAGGTCTTGAGTAGCCTCCTGAAGGTGAGAAGGTCCTGGGTCTGCCGTAGAAGGATGGGGAGGGTGTTCCAGGTTTTGGTGGCGAGGTGGGAGAGCGCTCTGCCGCCGGTGTTCGTTCTTCGGATGCGGGGGACGGTGGCGAGGTCGGCGGAGCTGAGCTGGCGGTTCGGGGTCTAGAAGGAGAGTCGGATGTTGAGGTATGTTGGTCCGGTGTTGTGGAGTGCTTAGTGTGCGTGGGTGAGGAGCTTGAAGGTGATCCTCTTGTAGACGGAAAGCCAGTGCAGGTCTTTTAGGTGGGGTGTGATGTGGCTGTGGCGAGCGATGTCTAGGATCAAGCGTGTGGAGGCGTCCTGTATGCGTTGTAGTCATTTTAGGAGTTTTGCAAAGGCTCCTGCGTAGAGGGCGTTGCCGTAGTCTAGCCTGCTGCTGACGAGGGCCTGGGTGACCGTTCTTTTTTCGGTGGGGATCCACCTGTAGATCTTGCGGAGCATGCAGAGGGTGTTGAAGCAGGAGGATGAGACAGCGTTAACCTGCTTGGTCATGGATAGTGTTGAGAGTCGAGGATGAAACTTAGGTTGAGTGCGTAGTCAGTGGGTGTTGGTGCTGCTCCCAGTGTGGTTGACCACCAGGAGTTGTCCCACGCCGAGGGAGTGGAGCCGAGGATGAGGACTTCCATCTTGCCTGAGTTCAGCTTCAGGTTTATTTTATTTTTTTATTTTATTTTAAGGTTTTTGTAGAGCAAGCGGTAACCCGAGAGCATCCCGGCGCTATAACCTGGTAGTCCAGAGGGAGTAGCAGCGGGAGGGAAGGGAAGATCAGGTGGCTGATCTTCATCCATTCTGCGATGGCTCTTATTCCTTCGTGAAGGTTGGTTTGGTGGTGAGGGGGTCCTTGGTGAGGAACAGGATCAGCTGGGTGTTGTCGGCGTAGGAGATGATGTTGAGGTTGTGCAGTCGGGCGACGTGAGCGAGTGATGCCATGTAGATGTTGAACAATGTCGGGCTGAGGGAAGATCCTTGGGGTACGACGCAGATGATCTTGGTGGCTTTGGAACCGAAAGGGGGATGCGGACGCTCTGTGTTTTGCCGGAGAGGAAGCAGGTGGTACAGTCCAGTGCTTTGTCTCGGATTCCAGTGCTGTGGAGGTGTGTACGTAGGGTGTGGTCGACAGTGTCGAAGGCGGCTGCCAGGTCCAGGAGGATGAGGGCTGCGGTTTCGCCGTTGTCCAGTAGGATCCTATTGTCATCTGTGTAAGCGATGAGGGCTGTCTTGGTGCTGTGGTTGCTGCGAAACCCGGACTGGGATGGATCCAGGATACTGTTCTCCTCGAGGTAGCGGATCAGTTGTCTGTTGACGGTCTTCTCGATGACCTTCGCTGGGAACGGGAGCAGGGAGATGGGTCGGAAGTTCTTGAGATCTGCAGGGTCCGCCTTGGATTTTTTGAGTGAGGCGTTGATTTCGTCGAGCTTCCGTCTTTGCGGGAATGTCGCAGTCTCGAAGGAGATGTTGATGGCCTTGCGGAGATGGGGTGCGATGGTGGAGCTTGCTTTGTTGAAGATGTTGTGTGGGCATGGAACCCATACAGCTGAAGGTACTTATTTAGCACCCCCTCAGCTAATTTGTCCAATTCGCTTTGGCTGAAAGGAGGGTCTTCCTCCGTAAGTCCCTCAGCCATGTTGTGGGCAGTTTGGTTTCTCAGAGCAGCAGGATGGCAGAGGATCTTATCTGGTTTTGAGGATGACTCATAATGAACATATAATGGCTGCCAGCAACTTCCTGACTAGCATTTCCTGTATGAAATTGTTGGGTTGAGGCTTGTTTTTGGATTCTCCGGCCCAGGTGCGGAGTTTCCGCAGTCGAAGCGTACTGTTTGTATGCAGAGTGGAGACTCCACATACAAGTGGAGACTCCAAAAACAGGGCGAAATACAGGGCTATTAGGAAATTGAGAAAAGAAATATAACATCAGGGCATGAAAATCAGTTCTGGAAGGGAAGAAATTGTGGCAACACACTACATCACATCCCAGCACAGGTTGCCTCTTTGCATCATGGTACATGCAGTCCACAATTTATGCTGCCTACAAAGTTGACTGAAGTGTTTCACCAAAGTAGGAAACAGTGCTGTGAATCTCTAGATACATAGTGCCTGATTCACAAAGGGGCTCATAACTCATGGTGGATTCTTCTCAGTCATGGGGGAGACATTGCACTTGGGGGCAATTCCTTCCACTATGAGAATGTGAAGCCCCTTTGAGAATCAGGTCCATATATGTGTTTTGGAAATTTGTTCTTCATCAGTAGGAAGTAGCACTCCCAAAACTCTTTCATCAGAGGGAGGTGCAGTCAGCAATGTTATTTTAAATTGGAGCTCTCTACACCTCCAAGTATGAATATCTGCCATCCCACTACAATGTTGCACCCACCTCCACCAACATGGCTGACAGACCTGAAGACAAGGCAGCCACACAATCTCTAATGCTGAAATTAACATACTACCTGAGTAGGTGCATGATAGGTACCATTTGCATTATGTGGGGCCAGATGAACTGATGAGTGCTACAGCACTCATCGAGTTATGGGGTCAATTGGCATCTTGCTGCAGGGTAGTGTGGCTTTGTACCTGCGATGGATATAGATGTTCCATGAACACAGGGTGGGTGTGTGTTAGTGCAACATTACAAGCTCTGACAGTGGCAGGTACTTTATGTCATACATCACACATTGTACCTGCTGATTTGACATGATATTGTAAAATATGTTTATAGGGGTACAATACACCTGTGTGTGTGATGCAGTCAGCATTACACACTATCCAAATTACCTAGCCGTTTGTATATGGAGCCAGTAAGTGTTAGTTGGAATCATGAGGGAGACAGTTACCCTTCACACAACCCCGCCAGGTTAACCAGAGCCGAGAATTTCTTGCATATCCAGAAAAGATGTTCACAATGAGTTTCGGGAGTTGTTGTTTTTTTACATTCTATAGTGAGACAGGAAAACAAATTCCAGTTTCCACAAGTTTTTCTACCAAGCCAGGAGTGGCACTTCACACATAGAGCTGCCAAACATGGCAGCTATGAGCATGAACTATGCATGTCATCACAGAGGTCCACCTGAAACATAAAGTACATATGACAGACATCTGGCCTCACTGCCACATAAGTTTCAGCACACGAACATTTAAGGTGCCTGATTCACAAGAGACTACTGCACTCGTGGGAGAGGCACCCCCATTTTGGTGGCTTCTCCACATTAGGGCCATGGTCACTGCAATGAGAACACACCCTAGTAATCAGACCCTGAGTGCGTAGATTCCCCTTCAACTGCAGCACCTCTGTACTAAGAGCAAAGTCCCTTTGTGAATCAGGCCCCCATTGTCAAATGGTCTAGGGAGGTCTCACACATGCACAGACATTTCACCCCCTAAGCCAATGGAATCCTTAGAGACATTGTTTGCTGACACGTGCACTCAACATATTGCATGGCCAATCTTTTGAGTCTTGACAACAGGTGTTCTTTATAGACATTGGGTACAATCAATTGCACCCAGAAAATGTGGGAAGCAGGAAATGAGGTAGAAATTTCTAGCTACCCTTTTCTTCATGTCCAGGTATGTGGCATTTGTATGTGAAGGTGGCCTCTCCTATTGATGCAACTCAGTACCTGATGCAAGCAGCATGCCTGGCTTGCCTGAGAGATACCCAGAAGGTCACTGGAGACCCTTAGGAACTACCCTTTAGCTATAAATTGGAGAGCTGCAAGGATCTTGACATAGGCTGTGATGGCGTGGGAGCGACAGGTCACAGAGTAAAGTTCCTGCTCCCACTCACAAAGCATGTCCAAGATTACATCTGCGGGGGAAACAGTATCTGGCCCTGACATCTTGGCTGGACATCTCAAATAGGCTTATCCTTTGTCTGAAAATCTTCTCTACTCTCCATCTCCTCCACCTCAAATCTACCTTTCGCGTGGTAAGGGGCAGAGCAACAAACACATTCAGTGACATGTTGAAAGGTCTGAAAGAGTTTGTTTGTGGCAGCTCTGCTTTTATGTTTACTACTGACCTGGGATTGGTTTTGGGCTGAGGAGTTTCAGCTGGAGCAGGGGGTATGGTAAGCTCTTACATAAATGTTTAGGACTGAAGGCAAATTTTATCTGGCCTGATTACAGAGATTCCGCCCATAGTGCGGAGATTCTGCCCCGAGTGTGGACGTAAAGATACTACTCGTAAGTGTGAATATTGAAAATCATAAACATCAGCTTTAGTCTCAGATTACCTTTGTGAACCAGGCCTCTAATTTGTAAATAGCAACAAAATAAAATGTAAATTTACACCAAAAGGGTAAGTTTAACTTTGTGAATAAGGTCCAAAATTTTGAAAATGCACCACTTAAAGTGACAAACTAGTGCAAGGAAATTATTATCTACATTTTATATGTAAGATGTTGGTGTGGTTACAACGTAATATTCATGGAGTTGAGGTACACTGCTACCCAGGCCTACAGAAAGGCCTGTGGCCATGCCAAAAAAAACGAAATTTACTTCTAGAATTATTCAGTCTCAACCACAGTCTCTTCAATATTGCACTAGATCTAATCACTCATTCCATGTAGGTAACCATTTAATGTTCAGATGTCTTGCTACATAACACGCTTTTTAAAATGAAAACATAATAAAAGTGATGTCATTCATCCACTAAAATATAAATGACCCACATATATAATGTAATGTGGGCTACTAATTCAATAAAACACAGAAAGAAAACCTATACAACAAACACGCAGGGCAATGCGCCTAACCACATGAAAGCAAAAATCCCACATCCTTGTTCAAGGCTGAAATTTGCAATGAACACAGTATGTGATTATGTGGGAAGGAAGAATGCCACCAGCCTGTGAAAGAGTATCTAATTTCTATTGCTGGGGATTTTTCCAGTAGTGGATTTCCTATGTCTGCTCGACCCACACACAGATAGTTTGTTTCCATCAGGATTTAGGTGTGAAATTCAAGGTGACAGCTTTGGCACACCTAATTAATTATACAACCAAGAAAAAGAGTTACCGTGTTCGGAAATTAGTTTTTCAATGGCCAATGCAAATGACTTTTAGTTCATCCTTCTGGAGTTTTGCCTGTGATTTTCCTTTGTCCACAGTCATCTATATATTGCATTACACAACCACTTCCTAACAACCTGCACTGTTCTTTATAACACAGCCAGTCTGACATGTAACACAACCCCCGAATTACATCAAAGACTAATTATTTTGCCTGCAGATCTCAGTTTTAGTTGCGCAAAGCATACACATCCCTTAGGAATAATACATCAGTTGGTGTTAAAGGTTGGTCACTGCTACTGTCGTTTAGTATTGCTTCTCTCCATGGATGGCCCATGTTGTGTTTTTACCATGTTGCTTCCTTTTAAGGTCATTTAGATCCAGTATTAACTGCAAGCACAAAACACAACAGAGCAAATTTGATTTGTGGTGACTATTGTGTTTGACTTTGTTCCCTAATATGTGTGTTTTTTGTGGGTTGATACAGGTTATAAGTGCTTAGTAAAAGTAGGAAAAGTGCAGCGGTGAGACCTTGAGGATGTTGTTTTACAGGATTTCTTTGACTTGGAGGGGTCATTCGTATAGGTTTGCACTAAATTGGTATGGCTTTATCCTTGTGCAGTGATTTTGGAAATGTTTAATCTTTTCAGCTATTACTGCAGTCTGGTTAATTCCTTTTTAGCAATTTGGTGAGACCCTACGTTTTTCCTCAGTGAGCGGCTTTGCTTTCCTCCACTCCTATTGTATTCTTTCACCATCTTTGGATTCCCTTCCTCTCTGAATCTTTGATGTTCTATAGTGCCAACAGATATATCCCAACTTTGAGTCGATTGAGTGCCCTTCAGGTACTTGTCTCTTCCTAGTTGCAATCCCAGTTATCATATCCATATTCAATTAAGGATGTGTCTTCTGTCTGGCCGCTTGTGTCATTTCCTTAGTTTATATAAAGTATTTGACATTTGTACTGGCGTAACGCTTCATGGTGAACAAAGTGTATATCAAGGCAAGGGTATTCAGTTTGTATTCGGTATACAGACAGACAGACAGACATACATAGAGACAGACAGACAGACAGTCAGACAGACAGACAGACAGACAGACAGACAGATAGACAGATAGATAGATAGATAGATAGATAGATAGATAGATAGATAGATAGATAGATAGATAGATAGATAGATAGACAGATAGACAGATAGACAGATAGACAGATAGATAGATAGATAGATAGATAGATAGATAGATAGATAGATAGATAGATAGATAGATAGATAGATAGATAGATAGATAGATAGATAGATAGATAGATAGATAGATAGATAGATAGATAGATAGATAGATAGATAGATAGTCTTTCATTGGCAAATTCATAATGATAAATTTAAGTTTTAATGCCTTGTCTGACCAAGTTGCTTTGCCTTTTGAACATTTTGCTTTTGAACATACCATTACAACAAAAAGTAAGTAACACAGCTTCTTCATCTATGTATTCTGAATCTGTAACCGCATCCTCATATCCATCCGGGTGTATCTCCCCAAATAACAGGTTTGCATTCTTTTTAAATCTGGCAATTATGGCTTAATACTATATTTTTCTTTGGAGACAAGTCATTCCTAGTATTGATCAGCACATACCTATCTGCCAAACATGAGAACAAGAAATATAACTGATCCAAATAAAAATCAAATGTTTGCTTGGTTTGTAAGAATTATATACACAGTTATGCAGTTAAAATTCTTACAAATATTATAAATAAAATTAAAATATTAACTGTGTCAGCATTTCATTTTCAAACCATTCTGTATACCGAGTATCTAAAGCAGTGGAGTCAATTTAACTAAATACGGCAGTAAAAGAGTATCTAATTTATTGAATAATTCTACAGGGGAAGTGACACTATTGATTAAAATATTTGAGCATTTCATTTACAAGTAGGATACTAGGAGATGGGTTTATGCATTTTTTCTCCCACAGCTTAATATCAGTTTGAATCACTTTAAATAAACACAAAGTATACCTACAATGAAATTGTTAAATACAGGGATTTTATAACAAGATGATTTCTGTGGATTTCCCACTTGGCTTTTAAGAAAAAATGCTTCTTTAAACTTGTGTTTAGTGCCCGATTTAGATCTTGATGGACGGGTTACACCATCACAACAGTAACGGTTATCCCCTCTGCCAAAATTTAAATCCCATGGGATATGATGGTATTTATATTTCAGCAGACTGGATATCCGTCACTGTTATGAAGGAGGAACCAGTTCACCGGGCTCTAAATCTGTCTCTGTCGGTGTGGAGGTATCTGTGAGGAGTCTTAAGTTACGCAAATGTGTCGGACACGTTAGCTCGCTAAATTCAGTGGAAAGGATTGAGATAAGAGGAGACCAAGACTTGGCATTGAAGGAGTTATCCGGTGCTACAGCCATGTACAGTCGTTCAATGGCGAGCAAGAGCCAAAGTTGGTGTAACCACTGTCTATGATCAGGGGTTCTATCTGTGCCCCAGGAAGACAAGGTCACCTGAAGCACTGCATTCAATGCCAGGGCCATTTGCCTGCCGCTGATGGATAGAGAGAAAATGTCTTTGCGTTCAGGAGTCCTAGAATTCTATAGGCTGGGAAGCGAGGAATAGTGATATTGAAGGCAGTGTGATTACCATCTAGAATTTGGCCCCAGTGCATGTTCAGCTTTGGGCAGTGCCAGAGGAGGTGAAGCAAGGTCCCTGGGTTTCCACACCCTTGCCAGCAGTCCCCAGAGTAGTGTCTGATCCATTTCTGAATGTGGGCTGGTGTGTAGTACTAGTAAGTGATAACCTTATATGCTATTGTGGTGTGCCCCATAGAGTGTGCTGTGTGGTGAGTTCTATAAAGGATTTCCCTCCATTCTTTATCTGACAGGGTTCTACCCAGCTCCAACTCCCAGCGAGACTGTCCTGGGGTCTTCTGATGGGCTTCAGATTTAGACAAATGGAGCTATATCTTCGAGATGAGTCTCTTGTCATTGGCCTTGAGGAGCAGCCATTTTTCAAAGTGGATCATCGGTTGTGAAGCTCCTGTATGGACCTCAGACTGGAGCAGCCGGTGACATAATTTTGTGTAGGGGAACCGGTCTGACTCTGATAGAGAGTAGTCATCCTAAATGGAATAAGACAATCCTGGTCATAAAGACATCTAATGCACTTACAGCCACCGTTGGTCCAGTATTTGAAGGTACCCTGCATCAGGCCTAGGGGGAAGGCGGCATTAGCGAAAAGTGACCTAAGGGGCAATGGGAAGGAGGTCAGGCCCGATTTGGTGGCCACCTTATCCCCGACTTTGAAAGTTGGACTTGTCACTTGAGAGGAATACAGCCCCCAATCCCTATGTTGTCTGGGGAACCCTGCTGGCATCCATATGTGGGAGCCTGCTACTGTTTGGTCCATGAAGACCCAATGTTTCTCAGTGAGTGGATGGTTTCACTCAACCAGTAACCGCAGTTGGGCTCGCTAGCAGTACCGCAGCAGCATGGGCACTGCAATGGCCCCGTCCGGCTTGGCTTAATATAGGATTTGCTGCTGTAGCCTTGGTTTTTTACCTCCCCAAATGAAGGAGTCAATGTCTCTTTGAAGGTTTTGGATTATGTTAGGCGGGGGGCTAAGGGAAGCATCTGAAAGAGATAGAGAGCGCAAGGCCAGATAATTTTCACAGCTGCAGTACGACCCAGCCACGAAAATGGCGCTCGTTGCCAATGCGCAAGGTCCTTGCGGGTTTGGGTAAGGAGCATTGTATAGTTTGCTGCGGTGACTTTGGAAAGGTTGCAGCCTAACGTAAGGACCAGATAAAGTAAGGTCCTCATGGACCCATTGAAATTTGAATTATGACTGCAGTGAATGCTCAGTGTTGGGGCCTATTATGAGATCTCGAATTAGAGATATCTGTATGTTCACCCGGAAACCCGAGATTGCCCCAAAATCATGCAACTCTTCGATGACCTTAGGGAGGGAGGACAGAGGTCCTGTGATCATGTGGATGATACCATCTGCGTATAAGCTGATCAGGTTCTGCTCTGCGCGAAAGGGGATGCCCCTGGGTCTGGGGTTGTCCCTCAGTCTTTGTTCTAGGGGCTCCATATAGAGTGCAAATAGAAGCGGAGAGAGCTGGCAACCCTTTTGAGTGCCTCGCTGAATTGAAAATCCATTAGCCCGGGTGCCATTCACCCTCCCCATCACGCGGAAGGTGGAGTAAATGCTCTGAATCCATCGATGAAGCATTCACCCATACCAAACCGTCAGAAGGTTTCGAAGAGATAGGGCCAGTGAGCACGGTCGAGAGCTTTTTCTTCATCAATAGCTAACAGGAAAACTTCCTCGCGCGACCAGTGTACTTTCTCTATTAAGTGGCAGATGCATTTAGTATTGTCACTGTACTGGCGGGGGGGTATAAACTAAGCTTGATCAGGGTTGACAAGGCCTAGCATAAGGGGGTTGAGACCCTGAGCTAGTACACTTGCAAAGAGCTTCACATCTCCATTGAGTAGTGAGATGGACCAGTAGGAGCCACATTGTTTAGGGGCTTTTCCCTAAGCAGGTATAACAGATATGGAAGCCTCTAGCACGGAATCTGTTAAGGAGCCTGTGTCAGCAAAAGATTAAAGAGGTGTGTGAGTAGTGGGGCAAGTCATGGCAAAAAGTCTTGTAAAAGGCAGTGCCAAACCCATCAGGGCTAGGGAATATCAGGGGTTTCAGCCGAGTGATTGCTGAAATTACCTCTTCCACACGGATTGGTCTATCTAGGGCTTCAGCCTCAGCCATGGGGAGGGGGGACTGCCGCATCCTGGAGATATGCATGATAGTCAGGCCATTCTCCGAGGTGTAGAGTTTTGCATAATATGCTTGGAAGGTGGCAGGGATACTTCTGGCATCATATACTGTCGTCCCAGAGAGCACTGTGATAGCTTTTGCTGACTGTGCATATTGTTTGCTGCGTAGGCAGTATGAAAGCAAGCAATCCCCTCTTGTTGCCTCCCAGGTAAAACTTATGCTTGAGGCGAAGCATGGCATATTCAGCCCTGTTTATATCAAGGCGGTTCAACTGGAGGCGCTCTTTCTCAAGTTCCCTCCATACCTGGGGTGCACTGGTACGGTTATGGATGGTTTCTAGTTCAAGGACCTGTTGCTCTAGGGCCTTCTGCTTGTCGCTCCTCGTTTTGTTCTCGCTTGTCGAATGTGCGATGAACTCTCCTCATACTACCAGCTTCAGGTCCTTCCTGACCGCAGCAAGTGCAGCGGACCCCGAATTTTTGAGTGTCAGGTATTCCCAGATAGTTTTCTTGAGTGCAAGGATTCTAGCATTGGATTGCAGCATAGCCATGCAAAGGTGCCAGGTCAGAGGCTGTGATGAGGAGGGTGGGATAACGAGGGGTGAGAGTGATGAGTCTGTGGTCAGAAAGTGTGTGAGGTTCTATTGTGGAGGCGTTTACCTGCTCCCAAACTGCTGTGGGGGCTAGGAAGTTATGAAGTCTCGCAAAAGTCTTGTGAGCCGCGGAGTAGAAAGTGTAGTCACTGGGGTGGTGTGAGCACCAGACCTTGCGCAGGCCGCAGTTGGTGAGCCATTTCAAGCCATCAGAAGAGACAGCCCCTCTTTGGACAGATCTATGCCCGGAACGATCAAGCTCAGCATCCATAATGATGTTGAAGTCACCACCCACGATTATCGCTGCGACAGGGGACCGGAGCACCTTGGCAAAGGGAGTCGAGCAAGAAGGGCTCTTGGCATTTGTTTGGGGCATATATCGAGCCAGTGTGAGATGAAGGGAACCTATCTGCAACCTGAGTGCCAGGGGACATCTTTTAATCTCCGCAATCTGACCTAGAACCGCACCCGGAAAGCGATTGGAGAAGGGAATGGCTACCACCTCTTTTTTCCCACCTCTGATGAACAATATTGCTGTAGGAATCATTTGGAATGCATCCTGGGTAGGAGATGTGTTCTTGGATCAAGCAGATGTTTCCTTGGGAGTTGTCAAGCAAGGAGAGGATGGCCGAACTTTTCATTGGGTTGTTGAGGCCTCGAACGTTTAGGCTTACTACCTTTATGGCCATGAGAATAGGAAGAAGTGGGCAAGCTGGAGGACGTGATATGTAGTTGACTAGGGCGCAAGAGGACCTGTATGTGCTAGTCCATTGTGTTAAGGTGGGCATGATCCAGTGAGTGGGTCCCATGTGTGAAGAAGAGAGTGTTGGTAGGAGAGTCCCTTAAATGAACCCAGATCCCAACAAAGAAAAAAAAACATGCATTTGGACATCGTGAAGTAGAGTAAAGTCCATAAAAGTGGAGAGCATGAAGGTAGGGATAGCAACCTCAATCATGATTACCAGATATTGGGCAAGGGTGTTCCACTTCTGCCTTCGCCCTTTAGTTCATCCACCAAGCCATACAGCCTGCATGGTGGCTCACAAGGATGTGTCAGTACCGTCCATGCTTTCTCTTGAAAGAGAACGAAGGACTGCGGATCTCTCCTTGGTGATGGTATCTGGATCCAGGCGATGGGTTTCAGGTGAGGTGCAGTGGCATCATCTGCGTTTGCTTGTGCTGCGTTTCCGTTCGCGGGCAGAGGATGTGTCCTGCTCCATGGTGTCTGGATTCAGGACTTTGCATGCCTCAGTGAGGGATTGAATCTGATGCAATTTACCATCCCAGTGCAAGTTGAAATGGAAGGGGTGGCCCCGAGAATATGAGGTGCCATTCCGTCGAAGTTGGCTCATGACAGGGTGAAATTCCCTCTTTTTATGAAACGTAATTGCTCCAAGGTCTTGGAAGACTTGCGGAGAGTGGAATTGGAACAGAAGTTTCTGGGAGTCCCATGTCTTCTGGAGAATTTCTTCCTTGGCACTAAAGTCATGTACGGATATCAGCAGGGGGTCTTGCAGGGTCACAAGGTGGGCCCTCAAGGTTGCATCTGTCGGGCTTAACTTTGCTGTCTGCCTCAGGGCCGAGGACTATGTGAAACAGGGCCTGCATGTATTCCTCCAGATCCGAGTCCTCCGCTGCAGTCAGCACACTCCTGATGAGAATATTATTCCTTCTAGATCTGATTTAGAGATCTTCTGAATGGGCTTGCAACTCAATCTGCTGTTCCATGAGGCTTATTATCTCTTGTTGTAGATTCTCTGGTTCTTCCTCCCGAGAAGAGTTACCCTCCTCCAGGGCTGCCACCGTCTCCCCGACTCCATCAATGTCTGAGTGGACTTCCCTTAATTCGAGGGTGAGATCTTTCTTTACGGCCTGGAGGTCCTCGGGGAGAGAGGCAAAGAGAGACTCTAGGAACATGTGGGTTACTGGACTCTCAGGATTGTTGGTGTTGTCAGTTGGTTTCAGCCCCCTGTTTCTATTTTCTTGCCTGGTGCCTCACAAGAGGTCTTACGAATCAGAGGTTTTACGAACATCGCGCTCCTTTTTAACCTTGACTGAGGCCATGTTGGCTCGGTTGTGTCCCCCCAGGCCCAGTGTCTGTAGGTGAAAGGTTTAGGCAGTGGGGGCCACACGCATGTTGACTATGTAGCGGGCAGGTGGGTAGACACCACCAAGCCTGTTGCGCACCTGGGGCAGCGCAGGCCGCCTCCTTTGTAGCCTCGGTGCGGTGAGCGGCCTGGCACCCAGGACCTCCTATGTCACTCCTGAAGGGAAGCCTGGTGCTTAGGCTTTCCTTCTTGATGAGTGTCCACGGAGGTCATCCCAGGTTAAATTTAGAGGAGTGGAGGCATGTGGATGGGGCTTCTGGGGTTGCTCTATATCGGGCGTGGAAGAAGCGCTAGAGAAGTGCGACCGCTCACATGTCCTTCTTGGCCACGCCATCTTAATCTTTTTTTAAAGATATTCTAGTGGATTTTCTATTCAAGCAACATTCAAATCTGAAGATTAAAATAGCATTAAAGAAATATAGAATCACATACACAAGACATCATTAGCACAGCAACGGTTTGCAAATACTTGGGCAAGATCACGGAGAAGCACGTGAACACCTATCTCTCTCAACATCTTGAAGCGACGGATGGCCTGGACTATTCTCAATCCGGGTTCAGGCCAAACCACAGCACAGAATCAGCACTTCAAACAGTGACTAATAACATCAAAATGGCACTGGATGATGGTTGCTCTATGATTCTGGTGCTGTTGGATCTTTCCGCCGCTTTTGATACGGTGTCTCACAAGGTGCTTCTCCATCGCCTAAGGGAGGTGGGAATAGAAGGAGAGGCTTTGGCGTGGTTGGAGAGTTTTCTGTCCGGGCGTTCCCAAGAGGTTAGGCAGGGCTCCCATAAATCCACCTACAGGGAGCTCAATAAGGGAGTGCCACAGGGCTCCTGTCTGAGCCCTACACTCTTCAATATATATGTGGCCCCTCTAGCCAACCTAGCAAGATCTTTCGGGTTCACCCCCGTGTCGTATGCTGACGACACCCAACTCCTTTTTCCTTTTAAAAATCTTACACCTGCAATAAAAAAATCTTTTGCAGATGGCATGAGAGCCATTGCAGACTGGATGTCATCAAACTGTCTGCAGTGTAATGTCGGGAAAACCGAAGTTATGTTGTTCGGTCAAGTGACGGCACTCTGGTCATCGGATTGGTGGCCCCAAGAACTGGGTCCTGTCCCCACCCCTAATAGCAAGGTCAAAAATTTAGGAGTACTATTTGACCAACAACTCACTTTCAAGGATCACACCAATCAAGTAGCTGGCACCTGCTTCCGGGCTATCGGGATGTTAAGACGTGTCTTCCCCTATCTACCGGACCACCACAGAAAAACTCTGGTGCAGGCTCTTGTTATTAGTAGGGTAGACTACTGCAATGGTTTGCTCCTTGGAGCCAACGAGGAGCAAATCCAGAAACTGCAGGTTATTCAAAACACTGCAGCAAGGATTGTCATGAATGTCCCACCAAGGACACCTTCCTGCCCCCTACTGACTCATCTACACTGGCTTCCTGTGAAGAAGCGAGTTCAGTTCAAGACCCTATGTACTATACATAAGAGCCTAATAGGGATGGGCCCCAAATATTTCACTGACATCTTTCAGCCCTATATCCCAGGACGCTCTCTGCGTTCCAGTAATCAGCAATTACTGAAGGTACCTAGAGTTAAGAAAGCCAGGCAAGGTGGCCGTGCATTGGCTCATACTGGACCCACACTCTGGAACACACTGCCGCCGGTACTAAGGTCCATTACCAACCATATGAACTTTAGAAGAAATCTAAAAACTTACCTGTTTCCTACCAACTAATGATCATATCACATCTGGCTACACTTCTTATTCTCACTCTCATCTGCAGTTATAGCGCGGAGATACCTCTTCGGGGGTCTAGTCTGGCGCTTTATAAGCATATAAAATAAAAAATAAAATAAATCCCAATTAAGATACTGTGAGTCTATTACTAAATCTGCAAGTTGTAGCCCACAATATTAGTCACCTCAGATCAACTTTCTTTATTTTCAGTGTCAAGCCTGTAGTCTCTAGCAGATCCCATCAGCTGGTATTGTAAAATCATTCGGTCTAGCATATATTTCCAAACATGGAGGTCCCCAGCAAAGATACCCTCCCAGTATCCTTGCGTGCTGTTTTTTCCATTCTAATTGAGCAATTTTATACTCACATCTTTGAGCTACTGGGTGCATCTTCACACCGCACCATGTATGTCAATGTTGTGTTCATGGTGCTCTAGTGTCTGGGGGATTTACCAGTTTTTGTAGCATGGACACCCAGTCCGCTAAGTATTAATTTGTCATTGCACTTGATCATTTCTTCTTCAGCGTTACCCCGCTGTAGCCCACATCCTTAATGCCGCTACTAAACTGCAATGTCTGTGGTTGTAACCAATTAAACATATCTTGACTAGTACTGTATCATCACTATAAATAGATGCATCTTTTTACCCTTCCATCTGAATAGGCCAATAGGCAACATTTAGAGGTCAGGGCTGGCAGGCCCCCAGTAATTGGCTCTAAATTTGCTATGACTTCCGGACAGAATGGTAGAGCGTCTGAGAAATTTCATATCATGTCTTAAAAGCCTATGTTGGATACCTTGCCTTTCAGGCAGTTCTGAGTTGTTTCTAGGTAACTTTTGTTCTTCCTTCTCAGTGTGAAATAAGTTCTATGCTAGTAGTTAAATTGGATCAATTTACATCTGGGATTTATTGATACTTCTTTAACCTGCATTAGGCTTTACGTGATTCCTTATCTATTATGAGCTCTAGGTAATCCACATTCTATTTACTTTAAGCCAACCAAACCTTTCCTCCCTTGTCTTGTTGCAGTGCCCTGCTTCTATTGGCTATCAGCCTCCGCCTTTGTGTTTTGCTTAATATGGACACTATTATCCGAGTAGCCTCACAGGCCTCAGGGTAGTTTTGCCATATTGGAAAATCACCTCTATTTTGCACTAGCGTAAATTGATCAAATGTGTTACTCTGAATGAGCTTACTTTCTTTATCTTTCCCCATAATTGCTTCCCAGGTCAGCCAGTTCTTCTGCCTTCTTACTATCCTAGTCCGCTTGTTGGGCTGGAGTCCAACTATGCAGTGTGATTTACAATCACCTGTTTTCCCTTCTGCACTGCTAGCTTTATTTCTGCCTTTTACTACCTCACCGTGAACTGAATCCAGAAGGAGAAACAAAGTAGAACTGTACAATGTAAGGAGCAGCACTTATGACAATGTGGGACGCAGGAGATAAGAACTGGAATCAGGAACTTTAACAGTTTGTAGTGCATTAAGAAGAGAGTCAAAGAAACCCATGAAAAGCTCCTTTGCAGAACAAAGACCCTAAGGCAGAGGAGGCTTCAATAGTGGTATCAACCACTCAGGAGACAAGCAGAGAGTGTATGCTGATTACAGAAAACAATAGATCCTAGGGGGGTGAAATACAGAGGTGCACTGTGTGCCCACATTAACAGAAAGAGACATCTGATGACATGGTGTGTAGTTCATTCATGCAATTGGCCAACTGTGTCCTTAGGCCATGCATCACAGTCTATGGGGATGCTATGAAGTTGCTATCCTAGCCTTTTCACAGAAGCTTCAGGGCACCTCTCATGGTGTGCCTTTGAGCCAACTTATAGTGAATATAAAATCTGACATCCTGAGTCCCCTTACTCTACATCTAATGGAACAACATCTACCATACATATTCTAATGCTACAGACATTCCTGCTAGTGTCAAATATTGAAACACTTAAACAATATTAAACCAATCACCAATTGGTTAAATGGAGAATTCTGAAATCTATCATCCACATTCTGGAAAACAATAGTATTTTTTGAAGACTGAAGAGGATGAACTTCACTGCAAATTTCACAAAATAAGAACATACAATTACCTGAATAAAACATGTCAATGTCGCATTTCAGGGGATCTTTAACTTCTACCATGAGTTGGCTGACCTTGATGCTCTGAAAAGCAACCAATGTGCATCTCAACAACACTGCAAACACATAACTGAATTCTTAAAATCCCAAATTTCTAAAATCCATATCTTGATATTCAGCACATCAGAATGATGTCCTATCCAAACAGCTTGCAACCCCTTTGATTATCCACATTTATCTCCTTCAAACCGATTAGATGTAAAGCTTTTGATTCAAATAACTCCTTTTTGCTTTAGCACTTGACCCTACAGGCATGATAAATACCTCCATCTGATCACAATCGTGCATGACACTGTAGCATGCCACCATCACCATGACCTGAATCCTGGAAAAAACAATACAAAACACAACATTTTGGCCAATGACATGCCCAAGCAATTCTGACGCAAACTAAACAGAGTACCATGCACACCAAATCCTCGATCTGGTCCTTATTTAGAGACAAACGTCTCTAAACAGTAGATATTCTGTTTATGAAGCCTCCGTTGGCTCTGAAGCAGCTTCTGTTGTGCTGAACCATCTTAAACCAACATGGAAGAGCCCACTGGTCCTTCCTAATCATCCATTGGTTTTATACCTGCTTGTGACTCAGATGTCCTTACTCCTACTCTGTCTCTCCATTCTCCATTGTTATGGCTGCTCCCTTCTCCATTTTCCCAATGCATGTCTGTTGGAAGTTACAATCTTTTGTGTGGTCTACACCCAGATTTTCACTTGACTGTTTTGCTGTCTGTAAAACTCTGTGCACTTTACTCCTGCTGTCCAGCAGTAAAGTGCCTGTGCTTCCCCTTTTAGCATGATGAAATTGACATACTCATAATTGGCATATTAACTTACCTTACTAAGGGCCCCATTAGGATGGCGGGCAGAAAACCACCTCGACCGCCATGGACGCGGGAAACAACCGTCCGCCGGGACCGTGGATAAACCGGCAGTCAAATTAGGATCACCCGCCAAAAAAGACCGACCACGGCGGTAGGGGGTAAATAAAAAACACCCGACACGGCAGGTGATGATCACAAACCAACTGCGGTGGTCAGAAACGCAGCGGAAAAGCAACAACCCGCCGCAAGCATAGTGGAGACACCGCACAGGAAATTAGGAAATCCCTGATGGTTCCGCGGTACGAACGGCTGTTTCCGACCGCCGCGGTAGCACACTGGAGAGAATGGGGGAGCCAGCGGAAGAGCTGCAGCATAGCCACTGCAGCGGACGATCCTCACAAAACATGGCGGATGATGCAAAAACACCACAACAACGGCAAACATTGCACAAATAAAAGTAGCCATGCCCCCCATACACCAAACACATCCCAATGAAACAAATAAATGCGAAACAGGAACATACAATTTCCAGGACAACTCCCACAACACACCTGACAGCAAAACTCCATTAGGACACACCCACATAGAGTATAAAACCAGCCCCTTCACTGACCACAATCCTTTGCAACACTCCAGAAGAGAAGGGCATACACCAGACCTGACAGGAGAGGCAAGAGAACACTGCACACACACCACCACCACCACCACCATCACCATCACACCAGAAATCTCCCAGCACATAACACACCTCACACGCAATACCACACTCACCACCCACACCCTTGCACCCACAAACACTTTGCACACTACATACCACGGCATCAAAGAAAATACCCAAATTCACAGAGAGTGAGTTGACAGTCACGGTAAATGAGATAGTCAGAGTGGAACCACAACTGTTTGGTAGCCTGGTCCAACAGACACCATTAGCCACAAGGACACAAATGTGGCAAAGGATAGTCCAAAGGGTCAATGCAGTAGGGAACACCCCGTGATCCAAGAAGGAGATCATGAAGCGGTGGCATGATCTCCAGAGGGTTGTCAAAGAGAGGAGAATCAAGAACTGGGAGCTGGCTGACAGGACTGGCGGTGGCCCTCCTATTCCACCAAAACGATTCACACCATAGGATGAGAAGGTGCTTGCCATACTGCATCCTGAGAGTCTCACAGGAGTATAGGGGGAGTGGAGGCTGGTAAGTACAAACAAATGTTAACCAACACACTGACATGCACTATCTTGCACAACCCAAACACCATTGCATTGTTCACCTTCACCCAACAGGTAGGTAGCCATCTTGCCTGGGAGGTCTGTGTGGGGGGAGGGAAGCCTGTACCACTACACCCACGATGCCCCCTGTCCCACCCCTAAGCAGGATATAGCACACCACACCAACCCAGAAGCCGTTTGCAGCCATTGTATTGTTCACCTTCACTAACAGGTTGGTAGCCATCTTGCCTGTGAGGTCTGTGTTGGAGAGGGAGGCCTGTACCACTACTCCCACCATGCCCCCTGTCCCACCCCTAAGCAGGATGTAGCACACCCCACCACGCCAAAAGCAGTTTGCATCCATTGTATTGTTCACCTTCACCTAACAGGTAGGTAGCCATTTTGCTTGGAAGGCCAGTTTGGGGAAGGGAGACCCATACCACTACTCCCACCATGCCCCCTGCCCCACCCCTAAGCAGGATGTAGCACACCACACCAACCCAGAAGCAGTTTGCAGCCATTGTATTATTCACCTTTACCTAACAGGTAGGTAGCCATCTTGCCTGGGATGTCTGTGTGGGGGAGGGTGGCCTGTACCCCTACTCCCACCATGCCCCCTGTCCCACGCCCCAACAGGATGGATCACCCCCTCACCCAGAAGCACTTCAAAGCCATTGCATTGTTCACCTTCACCTAACAGATAGGTAGCCATCTTGCCTGGGAGGCCAGTTTGGGCGTGGGAAGCTTGTACCACTACTCCCACCATGCCCCCTGTCCCACCCCTAAGCAGGATGTAGCACACCAACCCAGAAGCAGTTTGCAGCCATTGTATTGTTCACCTTCACCTAACAGGTAGGTAGCCATCGTGCCTGGGAGGTCTTTGAGGGGGAGGGAGGCTTGTACCACTACTCCCATCAGGCCCCCTGTCCGAAACCCCAGCAGGATGGATCACTCCCTCACCCAGAAGCACTGGGAAGCCATTGCATTGTTCACCTTCACCTAACAGGTAGGTAGCCATCTTGCCTGGGAGGCCCGTTTGGAGGAGGGAGGCCTGTGTGGGGAGGGAGGCCTGTACCACTACTCCCACAATGCTCCCTGTCTCACCCCTAAGCAGGATGTAGCACACCACACCAACCAGAAACAGTTTGCAGCTATTGTATTATTCACCTTCACCTAACAGGTAGGTAGCCATCTGACCTGGGAGGCCTGTGTGGGAGAGGGAAGCCTGTACAACTACTCCCACCATGCCCCCTGTCCCACACCCCAGCAGGATGGATCCCTCCCTCCCACCCACAAGCATGTGGCAGTCATTGCATTGTTCTGCTTCACCTAACAGGTAGGTAGCATGTATGTGCAGCCACACATCTGTCACAAATGAAATGGTGCCATGTGCCAACACCAGCCCTCTCCATGCACAAATATGCACATCGACCCCACTTGACATACACAGTGTGCGCACAGGTAAGCAAAGGGAACGGTGACAGATAACAAGAGTCAAAGTAATGCAGTACAATACAATGGCTACTCCATGGCCAGATGTGACGTCAGCCAGGGCATACGTATCAACATTGAGAGAACCATTAAACTCATTTGTGCTGGTCCCTACATGGCAACTGGTTCCTGTGAACATGATCACAGCACGATTTCCATGCAATGCATCGATATCTGACTACATGTACGAGTAATGTATGTACCTCTGCATCATGTCATGAGGCACAGTATTGCACATAGCAAAAGATGTGAAGATCAGTCAATTGTGTAGTGTATAGACACTGGCTGACAAACAGCTAACAGAAATCTTGCTGAGTGCACAACACTGACCATTACCCATCTAATCCACAGGTGACCAAGAACTCACTGCTGAGGACAACATCAATGACCAGCAGAGCCAGTTTCCACCCCCGGTACATGGACTCTCGGAAGAAAACTCCCATGATTTTCAGGGCGATGAGGACGATGAGCGCGAGGCCGTCCCAGGACCCCATCCTCCCCACCACCATGTCTGCTGCAACAACAACAGCACAGCAGAGCCCTGTTGTTACGGCCTGTGAGTCCACTGTCACCACAACCTCCACCAGTGCCACCTGCAACACCCTCCCTGTCCCAGGGTATGACCAGCCCACACCACAACTGTGGGCGGCAGGGAGAGTGTGCGTGGACCTACAGTGGCGAGACAACAGGTCCGTGGCAGCAGGGCAGGTGGGAGGGCCATGGTCACCCCCAGACATCAGGAGGTTAGGACTCCATCCCTGGACCACTTCACCTGAGTCATCGGGGCCTACGAACAGGTCCAGGGCCAAAATGGCCGGTCTGACGAACTCTTACGTGAGCTCATCATGCTGATGACGTCCATCGACACCCGCATCGGTCAAATGGCGGACCTCATGGGCCAGCAAGTGGAGTTGCTGAGGGACAGGCCTGCGTCCCAACCAACACCTCCACCCCCTCTGGTGTGCTGCAGGGTGACAGTTCACCATCCTCCCCTGCGGCCATTGAGAGGGGTGAGTCCTCAATCGCCGCTATTACCACAGCAGGGCCCACCCTAGCGAAATGACGAAGGGGCTGTCCAAAGAAGAGCCTGGGAGTCTCTGGAGGCAAAGCACCAGCCAAACGCCAGTCACGGAGCCAGCCCTGATGGCAACCCTCTTTCCCACTGCATTGACTGTTTGGACTGTCCTTCCCCACACTGCCTTGGGAATGGCACCTGTCTGTTGGACTGGGTCACCACATCGATGTGGTGTCCACTTATTCATCTCATTGACCATGACTGTCACCTCACTGCTCCATCACCACCTTCATGTTTATCTGCCAGCCCCCTAACATGTCAACTTTGTAAATAAAATACCTTACACACCTTCATTGTGTCAGCTTTGTCTTTAGTGCAGATGTACAGTCTTCAAAATGTCCATAATGTATCAGAAAGATATACTGTATGTAGGAATGATTACATTTGAGGCACCTAGGGAAACACAACAGAACAACATTCACTGGTGTGAGTGTGGCATCACAGACATTACACTACATAAACCATCTATATAACCCAACATACAGATGACACAATGGACAACAAGTGTCAACAAACATGTCCCGTATACGTTCACAGATTACATATCACTGTCACACATCCACACACAGGCGACTTTACATCTGGCTGTCTGTACCATTTGCACATAGGCCTTCACGACAACAGCAATCACACCCAGACAATGTACATGTTGTACTTTGTCACCCACCTTCAAGTGAAGTAGCAGGTGATGAGCTGTTGACGCATGTCACCTCCTTCCTCCTCTCCTCCTCTCCACTGTCCTCATCACTGGAAGCAGGTTCTTGTGCAGGTGGGGGTCTTGGGTTCTAATCATCATCCAGGAGCAGGGGAATCTGCTTGCGAACGGCCAATTTGTGGGGCATGCAGCATGCCACTATGATCTTACACACCTTCCCAGGCCAGTATGACAGTGCACCTCCAGTTTTGTCAAGGCCGCGGAAACGTGACTTGAGCAGGCCAAAAGTACGCTCAACCACACGACGTGTCCTGCCATGGGCCTCATTGTATCAGCCGGGGTCCTGGGATTCCGCGGTGGGCTCAGCAGCCATGGACGGCTGGGATATGCAATCACCTAGGAATGACAAACAAACACTGCCATGTTGCACAAGCAGAGGGCAGCTAGTCACACACCCAGCACGCCATACGACTAGGCATACTCACCCACAATCCAAGCACACTGGGGAAGCAGAGTAGCCATCAGCCTGGGCACAATGCTGTTCCTCAGGATGTAGGAGTCATGGGCTGAGATGAGAATCTGGCACACACATGCGAGACAGTCATATCGGCCAGGCCCATCACCTGCACATTGATCGAGTGATAATGTTTTCTATTACGGAAAATGTGCTCACTTTCTTGTGGTGGCACAAGACCAACATGTGCGCAATCAATGGCCCCAACAACATGGGGGATGTACCCAAGGGGATAGAAGTCTCTCTTCACACCTGCCAATTCTGCTCCCCGGGGGAAATGTATGTATCTGTCCTTGTAGATCATCATGGCTGCAAGAACATCCTGCAGCACCATGCTGAACATGGGTTGAGACATCCCAGCAGCGCTGGCCACGGTCTCCTGGAAGGATCCAGTGGCAAAAAAATGGAGGGCTGCCATCACTTTGTAACTTGGTGTGAAAGCTGTTGGGTAGTGGCGACGAGGCTGCAGGTGGGGCTCCAACAGATCACAAAGGGTCTTCACGGTGGCTCTGTCGAGACGGAACTTGCGAATTATTGCTATATCCTCCATGTCCTCCAGCAGAGTCAAGTGATGTATCAGATTCGCCCTCCTCCTAGTTGAGATGAAATTGGACACATGTCAATGACTTCGATCATGAGATGGCCACAGCATAACACGTTCAGGATGAAACAGAATGAACAAACACTGACTTGAGGGATGTGTGACACACCATGTTACATGGGTGTAAGTTTGAGCCACACAGAGGGCACACCTCTCCATTTACAATACACCACTGCGTAAAACACCACATTGGGCAATGTGAATGCACATATTTTCAAGGCCACATTCCACATGAGCACGCCTGGGAGCGTGTCATCCAGCCATTGTGCAACAAATCAACACAACTGTCTCATACTCATCTGCTGTACCTGTCACACCTCAATGCATCATTCAAACTTGGCACACATCTGCAACACAATGATCACAGTTGGCGATGAATTGACAATTGCGTGTATGAGCACACAGATAAGCACAAGTAAGTAACAACATCATACAGTGAGACAAGCCTTGCCGGGGTCATCACTGCCCCACAACAGATTCATATGTGTACATAACACTGTCCTACCTCACCAACCATCTAATGCATTTGTGACATGTTAGGGACTACAGACCAATGTACGTCACACATACACAACAATGGCCTATGTAGGCAACTGTGGAGTCTTTACCATGTGCCACAAATTGCAGTCGCTACCGCCTGGCTCCGGCGGTGTGTCACCAGCACCCCCCCTTCACACAAGTGCAGTAGTCATTGGCATTTAGACATGGGAAGATGGCGGTTGGCATGCTCCGCCACCCTACTCACGGTAGCTACCGCCTGGCCACCGGCGGTGTGTCACCAGCACCACCCCTAACACGAGTACAGTTGTCATTGGCATGGAGACATGCCCAAATGGTGGTGAGCATGCTCTGCCACCCTACTCGCGGTAGCTACCGCCTGGCCGGGCGGTGTGTCACCAGCCCCACCCCTTACACAAGTGTGGTAGTGCCAGCCATAGACACATGCCCAAATGGCGGTTGGCATGCTCTGCCACCCTATTTGCGGTAGCTACCGCCTGGCCCCGGTGGTGGGTCACTGCTGTGGGGCATAGCCTACAGCGAATGGG
This sequence comes from Lissotriton helveticus, assembly GCF_964261635.1. Taxonomy (NCBI): domain Eukaryota; kingdom Metazoa; phylum Chordata; class Amphibia; order Caudata; family Salamandridae; genus Lissotriton; species Lissotriton helveticus. The sequence goes on along the minus strand of NC_136057.1, from coordinate 566,142,262 downwards.
AGCGGTGATTGCGGTGGTATGATGTAATTTTGAAGATCGCGGTAGGCGTGCTCTGCCACCGCGGAGGCGGACATTAGATGTTTTTGAAAGATGCACCATCGCAGTAGCGCACCCCGGGCCCCTGCGGTGCATCACAGCCATGGAGCATTACCTACAGCCAATGGGAGCGATGATTGCAGTGGCATGATGCAATTTTGAAGATCGCGGAAGGCGTGCTCAGCCACTGCGGAGGCGGTCATTGGATGCTTTTGAAAGAGGCAGACCTGGACAACCAATTGTTGCAGCTTGACACCATAGAAACGACCCCACAGGGGGCTATAAATGTGTGGGAGTGAGCCTCACATTTCCACTGCTCACAGAGCCTGCTGCCTGGGACCCTCACCTGCTGCTGCCTCCAGAGCCTGCTGCCTGGGACCCTCATCTGCTGCTGCCTCCAGAGCCTGCTGAATGGGACCCTCACCTGCTGCTGCCTCCAGAGCCTGCTGCCAGAGAACCTCATCTGCTGCTGCCTCCAGACCCTGCTGCCTGGGACCCTCATCTGCTGCTGCCTCCAGAGTTTGCTGCCTGGGACCCTCACCTGCTGCTGTCTCCAGAGCCTGCTACCTGGGACCGTCACCTGCTGCTGCCTCCAGAGCTTGCTGCCTGGGACCCTCACCTGTTGCTGACACCAGAGCCTTCTGCCAGAGACCCTCATCTGCTGCTGCCTCTGGAGCCTGCTGCCTGGGACCCTCATCTGCTGCTGCCTCCAGAGCCTGCTGCCTGGGACCCCTCACCACCCAATTCCACCACAGGAATTCCATGTCCACAGGGATGGCAAGGACAGAGAAGATCCGTGCCAGTCCATTCACAAGCGAGGAGCTGGGGGTCCTGGTGGACGAGGTGCTCGCACAGCACCCAAGGCTGTATGGTGCCCCAAATGTTGTGGTAAGTCATCGTAAAGGCAAGTGTAGGGCAGGGGGGGCAGACATGTAGTAGTACTGCTGCAGTATATGCCTGAGGGTGTGGGGTTGTGTCATACACTGACAAACATGCTGTCTCCAGGGGGGAAGGAGTGTGTGTCCCAATGTCATGGGTTTCCCTGCCTGCAGTTGTATGTCTAAGTGGAGTGTGTTACATTGTCAGCCATAAAGAGCCACAGGATGTAGCATACATGCAGGTGCCAGGACAGTAATTGCTTGGCTGATTGTCTCTGTGTGCCCCTGTTGTCTGACTCAGTGTGAACCCAGATGCTCTGCACAGTGCCCGCCCACCAAGACGAGATGCCGTCACTGCACTCAGTGTGTACTTACTCTTGTTCATTCACACTGAAATCCAAATATGCACCATCTCAGCCCTGTATAATTGCACACAACCACACTTGTGTTGATGTATATTTTGTTTTTGAGTCCATGTACCCCGATGCCACACACATGACATACAAATATGTTGACAGGACATGCTCATTGAATGCTGCCCAGTCATGCACACAGTGAGTCAACACACAGGCACAGGTGGATATGTGATGTATGTAGTGGCCAGACATGCATAGGACTGGAGATGTGTGCAAGCCATAGAGGGGGTTCAGTGCAGTCATCCTGCATGTGTGTGAGATTATCGGGGACTCTGTACGCCCTCATAAATGCATGCAATCACATCCGCTTGGCCCATGCAGAGTACCCATGTGAGGTGTGCCCCAGGGTGGGATGGACAGAGATTACATTTGGTAATGAGTCTGTGTCTTGCTACTGTACTGATAGATGTTGGTACATGACACTGTGTCACTGATCATTTCCCCCTTTTCTCCCATGCCTGCAGCTCAAGGTACACCATCGTAAGGCCGTGTGGAGGGCCATTGCAGCAAAGGTGCGAGCCATGGGGGTATCTAACCGACGACGCACCCACTGCCACAATAGATGGACAACATCAGCCGGCTGGCAAAGAACGTGGCAGAGATGACCTTGGGGCTGCTACCACGCACTGGGAGTTTGGCACGGCATAGCATGACACCACTAATGGGCCGCATCTTGGCAGTTACTCATCCTGAGTTGGATGCACATCTGAAGGAGCATCAGCAGCAAGGCAAGGCTGAGTATTTGGGGAGGGTGACTTTGGCAGGGAGCGGATGCATGTGTGCAGGGCCTGTGGCAGCAGTGACCTATGTGATGTTCGTGGGGTGGTGCTGTGCTGTGTCATGTGAGTGACTGCTGGGATGGGTGCCAGTGTCATGCATTGGCCTAAACTGGCCTTACAAAGGTGATCCTTCCTGCTGTGCATTCCCATAGCCGGATGTGTTAGGATCTACATGGTCATTCAGCATTGGGATATTGTGGGGGTGAACAGCAGTGTCCACTATCTGAGTGTGACTTTATATATGCGTACTTTGCATGCACCTTGATCATTGAGGCCCACATATATGACAACAATGTGCCCCAGAGTTCAACATGGTGTTTGGCATGGGCTACTTGCCATTGTGGACTGTCATGTCCTAATAGGTGTCTGTTTTGTCCCCTCTTGTTTCCTCAAGGTCTGTCAGTGGCAATAAGTGGTGTGCCCACATCATTTCCCTATGTGTGGGCAGAGCAATTTGTGTGTCTGGTAGACTTCATCCATGGGCAGGGTGTTGTGCTGTGTGAAAAGAAACAACAAAGGGGTCCCTGTTTTGAAGACATTAGAATTGTCACAACAATATCACCTTTAAGTGAACACTTGAACCCTTAGACATTTAAAACCACAACATTTATGGATACCATCAAGTGAATAGCATATACAAACCACAAATTCCAATAATGATTGTTTATAAAAAAATTGTACAATTTATTCAATATACAAATAATACAGTCAGATATAATTACAGTGCCAATTTCAAAACAGTTTTTAAAAAATCACACGAAGAGCATATTAAAAACAAGTAAAAGGTTGTCGACGCAGCGTTTCGGTTTTTTGTTATTGCACCTTCATCAGGACAAAAAAGCTCAGGGTTCAAGTGTTCACTTAAAGGTGATATTGTTGTGACAATTCTAATGTCTTCAAAACAGGGACCCCTTTGTTGTTTCTTTTGATTTTTCTCCTTGTCCCGTATTGGATCTATAAGGAGACCTCCCTTATTCCTTTGTATTGTTGTGATGTGTGGCCTTAACATGGCTCAGTCATGGCAGATATTCAGGGTTACAGGCACTGTTGTGGTCTATGTAGTGAGTTGTTGCAATGTGATTGCAGAGTGTGGTGGTCAACATGTAGATTTGGTCATCTTCTGCACTGCAGTGATTGAACTGCTTTGTCCTGTTGATGACACTAACCCAACCCTGCATCTCTCTCTCATGCAGATTGGCCAGTGGACACGGAGGGACAGGAGCCGGAAACCAGTGGTGGCCAGAGTAGCCCTACAGCTGCACAGGAGCCCAGTGACACAGAGGTCACCAGCGCATTAGAGGGGGACCGTAGTATGCAGGAGGAATGCCAGCGGTGAAGCATCAATGTTGGCAGGCACAGGGAATGGGGACTCTGCATCATCTTCTACCACACATCGGCCAGTGCCCACCCTCCCATCCACTTCCTCTGGTACTGCCCGTGTCCGTGTCAGTAAGAGGGGACGAGTTACATTCACACCTGGTACCGCTGAGCCTGCACCTGTCCCCCCTGCTGAGTCTGTTGAGCTCCTGTGCCAGCTTTGTGTGGACCAGACAGCCCTGCTCAATGCCTTCAGTGACCATGACAAAAAATTAGGCCAGGTGGTTGCCTACATGGAGGGCATACACTCTAACGTGGGTGGGCTACACCATACTGTCCAGGCTTTGTCGTCCACAGTGATGTCTGCCCTTCAACAGGCACATACTCCCATTCCTGCTCCAGGGCCTTTGTCCACCCCCCAGTCAGTGGCCACATCGGATGATAGTGACCCCGGTTCCCATGCGTCACAGTAACGATACAGCACAAGAAGCACACAGCAGAAACAACCCAAGCGGGCCCGTCCGCAGACACCATCCCCACAGAAGAGCAGAGCCACCCCAGAATGCAAAGACAAGAGCCCGTCAAGGAAGAGTAAGGCCGAAAAAGCAATGAAGCAGACATCAGGCTCACATGCCTCATAGGCATCACCAGCGAAGGACTCTCCTGTCCCTAAAACTTCACGCAGAGCTAGGCATGCAGTGTCTATGCCCACTGAGGAGGTGTTGTATGGCAAGGGTATACCTAGGAAGGGCTCAGAGCCACATTCCCCGCCACATCAACTCCAATTCCAAACCCAGTGAAGCAGGTAAAGGAGGGCACTGTAGGGGCTACGCCTGTCAAACAGGCAAAGGAGGGCACTGTAGGGGCTACCCCTGGCAAACAGGCGAAGGAGGGCACTGTAGGGGAACTCCTGGCAAACAGGGGAAAGTGGTCCAGAGGCATAGCCAGACAAACCGTTCCGCAAGATCCAGCACGTCATCAGATGGAGTGCCAGTGGCTGCTCCTGATGCAGGTCTGTTGGTGTGTGTGCCTGTTGTGTCGTCGCCAGTGCCCATTGACCCTAGTACAGGGAAGGCATTTCGAATTCCCAAGAAGTGTAAAGGCACCCCTCCAACCTCTCCCACCCACACTGTGTCACAGGTCTGCATGTCTCCACCTCTGTGAAAAGGTAGGGCCGAATTCGACCAAGAACCCTTCAGTATTTGCCCGGCGTTAGCCGCCTCTCATACCATTCGAGATTACCAAACAAAGAGGCAGGCGCTGGGGAGGGAAGGCAGGAAACAGGAGTTTATTCCGACGGAGCAGAACACGTCAAATCAGACAACAGGGTATCTTCTCGAGGTGCTCTAACCGCATCTCTGAGGCCTGGCCTCTTATACACAGGTTTATGGCTTTATTACATACACTGCATCCGTAATGTTTCTTTGAAGGACAGAAAAGACATCCTCGGAATCCCCGGTCCAGGCCCGTTCCCACACACATCTACAGTAGAGTTCCCACCCCGATCTCAGCATGTGGTGGTTATCGCGCAGCAGGACATTCCGCTGGGAACGGGGATGTGTGTGATCAGTCGGATCTTCGGGGTGCGAAAGCATTGATTAATCCCCGCTCCTTTGATGTGAGGCGAGGTCCTACTGTAGGGGGCAATAAACTGCATCTGTTGGGCTAGGTGATGGCCTGGGATCAGGCCGGACAATCGGGCAGGGAGGAATAGGTTATTAAAAGGGCCTGTTCTTTGAATGAGATGAAAGAGCGAGGGGGTTCAGCACGGGATGTGGCTCGGAGACAGGGTCGCGTTAGAGGTGTGTTTATGGCCCAAGCAGGAGAGACCGGGGGCTGTCGGGCGCGGGGGAATGCTTGCGAGGCCGGGGAGTGAGGGGGAGAGACGCGCAGGCTATTGGCAGTGGGCAGAAAGGCCACGACACACAAAATGGCTGTCACTTACGTGCATGATGGGGCCTAAAAGGGACAAGATGGCGTGGCCACTGTTTCACGATTTTCACTTTACTTTCAACAGTGGCTGGGGGTGAACATAAATGAACGCCGCTTATATATACCTAATTTTAGTCATTTTCCACAGTCCCCAGTTTTTATCATAAGTTAGTTCATTCCTGTTCATGTCACAGGTGAGGATGTATAAGCTGACATTAGTTATACAATTCGCTTTGGTAGCCCATATGCATTACAGGCAGATGGAAATAATTCTGCTATCAATGCAGACAGAATCGTACATAACCATATGTAGTCAATGTGATGGGCGGGGAGACAGTGCATACAAAATTACATTAGCTGCGTCATACGTTAGACCTTGGAGGCGGGGACATTACTTTAGACGATGTAGGAGATTCGTCCGAATACAAACATGATGTCATACAAAAAAATGTTCTGGCAGGATAAGGGCTATTATCACTTGAGGTCTGGACTCCATGGGGGTCAAAACTAGACAGCATGTTCATGTGCATAACTGGTGTTCTACAATCATCAAGATACAGAGTTAACGCCTTCTTAGTTATCCATGTACAGTTGAAAGTGACCGATGTAAGGTTTCGAAAGCTCAATTGGGTGGTAATCAATACAAAGCGGTTGGGAGAGGAATTCAACTTAATACAAGGGACAGTCAAGGGGTGGCAATGTTCAAAAAAGGGGTTCGTCTTTCCAGTGTCTTATTACAGCAAGCCATCACTGGTAGGCTCTCATTGTTTTTCTTCTTTCGTTGGCACTGTTGAGCACCGGCGGTGGAGCTATGCGTCCAGCTCGGATTCAGATTTCGCGTTGCAGGGTGTGGCCAATCTTTGCTCTCGGACCACAGTCCTGTTTGTCCTGTTACCTAACTAATCTACCATAGGTACTTTAGTCGGGGTACCCGTATTCCGTTCTTCTTTCGGGACAAACCCTATTCTATCTTTTGTGCTGTGTTTCTTCTTTAAGTCAAGTTCAAAAACTCCATATGAAAAAAAGGGGGTGTTTGGGGCGTGCTTTGGGAGGCCGAGGGAAAAGAGGGTGGAGTAGGATCAGGTCTGAAACGGACCAAGGAGGGCAGAAATTTCAAGCAAGTGGGCCCATCAATCGGGCACAATGGGCTGGGACTTTCGGCACGAGCTCATCAACATGTAGGGGCTTCTGGACAGCCCTTCTTTCCTTCACTTTCCACGTTGAGAATGGTGCTTTGTCCCGCAACTCTTTGCTCTGTGGCTCCACCTTGGTCGAGGTCATAGATATTCCCCGATCTGCAGCCAGGCTGTGCGTCACGTCCGGCCCCTCTCCTCCTGCGACCGCACGTTATCTTTAAATGAGTACAAAAAAACAAGTTTTAGAGAACTGGCAGGGGAAGATGTTTACACACTTTAATTTCTCTCCCAACCCCAAGTAGTTGGGGAAACGTTTATTGGTCACGATAGGGTGGATGCTTAGTAATCCTTACATCGGTGTATGCTGTTAACTCATGCATCATGGCTGTGGTGCAGGTCTGCAAGTATCATTCTATTTTCAAACATCACGTCTGTCTGGTGTTTATTCCTGTTATATTCGCGAGCGTGGCAAGAAGTCTGATATCCAACAATTACATGGTTCATCGAATTCAAACCGGCTCCTCCAGTAGAGACTTGTGTTTTTCTAAAACAAATCCTGTTGAGCTATATTTTTCTTCAAGGTCTGCTAATTCATAAAAAGTGTGAAGTGCTTATTATTATGGGCTTACAGCTACCTTTTCCAGGGAAGGACATACGTTAAGCATTTTTTTTTTTCTGACAGCAACGGTTAACTTTTATCAGTTTTTGGACGATTTATCTTTAAAAACAAGGTCATCAGCTACAGTCTTTAAGATTTTCTGGGACGGCTGGTTACAGAACTGGGACCATTCTGGAAAAACGGGGACGTTTCGGACATTCTACTTTTGTGCAATGGGCGGTGGTAATCCAAATGATGAGGGTGGTGTTACTAAAGCACTAAAACAAAAGCCACTGACATATAGTTCCCTTTTAAGGGTCAGATTAGGGGACATTAGTCGTCTTACCTGTCCTTTCTTTCTCAGCCAATTAAGTTCCATCATTTTACAGAAAGGAGAGGTAGTAATATGGCAAAATACGATCGTTTTGTTTCTGTCAATTTGTTCAAACACTGTCGTGTCTAAAGCCAATTATACCTGTGCCGGCGAGGTACAGTGTCGTCATTTATTCAAAAGGGAGCAAGGGAGCCCTCAGAGGGAGAGAGCATCGTGTGCACCAAATAGGCTATTAGTACACGTACAACATAAAGAGAGAGAGAGAGAGAAACGTGTATAATAATAGGTTATTCAGTGCACACGCATATAGAACAGTACGGGTCGGTTTCACGTAAAAAACACAAGCTGAGGGAAAACATAAATTCATAGTTTACGTACACACAAATACCAGATAGGGTGCGACAGTACATACATCAAGTACGGAAACCTGAGACAGAACACAGAGCTATTTTGGGCAAAAGGACTTTGTCATGCATGTTGCGTATTCTCAGTATTCCCTTTAATTCATTCTGGGGGTCGAGCTCTTTGTTCTCCTTCCTTCCTAATAGTAGACAATTTTTGTTGGTAACCTCGCTTCAAAAATACTTACTCCTTCTTAATTGGTCGGACACTAGTCCAGTCGCGCTTATACTCACGGTGGGGTCTTCCAACATCTAGCAAATGATGATCCAAGCTGAGGTAAACGAGGGGTGTCAGTCGGACGTGCGATGGTACAATTCTGACTTTTCTATGAGGGTGGAAGAAGAAGGGGTAAATCTAAAAAATAACAATATCCCTAATATCTGGGCTGAGGGGGCTTTTGGATGAACCCCAACCCGGGGTACTCTTAACTTTTCTTATTTAGTCAGCACATAAATTGACTCACTGGTGCGCATTATTTTGGGTGTACATTTGGGATATCGGTTGGGGTTGGGTTCGTCGTACTGAAATAAGCCTTCAAGTTTCTGGTGTAGGCCACTCTCCCATTCGCTAGCTCCAGAGAGAGAGTCGTTCCTAAGTAAGGAAAGTGCTATATTTTTATTCGTCTTTCACATGCAGGTACCATGTTCGGGCTTAATTTTCCTATCCCATTAACCGTTCGATCAATGCCTCAATTATACAAAAAGCATTCTTTTATTGACCCAGACGTGCGCCACACATACGCATTCATACCGTACAAATCAGGGCCCATGCGCACATTCATACCATACAATTTTTCACGCTCCCAGAGATAGCTCCTACATATAATGTACCGTCTCACAGAGCTAGCCTATTTTCCTCGCGTGGAACATGGTGCGGTTTTAGGTCTTCTCCATACTTCAGCTGAAATTCCGATGTAACCTGCAAAAAGAAAAAGGGGGGGGGCAGCGTTCAAAGCACATCAGCGCGCATAAACACGAAAATGTTTTTACCTACCACGTACTTGACTTATCTCTCTGGGATGCAGTCCCTTATGTCTCGGCATTGAAGCCCAGAGGAACTGGTAGTGCGGCAAAGATAACCAATGGTAGTCTGTTCATTACATAGATCGCCCGTGGGCAGTAGTACAGACCGCGTGTAGGAGAGGGTCAAAGGCCAGGGGTATTCAGTATAAGGTGGGGGGGTGTGGAAAAGTAAATTTTGCCATGTTCTGTGTCCCTACGCCTCATCCATCATATGTTATGTGTGCATGACCAATATGCATATGTTATTCCCCATGTCCGATTAATGACGCAATTACAGTTGTGTCCACCTCTGATATGTCAGTTTCCAGTCCTCGTGAATACTACGAATATCAGGCCTATGTAAAGTAATGTTGCCACGTTTCCCAGTGTGCACGTTATTCCATTATAAAGTCCCCGTTTCCAGGCCTCAAAAGGGCCCGGACCACAGATTCAGCTTCTGTCTCCTGAAAGCCTCGCTAAGGAGCGATACAGCCCCCACCTGTATCCTCGACCCTTCACTTACTCCCTGCCTCGCAGTGCCCGGTGCAGCTTGGCTCTACCTCTGAGTCTGCCAAAAGTATGTTATGATTCCAGTTATCAGTTCAGTCCTCCTTCTGCATTCCTAAGCTACTGAACTGCATCAATAGTTTCCGTCATTGTCTAGCCTTCTCGTCTCCATGTTAGAGAAATACTGTATCTAATGGTCATTTAGTATTCTTCATCACGCACTACATGTAGAATAATGCATGGTCCAGTCTTAGAATCAAGTTAGCTTCTCCCCTCATGACTTCTAGTTTATATCAACATGTTCCCTAAACATTAGATACCAGATAGGGTTTGGGTACATGTCGCTCCGACCCTCCAGACTTTAGTCTCTGCTCCTAGCACAGAGTTCGTAGCCCCCAGCTTCTCCTAGTAATACGTCATTGCCAGTTTTCGCGCACCATTAGGTTAGAGGTCCCGGCTCCTTAGGTAGCCCCCTCCAATGTTTCCGCCCATTCATGACATATTCTGTTATGTTTGCATCACATGTCTATGTATACTCCCAGTTACACCTCTTTTTACTGTTATCTTTCGCGACTGCTACGTGTCACGCCTTCTGCTCCACCCACTGCTACGCCTACTGCAATGTAATGCTATGTGTTCGCGCTATGTATATATGCCTGTGTTTTATTATTGAATGTGAGCGCGCTCATCCCAGACCCGGCCCCAGCAGCTGCTGGGTCATCCTATGCAGGTTGTCCTGATCCTGTCCTTATGCTGTAATAAACCTGCAGAAACTCCTACTACCTCGAATCTTGACTCTTATTTATTGAGCTATCTGTTATTCATTCATTCATCCAAAAATAGGGTATTATTTATTTATTTACCACATAATGGCGCCCGAATAGGGACTTGCCCTTTCCCCACGCGTCGGTGAAGCCACGCCGACCCCCTGACCCTCTGCAGTCGTGACGGAACTCTTCTGCGCAGTGGCAGATATTTCTGCTCAAGTATCCCTCAGGCCCACGGAGGAGACGGAGGAGGCGGTCCAGCATCCGAACGAGACGGTGGAGGAACGCGGCGAGTCCCGACCAGAGCCCAAGCCGAGAGTCCAAGGTCCGAGGTATCCGGAGGCCCACCTGTAACTGAAGTCCGAAGTCCGAAGTTCGTCGTCCGTCGTCCAGTCCAGTCCGAGGCCTTCCGTTCCGTACTGCCCGGTGAGTACCATTGCTGGGGTAGTATCTAGACAGGACCAATCTAAATTGACTCCTGGTCCGTGGGTTGGTGGTGCCCAGACTCACAAACGAAGTGTTCACCTAGGTGGATACGGGTCTTGATGCGTTCCTTTATGGGACCGGTATGTTCCGTACTGTTACAGCAGTGCATCCAGTAACTCTAGTCTGTTCTGTTCTCAGTATTTCAGGTAATATTCTGTTCGAACTGTTATTTATAATGTTCTTCATGTATTTTAATGTTGTGGTATGAGTGTGACGTGATTTCGTGTTTTTATTGTGTATTGTATTTTTGTCCAGATTACAGTTCAGTCATGCCTATATTTTCCAAGTTACGTCAGTTAAAAACTAGAAAGGGTCTGCTGGAAGCAGCAGTTCCTGTCCCGCCTAGGGACAGTCCAGGTCACTTTATGTATCAGAAACATGGCATAAGCGCCATATTGTATCTAGATTTATGGGTAGAGTATACCAAACAGTTAGAAGAAAAGTATAGATGGCCCGTATCGGGTACATGGGATGCTGAATGTATCATGCGAGTAGAAGATGCATTATGGAAAAAGAAAGCCAGACAGTCACAGAAAGATGCCATCGAGTTATGGCGTAAAGAAGCGCATAGAAGAACGGAAAAGGAAGTCAGAAAGTCAGAGTTATGTAGAGAATCCCAAGAACGAGCTCAAGAAAGAGAATTAATCGAGATAGGTGAACAAGTCAAAGCCGAACAGTCAGACAGACAGAGGCATGCCCTTATTAAGGGTATGTATCCTCTCCTTGCCGAAGGTTTGCCAAAAGCGACCCCAGAGGCATCCAGTAATTTCCCGCCACCATTAGTTCCGACCAAGCTACGTCACAAACCGACCGCAGCTGATATTTTTATTTCGTCCTATTTGGACGACACAGTCCCCGAATATGCCAATCCTGTTCGCGCTCCGCCAGTCCCTGTAAACCAGGTAATTCATGTTCCTCCAGACACCGGAGTACCTGTTACGGTACCCCCGGTCCAGCCTACAGTTCCATTTCCCACTCTGCCAGGACGTAGAGCCTCAGTAGACGACTCCAGTCTAGGGGCCGCAGGAGGAGCTACTCCTCAAACCCCGCCGCCACACAAGCGTTTATCAGCACTCGAATTACATGCTCAAGCATCACAGCGTACTCCTAAAAGTAATAAGTCTGTCACAGAAATCAGGCAAGCCCTTAACGAATGTGTCTATGATCCAGTTCCAGGCGAATATACTATGGTTTTATATTCTTTACGTGTAAGGAGAGTGACCGAGTATCTAGTCACCTTGCCGAATATGAAAGAAGATCTAGACAGAATATATCGTTTCATCCGTACAGGGGATGATCCAGAAAGTATTGGCGAGATTATGTCTCAAAGGAAAGCCGAGATTCAGCTCATGATATTAAAGTTCCTGATCAATTGTCTAATAAGAGAACAAGATTACCCGTCTAAAGATCCAGCCGAAATGAGAATCCTGACAAGGTGGAGTGATAATATAGCCGAGGGTAAGCACAAGACCGTCAGTGCCATGGAGAGTATGTACAAGAAAATTCGTAAAGAAATAATAAGGTTACACGAACAACGTAAAGCAGCACAAGTAAGCGAGAAAGAAAGTATCTCTGATCCTGAAGAGGAAGAGAACGAGAATCCCGCCAGAATAGCGTATGTAGGAAAATCTAGATTTCCAGATCGCCATTTACGCCTAGAACCCAAGTCTATTTTTCATCCAGCACCAGAACAAGGTTCTCTAGAACAAGTATTTCAAGCTACCGATCACATTCTGAAATCACGAGTCGGTTACAGTGAATTAAGTACCATGCATGAACAAGAACTAGCCCGATCAGCAGTCCGATGGATTACTGATTCTACCACTTTTCCAGGCGAAATAGTGGCACAAATGTTTCTGAAACTGCCCCCAGCCGAGCAACGACTGGTGGGTATGTATATGATCCAGCACCTCATTACTCTGTATGAGGGTCAACATTCTGATCCAGGTCCGTTACACGATATCCTGAACGAGTTACTCCAGTATAGATGGAGAGGTCTAGGTACCGATTTAATTAGTGTCATTCTAGAACAGCGCCACAAATATAGAACGTTTCTGAACCCGCATTTTGTTCATGTCTCACCCCCAGAAAATAAGCCATTCTACATAGACAGACAGAATCCGTTACGAGAAGTCCACCCAGTCCAAGGGGCGGGTGGCGAAATGCAACGAGTGTTTGTATACACTCCAATATCAAAGATGGAACTTCTTGAAATGAAGAAATTAATTCCCTGTCATGACAAAGATCCAGCAGGGTTCCATAGAGAATTAAAAGACATGCTCCGTATGGGAGAATACACTTACCCAGATATCATTAAAATGTTAAAGGTCCTGTTACCCGCAGGGGTGTATGAAAAGTTAAAGGAAAAAGAATGGGAGGTGGGAGAGAAAAAGATCGATTGGACAGCTCTAGAAGCTGAAGACAAGGCACGAGTACCAGGTACCGGTCTTGGAGATAAATGTAAAGAATTACCAGAATTATTGATTCAAGTTTTACCCAGATTATTGACAACTAGGAAAGAAGACTGGGATGCAATCTCAGCCTGTAAACAGAAACAAGATGAGGATATTAGTGATTTTTATTCTAGATTTGAAAAATGTTTCAGTATCAACAGTGGTCTCAAGACAAGTAGTGAGTCATACCCTCATCTTTTCGTTACCAAATTAGTCGAGAATTCAAGTCCGCAAATTAAAAATCGAGTTTTGAAAGTCGAAAGCACCTGGCAAGCAAATACTCCGTCCCAGATGCTCCAGATGCTCCAGTATCACCAGAATAGAATCAGGGAAGAGCAAGAACACGAAAGAAAACGTATGAAAGACACGAAAATGAAAGTGCTAGTTGCACAATCTGTTCCTCAAGACAGTCAGAAGAGGGGTCCGAATCAAGCCAGTCATCCTGCAGCCCCCGTTAAAGGGAACTGCAATTATTGTAAACAGCCAGGTCATTTTATAAACGAGTGTGCAGTTCTGAAACACAACATAGCTACTGGTAAGACTAAAGAAAGACCACGTCCGCCTAGACAAGAACAAGTTTCACAGATTCCTCAGCTACAGAATGCACAACAGACAGTTCCCGCACCGCAGCCTATAGCTGCAACACAGCATGTTACGTCACAGATGTACCAGTATGCACAGTCTGAGTATCCAGAGTACCAGTCATATTCATGAAACAGCCTAGAGAGGGAGGTAGGCTTGCCTCTCATCGAGATACCTGTAGATCAAGAAGGTCCCTATGTTCACAGTCAAGTATTAGGGAAAGACAGAAAATTTTTGATCGATACAGGGGCAAGTAGGACCACAATTAGTCATGCCGAAGTTCCAGGGGCTCCACTCTCAGGCTCAAGAAATGTTTCCCTTGGATTTTCAGGAAAACCAATAGTTAATGAAATATCTAAGCCAGTTGCTCTAGATGTAGGTCCATTGTCCCGTACTACTGATCTGTTACTTACTAAGTCATGTCCAGAAAATCTATTAGGCATTAAGACACTGAAAGAGTTAGGTGCAGTTATTTGCTGTTCCCCAGAGGGAATACGATTGTTCCTTCGTGACTTTAAGGGTCACTATGTATTACGAGATTTTGATTCAAGATTGTCTAATGTTCCACAGCACTTATGGGCGCAAGGTCCAACTGATGTAGGTTACATGCAAATCACACCCCATCGTGTGACTCTCAAACCAGGTGTAGTGTTACCACGAATCAGACAGTACAGATTGCCACCTGAGGCTGTAGCAGCCTTATCCAAAATTATTGACGAGCTCATGGCTCAAGGAGTAGTTGTAGAAACTGACTCCAATGTATGTAATTCTCCGATCATTCCAGTCATGAAACGTACTGATCCAAATGCACCCCCAGTATATCGATTAGTGATTGATTTGCGAGAGCTTAATAAATGTATTATTCCTCAGTACCCAGTTGTCCCAGATATTTCTTCCCTGTTAACAGCCATTGATTCCGAAGCCATGTTTTTCACTGTCATAGACCTCAAGAATGCATTTTTCAGTGTTCCAATTCATCCAGACAGCCAGTTTCTTTTCGGATTTTGTTTAAATGGAAGGAGCTATATGTTTACACGTGCTCCTCAAGGTTTCACAGAAAGTCCTAGTATTTATAGTCAAGCACTTAAAAGACAACTAGACAATATTCACATGCCAACTGACACTGCCCTGCTCCAGTATGTCGATGATCTACTGATCACAGCCCGTTCTGAACGTGCTTGCGAGCGAGCATCCCTTACAGTTCTGTATTTTCTAGCTGAGATGGGGCACAAGGTGTCACCTTCGAAGCTTCAATTCTGTGTCCAGCAAGTGGTATACTTAGGACACTTGCTGTCCAAGAGGGGTAGGCAGTTGACACCCGACCGTATCCAGTTAATAGCGAGTCTTCCCCAGCCCAGAACCCAGAAGGAGGTACGTGCCTTTATCGGCCTTACTTCTTATTGTAGACAATGGATTCCCCAGTATGCATTTCTAGCCAAGCCACTGATACAGTTAACGACACAGGAGGCAGCCGTATCGACTGTCCTCCCTTGGACATCTGAACATACACTTAGTTTTAACGAGTTAAAGAAAGCCCTATGTCAAGCTCCAGTTCTAGCTACACCGAACTATAGTAAGCCTTTTACACTTTTCGTTACTGAACGCGAAGGTACAGCATTATCTGTTCTCACACAAGATCAAGCAGGACAATACAAGCCCTGTGCTTATTTTTCGAGCACATTAGATCCAGTCGCCCAGGCGTTGCCTGCGTGCCTCAAGTCAGTTGCAGCCACAGCACTAGCTATCAGACAAAGTGATTCCATAGTTTTAGGACATCCCCTGACAGTACAAGTCCCGCATTCGGTAGAAGTTCTCCTAAACCGAACACAAACTCAGCACTTGACAATTGCACGTTTAACAGGTTATGAATTGACACTGTTCCAGCCACACATAGAAATTAGACGCTGCAACGTTCTGAATCCTGCTACACTGTTACCATCAGTTAATTCAAATCCAGACACACATGACTGTGTGGAAGTAGTTAACATTACGACAAAGCCAAGACAAGACCTGACAGACATTCCGTTACCAGATCCCGACCTGACACTTTATGTGGATGGTTCATGTATGAGAACTAGTACAGGAGAACTAGTCGCCGCGTATGCAGTGACTACTGACACTGAAGTTATTGAAACACACCGTATTGGCACCCTGTCCGCTCAAGCAGCAGAGCTAGTCGCTCTGACACAAGCCTGTATACATGCCAAGAACCTGAAGGTTAATGTTTACACAGATTCACGTTACGCATTCGGAGTTGTACACGACTTCGGAGTGCTCTGGCAGGAGAGAGGTTTCATGACTTCTCATGGAACCAAGATTCAGCATGGCCTCCTTATTCAAGCCCTGTTAGATGCCATACATTTACCGACATCTATTGCTATCATGAAATGCAAAGCACATACGAAAGTCACTGACATTATTTCCCAAGGTAATGATCTAGCAGACCGCACAGCCAAGCTTACAGCACAGACTCCAGACATTCCAGTTAACATGACACATACTCCAGATCCGACTAAATGCATGACAGTTAAGGACCCTACACAAGATGTCATAGATATCCAGTTACATGCTACTCCCGATGAAATCAAGAAATGGTCTGAACAAGGAGGGGTCCAGACAGATCAAGGATGGTTAACGAAGGGTAGAGCCATATGGTTTCTCCCCGATTCTATGGTTCAAGTCATTATCAATACCGCACATAGTCCAGCACATTTAGGAGAAAAAGCTATGTTAGACAGTATCCAGAACATTTGGTTCAACAAGCATTTACGAGCTGCAGCCAAGCAGAAAGTCCGTACCTGTATGATATGTTGTCAGTTTAACCCAGGTAAAAGTGTCCCGGTGGAACAAGGTGGTTTCCAGCCCCCTGACCACCCTTTTGAGGTCCTCCAGATGGATTATATACAGATGGAGCGATGTCGAGGTTTCAAGTATGTCCTTGTAGTTGTATGCGCTTTGTCCAGGTGGACAGAAGCATATCCAGTCCCAGATTACACAGCCGCGACCACTGCCAAGCAGTTGGTTCGTGAATTTTTCCCTAGATACGGACTCCCTAGAGTCGTATATTCTGATAACGGTCAGCCATTCTCATCCGAGCTCATGAAGCACGTTTCCCTGTTGTTAGGGTACCAGTGGAAGTTCCATTGTGTACGCCATCCTGAAGCAGCCGGTCTCGTAGAGAGACATAATCAGACTCTGAAAATCCGTATTGCAAAAGTCTGTAAAGACAAAGGTGTAGACTGGCTAGTAGCTCTGCCAGTCGCTTTGTTTTATATGCGCATGGTCGCACATTCCAGATCAGGTCTGTCCCCGTACGAGGTCGTATTCGGCCGCCCCCCTAACATGTGGGGTACTCCTAGACCCCGAAGTATTACCGATGTTTCATGTAATATGCTGACAGATTACCTAGCTTCCTTGATGTCTGCCCTCAACTCATGTCGTTCACAGGTTGCTGCCGCATTTCCAGACAATACCGAGGTGGCACCGCACGAGATCGTTCCAGGCTCCCTTGTAATGGTCCGAAATTTTGACAGATCAAGTCCGCTGGAACCACATTGGAAGGAGCCACGTCAGGTCCTCTTGACCACCCGAACTGCCGTCAAGTTGGAAGGCAGGAAGGGGTGGGTCCACCTTTCTCATGTAAAACTTTTCAATCCATTGAAATCAGCCTCCAAGAACATTTCCAAGGATTTCCAGGATTCAAAAGATTGCCAGAACATTGTTTTAAAGGACTGTCCCGCACAAGACATTATTACAACCCCTCCCTTGTTAGAGAAAACTCCGCAACAAGAGTATAAGCTCAAATTACGGTCTAGTAAAATAAGTCAGTCAGTTTGATTGTATAAGTCCTCCCCTAGGTGAAACGGTTAGATTGTTTCTGACATGTATAAAATAGACCCCCATAGTGAGAGAGTCAGTCGAAGTTCACTTCAATGTATCGTTTTTCTGAGTTTCATATTATTCATCAGCATAATGATTTCCTGCACCAGCTATGCGTTCTATCTGTATTTACCAGTCCCTCATGTAAATATGTCTGCTAATGCTACAGTAGAGCACACGTTTAGTGATCTGCCTCCTCACGAATATTCTTACCGCCTCGCTATGCGCAACAACACCTTTATCCGTATGTTACATTATTCACACCAGACCAGCAATGCCACTAATTGTTGGGTGTGTGGTCGACTCCCCCCTTTCCAGACACCGAAGGGAGTTCTGCCACTCTTTCCTTATCCATTCTCACATAATGGTTCGTGTGGAGCATGGTCCACGTTAACGTCATCCTCAACAGATATGTCTTTTCTTAACAGTACATGTTTTCCAGGCAAGCAAGGTCTTCCCCACAGAACAGGTTTAGATCTAGAAAACGAAGTATATAATTTAGGTAATTATTCGTCGAATTTCATGGTCCTGAATGTTCAGTCTGATACTACTCCAGACTTACCTGCTATTTCAGTACTACCTGTCAAAGGCGAATTATGTGTCCGTAGTTATGGTTCTGTACACATAGGTCATAGTGAATGTACTACTGTTATCAAGTATAGTGACAGTGGGAAATCAGTTTTCAAAGCTTCACGTCATTCTTATTTTGTTTGTGGTCAAACCGCATATGTTCGTTTGCCCCTCGATTGGGAGGGAACCTGTTACATTGCCTTCCTACTGCCACCTGTTTTCCTAGCCCCATCTGATTATCACAGAAACACACATCTAGTACACATTAGACATAGAAGGGAGTCCCCAATTGTCGATTATACTGAAACTACTCTAGAACAGTATACAGATTTCAATAAAGGTTTCTTCTTCTTTGTAGGACCTGTCCAGAATAGTAAACTGATCCGTAGGTTAACAAGAACCCTTGAAGCTGTAGTTAATGAGACTGCCTCTGCTCTAGGTAACCTAACCGAAGAACAATCTGCTATGAGATTTGTTGTTTTGCAAAATCGTCTCGTCCTTGACGTCATACTGGCCGATAGGGGCGGGGCCTGTAGAGTCATCGGATCTAGTTGCTGCATTTTCATTCCAAATAACGCGCCGTCTGTTTATTCAGCTATAACCAGACTCCATAAAATTGCCCATCTGTTACACCAAGATCCAGGCACCTGGACATGGTCCGGTTGGTTCTGGAATATAATTTCCGCATGGGGATGGAAAGTCCTGTCCTTTCTAGGTATTGCAGTAGCGATCATATTTAGCTGCTGCCTCTGTATACAATGTGGCCCTGCGATTTGCAGCATGTGTGCTACCTCTTGTATTCCTAGTCCCAAGCCCCGTTCTAAATCCCGTCCCAAGACAATTCGAGACGAGCAAATGGTACTGTATGAAATGATAGACGGTATCATGAAAATTGATGTTTCCTGATGGAAACGTAGTGACAAGGAGGGAATGTGGAAAAGTAAATTTGGCCATGTTCTGTGTCCCTACGCCTCATCCATCATATGTTATGTGTGCATGACCAATATGCATATGTTATTCCCCATGTCCGATTAATGACGCAATTACAGTTGTGTCCACCTCTGATATGTCAGTTTCCAGTCCTCGTGAATACTACGAATATCAGGCCTATGTAAAGTAATGTTGCCACGTTTCCCAGTGTGCACGTTATTCCATTATAAAGTCCCCGTTTCCAGGCCTCAAAAGGGCCCGGACCACAGATTCAGCTTCTGTCTCCTGAAAGCCTCGCTAAGGAGCGATACAGCCCCCACCTGTATCCTCGACCCTTCACTTACTCCCTGCCTCGCAGTGCCCGGTGCAGCTTGGCTCTACCTCTGAGTCTGCCAAAAGTATGTTATGATTCCAGTTATCAGTTCAGTCCTCCTTCTGCATTCCTAAGCTACTGAACTGCATCAATAGTTTCCGTCATTGTCTAGCCTTCTCGTCTCCATGTTAGAGAAATACTGTATCTAATGGTCATTTAGTATTCTTCATCACGCACTACATGTAGAATAATGCATGGTCCAGTCTTAGAATCAAGTTAGCTTCTCCCCTCATGACTTCTAGTTTATATCAACATGTTCCCTAAACATTAGATACCAGATAGGGTTTGGGTACATGTCGCTCCGACCCTCCAGACTTTAGTCTCTGCTCCTAGCACAGAGTTCGTAGCCCCCAGCTTCTCCTAGTAATACGTCATTGCCAGTTTTCGCGCACCATTAGGTTAGAGGTCCCGGCTCCTTAGGTAGCCCCCTCCAATGTTTCCGCCCATTCATGACATATTCTGTTATGTTTGCATCACATGTCTATGTATACTCCCAGTTACACCTCTTTTTACTGTTATCTTTCGCGACTGCTACGTGTCACGCCTTCTGCTCCACCCACTGCTACGCCTACTGCAATGTAATGCTATGTGTTCGCGCTATGTATATATGCCTGTGTTTTATTATTGAATGTGAGCGCGCTCATCCCAGACCCGGCCCCAGCAGCTGCTGGGTCATCCTATGCAGGTTGTCCTGATCCTGTCCTTATGCTGTAATAAACCTGCAGAAACTCCTACTACCTCGAATCTTGACTCTTATTTATTGAGCTATCTGTTATTCATTCATTCATCCAAAAATAGGGTATTATTTATTTATTTACCACAGGGTGACGGATTCATGTTTTCATTCGAGGAAAAGAAAAGGTTTACGGTGGTATAGGGTCGTTCCTGTTCGCAGAGCATGGTATTTAAAAAACAACCCTATCAATCTAAATGACTGTTATGATGCTAGTTCCATATATTTTTCTTTTAAAACCTTGATTGTAAAAATGTCAGCATTCAAATACGGGCCTCCAACCATACAGGCCGGCCACGGGGCAGACGGGAAACGCATGAGGTAAGGAGATATTACACTGTAGTATAGGAGTACGTAACGAGCGAGCCATTTAATTGGAAAAAACTAAACGTGACAAACGGTTGCAGGATCAGTGAAGGTTGATTTTATAATTGAAAGTATAACAGGATCAGTTACAATAAAATCGTCCATACGCACACCATGGGCAAGTATCATGAGTAACATTACTTCGGAGCTTTTAATAATACAATAATCAATAGTAAAAAAAAACGACATCAATAGGGTTGTCCGCATGCCCAGTCAGTACACTTCCCCGCCCGCCATGTGCACAAAGACCGCATACATCCCCGATACCATCAAGGCTAAGTAACTAGAATCGTCATAAGGAGTTGCCAGTCCCGCCCATACTGACGCCATTTTGGTCGAGGCCAGGCGGGTCCAGAGTATAGTTCGAATGCCTCCAATAACTAGCGGCCGGACCAGAATCCCTTTCGGCAGTTCAAAAAATTCCGTTAACGCCAGCAGAAGGGACAGGCGGCATGAACCGCGACTTAAAGGCGAGGAAGGCAAAATCTTCCCTACCGGGTCACGCTGAGGTCCCACCGGAACTGATCGAGTTGGCAGTCTACAGTGTCTCTTAGTAATTCGGACAAAAGCTGGTGTCAGCATGAGAGCATCACCATCTTGTGACAACGTTGTGGCCACTCCGGAGAGCGGGACAGCAGGCGTATCCCTCCACAGATGAGTTGAATCAGTCTTTCCTACGGCACCAGATGTGGATAAGGCGGCGGTCGCCCGGGGCAGCGGCATATCCATGGGGGATAGTCGAGCAACAGTGGCGGTTGCCCCCACCGGAAGCCCGCGGGAGTCGAGGGCCAACGACTCTCGTAGAATCTTTAAAACCGAGAGGACGTCTTCAAGAGTGGGGCTCATGCCCGAGCAGGCAAGCATCCGAGTTCCATGGTAGCCCAGAGCCATCCTAGTGGACCAGGCCCAAATCCGGGGAGCCGGCCGCCATCTTGAGAGTCCCACAGCAGCTGCCCTTCACCATGGCCACCGGAGCGGCCCCTCCCGGTCAGCCAGCCGTGGGGGGGTCCGCGAGTGGAACGCGAATGGCAGTCTTGGTGCAGGAGAGGAACCTCCATCTGGAGGTGGAGGGGGCTGTCGGCGCCGCCTCTCCGCGGGCGCCCCACGCCATCTGCGGGCGCCCCACGCCATCTCCTGGCGCAGGTATAAAAAATGGCTGGACCAGGCAACAAAGGGGGAGCCATCAGCAAGGCATCCCCCGCACACAACTTGCTGGACATCACCTCTGGATGATCCGGGGACGGGCCTCGGCGCGTTGGGTTGCCTCCGGCCTATTCGCACAACGGTCCTCCACCCCAGGCCGCCACCGATGCTACCTCGCCGGCTGATGGCTTTTGTAGACTTTCTATAGCCCAAAGCCAACTAAAAAGTAGCCCAAAGTAGCCCAACATTGCTACTTTAAGGAAGGAGGGACAGGAACAGCGTCAAGCAGACGGCGAACGCATTGGGATTGATGTTGCAGCCAGCTGCCATGTAAATAGTTGTATAATAAAACGTTTTAACATATTACTTTGCTGGAGTGTTGTATATATTTATAATATTTGCATAGGGTTTGTCGTTATTTGGGCGGGGTGGGCGGCGGAGCCGAGCTGTCTTGCGGCCATCATGGCGTCGAGCTCGGCTCTTCTCACTAGTTTCATATTTCTCATGAGGGGTTGTTCCTAATGTTTCTATTTTAGCGGGGTCAAAAGATCCCATCAGTGGCCTACTGATTTTGCTCGATTCCTTTTGTTTTCCCTAACGATTTTTATGTTATAGTTTGCTAGCACGATACAGCGGCTAATCCGTATATATCTCCTTTTTATTAGGGGTGTCCTCCGGTGGAGCCGGATGATCTACCTCTAATAACGGTCCGGGCTGAACCAACTACTGAACAATGGGGAGAAGATAGGCATGACGGGTTACAATGGGGACAAAAGTCTGCACTACCTTTCCTTCACTATCCGCAAAGACTAAACAGAGTATTGCGACTCTGTGCTTATTTGTGAATAGAGAATAACCCAAAGAGAACCAATTCCGAACGATCAATGTTTGGATAAACAATCAATCAAATGAGGGATAAAAATAGGCACGACGGATTACAACGGGGGCAAAAGCCTGCGTTACCTATCCTTCATTATCTGCAAAGACTAAACAGAGTATTGCGACTCTGTGCTTGTTTGCAAATAGAGAATGATCCAAAGAGAACCAATTCCAAAACAGTAAATGCTTGGATAACAATCAATCAAATGGAGAGGGAAGCAGGCACGACGGATTACAACGGGGGCAAAAGCCTGCGTTACCTACCCTTCACTATCTGCAAAGACTAAACAGAGTATTGCGACTCTGTGCTTGTTTGCAAATAGAGAATCTCTCAGAAACAATCAAATGAGTAATACTAGTATTTTCAAACAATCAAACAATCAATTCGCAATTTGTCGTGTTACACGACCTTACCCGGACCGCATGGATAGTTTCTCGTCTTCCGCTTCCAGCACCTGATCGTCCTCTATTCTCCGTAATTGCTGTGGCACTCCTGATGGTTCCCAGTCAGGACCGTAGATCACTCGAGAGAGGTCTGCTTGGAACCAGTGAAGTTCGGATGATCGGCTGCCAGACGAGGGTCTATCGGGCAGGTGCACTTCCCGATCGTTGCAGTCGTTCACTCTGTCGTTGGGACCTCTCCCACTGGATCCACGTGTCGCTGCTGGGCCCCAGGTTGGGCGCCAATTGTGAAAAGGTAGGGCCGAATTCGACCAAGAACCCTTCAGTATTTGCCCGGCGTTAGCCGCCTCTCATACCATTCGAGATTACCAAACAAAGAGGCAGGCGCTGGAGACGGAAGGCAGGAAACAGGAGTTTATTCCGACGGAGCAGAACACGTCAAATCAGACAACAGGGTATCTTCTCGAGGTGCTCTAACCGCATCTCTGAGGCCTGGCCTCTTATACACAGGTTTATGGCTTTATTACATACACTGCATCCGTAATGTTTCTTTGAAGGACAGAAAAGACATCCTCGGAATCCCCGGTCCAGGCCCGTTCCCACACACATCTACAGTAGAGTTCCCACCCGATCTCAGCATGTGGTGGTTATCGCGCAGCAGGACATTCCGCTGGGAACGGGGATGTGTGTGATCAGTCGGATCTTCGGGGTGCGAAAGCATTGATTAATCCCCGCTCCTTTGATGTGAGGCGAGGTTCTACTGTAGGGGGCAATAAACTGCATCTGTTGGGCTAGGTGATGGCCTGGGATCAGGCCGGACAATCGGGCAGGGAGGAAGAGGTTATCAAAAGGGCCTGTTCTTTGAATGAGATGAAAGAGCGAGGGGGTTCAGCACGGGATGTGGCTCGGAGACAGGGTCGCGTTAGAGGTGTGTTTATGGCACAAGCAGGAGAGACCGGGGGCTGTCGGGGCGCGGGGGAATGCTTGCGAGGCCGGGGAGTGAGGGGGAGAGACGCGCAGGCTATTGGCAGTGGGCAGAAAGGCCACGACACACAAAATGGCTGCCACTTACGTGCATGATGGGGCCTAAAAGGTGCAAGATGGCGTGGCCACTGTTTCATGATTTTCACTTTACTTTCAACAGTGGCTGGGGTGAACATAAATGAACGCCGCTTATATATACCTAATTTTAGTCATTTTCCACACCTCCACGTGCCACTACACCACCTGGTCCAAACAGCCCTTCAGCTTGCCAAGCCACTGATAGCCCTACATCACCTGGGCCTTTCTCTCCCTAGTCAAGTGGTCCTGCTGTCCCCGACATACAGCCAGCTCCAAGTCCACCTGACAGCCAAGAGTGAGTGGTAGTCTCCCTCCCACACACCTGTTCTCTCATACAGGTGTGCTAGTCCTGCCCATTGTTTACCACCTGGGTATGTTACTGGCCATTAAAGGGCACAGTCAAACACACTCACTGTGCAGCTTCTCATATCCTGACTCTGCACTTTGCCCTAACCACTGGCCTTGTCATTCACTGCTGTTCTGCCCTTGCCTGTGCAGCTTCTCATGTCCTGACTCTGCACTTTGCCATGCCCACTGGTCTTGTCATTCACTGCTGTTCTGCCCTTGCCTGTGCAGATTCTCATGTCCTGACTCTGCACTTTACCCTGCCCACTGGCATTGTCATTCACTGCTGTTCTGCAGTTGCATGTGAAGCTTCTCATGTCCTGACTCTGCACTTTGCCCTGCCCACTGGCCTTGTCATTCACTGCTGTCCTGCCCTTGCCTGTGCAGCTTCTCATGTCCTCACTCTGCACTTTGCCATGCCCACTGGCCTTGTCATTCACTGCTGTTCTCCCCTTGCCTGTACAGCTTCTCCTGTTCTGACTCTGCACTTTGCCATGCCCACTGGCCTTGTCATTCACTGCTGTTCTGCCCTTGCCTGTGCAGCTTCTCATGTCCTGACTCAGCACTTTGCCGTGCCCACTGGCCTTGTCATTCACTGCTGTTCTGCCCTTGCCTGTGCAGCTTCACATGTTCTGACCCTGCACTTTGCCATGCACACTGGCCTTGTCATTCAATGCTGCTCTACCCTTGCCTGTGCAGCCACTCATGTACTTGCTGTGCCCCCTGCCATGGACACTGGCCTTGTTGCTCTGCTGTGTTGGAGTCCCCCCGTGCAGCCTCTCATGTACTTGCTGTGCCACCTGACATGGACTCTGACCCTGTTGCTCTGCTGTGTTGCACTCTCCCACTGTGCAACCTCTCTTGTACTTGCTGTGTCCCCCTGCCATGGACACTGGCCCTGTTGCTCTGCTGTCTTAGAGTCTCCCCTGTGCAGCCTCTCAAGTACTTGCTGTGCCCCCTGCCATGGACACTGGCCTTCCATTTAGGAGTTTGCCTGTGCAGATTATCTTGCATATGATCAGCATTTTGTGCCTTGCTCTTGTCTACTGTTGTTCTATTGTCACATCTGTGCAATATGTGAATAAAGACAGTTACTCCTGTTGTCTGTTTTGTCAGTGTCCTTGATGATCAAAGTTATTTTGGTGTGTGCATTTGGTTGACTGTGCCCCATGCTCTATATGTCACTTCAACATTGCTAAGCTCTTTGCCCGCATCACATTTTTTAACAGGGGTGACAGGGTCTTCAGTCCATTCAGACACTGATACTTCTGTTATTTGTGATGTCTATTTTAGCTGTCATGTAGTTCTCTTTTTCGTGGTTTGCTATTGTTGGCTACATTGTTCAGATACCAGGTTGGGATACACTGCCAGCACAGGGTGTGATGATGTGCACAGGTTTGCATGAAGGCTGGGCAATGTCATCATGTATGTGTGCTATTCCTTTGTGTGTGCACAGCTGTGTATGTGTATGGCCATCTTGTGTTGGCCCTTAATCCTGGTCCCATGGCCTACATGATATGTGTGCTCTTGGGTAGTCAAGAGGTGTGCAGTGTGAAGGGTGTGACTTTGTAGGGGGTGTGGATGTGTTTGTGCCGCTGGATTGTGAAAGGCACACATGTGTCACCCAGGAGTTGTGTGCCTGATGTTTGGATTGTTCTGCCCTGTGGATATGGTTGTATGCACATGTGTGAGTTGTCTGTTGTAAATGTAAATGTATGTAAATGTATTGCGACTTATTTAGCGCACGTATCACCCGAAGGTATCAAGGCGCTTGCTTAGGGAACCCGTCCTGGTATTCCCCTGTGAGATACCCCGGCAGGGTATCCACAAGGTGAAAGCCAGGCATCCCGCTGCGAGGGGCCGTAGTGGAGATTAAGCAAGCTATTGCCCAGAGTCGCAGAGTGTGACCCCGTGAGTTGAGTAGGCACCGGAGCGAGAATTGTCGAGTCCGTGGAATTTTTTTTTTGAGCCCGAGACCCGCCGAGGCGGGGAATCGAACCCTGGTCCACGGCCGATCTCAGCTTCCGGGTCTGCCACCTCTAACCACTGAGCCACGCTTCTCCACCTCTCCTCTTGTGCACTGTGCAGTGTGTTGGTGTGTCCGTGCTGTTCTGTCTGACTCCTACTTGTTGTTTTTGTCACTTATGAGTGTGCAGAGTGTGTTACTTGCACATCAGTGTTGTGTTTGTTTGATCATCCATGTGTCTTGATAGTGTTTGTGTAGACCACAGCTTTCCAAACTGTGTGGCGCGACACGTTACTGTGTTGCGCCCCTTGCTTAGGTGTGTCGCGCAATCAACATGCTGTTTAGATCACCCCCGCGGGCATTCCAGCAACAGGCAGAGTGGCGCTGCAGGGGCTCTAACATGAATAACAACAAAGCCTTATTACCACGTTAAATGGTCTTTTAAAGATGCATCTCCCTGCGGCGCTCCGTGCAGAAACACAGCCAATGGAGAATTGTAAGTGAAGTCATTGTTTGTTTACTTACAAAAGATGTGTGAAGATGTGGGAGGGTGAAGGTAGTAAGCAACTGGTAACTGTTCTCAACAGTACGAAAAATGTAGATTTGAGATAGAAAGAAGTGCTCCTTTTCTGAGCGCCAAGAAGTCTGAAGCGGTGTGAAAAGTCCCAATTGTTTGGAAATGTAGCTTCGGTGAAGACTGCGGCAGCATAATAATACCAGTAAACAGCAGCACCGATGCTAGCGCCTTGGCTGTCAGGATTGGAGCGGCGGGGTTGGTGTGGCAAGAGGAATGTTCCCGAGAGGTCAAGAAAGCATCGAAAGTGGAGCGAGGCGGGGAGTTCCGCGTTTATTTTATTTATTTATTTTTTGTTGTATGCGTTTCTATATAGCGCGGACTTTACCCGAAGGTGTCAGAGTCTTCACAATAGGAACAGTAGCGTTACATGAGGAGAAAATTACAAGTGAACAAATTACAAAAGCAAACGTTACATTATATGAGGCAATGGTGACAATTAAGTATCGGGGAGGTGTAGCAAACGAAAATGTGGGACTGATGTTTGTCAGCACAGAGAGGGAACACCCAGCAGTGTTGGAAGACGACAGGACAGAGGCGAGCTATGGAAAAACTCTGGCGGTTTTAGCAAGCTTTCAGAACCTCTGGCGGGCAATGAGAGATGAGACGGAGTCAGTCACACGTTGGACTTCACCTGTCACGCAACTGTCCCAGCCCTATTTGCTTCTGAGAGCCACCGTCCGGCCGTGAAATCTGCAAATTTCCATGCAGGCTAGTAGCACTCTGGCACCAGCGCAAACCCAGGAGAGAGCCAGGGTATCGGGAGAGCACAGCCCACGTCCCGGAGCCATGAGGACATGAGGGGAGGTTCCGCTCAGAGGTAGCAAGGGAAGGTGGAGGAGAGAATTTCAAGCGCAAACATCAAAGGCTCTCTGCACAGCTGATGAGCAGATCTTTCCTTTTTCTTTCATATTTTATACAGATGACAAAAAATGTGTATTAACTCCTTGTCTCTTGGACGAAGACGGGTAAGAGTCTGTGCATGTGTAAGTGTTCTAAACCTAAACAAGCATTTACAATGCAATAAGTCTCGCAGCATTAAAGTTTGAGTTATTGGCATTGTGTATGACAATGCCAATAGTTTTTAACTTTTGCAAATGTGACACCTATAGCATTTCTATTGCAATTTGTGTTGTATTTACGTGATTTGGATGTATTGATATTACAAATAACAATGGCTTTTAATTTTTTAAATAATTAATACTTAAATAAAAGTTATTGTTATTTATAATGACAAAAGCTTAACATTTTGTAAATATCTTTTGTAAATTAGGTGCCATGCTTACCAGTAAAAGGCTGGCTCTAAGGGAGTCTGTTTTCGGTAAGAATGTCAACAGGCACCAAAGGCATGCAGCTGCCGAAGATAAAGTGCGGCGGCAGTTGTGCCAATTTTAATTTAAAAAATAAAATCATGATTCTGGGCAAATTAGTTGACCTCACTGTGCATAAAATTGTAAATATGTGTGGAATGTAACATGATTGTAAATATATAAAATGTAATATCACAAATGTGCAAATCTCCTATTCATGCTCTGTTACCAACCATGTGGGTTTTCTTCTGATCCATATAAACATACGTACATTATCTGGGGGTGGATGTGTGTGGGTGTGTGTGTGGGATTGTGTGTGGGATTGTGTGTGGGTGTGTGTGGGTGTGGGTGTGTGTGGGTGTGTGTGTGTGGGTGTGGGTGTGTGTGTGGGCGTGTGTGTGTGGGGATGTGTGCGTGTGGGTGCGTGTGGGGGCGTGGGGGTGTGTGTGTGGGGGGGGTGTGGGGTTGTGGGGGTGGGGTGGGTTGTGTGTGTGGGGGGGTGTGGGGTTGTGTGTGTGAGAGGTTGTGTGTGTGGGTTGTGTGTGGGGTTGTGGGTGGTTTGGACTAGCTTGCTGCGCTCGCTCGCGTTACCGTGTCCGCTGAATTTGTTTTCACAAAAAGGTGTGTCACCAACATGAACAGTTTGGAAAGCTGTGGTGTAGACTGTGCAGCCCTGCTGCTCCACACTGCCATTGTGGTTGTGTTTCTCATGTATTGCAGGCACATGGTGCCTTCTATCCTCCTGTATGGCATGGTGTGTGTGGTGTAATGCCATTTCCTATGTGTGCCACTTATGCCTGCCCATTGTGAGTCTGCACTTCCTTTATTTGAGTATGGTAACCCCTTACATGTCGACTACTGACATGCAAGACCGTTCACTTTGATGTCATCTGTCCCCTTGGCTTACATGTGTGTGTGCCCCCCCATCACTTCATTTGTGACACTGCTTTGTGGTGCAGTTATTGGGCCAAGTGTGATGTTCCACTATGGCCATTGCCCCAATGGTTTATGTGTGATGTCCTTGTGCTCTTAATCAGTGAGGATTGCTCATGTGCACTTCTGCTGTGTGTGCTGCCCAGTGCTCTGGTCAAGATGGTTCTGCGCTTGTATCCCAGAGTGGTGCATCTGTTGTTCTTGTGTTGGATGTATGCTTGTTGGCTGTGGTATTCCTTCACTTCCTGGGTGTGCTGTTGTGTTTGTGCTGTGCTGTGCTGATTTGTGTTGTGTGTGTTGTGGTTGTGCCAGTCATGTCTGTGTGTGACTGTTCTGCTTGGTGTGCACACACTGCTTGTTGTGCATACAGTGCTGTGTGTATGTGGCTTTGGCATTGCCTGGTGTGCATCCCCTGATATCCTGCAGTGTTTGTTCATTTTTGATTTCATGTGCATATGTAGTTGGTTTCATGTGGCAGTGTAGTTCTGTGACGGTGCACTTCTTGTGTGATTTGTGGTATGTTGTGTGTGTTTTGGTCCTGAGTGGTGAGGTTGTGCACTCCTGTTGTGTCTGTGCTCCCATTGCCTTTCAACAGTTATGCTGACAGGGTATGTCTGTTTCTGATGGGGTTCTGTGTGTGTTTCTGTAGTGTTTTATGTTTGTGTGTTGTTTTTGGACAGACATCTGTTCAGGCATCCCTGTGTGTGTGTTATGTTTGTGGCTACACCCAGGGTGTGTGTTTGTTTGTGTGTGTATGTACTGGCAAGCATTGGCAGCCTTCAGTGTGTGTGGCACTGGTGTTGTGTAGTGTGTGTTCCTGTGCAGCCACTTCTACAGTGGCTGTCTCCCTGGTTGTTTGTTGTGTGATGCAGGGTGTGGATTGAGCTTGCTTGTTGCTGTGCTTGTTGCTTGTTCCTGTATATGGGGGTGCACAGTATGGGCACCTGGCCTGTGCCTTCATGGGGGAGTTAATGTGTGGTGGGGAGGTGTGTCGCTGGGGTGTTTGTGCCCTGCCCATGCCTTAGACTGGCCCTGCCTTCTGCATTGTGCACATGTATTGACCCCTGCAGTGATGTGACCTGGACGTTGCTGCAAGTTCGCTGTTGATGTGTGTCCAGGATGCAGCGGGGTGACTTGGTGGCAGGTGGGTCATGTGTGGGTGCCCTTGTGGATGTGTTGATGCCCCCAGCAGGGTGTCTGTTTTGGATTTGGACCCTGTGTCAGCCCGTGTGTTTCTGTGTTGTATTTGTGTACTTGCGTAATTGCGGCAGCGTCCACGGCGGCCCATGCGATGATAGTGCTGTAGCAGGTACAGCACCGGGAACACATGTAGAGCAGGGTCCATGGCAGTCGTGACTGGGTGGAGAGGATCGGGACTGTGGTATCGCGCTCCGCTGTCCACTTTCAAACGTCTCGGGTTGGGACGGTGTCTCTGCTGCAGTGTGTCTGCTTGTGTGGGTCATCCTAATTTGTGGAGCGGGGCGGACGTCATTCAGCACGGCGGAGAGTCTCCATTGGCTCCCACCACCGCAGTGGTGGGGCACTATGATGGCGGTTTGCGTCGCTCCGCGGCGGACTGGAATTGACCTATGTTTTGCAATACAAATATGCCGGACGTGTATCCCGCTGCTCGCGGGCGGAAAAAGGTGTTTTTCCACCCCGCCAGCACCGTGGTGGTGCCACCGCCCGACATCGTAATGGACCCCATAGTCTTTAGAATAAGAAGTAAACGTGTACCACGAGTCTGTAAGTTAAATGTCACAAGTGGAATGGAGCACACGTTATGCCATCCACTGCAGTGACAGTGAAAACATGACTGAAGGCCTACTATTTGTAGCCAGACTGTGCAGTTTTAAAACTGCTAATTTGATCTGTCAGAATAACACCCTTTGCCTAAACCTTCCTTTTAAATATTAATAAGTTACCCTTCAGTAAACCTTACAGCACATAATGGTGCATGATATTTAAAAGTAAGACATGTAAAAGTTTAATGTTAAACACTTCCTCAAAGTCCAAAAGCTATTTTCATAGT
This sequence comes from Lissotriton helveticus, assembly GCF_964261635.1. NCBI lineage: Eukaryota > Metazoa > Chordata > Amphibia > Caudata > Salamandridae > Lissotriton > Lissotriton helveticus. The sequence goes on along the minus strand of NC_136057.1, from coordinate 566,111,141 downwards.
AGCAGGGTTGGCTGTTCAATAGGGAAGCACTAGGATACCAAAATACATTTAAGAATGTAATCTCTGGCAATGAAGCACCTACAAATTTAATTCTTGAGCTTTTTGAAATATTTATTACAAGTCCAATTCACTGGAAAGGTTGGATTTGTTATACATATTTTAGAGAAGATACTTTAAAATAGTTACCTCTTCCCTGCATAAAGCCTTTGGAGGTCCATTTGCACAAGTTCAAACTGTCAACGAGGAACTGAATAGCTTATTGATGAAGTGTGCACTTACTCCCAGAGGTGAGTTTAAGGCCTTGGGTGTAGGGAGGTGTTATATTCCCCTGGTAGGATGACCATCTGAGCTGCACCCAGGAACTTCATTTAACTCCAAATAGAACTTCACTGTCACAGGCAAATAATAGCTGACACCTGGGCATGGCCCTTCTTTGTTCCCCCTGTCAGGCACACACCAATCCCATAGCTGATTTAGAGTGGCCACAGAGGAAGGGTTTCACCTCTTAAGTGAGCACTTAGGAGAAGGGATTCGCCATTTTGGAATTAGGCAGAGAGGGGCACTATTGGACTGTTTGCAGTAGGGCACTTAGGAAATCCGCCAAATGTGGGTAGGGTTAACCCTAGGATCTTTTACCCCATTTGTTAGGGAAGAGCCAGGAATCATCTCCATTCATAGCCTAGTACCAGGCATAAGCGTAATACTCATAGTACCCTCCTCAGAACACTTTCTGGATCTATGGAAGAACAGGAGAGGACTAGACCTTCTATATGTGACACGAGAAGAGACTAGAAGACCGGAACCGCTCTTCCCTCTTGCATCCAGGGCAAGGAAGTGGACTCCAACTGTCATAAGACTGCCCTCCTCTTCAAGCAACAGAGACAAAACTTGCAATGAGATGCCTTCTCTGCAACTGGCCAGCTGACCAGTTCTAACTGGATGAGCCCTGGACCTGATGCTGGCTTCTATTGGAGTGAGTCTTGAACACTGTTCCCTGTAAGGTGCGCGCATGTGTGTGCTCCTCTTTCCTCTAGAGCGCGCAGTGCTGTGTGTGAAGCACGCACACACAGCACATCCCGGGAGAGCGTTTGTGCACCGAAAGGCAGGAAATGCACATGCATTTGCTGCTTTTCTTTTCAAACTAGAGCGCGGCTGCGGGTTGATTGTGGGCCTTTTGAAAGTAATTATGTTAATCACATCGCCCATCGAGGGCTGCATTTAGCATAAATACTTTCAAAAGACAAAACATCAGTCCCCGAGCTGCGCTCTAGTTAGAAAAGAACTGCAGCAAGTCGTCAAACATGAGGTGTGCTTCCAGAATCATCTGAAAGCACATGTTCGTACTTTTAAACCTGATGTATTTCTTTTCTAAATAAAGCATGGCTGTGGGGCTGATTGTTTGCCTTTTGAAAGTATTTATGTTAAATGGAGCCCGTGACAAATGCTGAGATTAGCATAAATACTTTCGAAAGGCCCACAATCAGCCCCGCAGCTGCGCTCTAGTTAGAAAAGAAAGGCAGCAAATGCATGAGCATTTTCTGCCTTTCGGCACACAAACGCTTTTCCGGGATGTGCTGTGTGTGCATGTTTCACAATACTGAGCTGGAAACCCTAATCATAAGACTGGAAGTTTATTGCAGGATCAGTACATTATTTATTTCCTCCGCCCTCAATCCCTGATTAATGCCATATTAGCAATAGTTTAACTTATATCTGATACCCTACGCCGCTATTAATCACAAGCTGGGTTACTGCATGTGTCTGGGAATGCACTCTGCATTAAGACAACTCACTCCTCATTCTCGCCCTTCACTTTCTCAGTCACCCTGCACTAACAGGTCTCACAATGCACTCACACTGATCACCATGCACTCACGCAGTTCACCCGCTCACCCTGCACTCTCAGTGATCACTCTGCAGTCACAATACACTTATGCTGTTAACCCTGTACCCCACCCTGCAGTCACACGAGCACACTACTCACCCTGAACTCATGTGATACTTAACTCACCTGTCACCATCACTGCTCAATCAGCAATCTCACTCAAACAAGCCCATCACTAACCATGCATTCATTCATCCCACTCTGCACTTATACCTGCAGCGAAATTCATATGGTCATCTCATTCACTCTGCAGTCACTCCTCTTACCCTACTCTCACACTGTTGCATCACTCACCATTCACTCACATGGCCACTTCTTCCACCCACATAGCGTAGAGGGTTAATGGGCCTGCTACAAAGAACGTGTACCATGCAGATCATAGAACCGAGTGTGAGTAAACTATAAGCAGCCATATTAAAAAATGTAATGTTTGTTAGAAAGGTGCTATAGAGAGATGAGGTGCATTGTTGGTGAGTGGTAGTGAGGGATTTCATGGAGAAGGAGGAAATGAGGAAGGGGGTGCCAAAAAAGACTGTTGAACAGTATGCGACCAGTGCTAGGGCCAACCCTGGCTGGGAGTGTTAGCCCCCCTGAAGTTCGGGCCTAGTTGCTCCCCTGATCACAGTGTCCATCATGGGCTACATTTAACATAAATTCTTTCAAAAGGCCAACCATCAGCCCCGCATTTAGAAAAGAAATGCAGCAAGTTTTATATAGTGGGAACTCAATCCAAAAGTATTGGAGCGATTTACATGATGTATTTATTTATTTGTAAGCAAGGGGAGAGTAATTAATTTGCTGAAAAGACAGCGTAAGTTATTCAGCATAGCAGCATTTACAAAGTAACTACAGATAGAAGCTGGGAGTGCAATAGGATCAGATTGAATTGTGGTCCATGTATCTGTAGTGATGTGACACCATTTGGTGTCCTATGCCATGTACTATTTTCCATATGGCTACAGTAGGCGTTTTCTGGGGCCTTTCCACCTGCGAGTTAAAATAATTGCTGGGAGTTAAAGTCCAAAGCTCCTTGCATGGTAAAGTCCTGCGTAAGGTGTCCTTTGCTGGCCACAGTAAGCGCCCATTGTCTGAGGCAAGATTATCTGGTTAGAGGCAGAGTCAGATATGTGTGTGAGAAGTGTCCTCTGACACTACGTGAAATAGTTCTGGTAGTGGTAGTCTAAGGCTTCCAGAATGTTATTAATAATATAAATTGAAGTTAGACTAACTTAGTTATTAATAATCATGACTAAATTTCTCACTGACTTTATTTGTAGGAGAACAGCTCATGATGAATCGTAATTTGTTGTGCAATACCAATACTTGTGCCTGTGCACTGATTTCGGAGTTCGGGAAACGTCTCTGTATTTTAACTTACTGATGGGAGATTCTTGACAGGTTTGCCTGACTCCTAACATATCCTTCCTCATAAGACTATAACTCCTTGGGTAGGATTTGAGACCCCTACAGAATTCTTTTTTCCCTAAAATAGTTTTCTTTTTGGCGCTTAGAAAATTGACTAAGTATGAACCCAATAACTACAGGGAAAACAACACTTCTCAATGCAACCTTTTTATGGTTTTTACTCCCTCTCTTCTAGTTATAATTCTAACATGAAATCAGTTCTCTTCTGTATCTCCTGCAAGTGTTACATCTGTACATGATTTATCTACCCACTTAATGCAGAGCAGACATCATGTAATTTACTTTAATCCATACCTCATAACTCTGTAAGACTTATGCAGGGATTTGAGGTCTACACTGTAGCCACGGCCCGTGGAGGGAGTTGCGGTGGGGCGAAAGGCGGGGCGGGGGAGGGGCAGGGTGGGGGATGCTAAAAACCGGAGTATGGATAATTGGAAGTAAGTAAACAATTTAATTAATAAAACTAATTTCATAGCGCTCCCTGCATCGCATTTTGTGATGCAGGGCGCGCAACAAATTTCATTTTATTTATTTAAATATTTGCTTACCTGTAAAACTTCATAATCCATACATTACTACCCCCCATCCTGCCCCTCCCCCTCCCCACGTCACTGCCCTGTAGGTACGCCCACTTCCGGCAGCGGCTGCTCTTGAATGATCAGAAAGAAGCTGCACTGTGGAACTTGGAATGGGTCTGACAAGCAGCAACGGTTGTATATATAGTGCTTTTAGTTACTTCTTGGCCTCCCAGTCCCTCCAGGTTTATAGGCACCTTTGTCTGAGGTATTCCTATCATGGTCCTGTACACCTCCTGCCGCCAGCTGCAGTATGAGATATTCTTACAAAGCCTTCTTGGTTGTTGAGAAACAGGAACGAGTTATCTTTTGACAACTCATTGGTGGCTGTAACTGATAAAGAAAACCATTGGGTTCTACATTAATGCAAGGTGTAAAGTTGTTCTAATTCACAGTGTCCAAGGGAGGTCGAAAATGACTGTGCCCATGCTATTACTATGCTATCCAGGTATGATAAGTTTACTTACACTAGACATAAATGGGGCACATTTACAGAATTGGAGGTATCTTTAAAATATGTTTTGGATCTTGCTGTCTCGGTCCTGAGTTGACAACCCCTCTTCTAATCTCTTTTACTGAACTTTTTTTGTCAAAATGATTTTATTGGTTTTAGAGATAAAACAATACTTCTGAACTTTTTTTTAAGTTGCTAAATTGATCATATAGAGCCTGGTGTATGAAAAGCAAATTTAGGGCCCCATTAAGATGGCGGGCGGATTGCCCCCGCCGGGCCGGCGGTAGTCACCGCCGGCCCGGTGGGGGAAATCTGCTCGCCATCCTTGTAGAAGAGACCCCCCGCCATATTATTATGGCTGGGGGGTCCGCGGCGGGCAGAAGGACTGTCCACCGCTTTTCCGCCCGGTCGACATGTCGACCGGGCGGAAAAAGGTTCAATATGGTGGCGGTGTCTTTCGGCACCGCCCGCCGCAATGTTAAAAATACAGGATGCGCCTGCCACTGTGGTGGGAGCATCCTAATTGCCCCCACGGGACCCCCGACCTTATGGTGGGCGGTCCCTTTCACTGTGAGGATGGCGGGCGGACTTTTGATGCCCTTAGTGTTTCCTAAATTGAGTCTCATTCTGATTCACAAAACAGAAGTCCCTAAAAATAATGATTTACACACTGTTCTTCTAAGCAATTAGAGATTTGTAAGTATTCAGTGATTTAAAATCCTGAATCAGCAATAGCGGTTTGGTATGATTTGCAAATTATGATTATTGCACTGACAGCAAATGATGACCTCACCCATTTCAGGAAGTACATTTACTTTGAGCATCAGAGCCCAAACAAAGTTTCCATCATGACAAAGAATGATGTGGTATCACCATGTCCAGCCAGGAACCATGAGAGAAGTTGGAGAGGAAAAGGAAATTCAGTGACTGGAGATTTCAGTGGAGGAGTGTGTCTCAGAACATGAAAAATTGTTTAGTATAGCATCAGTGGAGCATCAGTGTAAGTTCCTGAGACAAACAAGAAGCAAAATTCAACAATGCTTCAATGCCGTAGGTGTCACTAAATGGTCGATAGAAGAGACCTGGAAGCAATTGTATCACCTGCACTCTTGAACTAATGAGAAGACAGTTATTAGAGGAAAGTAGGCTGCTACTACAGGTGGAGGATCAAGCATACAACCACCACCCATACCTATGTAAGAAAAGATTGAGACAACATTGCAGCCCAAAGCCATCTCTGGAGTCTCCAATATTGGCACTTCAGCCACTGTATCTGATGCTACAGGTTAGGTGTTTCAAATTAAGTTTAAAACATTTCGCTATTTTAAAGAATAAGAAGTAAGCTATAACAGTGTCTCATTTGGTAAATAAACAAATTAAAATAACTTCAAAAAGATCAGGGTTTCATAGTGTTCTATTCAATGCACTGTGAGTAATGTAGTCCTTAAGCATAAAACAAATACTTATGCAAACCAATTTTAACTTTAAATGTGCAGGTTTATGGCAACATAAAATTGTCCTAATGAACTGTGTAGGTCTAAAATACTCATGAAACTAAAAATAAAACAATACTGTAATACAGGAAAATCTTTTCAGATACTGATCATGTGTATTAAAGTAATACTTTCACTCTCTTAACTTCCAACTGCTCAGCAATCGCATATAACACAACCAGAAACAGAGGGATGTGGGGAAACATCCTGTCTAACAGAAGTTGAAACTGCCAGAAATGTGATTCCCACTCCAACAAATGCTGAAAGTGCAATAAACAGCACCAACAACTGCCTGACATTAGGAGGAAAAAAACTACAATTTTGCAAAGAGAAAAAAGGCTTCAAGACCTACTGTAAAGTCCACAATGCGAGAAGTAAAACGGGACCGCCCGCCATAAGGGCGGCGCTCCCGTGGGGGCCATTACGATGCGCCTGCCACACTGGCAGGTGCATCCTGCATTTTTAACATTGCTGCGGGCGGTGCAGAAAGCACCGCCCGCCGCAATGCTAAAAATGCACGTCGCGCACTTCAATGCACAACGTGGCTGGCACCGTGTGGTGCCTGCCACGTTGTACATTGAAGTGCAGGGGGTACCACAGGTACCCCCCATGTGCAGCTCCCAGAATACCAGGGGGCCCGCTACGGGCCCCCGCAGGAGATTCCTGCATGCCTTTTCATGGCGGCAACACCGCCACGGAAAAACAGGTTCCCGCTGCCTTCCTAATATGGATGGCGGTGTCTAACAGACACCGCCCCCATAAAGAACCCTTTTCCGCCCTGTTGCCATTTCAACCGCGCAGAAAAGCAGCGGACAGTCTTTCCGTCCGCCGCGGTCCCCCCGCCATAGTAATATGGCGGGGGAAATGGGTGGCGTGCGGGGAAGGATATTGGGCAGATCGCCACTGCCATGTGGGCGGTGGTGATTCGCCTGACATCCGAATGGGGCCCGTGGTGTCAAAAACTTGAATAGTGATACACTGTTGATCAAAAAAGAAAGCAAATACCATTAATTTTTTGTTTTTATTATTTAAGAAGAAGGAACATATGTAGAAAACGGTGAACGGCCTTAATATCGAATTTAAACTATCGATATGACAATCTCGAATTTTAAATATCGAATGTCAGTATATGGAATGTCAAAATATCGTTAAAAAAAAAAAAATCTAGGGGTCGATTCCGATCCGGTAAAAAGCGCTCTGAATTGCCGTTTGGAGCATTTTTCCCCGTACGATTCGTACCCGCAAGCGTCCCCGTACGAACGACGAAGTACGATCCGTACCAGGAGCCGTACTCCGTACGAGTCGTACAAGACACCGTACGACTCTAATCTCCGTACGACTCTCCCTCGGAACCCGCTGTATGCGACATCTGTATGGTTCGCGGCCGATTTTTCCGAACCGGCAAGTACGATTCGTGTTGGGTACGCACCGTACGACCCTTTTCCTACGGGAGCTGAAAACAGCCGTAAAAGCAGAGTTCACCCCGAAACAGGTACGGAACGCCCCCCCCCGGGTACGGCGCGTACACCCCATGATCGCAGGGGTACACGCCGTACCCCTGCGATCATGGGGGGTACATGCCGTACACCCAGCGTACATGGGGTACGCACCGTACCCCATGTATGCTGGGTGTACGGTGCGTACCCCATGTACGCTGGGTGTACGGTGCGTACCCCATGTACGCTGGGTGTACGGCATGTACCCCCCATGATCGCAGGGGTACTGCGCGTACCCCTGCGATCATGGGGTGTACGCGGCGTACGGTGTGTATGTGATTGTGTGCTTTTCCGTACGAATCGCCCTTACCTGACGTGGACCGTACGACTCGCGTCCTGGTACCCCGGTCGGGATCGTACTCGTCGGGTCGTACGGCGTCTGTACGAGTCGTACGGAAACGGCTCCGGATGCGAGTCGTACGGACGGTGATTTTACCAGATCGGAATCGGCCCCCTAATGTTGAAATATCGAGTACAAAATATCGTTATGACAAAATATAGTTTTTTTGTAAAGGTAACTAATATCGAAAATGACAATATAGAATGTAAAAATAACACATTTTTTAAATATCGAAATGTAATGAAAATAATAATAATTAATGTAAAAATAGTGTAAATATTTTTTTTTTTCAATTTATAAAAAATTTTTTTGTAATACAAATGTTAGGAGTGGGATTTTTGTTGAGAGTAAATTTATTTTCATGATATATTAATAATGTTATAATAAAACATGTAATATAAATTATAGGAGCGGGATGTTGGGTTATTAGGGGATAAGGGTGGGGAGTGTTTTAAAAATGGTGAAATAAATAATATGTTGATGAAAAATATTTTTTGTTGAGAGTAAATGTATTTTTAGGAGATATTCATAATTTCTAATATTTTTTTTATTTGTAATATACATTTTGGGAGCGGGATGTTGGGCTATTAGGGGATAAGGGTGGGGAGTGTTTTAAATATGTTGAAATAAATAATTTATTTATGTAAAATATTTTTTGTTGAGAGTACATTTTGTTATGAGATATCAAAAATTTGAAAAATTTATAAAAACATGTATTTGTAATATACATTTTAAGAGTGGTATTTTGGGTTATTAGGAGATAAGGGTGGGGAGTGTTTTAAAAATTTTGAAATAAATATTATGAAAGTAATTTTAATGAATTATTGAGAGTATACACATTTTTTTAAATTATGAAAGAAATTGTTTACAATGTTTACATTTTAAAATAATGAAACATTTGACATTTTATTTAAAAATGATATCATTAACTTATTTTGTATATTTATTTCTGGTTTGTTAAGTAATATTTCTACTAAATTTGTGGTATTAATATTGTTATATACTATTTTGTAGTGGGATGTTGCTTAGTAAATGTATAGAGCTAGTTTGTGTTAAAATGTTTAGAAATTGCTGACATTTTTATTAATAATTACATTTTGAGAGAGTAAATGAAAAGTAAAAAACAAAAATAATTTACTTGTGAAATAATTTAAAATTTAAAACATAAAGTATATATATTTTGAGACAATAATTATTAATGGAAATTATTAAATTTACAGGTTATATATTTAAAATATTTTACATTAAGACGTGTATATTTAAAATTTTTAAGTTTTTGAGAGTAAATTCTTTTATTACAATTAAGTGTAAATTATTATATGAATTATTTATAAATATTTTTTTTTAAAACAAGATGTAAATATGTTTTCTTACTATCTAGTACCTTCCCTAGTTTGATAATGACTGGAGTTGGAATAGTAAATTATATATACTTACTATAAAGCACCTTACCTGATTTAATGCATATTGGAGTTGGAATACTAAATGATACATATTTACTATCCAGCACCTTCCCTGATTTAGTACATATTGGAGGTGGAATAGTAAATGATATATATTTACTATCCAGCACCTTCCCTGACTTAATGCAGATTGGAGTTGGAATAGTAAATTATATATAATTACTATCCAGCACCTGCCCTGATTTAATGGAGACTGGAGTTGGAATAGTAAATTATATATATTTACTATCCAGCACCTTCCTGATTTAATGTAGATTGGAGTTGGAATAGTAAATTATATATATTTACTATCCAGCACCTTCCCTGATTCAAGGCGGATTGGAGTTAGAATAGTAAATTATATATATTTACTATCCAGCATTTTCTAAAGCTCCTCTAATTTCTATTTCAGTTATATTTGGGGTGGTTGTGCTCAGTGACAGATACAACAGTAGTTTCTTGAGTTATGGCTCTTCTGTAGCATTTGTTTGAATAGTACTTGCTCCATTTCCAGAAGACTTTTAAATCTTTCTGCTTTTCTTGCGTATATTCATAACCCATGTAACATCGGAGCATTTTTCCCTTTTGTGATTCTATGAATTGTGCGCCTTGAGTCATACTGGTGTGTTTAGTGCTGAAGAGAATGTAGATATAAATAAGTTAATATGATGCAATAAAATATTTAATTTAGAAATATATACATTTGTTGATATATACTTACAATGTTGATTTAGATGTTGAAAATAATTTTCTTTTGATAGTTGGTGGCCGTTATTTTTGATTTGTAGAAGATATATCTGTTGATATAATAAGAAAAAATGGCAAGATAATTTGAAGCATTTGTTGTAGGTGATAGGGCAATTGGTAAAGGGTTTGTTTTAATTAGTTACATTATCTTTTTTAAGTACTTATTTAATATACTTACTTTTTTATTTGTTTTCTTTTCTTAGTTGTTGTAGATAATTATTGTTGTGCTTGTATGAATCTGTACTGGAGATATAAATAAATGAAAGTATATTTTAGTTTAATCTAATTTCGTTGTATTTTTAAGAACATTTTAGCATTATTAATCTTGTACAAAAGATTATTTACTTACTTTTTGTTTAGCTTTATTTTCTTGCTTGTTGTAGATAATTCTACTTGTGGCTGGAACAATCTGTAGTGGAGATATAAATAAATTAAAGTATATTTTAGTTTAATGTCATTTAGTTTTATTATTTAGACTATTTTAGCACTTAGAGGGGCCGATTCCGATACGGGTCGGAAATCGGCCCGACCGACTCATACCCGGAATGGAGTCCGACCGACACCTACTGGCACCCTACAACCCATGCAGTCGATGCAAAGCCTGCGTTGTACAACCGAGCCGTACGGAAACCAAGCCGTCCGACCGAGCCGTACAAAATTCAGCCATCTGGCCGGAAAAGGGACACGAGCTGCACCAACCGAACTGAAACCGGAATGAACCCAACCGATATGTACCCGCAACATCCGAGCCGCACAGTACGATGCCAAACGCATAAAATCAGACTGAACTGCACGGAGCCCAAACCGCACGACCAACCCGGACCCATAATGTACCTGAAGTGAGAGAGACCACGGCGATAGACTCGCATGCAACACAGAACACAATCAGCGTGAAAGACACAGAGCAGCCCGCACAAGCCAACATGAGAGTCAGACTTGGTCAGAAGAACGTGTCCTACATGCCCACCAAAAACAATGCCAAAAACGCAAAAAAAGGACCAGTCAAGCCATGACAAAGGTAAAAAAAAACACAAAAATTTAAAAAAAAAACTCAGAGACACACCCCAACTCCACCTATAAAAAGGCAAAATTACACTACCATGATCCTTTGCAAATACAACAGAGCAGCCAGCACAGAAAACCTTGAGACACCAACCTCAGACACACACACACACACAGAACTCACCCATCACACGAACCACACACCATCAGCACTCCTCCAAAAGCTCTCACACATACACCTAACAAAACAGACAATCACTTGCACCCACACACCCACATCACTCCTCACCACCACCCATCACCATGCCCCCTAAGAAGAATCCACAGTTCACAGACACTGAGCTAGAAATATTGGTAGATGAGATCCTCAGAATGGAGCCACATTTGTTTGGCACATTGGTACAATGGACCCCCATGTCACAGAAAACCAATATGTGGGACAGAATCGTGGACAAGGTGAACGCACAAGCACCAGCGTATCGCACGAAGACCGACACCAGAACAGGTGGTATGATGCGCGCTGGAGGGTCAAGAAGCTCCTCCAGAAGGAGCACGCCTTGAGCCAGGTCACCGGCAGTGGCCCTCCTGTCAAACCAGTCTACTTCAGGTCCTGGAGGGAGAAGGTGCGGCACATCCTACCACCAGAGGGCATCCATGGCCTACCTGACATACCAGAGCCTGGTGAGTACACAACCAATATGACCAATATTGTGTCGCAATACACACACATCACCATTAAGCGGACTGTGAAACCATGCACTGAGAGCAAAGGCATAGGAAACAAAAGTCTACCAGCCCAAGAAGTCTTTGCCATTCAGACAAACACAATAATGGCCATATCATAGTGAATTGTAACTGTGTCATGACATGTACAAACCTACCAACAAATAGGGCAAGGCAGTGGCACTAATCAGAGTTAACACTGTCAGACATCCCTGCCACCACAACCAATTACTCGCAGTGAAGCTGACTGACAGGAAGTAATAGTGGGTATGCTTGCAAAGTGAGAGTATACCAAAGCATGATGGTGTTGTTGTTACAGATAATGCACCCCCTTACAATTGCACCTTCAACACCTCTCTAAACAATGCTCACCTCACAGGGGCATGGAAATGGGTTGGCAAGTACTCTGGGAGTGGGCTCTGTTGTGGGGACCACAAGGCCCTGCTGGGAATTGGCCAACACCAAAAACCAGGACTCCACTGTCAGCCATCTTGCCATTGCTGCCACACCCCCTCACAGGGAAGCAGAGTCAGAAAGAGGGAAGTCAGGGCATGCTGGGAAGGGGGTGTAGCCCAGAGCATTTTGGGAGTTGCAGTCCCTCACAAACCTCAGCCACCTACATGACCCAGCAAGCTCACACTGTCCCATGCTCACCTCACAGGGGGTGGAAATGGGTTGGCAGGTACCCTAGGACTGGGCTCTGATGTGGGGCGCAAAAGGCCCTGCTGGGAATTGGCCAACACCATACACCAGGACTCCACTGTCAGCCATCTTGCCATTGCTGCCACACCCCTCACAGGGAAGCAGAGTCAGAAGGAGGGAAGTGAGGACATGCTGGGAAGGGGGTGTAGCCCGGAGCATGCTGGGAGTTGCAGTCACTCACAAACCTCAGCCACCTCCATGGCCCAGCAAGATCACACTGAACCATGCTCACCTCACAGGGAGTGAAAATGGACTGACATGATGTCTGACACTGGGTCCTGTTGTGGGGAGCACAAGGCACTGCTGGGAACTGTGCACCTACAAACACTAGGACTGCACTGTCAGCCATCTTGTTAGCACAGGCACACCCCCTCACAGGGAAGCAGAGTCCGAAGGAGGGAAGTGAGGGCATGCTGGGAAGGGGGTGTAGCCCAGAGCATGCTGAGAGTTGCAGTCACTCACAATCCTCAGCCACCTACATGGCCTCACAATCCCACACTGCACCATGCTCACCCCAGAGGGGGTGGAAATGGGCTGGCAAGTACTCTGGGACTGGGTTCTGTTGTGGGGAGCGCAAGGCCCTGCTAGGAATTGGCTACCAACAAACAACAGAACTCCACTGTCAGCCATCTTGTCAGCACAGGGACACCCCCTCAAAGGGAAGCTGAGTCTAATGTCAACAGGGATCTCATCCCTGTGTCAGCCACCTGATGGCCCTTGAGTAACAATGACCATGTACATGGAAATCCATACATGAGCTGGGTATGTGCACACATCAACATGCACATAGAAAGGCTTCATGTTGGCAGGACAATGCGCTACCACAACATCAACCTCTGTCTGTGACAACTGAAGACAATGCAGTGTTCAGGCATGCATCCTGACGTCATGTTGCAAATGTCATGTATATAAAATATTGCTACAAAGCTCAAGGAGGGGTGAATGGTCTACTCCTCCAGTGCAACTTGATTCATATCGGATTGTGTTGCCTCCATTGAAAGCCACGCATATGTACACATGTGTAGTGCGTGACATCATGTTTCTCTGCATCAGTGTACTGTAGCAGCAGCATCATTGACTCCCCCTTGTTGCAAATATGCTGTTCCCCCAGCTGGAGGTAACTTGGCTGGTTCCCCAGTAGTGCCCAGAGGAGAAAACCGAGAGTGTGTGTTTGGTCTCAAGTGCTGTGAGTCAAAAACACACACAACACCCAAAGGCAAAGGAAAAATGTTGAACATAGTGATGTATGAATTTAAAAACAAAGGTGTTGTGTCTGAATCCAGCTACTCATCCACCACACCAGGGTTGGTCACTGTTGGTCAACATGTAGCAGCCCCATGTGATCCTAGACCTAATATCTCCTCTGGACACTACTGGGAAAGCAGCCAGTCTACCTCCACGTGGAGGCACATCATATTTGCAGTAAAGGTGAACCAAAGTAAATGCAGCTACAGTACACTGAGGCGACAATCCAAGTAGCACGGCCCCATTCCTGTATACGTATGGGAGGGAATTTACTAAGGAATGAAATCATGTACATATCATGGCTGCACAGGATGAGTGATCCACTGCCCACTCCTTCATTGTTAGTACTATCCATTGCAAGATGAATGTATCAGTACCTCTTCCCCCCTCCCTGTTGCAATATACCCTTGATGTCTGTAGTAACATACATGACAATGTCTGTCTCTTTCAAACACAGGTGCCACAGGGGATTCAGCACCAAGTGAAGAAGAGTCTCTGGCCCAGACTCTGGTGGAGGATGAGCTCTCTGATGTCAACCTGGCTCTGTCCTCTTCGGATGACGACAATCAACCTTGAACCTCCAGTGTGAGTCATCAGGCAGCCCCACCATTAGAAATATCTTCACCCCCTGCAGCCATGTCAACACCATCTTCCCACAGACCTAACACCCCCACCAGGACGGACCGACCTAGGAGACCAAGTTCAAGCAGCACAGGGGCCCCAGCCACCCAGGATGCTACCAACAATGACACCAGTGGCAACAGCTAAGGGGGCCCCGGGTCAACTGTACCTTCCACCACAGGTACAGCCCGTGTGTCTAGGCATGGTGGGAGTGGTGTTAGTCCAAGGACACAGTCTGCAGAGGGGCCTCGACTGCCTGATGACCCCCAACTGGTACGCATCATAGATGCATACCAGGATAGCACCGGAGGATTCAATCAGGTAGTGAGGGTCCTCAAGGATATGCAACAGGAGCAGGCTGCCCATCATGCCGGCATGGAGGCCAAGTGGGACAAACTCACGGTGGTGCATATGGACATATTGACCTGTCTCCGCCAGATCAGCACAAATATGTCCACACCTCCCTGTGTGCCCACAACATCTCAAGCAACAACATTTGCTAAAGCCACAGGGAGGGAGGATGAATCTGGTGGAGACTCTGATGCACCGTTGGCGCCTGCTCCTGAGGATACCCCACAGAAGAAGAAAAGGGGTCGTCCGAAGAAGGACAAGTGAGCCACAGTTGTCCCTGCACATCCCCCAGGAACCCAGAACCTGTTTTGGATGTTGGTCTTTGGGTGCAAAGCATTCACCTTGTTGCACATTACACAGGTCCCCATCATGACATGGAGGGTCCATGTTGTACCAATGCAGAAGATGAATGTGGACTTCACTCTGGACATTTCATCTACCAATACTTCTAACTCATGTGAACTATGGATTCTAAACCTCATGGACAGCACTATCTCCACACATGTATGTAAATAAAATCACCATGACACTATACTTGCCTATGTTGTTTTTCAAACTTGATATGTGTCATGGAGATGACGAAATGCTGAAGCACACAGTGCATGCCGACTACTACAGCAATGTCATTACAGTTATGTTACTCATGTTGATGTGACACCAATAGGGCTCCACAACACATACTCACCATGGACATGTGACACATTGCCTACAAAGATGGTTGCCAGATATACAGTGGAATGCACAGACACCACACCTTTCCACAGTCACTGCCAACAAGCCCACAGGTGAGGTTACCAAATGTCAGTCAGATGTGTGAAGACAGACAACACACATTACTAAGTGAAGCACAGGTACATTACAAATCAGAAACAAGTTTATTACACAACAGTTTCAAGGTGAATCGACATGACAGTGGGCACATGGTCATATGGTGCTGTAAGGGTGAATTCTGGTTGTTGGTGTCAAACTTGCCCCAGCAAGTGGCAGAGAACCTTGGGAAGGACAGAAATGAGACACAGTCAGAAGCACACCAGAACAGGTAGGAAATGAAATAAACATGTCACGAGAAACCTACACAGTAACAACTTCGCATGTCCACACCATTGTGGACTACAGTCCATTGGAACGGACACATCACAGCACGCTTCAGGTCAAGTACCACACAGACAAACACAAACAGCAACTGAGCTGCACTAACACATCACAGGCTCACTCAGGATATTGACATGACAACGCTGTCAACTCACCTTCAGCTGAAGAAGTTGTTGATGAGCTGTGTGCGGACGTCATCCTCATCATCATCATCACTGGCCTCGTGGCCCAGGCCAGTATCCTTAACAGGTGGTGGATGTTGGTCGTCATCATCCTGGATGAGAGGCACCTCCTTCCGTACTGCCATGTTGTGGAGCATGCAGCAGACGATTATGATTTTGCAGACCTTTGCAGGCTCAGATGGAGTGCCCCTTCAGTCTTATCCAGGCAGCAGATGCGGCTCTTCAGGAGTCCAAAGGTACACTCAATTGTAGTGTAGTTCCTATATTCCCAATAGGCTCTGTGCATTGGAATAATATAAACAGCAGTGTAGACGTAGGACTGAGGTCGACCTGGTCTCTACTGACTATATTAGACTTAATTAGTTTTGCCAGCTAGCTCAGAGGTCACTGGAAACTTTCTCGAATAAACAAGGAGGAGTTTAACTTCCCTGGATAGACAAGAAGGGATTAGCTTCTGACAACCATATAACATGACAACTTTGCTCCCTCAGAATAAGAGTGTATCTCTAGAGTCGTGTGAAAACAATAGACAGTTAGTTCGCTCAGTCAATCGTGCATACTTAGTTTCACCAGAGTGTAGAGAAATAGAGAGACGGGCGTTTTCAATAAAAGGTGTTATTTATTGAGCAGTCTTCTTTCTCATGCAAGAGAAATAAATTGCCACAATTGCAATACTTATCATAAAGTAAAGTGCGTACAGTAAAAGGAGTATTATGAAATAATACTGTAAAAGCATTGATATGGTTTCTTAGCCATATGATACTTTAAAATGGATAAAATATATACATACATAAATATATTGACTAATGTACTCAACTGGTGCTTCTAATCTACGCCTACCCCGGTGTACCTGACCTAAGCCTAATACGTGGGAAGGGGTAAGTAAGTAGCAGTTTAAGTTACGTTGGTTTTGCCAAGAATCTGAGTCAAGAAATCTCCTTAAGGGTTTAGTCAGCTCCGTACCTGGGTAATAGAAAGCAGGAGGTCTGGTATCTCTCTCTCAGGACTCGATATCCCAGCAACCCGCAAGGGCAGCTGAAAACACCGGAGCTGGATTTTCTCGGCTGGAGAAAAAGACAGCGTCTCTCTCAGTGCTTCAAAGGGGAGGGGCGGCGTCCGTGGGCTCTCGCATCAGCTGGGCTCTCGGGCAAGTAGATAGCTGCTCTGCTCCAAACCACCATGTGTTTGCTTAAGGCAACATTGGTATATTTATACCTGAAAGGTGCCGGGTTTGACGTAAGGTTGGACATAAGACGTCAATAAAGATGTCACTAAGAACTGGCCGTTCTTTCAGTGCTCGCAGGAGTTCTAGGACAAATCAAAACAGAAGCATGGGGATTTCCCAGGTTGCTGGAGGTTTGTTTTGTTTAAAGCACTCGTTGTACTCTCTAGGAGTCTGGGGAAGTAGCCTTGCTTAATTTGGACTGCATGGGCTACGACTAAATATGGATATGATTCTTATGCCTTGTAAGGATATTATTTATTATAACCACATAAGTGCATAAATCAGGAATATCGAATTAGGGTCCTAGATAGAAATACAACACAATGACTTGCCTGGTTCTGCCATGTGCCCGATTGTATCGCATCTCGGATGGTGTCACAGGGTTCCTCAGGGGTGTCAGCAACAAAGGCATGTTGGGGTATCCAGAGTCACCCACATACAAAGAATCACACATTAGTTGAGTATTGTAAGGGGGTGGGAGACAACATTGCAAAACACACAACGTTAAACAGTATACACTAACAAGCCATGCACGCTGATTTGGCATCTGTGAAATCATCACCGGGATGCGACTCCTCCTCACGATGTAGGCATCGTTGGCCGAACCAGGGAACCGTAGACACACATGTGAAATCACCATGTCCGCCAGACATACCACCAGAGCATTTATTGAGTGGTAATGTTTGCAGTTGCGGCAGGTCTGTTCCAGTGCCAGTGGTGGTATCAGGGCCACATGTGTGCCATTGATGAGCCAATCACATGAGGCATCCTCCCAAGTCCATAGAAGGCATCCTTGATCCCTGCGAGTTCACCCGGTGTTGGAAACTTGATGTATGAGTCAAGGTGGTGCAACATTCCCTCCAACACATCCCGAAGCACACGGCTGAACATTGTCTGTGACATACCACTAACACTAACCACAGTCTATTGGAAGGTACCGGTGGCAAAGAAGTGCAGGGCTGCCATCACCTTCACCTTTGGTGTCAGTGCTGTTGGGTATGTGCGGCCAGGTAGCAGATGTGGTGCCAACAGCTCCGCCAACTCATCAATCAAGCTCCTGATAAAGCGGTACCTACCGATGCTGTCGCGTTCCATCATGGTCTCGAGGTCCGAGAACGGTCTATGGACTGCTGGCGCCCTGCAGTACAGAGATGGGTAAAGTAACATTATACATTCAGCTACCCATGTAGCACTCACCTTGCAGAAAATCACATTATACATCATAGCAATTCACAATTAACTAAGGTGTGTGCTTTCTTGTTATGGACACAGATGTCACCTTCATGCCCATCATCTCACATATCATTGACACATGTGTGCATGAGTTCCCTGTGGCACAATGGCAAATCATTGGGCTGTGGCACAGTACCCATGGACTGCTGTCACATTACAAACACACAACACAGTGACGAGTGATGACAGATGTTTCACAGGCATCACAACTCAATGCCAGGGAGATAGCCATGGTCCCTGTGTTGCCACATGTGCACTGGAATGCCATGTTGTATCATGGACATCCCACAAACAATCATGAGTTCCCCAGTTAGTAGGCCCTGTGGTCCCTGCAGGCCATACATGGATGCCCCTTAGACACACACAGCATGAAATAGCATGCACAAGGCACATGGTGGACCCTGTCTCACATTGGGGCCTTGGAAACCCAAACATCAGAGACACAACATGCACACAGACTTTGTGGATAGATCATAAATGTAGCCATGGCTCTGTTTGTGACGTACATGACATGAAACCATCTACTCATGTTGTATGTGACAGGTCATACACATCTCCAAACTGGTACACTGTCCATGACTCATGCCCATAAGCCAACACTTAGAAATTACATTTGTGAGGTGCAGCACACCAAAAGTAATCTGTCCCCATGAACTCATGCCCAGCCTGGGAGTGGGTTGATTTAAGTGCAATTAAAGGATAGAAATGTAGCCCCCCCATACACACACAGGTGATACAGCCTTACATGCCATGGGATGCAGTGTGGGACATGCTGTGGTGTTGAAGGTGTGGCCATGGCACTTAAATCAGTGTTTAAACCGTCTGCAAGTCACACCAATATGATGCAACGCGGCTGGCTTGTATGCAGACACGCCGTACATGCATGGACCGAGTTGTGTACGCACCTTGTCCATTGACTGTATGATGCATATGCATTACAGTCACCCGCATCAGATCACATTGATGCCAATGGGCAATGCCTGCACACGGTTCGATTCATGCATGTTGGACGCGTACGCAATCTGACACGACGCGGGTGAGTCGTGAGCAGACACGTCATACAGGCATGGACCGAGCTGTGCGCATGCATAGCCCATAGATTTGTATCCAGACGGATGCGTCTTTTTAAAAAAAACGCGTTGGATAGTCAGTTTACAGAGCCGTGCGCACTCATTGGCAATGGGCTGTCATGGAGACAGACGCGAATTCAAACAACGCTCGAGTCATGCGCTGGAAATACAGTTGGATGCGTACAACAATGTTGCAATCCTAGGCCGTGCTGAAGGTGAGTGTTTTGAACGATGAGGAAGACCTGTAGGAGTCTTTCATTTCCATGGATTGGACAGATTCGCAGAATGCAACCGTGTCTGGCCTATCAGTGAGGGGCAATGTCACAGAATATGCCTCTGCAGCACAGATTTAAGGCTGCCAGGCCCCCGGGACCTCATTTGCCTGCACTACATTCTAGAGGACCACTTTCCACAATCCACTGCTGCAGCTGTCTGTGCTTCCTCTGGATCCTGCAATTGCACATACTTTGGAGAGGGCCCCAGCATTCACTAAGGAGGAGAACCAGGCCCTGCTGGATGGGGTCCTACCAGAGTACAGCAATCTGTATGGGAAACCAGGGGAGCAGGTGAGTGTGCAGTCCGCTGCCTATCATTTCATGCAAGTGGTATGACTAAAAGTAATGGAAGTGTGCACAGCAGTGTGAGGCATATGCACTGAGTACTTTCAGCTACCTATTCATGTGGGTACATATGTTAAACAGGTGTCCTGCTGCACTAGTGCAGTAGTACTGGCATTATGTTACCATGTCAGACCTGCAGCAAAAATGCACATTTCTATGGGTGCACTACCTGTGTACCTCTTTTGGCTTTGTGTGACTACATGTATTTTCAACTGTATGCAGCACAATTATGTGGCATGTGTGGTAATGTCCTCTTCACTTTGTCATCCTCACAGGTTGATGCCCACCAGAAGCAGGAAATCTGGCTGACCATCGCCCAGGCAGTCAGATCAGAGAGGGTCTAGAAGCGCCGGATCCGCAACTGCCAGAAGAGGTGGCAAGACCTACGTGGCTGGACCCGGAGGATCAGAGGGTCCAGCTGAAGCTGTCACCTCCTCGCTGTAGGGCCTGACACCGGACCCTGATCCCCCACATGCTCCGGATTCTGCTGGTGGTCTTCCCAGACCTGGATGGGCAACTGAAGGCCAGACAGCAGCAAGGAGGGGGTAAGTCCATGCCTGATCTGTGAACATGTCTGACATGCTATGTGCAGTGTTGTGGCCTGGTCATACTCCCACATTATGTTGGTTTTGGAGTCCAGGACTCGTGTCCCTCTATTGTGTAAGTCACACTCCTCACCTGATCCATAGTTGTGGCCCCTACAGTCTGTGACTATTTTCAACTTGGGCCTGTGTCCCTTAAATGAGCTATGGTGATGGTCCTGCACAGCATATGTTACTGTGACTCTGATGTCTGCATCGTGGGTGGGTCTCTTCTTTGCACTATGCTTGGTCTCTGACATGTGTTCTGTGTGTGACTTTCATATAGGTTCAAATTGCAGGTCTGGGTCACAACATGTGTGTGGGGTACTTAAAACATACCCATGCAGCAGGTGAGTCAATGTAGTGTCCTTAGGGCTATGTAGAGGAAGTATGTCACATTGGCCCAGACACCTGCCCACTGTCCATGCCAATACACTGTGTTCAGTTTACCTGCTCTGTCATGCCCACTCCAAGGCATAGTGACTCTCTGTAATCACACTCACGTGTATGTACCTACTGGTTGTGGTTCCTGAAATGTGCCATCAAGTGTCTGACACAATATCATTGTAGTGTGGCTTCCTATTTTGTGACAACTGATGTGTTGAGGATTTTAGTATGAGCAGGACATCTGAGTTGCAACAATGGGGATGATACCTGTGCAACATATAGGGGTGTGGTCAGTTGAATGAGCACAATGCAGTATGCAAGAGTGACTTTCACACAGCTGTGTGTAATTGTCAGCAGACTGTGCGATGCTCATGGTCAGGTAGTTGTGTTTGCAGTCACTCATATGTCTGATTTTACTGATGTAGGATCATCATAGTCCAAGAACAGTGTGTGGCACGGGACAGACTGGCGCACTTGTCAGCTGCAGAGTTTGGTATGGGCATGACCTATGAATGTGACGCAGTGCAGACTGATGTTGTTTTGGATGCATTGCCCCATGACATGTGACAATGAAGACTGACTTACCATTCATGTGTGTGCCAGGGCATTGACTTGCTAAGAGGGTACCTACATTGGAGTCTGAGGTGCTCCATGCACCCCATTGTGTCATTTAGTATCAGGACGTTAGGACATCATTGTGTGTTGTGCAGCTTGGCATCACAAGATTGTGAAATGTGAGTGTGGTCATACATTCATCCAGACACCTGTACTGAGTGATTGGCATTTGATGTGATGTATGTTAATGGTGATGTACTTCTACATGGTCATTTGCATGTACAACAACTGTGTATGTGGTGCATGTGTGCACTTTGAGATATTGACAGCCAGCATGCAACAGACATATGGGTACCTGTCCAGGAGGGATATGGGTGCCATGGTTGATGTTCCGACTGGGTATTGACAAATGTACCCCTGTGTGTGCATTTTTAGTAATTGACAGCTAAGGATGCCAGTGCATGACCAGTAATGTTGGGTATTGACAGTGGTGTGTGCAGTCAGTGCAGGAAACTAATGTGGCTCTTCTTTTTCTACTTATATGCAGATACATCCACGGGCACAGGAGACAGCGCCATGGACCGGGATGAGCCACAGAGCCAGCCCAGGCCAGCAACTGAGGAGTCGGAAGGACCCAGTGGCACGGAGGGTGAGGGGAGCCACACTGAGGAGTCCTCAGCACCTTCCACCTCAGCTGAGGACCACAGCAGCTCGGAGGATGACTCCATTGTGGGGGTGGGTGTCAGCAGCCAGGCAACAGCGGTGGGTGAGGCTGTCCCCACCAACACCATCACGACCACCGCCACCCTCCCCTTGGCTCCCAACCCAGAGATCCGTGGCAGCTCCCATGTTCGGGAGCATGTCTCCTTCGTGATAGGCACCGCACCCCCTGCCCCTGTGTCCCCTGCTGCCCTGAGTGTGGAAGCTCCGGACATACTTAAACAGATCCATGTAGGGCAGACATCAATACAGAGTGTCCGCCATGCACACACCGGTCTGTTGGCACAACTGGTGTAGTTCATGGAGGGCATCTCATCTGGCATGTCTGCCCTACAGAGGACCAATCAGTCCATGGCCTCCTCACTGACGGCAGCAGTATCCCTCCTCCAGCAGTCCCTGACCCCTTCAGCCTCAGCCCAAACAACTTCTCCAAGCACCCTACCTGTCACCGGCCCACACACACCTGCACGGTCACCCAAACACACAGACACAGACAGCACACATTCACCCACACATAAGTCTAAATGTGCACACAAGTAAAGTCAGGGGACTGATACCACACACACAAGGGATGGGTCTCAGACACACACACAGGCATCCACAAGCACTCCGCAGTCCTCCGATCCCTCTTCCTCCAAGAGCCCTTACCTTGCCTCACCTGCAAACCCATCTCCTAAAAAGCTCTTCCTGTGTGACCTAGGACTCTTTGCCTCAGATCCAGCAGATCCTGATTACAGGGGGAAGGGGAAGTCACCATACACAGAGAAGAGTGCCCCTCACACCTGGACACCCTCCCCCAAGCGCAGACAGACTGAGGCCCCCACCCGTAAGTCACCCTGTAGCTCCACTCCTTCCTCCATCCCCCAGGTCAGCACACCACAGGTTCCCCGCCATACCCTGTCCCAGGTTCCCCCACATATAGATACATCCTCCCCAAAAGGATCAGGCCCTCCCCCTGCCACTTGCTCTTCCACTGACACCACCACCATTCTGTCTGTAGCTGCAACTACTGTGGGGAACGAAGTCACCCCAGCTGTCCTGCCAACCCCACCTGCACCCCTTTCCACTCCCATGGGATAGGCATTGCAGTGGAGTCCACACCCACCCAGTCTGACATGGGCACTGCAGTGAGGACCATGTCCACTACACCTGACCTGCCCACTGCAGTGGTTCCAGTACCCACCCCATCATACTTGTGCCCCACAGTTGTGACGGCCCAACCCACGTCAGACCCCTCCACTGCAGTTGCCACTGACTCTCCTGCACCCAGCACCCCTTCCAAAAATCCTTCTGAGCCCTGAGCCCTGATCCTGTCCCTGCGGTGCCTGGCCTGCCCAATAAATGCCCCTCAGAGTGGATGTCCCTCAGTCCTAATCAGTGCAGGCAAGCAATGGGTGACAGGTGTCACTGACACCATCACCATTTCTACTGGACATTGGACTACTTTTATTTATTTATTTTGCCTTCCAGACAGAATGCTGAATAAAGCATTTTTTGTTCTCCTTGTGCATTTGATATAGCTGTAGATGTTGTTGCTGCTGTTTACGCTGACCTTTGTGTGAAGATGCAGGATTTACAAATGTCTGTTTCTGAGGTGTTGATGTGGTGTATTCCATGTGGGCCATGAGATGAGTTTTGTGTTCAGGTTGGTATCCATGTCATCCTTTGCAGCTGAGTGGGGGTGTCATGATTGACTATTTGGGCACAGGGATGGTAACATTTCTTTGGCATGGCCAGATCTGTGGCTTGCACCCATGCACATATGATGTGCTTCACAATTTCCAATGTGGCACTTTCCCTGACTGTTGTGCCATCTACACTGTATATGCAGGTGTGGTCATCATTGGTGTAAAGTCAACTGTGTCCTCTGTGCAGGTTGGTAGACATATGTTTTGTCTAAGTGCAGGTGACTTAAGGGGCAATAACGTACCCATGTGTATGTCACCAGTGCCTACATTGGGTGGTAGATGAAGGTTGACTGTACAGGTGTTGTCCTGACATGCACAGAAATCATACATACTGTTTGTCAAGTGCTGATATTTCCATGATGGCACCTACCTTGTGGTCACTGTGATGATGGGTGATTTTCACCATTTGCCACAATGCTCTATTTTAGCTGCACTTTTTGGTCCACACATTTTACATTGGATGTAGACACTGATGGGGTGTTTTCACACATTGGCCCAGTGCTATTTACAAGCTTGACTTGTGTAGCACACACTCTGGTTTACTTCACACATGTGATGGTAGTTACTTTGTGTGTCATGAATCAGAATCATTGTTGGGGATATTTGTCAAGCACTACACACTGTTGGCATGATGTTGTTGTGGAATGTATTTGGCTGACATGCCTGTGGCTGATGTTTGATGGATGTGTGTGACATCATTCTCCCTATGGGTGGGGTGGCATCAGTGATAGGCAACATGCCCCTATGGGTGGGGTGGCATCAGTGATATGCAACATGACACATATGGGTGGGGTGGCATCAGTGATAGGCAACATGATAAATATGGGTGGGGTGGCATCAGTGATAGGCAACATGACACATATGGGTGGGGTGGCATCAGTGATAGGTGTGGCTCAATGGTTAGAGCGGCAGACCCTGATGCAGTAGTCTGGCCGGGACCAGGGTTCAATTCCCGCCTCGGCTGGTCTCGGGCTCAATTTCCTCAGACCTGATAATTCTCGCCTCGGTGCCTATTCTAATCATGAGTCCCACTCTGCACCTCTGGGCAATAGCTTGCTTAATCGCTACAACGGCCCCAACAACGCTGAGGATGCCTGACTTCACCTTGGGGGTGCCCAGGAGTGGGCTCCTCACAGGGAAAAGCCAGGAAGGGTTCCTCGGCGGTATTCGTACAAGCGACGAGATGCCTACGGGTAGTCGTGCGCTATACAAGTGCATAATCATTTAATTTCATCACATGCCCCTATGGGTGGGGTGGCATCAGTGATAGGCAACACAACACATATGGGTGGGGTGGCATCAGTGATAGGCAACATAACACATATGGGTGGGGTGGCACAAGTGATAGGCAACATGCCCCTATGGGTGTGGGGGGCATCAGTGATAGGCAACATGCCCCTATGGGTGGGGTGACATAAGTGATAGGCAACATAACACATATGGGTGGGGTGGCATCAGTGATAGGAAACATGCCCCTACGGGTGGGGTGGTATCAGTGATAGGCAACATGACACATATGGGTGGGGTGGCATCAGTGATAGGCAACATTCCCCTATGGGTGGGGTGGCATCAGTGATAGGCAACATAACACATATGGGTGGGGTGGCATCAGTGATAGGCACCATAACACATATGGGTGGGGTGGCATCAGTGATAGGCAATATGACACATATGGGTGGGGTGGTGTGGAAAAGTAAATTTTGCCATGTTCTGTGTCCCTACGTGTTCCCCATCTTATGATATATGTGCATGATTAATATGCATATGTATTCCCCATGATCGATTAAAGACGCAATTAAAGTTGTGTCCATCTCTAGTATGCCAGTTTCCAGTTCTCGTGAAAGCTACGAGTATTAGGCCTATGTAAAGCTACATTGCCACGTTTCTCAGTGTGCACGTTATTTCATTGTAAAAGTCCCCGTTTCTAGGCCTCAAAAGGGTCCGGACTCAGATTCAGCTCCTGTCTCCTGAACCCTCTCCGAGGAGCGATACAGCCCCCACCTGTATCCCTGACCCTTCACTTACTTCCTGCCTCACAGTGCCCGGCTCGGCCTGGCTCTGCCTGCCAGTCTGCCAAGAGTATGTTATGATTTTAGTTATCAGTCCAGCCCTCCTTCTCTGCATTCCTACGCTACTGAATCGCATCAATAGTTTCCGTCATGGTCTAGCCTTTACGTCTCCATGTAAGAGAAATACTGTATTAATGGTCATTTAATATTCCTCAACACACACTACATGTAGAATAATGCATGCACCAGTCTTAGTGTCTGTTAGCCTTTGCCCTGATAACTTTTGGATTCTATCAACATGTTCTCTAAACATCAGATACTAGATAGTGTTTAGGTACATGTCGCTCTGACTCTCCAGACTTTCGTCTCTCCTTCTAGCTCAGAAGTCATAGCCCCCAGCTTCTCCCTAGTAACACGTCATTGCCAGCTTGCGCGCACCACTAGGTTAGAGGTCCCGGCTCCTTAGGTAGCCCCCTCCATGTTTCCGCCCATTTGTGACATATTCCGTTACGTTTACATCACATGTCTATGTATACGCCCTGTTCACGCCTCTTGTTACACCTACTTTCTGCCTTATCTCTCGCGACTGCTATAGGACCTGCCTACTGTTACGCCTATTGTATTGAATACCATGTATTTTGTTTAAGTATATATACTTGTGCACTGTTATTAAAAGTTGCTTTTTTCCTTTGTCCCTGCCCCGTGCAGCGCTGCCATCCTATTCCCGTGCAGGTTGTCCTGTTCCTGTCCTTTATGCTGTATTAAACCTGCAAACTCCTACTACCTCGAATCTTGACTCTTATTAATTGAGCTATCTGTTATTGTATATCTAGTCAAAAATAGAGGTATTATTTATTTATTTACCACATAATGGCGCCCGAATAGGGACTTGCCCTTTCCCCACGCGCCGGTGAAGCCACGCAAGCCCCCTGATCCTCTGCAGCCGTGACGGAACCATACCGGCCACGTGCAGATATTTCTGCTTCAAGTATCCCTCAGGCCCACGGAGGAGACGGAGGTTGCGGTCCAGCATCCAGACGAGGCGGTGGAGGAACGCGGCGAGTCTCGACCAGAGCCCAAGCCGATAGTCCAAGGTCCGAGGTATCCGGAGGCCCACCTGTAACTGAAGTCCGAAGTTCGTCCGTCCGTCGTCGTAGCAGTCCAGTCCAGTCCGAGGCCTTCCGTTCTTGCTGCCCGGTGAGTACCGTTGCTGGGGTAGTATCTAGACAGGGTCAATTGCATTGTCTCTGGTCCGTGGGTTTGGGTACACAGATCCAACACGAAGTGTCCACTTAGGTGGATGCGGGTCCTGACGTGTCTCTTTATGAGACCGGTAAGTTTCGTACTGTTTCAGCAGTGCATCTCGTTTCTGTTCTAGTCCGTTCTGTTCTCGAGAAATTCATGTATTCTGTTTCCAGTATTCCAGGTAGTATTTTGTCAAAACTGTTATTTTAAATGTCATTCATGTATTTCAATGTCGTGGTATGAAAGTGGTGTAATTATCGTGTTCATTGTGTATTGTATTGTGTCTAGACTACAGTTCAGTCATGCCTTTGTTTTCCAAATTACGTCAGTTAAAAACTAGAAAAGGTCTGTTAGAAGAAGCAGTTCCTGTCCCGCCTAGGGACAGTCCAGGTCATTTTATGTATCAGAAGCATGGCATAAGTGCCATATTATATCTAGATTTATGGGTGGAATACACCAAACAGTTAGAAGAAAAGTACAGATGGCCCGTATCGGGTACATGGGATGCAGAGTGCATCATGCGAGTAGAAGAAGCATTATGGAAAAAGAAAGCCAGACAGTCACAGAAAGATGCCATCAAGTTATGGCGCAAAGAATCTCATAAAAGAACCGAAAAAGAAATCAGAAAGTCAGAATTAAGTAGAGAATCCTTAGAAAGAGCCCAAGAAAGGGAATTAATCGAAATAGGTGAACGAGTTAAAACCGAACAGTCAGACAGACAGAGGAATGCCCTTATTAAGGGTATGTATCCTCTTCTTGCCGAGGGCTTGCCAAAAGCAACCCCGGAGGCATCCAGTAATTTTCCGCCACCCTTAGCTCCGACCAAGCTACGTCACAAACCGACCGCAGCTGATATTTTTCTCTCGTCCTATTTGGACGACACAGTCCCAGAATATGCAAATCCTGTTCCGCCAGCTCCTGTAAATAATGTAAATCCTGCTCCTCCAGTCACCGGGGCACCTGTTACAGCACCTGTTACGGTACCCCCGGTCCAGCCTACATTACAAGTACCCGCTACACTGGTCACTCTGCCAGCACGAAGAGTATCAGTCGACGATTCCAGTTTAGGGGCCGCGGGAGGAGGTCTTCCGGGAACCCCGCCGCCACACAAACGTGTAACGTCAGTCGAGTTACATGAACGTGCGTTACAGCGCACGCCCAAACATCAGTCTGTTGCAGATATCAGACGAGCTCTTACCGAATGCCGTTATGATCCGGTCCCAGGTGATGATAGTATGGTTATATATTCATTACGTGTAAGACGGGTGACCGAGTATTTGGACACCCTACCGAATATGAAAGAAGATCTAGACAGAATGTATCGTTTCATTCGTACAGGACAAGATCCAGAAAGTATTGGTGAAGTCATGTCTCACAGAAAATCTGAGATCCAGTTCATGCTGTTAAAGTTTCTGATCAATTGTTTAATTAGGGAACAAGATTCCCCGACTAAAGATCCGACCGAAATGAAAATTCTGACAAAGTGGAGTGATAATATAGCCGAGGGTAAGCACAAGACACTCAATAGTATAGAGAGTATGTACAAGAAAATACGTAAAGAAATAATAAGGTTACACGAACAACGCAAAGAAGCTCTAGGAAGCGAGAAAGAAAATGACTCTCCTACTGAAGAGGTAGACGACGAGAACACCGCCAGAATAGCGTATGTAGGTAAATCTAGATTTCCAGACCGACATTTACGCCTAGAACACAAGAAAACTGTTCCTCTTCCAGCACCAGGACAAGGTTCTCTAGAACAAGTATTTCAAGCTACCGATCACATTCTGAAATCACGAATCGGTTATAGTGAGTTAAGTACCATGCATGAACAAGAACTAGCCCGATCAGCAGTCCGATGGATTACTGATTCTACCACTTTTCCAGACGAAATAGTGGCACAAATGTTTCTGAAACTGCCCCCAGCCGAGCAGCGACTGGTGGGTATGTATATGATCCAACACCTCATTACTCTGTATGAGGGTCAACATTCTGATCCAGGTCCGTTACATGATGTCCTGAATGAGTTACTCCAGTATAAATGGAAAGGTTTAGGCACCGATTTAATTAGTGTCATTCTAGAACAGTGCCACAAATATAGAACGTTCCTAAATCCGCATTTTGTTCATGTCTCACCTCCAGAAAGTAAACCGTTTTATATAGATAGACAGCATCCGTTACGAGAAGTACACCCAGTTAGGACAGCGGGTGGTGAAATGCAACGAGTATTTGTTTACACCCCAGTTACCAAGATGGAACTCTTAGAGATGAAGAAATTAATTCCCTGTCACGACAAAGATCCAGCAGGGTTCCACCGAGAATTAAAAGACATGCTCTGTACGGGAGAATACACGTATCCAGATATTATTAAAATGTTAAAAGTCCTGTTGCCTGCGGGCATATACGAAAAACTCAAGGAAAAGGATTGGGAGGTGGGAGAGAAAAAGATCGATTGGACAGCTCTAGAAGCTGAAGATAAGATCCGTGTACCAGGTACCGGTCTTGGAGACAAATGTAAAGAATTACCAGAACTGTTAATACAAGTTTTGCCTAGGTTATTAGCCACGAAAAAGGAAGACTGGGATGCAATCTCAGCATGTAAACAGAAACCAGACGAAGATACTAGTGATTTTTATTCTAGATTTGAGAAATGTTTTATAATAAACAGTGGTTTGAAGACGAGTAGCGAGTCATACCCTCATCTTTTTGTTACTAAATTAGTCGAGAATTCAAGCCCACCAGTTAAAAATCGAGTTTTGAAAGTCGAAAGTACTTGGCAAGCTAGTACCCCGTCCCAGATGCTCCAAATGCTCCAGTATCACCAGAATAGAATCAGAGAAGAGCAAGAACACGAGAGAAGACGTATGAAAGACACGAAAATGAAAGTACTAGTTGCACAATCTGTCCCACAAGACAGTCAGAAGAGGGGTCCGAATCAAGCCAGTCATCCTGCAGCTCCCGTTAAAGGGACATGCAATTATTGTAAACAGCCAGGTCATTTCATAAACGAGTGTGCAGTTCTGAAACACAATATAGCCACTGGTAAAACTAAAGAAAGACCACGTCCGCCTAGACAAGAACAAGTTTCACCGACTTCTCAGTCACCACAGAATGCACAACAGACAGTTCCAGCACCGCAGCCTATAGCTGCAACACAGCATGTTACACAGCAGATGTACCAGTATGCACAATCCGAGTATCCAGAGTATCAAGCGTATTCATGAAACAGCCTAGAGAGGGAGGTAGGCTTGCCTCTCATCGAGATTCCTGTAGATCAAGAAGGTCCCTACGTACACAGTCAAGTATTAGGGAAAGACCGAAAGTTTCTGATTGATACAGGGGCAAGTAGGACTACCATTAGTCACGACGAGGTTCCAGGGGCTCCGCTCTCAGGCTCTAGAAAGGTTTCCCTTGGATTTTCAGGAAAGCCTATTGTAAACGAGATATCAAAGCCAGTTACTCTAGAAGTAGGTCCATTGTCCCGAACTACTGATCTATTGCTTACGAAGTCATGTCCAGAAAATTTGTAAGGTAATAAGACACTGAAAGAATTAGGTGCAGTTATTTGCTGTTCCCCAGAGGGGATACGTTTGTTTTTACGTGACTTCAAGGGTCACTATGTATTACGAGATTTTGATCCGAGATTGTCAAATGTCCCGCAACATCTATGGGCGCAAGGTCCAACTGATGTTGGTTTCATGCGAATCACACCCCATCGTGTGACTCTCAAGCAAGGTGTAGTGTTACCACGAATCAGACAGTACAGATTGCCACCTGAGGCTGTAGCAGCCTTATCCAAAATTATTGACGAGCTTATGGCTCAAGGAGTAGTTGTAGAAACTGACTCCAATGTATGTAATTCTCCTATCATTCCAGTCATGAAACGTACTGATCCAAATGCACCCCCAGTATATCGATTAGTGATTGACCTTCGAGAACTCAATAAATGTATCATTCCTCAGTACCCAGTTGTTCCAGATATCTCATCTCTATTGACAGCCATTGATTCTGAGGCAATATTTTTTACAGTAATCGACCTCAAGAATGCATTTTTCAGTGTCCCCATTCATCCAGACAGCCAGTACCTTTTCGGATTCTGTTTAAATGGAAGGAGCTATAAATTCACACGAGCCCCTCAAGGTTTCACAGAAAGTCCTAGTATTTACAGTCAAGCACTTAAGAGACAACTAGACAATATTCACATGCCAACTGACACTGCCCTGCTCCAATATGTCGATGATCTACTGATCACTGCCCGTTCTGAACGTGCTTGCGAGCGAGCGTCACTCACAGTTCTGTATTTCCTAGCCGAGATGGGGCACAAGGTGTCCCCTTCAAAACTTCAATTCTGTGTCCAGCAAGTGATCTACTTAGGCCACTTACTGTCCAAGTGGGGTAGGCAGTTGACACCCGACCGTATCCAGTTAATAGCGAGTCTCCCTCAGCCCAAGACACAGAAGGAGGTACGTGCTTTTATCGGCCTTACTTCTTATTGCAGACAATGGATTCCTCAGTATGCATTTCTAGCCAAGCCACTGATACAGTTAACGACACAGGAGGCAGCCGTATCGACTGTCCTCCCTTGGACATCTGAACATACACTTAGTTTCAATTAGTTAAAGAAAGCTTTATGCCAAGCTCCCGTTCTAGCTACACCGAACTACAGTAAGCCTTTTACGCTTTTTGTTACAGAACGTGATGGTACAGCATTATCTGTTCTCACACAAGATCAAGCCGGACAATACAAGCCCTGTGCTTATTTTTCGAGCACACTAGATCCAGTAGCCCAGGCGCTGCCTGCGTGCCTCAAGTCAGTTGCAGCCACAGCACTAGCTATCAGACAAAGTGATTCCATAGTATTAGGACATTCCTTGACAGTACAAGTTCCACACTCCGTGGAAGTTCTTTTAAACCGAACACAGACTCAGCACTTGACAATTGCACGTTTAACAGGTTATGAATTGACACTGTTCCAGCCACACATAGAAATCAGACGCTGCAACGTTCTAAATCCTGCTACACTGTTACCGTCAGTTACTTCAAATCCTGCCACACATGACTGTGTGGAAGTTGTTAACACTATGACAAAACCAAGACAAGACCTGACAGATATTCCATTACCAGACCCCGACCTGACACTTTATGTGGATGGTTCATGTATGAGAACGAGTACAGGAGAACTAGTAGCCGCGTATGCAGTGACTACTGACACTGAAGTTATTGAAACACACCGTATTGACACCCTGTCTGCTCAAGCAGCAGAGCTAGTTGCTCTGACTCAAGCCTGCATACACGCCAAGAACCTGAAAGTTAATATTTACACAGATTCACGCTACGCATTCGGAGTTGTACACGACTTCGGAGTGCTCTGGCAGGAGAGAGGTTTCATGACTTCTCATGGAACCAAGATTCAGCATGGTCTCCTCATTCAAGCTCTGTTAGATGCAATACATTTACCGACATCTATCGCTATCATGAAGTGCAAGGCACATACGAAAGTTACTGACATTATTTCCCAAGGTAATGATCTAGCAGATCGAACAGCCAAGCTTACAGCACAGACTCCAGACATACCAGTTAACAAGACACCGACATCCACTCTCGAACAGACTACTTGTATGACAGTTGAGGACCCTACTCAAGATGTCATAGATATCCAGTCACATGCTACTCCTGAAGAAATTAAGAAATGGTCCGAACAAGGAGGGGTCCAGACAGATCAGGGATGGGTGACGAAGGGAAAAGCCACATGGTTTCTCCCCGACTCAATGGTTCAAGTCATTATCAATACCGCACATAGTCCAGCACACTTAGGAGAAAAAGCCATGTTAGACAGTATCCAGAACATTTGGTTTAACAAGCATTTACGAGCTGCAGCCAAGCAGAAAGTCCGTACTTGTATGATATGTTGCCAGTTCAATCCAGGTAAAAGTGTCCCGGTGGAACAAGGTGGATTCCAACCTCCTGACCACCCTTTTGAAGTCCTCCAGATGGATTATATTCAGATGGAGCGATGTCGAGGTTTCAAGTATGTCCTTGTAGTTGTATGCGCTTTGTCCAGGTGGACAGAAGCATATCCAGTCCCAGATTACACAGCCGCGACCACTGCCAAGCAGTTGGTTCGTGAATTCTTCCCCCGTTATGGACTCCCTAGGGTCGTGTATTCTGATAACGGCCAGCCATTCTCATCTGAACTAATGAAGCACGTTTCCCTTTTGTTAGGGTACCAGTGGAAGTTCCATTGTGTACGCCATCCAGAAGCAGCCGGTCTCGTAGAGAGACATAATCAAACCTTGAAAATCCGCATTGCCAAAATCTGTCAAGAAAAAGGTGTAGACTGGTTAGTTGCTCTGCCAGTCGCTTTGTTTTATATGCGCATGGTCGCACACTCCAGATCAGGTCTGTCCCCTTATGAGGTCGTATTCGGCCGCCCCCCGAATATGTGGGGTACACCTAGACCCCGAAGTATTACCGATGTTTCCAGTAATATGCTGACAGATTACCTAGCTTCCTTGATGTCTGCCCTACACTCTTGTCGTTCACAGGTTGCCGCCGCATTTCCCGACAATACTGAAGTCAAGCCACACGAGATCCTTCCCGGCACCCTGGTCCTCGTCCGCAATTTTGATCGTTCAAGTCCGCTGGAGCCTCGCTGGAAGGAGCCGAAGTTAGTCCTTCTAACCACCCGTACTGCCGTCAAGTTGGAAGGCAGGAAGGGGTGGGTGCACCTGTCACACGTCAAGAAATTTCACGGACTAAAAACTGTTTCCAGAACATTTCCAAGGATTGTCAAGATTTTAAAGACTGACAAGATACTATTCTTAAGGACTGTCCCGCAAATGACATTGATATCAAGCCCTCCCTGTTAGAGAAAACTCCGCAGCAGGAGTATAAAAGTAAGCTACGGTCTAGTAAAATAAGTCAGCCAGTTTAATTGTCTAAGTCCTCCCCTAGGTGAAACGGTTAGACAGGTATCTGACATGTATGAGATAGACCCCCATAGTGAGAGAGTTAGTCAAAACTCTATCCGATGTATCGTTTTTCTAAGTTTTATATTGTTTTTAAGCTTAATGGTTACCTGCACGAGTTATGCATTTCATTTATGTTTTCCAATTTCTCATGTAAATAAGTTTTCTAATGCTACAGTAGAGCACACATTTAGTGATCTGCCTCCTCACGAACTATCCTATCGTCTTGCTATGCGCAACAATACCTTTATCCGTATGTTGCATTATTCACACCAGACCAGCAATGCCACTAATTGTTGGGTGTGTGGTCGACTCCCCCCTTTTCAGACACCGAAGGGAGTTCTGCCACTCTTTCCTTATCCGTTTTCACATAATGGTTCATGTGGAGCATGGTCCACGTTAACGTCATCCTCAACTGATATGTCCTTTCTGAACAGTACATGTTTTCCAGACAAGCAAGGTCTTCCCCACAGAACAGGGTTAGATCTAGAAAATGAAGTTTATAATTTGGGTAATTATTCTTCGAATTTTATGGTCCTGAATGTTCAGTCTGATCCTACCCCAGACTTACCTGCTATTTCAGTATTACCAGTCAAAGGCGAATTATGTGTCCGAAATAATGGTTCCGTACATGTAGGACATAGTGATTGTACTACTATTGTCAAGTATAGTGACAGTGGGAAATCTATTTTCAAAGCTTCACGTCATTCTTATTTTGTTTGTGGTCAGACCGCATATGTTCGTCTTCCCCTCTATTGGGATGGAACCTGTTACATTGCCTTCCTACTGCCACCAGTTTTTCTAGCCCCGTCTGATTATCATAAAAACACACATCTAGTACACATTAGACAGAGAAGGGAGATCGAGTCCCCGATTGTCGATCAAACTGAAACTGCTCTAGAACAGTATACAGATTTCAATAGAGGATTCTTTTTCTTTATAGGACCTATCCAGAATAGTAAGTTAATACGTAGATTAACCAGAACCCTTGAAGCAGTAGTGAATGAGACTGCCTCTGCTCTAGGTAACTTAACCGAAGAGCAATCTGCTATGAGATTTGTCGTGCTCCAAAATCGTCTCGTTCTTGACGTCATACTGGCCGATAGAGGAGGAGCATGTAGAGTCATCGGATCTAGTTGCTGCATTTTCATTCCTAATAACGCGCCGTCTGTTTATTCAGCTATAACCAGACTTCATAAAATTGCCCATCAGTTACACCAGAATCCAGGCACCTGGACATGGTCCGGTTGGTTCTGGAGTATAATTTCTGCCTGGGGATGGAAAGTATTGTCCTTTCTAGGTATTGCAGTAGCGATCATATTCAGTTGCTGCCTCTGTATACAATGTGGCCCTGCGATTTGCGGCATTTGTGCTACCTCTTGTATTCCTAGTCCCAAGTCCCGTCCTAGATCCCGTTCCAAGAAATTTCGAGACGAGCAAATGATACTGTATGAAATGATAGATGGTATCATGAATATTGATGTTTCCTGATGGAAACGTAGTGACAAGGAGGGAATGTGGAAAAGTAAATTTTGCCATGTTCTGTGTCCCTACGTGTTCCCCATCTTATGATATATGTGCATGATTAATATGCATATGTATTCCCC
This sequence comes from Lissotriton helveticus, assembly GCF_964261635.1. Taxonomy (NCBI): domain Eukaryota; kingdom Metazoa; phylum Chordata; class Amphibia; order Caudata; family Salamandridae; genus Lissotriton; species Lissotriton helveticus. The sequence continues at coordinate 566,075,461 of NC_136057.1, read as the reverse complement.
ATGATCGATTAAAGACGCAATTACAGTTGTGTCCATCTCTAGTATGCCAGTTTCCAGTTCTCGTGAAAGCTACGAGTATTAGGTATATGTAAAGCTACATTGCCACGTTTCTCAGTGTGCACGTTATTTCATTGTAAAAGTCCCCGTTTCTAGGCCTCAAAAGGGTCCGGACTCAGATTCAGCTCCTGTCTCCTGAACCCTCTCCGAGGAGCGATACAGCCCCCACCTGTATCCCTGACCCTTCACTTACTTCCTGCCTCACAGTGCCCGGCTCGGCCTGGCTCTGCCTGCCAGTCTGCCAAGAGTATGTTATGATTTTAGTTATCAGTCCAGCCCTCCTTCTCTGCATTCCTACGCTACTGAATCGCATCAATAGTTTCCGTCATGGTCTAGCCTTTACGTCTCCATGTAAGAGAAATACTGTATTAATGGTCATTTAATATTCCTCAACACACACTACATGTAGAATAATGCATGCACCAGTCTTAGTGTCTGTTAGCCTTTGCCCTGATAACTTTTGGATTCTATCAACATGTTCTCTAAACATCAGATACTAGATAGTGTTTAGGTACATGTCGCTCTGACTCTCCAGACTTTCGTCTCTCCTTCTAGCTCAGAAGTCATAGCCCCCAGCTTCTCCCTAGTAACACGTCATTGCCAGCTTGCGCGCACCACTAGGTTAGAGGTCCCGGCTCCTTAGGTAGCCCCCTCCATGTTTCCGCCCATTTGTGACATATTCCGTTACGTTTACATCACATGTCTATGTATACGCCCTGTTCACGCCTCTTGTTACACCTACTTTCTGCCTTATCTCTCGCGACTGCTATAGGCCCTGCCTACTGTTACGCCTATTGTATTGAATACCATGTATTTTGTTTAAGTATATATACTTGTGCACTGTTATTAAAAGTTGCTTTTTTCCTTTGTCCCTGCCCCGTGCAGCGCTGCCATCCTATTCCCGTGCAGGTTGTCCTGTTCCTGTCCTTCATGCTGTATTAAACCTGCAAACTCCTACTACCTCGAAGCTTGACTCTTATTTATTGAGCTATCTGTTATTGTATATCTAGTCAAAAATAGAGGTATTATTTATTTATTTACCACAGTGGCATCAGTGATAGGCAACATGCCCTTATGGGTGGGGTGGCATCAGTGATAGGCAACATAACACATATGGGTGGGGTGGCATCAGTGATAGGCAACATGACACATATGGGTGGGGTGGCATCAGTGAAAGGCAACATGCCCCTCTGGGTGGGGTGACTCAAACAGGGCTGCTTATTGGCCCCATTATTGTTTTCCCTTTATGTTTGTGATCTCCCCCAGAGCTTATCTTTAAGTGAAGGCATTGCCCCGGTTCTGGGGGACAAACCAATTACATGCTTGATGTATGCAGACGATATATTATTATTGGACCTTACTCCAAAAGGTCTAAATAACCGTCTGCAGGCATTGCATGTATTTGCCGAGTCCCATCATCTGAAGATTAATATCTCAAAAAGCAAAGTAATGTGTATGATGGGAAGGAAAAAAACGAAACTTGGGAATTTTAGTTGGTTTTTAGGTGGTCATAGGCTGGAAATTGTAAAATCTTATGTTTTTCTAGGGAAGATAGTATGTGGCAACTTGAGCGAAAAAGCCCATATAGATAGTAATATCCGGAAGGCAATGACACAGGGTAAAGGTTTAAGTGCTCTTTATAAAGCTGCAGGCAAAACACATTTTGTTTATTTGTTAGAGGCTTTTCGGGCAAAAATTCCCGGCCTCTTTGCTTTATGGCATTGAACATCTTGATTTGGGGCAATGGGGCTTTTAGGACACTGTTGAGGGCAGACTATTGCGATACTTAACTACGGTCAACAACGCTTGTACCGTGGCATCCCTTAGGTTTGAATTTGGCATACGTAGCAGTTGGGTTCAGGGCTTGGCGGGAATAATACGATGGGTCTCTTGTCTGGTAAAGGGAAAACCGGCCACTTTAAGATTCCTCATCCAAAAAGAATTATTGGGTCCCCTACAAGAATATTCCCTACTTATAAAGAACTTTAAAAGGGCCGTTGCACTACTTGAATTGGAAGAATCAACTCTTTTTTTGCTTTCCACACATCAGCTAAAGTCCACCCTAAAACTTGCAACTTGGAATTTAAGTTTTGGGAGGGATTGAGAATCCCTTATTTTAAAGAAAGGTGCTCTTTCTGTTATTAACTCTTGTTTATTTAAACGTATGCAACCTTATGCCTCCTGGAACCTACCTCATGGTTTACGGCGTTTTTGGTTCCTCTTGAAAAGTGCAACTTGTGTAATAATTCGATTCAGGATACTACCCACGTTCTATTCGTATGCCCTGCTTTGATGGCTCACCGCCGAAAGTGGGTGAGACCAATTTGCTTAAAATTAAGTATTTTATCTGCCAATTCTTTAGTAGAAGCTATTCATAACCCCCCAAATGAAATGTTCTGTTATAGAATTTTTAATTTCTTTAAATGTTTCTTAGATTTCTATTAATGGACATGAACCTTTTACTTGTTCTCTGAGTCAATAGAGTGTATTTTACAGATTTTATGTATTTGTATTTGGTGCTTTTTATGTCATGTTTTATGTGGATCTCAATCGAGTTCCATATCATATATCAATAAAAATTGAATTGAATTGAATTATGGGGTGGCATCAGTGATAGGCAACACGATAAATGTGGGTGGGGTGGTATCAGTGATAGGCAACATAACACATATGGGTGGGGTGGCATCAGTGATAGGCAACATGCCCCTATGGGTGGGGTGACATCAGTGATAGGCAACATAACACATATGGGTGGGGTGGCATCAGTGATAGGCAAGATGACACATATGGGTGGGGTGGCATCAGTCATTGGCAACATGCCCCTATGGGTGGGGTGGCATCAGTGATATGCAACATGCCCCTATGGGTGGGGTGGCATCAGTGATAGGCAACATGATAAATATGGGTGGGGTGGCATCAGTGATAGACAATATGACACATATGGGTGAGGTGGCATCAGTGATAGGCAACATGCCCCTATGGGTGGGGTGGCATCAGTGATAGGCAACATAACACATATGAGTGGGGTGGCATCAGTGATATGCAACATGACATATTGAACAACAAAGAATAGACCGAACAACCAAGGACTAGCACAACCAGAACACATGTACCAAAAGTAATTATTTATTTGGTGCAACACGCTTCCCGCACCCGTCATCCTAATGTGCAAAACAGGTCAAAATGTTCATCAAGAAGTAGAAGGTGCACTCGTTGGAATCAAACACGAACTCGCTTAGTCCAAAAGTAATAATATTCTTTAATTTGGCAATCTTTACCATTAGCGACACACAGCCAACGCGTTTCGTTCCCCGTAGGAACTTCGTCAGGGCTGCAATAGTTACACATAAGACAACAAAATATATTTACAAACTACATATAAAAGAACATACATAGAGATACATTTTGTGCAAAAACAGACAATTTAAAAACGACAACAAATGGCCCAACAAACAAAAAGGATAAAAACATTCTATTTACACATGAAAAATTACATATATATACATATATATTCACAAAGAATACTTAGACATTTCTATAAAAACAACACTCTGACATTTTTTTAAAGAAAAACGGTAAGAATCAATAGATACACCAGATTCTAACATACATCTCCTAAGCCTAATAACTGGCAATCAAGCCAGGTAGCAGTGTCAAAAAAGAGAGAATACAATGAGGAGGAAACGGAACCAGCAGAGAAGGAGCAAAAAGTGAAGAGAGGATACTAAAGATTCAGAAACAACATGTGTCAAATTCCCAAATATAATAGGAATGCTTTTGGATATGAAATAGAGTGTAAAAAATACATTTTATTAATGGACTTCTGTCACCAAAAGGAAGTGGGACCCGAGTCCTCATTCCAAAATACCCTAAGTTTTCGAATCAATGGCTCAGAGGTACTCACCTCAAATTATAACTATACCAAATTGACGTTGTAACTCAGTCCAAAATGATAAAGCTCAATGATGAACACATCAAAGTTGATAGCTCAATTCAGAAAATGTGATCTAAAAAGAAAAAGAAAAAATTAGGGGTTTGTGTATGAAATCCAATTCATGAGACATACGGTACTCCTACGCGTGGGGCTAGGGGATTATTATATAATATGATATCAGTGGGTACTTAACCAGACAGAAAGAATAAAGAGGTAAAAGAAAGAAAGGATCTGTGACCCAATCTTTTCTCACCTATTATATTTGGTGTCAGGCGGTGACCACAAGGCAATGTCGATATCCACATAAACAACTCGTTTCTCCAGGAGCAAACACAGAGGAAAATGTCTTCCTATATGGAAAAACATGTAAACAATAAGTAAATATGTGTTCTATGTTAAAGGAGTGGAAATGAGAAACCAATTGCGATATCCAGTTTGGCCATTCCGATCAGAACAGGCCCCAAAAGAAAGAGTACTATATACAAGAGGTCTCATCTAATTAATAAGCAACCTTGCAATATCAGAAAAAGTGACTGATGAGGCGGGGGAAATTATCATGGGAAGCAAGTATGGCGTGTACAGAGACTACTGTAATGTCTGAAAAAAAGAGGAAAGAAAAAACTGAGAAAAGGTTCATACTCAGTCACATGAAATATTAACGAAGCATCTAATGCACTCCTTATTAAAATATTTGTAGGACGTAGAAAACAACCACAGAGGTACACATATTTTGATGTGTAAACAGAGAAATACAACCTGTATAAAAGCTATAGCCTAAAAAAACTCTAATTTCAAAAGAGGAACTGCAATTCATCAAGTAGATAGATTACAAAACCATGAGGATCGCCAAATAGAAGTCAGAGAATCGCGCATATATCATGGTATACGTCCAGGAATTATGACAAAGAAAAATGAACTCACCTTATAATGGTATTATTTTGAAGTAGAAGTAAAGGTGAACACCCATGAGCTCCCGGTGGTAATTCCAAACCAAAAACTGGCCAAGCGATCAATGGCAAGCAGATGTTAACCTGTCAGGCATAAAGTGCCAGCAAAACGTAATGAAAAAAAAACGTAATAGATGAAAAAGACATCTATGTATAAAAAAAGAAAGGTATAATGGGACGTATTATAGTTAGAATACCAAGATATTGTTATATCTGACTCATTAAAGTAATATAGGCCAATCCATAATCCATACTTTGAACAATATCACCTGGAAACGTGACCCTTAAGGCAAATAACAACACAAACCATGACACCAACCGGCCGTATAACATAATTAATTGCTCCACACACCTGTTACATAAGAATTTATAACATAAAGATATCACCCCTGTGAGTACGGCAAGTTTTCTCAGTGTTACCAGACCCTGTTTGGACAAGTTACCGTTACACACCTAGCCGATGTTATCACCAATCATTGAGAAAGTTACCGTTCCACACATGCGCAGAATTATGCGATTACAAGCCCACTGGTTTGTCAAGCAGGGCAGAATGCAGAACTATTAGTACACACGCTCTATGTATTTGTATTTTTGTATTTGTATTTGTATATTGGATTTGTATAGCGCCTTATCCCCCATAAGTCTCTAAGCGCTTAGCAGAGAATGAGCCCAGTGCCAAAAGGGGAGAGAGTTAGACATTACCCCAAGCCTCCTGAAACAACACCGTTTTTAGCTTTTTTCTAAAAGGTAGAAGATTTGTTTCTTTGCGCAGGCTATCTGGCAGTTTATTCCATGCACTGGGAATTGTATGGGAGAAAGTGCGCCCTCCTAAAGAGGATAGTTTAAATCACGGACAGACCAACAGTGCAGCGTCTGCTGATCGTAAATTCCTGCTGGGAGCGTACGGGACTAAACGTTCCTTGATGTATTTTGGAGCGTGTCCGTACAGGGCTTTATGCGTAATGCATAGGCCCTTGAATTTGGCCTGCTGTTTCACCGGCAGCCAATGGAGTTTGTGGAGGAGAGGGGTAGCATGAGTCCTTCTAGGTTTGTTAAAAATCAGTCTTGCGGCATCGTTCATGACTATCTGAAGTCTGCTCAGCATTTTTTGAGGGATACCGACATACAAAACGTTGCCGTAGTCCAGACGTGCCAGGATCAATGCTGATACTGCTCTCCTGAGCGTATCTACCATCAGGATAGGGGAGCGTTTACGCAGTTGTCTCATTAGGCCCACACATGTGCCCACTACGGCTGAAACCTGGGCTGACATAGTGAGGTTGGCATCTACGATCAAGCCCAGGCTTTTCGCTGCTTCTGCTGGTATTGGGGAAGGCCCTAATTCAGTAGGCCAAAGGAGAACGTTCCAAGGGCTAGATGCCGTTGTGATCGCCAACACCTCAGTCTTATCGGGATTTATTTTTAATGAGTTGGTCGTCATCCAGTTCACGATGAATTGTAAAATATTTTGCATTCTCTGATATGCCATAGGACAGTTGTCAATTTGAATGATGATCTGCGTATCATCAGCGTAGTTGTATATACTGCAGTCCATCTGATTTAGTGTTGAAATGAGGGGTTGCAGGTAGGCATTAAACAGTAAGGGTGATAATGCTGAGCCCTGAGGGACTCCACATGTGATACCTGTTGCCTCCGATACCAGGTCAGCCAGTTGCACTCTCTGGACCCGTGCGTCAAGGAAGGAGGTCAGCCAGGCATGGGCGGTACCCTGAATACCGAGATCCCACATCTATGCACAGAATAAGCCTAATACAAATAGTAATAACAATTATCCCCCACATCCAACATCATAGCTTCATAGTCCGTGACCCGATCAGCCACATGTACCGACAAGTCCCTTAGCCCCCATCCTACCTGATTCTTATGCGGCGATTCCCAGCATGATAACTGGGGAATCTCAACCGCGAGTAGCCAGTAACTCGCCCTTTTTAAACCTGAAAAGAGTGCTCCCGCGTCTGTATGTCAATCACGGTCACGTGACCAATGACGTGGTCATCCCCCACCTACAAAGGTAAGGGAAAGGAAAGAAGGACATATGCTCCAAAGTGCGGCAGCCATATTTCAATGGCACAACAAGTGAATAATGCGGCCCTCGCCCGCAAGTATGAGTGAGGAAACTGAAAAAGAAACGAAAAAAGAAAAGAGAAAAAAGGGGTAAAAATATCTCATAATATGACGGAAAAAAACGGAAATTGAAAAAGATTCAAATGGACAGGGAGAACGAACGAAAGGAGGAGCAATAGAAAGAGAAAAAACCCTCCTACTACCCCAATAGCTGCATTTCCAATACGTGATTCAAACTGAAGAAGCAATATTAATTTGAAAGCAAAGCCAAATAGTTCACGTCGATAAATGAAGAAATACATATAAAATACTTGTAAAGAAAGGGAGAAAAAAGGGAGTAAAGAAAGATGAGTCAAAACGATAAAAAAACAATACTACCCAAAGAATATGACATCAGAGGACTTTTCGGTAATCCACAATTGATACAGTAAAGAGAACATAACACAAGGTTTAACACCATATTGAGGTATACTGAATACATGTTATGATTTCTAAAGACAAACTATTCTCAAAGAAATATATTCTGGACCACATTTTTCATGAACATAACCATTTCTAAGACAGACATCATTCAATGATGCAAACTGAATTATTAGCAGGCTGCAAGATTGGCAACATGCCCCTATGGGTGGGGTGGCATCAGTGATAGGCAACATGACACATATGGGTGGGGGGGCATCAGTGATAGTCAACATGATAAATATGGGTGCGGTGGCATCTGTGATAGGCAACATGACACATATGGTTGGGGTGGCATCAGTGATAGGCAACATGCCCCTATGGTTGGGGTGGCATCAGTGATAGGCAGCATAACACATATGGGTGGGGTGGCATCAGTGATAGGCAATATAACACATATGGGTAGGGTGGCATCAGTGATAGCCAACATGACACATATGGGTGAGATGGCATCAGTGATAGGCAACATGCCCCTATGGGTGAGGTGGCATCAGTGATAGGGAACATGACACATATGGGTGGGATGTCATCAGTGATAGGCAACATAACACATATGGGTGGGGTGGCATCAGTGATAGGCAACAAGCCCCTATGGGTGTGGTGGCATCAGTGATAGGCAACATAATATATATGGGTGGGATGGCATCAGTGATATGCAACATGTCCCAATGGGTGGGGTCGAAACAATATGTGATATGTCAATCACGAAGGACGCGCTGATTTAACATGAAACCAAGGTTTCTAAACTTTTTGAAACATGATTTGATGTTCTTATTTAATTGAAAACGCTTGATTCATATTTTGAATTCATTATATGTTTTATTGCATTCTTGATACGATGTTTTTCAACTTCATTTCTAAGTTATATCATTTCAAAAGCATTACGTCATGCCCGATGCATTTCGGGTTGCGGGAATAACCCTTCCTCAGGGGCCTGTGAACAATGGGAACATACAGGACCTTAGCAATCAGCGAATGAACCATAAGTAATTATACGAAAACATTAACATTCAATTAAATTGGGTTCAACGTTATTAGCATATATTGTATATCATATATTTCGTGACTAGTACCAGCCCAATTAATAATTCATCTAAATTAGAACTTCAAAGTCACAAAGTAACAATTGAATGTGAAATGCGTCCTACAGGTAAGGTATTGGCGAACAGTTCATCATTAAACAAACATGAAGTGAATTGCCTATTGAGTTGCGGTGTAATCGTGTTCAAACTCATGGGAATCACGAGTAGGGAGACGTGAAGATAAGTGGGAAAAGAAAATAGGAAAGTGAACTTACTAGGTGACGAACGCTTGAGCTTCTCGGCGTCTCGAACACGGAACCGGGTCTGTGTCGAGTGGAACCTATCAGTGCCGGTGATATTGCTATGTGAACAAGTCACGTGGTTTCTAGATGACTAATAGAGTATATATAAAAGAAGCCTTTCTAAATGAATGAACAGAAGTAGTTCAAACACGAATATAGAAAATACAATCAATTAAAACATAGAAAAATAGCATTAAGTAACAAATGCGGTGAAGAAAACCTGCCGAATAGCGAGGCGTGTTTCTAATGGGTCAAAGGGTTATGTCACGTGGTGCGGAAGAAAAAGTAAACAAACTGCAATGAGTCAAAAGCAATGCGAGTGGAAAAAATAGGATGAATAGTGGCAATGTAAGGTGGATATCTACAAGGCTAAGAATTACAGAATGCATAGACAGTACATGCATTTAACCAGTCAAAACTGTGAATTCTATAATACATGAAAAATATACAAATTGAACATTCAAAAACTATTATGATAATGAATAAAGTTAATTGTGCTGTAGTAATTCAATCATGTATATCGCAGCAGTATGATGAAATATATAATGCATTTAGGTGATCAGGTGATCAGGGGAATCGAAAGGAACTCAAGAATCCAAGTTGTGGTAGCATGTTACAAAAAACATGAAAATTCAATTCTGTCATTTATCCCTGTCATTTGTAGGGAATTGAGTTTTTTTATCCAGAAAAATTCAGCTTGTAGACGTTGTTTAACCGGGTCCATGTCACAACGCTGTGGTAATATCTCCAGTATGGTGAATCTCAATTGAGCAATTTGATGGTTGTTTTCAAGCCAGTGGGTGGCCACGGCTGATTTCGTGTTTTTCATGGCAGGGGTGGCAGTGATAGGCAACATAAGACATATGGGTGGGGTGGCATCATTGATAGGCAACATGCCCCTATGGGTTGGGTGGCAGTGGTGGTGACCATGGGTTCCCTAAGGAGGCGTGTTAATGGTGGACAGGGTCTGGACCCCCTGTATTTGTTTGTGGGGTGGCTCTCCGACTTACCCTCTGCGCCGTTCTCGTCTGTTCCTGCTCCATTCATATATGTACAAGACTGTTATGACCTGCGCGATTGGATTCATGGTCCGTCTCGATCCGTTGCTGGCTGCTCCGGTTCGAATCCGTGGAATGGGTTTAATGGCGCGAATCAGAGTGGATATGCAGCTCTTCCGGGTGCTGAGACGTGCTGTACATGGCAACCCGTACGGAACGTAGGAACTGCACATCGTACTTGACCGTCCGGAAGTAGCAGTGTTTAGGTTGCCGTGCAGCGTGAATTGAGTGTTTCCGGGTCAGACTCGGATGGAGATTGATGATGGAGTCGGAGCGTGCGGATCGGTCGGGATTTGGGCACTTGTCCGCATCGTACTTCCTCGTCCGGATGGTCCCGCTCCCGGTACGGTTCGGCCGTAAGGTAAGGGCTACTGACACGTCTCGGCGGGCTGACCGACCGAGATCGGAATCTGCCCCAGAATGTTGTTCAAAATATTATTTAGTTACTTTTTGTTTAGCTTTATTTTCGTACTGGTTGTAGATAATTCTCCTTGTGGCTGGAAGAATCTGTAGTGGACATATAAATAAAAGAAAGTATATTTTAGTTTGATATAATTTAGAAGCATTGTTTAGAACTTTTTATCACTGTAAAGTTTTATAAAAGATTATTTACTTACTTCTTTTAGTTTAAAGTTTTCTTAAAAAATGGAGTCTTGTTATCATGAAATAAACTGGTAGCAATTCCTCTTCTGTTTTTTTTTGCTGTTGAAGTGGAAAAGAGTAATTTTTTGAGGGCTTTTATGCTGTTGTTTTAATTAGTTAGTTTCTATTATTGGTTATTTTGGTTGCTGCTACATTTTGTCATAAATATGTGTGTTTTATATGAATTTATACGTGATAAAGTGTTTTATATTTAATCGATATTATCCTAGAATCGATATTGCTGGCTGTCTATATTTTCATTTTCGATATTATATATTGTGTATTAATTGTATGCATTTCGATAATTTTAATTTCGATATTTTGTTAATCGATAATGTTAGAAACAATATTATTTTTAGTCGATATAGTGGGTTCGATATTTTGGTATATTTTTTATTAAGTATTGGTGGTCGATATTGTGGTTTTCTCAATTTTGATGTCGATGTTTTGTGTAGTCGATATTTTGTCTCTTAATATTTAGTCACTGATCCGTATAAAACAGTAATATATTCCTAAAGGATATGTTTCTCATCTTCAAAATAATTTGGGAATAAACATAAAAATATGTAGTACTTTGTACACTTAGGGAGTCATTAGGATGTCCGCCCGCCATCCCGACGTGAAGAGGGACTGCCTGCCATAAGGACGGGGGTCCCGTGGGGGCAATTAGGATGCGCTCGCCACAGTGGCGGGCGCATCCCACAATGATAAAAATGCATGTCACGCATTCCAATGCACAACGTGACAGGCACCGCACGGTGCCTGTCATGTGCGGTGCCTGTCATGTTGTCTATTGAAATGCAGGGGGGTACCATAGGTACCCCCCATGTGCACCCTCAAACCCCCAGAGTCCATGTGGGCCCGCAACGGCCCCCCACAAGCAATTTCCGCATGCCTGTCCGTGGCGGCAGGCAGGTTTCGCCCCCATAGTAATATGGCTGTAGGTGTCTAACAGACACCGCCACCAAATTAAAATCTTTTCCGCCCGGTCGACTTGTTGACTGGGAGAAAAGGCAGCAGACGGTCTTTCCGTCCGACCCGGTCCCCCGCCATAGTAATATGGCGGGGGGAAATAGGTGGCTGGCGGGGATGGATCTAGGGCGGATCGCCACCGCTATGCGGGCGGTGGTGATCCACCCGAGATCCTAATGAACCCCTTAGTTCTGTGGTTGTGACATCATCCATGCACACACATTCCTCTACAGCTCTCGTAGCATCACGTCCTGGGGTGGCAAGTGAGGGGGATTTTCAACATCTTCCCCATCAGAATCCTCACTTGCAGGGTCATTTGGGAGAGACTCCTACGTATTGCGTGTAGTGTGGCTCACTGGTTAGAGGCGGCAGACCCGGGAGCAGAAGTCGGCCCGGGACCAGGGTTCAATTCCCGACGCGGCAGGGTTGTGGACTTGGGTCAGCGGACTTGATAATTCTCGCTTCGGTGCTTACTCTAATCAGGGGTTCCACTCGGCAACTCTGGGCATTAGCTTGCCTAATCTCCACAATGGCCCCATCAATTCCGGGGATGCCTGGCTCCACCTTGGGGACTCCCAGCAGGGACCATCCCACAGGGAAAGCCAGGACGGGTTCCCCAGAGTTATACAGCGCCAGGAAACCTACGGACGGGTAGCAGTGCGCTTTACAAGCTCAAATACAAATACATTGCCAAGTTATGAAGCATACCATGTGTGGCTATTATTTTGCAGCTCATTGCAGGGTCATACTCAAAGGCACCTCTGCCTTCTGTGCAAACATTGGCATCTGCCTTTAAGTAGGCAAAATATCTGCTCAATAATCTTCTTTGTATGACTGTGTGCACCACTGTATCAACTTTTTTTAAGGGTTCGGGTATGAAAGTATGGAGTAATGATGCATGCTCTTAATTCACATGCACTGCCACCTGAAAATTAATAAAGCTGTTACACATTAAGTTAATACCCAAATATGCACAGTAAGTTTAAATCTCCGATGAAATTATTTAACAGCAAGCCATCTCTAAATTTCTCCTGCTGCTAGCTGCTCATATGCAGCACATTGTCTAAAGTTGTAGGAGTCACGAGTGCTCCCAAGGCATCGTACAACTAGGTCAGTGATCAAACATAAGGCAATAAATACTACTTGTACGTTTGCTCTTTCTATTACACTACACATACTCTGTTTCGGAGGGAGGACATATTAAAACATGTGTACTGCCTGCACAGCCAATCACTTAAGGGAAATATCTACTGTATAGAATTTATATTTTCATAGCTTCCAAATCAGCAGGGGCAATTGGAAATGAAATGTGTGAATTTATTTTAGGCAAAGTTACATCTTGAAAATGTTTAAACACCCAGCATAAGGAACTCTGGGATTTCCCTTCTGCAACTGCAGCAGTGTGTTGGTATCTACCAGAAGGTAAAAGTTGTAAACTACACAAAACTTAAATGCATGAAGGAATAGTAGCACTGCATTGTGCAGGCCTGCTTAGTACCTGTTTATTAAACCTATCATAAACCTTCTAGTCTCTTTTGTTACCCTATGTCTGAAAATAATTTCTCTCCTCCTCCTCTTCTGTTGAGCTCCAAGAATCCGAATCTTCCTCACAGCATCATAGAGTGTAGCTACTGTGAAAGTTGTCAATGCATTTGTGGCCCCAATTCATAGTTTGCACCTGTTACCATCTGTTTCTAATCAATGGTGTTTTGCATGTGCAAAATGCTGTGCTTTAACAAATTTTCTATTTGCAAATGGTTTGAACATCAAAATAGTGCCTCGCTACTTGGTAATCGCATTTAGCGGATCGGTATTTTCCATCTCAAAAATAAGAAATCAATAAATATTCAGTGTGGTGTGATATTTTAAGATATAGACCTTTTGCAAATCTTTGTAAGTCACAAACACCCAATATAGCGGTCTCTAACCAGTTTGTGGCTCATTAGTATTTGCTGTTCTTTCATACATCAGGCGCCTAGTCTCTAACAATAGTCACTGATGTGAGGATGTGATTGGCAGAGTAAACATGATATTGAAGTTGAAGATTTATTGTTTTATATGGGTTTCCACAACTCCTCTGAATCCGTAACTTACTCTGCAGGTAGATTATTAATATGAAGGCTTAATCTCACCAATGGAGCTCAGCTATTCAAAAAACAACAAGAGAATGCAAAACATTAAATAATAATCTTATGGATCAGACAAAATTTAAAATATGGTAGTACAAATGTCTTAACAGTCAATAAATAAGTGGTGGAGTTTGTGTATGCCTGCAAACTTTATTAAAATAGAAATGAGCTTTTAAAAAAGGTTCTCTATTGGGAATTATATCGAGGCTGAAAGTCATTACAAGTAGCACGGTACTGGAGAGATGCAAACTCAGCAAACAAAATTAACGTTTCAGTGTGGTAAAGCCATGCCAGTACCATGCAATAATGAGTGAATTCTCCCAGTATTATGGAATAACTGCGTGAACCCAGTTTTACCAGGTGAAACTCAATGTTCCATGGGGATTAGCACTCATATTTACCACCTGCTTTAAAGATATTGTAAATGTGAGCTGTGGGGGAAAGGGCTTAGCAAGGGCAGAAGGAACGGGTTTGAGAGGTAAGTGAAAAGAGGTGTCCTGGGTTTAACCTTGCTAAAAAAATGGCTGGCCAGCCAAAGCCTCGTGTTATTTTACGGGGTGGATTTACTTGAAAAGGAAAAAAAAAATACTAGTGCTGTGTTCCCTCACAAAGGAAAACCGTGTGCAGAAACACTAGGTCAATTGTGATAGGAGTAACGGTATGCCACCTGGGATAATGCTATGCCTGACTAGTAGCTATGCTCATAGAGGGTAAACAGTTCTAAGCATGAGCAGATGAAACCAGACTCTGGGGCTGATTACGACTTTGGCGGCGCAGGAGCTGTGTGGCACGCCCCAGCCCTGCACCGCCTAACTCTCCCAACTGCTGCTTGCCAGATATCACCAGATTAGATGTTTTCTCCTGGTCTAGTGGGCGGTCCTTTGGTGTTTCCACGGCTGTGCCTTTGAAAAGACAGTGTCAGGTTCTGTCAGGTGGTTAAAGGTAAAGCAGGTATCACCCACCTCGTGTTAGCCAGATCCAGCGGGGGCGATGTTAAGATTCTCAATTCCCCTTAGTGCTACTCACAGAGAGAGCTATCACATACACAGCTCTGCACAGGAGCAATCAGGGGAAAAGGGAAGTGGCTAAAATAATAAAGGAGAAGGTCGTCGTCCCCTACCCATGAACTGCTCTGGTCTTCTCTGTGTCTATCTGTACTCCTCGCTCTATGCATGTGAGAGAGCACAAGTTTGAAAAAATGTATAAGTACACCATATTTACAAGCACGTAGTTAGTTTAAACATGTTTTGCACACGAGTGTTTTATATCCAGGAGTGAAATATACAGAGTGTTTTATATTCAGTAGCGAAATGTATAGAATGTTGAGTAGAGTAACTATAATTATAACAGGTGTGAGATTAATGTAGAAATGTTGGAATAAATGTGAAAACCTCATGTTCTCATGTTAAAAGAATCACGTCCGAATTAAAATGTAACTTTGAAATCCAGTATAATGTGTAGGCCTTAGGGCAATTCACAGCAAACCTAAACGTGCTGCTAAAATAATGTGAGATAAGGTTGACGTGGTTCTTCCAAATGTATTATTGAACTTAGGGTTAAAAGTATATGCTTTATAGATGTGTTATTTTAGAAACGTATGCTAGTTAAGAATGTTTGCTGTTTAAATCAAGTTAACGTTTTAAGAGTGCAGGGACCTGCTTCATGTAAATCAAGTAGGCCTGAACAGATAATGACATGTCGTTTGAACCGCCATGTGCTCGTTAGGGAAGAAGTCGAGAGGTGTCCAGCACCGAGCTTGGAGTGTGTTTTACGACTTAAAGATATGGTGGAGTCTGGAATTTGAGGCCCACTGCAGGACGAGCTGTATGCAGGTGCGAGGGTCCTAATCAGCTCGAATGAAAGGGACTTTGTTCAGTGGCGCCTTGCGCAGGCCTGTAGGAGTTTCCAGGAATTTAGGGGGTATCGGCGCATTGGAGAAGAAGCCTGGGAACCAAGGTCAACTTTAACGAGGGTCTTCAAGAGTACCATCATGGAGTTTGCCGTGCACAGAGATACCACGTGAGGGGCGTCCCAAGGGGCGTTCCTATCAGAAATGTGATTTGGTATTAGGGAAAGAGACCCGGGAGGAGAGCAGAGCAGATGATTTTGGGAGCCTAAGGAAGCGGATGGGTAGGCAGATAGGCTGATCAAGAGAGACCCATTACCAGAGAAGAGACAAAGAGAAGTGCGTGATCTTCTTAGGAAGTCACCACGGCTGACACCTAGAGGGTAAAGATCTTGCTAAGTAGGGATGTCACTTAGTATAGTGTAGGGACAGACTAACCTTAATTTTCTTTTCTGTAATGACTTTGAGATTGCAACTTATATCCATTTTGACAACCCTTATGGTTTTCGAGATTGTACTTATTATTCTGTTTTTCAGACTTAGACTACTCAAGAAGTTCATGTTCATAGTGATACCGATTTATCTTCTGAATCTCATTTTGAGAAGTTTGTATCTTCAGTTATCTTTGACTTTATATTAAATCTTTGAAACTTAAAATTTGGTCAGTGGTCATTTAGAGTGGTGTAAGTTCTTAAATTGATTGACTTATTGTAAGATTACCTTTTACTCAATGACAGGTACCAACGATTCAGTCGACATAGTTTGGGATTTGGTAAGGTAACTGGTAACCAGTAATCCCGCGTTAGCAGTTGGTAGCAAAGTGAGGATGGTTATCTTCTTGAGGAAGGTAATCTAGAGAGGTTAGTTTACCCCAAGGCCCCGAGACGTCGAGAAACGAGCAGCGGAAGAATCGTGTGCCGAAAGGTGCAGACGGCGCGAGAAAAGCAGCAGTATCGGAGAGTGAGTATAAAAAGGGTCATGCGTGAACAGATTGCGGTGTTTTGTGTTGTATTTGTATTGTAATGTCTTGCGGAGTTGAATGCCTGTAGTGTGAATGAGAGAAGGTTGTGAGCGCGCGCAACCTGGTAAGCTGGTTACCTGGTAAACGGGTGAACTGGTGAAATCTTAAGTTCAGGCCAGAGCTTAAGTGGTTTTGGGTGTATCGAACATCCAGGGTAGTTGTCGACCATAGTACGGAGGTCACGAGGTACCATTGACCGCCGTGGATCTAAGATAGGGGGAGTGTAAGAGTGGGTGTATGAGTAACGGATGCTGGTCGAAAGTTACTGTGTGTGAGTAACCTATCGGAGAGGGCGATTGTCTGGAAGTAAACGGAAAGACATTTCGCCAAGTTAAGGTGACAACTACAGAAAGACTGTGGGCGTACAGTCAAGAAAGGTGATCGCTTGGACGGAAGTAATCATTTTTCAGAGTATGAATGGGACGCGTGCATGACCGAGGAGACGAGCTGAGAAAGGAGGGGAACTGCTGCGAAGGGGGACGGGTGACGTCGGCTAGAGCCGCGCTGTGATTGAGCGGTTGGTGTGACGTTAGCTAGAGCCGCGCTCTGGTTGGGCGGCTAGAGTGACGTCGGAGGAAAGTCGCGTACGGATAGGCCAGTTAGTGTGAACGGGGCTGAGATTGGTGGAATATCATCAGGAAGTAAACAAACGCAGAGAAAGAGCGAAATCATGAAGTGTTTTAAGTGTTTGAAAGGGATTTTTAAACGTAAACGAAGTGAACATTATTACGGGGAAGAGGCTCCGCCAGAGGGTACACCAGCTCATTATATGGCAACGAATGTGGGGCTGCATACCATATTATGGATTGGGGCTTGGAATAAGCTTACGGAAGGGAATGAGGAAATGCAGTTCCCGAGGTACGGGACGTTTAAGTTAGAGGTGTTACATCGGCTAAAAGCAACCATGTCCTCATTGAAACCCTCGCCCAGACCAACACAGTTTGAGGCCCTTAATGCATGGATTAAGGCTGCACACGATAGAAATTTGAACAGGCGTCAACAAAGGCTGACGCGATCGGTAAGAGCAGTACGAGATTCCAAATGGGATGAGGAGGAAAAGCGTTGGAGGGTACAGGCTATTGAGGTGGAAAAAATGTATCCGATGAGGGAGGTGGCAGGAGGAGGAGGAAACCTCATGGAAGAAGACGAGGAAAGCGAGTCGGAGGACAATCTGATAAACAGATTGTTAATGGATAGACCACCTCCGAGAGTGGGGTTGATAGAAGATAGAGGGCTCGCAAGGGAAGATGGGAATGACATAGAGGGATATACACCACTCCCTATATCAGAATGGACACCTATCAAAGGCGGAGAAATACCTCAAAACAACACTGTACAGAGTGTAGTGGGAAGGTTTGTGGTGCAGAAAACGCCAACCACCGAAAGGGCTGAGTCTGTGGGATTGCCAGATGCTCTTCAGGTGCCTGTTACCATAGGACCCATAGTTTCGATCTATAACCCTGAGAGAGATAGAGAGGAACAACAAAGGCAATTGGATAGGGAAAGGATTGAGATGGAAAGGAGGAATAATGTGACAAATGCATGGAAACAATTGCCAGGATCGGTAACATGGAATACCCCATTAGACACGACTGTCGGTCCCAATTCAGAACAGGGAGGTCCGAGAGGACCAATGGATCTAAGGGGACCGCGGCCAAGATCCTATTCACAATTAAGAGCTGATTTGAGGGAGTGGGACGGGTCCGCAATATCCCCGAGCAACAGGACAAGAACAGAACCAGAGTGGGAAACCAGAGGTAACGGGACTGTATCTCATTGTGGGGCCAGCGAAAGCAGTCAGGGGCGGGAAGGCCAAAGTCAAGAGAATAGAGGAGTTACACGTCCTACGGATAAGAGGGAGCAGCAGGAACAAAATAGTAGGAGTGTAGAGTGTGAAGAGATGTCCCGTCTCTGGGAGAAAGGAGGAGATGAGATGGTACGAGCTTTTCAGAATAGGTTTAGGTGCCTTCATCATGTACTCGGAGAAGACGTTCAACATTGGAGAAAGGAGAACAGTGATAGGTCCCGCCATGCCTCGAATATTCAGGAATCACAGGGAAGTAGTGAAGAAAGAGGGAGTAATGGAATATCTTACCCTGCATCCCGTGAAACTAGCCAGGATGGGGAGAGAGGGGCTATGAGGCGTGAAGGAGTGTTTCACCACCCACCCCGAGAAGATGGAAAGGCATGGGACCTAGAGAGATGGGAACAAGGGAGGACTCCCTATAACTCACCTATACCTAAACGTAGATCTCGGAGCTGGGATGGGAGAGATGCGGATGGAGGAGCTAAATTGAGTGTCTTGAAAGCTGAAATTAAGGCAAAGAGGCTTGATGTTACTAGTTTAAAATCAGATGTTGATGAGATAATAGATGGAACATTGCCTTTAGAAAGGATCGAATTGTATGAACAGGATGAGTTATTGTTCATGGCAAAGGATATTACTAGGAAAGCTAGAGCGTTTCATGAGAAACTGACTGATTTGGCAGATAGATATGCCGTGGATTTGTCTAGGACAAGGGCATTGCAGAGTAACCACAGATTACAGTACGCAGACCAAGATCTAGATGAGAAGAGAACTACTGGATTAAAAACACACATAAGAGAGCTGGTATCAGGGATAAGAGTGTGGAGAGAATTGGACAAATGGGAAGAAAGGTGGTCGAAAAAGGGCACAGTTAGACGAAGTGCAAATGTGATGACCCCCGAGGGAAGGGTAATGCATATGGAGGCATTCCCTTTGCGAGAAATATCAAATGGAAATTATGTACATGTGCCCTGGAGTAGAGGAGACTTAGCTGCATTTACCAACTCATTTCCGAAGTTGCGGGACAATCCAGTAGAGTGGTACAAGCAGGTAGAGAGGTTTGTTAAAATTTCGAAGGTATTGTGGATTGATTTGAACACGTTGTTTGACATCGTGGTCCCATCTGATTTATGGACCCCGTGCAAGACTAGTGTTGAATGGCCAAATACTGAACCAGTGAGGGATGCTCGGACTAATGGACCGTCCGAGATTGTCATGCGAAAGTATGAAAGGGTAATAGCATGGCTGAAAGATAAGGTACCACCACAGGACATAGATTGGGTGAAAATAGACCGAACAAGGCAGGAACCCAAGGAGACAGTTCACGAGTTTTATGAAAGATTATTGAAAACATTCAAGCAATACAGTGGACTAGATGTAATGGATCCCAAAGATATAGGGCAGTTTGTGTCAAAGTTTGTCTTGGGGTTGAGACCTGATATTTGTTTGATGATACAGCAACATTTAATCTGTTGGCAGAACAAACCACTAGATGAGATTTTACGTTATGCGAGGTACTGTAGTGACGAGATAGATTCTAAAGCCAAGAATCTAAAGGAGAAATTGATGGTGGTGCAAATGCAGTCCGCTGGGAAGGGTGGCCAGCAGAAGCAGGGGATGGGACGAAAACCAAACGGTCAGAACAAAGATAATGAAGAAGGGCAGAGACCTAGGATAGACTTTGCCACTTTAAAGAAAACGACAAAGTGCCATCAGTGTCACCAGGTGGGGCATTGGCGACGCGAGTGTCCCTTTAACCCTGAAAATGGAGAGCTAGAAGTAGAAGAGCAGGATCAAGAAGTCCCAACTCCAAAGGTGACAGTTCCAGGAAGCAAGGTGGTCAAAGGGGGGACTTCGGCTCCACGGGCCCAGTTCCCACAGCCACCAAAGGTAGCGACAGGGGGAAAGGTCTTTAAACAAATGCCTCTATTCATCGAGGAAGAAAAGTGTTATTACATTGATCCATTGACTGGACAACGTGTGAGCAGTGAAGAGGACTGTACCCTCGGGGCAGTCCTAGAGGTGGATCAGAGAGGGCCATTTGTTGAGGCAGAGGTGGCAGGGTGTCCCACTACGTTCTTAGTGGATACTGGGGCGACTCGTTCGACTCTGAGATCAGCGGTGGTTCCAGACTTGCCAATGTCAGGGGAAACAATTCAGGTGGTAGGAGTCGCAAATAAAAGAATGACTAGTCCTTTGACAGAACCAGTGTCTGTGAAAATTGGAAACCACATGAACGAACATCAGTTTGTGGTTTGTGACTCGAGTCCGGTATGTCTGTTAGGAAGGGATTTGTTGTGCAAATTGAACTGCACCATATACTGCACCCCGCAAGGAGTGGAGGTACAGACTACCGACGAAGATGCTACTTTTAAGGTGGCCAATTCGAAATCTTGTGTAGAACTATATCCTACTCTGACAATAGAAGATCTTCCCCAAGACCTACGAGATGCAGTGGCGTCAGAGGTATGGGATTTCACCGGAGAGGAAATAGGATTGATTAAAGGGGTAGAACCGGTAAAAATATTGGTAAAACCAAATGTTGAGTTTCCAAGAACGCCTCAATACAAATTGTCACAGGAAACGATTGCAGGAATAAAGCCTGTGATCGAGTCAATGATTCAACAGGGAATACTGAAGGAAATTGTGGGTAGTCCTTGTAACTCCCCGATTATGGGTTTGCAGAAACCTAGCGGGAAGTTTAGGATAGTTCAGGATTTACGAAAAATTAACAACATAGTTGTTTCATGTTGTCCCGTGGTACCGAATCCATCAGTGATACTGTTTCAAATACCATGTCAAGCAGAATGGTTCACAGTGATAGATCTTTGTCAGGCTTTCTTTTCAATCCCATTGGATGAAGAGAGCAGGTACCTTTTCGCTTTTAAAATGGAAGATCGCGTTTTAACATGGTGTCGAATCCCACAAGGATTCACAGACAGCCCATCCATCTTTAATCAGTTGTTGAAGAAGAATCTTGAGAATCTAGTACTGCCACAGAACTCGGTTCTGGTACAGTACATAGATGACCTACTTGTTGCGTCAGAAACAGAGGAAGCCTGTAAAGCAGACTCAATTGCCTTACTGAACCATTTAGCTGAAAATGGACATAAGGTATCTCCGAGCAAGTTGCAGTATTGTCTGACAGAAGTACAGTATCTAGGGCACAGGTTAGAAAAAGGGAAACGTAAGGTGTCCCCAGAGAGGATTGAGGCGATAATGAAAATGAATGCGCCTACAACACAGAGAGAAGTTAGAATGTTCCTAGGAATGGTGGGTTACTGCCGACAGTGGATAGTTAACTTTTCACTGAAAGCAAAGCCCTTACAGAAACTGACACACAAGGAGGTGAGTGATCCGGTACCATGGGACGAAGAATGCTTGGTGGCGTTCTTGCAGCTGAGAGACGATTTGTGTCGTGCTCCGGCTCTGGGAATGCCCGATTACGAGAAGTCATTTTCACTCTATTGCTGTGAGAGAGAGGGATGTGCTTTGTCAGTCTTGGCACAGACCCACGGAAATGCCCGTAGACCAGTTGCATATTTTTCGGCTACATTAGATCCAGTAGCCGCAGCGTTGCCCGGATGTCTCAAATCCGTTGCTGCAACGGGTGTCAGCATTGAAAGGAGCGAGAGTATTGTGATGGGACATCCAGTAGTGGTGTATGTACCACATTCAGTTGAATTGCTAATGACCAGGACGAAGACGCAGCATCTGACCAATAGTAGGCTCACGCGCTACGAGCAAGTTATCCTTGCTGCGGAGAACGTGACTCTTAGGAGATGCTCTGTCTTGAATCCTGCTACTTTGATGCCATTACCCACTGTGATAGAAGGCGAAGGATGTGAAGACCACGATTGCCTTGATGTGACTGAACTATGCACGAAACCCAGACCAGATATTGTGGATGAGCCATTGTCTGACCCCGATGAAATTTATTTTGTTGATGGCTCATGTTTAAGAGACGATACTGGTCGGTTGAGAGCAGCTTATGCTGTTTGTACTATTACTGGAGTTGTGGAAGCCGCTTGCCTGGAAGGAGTACATTCCGCACAGGTAGCAGAAATTATTGCCCTAACTCGTGCCTGCATAGCAGGAAACGGAAAGAGAGTCACCATCTACACGGACAGCCAATATGGTTTCGGTGTGGTTCATGATTTCGGGCAGTTGTGGTCTCAGAGGGGTTACATGACCTCCTCTGGTTCGCCCATTCGAAATGGAGAATTTGTGCGGCTGTTGTTAGAAGCATTGCAAGGTCCAGTTGACATCGCAACAGTAAAGTGTGTGGCTCACACTAAGAATACAGATTTTGTGTCACAAGGCAATAGATACGCTGATGAAGTCGCACGTTACTGTGCGGAACAAAATTATTCTTTCTCAAAGGTGGAAATAGAAGGTGCAGAAGAAAGGACAGAATTAAGCATGATGTTAGAGACCGTGGATTCCTGGGAAGATTTGAGGGTAATGCAGGAGAATGCACCAGAAACTGAGAAAAGGGCATGGGAAACCGCAGGTTTTGTGCGAAGTGAAATGGATTTTTGGGTTTCAGCAGATGGGAGAGCTGTGTTACCTGAAGAATTAGCTAATCCCATGGCAAGAGAAATACATGGTCCAGTACATCTAGGAAGGGATGCTATGATGAGAGTGTTTAGGCAAACTTGGTATTGCCCTAAATTTAGAATAGCAGCAGAATCAGTATGTAAGCGATGTGTTACTTGCCAACAACTGAATGTGGGCAAACGAACACCAGTCACACTGAGTCACATTGGGAGGTCGGGGGGCCTTTCAATAGAATGCAATTAGATTTCATCGAAATGCCAAGGGTCAATCGCCTTAGGTATGTGTTGGTGATTGTATGTGTATTTTCCAGATGGGTTGAAGCGTACCCTACATGTAGGTGCGATACACTCACAGTGGCTAAATTGTTGCTCAGGGAGTTGATACCGCGCTTCGGGGTGCCTGCCTCTTTGGAATCTGACAGAGGAAAACATTTTAACAGCGAAATAGTGAAGATGTTGTGCTCCACACTGAATATCGATCAAAAGCTGCATTGTAGTTATCGACCAGAAGCTTCAGGAATTGTGGAACAAGTGAATGGCACTTTGAAGAATAGATTAGCTAAAGTAGTGGCATCCACATCTTTGAGTTGGCCAGATGCTCTTCCTCTAGTGCTCATGAGCATGCGCAGCACCCCTGACCGGAGGACAGGTCTTTCTCCCCACGAGATCCTGATGGGGAGGGCCATGAGACTTCCTACAGTTCCAACTACTGCCCTACTGAATATTACAGATGATCTGATCTTAGATTATTGTAAAGGACTGTCTGACGCCATCCATTCTGTGTCCCTTCAGGTGCATGCGGTTGAAGTTCCAGCATCGAGGAACCTGTGTCATGACCTGAACCCAGGGGACTGGGTCTTGGTTAAAAAACACGTCCGGAAGAACTGCCTAGATGTTCGCTGGCGTGGGCCCTTTCAGGTAATCCTGATAACGAACACCGCGGTGAAGTGCGGGGGGCTGCCAAATTGGATCCATGCATCCCATACTCGAAGAGTTCCAGCACCTCTAGAAGGAACAGCTCCTATCCCAGACGAAAGCCCGGAAGTGGAAGAAGAGTCGCAAGAAGGAATTGAGGCAGCTGAGGGGGTGTCGGAAGAAGTTGGGAACGCAACGGATTCAGAAGAAGAGCGAAGGCAGGACGGCAGTGAGACGGAAGACGCAACTGAAGGAGAGAGCAGAAGTGAATACGACTCAGACTCAGATCCGTATCAGAGCGACCAAGAACCAAGTGAGAGGACAAGGAATAGGAGAATAAGGCTTGGAGCTGCCACTTGGCCAGCAAGGAGAAGAAGGCTAAGTTTGAGGTCGGCCCAAGAAGAAACGCTTGCTCCTATATCCGAAGACTCAGATCCAGAAGAAGATATCCAGGATCAAGCCGAGGAGGGTCTTAGAAGATCAAGGAGGGTGCGAGTGCCTAGCAGAAGATACTCTACTCCCGACTGGACCTACCTCGTTGCAGATGTCTGGGAGACACAGAACAGGGAGGATCAGGGAAGTGGAACTGGTCAGAACTGACCCGATCATCACAGTGCAAATAAGGTTTCTACTGCCAGGAGCGGAGACCGAAAGGTTGCTGACACTCAACATCGTTCATCCTGCTCTCCTGAGCGGAATAAGAAAATTGATTTTAGAGACAGTTGAGTTTCCAGTTTGCTGTTCACGATATCCAATATTGGAGGGAACTCTTCTTCGTTTGGAAATGCTTGAGCGAGTAGTAGAAATGCTAGGAGCGCTTATTGTTGTGGATTAATACCATATTACGAATGTCTTCAAAGGGGCGCAGAACTGGAAAGGTGAAGAAAGTGATCTTGATTAGAACGGACCCCTTTGTAATTGTGGATGTAGAACTGATAGTACCAGGAGTAGAAATTGAAAAAACGCTAACTCTCAATTTCGTCCGTCCACTTGTCCTGAGCGAAATAAGGAGAATAATCCTAGAAAAAGTTGACTTTCCATGTTGTGGTACGAACTGCCCCGAACCTGAGGGAATGTTACTTCGGATGGACATTTGTGAAGACGTAGTGTCCCTCCTTGAGTCATACATAACTTCAGACGAAAATAAGACTTTTGAAAAGAAATTGTAAAATTGCTGCAAGATAACCTAGCGCCGAGTGGAAGAAGAAAAGTGGTAGGGGTTTCATTTTAGTGGATGGAGAAGGGCTAGGGTTGTCTATTTTCTACTGGACTTTGAACTGTTTTGCGGAAACAAATTGTCAAGCTTCCAAGTGTTCAAAAGAGAGACATTGCAAGAGAGAAAGACTTTGTTTGAAAAGAGGAAGAAGTTGATGCGGGAAGAACGTCCAAAGCGACACTGTTTGAGAACATGGAGGCTGGCAACCCGAACCGCAGGGCAAAATGTATAGTTGTTACACTTTTAGGAGTAGTGGTTTCTCTTATAATTTTAGTGGTAACTGTTTCATTCCTAGTGGGACACGAGAGGGATGAAACTGCAGTCAAGGAGGTCAAGGGGGTGTCAACACCGAGAACTCCTATTGCTAATGATAAGGGAAACATCAATGATAAAGACAAAGCATTGTTAGATGCAGAAGTAAAAAGGTTACACATGGATGAGTCACAGGGAAATTACAGGTCAAATGCTTATGCTAAATTGCTTTATGAATACGTTGACGCCATGGAGGTGAAGAATTGTTACGTTTGTATGCAATTACCAGCTTCTGTGGAGGAGGGTATCAGGTACCATCATCTTCCATTGACATATGGAATCACATGCAGTTTGTTGTTGAGCATATTTTATGGACGAGATAGATTTGAGTATTATTTCTCGAATTTCGACTCGACATTGCCAGAGGTCCCGAATTTCAAGCATTTGAACAAATGGGACTATTACAAAAGCGAAGACAGATTACACAAATGGTTTATTCCATGGAAAACGTTAGATACTTCACATGCTCGAAGAAACAATCTGACTTGTCAAATATCAGAAGTTGAGAAAAAGTTTATAGGACAGGTAGATACTAGATACAGGAGGCAGAAGATTTTGAAGGCATCAGGACAATGGGAAACAGATTGGACCAAGGAGGAAAGGGCACATCAAAGAAAAGGTAGTATTGGTCCAATTGCTTTGGATAAGGAGAAACGGGGGAAACTGTGCATACACAGGAGTTACTCCTATTATGAGAATTTTTATGTAGGTCAAGTCAATTGTGAACATGCCTTTCAACTGGAGTATTACTCTAAGGATTTTTTGAAAGGGATGCAAGCAATACCAAATGTATATTTTGTATGTGGAAGAAATGCCTATGTGAAGTTACCAGATAATTGGTACGGATCATGCTATCTGGCTGTTGTCTTCCCTAAAATATATCATGTTGAGAATTTAGACACGCCAAAGAAAGAAATACCAACTAGATGGAAGAGAGGGCTGGGTGCAGCAGAGGTAGTTGGAGATGTACTCGGTGCTGCATTCCCTTTCTTAGGACTGATACTGAATGACATTAAGATCAGGAGGTTAGCTACAGTCGTAGATAGGCTATCTGCCAGTACTGCAAGATCATTGATGCTGATAGAAGGGGAGATGCAATCGATTAGGGCAATGGTTCTTCAGAACCGACTTGCTTTAGACGTTCCGTTAGCTAAAGAGGGAGGAGTCTGTAAGGCTTTGAAGGTCCAGGAATGCTGCACTTACATTCCAGACAATTCAAAACCTCTAGAGAAGTATATACAAAACATCACTGCCATACACTACGAAATTGAGGACCTGGCAAAAGTAAATGTGAGGGGAAAAGTAGGTCATGGAATGGGTAAAGTTGGAGGTTGGTTTGCCAACTTAGGAAAGGGTATCGTTTGGTACATACTGAAACCCATCATCATAATTGTGATTTGCGTAATCACTTTGTGGGGATTGGTGCGCTTGTATCAATGTTATAGAGCAAATAGGTTGCAGAGAACTATGAGGAAACAGGAAGAAGAGTTGACAGCGATGCAGGACACTCAATACAAGAGTCTGAAAGCATTAGAGAGTATGAAAAGAAGTGGCACAGCCATGACTTCACTTTGAAGGGTTCTACATTTTTAGTGTCTTGGTGATGATGACCCCTGAAGGTCATCAAAGGGGGGACTGAGAGAGCACAAGTTTGAAAAAATGTATAAGTACACCATATTTACAAGCACGTAGTTAGTTTAAACATGTTTTGCACACGAGTGTTTTATATCCAGGAGTGAAATATACAGAGTGTTTTATATTCAGTAGCGAAATGTATAGAATGTTGAGTAGAGTAACTATAATTATAACAGGTGTGAGATTAATGTAGAAATGTTGGAATAAATGTGAAAACCTCATGTTCTCATGTTAAAAGAATCACGTCCGAATTAAAATGTAACTTTGAAATCCAGTATAATGTGTAGGCCTTAGGGCAATTCACAGCAAACCTAAACGTGCTGCTAAAATAATGTGAGATAAGGTTGACGTGGTTCTTCCAAATGTATTATTGAACTTAGGGTTAAAAGTATATGCTTTATAGATGTGTTATTTTAGAAACGTATGCTAGTTAAGAATGTTTGCTGTTTAAATCAAGTTAACGTTTTAAGAGTGCAGGGACCTGCTTCATGTAAACCAAGTAGGCCTGAACAGATAATGACATGTCGTTTGAACCGCCATGTGCTCGTTAGGGAAGAAGTCGAGAGGTGTCCAGCACCGAGCTTGGAGTGTGTTTTACGACTTAAAGATATGGTGGAGTCTGGAATTTGAGGCCCACTGCAGGACGAGCTGTATGCAGGTGCGAGGGTCCTAATCAGCTCGAATGAAAGGGACTTTGTTCAGTGGCGCCTTGCGCAGGCCTGTAGGAGTTTCCAGGAATTTAGGGGGTATCGGCGCATTGGAGAAGAAGCCTGGGAACCAAGGTCAACTTTAACGAGGGTCTTCAAGAGTACCATCATGGAGTTTGCCGCGCACAGAGATACCACGTGAGGGGCGTCCCAAGGGGCGTTCCTATCAGAAATGTGATTTGGTATTAGGGAAAGAGACCCGGGAGGAGAGCAGAGCAGATGATTTTGGGAGCCTAAGGAAGCGGATGGGTAGGCAGATAGGCTGATCAAGAGAGACCCATTACCAGAGAAGAGACAAAGAGAAGTGCGTGATCTTCTTAGGAAGTCACCACGGCTGACACCTAGAGGGTAAAGATCTTGCTAAGTAGGGATGTCACTTAGTATAGTGTAGGGACAGACTAACCTTAATTTTCTTTTCTGTAATGACTTTGAGATTGCAACTTATATCATTTTTGACAACCCTTATGGTTTTCGAGATTGTACTTATTATTCTGTTTTTCAGACTTAGACTACTCAAGAAGTTCATGTTCATAGTGATACCGATTTATCTTCTGAATCTCATTTTGAGAAGTTTGTATCTTCAGTTATCTTTGACTTTATATTAAATCTTTGAAACTTAAAATTTGGTCAGTGGTCATTTAGAGTGGTGTAAGTTCTTAAATTGATTGACTTATTGTAAGATTACCTTTTACTCAATGACAGGTACCAACGATTCAGTCGACATAGTTTGGGATTTGGTAAGGTAACTGGTAACCAGTAATCCCGCGTTAGCACATGAAACAGGATCCGATGGGGTATGCGAGATTGGCTTCAACTGACTCCTCCGCTCACACTGCGGTTCAATGCAGTAGGTGTTGTGGCGGACGCGTCCCTACCTGAACATGGCCAGCAAGAAAAGCTGCCCTTGTTTCTCCAACTCATGCAGCTGTAGCAAAGAACAAGAACACGGTGCCGCTTATGTCGGCCACGCTCGGGGAAACGCTAATGTGCAGATAAGGCCTGCCAAGCACCAAGCTCCTCTGGGAATTTCACAATGAAACCGCCAGACTCGTCCCTGGAGGCTGATTGTCAAGCACTGTTTCATTCAAAGGGAGGAGCTTGTATAGCCCGGATCCTCCCTTCCAACTTCGGCATTGTGGGATATGTGGTTTTCCTCCACCCTGAGGCATTTGCTCCAGACAGTCGTGAGATCTCCAAAGCAAGTTCCTGCATGGCATGGACTGTTTAGTCCATGACATGCAGGAACTAGGTGTGCATGCACACGGGGGGGGCATACACTGTGCTTCCCTGCAAGCATCCCAGTGTACAGGAGCAACAGGGGGCCGTGTACGGCCCCCTTTATTTCCCCACTGCCAGCCTTTTCATGGTGGCTCACTGCCATGAAAAGGCTGGTGGTGGGAAAACTCAGAATATGCTTGGTGAGGCAGCAGCAGCATGCCAAGCATATTTCTGCCCCAATACCGCCATGCCACCGACAGGAAACACAGTTCCTTGGAGGTTGCGGTGGTCTTTTTGTCAATTCAGGAGCAGACATAGAAAGTACAGATTGATCTAAACTAGAAGCTAGAATCTAGTGTGAATTGTTTCTTACCTGGTTCTTTTAACAACAGAGAAATCATATTTTGATGTTGACCTTTGCTGAGAAAACTTTAACCAAGGGAAGAAAAGTGAGCCTAGTTAGAGAGACAGGGATGCATCCTAGTCCCTTTATTATGTACTTTATATATTAATAATTTAGATACTGTTTTAATGGGTGCTAGTTTGGATATTCCTCGGGTAGGAGAGTGGTTGATTCCAGCTCTCCTATACGCGGACGATGCTGCCCTTTTCAGCCAGAACGGTTGTTGGCCTACAGCATCTTTTAAATTCATTTCCGTTTTTATGAAGTCTCTGGATTTGGATTTTAATTTCTCAAAGTCTCACACTATGGTTATGGGGGTTAAACCCAAGACATATAAAACTCACTATTGTTAAGGGAATGTAATAACTCGGGTGGTGTCATTTTTATATTTAGGAGTGTTATTCGACGAGAGAGGTACATGGGTTCCCCAAATGAAAGCCAAAAGAAATGCAATGGCTAGGTCTACTGTTGCGGTCCTAGGATTCGCACATAGATTGGCATCGAAGCCTATGTATGCCATGTTAAATTATTATAGGGTGAAATGCAAGGCTACAGCAAACTATGGCTCCGATCTATGGGGATACAGAGAAGTGGATGACATCCAAATAGTGGAAAATACATTTTTAAGGATCCTTTTATCTGTGCTACAATCTACATCCACCTATATAATCCACCAAGAAACAGTTCTCGGTTTCATATCAGACACTAGAGGCATGGCTCCGCTTCTTAAATGGATACTACGTATTTGGACTAACCCGGAGCTTGAAATGAACCGTGATATTATCCGCGATTGTCTAGCCCTTGATCGATCAAATAGTATTCCTTGCTAAGCTATGTTAAAAGAACTGCATTTTATTTGCGTAGGCCAGAGTTATTCAGCTCACCAGAGAAATTGCAAAAGGTGGATAGGTGCTGGGTCAAAAGTATATACCTGCAATTATCAGAAATGGATAGGGAGGCAGTAGAATTAATAAAACCCCTTGTGTGGGCGCATCAGTTACTATCCACCACACAAACAATTGAGCCATATTTAAATATAGTTACTAACCCCCATCATCGCTTCCTTTTGGTGAGATTCATATTTTGACGCAATTACCTCTACTTCTTGCGGAACCATTGGGATTTTTAAAAAAAATGTATTTATTTAAGAGGTTTTATATAGCACTGACTTCACCCTTAGGCATCAGAGCGCTTTACATTGGGAAGACGATAGCACATGGAATACAAAAACAAATGGCAATGAAAAGAAACATAGAGATATAATAGGCTTAAGCAACAAAGTAAATAACACATCTTAATTATGATACAAAGTGAAAGGAAGAAGCTATTTGCTCAGCAACATAGAAATAAAAAAATTACAAATTATTAAACAGTAAAAGGAACTAGTCTTGTTATTGTGGATACAAAGTGAAAGGATGGAACTATTTACTAGGCAGTATGTGGTTTACATAGTTCCAAATAATTAAGCAATAAAAAAGGAACTAAACTCATATTTTGAATGAAAAGGAAGGGTTTGACGAGAGTGGAAGGAGGGGTGGCTAAATTTAAGGAGCGGGGTGAACCGAGGGGGACGCAAGAGGTGTAAGGTGGGGGGTTATTAAGTGTTGTTGGAGTGCAGGAGAGGTGGGTGAAAGGGGGGGAGGTAAGGGATTCAAGAAGGAAAGAGACTGAACAGCAAGTATGGGCATAGAAGGATCATGAACCCCAATATTTGTTGAGCAGGTGCAATTTAAGGTCTTTTTGAAAACTGACGTATGAAGGATTCAGTCGTAGGTCTTTGAGGAGGGTATTCCAAAAGATGGGGGACTCACCAGAGAAGGAGCGAGATTGTGGGGCTTTCTTTTTTAACAAAGGGTGGACGAGGAGGAGATAGTGAGTGCTTTGAAGGTTTTATATAGCGCTAGCTCCACCCAAGGGTATCAGAGCGCTTTACATAACAGGGGTAATACACAGGAAAGCAGCAAAACAAGTTCCATATTTGGTTAGATACAAGTTAGAGGAACCATTTAGAGTACATAGTGTGAGGAGTACAGATCATATACTCAGAACGACAATTACAAGAAACCAAAATGTCAAAATATATAGCTATTTTACAGTCTGCAAGGAGGACTCAAAAAGGCAGCAAAGCGATGCAGGAAACAAATATACAGAGAGGAGAGCAGGGGGCTATATTCCCCAATAATTAGTGAGGAAGTGTAATTTAAGGTTTCTTTTAAAGTTGGCATAGGAGGGGCTGCAGCGAAGGTCTTTGGGGAGGTTGTTCCAGATGGTTGGTGCCTTGCCAGAGAAGGAGCGGGATTGAGAGGAGCTTTTTTTGAGGAGAGGGGGTATGAGGAGGAGAGAGTTGGTGCTTCTCAGGGTTCGGGTGCTGCCAGCTTTTTTCAGTTTAGTTGATAAGTACAATGGAGTCTTCCGATAGAGGGCTTTGTGTGTGATACAGGCAATTTTGTAGGAGGATCTACCTTCAATGGGGAGCCATTTGAGGGCCTTGAGGGAGGGTGAGATGTGTTCGAAATGCTTACAGTTTGCGGTGAGTCTGGCTGCGAGGTTGAGGATGGATTTGATGGGGGCAAGATGGATTTTGGGGGTACCAGAGAGAAGGGCATTTCCGTAGTCGATTTTGGAAAGGACCAGTGATTGGGTAATAACGTTGAGGTCTTCTGCAGGAATAAAGGGTTTGATTTTTTTGAGATGCCAGAGTGTGAAAAGTGCACTTTTTGCTGTGTTTTAATGTGGGAGTTAAGAGTAAGATTATTGTTGATGGTGATGCCAAGAGATTTGACAGATTCTGCGAGGGAGAGAGGGCAGTTAAGGGCATTGAGGTCCGCTATCCATGATTGAATGGGGAGAGGGTTGTTCTTGGGCGAGAAGAGTATAATCTCAGTTTTGTTAGGGCTGAATTTAAGATGGTTGCTGTGGAACCAGGTTTGGATCTTGGTAAGTGCTGAGATTAGGTGTAGGATGTCAGAATGGGTTTTTACTTTATAGTACAGTTGAGTGCAGCCGCGGCCCGTGGAGGGAGTTACGGTGGGGCAGGGAGGCGGGGAGGGGGAGGGGTAGAGTGGAGGGAGCTAAAAACTGGCATAT
Source organism: Lissotriton helveticus (assembly GCF_964261635.1). NCBI lineage: Eukaryota > Metazoa > Chordata > Amphibia > Caudata > Salamandridae > Lissotriton > Lissotriton helveticus. Next base: position 566,043,128 of record NC_136057.1, on the reverse strand, counting down.
GGATAATTGCAGGTAAGTACACAATTTAATTAATAAAACGAAATTCGTAGCGCGCACAGCATCGCATTTTGCGATGCAGTGCGCGCTACGAAATTCATTTTATTAATTAAATTGTGTACTTAACTGCAATTATCCATATGCCAGTTTTTAGCTCCCTCCACCCTGCCCCTCCCCCTCCCTACCTCCCTGCCCCACCGTAACTCCCTCCACGGGCCGCGGCTGGTTGAGTGTCATCAGCGTACAGATGGTAATTGATTTTGGCTTGTTTGAGTATCAAGGTGAGGGGTTCCATAAAGAGGTTGAACAGAGCAGGAGAGAGGATGGATCCTTGCGGTACACCAAGGGAGATGGGAGTTGGGCAAGATAGGGAGTTAAGAATTTTAATTTGTTGTGTTCTGTGTTGGAAGTAGGAGGTGAACCAGTTAAGGACAGTGCCATTCAGGCCAAAGCGATCCCTGAGTGTATTGAGTAGGGTCGGGTGGTACACCGTGTCAAAGGCAGCGGTGAGGTCTAGAAGGATGAGTAGGTAAGTCTCACCCTTGCCCAGGGCCAGGTGTATGTCATCGACTATGATGAGCAGCGCAGTTTCCGTGCTACAACCTTTGCGGAAGCCAGATTGAAGGGGGTCAGGAAGGTGCACTGCCCGCTTTTTAATTTGTTTGAAAGGTAGAGCGGGGTTTTTTGATGGAGGGCTTTGTGAGTAATGCATGCTAATTTAAAGGAGGATCTGCCTTCAATAGGATGCCATTTAAGAGTCTTTAGGGCTGGCGAGATGTGGTTAGAGCGTTTGCAATCAGTTATCATCCTAGCCATTAGGTTTAGAACAGATTTGAGGGGGGCCAAGTGAGTTTTGGGAGAGCCGGTGAGAAGGGCATTACCATAGTCGATTTTCGAGAGGACTAGGGATTGTACAACTAATTTGAAGTCTTCAGCTGGAATGAATTGTTTGATTTTTTTGAGATGTTGGAGCGTAAAAAGTGCGCCGTTGGCTGAGTTTTTTACATGGGAGTTGAGCGTAAACTTACTGTCGAGAGTGATGCTGAGGGATTTAACCGATTCAGAGATGGTGAGAGTACAGTTAAGGGCAGTAAGGTCAGTGATCCATGTATGGATGGTGAGAGGGTTGATTTTAGGAGAGAAGAGAATGATTTCAGTTTTGTTAGGGTTAAGTTTGAGATGATTGGAAAGGAACCAGTTTTGAATGTTAGTAAGGGCGGTGTTAAGGTGCAGAACATCAGAGTGGGATTTAATTTTATAGTAGAGTTGGGTGTCGTCAGCATATAGGTGATGGATAATGCCTCCTTGTTTGAGAATGCGGGTAGGGTTCCACAAAAAAGTTGAAAAGAGCAGGAGAGAGGATGGATCCTTGGGGCACATAGAGGGAGACTGGAGTGGGACTAGATAGGCATTTGTGGATTTTAACTTGATGGGTACTGTGTTGGAGAAAGGATTTGAACCAATTGAGGACGGTGACATTAAGACCAAATCGAGATTTAAGTGTAGAGAGTAAGGTTGAAAGGTTAATTGTGTCAAATGCCACTGAGAGGTCAAGGAGAATGAGTTGGCATGCCTCACCATTGTCCAGGGCAAGGTGGATGTCATCTACTATATTTAGCAATGCAGTTTCAGTGCTGCAGCCTTTCCGGAAGCCGGATTGTAGGGAGTCAAGTAGGTTGTAGGTGTCAGTGTGTTTATCCAGTTGCTGAAGATTACATTTTTCAAGGGCTTTAGAGAGAAAGGGGAGGTTTCAGATGGGGCAGAGGTTGTTCGTGTCATTTGGGTCGGCCTCAGGGTTTTTTGGAATGGGTGTGATTTGTCCGAGTTGGAGGGAGACCGGGATGCACCCCGATGAAAGGGAGGAGTTGATGATATTGGTCCAATACCGGACAATGACGTGTTTTAGGTCTTCGACGAGATAAAATGGGAGAGGGACTTTAGTGTGGGAAGATGGTTTTAGTTTGGCCAGGATGTTACAGACTTCAAGTTCAGAGACAGAGTGGAAATCCAGCCAGGAGGCGTTGTTTTTGAGTTGAGCGTTGTCAGGGAGAAGTTCAGACCGGTTTAAAAAAGGTAGGGGTGGGGAGGACAGAGAGGGTGTGAGCAGAGGGGAAGGTGCTGAAGTGGTGTCAGGAGAACCGAGGGGGTTTGGAGGGATTTGGGTTAGAGTGAAAGATTGGTCAATTTTGGCAATTTCTTTCAGAAATCAAGTTAGCTATTTCTTCGCATTTGCTAGTGATGGCTGTCATGCTGGGTGGGGCAAGGGAGTTTGATTTCTAATAATGTTGAACAGTTCTTTGGGTCTCTTTTTTGCTCGAGAGAGCTGTGATCGGAAGTAGGAAGCCTTTTCGGTGAAGATGTGTTTCTTGTACACGGATCTAGCGTTTCGAAGGAGGACCAGATTGGAGGGGAAGGGTGTTGTTTCCAGGTTCTTTCTGCCAGTCTAAGTACCTGTCTTTCATTATTGAGGTCTGGATTATACCAAGTTTTGGAAGGGATATTTTTAAGAGTTTTTGGCTTGGGTGGTGCAAGTTGATCTAGAACCTCAGAGACAGTTTTACTGTAGTGCTCAGTGAGACCCTTTGTATTGAGAGAGGGAGGACTGCGACTGAGTTGATCTTGGGTTTAGCCTCCAGTGTACCTGGGGGGATATGTTTAAGGTTTCGGGATAATATTGTGGTTTTGTTGATTTTAGAAGGGGCAAGCTGGGCTAAGGGTGAGATCGAGTACAATATGAGGTGGTGGTCAGACCAGTCAATGGGGATAATTTTGGAAAGAGATGCCAGATTACTGTTAGCAATGATGGCATCAAGGGTAGCCCCTTTATAATAGGTTGGGGTAAGGCAGAATTGCTTGAGGTCATTTATCTCAAGGAGGTTATTGAGAACTTTGATGGTTGAGTCGTCTGGAAAGTTCCAGTGAAGGTTAAAGTCTCCTAGAAAGAGATTTTTAGAGTTTGAAGGGGACGATTGTGAAAGAAGTTCAGATATTTTCTCAGCGAAGGGAAGAGGTTCACCTGGAGGGTGATAGATGTTGTGTAGTCGTATTGGATGGGGGGGGGGGCGCCTTGTATTTTAAGTTCTGCTCCAAGGTATTCAAAAGTTTTGAAGTCACTGTTTTTGGCTAGGGATAAGACTTCCTCCTATTTTTTAGGGCTGTCTTTTCTAAGGATAGAATAACTGGGGGAGAGAGTAAGTCTAGGATGGTTGTTGAGTGATCGTTGAGCCAAGTTTGCGTGATTAAGGCAAGATCTATATTTTCACCAAGGGTGGTTTCGAAAATTTCTGATGCATGACGAACCGCGGCAGCTCGCAAGCATGCATGTCAGGGGCTTGGGGTTAGTTATTGGGGGGGCACGAGTGAATAGCGGTAAGTTGCAGGGTGGCGTCTGGGCGAGCAAGGAGAGGAGACAGTTCTGCTGGTCCCGATAATACCAGGGATGGTGGAATGAGGAAGGGCCGCATCCTTGTGGGGGGCCTTAGGAGAATAGGAATTACAGAGGTCAGAGAGGTTAGAGGTGGAGTAGTCATTCAAAGTGCGACAAGGTCTCTGAGACCAATTTTGAAGTGGTGTGGTTTTACTGAGTTTGGGATTAATGAGTTTTGGGAGGCCAGTGCACGGCAAAGGGGGCCAATAGGGGAGGGATATCGGTTTAGAGGATTTGGAGTTAGTGAAATCCTCTCTAAGACGGACTAATTTGGATAGGAGGAGGCAATGTTGCGATCAATACTGCAAAGTGTCTGGGTTAAAAGAGAGAGTTGGGTCGTATTGGGTGAGGCAGGGAGGTGAGGTATGGCACAAGCCTGAGGATTTCAATGTTTTACGTGTGATTTCTTCTCTACTCAGGATTCAATGCACTTTCTTTTCTTCTGTGAGCACTTTTTGCACATCCTAGATCGGTTTATTTTGCCAATTGTAAAAGATAAAGATTTTATGCAGGTGAGACCTGCTTTTATATATTTGCAAATGTTGACCGATGCTTGGGAAATTTTTAATATAGCTAGTTTTTTTACCACAGCAGTTAGAATATGGAAAAAAAGAAGGCACACTATTAATTAGCATATTTTAAATCTAATGAATTATGCTTATGTATCTTGATGATTCAAATTTGTATTACTCTGTATTTTGTGATAATCATGTTTACTGTAATTTTTTCAAGGGAAAATCTTATTGTGACTTTTTTGTAGTATGCTTTTATGGTTTTAAATAACCAAATACATTGAATTTGACTGGTTCCTGTAGCCTAATAAGACCACTTTTTAAGGCCTAATATCACATTTGAAACTTAGCTTCTTTCATTAGTTGTGTTTTGTGGGGCCTGATTTAAAGTTGTCTGGAAAAGCATGCAATATGTATAATTTCCTTTAAATACCTTTATCCCAGTTAAATATCTCATATTCCAAGTTTTCTATTGAAAATGAGACGTAACAGAAACAGAATCTTGCTTAAAATACGCATGTTTTGTCTTTTTGTGTCTTATTACATTTTGGCAGGTGTGATCTGCCATCATCTATTAGGGGTAAACTGCGAGGGTGTGATAATTGTTTGACAACTCACTATTTTGATCCATTTGCAAACTGGTATGGGGAGATTTAAGACAGCCAGGCTCTGTAAGAGTATAAGGTAACACAGTTCACAGGCTCCAAGGATGTATGAACGATGTGGAGAGAATGGTGGAGGGGTCAGATGCAAGCAAGTTCTTGGGTCACAGAATTTGAGCAGACTCAGGCAGAGGGTGCTAACAGGCCTGACTAGTCCTATCAGTCCTGCCTTTTTAACTGGTCCTCTGGTCACGGGGAATGTCCAATTACAATTGCAGAAGTGGGGATTCTATCCAGGAGTAGATGGTCTCAGAAGGTATAAGGTGGGATGCATTGGGCACATTCACCTAGGTTGGAGGGTGGGGGAGCCTGGAGAGGTTAGGCCACTCTGCTCTTCCTTCACCCTTCTACTGCCTCCCAAACCAAGATTGAGGGGCTCCTGAGGGGAGTGTGGTGGCGTGTGTTCTAGGCCGATCACAAAAGTGACATGGATTTTATTGTGAGCCGGGAAAGGTAGTACAAACACCCATTATGAGGGTAAAGGGGGCCCTCCTTTCCTTGTGTTGGGTAGGTGGAGGATGATTGAGGGGCCTGTCTAGTGGATGAGGGTCTAGGGTGCTCTTCTCAATGCTCCGTCAGCATCCTGAAGGGTCGTTCAACCACCTGTAGGCCGAGTACAGGCAATGCCCAAGGTTCCTTGTAGTGGCTTGGAAGGATTGGTTAGAGCCCTAGTCTTGCTATGGCTTGCATCCTGTAAGGCTATTGGGGCAAGGAACTGGCAGACTAGACACCTTTTTGGTTGGTACAGGTATCCCACATGGAGGGGGATGTAGGCTTCCCGGGTTGGCAGCACAGGCATTTTGTGACTCAGTGGTTGTCTGCGTAACACATGGCTGAACCCTGCACACAAATATTCCTTGAACAACCCTTAGTGAACTTCAAGAGAGAGGCTAAGGAGTAAATAAGAACGTATTACGCATACCTTTTAAGTCGAGGCAACAGACACTGTGAAGATTACTTAAGCTACACTGTACAGGCAAAACCCACTCTATCATCCCTCTTGTGAGCCTCACGCATCAGAAAATTCCCTTTCTGTAGGCTGTGTGAGGTTCATTGCAGAGGGTAAGGGGGGTAAGAGTCCATCTATGTCTTACCATCCTTTTTTGTTATGTTTTGTTATATGCTATGTGTATTTGTAAAGGGAAATATCACCTGCGATCGTATCCTGGTGCTGAGTAGGTGTGTGCTTAGCCCTACCTATGGAGGTTAGTTGATTGAAAAGCCAGGTCTTCAGCTTCTTGCGGAATTCAAGACAAGAAGAGAAGGCTCTGATGTGGAGAGGGACATTGTTCCCTGCTTTAGGAGTGAAGTAAGAAAACACATGTTGTCCTGATCTGGTTCTGTGTATGTGTGGGATATTGGGGAGTAGGAGTCCTGCGGGGCGGAGGTGGATGGATGTTTATGGAAAGAGATGCAACTGCTCAAGTAGGTGGGGCCTGAGGTGTGGAGGGGCTTGAATGTGTGTGAGGAGTTTAAATTGAGGGTGTTTGTGTATTGGAAACCAGTGTTTTTCCCTGAGGTTTGATGTCATGTGAGTTCTGTGTGTGAGGGTGAGGATGAGTCTGGCTGCAAAGTTCTTCCAGTGATTTGCGTGGTGATCCTGGCATGGAAGGTCCTCCATAATTCAACTTGCTGGTGACTAGGGTGTGGTGACTGTTTTTCTTTTGTTGCTTGGGAGCCATTTGAAGATCTTCCCCAGCACATTCAGGGTTTGGAAGCAGGATGCATTGATGATGTTGGCTTGTACAGTCGATAATTATCCCAAGGTTCCTGGCATGAGTTCTGGTTGTAGGTCCATGTTCGGCGGGCCACCAATTGGACTCCTATTGTGAGGTGTTGTTGCTGAAGATCCTGCACCCCTCTGCACTGTCTCAAGTGGCTGCAGTGCGACAAAGCCTTTTAGGAGCCCCAGGCATGGATGGCAGGTGTAATGGTTAGTGGCAGCCGAGTTTGTAGCTAGGGAATGGTGCCAATGGAGCACCAAAAATGCATTTTGGGGGTGCTGGGCAGTCATTGGAAGATCGGAGGCTCAACTCTGGAGGAGAGGCAGCGTTTCCTGTGTTGAGACAGGTGCCTCTCCTCTCCCCTCCCTTGCTCCTTGATCTTTATTCATTTGTTTTATTTATTTAAATTTTTGTATAGCGTGGCCATTACCCAAAGGGACAAGAGAGCTTTACAGAACAAATAGGTAATTAAATGAATGGTTACAGATACTTACATAAGCTTTAGAATTCCAAAATTACGAAAGAAAGTAGGCTGTACAGCAGGTATATACATTAGTAAAACAATTGGATAATACAACAGTGGAATATTAATATTTGTGAGCAGCTGATGGAGTGGAGGTAGTGTATTTCAGTGTGGCGAGGTGAGTGAACACATTTTAAATGTGCTCATTCACCTCGCGGCAATGAAATACACTACCTTAATTCTCAAAGGAAGAGAATTGGCCATAATGACGTAGCTAAATTATCATTGTAGGAGGAGTGTTTTTAATTCAGTTTTGAAGGTCACCAACACAGTAGTATGTAAAGAAGTGTAGTAGACACAAGTGTAGGTTTCTTAAAAGAGATGTTTATTCCAGAGCGAAGAGAGCCGTCCCAGCTGGCAGGTTTTAGTCAGACAGCAACTGCCTTGCAGGGAATGCTCACGGAGTGACATTGTCAGTGACACGAGATGGTCCCAATGATGTAATGGGACATGTCACCACACCTCCCCTCTTTTAATGAGAATAATAATAAACAGCAAAACAAAAATGCAGAACAGAACATGGAAAAAACATAGAATATAAAGTAAGTGTTAGACCTGGCACCTTGGCGTGAGTTTCCCTTCCACTTTTTGCTGTTGTGCCTCAGATGTTTTTGCTGGTGTCCGCGACTCAGGGCACTGCGCCACGGCCAACCCGTGCCGCAGTGCAAGTGCTCCCTACTGTAAAGTGTACATGTGATTGATATACCTGATTGGTTCATTGGATTTACTGTCAGTCCCCAGTAAAGTGCACCAGGCGTGCCAGGGCTTGTGAATGCCAATACTGCTAGTGGGCCTGCAGCGCTGGTTGCGCCACCCACAGAAGCAGCCTTAAAATGTGTCTAGGGTCTGCCATTGCAGAACCTGCGTGCAGTCTGGTACTGTCACCCTGGCTGGGCAAGTGCACACACTTGCCAGCCCCTAAACCTTCCCTTAACTTCATATTAGTCACCCCTATGATAGGCCTGAGGGCAGGGTGCATTGTAAGTGTAAGGTAGAACATGCCCTGATGTGTGTGGCATGGTCTAATAGTGAATTACTGCCAAAGTCGTTTTTCACTATTGTAAGGCTACCAGTTCCCTTCTAGGCCAGATGGGCTGCTGGAATTATTACACTCTATAATCCCAGCAGGCTCAGGGAACATGGTAGAAATTCATGTTTAGTATGCCTGAACTCAGAATAATAAAATACTTCTTTTAGTAAAGTTTATTTTAATATCCTGTGTTTGCAAATGCTACTTTTAGAAAGTTAGCATTTGCTTGCCTAACCATTTCAGCCCGCCTCTGCTTGGATGTGGATCTGACTGTCTGGTGTGTGTGAGTGACAGGGCTGGGAGTTGACAGGTAGTGATTAGCAGGAGGACCCCTTAATGGGTGGTGGGAGTTTCCCCTGAATGATGCATCAGGCTGTGCTCTGCCTCCACAATGCTGGCTCCGCCCTCCTGGGGAGCGACTGATGACTCAGCCTGCACCTGGCCCAGGAAGGACCGAAGCTTGTCAACAAAGTACTCTGGCCACTCCTGCCCTCTCAATGCCGGCTCCGCCCCCCTGGGGAGCGGCTGATGTGCCTGCCCTCACACTGAATACAGAAGTCATAAGTACCCACAACAAGTACTCAGAGACTGAAGCAGTTATGCAGAGGCCCCCCTGGCCAGTGAGAACAAAAGAAACTGTGTATAAAAGTAGGAGCCCTGCTCCTTGTAAATTAGAATCCTGTTTCACCACGAAGGACCTCTGCCCGACTAGAAGGAGAAGAGACGCTGGGAGAACTGGCCTGCTGCTTGCCTTGCTGAGAAAGGAGAGGAAAAGACTTGATGAGAAAAGACTTTGCTGCTTTGTGCTTAAACATTCTCCAAGGGCTTGACTGAGCTTGCCCCCTGACCTGAGCCACAGGACCATCTGGCTCAACCTGCCTCTGCTCGTCTGCCGGTAATTAACCGGGATATCTACTACTGCCGGAGCTGTGACTTTGGTGCCCCCCAGCCCCTCTCTGAGGCCGTGACCGACTGTGTCTCCTCGTCCCCGCCGAGGAAGAGCTCCGCTCCGTTGAGCCGCTCTCCCCCCGCTGAGGAGATCGCTGTGTTGACCGCCTGGAAGGCTCACTGCTGTGGTGCCCCCCAGCCCCTCCCTGAGGCCGTGACCGACTGTGTCTCCTCGTCCCCGCCGAGGAAGAGCTCCGCTCCGTTGAGCCGCTCTCCCCCCGCTGAGGAGATCGCTGTGTTGACCGCCTAAGAGGGCCCGCTGCTGTGCCTCACCCTCCCGCCAGAAATCCCCACCGGACGCAAACAGACCCAGGGGACAGACCTCCGACCTGGACGGACGCCTCGGGTGCCAGCCCCGCTCTGCCTGAGCCGCTGGGCACCTCGCCTTTGTCCCCGGAGGAAAGCCGCCACCGAGACCGTCAACGGGCTCGGGGCCCACAACGTTTGTTTCTACCCTTGATTTTGGGGTTGCCAGCCTGCCTGCAAGGGCCCAGGAATTGTGAATATCACCCGCGGTGCGAGCCGCCCCTGTTCCGCTGACTCGCGCCGCTCTGTGTGCCTGCCTGCAGCTCCGCGCTGAGAAGAGCGCTCCAGCCCCTCCCGCTGGAATCCTTTAGCTGTCGGGGAGACGAGGCTGCAACCAGAGCCCCTGACCGAGTGACGGGGGCTGCGCTGGGTCCGTGGGCCTCCCCTTCACCTGGACAGCTCTGAGGTCGGTGTTTCCCCCCCGAGGGGGTCCCGCAGACCAGGAGGGCCATCAGCTGTCAGAGACCCGGCCGGGCCGATCGCGTCTCACGCGGGAAGCGTGAGACTTGGCAGGGCGTCGGGATTTCACCCGTCTACAGCGCACCCGAGTGCAGAAACAAACAAAGAATCAAGGGAACATTGTGGAATACAACTTAAGAGAAGAACAGTGCATTTTTGAACTATAACTAAAAGAGAGCTTGCCTATTTACAACCTGTGGGCATACAGAACCGTTATTTGATCTTGTGATAAGTCTGACCTAAGAGATATATATATTTTACATAAAGAAGCGTATTTTTATATACTCACAGCCTGGTGTCCATTTGTGGGGGGATTGGTATATTTTACTGTGTGTGTGTCTACAAATGCTTAACTGACTAACGCCTGGAGAATCGCCTTGGCTGCTCACGCCACGCACCTAGAGGGTGAGCAAGGGTAATTCTGAAGGGTCATCCGTCGCCCTGACTTAGAGGAGAGGGTCCCTGCTTGTCACAAGTACCTACTTGCGCCAACCAGAGACCCCCAATTCTAACATTGGTGGCAGCGGTGGGATTTGCGAATTTGCATTTGTAGTTTACATACAGTGAATTACTGATCACCACATAGGGAGAGCAGATCTATAACGCAGCCACAGGTTTCCAGTTCCTTTTTGCTAATTTTGTTGAGACATCTGCCATTACTGAAGCCATGCCTGGCTCACTTCCTGCCGGAAGAGCGCTCTCTACCTTCTCTGGAGCAGATGACATAGATTGGAGAGAGGGAGCCTTGAGGAGCTTAACCAACGACCAGCTGAAAGATCTCTGCACAAAATGCAGAATTGCCAAAGGTGGATTGAGCAACAAGACCCAACTCGTGACGGCGCTGAGAGCCTGGAGGGAGTCAAGAGATCCACAGACCCCGGTGGATATCGTTCCACCAGATGGCGCTGTAGAGCCCCCCAGAGGCCTGTCACCAGAGGAGCTGGCAGACAGGGCCGCAGACAGGGCACATGCAATGGAGATGGCAAGATTAGCTGGGCAAATGGAAATGGAAAAACAAAAACTGGAAATGGACAAGCAAAGATTGGCCATGGAGGCACAGCAACGCCAGCTGGACCATGACCTGAGAATGAAGGAGTTGGATCAAAGAGGTTTGGGAACAGCTCCTTCTGGTGGCAGCACAACGCCGGTGCAGGTAGAGTCCAAGGTGTACATCCCCAAAGATATAGTTAAAGAATTCTTTAGGGGGGATGACATAGGACAGTGGTTTAGGGCATATGAGGTAGCCATGTCCTCCCACCGGGTCCCTGAGAAAGATTGGGGAGCGGGGTTGTGGGGAAGGTTCCTTAGCGAAGGGCGGGACACCCTGCTAGATTTGCCCACTGCAGAACAGATTTCTTATCCCCACATGAAGGAGGCCTTAATGACCAGGTATGGGCTTACCCCTGAATTATATAGACAGAGGTTCAGGGGGTGTGCAAAGCGTCCTGGGACTACGTATGTGGAGTATGTGAATTTTTTTTGCAGAGCCCTGGATGGTTGGGTGAAGGGTAACAAGGTGAATGATTTTCAAAGTCTCTTTGATTTAATTGCATGGGAGCACTTGTCTGATAACTGTTTTCCTGAGTTACGCCAGCACCTGATTGATAGCAAGCTGTCCAACCCGAGGAAGCTTGCTGAGGAGGCGGACCGCTGGCTCAGCACCAGGGTCCACAAGGGTCCAGTGGGAGACTCCGCCAAGGGTGGGCAGGGTCCCCAGCAGAAGAGTGGGGGGGACAGGGGTAAACAGAAAGGGTTCCCTAAAGGCCCCCAAAGTAATCCCCAAGGGAACCAGCAGAAGGGTTCTCAGCCTCCCCCACCCCCAAAGCAGAATGGGGCCCCGACAGGTAGACCTGTTCCAAAGGGGCCCTTCAATTGTTACAAATGTGGTGACCCGGGGCACATAGCCAGTGACCCCAAGTGTCGCCTGTTTGGAAAACCAGCACCCACTGGTGCTCCGCCCCGACAAGTGACCAGTGTTCACTTAGGAGAAGAAGTGATGGTCCCGGGGGGCGGAGATCCGGTTCAGATGACCCTAGTCTCACTAGGAGACAGTGAGATGGTCCCTACAAACTACCTGCCCTCTAACACTAAAAAATATGGGCAGGTGGTTACCATCAATGGTAAGAAAGCTGAGGCTCTTAGAGATACAGGAGCCAGTGTGACTGCAGTGAGGCAGCACCTGGTGTCTCAAGAGCAGGTTGTACCCCATGCCTACTGTAGGGTTGTCAACGCTGACAATTCAGAGAGTCAGTGTCCGATGGCTCAAGTTCCCTTCGAGTGGGGGGGGGTCTCTGGTACTCTGCAGGTCTGTGTGAGGAAAACCATGCCTGTTGACTGTTTGCTAGGGAATGACTTGGAGGACTCCCCTTGGGAAAAGGTGGAGAAAACGACTCACCTGAGGATGGTGGGTCTACCTGACTGGGCGTGCGTGACCACCCGGTCAATGGCAGCCAGTAGGGGTGATCAAGAAGTCCTGGGACCTGAAGGAAAGGCCCAGGAACCGGCCTTAGGGAGAAGGCGCAGGGGGCGCGGGAAACCGGCCCCTGCTGTTCCCACGGTCCAGGAGGAAGCAGACCTTGAGGGGGATGCCCTGGAGCCTACAGGGGAACAGATTGCTGAACTGGGGGACCTGCCTGAGCTGACCCATTGGCAGCAAGAAGGAGGCCCCTCCAGGGAGGAATTCTGCAGGGAGCAGAAAGAATGCCCTTCTCTCGTGGGTATGCGGCAGCAGGCTGCAGACCAGGCCAATGGTGTTCAGGCCAAAACACATTATGTGTACTGGGAGAATGACCTCCTGTATTCCGAGCCTAAGACTGCTGAACCTGGGTCAGCCCGTGTGCTGGTGGTACCCCAGAAGTTCAGAGCCTTCCTACTGGGACTGGCTCATGATGTGCCGTTAGCAGGACATTTGGGGATGGACAAGACCTATGACAGGCTTGTCACCCACTTTTACTGGCCCCAAATGCACAAGAGCTCAGATGCTCATTGTAGGACCTGTCCAACTTGCCAGGCAAGTGGGAAGAGTGGAGGGAAGAACAAGGCTCCACTCCAACCATTCCCTGTGGTCAGTACTCCATTCCAACGAGTGGGTATTGACATTGTTGGGCCTCTGGACCCCAAGACAGCCATGGGCAACAGGTTCATCCTGGTCTTGGTGGGTCATGCCACCCGGTACCCTGAAGCCATCCCTCTGAGGACAGTGACGGCCCCCGTGGTGGGGCGTGCACTAATGGGAATTTTCTCCAGAGTGGGGTTCCCTCTAGAGGTGGTGAGCGACAGAGGGACCAACTTCATATCCAAGTATATGAAGTCCCTTTGGCAAGAGTGTGGTGTGACCTACAAGTTCACCACACCTTACCATCCCCAAGGAAATGGGTTGGTTGAAAGATTCAACCGAACCCTAAAGGGCATGATCATGGGCCTGGAAGGTCCAATGAGGCGTAAGTGGGACGTCCTCTTACCATGCCTGCTCTTTGCATACCGCGAGGTGCCACAGAAGTCTCTAGGGTTCAGCCCCTTTGAGCTGCTGTATGGTCACCCCGTGAGAGGACCACTGAGTTTGGTAAAGGAAGGCTGGGAGCAATCTCCCAGGAAACCTCCCCAGAATGTATATAGCTACATGCTGGCCTTCAGAAACCAAACCAGGCGCTTCAGACAACTTGCTGAGGCAAATCTGGAAGCTAGCCAGGAGGAGATGAAGCGGTGGTACGACCAGAATGCCACTCTGGTAGAGCTTCAGCCTGGACAAGAGGTGTATGTCTTGGCCCCAGTGGAACCCTGTGCACTTCAGGATAAGTGGACAGGCCCTTTTGAGGTTGTGGAGCGCAAGAGCTCAGTGACATACTTGGTGGACATGAAGACGCCCAGGAATCCTTTAAGGGTCTTACATGTCAACCGCCTCAAGCCCCACTTGAGAAGGTCCGAAGTGGGCATGCTGTTGGCCACTGATGATGGAATGGAAGAGGAGTCTGAGCCTCTTCCTGACCTCTTAGTGGCCTGTGAGAAAGATGGGTCAGTGGATGGAGTTAACCTCTCACCCACCCTGACCCCTGAGCAACAGGAAGACTGCCGCCAGTTGCTGGGGCAGTTTCCAGACCTGTTCTCCCTGGTTCCTAGTGTCACAGACTGGTGCGTCCATGATGTGGACACAGGAGACAGCTTACCTGTGAAGCATAAGGCTTACAGGGTAACTGACAGGGTCCGGGCCTGCATCAAGGAGGAGGTCTCCAAGATGCTTGCTCTTAGGGTGGTTGAGTCTTCCAGCAGTCCTTGGTCCAGCCCCGTGGTCTTGGTCCCAAAGGCTGCTGCGCCGGGAGCCACACCTGAACTCCGGTTCTGTGTGGACTACAGAGGACTCAATTCAGTCACCAAGACTGACGCGCACCCTATCCCCAGAGCTGACGAGCTCATTGATCGGCTAGGGGCTGCCCGGTTCCTCAGCACGTTTGATTTAACGTCTGGGTACTGGCAGATCGCCTTGACCGATGGGGCAAAGGAGAGGTCCGCATTCTCCACACCAGATGGGCATTTCCAGTTCCGGGTTATGCCATTTGGGATGAAGAATGCCCCTGCCACCTTTCAGAGGTTGGTCAACCAGGTGTTGGTTGGGCTGGATGAGTTCAGTGCCGCCTACCTGGATGACATCGCAGTGTTCAGTGGCACCTGGCCAGAACACCTGCGGCACCTCTGGGAAGTGTTGATGGCCCTGCGCAAGGCAGGCCTCACAATCAAGGCGAGCAAGTGCCAGATTGGGCAGGGTTCCGTGGTGTACTTGGGACACCAAGTGGGGAGTGGCAAGGTGGCACCCTTGCAACCCAAAATTGAGACCATCCTGGCTTGGGAACCCCCCAAGACCCAGACTGCAGTGAGAGTCTTCCTGGGGCTCACTGGGTATTACAGGAGGTTTGTCAAGGGCTATGGCACTATTGTGACCCCCTTGACAGAGCTGACTTCTAAGAAGCAGCCCAGGAATGTGATTTGGACTGACACCTGTCAGAAGGCTTTTGACACCCTGAAGACTGCCATGTGCACGGCACCCGTGCTCCTGGCTCCTGATTTCTCCAAGGAATTCATAGTGCAAACAGACGCTTCAGAGCATGGTGTAGGGGCTGTTCTCTCACAGATGACTGAGGAGGGCTGGGACCACCCTGTAGCCTTCATCAGTAGGAGGTTACTTCCCCGGGAAAGTAGGTGGAGTGCAATAGAGCGTGAAGCATTTGCTGTGGTCTGGGCACTGAAGAAGCTAAGACCCTACTTGTTTGGGTCTCACTTCCGGGTTCAGACAGACCACAGGCCCCTCAGATGGTTGATGCAAATGAGGGGTGAGAACCCAAAACTGTTGAGGTGGTCCATCTCCCTACAGGGTATGGACTTTACGGTGGAACACCGCCCTGGCACAGATCACGCCAACGCTGACGGTCTGTCCAGGTTTTTCCGCCTTAGTGATGTGGAACTCCCTGGGGAAGGGTAGTTCCCCCCACATTTCAGCTGGAGGGGACACGTGTTAGACCTGGCACCTTGGCGTGAGTTTCCCTTCCACTTTTTGCTGTTGTGCCTCAGATGTTTTTGCTGGTGTCCGCGACTCAGGGCACTGCGCCACGGCCAACCCGTGCCGCAGTGCAAGTGCTCCCTACTGTAAAGTGTACATGTGATTGATATACCTGATTGGTTCATTGGATTTACTGTCAGTCCCCAGTAAAGTGCACCAGGCGTGCCAGGGCTTGTGAATGCCAATACTGCTAGTGGGCCTGCAGCGCTGGTTGCGCCACCCACAGAAGCAGCCTTAAAATGTGTCTAGGGTCTGCCATTGCAGAACCTGCGTGCAGTCTGGTACTGTCACCCTGGCTGGGCAAGTGCACACACTTGCCAGCCCCTAAACCTTCCCTTAACTTCATATTAGTCACCCCTATGGTAGGCCTGAGGGCAGGGTGCATTGTAAGTGTAAGGTAGAACATGCCCTGATGTGTGTGGCATGGTCTAATAGTGAATTACTGCCAAAGTCGTTTTTCACTATTGTAAGGCTACCAGTTCCCTTCTAGGCCAGATGGGCTGCTGGAATTATTACACTCTATAATCCCAGCAGGCTCAGGGAACATGGTAGAAATTCATGTTTAGTATGCCTGAACTCAGAATAATAAAATACTTCTTTTAGTAAAGTTTATTTTAATATCCTGTGTTTGCAAATGCTACTTTTAGAAAGTTAGCATTTGCTTGCCTAACCATTTCAGCCCGCCTCTGCTTGGATGTGGATCTGACTGTCTGGTGTGTGTGAGTGACAGGGCTGGGAGTTGACAGGTAGTGATTAGCAGGAGGACCCCTTAATGGGTGGTGGGAGTTTCCCCTGAATGATGCATCAGGCTGTGCTCTGCCTCCACAATGCTGGCTCCGCCCTCCTGGGGAGCGACTGATGACTCAGCCTGCACCTGGCCCAGGAAGGACCGAAGCTTGTCAACAAAGTACTCAGGCCACTCCTGCCCTCTCAATGCCGGCTCCGCCCCCCTGGGGAGCGGCTGATGTGCCTGCCCTCACACTGAATACAGAAGTCATAAGTACCCACAACAAGTACTCAGAGACTGAAGCAGTTATGCAGAGGCCCCCCTGGCCAGTGAGAACAAAAGAAACTGTGTATAAAAGTAGGAGCCCTGCTCCTTGTAAATTAGAATCCTGTTTCACCACGAAGGACCTCTGCCCGACTAGAAGGAGAAGAGACGCTGGGAAAACTGGCCTGCTGCTTGCCTTGCTGAGAAAGGAGAGGAAAAGACTTGATGAGAAAAGACTTTGCTGCTTTGTGCTTAAACATTCTCCAAGGGCTTGACTGAGCTTGCCCCCTGACCTGAGCCACAGGACCATCTGGCTCAACCTGCCTCTGCTCGTCTGCCGGTAATTAACCGGGATATCTACTACTGCCGGAGCTGTGACTTTGGTGCCCCCCAGCCCCTCTCTGAGGCCGTGACCGACTGTGTCTCCTCGTCCCCGCCGAGGAAGAGCTCCGCTCCGTTGAGCCGCTCTCCCCCCGCTGAGGAGATCGCTGTGTTGACCGCCTGGAAGGCTCACTGCTGTGGTGCCCCCCAGCCCCTCCCTGAGGCCGTGACCGACTGTGTCTCCTCGTCCCCGCCGAGGAAGAGCTCCGCTCCGTTGAGCCGCTCTCCCCCCGCTGAGGAGATCGCTGTGTTGACCGCCTAAGAGGGCCCGCTGCTGTGCCTCACCCTCCCGCCAGAAATCCCCACCGGACGCAAACAGACCCAGGGGACAGACCTCCGACCTGGACGGACGCCTCGGGTGCCAGCCCCGCTCTGCCTGAGCCGCTGGGCACCTCGCCTTTGTCCCCGGAGGAAAGCCGCCACCGAGACCGTCAACGGGCTCGGGGCCCACAACGTTTGTTTCTACCCTTGATTTTGGGGTTGCCAGCCTGCCTGCAAGGGCCCAGGAATTGTGAATATCACCCGCGGTGCGAGCCGCCCCTGTTCCGCTGACTCGCGCCGCTCTGTGTGCCTGCCTGCAGCTCCGCGCTGAGAAGAGCGCTCCAGCCCCTCCCGCTGGAATCCTTTAGCTGTCGGGGAGACGAGGCTGCAACCAGAGCCCCTGACCGAGTGACGGGGGCTGCGCTGGGTCCGTGGGCCTCCCCTTCACCTGGACAGCTCTGAGGTCGGTGTTTCCCCCCCGAGGGGGTCCCGCAGACCAGGAGGGCCATCAGCTGTCAGAGACCCGGCCGGGCCGATCGCGTCTCACGCGGGAAGCGTGAGACTTGGCAGGGTGTCGGGATTTCACCCGTCTACAGCGCACCCGAGTGCAGAAACAAACAAAGAATCAAGGGAACATTGTGGAATACAACTTAAGAGAAGAACAGTGCATTTTTGAACTATAACTAAAAGAGAGCTTGCCTATTTACAACCTGTGGGCATACAGAACCGTTATTTGATCTTGTGATAAGTCTGACCTAAGAGATATATATATTTTACATAAAGAAGCGTATTTTTATATACTCACAGCCTGGTGTCCATTTGTGGGGGGATTGGTATATTTTACTGTGTGTGTGTCTACAAATGCTTAACTGACTAACGCCTGGAGAATCGCCTTGGCTGCTCACGCCACGCACCTAGAGGGTGAGCAAGGGTAATTCTGAAGGGTCATCCGTCGCCCTGACTTAGAGGAGAGGGTCCCTGCTTGTCACAAGTACCTACTTGCGCCAACCAGAGACCCCCAATTCTAACAGTAAGGCAGCGCTGAATTACATAAATATTGAACAGTTCTCGAATTAATATTGCCAAAAAGTCATGAAGTAAACAAGAAAGGAGATATTGGGTACGGCTCTCAGAATGTCTTCGCTCAGCAGTTAAACGCGCTTTCAGTGTAATGCACTTTCAGATCCATAACAAAGCACTGATCAGCGCGGCAGAATAAACTGGTTAAAAGGTGAACAAGGCATCAGAGTTCAAGGGAAAACAAGCAAAAAAAAAATACTTGCGATGGTAGATATCTGATGAGTCCTTCTCAGCAGTGAAAGTGAATGTTCAGTTTAGTAAATCCGTTTAATCCGATCCTCTGTCGCCACTGTAAAGAAGTGTAGTAGACACGAGTGTAGGTTTCTTAAAAGAGATGTTTATTCCAGAGCGAAGAGAGCCGTCCCAGCTGGCAGGTTTTATTCAGACAGCAACTGCCTTGCAGGGAATGCTCACGGAGTGAGATTCTCAGTGACACGAGATGGTTCCAATGATGTAATGGGACATGTCACCACATAGTAGTGTAAAGGTTTGGAGATAGTGATTGTAGGAAGGTGGATATCTGACTATGGTTACCCCCAAACTTTTTGCCTGGTGTTTAGCTGGTTTTTGACTTTAGTTGGCCTGGGATCCTGCTATCCAGGGCCCCAGGCTAATTGCTCTCCCCTTAAAATGGACTCCATGTACCTTAGGTACATACACAATTGGAATTGGCACACCTTATTGGCCCCTGTAACAGTGTACCCAGGTACCCAGGGCATAGGTGCTTCCAAGGCCTACCAGGGGCTGCAGCATGTATTGTGCCACCCCTGGCCTGGCCTCCATATTTGACACAACTGGCTGATCACTCAGCTGGGGTAAGTCGGTGTAACCACCCCTTACTTAGGTGTAGTATGCCTATACCTAACCTCAAATGGACACATATGTTCCTATCAGTCACTCCTATGGAAGGCCTCATCAATCCTGGAGGCAGAGTGCTTGGAAATATGTGAGATGGTGCTCTGGCATGAGCTGAGCCTGTCTACAGCTTTCGGAACCATGTCCTTTAGCTGTTTCATGATATTGCCATACCATATACTCTTAAGTGCATTATGAACCTCGCGGTTAAATGCTATCTTAGGTTTGGCTTTATCAAAACATGTCGAGTAAGGTGTCATACGAATTGGAATACTACCCCCTCGCCAGTTCTGGCGACGGGGGTAGCATTCCACCCTTCTAGAGGGACACGACATGTACCTAGCCTGAACCCCGGTTAAAGTTAAACAGAGCCTTAGCATCTCAAAATGGATGCTGCCACCACAGACACAAGTCTGACCTCCTGCTGCTGGGGGTCCTTCCAGCGAGGGCAGCTTGGACAAAGGGTTTCCTGCCTGGGGAGGTGCTAGCACCACTCCAGACAGGATTTTGTGTATTGGGTAGGACAGGGCTGAAAAGAAACAGACATGCCTGGGGCACACAAGGTGTCCCTGTGCATAGGCCAGTTCAAACCGGAGCTGGGGCTTTCCAGCCCCAGTCCTGGCGTGAAACTGGACAAAGGAAAGGGGGTGTAACCACCCCCCTTCCTGGTTCCACTCAGAGGAGGGACCTAGTAGGTGATCCGGCCCCCCAGATTCGAATAAGAGTGGGAGCTGTGTCCTGAGACTTCAGATCATCCTGAATCAACTGGAAATACAGAAGAAGACTGGACTTCGACATTCTGCTGCACAGAAGACGGAAGAGAATCTCCCTTGTGGCCAAGGAGTGACCACCCTGTGAACACAGGCACCAACCAGCAACTCGACGTCTGCTTTGCCGCCGCCTCCCGCCAGAGCCCGAGCCCAGAGCCTGACAAGATCCAGACTCCCAGACTTCTCACAGCCCAATCCACAGTCCCTGCAAAGAAGGGACCCGTGGAGGCACCGAGAGACGTGGGACCGGACATCTTGGAAGACCCCCGAAACGCTGACTGCGCAGCATCAGAGGCACCCTCGACGCTGTGCTTTGAGGTTTGAGAAGCCCCAACCTCGAGCAGCCCTTGCACCGAAGATCAGCCCCCCAGCATCTCCACGATCTGCGTGGGGCCCTTTTGCATCGTGCCACTCGACGCGCCTAACTGTCCACTTGCCACGCAGCTAGTGGCCATCTTGGCGATGAAACCTACAACTTTCACTGCGGGTCTGGGTGCTCCAGATTTGCCCTTGCACCTGTAAAAAGGAGTACCTGCTCTGACCTTGCTGGTCTGAGTAACAAGCCTTTTTCGATTCCTGCGTGGCTTGCATTAGCCAAGGCCTGTTTGCTTCTATCAAGTCGCCAACACCGCCAACAGCGAGAAGCCTGCGTGTGACAGCTCGTGACCGACTCCTGGACGTCTGCGACCCCTCGTGTCCACGTGGCTGCAGAGAGAAGCTACACCTCGATGCCTGTTTGCACCCGACATCGCCTGGTTCCACTCTGGTTCCACGGTAGTCACTGGCTAGTGACTTTGAACATTGTCCCCTCTGCTTTCAGGTCTTCACCTCTTCAGATCCACCCTTGGATCCACCGGAACTCTTCACATCGAGCCGCCTGCAGCATCTCCAGCTCCAAGCACCATCGACCTGCGTGACGAAACCCGACACTACTTCGACCCTATGCACCCGCTTCCTGTGGGTGAGGTAACTCAGCTCTGCCGGTGTTCCCACACTGGTACACACCTCTAGTGTCTGTGTCTCAAGTTTCAGCTTTCTAGGTCACTCGGAAGGTTCCTTTATAACTAACTTTGTACTTTTTACGCACCATTGACATTGCATTGGTAAAGCGTGCAATTTCCGCACTGCTCCCGAGTCCTGCGGGCCTTTCCCGACTTCTTCACTGCTAGTCCCGAACAGCTCCAGCGATTCCCCAGGCCCTACGCTTCTTCACTTTCCCCATAGTGGTTCTTATACCACTATTTTAGTATATGGTTTAGGTGGCCCCTAGGGCTCATCCATAATTGTGCAACTTTTGTGTATTTAAACTGTGTTTTGTTTTAACGCATTTGCTTCTGTGCTCATAAAGAGTATCAGGGATATTTGTAGTAATAAATCTATATATATTTTCAATATATATCTGTGTGGTGTCCTTTCATTTGGTATTCAAGGGATTGTGTATGGTAAAACAGCTTGCTTCACATGCCTTTACAGAGTTTAGCCAAAGACTGCTTAGTTCATGCTACCCCTAGGATAGCTTGTCTATAAGGTTGACTTTACAACCTGCACCATAAGGGTTGCTTGGCATGATACAAGGTGATCACTAGAACTAGTGAGCATCATATATCAGGCCAACTTCTCACATTGGTGGGCAGCGGATTGGGATTTGAGCTTGCTGTTGTTTTACCATTACAATCTTTGAAAATATCATTTGAAAGATCATACAGGTACCTGATAGGTACACTAAAACAAGACTAGATATACTTAAGTTCTACTGAACTTAGTTGTTGTAGAGGATAGGGAGTAGCACACCCTGACTACAACTACTAGATAGGTTTTGTAGGAAAACACCAGTGTAGGTAGATTGCAACACATCCACCACACTAGAGCAATGTCTGGAGCAGAGGGATCCACTGGACTCATCTCTGTTGAGAGTGACCCTCCAAGGGCACCATCCAAATTTGCTACCTTTCCATTTAAGGAACTGAGGCAACTGTGTTCCATGAGAGGAATCAAAACAGGTCCTTCTCCTACAGCAGGACACCTCAGAGAGCTTTTAGACCAGTCTGAAGCTCTAAGGGACTCCAAACCAGGCCCCTCAGGGACTGGGGATGGAGGATCCCCCACTGAAGATGATAACTCTGATGCCCCTGCCCCTGTAGTTCAGGTAGATGAGGAAAACCAGACCCCTGGGAATACTCAGCCTGAGGAAGAAGAAGAAGAGGAGGAGGAGGAGGAAGAAAGTGATTCTGATGATGGAAATAGCCAGGTGTTAGTCAGCAGGCTTAACCAGGCTAACTTAAGCTTATTTGGGACTGAAGGTGGGTCCAACCCATTCAGACCCCCAAATGGACTTAACCAGGAGCATAGGAGGAGGAGGAATCACTCAGGTGAATCCAATACTTCCCATGTTTCTAAAGGTTCTCATGGTAACTCCAGAAGGGAGTTCACTAGCCCTCAGAGAAGGGAACATGAGGCCAAAATGAGAGAGGCTGAACTTAGGATCCAGAGACAAGAATTAGAAGTTGCCCTGGCCAAAGAGAAACTTGCTAGAGCAAGGCAGCCATTAGAGAGTGAATTAGACTCCACTGGTGGCAGCACTATCCCTGAGGATAAAGACAGGTCCTATGACAATAGAAACCTGAGTAAGATTGTGCCCCCCTACAAAGCTGGGGATGATATCCACAAGTGGATGACTGCACTTGAGAGAGCTTGCAAAGTACAGCAGGTTCCTCAGGAGCAGTGGGCAGCAATCTTGTGGCTCTCCTTTGAAGGTAGAGGCAGAGACAGACTCCTCACAGTTAGTGATGGGGATTCTAGAAACTACCAGGTCCTGAAGAGTGCTCTGATTGATGGGTTAGGCTTAACCACTGAACAGTACAGGTTAATGTTCAGAGACACCCAGAAGACACAGACTCAGGACTGGTCTGAATTTGTTGAATGTGCCACTAAGGCTCTGGAGGGCTCGTTGCTGGGAAGTAAGGTTACTGACTATACAGGATTGTATAATTTAATTATGAGAGAGCAAATCTTAAGTAATTGTCAAAATCAGCTTCTACATCAGCACCTGGTTGACTCTGATCTGACCTCCGCACAAGAATTGGGTAGGAGGGCAGACAAATGGGTCAGAACCAGGATCAGGCCTAAGAACCAGGGTGGTGACCAAAAGAAAGAGACTACCAAGCCTCAAGAGAAGGGTGGGGATAAAAGTAAGGAAAAGACTTCCCCAGGGCCCCAAAACTCCAAGGATGGGGGTGGGTCCCAAGACACTTCTTCAACCCAGAAAAAGCCTTATTGTTATGCCTGTAAACAGGTTGGGCATTACAAAACAGACAGCTGTTGTCCCAAGAATGGCAATAAAGAGAATATACCTCCAAAGCCAGCTCCAACACCTCCTGTTACTGTCAGCAGTAATCCCCCAGGAAGTGGGAGCACACCCAGGAATCTGGGTGGGTTTACTTTTGGAGGACAGGTGGAATCTGGCCTATCCAGGTCCCCTAACTCAGATACTCTTGTCTATGAGACTGGCATGGGGTTTGCCAATTTCACTGCTTGCCCAAACACTTTGAGCAAGTATAGACAAGAACCCCGCATCAATGGCTTGAAAGTTGAGGCCTTTAGAGACACAGGGGCTAGCATCACCATGGTGGCTGAATGTCTAGTCCCCTCAAGGCAACTTTTACCTGATGCCAGATATCAGGTGACAAACATTGATGGAGTTCAGAAAAATCATCCCATGGCAGTGGTAAATCTCAGCTGGGGAGGAGTCACTGGCCCAAAGAGAGTGGCAGTGTCATCAAACTTGCCTGTAGATTGTCTACTGGGGAATGATTTGGAAATCTCAGCTTGGGCTGAGGTTGAACAGGAAACCCATTCTAGAATGGTAAATCTCCATGGAAAGGTTAGTGGGGCTGTGATGGCTACAGCCCCAATCCAAGATGTCCTTCCTGAAAAGGTTGGTAGGGCTGAGCAAACCTCAGCCCCATCTGTAGCTAACTTCCCTCCTGAAAAGATTAGCAGGGCTGTGATGGTAACAGCCCATACCCAAACTGAGTCTCCTCCTGAAAAGGTTGGCGGGGCTGTGATGGCCACAGCCCAAACTCAAACTGATACATGTGTTGTGAAGCCTGAAAAGATGGATCACTCCACACAAACAGAGAGCATTGAGGAGGAAGAGAAATCTCCCTCCCACCAGACTTTAGGAAAGGATCAGCCTCCTCAGGGAACTGATCTTACACCTGATGAAGGAACTGTCCCAGAGGTTGTTAGGCCTGGCCTGACAGAGCCTCTGATGACAGTGGACCCTTCTCAGGTGGGACCCAGTCTGGAGCAGGTATCCTGCCCCTCTCTACCTTGCCTTACTCAGCCCAGGGCTGCAGAGGACAAGAAGGACAGTGAGCCCCAAAGGGCCCCCTGTCAAATAAAGCACCCCCATCAACAGATATGGGGCACCGAAACTAGTAGCCCTAGTGAGGTGAAAACATTAAAAACTCCTGAGGGAGCCCCCTTAAAAGTAGTTAGGGACCTCCCACAGATGGATTCTGTTGGGCACAGCCAAACCTGGGACCCCAAGGCCCCAAACCTGACCTGTCCCTCCAGTAAGCCAACAAGATGGACCCAGCCTCCAGCTTTAGGTAGCCAGAGGTTGACCCTGAGAGCACAGTGCAACTCAGTCAAAGAAAGAAAGGCACACATGGTGGAGAGAGATTGGAGGAAGCTGAGTCCTACAAAGGAATCTCACTTCAGTACTCCATCCCAACACCAGCCTTTAACTTTGCAAAGACACACCACAGGTAGAGATTCCCTATGGTGGAGACCCTCAGATACCCTTAGGGTGAGGGATTGCTTAGTGGACCATGAGACAGGGGGTAACCAAGCCAGAGCTGGTACTTCCTTATACGGCCACTTAGGCAATATAGGCTTACCTGGTCAAGGATAGCCTTATCTCCTTTCGTTTGGGGGGGGGGGGTTATGTAGGAAGGTGGATATCTGACTATGGTTACCCCAAAACGTTTTGCCTGGTGTTTAGCTGGTTTTTTACTTTAGTTGGCCTGGGATCCTGCTATCCAGGGCCCCAGGCTAATTGCTCTCTCCTTAAAATGGACTCCATGTACCTTAGGTACATACACAATTGGAATTGGCACACCTTATTGGCCCCTGTAACAGTGTACCCAGGTACCCAGGGCATAGGTGCTTCCAAGGCCTACCAGGGGCTGCAGCATGTATTGTGCCACCCCTGGCCTGGCCTCCATATTTGACACAACTGGCTGATCACTCAGCTGGGGTAAGTCGGTGTAACCACCCCTTACTTAGGTGTAGTATGCCTATACCTAACCTCAAATGGACACATATGTTCCTATCAGTCACTCCTATGGAAGGCCTCATCAATCCTGGAGGCAGAGTGCTTGGAAATATGTGAGATGGTGCTCTGGCATGAGCTGAGCCTGTCTACAGCTTTCGGAACCATGTCCTTTAGCTGTTTCATGATATTGCCATACCATATACTCTTAAGTGCATTATGAACCTCGCGGTTAAATGCTATCTTAGGTTTGGCTTTATCAAAACATGTCGAGTAAGGTGTCATACGAATTGGAATACTACCCCCTCGCCAGTTCTGGCGATGGGGGTAGCATTCCACCCTTCTAGAGGGACACGACATGTACCTAGCCTGAACCCCGGTTAAAGTTAAACAGAGCCTTAGCATCTCAAAATGGATGCTGCCACCACAGACACAAGTCTGACCTCCTGCTGCTGGGGGTCCTTCCAGCGAGGGCAGCTTGGACAAAGGGTTTCCTGCCTGGGGAGGTGCTAGCACCACTCCAGACAGGATTTTGTGTATTGGGTAGGACAGGGCTGAAAAGAAACAGACATGCCTGGGGCACACAAGGTGTCCCTGTGCATAGGCCAGTTCAAACCAGAGCTGGGGCTTTCCAGCCCCAGTCCTGGTGCGAAACTGGACAAAGGAAAGGGGGTGTAACCACCCCCCTTCCTGGTTCCACCCAGAGAAGGGACCTAGTAGGTGATCCGGCCCCCCAGATTCGAATAAGAGTGGGAGCTGTGTCCTGAGACTTCAGATCATCTTGAATCAACTGGAAATACAGAAGAAGACTGGACTTCGACATTCTGCTGCACAGAAGACGGAAGAGAATGTCCCTTGTGGCCAAGGAGTGACCACCCTGTGAACACAGGCACCAACCAGCAACTCGACATCTGCTTTGCTGCCGCCTCCCGCCGGAGCCCGAGCCCAAAGCCTGACAAGACCCAGACTCCCAGACTTCTCACAGCCCGATCCACAGTCCCTGCAAAGAAGGGACCCGTGGAGGCACCGAGAGACGTGGGACCGGACATCTTGGAAGACCCCCGAAACGCTAACTGCGCAGCATCAGAGGCACCCTCGACGCTGTGCTTTGGGGTTTGAGAAGCCCCAACCTCGAGCAGCCCTTGCACCGAAGCTCAGCCCCCTAGCATCTCCACGATCTGCGTGGGGCCCTTTTGCATCATGCCACTCGACGCGCCTAACCGTCCACTTGCCACGCAGCTAGTGGCCATCTTGGCGATGAAACCTACAACTTTCACTGCGGGTCTGGTTGCTCCAGACTTGCCCTTGCTCCTGTAAAAAGGAGTACCTGCTCTGACCTTGCTGGTCTGAGAAACAAGCCTTTTTCGATTCCTGGGTGGCTTGCATTAGCCAAGGCCTGTTTGCTTCTATCAAGTCGCCGACACCGCCAACAGCAAGAAACCTGCGTGAGACACCTCGTGACCGACTCCTGGACGTCTGCGACCCCTCGTGTCTACGTGGCTGCAGAGAGAAGCTACACCTCGCCGCCTGTTTGCACCCGACATCGCCTGGTTCCACTCTGGTTACACGGTAGTCACTGGCTAGTGACTTTGAACATTGTCCCCTCTGCTTTCAGGTCTTCACCTCTTCAGATCCACCCTTGGATCCACCGGAACTCTTCACATCGAGCCGCCTGCAGCATCTCCAGCTCCAAGCACCATCGACCTGCGTGACGAAACCCGACAGTACTTCGACCCTATGCACCCGCTTCCTGTGGGTGAGGTAACTCAGCTCCGACGGTGTTCCCACACTGGTACACACCTCTAGTGTCTGTGTCTCAAGTTTCAGCTTTCTAGGTCACTCGGAAGGTTCCTTTATAACTAACTTTGTACTTTTTACGCACCATTGACATTGCATTGGTAAAGCGTGCACTTTCCGCACTGCTCCCGAGTCCTGCGGGCCTTTCCCGACTTCTTCACTGCTAGTCCCGAACAGCTCCAGCGATTCCCCAGGCCCTAGGCCTCTTCACTTTCCCCATAGTGGTTCTTATACCACTATTTTAGTATATGGTTTAGGTGGCCCCTAGGGCTCATCCATAATTGTGCAACTTTTGTGTATTTAAACTGTGTTTTGTTTTAACGCATTTGCTTCTGTGCTCATAAAGAGTATCAGGGATATTTGTAGTAATAAATCTATATATATTTTCAATATATATCTGTGTGGTGTCCTTTCATTTGGTATTCAAGGGATTGTGTATGGTAAAACAGCTTGCTTCACATGCCTTTACAGAGTTTAGCCTAAGACTGCTTAGTCCATGCTACCCCTAGGATAGCTTGTCTATAAGGTTGACTTTACAACCTGCACCATAAGGGTTGCTTGGCATGATACAAGGTGATCACTAGAACTTGTGAGCATCATATATCAGGCCAACTTCTCACAGTGATGTCCAAATTCTCATTGCGCAACCTGAGAAGGATTGCGCCGGGAATCATTCCTTTTTAAGGATCGGGAGTTCTAGCAAAAGAGCTTCAGTGTTTTGTGAAGGTCTAGAACCTCCTGAAAGCTTGTTTTTGCTCTCCAGGTGGGGGGGGGGGGGGGGGGTGATATGTGTAGGGCCTTAAGGGTAATGTAAGCAGTCTTGTTTATGGCCCTGGCTTCAATGGGCAGCTAGTGGAGAGAGACCAGCAATACAGAGACACAGCAATACAACACAGAGCCACATTAATGGCTTAGGAGATGCCTACTTGGTGAGTTCATTTAAACTCTTCATCCATGTCTATTGTACATTGAAATGTATATGTTGTTGAATGCCGGAAAAGAAGGGCATATAGTACAAGTGCAGATGATGTTGAGGCAGAATTGGGTTATGCCCATGCCACTGACATCAGAGTCAACATCATTATTATTAATATCTGAACTGATAAAATATATACAAAATAGTACACTAAATTTTGATGTTCATTTAAAAGGGGCCCTGTGTCCTGGCAGCTCTGGCTTACCACTTAAACTAATCTCTCCCTTTCCTTGCCTGCGCTATCCTACATTTCACTCTAATTAAACACTCCATGCCCTGGTAGCCGTGTGCACCAGCTATTCTCATGCTAAGTATCATATCACCTGTCTGCATTATCCTACCACCCACCCAACCCCCAACTCTCATTGCCCTCGAACCAGCCCTGGCCGGTGCAGGTAAGAGCAGTGGGGTGGTGGGGCTGGGTTTGGGGGGATTTTGACAGACGATGGCAAGGGAAAATGTATTATTTATTTATTTTCCCTCACGGTCATCTGTTGAAAACGCCCCCCACAACCTGAACCCACTGCCTCACCACTCTTACCTTTACATGCCGGGCCTGCCTCAAACATTCTATGCAAAAATGTACTCCTTTTTTTAAGGTGTTTCCCATGCAATCCAGATAGTTGCCTCATCTGTCTTGATGGAGACACCTGGGTGTATTAGAAGGTAGAAAAGAGGGATGGGATAGAAGATGGATGGGGTACTAGGTACGGACACAGGCACCTAGTTGAAATGTTTGGCACAGGATCATCTTCAGATGCACGTGGAGCTAGGCCATACTCTCAAGGACTGATCCTATCATTTCCTGTCCTTCCATTATCTGCATGCTCACAGTGGGTACAGAGGTTGTCAGCCTATTGAAGGCTAGGCAGATCACTCATGCCTCAGCCTGGCTTTCTCTCTCACAATGTCCCTAATTTCTGCTGTATTATCCAGGGAGGTAGTGGTGCTCCTCTATGTCTGTATGAGTAAGGTCTGCGCCTACATATTACTCATTCATTGCATGAATATCCATAATGCTTCAGCTATTATTGCCTTCTGCTTCATGGGAATAGGTGCAGCAACAGCTTTAGCCTCCTGGGCCAGGCCAGGAATGTGACGCATTTTGATGCCAACGAGCTGCAGTGTTAAATATTGCAGGGATTTGTTAGCATGAGCTGAAAGCCATTTCGTATTTCTGCAGGCAACTTGTTTGTTATTTGTGCTGCCACGTGCTCGCCATGTGGTCTGGACTCCCTCAATTTTGACTGCTCTTGTAATGTGCCTAGAAATGAACTATATTTAGCATCTTCCACCTTCGCAAATGCTCTGAAGGGCCTAGCTAGTAGAATGCACCTGCTCTTCTTGTAGAACTGTTAGGCTATTTTTTCTGCTGTAAGGAGAAGTAACTCTCCTCCCACTTTGTTGAGCAAGCAGATCTTGCATGCCCATATTAGTCATTTTGCATGCTTACATGTGCCAGGACTGCCCCTTGGTCTTATGCTGACTATGTAACCCTAAGCATATATAAGGCCTCTGTTTTCTGTACTCCTCAGACTGCCTCATTCAGTTGCTAAGGCTTCTGTGTGACGTAGTCTCCCTCATTTGAGGTTAATAAAGATGTTACTTTTATATTTCAGCTTCTGTGCCAATTTCTTCTTTGTTGGTTTAAAAGGACCAAGTATCAGTGGGACCCCTGAGAAGGTTTCTATTTTCTACAGCAGTGAATGCAGCTGTTCCGGACCCAACCCCTTGCTGACTAATGGAGAGAACCACCTCTAGATAAAGTAGGTTCAGCACATCTACGACGAAATTATGATCAGCACAATGTGGCAGAATCAGCTGTATTTTGTCACTGGCGACAATAGAGGAAAAATGGCTGTGACTGGCAAGCTGATGGCCCCCTGCGGTGGAAACAGTATTGGCAGTTTGGCTGCTGCAAGTAGTGGTGGCTCATCAGCCTCTGGCTACAGCAGTGGCAGTGGCAGTGGCTGGCCAGCTGCTGACTGTAGTGTTGGGAACAAGTATGGTATAAGTGGTAGGTCTTAACCCTCATAAAAACGTGATGACGGGAGATATCATAGGATGCAGTGACAATGTGAGGCACATCTACGCCAGTGTCATACCTATTAGTCAGGTCTGTAATTACTATGGATGTAGCATTCCTACCACATCATAATATCACCTAGGATGCTGTCATCCTCCAATCCACACTTCCACCCGTCACAATAAGAAATACACAGAGGCCTTGATCTGAAGGGCAGTCAAAAACACGTTTTTCTGCTACCTTTACTTCTTTTTACCAAACCATTCTTGGAGGTGATACCTGGTGGTACATGCATGATGTATGCACCGTAGACCAAGATGTTTTGCATGCAAACCCTAGTTGTGGAAAATCAGACTGTTATTACTACCCTTGTTAGCTTACCATGGAGCCAAACTGGCCTCTACCTCAGCATTGAATGAACCCTCCAGGCTAACTGTGTTTAGGATGAAGAGAACTATCTTCTTTCAGGTTCGAACATTCCATTTGGGGCCAAAATATTAAGCTAATTTAAAGAGGTCATGCCCCTTATCATTCTGTTGAGCCAATTGCCCCTCCTCTTTACCATATATACTTCTCAGGTAAACAGACATATTCTTATTCTTGTCCATGTCATTGTACCATAGCACTGAATGGGGTCTTTACCATGAGACTGCCGAATGCCAAGGCTTCCTCCTTTTGCAGCTATTCACTACCTCCAGCTCCAGATCCCATGTTTTGTTGGCTGTCGAAACAAAAGACAAGGCAGTAGGATTCAGTTCAAAGTCCACTCTGGGTGCATGGGTGAAGAGGTTGACACTGCATGCTGTCGGCTGTATTGTATTGTGAACTCTCCAGACAAAATGGCCACCTCTTTGCCTCAGCAGGCTGTGGTGTGCCGAATGAGGCTTCAAATGTGCCCTGAGGTGTGCACATGTGTGCTCCTCTATCAAAGCTGTAGCTATAAAGCTGCAGCATACATTACTTGTTCAGCAGGGGCATAGCAATCACTAGTGCAGCAGATGGAGTTTAGGGATGTCCTGAACCACTGAACTATGCCTCTATGTTGCTACTGGACCACTTTTCCTCCTTGCATTGTGGCCCATGGCACCCGTGCTACTCGACTGGGCTAGAAAATGCCAGTTCCAGGTTGTCATTAATGCATGGTGATTCTGCATCTGATTTTGCCTCATGCAAAATTGGTCCATGTGAAAATAATGTGTGCAGTTAAATCGCATGCAACAATTTTGCATGCCAAAATACCAACAGAGCATTATTATTTTTTTGCGTAATAGCATTCTATTTAGGTACATATTGTCTATGGTTTTAACGCAAGACTCCGAAAGAGAGAATAAGCCGAATCACCTCTCCTCAAAGAAAAATTCAACATTAAAAAGCGATTAACCAATGACACACCTACTTTATATAGTTATCCTAACAGTGAAGAAAAACACTAAGCATAAAGGCAAAAAAAGCCCAGAGAATATACACTGCTTTGGGTCAAGTAGCCTGAATTAAGTAATCAATGAAGTTAAAATATACAACTTTAGGATAATGATTAACATCTAGCTGTACCCAATTTCCAAAAAACTATCGAACAATTTTTCGCCAGTCATTAAATTGGACATAAGAGCTAAAACAATTATGTTTCTATAAAAGTCTTTATATTTATATATCTATTTTCACACAAAAATGTGAGAACTCAGCCAGTACTTTCATGACAGCAAAACATATTATAGGAGACATTGCAGCAGAAGCCTGCAAATTAATTTGCGCAACAATATACTGCTACTGGCAAAGTTGCAATTATTGATGCTTAACAGAAGCGCATGACGCACACTTTTCAAGGACTATGTTGCCAGAAATTTGGAGTGAGGATTTTAAATTACTAACTGCTTAGGGGAAATGTGTGAAGCATACTCCAAATTCCTAAGACAATTGAGATACAACTTGTTATAAATAGTTATTAATGGGAATTTATAATTCTACTAGTTAGCCCGGATGGATATTTAGGGCCACATCATGAGAGAGTGTGCTTCGCAAGTATAGCTGCGCCCCTGTAGCCACATTACAGATGCACCGCATTGTGCATTGCGTTGGGCATTAATTTCAAAAGGAGCGTCCAGCCTACACCAGGCATTTCTAAAAAGGAAGACTACCAAAAGGCGCTGAGGGCCTGGGTAGAAGCAAGAAATGCCCCATATCTTGTGGTGGAGCCTGTTGGGGATGCAGATGGGCAAATTGATGGGCCAGAATTTCCAGCCAGGGGAGGGATGGCGTCCCCACCTGGCAGAGGCATCTCTTCCAAAGGCCTGTCCACCAGACAACTGGAAGATAGGGAGAGAAATAGGGCATTGAAGCTGGAGTTGGCTAAGCTTAAAATGGAGAGTCAGAGGGAAACAGAGAATAATAGGTTGTCCTTGGAAAGGGAGAGAATGAGAATGGAGCATGAGAGAATGTTGAGGGAGTTAGAGATCAAGTCCAAGGGCTTAGAGATCAATTCATCTGGTCATCAAAGATTTTCACAAGAATGAATATATTGGGCTGTGGTTTGCAGCCAATGAGATAGCAATGTTGGCCCACCGGGTCCCTGAGAAGGATTGGGGAGCGGGGTTGTGGAACCGCTTTTTAACTGAAGGTAGGGGTACTTTGTCAGACTTGACCAGTACTGATAGGATGTCTTATGCCCACATGAAGGAAGCACTGATGACAAGGTATGGGTTAACTCCAGAGCTCTATAGACAGAGGCTCAGGAATTGTAAGAGATTGGAGGGAACCACTTGGGTAGAATATGCGTCTTTCTTTTGCAGAGCTATGGGTGGTTGGGTGAGGGGTAACAATGTTGATAATTTTCAAGCGCTCTATGATTTGATTGCTAGGGAGCACTTGACTGCTTACTGTTTTGCAGAGCTACGCCAGCACCTTATTGATATCAAGTTGACTAAGCCTAGAAAGCTTGCTGAAGCGGCGGACCGCTAGGTCAGTACCAGGGTCCACAAGGGTCTTGTGGGAGACTCTGCCAAAGGTGGGCAGGGGTCCCCAGCAGAAGAGTGGGGGGGATAAGGGTAAACTGAGGGTGTTCCAAAAAGGTCCTCAAAGTAATTCCCAAGGGAACCAGGGTAAGCGTTCCCAGCCTCCCCTTGAAAAGAAGTCAGGACTACAGACAGGTAAACCTGTTCAGAGGGGGCCTGTTACCTGCTTTCAGTGTAAGCAGGTGGGACACCATTGGTATGATCCCCAGTGTCCCCAAAAGGGTCAGTATGTGCCACTCCATCAGATGGCCAGGGTAGCCCTGGGTGGGGAAGAGATGGGAGCCCAAGGTGCGCCGGGTCCCGCAGAAATGTCCCTTGTCTCATTAGGAGACTTTGAGATGGTCCCTAGAACTCAGCTGCCTGATAACACTACAAAATACAGGCAGTGGGTGACCATCAATGGCCATAGAGTGGAAGCTCTGAGAGACACAGGCGCAAGTGTGACATCTGTCAAGTGTCACTTGGTGTCTGAAGAGCAGGTAGTCCCTCATGCATTCTTCCCAGTTGTTACCGCTGACAACACAGAGAGCCATAGCAAGGTGGCTCAAGTTCCCTTTCAGTGGTGGGGGTCTCTGGTACTCTTCAAGTAGCTGTGAGGCCATCCATGCCTGTTGATTGTCTGTTAGGTAATGATTTAGAAAGCTCCCCAAGGGCTAAGGTGGAGAGGAAGGCGCATTTAGAGATGTTGGGTCTGCCTGAGTGGGAATATGTGACCACTCGGTCTACGGCAGCTAAGGGTGTTCAAGAGACCCTGGTGCCTGAAAGTATGGCCCAGGGACCTGCCTTAATGAGAAGAGGTAGGGGGCATGGGAAACCAGCCCCCATTGTTCCCACGGTCCAGGAGGAGGCAGACCTTGAGGGCCCTGGAACCTACAGGGGAGCAAGTTTCTGAACTGGGGAACCTACCGGAGCTGACCCATTGGCAGCAAGAAGGGGGTCCCTCCAGGGAGGAATTTTGTTAAGAGCAGCAGAAGTGTCCTTCTCTTGTGGGTTTGAGGCAACAGGCCACAAACCAGGCAGCAGGTGATCAGTCTGGATCACATTGGATCTACTGGGAGAATGGTTTCCTGTATAGCCCGCCTAAGGTTGCTGAGCCTGGGTCAGCCCGTGTGCTGGTGGTACCCCAGCGCTTCAGAGCCTTCCTACAGGTTTTGGCTCATGATGTTCCTTTAGCTGGTCTGCTGGGGCAGAACAAGACCTTTGAGTTCAGATACTCATTGTAGGACCTGTCACACTTGCCAGGCAAGTGGGAAAAGTGGAAGGAGACACAAGGCCCCTCTCCAACCTTTCCCTGTAGTCAGTACCCCCTTTGAACGGGTAGGGATTGACAATATGGGGCCACTGGACCCCAAAACAGCCATGGGCAACAGGTTTATCCTGGTCTTGGCGGACCATGCTACCCAGTACCCGGAAGCCATTCCACTCAGGACAGTGACGGCCCCCGTGGTGGGACGTGCACTGATGGGGATCTTCTCCCATGTGGGGTTCCCCAAGAGGTTGTGTCTGACCGAGGTACAAACTTAATTTCCAATTATAAGAAGTCTCTGTGGAAGGAGTGTGGTGTTACCTACAAGTTCACCACTCCTTACCATCCACAAGGTAATGGGCTGGTTGAGAGATTCAACCGGACCCTAAAAGGCATGATCATGGGTCTTGAGGAACCAATGAGGCATGAGTGGGACGTCCTCTTGCCATGCCTTCTGTTTGCCTACCGTGAGGTGCCACAAAAGTCTCTAAGGTTCAGCCCCTTTTAGCTTTTGTATGGTCACCAGGTAAGAGGACCTTTGAGTTTGGGCAAGGAACGCTGGGAGCAATCTCCCGGGGAAACCTCCCCAGGATGTATATGTTAACATGCTGGCCTTCAGGAACCAAACTCGGCGTTTCAGAGATCTCGCTCAGGCAAATCTGGAAGCCAGCCAGGAGGAAATGCAGCGGTGGTACGATCAGAATGCCACTCTGATTGAGCTTCATCCTGGACAGAAAGTTTGGGTCACGGCCCCTGTGAAGCCTTGTGCGCTTCAGGACAGGTGGACCGGTCCATATGAGGTGGTGGAGCGCAAGAGTGATGTCACTTATCTGGTGAAGTTGCAGACTCCCAGGAACCCCTTGCGGGTCCTGCATGTCAACCGACTAAAGCCCCACTTAGAAAGGTCAGAAGTGGGCATGCTCCTAGTGACAGATGCTGGAATGGAGGAGGAGAACGAGCCTCTTCCTGACCTCCTGTCAGCAACACAGCAAGATGGGTCAGTGGATGGTGTCAGCCTCTCTGCCATACTGACCCCTGATAAGCAGCAAGATTGTCGCCAGCTGTTGGGGCAATTCTCTGATCCATTTTCCTTGGTTCCTGGTGTCACAGAGTGGTGTGTCCATGATGTGGACACTGGAGACAGTCCTCCTGTGAAGCACAAGGCTTACAGAGTGACTGACAAGGTTAGGGCTTACATTAAAGAGGAAATCTCCAAGATGTTTGCTTTAGGGGTCATTGAGTCCTCAAACAATCCTTGGGCCAGCCCAGTGGTCTTGGTCCCAAACGCTGGCTCGCCGGGTGCCACACCCAAACTCTGGTTCTGTGTGGACTACAGAGGACTCAATTCAGTCACCAGGACTGATGCACACCCCATCCCCAGAGCTGATGAGCTCATAGATCGGTTGGGGGCTGCACGGTACCTTAGTACGTTTGATTTGATGTCTGGGTACTGGCTGATCACCTTGACTGATGGGGCTAAGGCAAGGTCAGCATTCTCCACACCAGATGGGCACTACCGATTCTGGGTTATGCCCTTTGGGATGTAGAATGCACCTGCCACCTTTCAGAGGTTGGTCAACCAGGTGTTGGCTGGGCTGGAGGGTTTCAGTGCCGACTACCTGGATGACATTGCAGTGTTCAGCGCCAGTTGGGAAGAACATCTGCAGCACCTCTTGGAAGTGTTGATGGCACTGCGCACGGCAGGCCTCATGATCAAGGCGAGTATGTGCCAGATCGGGCAAGGTTCCGTGGTGTAAATGTGGATGATCCCAGTTGTCATAAGTTAGAGCTCACAGGGTTATGGCACAACATCTGCAGCTGTCGTGAAATATCATTATCTGGAGTAGTTTTTAAAGCTTGTCCTAATTTAAGAAAGTCCAATGTTTGCTACAAATGTAGGAGTACCCGATAGAAATAAATTGCAAAACCTTCATCTTTGTGAGTTGGGTGCTTTTTGTGGTACACATTTTAGACCTCTTCCTATTTATGGAATTTGGCTAAACTCCACACAAGTTTTCGTCTCTCATGCTTAGGTCATACTGAATCAAACCTCAAGTCATTTGTGAAAAGCAGTCATACAGCGATCATAATTTAACATAGCTAAGGTGAGTAAGTTATCTTACTTAGCAACGGTGCTGTTTAATTTACCAGCATGGCTGCTAATCACAAATGGCATGCAATACAATTGCACTAAAGGTGCCCATATGGTACTTTTGTCAGTGAATGTTGACTCCATCAGCATTTCTACTCTTGCTTAAAGCCTTAACAACTATAAACATGTGAGCCAGGTCCATCCAAAAAGACAAAGAGTAAGGCATACTACTTCTATCAAGAGTGGGAGAAAACATTTGGATTTACACAAATTAAAGACAACTGTGTATGTTTAATCTGTAAAGCTAAAGTTACAGTGGGAAAAAAGAAATGTTGAGAGGCATTTTTCAACAAAAGGAAGTATACTGAGGCACAAAAAACTAAACAAACTGAAATCTGCAATATTTTATTAAAAGCCAACAAAGAAAGCCACTGCTGCAACTGAAGCATCTTTCAAAGTTACACATCACGTGATCAAGCCCAAAGCAGCATTTTTGGATGGAGCCTTTGTGAAGGTAGCAATGCTTCTAATGGCAGAGTCCTTATTCAGAGATTTTAAAAATAGTGCTGAAATTATATCTGCCATTTCAGATGTGTAGTTAGGGTTGAACACTATGGCAAGAAGGGTATCTGCATTATCGGCCAACGCGATAAAGCAGCAAGAGCGGGATTTAAAGGCATGCAAATATTTTTCTATTCAGTGTGATGAAACTGTTGATACAAGAGATATTGCCCAGTTGGAATGTTTTTTGAAGATTTCACTGATAAAGGGGCATTTTTTTAACTCTATTGCCTCTGAAAACCACAACCAGCGGAGCTAACATCCACAATGAGGTGAAGAATTATTTTGTGAAACAAAATGTCCCATTGAAAAAGTTTGTGGCAATAAAAACAGACGGTGCACTCGCAATGATGGGGCGTAATTCTGGTTTTATTGCCAATTGTACAGCAGATCCAAATTTCCCTCCTTCTTTGAACTACCATTGCATTATACATCAACAGGCAATGTGTGGCAAGGCAATGGGGTTGGATCATGTGATGACTCCTGTTGTTAAAATAACTGATTTAATTCGAGCATCGCCCAAGCAGCACCAAACCTTCAAATTACTCCTCAAAGAACTGTCAGCCAAGTATGGCGACCTTTTACTGCTCACTAAGATCAGGTGGCTTGACAGGGGAAAAATACTGCATATATTCCTTTCTCTATTTTCAGAAGTCAAAGCTTTTTTGAAGTCTAGAAATGAAGATACCACACAGTTATGAAACACTGAGTGGTTGCTTAATTTAGCATTTTTGACAGATATGACAGAAAATTAAATGTATTAAATTGTGAAATACAAGGAAAACACAAGACAATCACCAACATGATTAGTTCTGTGAAAACATTAAATTCAGAATGCTTCCTTTTCATACAGCATGCATAGAAAAAAAAAGATATAGCACTTTCTCTCTGTGCTTCAACTCCTTTCAGAAAACAAAGCAGAGGTTGAGGTGCTGGACATAGAAAAATACAGAAGCCCCTTAATGAGGCAGTTAAGTGACATATTTAGTAGTTTTGAGCAATTGGAGCCCTGTGTGATGTTTACTTCAAACTCCTTCATGGATGTGGATATGTTGCAAAGTCATCCGGTGCCCTGGGCACCCCCATTATTTTGCTGACTGGTACTGGTGGTAACTGACTCTGACTGTCCCTTGGCTCTGCCTAAACAGGCCCATGTCCAGTGCTATCGTGAAAACACTTAGAATACAGTGAAAACACCTACACTAACACACTAGAGTACACTATGGGTTAGGGTACCCCTATGATTGGCATGAGCTCCCCTAAAAGGCCCTAGTACATAAAAGTGCAGGGGGATTGAAGCTACCTTTAAGTCCCTAATATATAACAGGGCATGGCACTTTAGATGCCAGCAGCCCTTTCTGACCTCAGGCTTCTTGCATGTTTGCACTGCTGAGGGCCTGAGGTCATTTTTAAAGCATTCCTGTGTTGCAGCACGGCTTCTAAATGTAAATTGTGCCCAAACTAGACTTTGGTGTTAGGGGCACTTAAAAAGTGATAAATATTTCTGAATATCCCAGGGGTGGGGTGTCAGCTACTTATCAGGAAGACCCTTATAAAAGAGGTTTTCGGGGGTGTGGCCAATATGGCGGCAGAATAGGACGTGCTTTTCAGTCCCTCCGGAGCCGCCCGACATTAAGCTTTGTAAATCGCCCCTGCTAGTGCCCATCTACGCTAGCAAAGGCACGCGACGGTGTTTCCCAGTTGCTCTGACACCATTGGGGAAACTATTTTGAGGAGTGGTGCGGTCGCCGAGCGGCTCGGTATGGCGAGGCCCTGACCGGCTCTGGGCCGGGCAACCCACGTGGCAGGAGGACCGTGCGGAGGCCTGCACTCACCGGATCTGCGCTGTGGTGGTCGAGTGCTGCTGGCCCCAACTCAGAGGGGAGGGGAGTGGCGCTGAGGCTGTGGCTGCAGAGGAGATGGGCGGCCACGGCTGAGTCATGAGCGGCGCCTGCAGGAGAGTGAAGCGGCGGCCCGGCCGGGAGGAGCGCAGGAGGCCTGGACGTCTGGGGCGACAGCAGCGGTTGAGACCCCGCAGGGCGGGCGAGTGCTCCCGTGCTGCACGGCTCCGGGCAGTGCTTGAGGACTCCTATACCCCTGAGTGAGGTGAGGAGTATGGGGGCGGCCCCAGGGAGGCTTGCGGCTTGGTCCGCAGGATGGCGGACGGTTCGGGGCTGGTGCAAGTGTGCTGCGCGCTGAGGCCCCGATGTCGAGAACAGACATGGCCAGCAGTCGGTGCTTCCAGCGGCTCCTAGTCCAGGGGCCCTGTGGCCTTGAGGGGCCGGATTCCTGGGGGTTGATGGCGGGCCCGGCCAGCGACGGCAGATTGTTGTTCCCTTCCCCCTGGGCACCTGGGCAAGCACATTACTGGTCAGCTGAAAGAGGCCCGGCCTGGGAGCAGTGATCTGCATATTCACTTCTCGACCCGCGTATCGGTGGGGAGGCCTTGTCGTGTGGTGGCTGAGGGAGCGGCCGCTCTGCTGTGTGGGTCGGCGGACACTTTGGATGCCCCTAACAGCTTGCCTCGTGGTGCGGCTGAGACCACATGAGAACACAGAGGGCAGGCCTTAGCCCTCTAGAGTAGTCGGCTGTTGAGCAGTGAGGCTGGGGTCTCCCTGTGAACGGGGCCCGGCGTGAGTGTGCCTTTCGCCCCTGCTTTGAGTCTGGGTAGCAGCGGTCTTGGGAGTCTGCCGCTAGCCTATACCTCTGGGCAAGAGGTTTGTTATAGTACTGCCCTTGACTGTGCTGGCCCTCTCCCTGCGGCGGTGGACCACGACGATCTGGGCGGGCTGCTGGGTCACTGAGATGTTACCCGCTCTTTCGGACGCAGGGTAGAGTGGCCCTCTCGCGCCCTCGCCTACTTTGGAGGCCTCGTGGAGCCGGGCTTGTGTCTGGGGGCAACGGTGTGGGCTCTTGGCTTAGCCTTCAGTACTGAGGCACGAACCCCTCAAGGGGCATGATGGCAGCGGCCAGAAATCAAAAAGACAAGCCCCCGAAGGATGTGCCCCAGAAGGTGACAGGGCAGTCGGCCTCGCCGGCTGCTCATAAGTCCCCGCGACCTGATGATAGTGAAGCACCGGCAACCAAGGCCTTCATGCTAGAATTGTTCTCTGCCATTAAGGAAGATATTTCAGAACTGCGCTCCCAGCTTACGTCTGACCTGAGGGAGATGAGGCGCGATGTGGACGCTGTGGGGGAGTGGGTGGCGACACTGGAGGAGAATGATCTGGGAACGGCAGAGGACATACATCAACTCCAGCAAGATGTGATTCGCCTAACGGAGCAGGACTTGGACCTTCAAGCGCATGCCGAGGACTGAGAGAACAGATCTCGATTAAATAATATCCGGATTCGGGCTATTCCGTGGAAGGGTAAGGGGACTGATCTCCGCGAGTATGTAGGAGCCCTTTTTTGTCAGATTCTAGATGAGGAGGACCTACAAGATATTCAATTGGACCGTGTCCACCGTGTGGGTCTGCCGCGGGGGCCCAAGGCCCCTCCCCCTGACATATTGGTGTGCGTGCATGACTTTCAGCTCAAAGAAAAGATTCTCCGGAAAGCTTGTGATCTCAATCCCCTCCAATTCCGTGACCACCACCCTGTGCTTTTCCAGGACCTAGCTGCCTCCACGCTTGTCAAGCGCAGGGAATTCAAGCCCATCACTAATCACCTGAGGGAGCAGGGCATTCCCTACTCGTGGGGGCACCCGTTCCGGCTTATTTTTAAGTTCAAGGGCAAGCTGGTTCAGGTCCGCTTCCTGGAGTCGGCCTTCGACATTTTGGGACTGGAGCGGGCCGCTTCCACGTCTGGAGAAGATAGGTACCCCAGCAGACAGCGCAGGCGCTCCGCGGAGTGGCAACGAGTTGGAAACCCTGCTTCCGCCACAAAGCCTGACTTGTCAACGAGCCTGCTGGAGAGAGGGGCTGCGGTTGCTTCTGTGGCCCTGGTCACCGATGCATCTGGGGTCTCTTGAGGCCCGATGGCTTGGCTTGGCACTAACTGGGCCAGTAGCTGGCGCCGGAGGAGACCGTTTACTTGATGCAGTTCGGTGACACCCTTATGTCCTTGGATGGAGAAGAGTCCTGTATCAGGAACTGGGAGAGTGGGAGGTTGGTGCCATGTTACCCTGCTATTGGGGCCTGTTTAATGGACTGTCGTTTGCTCTTTTCTACTGTGAATGTTGAATCTTGTGTTTTTCTGGGTTTTCACGTGTGGGGGGATGGGGTGGGAGATGGGGGGTTTGTGGTTTGGGTTGTTTTGGGGGCTCTATATCAGATTTCCGGGGATCTAGGCGAGGATCCAGGGGGCAGTTGGGGCAATGTGGTACAATAGGAGCTCTAGAATAGGAATGTGCATAGGTGATCTGTTCCTCTTATTGACATGATGAGTAGAGATTTGAAGGTAGTGAGCCTCAATGTAAGGGGCCTCAATAGTCCAGTGAAACGCTCTGCTATCTTATCTCTCCTGGAAAATGCAGAGGGTAGTGTGTGCCTGCTACAGGAGACCCATCTCCTCTCTAAGGATGTCCGGCGCATGGCAGACAAGCGCTTTCCACTCCAGCTGTGGTCTTCGGGACCGAATAAAAAGAACGGGGTGGCCATTCTTTTTAGTGCACGAGCGCATTGCAAAATTGTCTCCCAAGTGGTGGACATTAAAGGCAGATTACTGGCTGTTCGTGTGCAATGGGGTGAGATGCAGTTTACTATAGAGTCCATTTATGCTCCAAATGTTTACCAGGCGTCCTTCTTGCAGGTGGCTCTCTTGCAGGTGCTGGCATCACTGGACACACTGATTCTGGTGGGTGGTGATCTGAACATTGTAATGGAGGCGGGGGTTAACAGGTCAGAGCAGCGGTCCCACCAGTCGGGGGCGATGTCACATGGGGGGAAGCAGTGGCTTTTAGAGGGAGGGTTGCATGATGTGTGGCGCATTCAGCACCCCCAGGAGCGCGACTACACCTACTACTCAGCAGCCCACAAGTTATATGCGCGCTTGGATCACTTCCTGGCCACGTTCTCTCTCGTGCCTCATTTGTCAGCAGCAGATATTGTGCCGCGTTCCTTATCAGATCATATGCTTATTTCAGTTGTCCTTACTTCCAGCGGTGCTAGGCCGCCGCCGGCTGGCTGGTGCCTTCGTGACTCCTTGCTCCACTCAGACTCGGTGGTTGCAAGAGGACTGGGGCACCGAGGGTTTGGAGGGAGTTAGAGGCGAAGCGGCGCATCTTGAAGCACCTTGACTTAGATATGGCCTTGCATACCTTATTACGCCTGCGACACAAGTTCTACTTATGTGGGGACAAAGAGGGACGGATGCTTGCGCACAGGTTACGGGCGCGCACTCAATTGACTGCTATCCAAACCATTAGGGGCCCTCAAGTAACAGAGCACACCACTGATACTGCCATTGTGGACACTTTTCACCAATTCTATCAGACCCTATATAAGAAAGAGGGGTGTCCTCTAAGGTAATGACGGACTATCTCGAGACATGCGGAGTTACACCCCTCCTTCGGGAGTCGGCGGAGCCTCTAGACTCGGCGATCCGCATTGAGGAGGTCATCTCGGCTATTGCAAAGTTGAAGGTAGCTAATTCCCCTGGGCCAAATGGCTTTTCCGCTATATTTTATAAAACCTTCCATGTGGAGATGGCTCCTCTTTTAACCAGCCCTTTTAATTCCTTTCTTGATACGGAAGTGGTGGCTTCGTCCATGGGAGAGGCAGCCATTACGGTCCTTCTTAAACCTGGGAAATACCCTTAAGGGTGTGGCTCGTAAAGGCTGATCTCGCTGCTCAACATCGAAGCCAAGTTGTTTGCGGGTGTGCCCGCGGCGAGGCTTAGCCCCTTGATGGACGGAATCATTGAGCCAGATCAAGCGGGATTTATTCCAACACGGCAAGGGGGACAACACTAAATGGTTGATCAACCTCATGGACTTGGTCCATCGCTCTCGGACGCAGGCTTTCTTGCTTTCCATAAATGCGGAGAAAGCTTTCGACCGCGTAGACTGGGACTACTTGTTCGCTGTGTTGAAGGCGTTCAGTGTGGGGGATAATTTCCTGCGGTGGGTTCAGTGCCTCTATGCAGCCCCTAAGACAGCCGTGCGTGTAAATGGCTGCAGATCTGCCCTTTTCCCCATTACTAGGGGAACGCGACAGGGGTGCCCCCACTCCCCGTTGCTTTTTGCGCTCTATATGGAGCCCTTTGCTCGGCGTGTTAAGTCTAACGTAGATATCACCG
This sequence comes from Lissotriton helveticus, assembly GCF_964261635.1. Classification (NCBI taxonomy): domain Eukaryota; kingdom Metazoa; phylum Chordata; class Amphibia; order Caudata; family Salamandridae; genus Lissotriton; species Lissotriton helveticus. The sequence continues at coordinate 566,000,430 of NC_136057.1, read as the reverse complement.
GGATCAAATTTGGGGCTCATACTCATAAGATCAGTCTTTACGCAGACGATGTCATTCTTGCATTAACACACCCTCGCTCCTCCTTGTGGTGCCTCTCGACGGAACTCTTGGAGTTCCAGAAGGCAGCGGCTTTAAAGTCAACTTTTCCAAATCCCAGATTCTTAATCTTTCTATCCCTGAGGCAGACGTACTGGATCTGAGGCAGGACTTTGCTTTCCAATGGGCGCACTCCGATATTCTGTACTTGGGTGTCCGATTGGCCCCTTCTATTGCTAAAACAGTGTCCCTGAACTATAAAGTACTGGTTGATCCGGTTACCAAAGCCCTCTCGGACTGGTCCCGTCTTAATTTGGCCTGGTATGGGAGGTTAGCGGCTCTGAAAATGACAGTACTTCCCCGCATATCGTACCGCTTTCAAATGCTACCTTTGAGCCCTCCGCAGGGTACCCTATGAAAGCTGCATTGTTCCATAAGAACCTCAATAGGTTCTTATGGAACAATAAAAGGCAGCGGCAGGCATTGTCCACAGCGATCACCCCAAAGGTGGCAGGGGGGCTGGGCTTTCCCCTGCTGAGAGCGTACTTTCAAGCATCTTGCCTTAGGTACATAGTCGAATGGAACAGGCCCCTGTCTAGTAAGCATTGGAACTTTATGGACCAGACAGTGGCAAGTTGTAATATTTGGCGGGGGTTGTGGTTGTCGCGCAGGCATAGAGCTTTGGGCCTTTTTTCCTCCCCGGTGACTTCCCTGACCCTGAAGGCATGGGATCAGCTGGCGCAATGCAAGGGGTGGACTACGTTCCCCTACCCAATGTCCCCTATCGTTGATAACCCGGATTTTCCACCAGGCCGCGTGTTCTCGGTCTTCCATCCCTGGCGAGAGGAAGGCTGTAAGAGAGTGGGTTCCCTCTTTGACTTAGATGGCCTGATTCCGTTCACCCGGCTACGCACGGAGTTTTTCCAACTGCCGATGGCTGACGCTTTTCACTACTCACAGGTGGCACACTGGGTGTTTTCTATTGCGCACAGCACGCGGCCTCAAATACGGCAGACAAGGTAGCGGCCTATTGGTATTACACTCCAGCGCGCGTTAGAGCATGGGATGTCACCAGGTCGGGCCAATGCTGGCGGGGGTGTGGTCTTTCAGGGACACCAGCACACTTGTTATGGCTTTGCCCGAAGTTGGGAAGGTATTGGACCACGATCTTAGATGAGTTGGATGCTGCATTTCAGATTACATTCCCTTGGATGCCGGAGCATACACTGTTGGGGCTTCCCCACGCTACGTTTTTTCCCCTGCGCTCACTGAAGGGTAGCAGATTGCGATGGCTTTGTTAGCTGCGAGGCAGGTTCTTCTGGCGCACTGGGGTTCCCCAACTGTACCTGACCCTCGAGACTGGTTTCAAAGACTCTGGCACATTCTAGCAATGGAACGACTCTCACTGGGAATAGATGGGAATGGTTCTGAATATGCTAAGCTCTGGGGCCTGTTCTTACAGCTCCTATCCAAAGACCTCAGAGAAGTAACTTGCCCGAAGTATCTACAGATCCTGCAACTCATTCCTTTAGAGTCAGAGGAGGTTTAGCCCGTTGTTTGAGTTTTGCCTGGTAAGAGCAAGTGGATCCTGGAGAGTGAGCAGCGCAGATAGAAGCTGATGCGGAGCAGGGTGGGAATGGGAGGGGGGTTGTTCTTGGGGGAGGAGGGCTGGGGAGGTTTCTGTTTTTTCTTCTTCTTTCTTGTTTGTTACTTGATGAAAGGCAGAGGTCATGGCACAGGCGGGGCTGCTCCTCAAGTTCTTTTTGCCTACGCGGGGTCATCCTCTGGGATGTAGGCCCAGACGCTGTGTCATTGCAATGAGTCTATGCCCTGCCGGCAAGTTGATGTAGGCAGCTGGGCTGTGTACCACAATGCATTCCCGCATAATAAAAATGACTGACTCTAAAAGAGGTTTTCCATCAATTGGGCAGAAAGAAATTGCTAATTTCACTTCTCTCAGTTTGGTACTTTGCTTCCCAAAATCGACGTTTGTGCTAGGGGCACTGTGGAGGGAGGATCTATATTATATTTGTATATTCAGGACATCTAATGTCTCCCCAGGGTTGGGGGGGGGTCATGTAGCTATAAACAGGGTCCTAGTAAAAGCAGTTTCATAGGCCCTGGTGTTGGAGAAATTGGACATTTAATTTTCCCCATTGTAGATCCCTAGACACATAGGTTAACATTGCAATAGTTTATGAATTCATAACCACCTCAAGAGGCAACAAAAAATATAATGCAAGGACTTAGCAAAATGGTATTAATAAATCCAACAATGTGCTGTTTTTTAATGTATCCTAAAATGTACAAAAAATAAGTTATAAGATGTTCTTGTAGGTAAGCCAACATTCAGCCTTCCAGTGGTCTGCCCTGATTGGTCAGAGTTAAGTTGATTAGTCAGTCTGCTTTGATGAAGTGATAAGTGGCACCCAGGGAGAAAGGCTATCTCTTGTGAGAGGACCGTGCTCCACAGGAATTCCAGAGCGGGGCTGAATGGTTGTAAAGCTTCAGCTGCAGAGACAGAAGTGGACAGGCAGGGACAGCCAGATCCATTTACCCCTTCAACTTTGAACCCAGCCAGATGGTAGGCTTAAGGAAGGAATTTGCAGATGTAGCAGGGAGAGGAGCTATGGGAATGAGCCATCCTGGGGGTTAGATTAGCTAGTTCTTGCTACTCTGCTGAGACTTGAGGCATATTGAATTTTGGAAGAAGAGTCCTTTCTGGGAGACATTTGTGCTACACTGTGGAGGAAATGGTCATGCTTTGGGTGTTGCCCTGCACCTCATTGGATAGGAGTGCTCTCCTGCTTGACCCAAGAGAACATTGAATAAGTATTAAGCCTCTCAGGTCTGCTGCTTGAAACAAGAGAAGAAGAAGGGTCCATGATGGAAGATGATTTGCACTAACCAGGCTCTGCACTCTGACTGACAGCGCCTGCTGCACAATCTGGAACTACAACCCTGTGCACCTAATTTGCCTCAAGAAGACTAAAGAGTGGACTCCCTGCAAGCTATAGGTTAACAGAGCTCACCTGGACCATCACCACCACGAATCCCTAGCCTGGAGTGTGTGCAGCTAATTTGTAAGGATGTTGGTGGATTGTGGGAACTGAAGTTCCAACCTTTCTAAGACCCGTGTGGAGATTGCAGACACATGGATTGTGCTTTGGACACTTTGGGAGCCCAAAAGGAACTTCAGGAAGAAGTTACAGAAGTTTGGAGAAGTTTGGAGCAGCGTTGGAAAAAGCTCCATGAGTGGACCGACTTGACCAGTCCAGCCAAGCCAGCGACTCTCAAACACAAAAAGTTAAAAAGGTCCATAGGTCCAACTTCCAGAGATTGACCGGGAGCTCGTCAAAAGTCAGGCCGGTGAACCTGAACCTGGCCTCGGTGAAAAGCATCGAGGGACTCCAGCAAAAAATGCTGAGTAAAAGTTTCTAAGTCTGAAATTAAAAGACTTGACTGGCTCCAACAGTGAGAGTCAAGCTGCCCACCTTCAACCGCAAGCCAGCCTGGATCCCTACTTCGTCCCACTCGAAAACTCTGGAGATCCCACTTCCGTAGTTTTACTGGGAGCTCACTGAAAGGCAAGCCGGAGAACCCTCGCCAGACTTGGACTCCAGGTTCCATGGCAGAAAAAGCTCTAGGAAAGTTTCTAAATCAGAAAGTAAAAACTGTGACAAGGCCTACCATGGGGGTAGCCGAGCAGGGCTCCATCGAGGTCGGCCTTAAACTTTGACTTTGTCACCGTCTAGCATGACCAGATGTCCCAATAGGCACTATAGGTTTCTATGTGCTATATAGTGTTACATCTTAAAAAAATTCTATCTCCAGTTCCCCACATCGTATCTTTTTTCATTATGGTGTCATTTTAAAGGAACAAATATTTCCTATTTTCATAAATTGGTGTTGGATTCTTATTGTGTGCTGTTTCTTAATTATTCACTGAATTGGTGTTTTTAAATGCTTTACATACCACGCTGTGAAGTTAAGCCTGCCTGCTTGCATCCAGACTACCAAGGTCTGACCACAGGAATAATTTTCTGAAACCTATTCTGAGCCCTAGACTGTGTTAGTAGCCTTACTGCCAGTGGTAGATATATATTTGCCACGACTAATAACCCACTTTTCAACATTTTGGTGTTCAGCAGTGTGGATGAGGACTAATGTTTAAAAAGCACACCTTTCAGTAAAGTTATCTTAGAACAAAACCTTTGAGTTTAATTTTTATAATTTAGACGAAACGGTTTTTAATCCATTGTTTTGATTTTTCCAAAATTGTTCTATTTTGCTAGTTGTTGTGACCCAAACTAGGAAACAATGGAGCTAGACCTAGCTAAACAACTAAATTCAAGATGGCTGAGCTTAGGGTGCAGTGCTGGCTTAGGGGCCTGCCGGCTTCCAACAAGATTAGGAAGGCAGGGTTGCTTAAGTCCCTGATGGCCTGGGTTGAAGTAGCTGGAGAGATTCAAGGTGGGCTGGGGGCTAACCCCCCCCAATGTCCCACAGGAAGGGGGTGAAGAAGAGGCTTCGTCCCTTTATTCCAGAGGTAGCTCTGTATTTCCAGACAGTGGGAGGGAGGGGGGGTCCCCTATTCAGGAATCATCACTGTCAATTGCAGACAGACAGCTATAATAATCCACATTTGTAAACCGCGAACAATCACCCATAAGGTTCTCCAGGCGCTGGTGGCCGTCAGTAAAATTAAGTAAGCTATTGCCCAGAGTCACAAGGTGCTGGGCTAATCTGCCGCCAGTGCCGGGGATCAAACCATGATCGCTATCAACAAGAGGTAGGGGGGCAGGGGGCAATATCCACTCACTAAGAGTGGGAGGTCCAGCCACAGCTTATGCCCCAGAGAATCAAAACAAAGGATGCTGAGCTGTTCCTCAAGTGGAGAACGCTATGCGTCACAATTCAGTTCTGGTGCCCCTGGTCTCAATGAGATTACAGTTGGGCATCCATTTTGTTGGATGTAATGCCCTCACACACCCTTGCAGGTGTCATGCTTCATCATCTGGCTTCTCTTCGTTGGGTCCGCAGTGCAATACCCAAAGGGCTCACCTCAAAGAAGGGGAACTTTATCGGAGATCTTTTATCCGACAGCTGTTATGTGAAGTGCGGGTGTGGGGCCGGAATTGTGTAGACAATCGAGTGAATTAAAATAAGGCTGGGAATACCTAAACAAACCTTTTATTCTGGAGGTCTCCTGTCTTAATTAAAAATGTGAAGTGGACAGCACTGGAGGGAATATAATATTCCAATTATAGTGCTGGTCCGTGTGTATTTATATTGGTCAACATGTTTCTCGCGTTTATGTAATGCTACTCACGATTCTTCAGGACCTTTGGTAGTGGTGTGTACACTAATGGATCTAAAGTATCCAATAGGCTAATCTATGTGTCACAAAAAGCGTGTCCTAATTGTGAATCTTGGGAGCTCTGGATCTACCTGTAATGACAAAAGAGGGCATAAAAAACTACACATATAGGTGCCCAGAACATATTGGTGGTGACAGCATACGTTTTCTCCAGAACACGTTTATATCGTGCAGCCAACATGTTCAGTGATAAAAAGGTGGTATTAAAAACATTGTTTAGACAACTCGTTCTCTGTGAGCAAGTCGTGTGCAGCATGCCCCTGTGGATATACACGCAGAGTTCACGAAGGTTGTATGGACTCACCTATTTCTTTAAAGTACCAGGCCTCATCAGTCGGTACAGTGGATTAAAAAGAGGCTTCCATCAATTTTATGGCTGTGTGTAAAAATGTAGATGATGCTGGGTGTTAAACCGCCTCATGTTCATGTTTAAATATATCTAGAAAAGTTTGAAAACCCCTTTCTAAGTGTAGGTAGCGGATTATTTGTCTATCGTGGGTCCGGTCTAGTTTAAAAATGGATTTTAGGGTGTCAATATGTCTAACCATTGCTCCGCGTGTAGCCGAGGCTTGCTCACCGCTGTTGTAAACTCGCGGTGGTTGACTTGATGGACAGGGAGCTCTATAAAGAGTGTCTTTCTGCATAGTGCTGTCTCTCTCATTATGCTCTATCTTGTCTCATTGTAAAATTTTAGATACAGCATATGTGTTGTTCCCCGATCAAATTTGAAACTGAATGCCCACTCCACTAGAGAGGATTCATGTTGGAGTTCATGTTTCCCAATACCGTGGACCGGAGCAGGTCGCTCTGATTACCTTTGGCGTTTATATGGCGCCCTTTCTGTATTAGAACTCCGCCTCTATCCTGTGTTATAACGTAATGTTTAAGTGCTCCAACCCATAGGCTATGGGTATCGGGAGGCCGTGCGGGACAGTTGGAACGTTGCTCACCCTCCCTCACACGCCCGTAGTAGCGCTGCCATTTCTATTAAAGGTTACTGTGGAATTAGGGGCTACAGAGGATCTGCTAGTTCCTGCACATGAGCTCCCCCGCGTATGGTACTCACAGTTAGTTGCCTCGTGCGCTGTCCGGAGGACCTACCCACGCCGCCAGGTCCGGATAGGTGCCTGATGACTGGGTGGCCTAGCTTTTCCCTCGGAACTTGGTTCACGTGACACAGGGTCACATGACTAGCGGTTTGCTCTTTAGGAGTCATGTGATTAGTTTTGAGAGGTTTGTCACCATGATAGAGTGGTGTTTGTGTCAGATTAATAATGCCCGTATATAACACGGACAAATGCAAATGAGTAATATTACGGCCAATTGTTAGTATAGTCCGTTCTGGAATGAAACCCAGATGATAGTAAGCTGTCTGTGGGTTTGCCGTGTCGGCATCGGCGATAGAGGTCCCCCCACTAGTTGGATTGGTAAATTGTGGATCCCGAATTATATCGGTATTTACAAGAAAGCTGGAGTTTGTTAAAGTAAACCGCTATCAAATTCGATCCTCTCATAATTCAGGGTCGATAATATCACTATGTGTAACCAAAGAGCAGATGTTTGCGTATGTGCTGGTTAAGCTTTTTCGGTTTTCCCAAGTGATCCCATGATTGGAAAAGGGACTCATGGCGGCCATGTCAGAGTGGTATCGATAGACTTGTTTTGTCAGGATCATGGCAGCATGCATCTTGATTAAAAAGTTGATTAGTTAGTTGTGTGTAGTGTATCATTTCTTTATTCAGTACCAAATGTGCACAATCTGGTTAATGTGTAGGAGGGCCTGAACACCAGTGTAATGATGTATTGCTGTCATCACCCACATAAATCAAGTGGGACGTTACTAAGAGTGTTCAGATCGCGCTCCAGGGTATTCCTTCATTGAGACCTGTACTGTTTGCTGATAAGCGGTGTATCCACCTTTGCTCTTTTCTAAAGAGGTTCTGTTTGGTGACTCCTGGGAATGCTTCTAGTATCAGCCAGTGTAGTGAGTCCACTGGGTGATTATGTTCCATGTAGTGTGTGCACATTCTCGTGTTTGTCTTTTTACAGTGGAAAGTGCTGCGGTGTTCTGTTATACGTATCTTTATGGGGCGCGTGGTCATGCCCACATAATAAAGACCGCATTGGCAGATCATGAGGTAGATGCAATTTGATGTATTGCAATTTGTGTGGCTCCTCATTTCCCAGATGAAGGAGTCATTACGTGTAATGGTTTTATGTACAGCTGTCAGGGAACATACACTGCATTGCCCGCATGGATAGTGGCCCTTTACTGCAGGTAGTTGCCATAGAGTTGTCTGTTGGTCCGTTGACCTTCTTTTAGGCCTGGTTTGGACAAGGATGTCTTTGATGTTTCTAGATCGCTTAAAGGCGAATCTCGGGCGTTCAAAGCTCAGACACCCTGTGTTCAAGATATGCCAGTGTTGCATGAGTATTCTCTATAGTCTGTTTGAGGTTGGTGTAAAGGTCATCACGCAAGTCATGGGTTCATTTGTACCAGGTAACACAACCTTGGGTTCTAAGAGGCTCTCTGTGGTTATTTCGTGCCCGCTTCCTTGCTAGAGCAACATGTTTGTGGGGGTAGCCTCTGGCTATCAGATCATTGGTGAGAGTCTTAGATTCTGTTTTATATCTTTCAGTGGTGCTACAATTCCTTCTCACCCTTAGGAATTGTCCAAATGGTAGGTTCTCCCTCAGGGCTTTGGGGTGGTCGCCAGTAAAGTGGAGGAGGCTGTTGCTATCGGTACTCTTTTTGTACATGGTGGTGGTAATGTTACCACGTTCATTGATGATAGTTAGGTCCAAGAAGGCCATTTTGGATGTAGAGGCCGTGATGGTAAAGTGCAAATATGGATTTAAATTATTAATCCACTCAAAGAATTCCTTGTAAGACTCACTGTCACCTGCCCAGAAGATCAGGATATCGTCTATGAAACGCTTCCACAAACTAATGTTTGTATGGTATGGGTTGGTGGCGTGAAGGATGTGTTTCCCCTCTAAATAAGCCATATAGAGGCAGGCCACACTCGGGGCAAAGGTGCTCCCCATTGAGGTGCCCTGCGTTTGATGGAAAAATAGCCCCTTGAATTCGAAGAAATTTTCAGTGAGGGCTAATGTGGCGCATTCCATGATGAATGCAGGTGGGGTCGGTGATTCACACTGGGAAGCATTCAATACCTCCTCAATCACCCCTATTGTGGCCCTCTGTGGGATGTTCGTGTAGAGGGCCTCCACGTCGAGGGTGATGAGGAAGTCAATCTGATCCGCATTTTGGAACTGGTCCAACAGGCGTAAAACGTCTTTTGTGTCCTAGATGTAAGAAGGGACCCGTTTTCCCAAGGGTTGCAGGAAATGATCACAAAATTGTAATAAGGGTTCCAGCACTGAGTCTATTCCTGAGACAATAGGGCGACCTGGCACAGGTGTGACCCCTTGTGAATTTTCGGGAGTATGTAGAAGTACGGAGTCTTAGGGTCTTTCTTGACTAGGAAGGCCAATGTTCCCTCTAATTTTTTTCCTCTGTGTGCGGCAGTGTAAGAGCTCTGTGCGCTGCAGACAAGTCTATGTGCACCAAGAAAATTATCATGAATGTAAGCGTTGTGATCAGTTATATAAATTCATGGCAATCACCACTCGAAAGTAAAAACAGGAGCATTTCAAGTATACAGCTAACTATATTAGGGACTTGTGGCAGTTTTGCAATGTAGATGCACTTTAATGTGATATGAATTGTTTACTCTAGTGGCACCTTCACCCACTTTGGGCAGTTTTATTCTGCGTGTTACAATAGACTCCATATATTACTATTTCTGAGTGTCACTGCCAACAATACACCCGTTCCTGAATCCTGTAGCCAGTGGCGGCTGCCACAAACAAAGGGTGGTACGGCGGGTGTAGGAAACACAGGAGGGGGGAAGCGGGTCATGTTAGGATATATATAACAAATAAAATAACTTACCTTGAAGCTGCCGGCCGCCTCCTGCGCCGCGTTTCCTCTTCTCTTCCTGGTCCAGGCAGCCCCTGGAACAGACTCCCAACCAATCCTTGTGCTGCTGAGCAGCGTGGGGATTGGCCTGAGCAGGCTGAAAAGACGCTCGGCTCAGGCTTAGGAGTCTGTGGCGGTTTCTCTAGCCCGGCTGTTCAAAGCAGATGGGCTGGAGAAACCTAAGTGCCCATGTGTGTTTTGGTCATCCTGAGACAGCCGGCCAAACACATATGTGCCCTTAGGGAGTGCACATAGCACTCCTCCTCCCATGCCTGCCCCTCCCTGCACAAGCTAACTGAGGGAATGACGATTGGGTGAAAGCCCTTCTCAAGCCATCCTGTCACTTCCAAAGTGTACGTGAAGGAGAGATATAGAATACTGTGACTCGTTGCTTGAAATTGAATCAGGCTTTTTTCCTGTTAGGCACAATCATGCTTTAAATGGCAAAGCCTAACACAAATAAAGTGATCCCCACTCACTGGGAGAATGATAGGAGTACATCAAGGACATTTATCATTTGTTTTAGTCTGAAGAAAAGCCCCTATCTTGGGGTTTGTCTTCAGAACATAAAATAAATCACTAACGTCGCTGCCAAGCCTATGCACTTTCATGTTGCGCATGATGGGTGGTGGAATGCACTAGTTGAGTTGCTGAGATGACGAAGCTGCATTGATGTCTGAAATTGAATACATGTAGATTGAAAAATAGTTGCACAGGTAGATTGATAAATGGTTGCACATGTGGTTGTGTCTACCATGTCTGACGTGAAATAGACTCCTGGTCTTGAGTGGATTTCTTCAAGAATCATCTGATGTCCATAATTTGCTTTTGATGGTGATAGCCTCTGCTTGCTGATTGATGTTGTCCTGCAGGAATAATGCAATGCACTTGCCATGTCTCTGCAGTCATGTAGGTCCCTTAGTCAGCTCGGTGGCTCTCTTCCGAGTTAAACATATTTCACAGGTCAGCCCATAGGGTGATTCCTAAGTTTGCAACTAAGTAAATTCCCCCAACCATACAATGAAGTTGGTGAAATGGATAATGACTCTTCACAAACGTAGTTAATACAGGACTGGTGCCCGCATCTATTCAGCCACACTCTAAAGGAAAGGTGCAGAGCGTCCCTTGAGCCCACCCCTGTAATATCCACATTTCAGTGCTGCATATCCATATTCTCCCACCAAAACTAAACAGTGTTACATGAATCTTAATATTCTAATAAAATGATGCTAAACTCTCTAAAAAATACAGAGATCATCTGGACACTGAATATACACTAATTATGTGCCTTAACTTATGATGATAATTTTGTTATACATTAAAGGTAGATTATTTTGCTCACAGATACGTACCCATAGTATCATGCTAGGTAAAAATGCATTACTTGTTTGTGCCATTTAGAAGAAAATAAGCCAATTTACTTTACTTTGTCTCTTCTGTCATGTTTCACTTTCCACTGTCTTTATTTCTCTTGCTGTGTTTCTCTTGTCTGTCTTGTGTCAGACTCACCTCCTCTGTCTTGTCGCTCACAAAGCACTTGCACTTTCTCTCCACGCCCATACTCTCTCTCTCGCCTGCCATTTTCTGTTCTCTCTGTCTCTGTTTCTCTCTCTCCAGAGTGGCATCGCATGGGTGCCCCCTACCCCAATGTAATCAAGGAAAATTAGCCCCTTTCCACGATTAGGCTGATAATAAAAAAAAGTCATGCTTAGGGACATGGGTATGCTCAGACGTAAGTCCCGTGCTCTCCATGCCACTGGAGACAAGCTATCCTGGCTGATGAGGGCTGAAAGCCCGAAACCGGTCCTTGGATGCTTGTTTCCAGTCCAGGGAGGACCTGGCCTGGCAGTTCGGGCTGGACTGTTCCCATGGGGCACAGGGTCAAGACTGATTTGCATATGGCTGGGTTCAAACTGGAATGTCATGGTGAGCAAAAAATCGATGGATGTAGGACCAGATCTCTGTACTGGGGTGAATGTATGACATTGTTCTGCATTCTGTCCATCACCTGTTGTTTTTGCTAGGGACATAGGCTCCGCACACCACTTAACACTGGTGCTAAAGCACCTGCTGCACCAATGACAGTTACGCTCCAGGTGGCTGTGTCTGCCAATGGTTATTAACTTGTCATCTTTGTGTGCTTCTTAAAGGAATTATCTGTGTCTGTGTCACATCTTTCCCCCACAGATGGCTGTTGGTGCAGCTGCCTCTCTTTAACTCCGCATCTCTCACAATATGTACATTTCCCCCGTCTCTCTTAGTTTTAAATAAGCCCCTATGTCTCATTTCCAAGAGTAAAACTTGAAATTGGAGCTATTTACCACACCTGGTAAACTCCCCAGTTAGAATGGACTTTACTGGGTGAGGTAAACATCTCACACCCTTCCTGTAATCAGGGCCTTAGTAGCTTTGCTTTAATAAAGCTTAAGCAGTTGTATTCTACATCAAAAATATATCACAACAGCTACATTATCAGCAAAGAGTGTGCTCCTAGAACAATCAAATTCCTCTCGAGCTTCCATTAATAGAGTCACGCTTTTAAAGAAAATCAGCCAGTTTGCAAATGTAATTAGAACTGTACAAGCAAAATAAATGTCAAGAGGGTAAACGGTTCACCTACAGCTGTTGATGAAAGCAATTCCTGGTGGAAATGGTGGCGGCATTTATGTAGCTGCTGAATCCTGGCAGGACCCCCACCAGACACTAATGGAGCAAGCAGCAGAGTTTTGTCATCTGTGGCAAAACACGTGCAGAAAAGAGGAAGGCTCTGCCTTTTACACGCATTCTGCTTCTTCACCCGGCCTTGTAAACTTGCAGCAAATGCACAGAAAGTGACAGTTTTTTCAATCTTCTCCCAAATGGTCCCTTCGTCTCACAAGGAGCAGTGAAGTGTGCGCTTTGTGAGAGTGTGTGCGCGCTAAAGGAAGACCATCTGCGCGCCCGCAAACGCGCGCAGGTTACTGGGAACAATGGTCACCACAGACTATGAGACAGAATGCCTCAGACAATTGTTGACTCAGCGGAATGTGAAGGCTGGATCAGCAAGAAGGAAGCAGCCTTCCTAGTCAAGAAAGACCCTAAGACTCCGTACTTCTACGTACTCCCGAAAATTCAGAAGGGGGTCACACCTGTGTCAGGTCACCCACTACGAAGTCTCACCCTTCACACTGCACACCTCTGGACTACCCAAGAGCACACATCTCATGTAGGCCATGGGACCAGGACTAAGGGCCATCACAAGATGACCAAACATATACACAGATGGGCACACAAAAAGGAATAACACACATACATCATGACATTACCCAGCCTGCATGCAAACCTGTGCACAGCATCATACCCTGTGCTTGCAGTGTACCCCAACCTGACATGTGAACAATGTAGCCAACAATAGTAACCACTAAAAAGAGAACTGCAGGACAGGTAAAAGAGCCATCACAGATAACACTAGTATCAGTGTCTGAATGGCCTGAAGACCTTGTCACCCCTGTTTAAAAATGTGATGCGGGCAAAGAGCTTGACAATGTAGAAGTGACACATAGAGCATGGGGCACAGGCAACCAAATGCACATACCAAAATAACTTTAATTAGCAAGGACACTGACAAAACAGACAACAGCAGTAACTGTCTTTATTCACATATTTCACAGATGTGACAGTAGAACAACAGTAGACAAGAGCAAGGCACAAAATGCCGATCATATGCAAGATAATCTGCACAGGCAAACTCCAAACAGGAAGGCCAGTGTCCATGGCAGGTGGCACAGCAAGTACATGAGAGGCTACACAGGGGAGACTGCAACACAGCAGAGCAACAGGGCCAGTGTCCATGGCACAGGGGAGAGTCCAACACAGCAGAGCAACAGGGCTAGTGTCCATGGCAGGTGGCACATTAAGTACATGAGAGGCTGCAAAGGGGAAAGCCCAACACAGCAGAGCAACACGGCCAGTGTCCCTGACACAGGGGAGAGTCCAACACAGCAGAGCAACAGGGCCAGTGTCCATGGCACAGGGTAGAGTCCAACACAGCAGAGCAACAGGGCCAGTGTCCATGGCAGGTGGCACAGCAAGTAAATGAGAGGCTGCGCAGGGGAGACTGCAACACACCACAGCAACAGGACCAGTGTCCATGGCACAGGGGAGACTGCAACACAGCAGAGCAACAAGGCCAGTGTCCATGGCAGGTGCACAGCAAGTACATGAGAGGCTGCACTGGGAATAGGCCAACACAGCAGAGCAACAGGGCCAGTGTCCATGGCACAGGGGAGACTGCAACACAGCAAAGCAACAGGGCCAGTGTCCATGGCAGGTGGCACAGCAAGTACATGAGAGGCTGCACAGGGGAGAGTCCAACACAGCAGAGCAACAGGGCCAGTGTCCATGGCACAGGGGAGAGTCCAACACAGCAGAGCAACAGGGCCAGTGTCTATGGCACAGGGGAGAGTCCAACACAGCAGAGCAACAGGGCCAGTGTCCATGGCACAGGGGGAGTCCAACACAGCAGAGCAACAGGGCAAGTGCCCATGGCAGGTGGCACAACAAGTACATGAGAGGCTGCACAGGGGAGACTGCAACACAGCAGAGCAATAGGGCCAGTGTCCATGGCACAGGGGAGACTGCAACACAGCAGAGCAACAGGGCCAGAGTCCATGGCAGGTGGCACAGCAAGTACATGAGAGGTTGCGCTTGGAATAGGCCAACATAGCAGAGCAACAGGGCCAGTGTCCATGGCACAGGGGAGACTGCAACACAGCCACTGTCCATGGCAGGTGGCACAGCAAGTACATGAGAGGCTGCACTGGGAATAGGCCAACACAGCAGAGCAGCAAGGCCAGTAGCCAGGGAGAAGTGCAGAGTCAGGACATGAGAAGCTGCACAGGCAAGGCCAGAACAGCAGTGAATGACAAGGCCAGTGGCCAGGGCAAAGTGCAGAGTCAGGACATGAGAAACTGCACAGTGAGTGTGTTTGACTGTACCCTTCCATGGCCAGCAACACACCCAGGTTGTAAACAATGGGCAGGACTAGCACACCTGTATGAGAGACAGGTGTATAAGGGGGACTACAATTCACATGTGGCTGTCAGACGGACTTGGAGCTGGCTGTGTGTCCAGGACAGCAGGACCACTTGACTGGGAAGACAGAGGCCCAGGTGATGTAGGGCTATCAGTGACTTGGCAAGCTGGAGGGGTGTTTCGTCCAGGTGGTGTAGTGGCACATGGAGGTGGAGTCATGCAGACCTGTGACACAGTGTGGGTGGGAGAGGTTTGAGGGGTGCCCTTCCACTTCTTGGGAATTCGAAATGCCTTCCCTGTATTGGGGTCAATGGAAACTGGTGATGGCACAACAGGCACACACACCAACAGTTCTGCATCAGGTGCAGACACTGGCACTCCCTCTGGTGACATGCTGGATCCTGTAGAACGCTTTGTCTGGCTACGTCTCTGGACCACCTTCCCCTGTTTGCCAGGTGTCCCCCTACAGTACCCTCCTTTGCCTGCTTGTCAGGGGTAGCCCCTACAGTGCCCTCCTTCACCTGCTTCACTGGGCTTGGAATTGGAGTTGATGTGGTGGGGAATGTGGCCCTGAGCCCTTCCTAGGTGTACCCTTGCCATACAACACCTCCTCAGTGGGTATAGACACTGCACGCCTAGCTCTGCGTGAAGTTTTAGGGCGTGGAGAGTCCTTCGCTGGGGATGCCTCTGAGGCATGGGAGCCTGATGCCTGCTTCCTTGCTTTTTCGGCTTTGCTCTTCTCTGATGGGCTCTTGTCTTTGCATTCGGAGCTGGCTCTGCTCTTCTGTGGGGATGGTGTCTATGGGATCGATTGGGTTGTTTCTACTGGGTGCTTCTTGTGCTGTATCGTGACTGTGACCCATGGGAACCATGTTCACTATCATACGATGTGGCCACTGACTGGGGGGTGGACAAAGGCACTAGAGCAGGAATGGGAGTATGTGCCTGTTGAAGGGCAGACATCACTGTGGATGACAAAGCCTGGACTGTACGGTGTTACGGACACAGACACAGGAAGCACCAGAGGAAGTGGATGGGAGGCTGACCACTGGCTGCTGTGTGGTAGAGGATGATGCAGAGTCCCCATTCCCTGTGCCAGCCCCACACCAAGGGACATGATGTGGGGAAAACACTTATTACCACTGACAGACCTGGAGGGAACAGAAGGGGACAACACACACACCTATTAGGACATGACAGCCCACAATGGCCAGTAGGCCATACCAAAAACCATGTGGTACTGTGGGGCACATTGTTGTCAGATGTGTGTGCCTAACCGATCATGGTGCATGCAAAGTAGGCATACATGAAGTCACACTCAGATAGTGTACACTGCTGTTCACCCCCTAATAGATTCCCCACAATATCCCAATGCTGAATGACCATGTAGATCCTAATACATCTGGCTATGGGAAAGCACAGCTGGCAGGATCACCCTTGTAAGGCCAGTTTGGGCCAACGCATGACACTAGCACCCATCCCAGCAGCCACTCACATGACGCAGCACAGCACCACCCCACGAACATCACATGGGCCACTGCTGCCACAGGCCCTGTACACATGCATCCGCTCCCAGCCAAAGTCACCCTCCCCAAATACTCACCTCTGCCTTGCTGCCGATGCTCCTTCAGACGTGCATCCAGCTCAGGATGAGTCACTGCCAATATGCGGCCCATCAGTGGTGTCATGTTGCGCCATGCCAAACGCCCAGTGCGTGGTAGCAGCCCCAATGTCATCTCTGCCACGTTCTTTGCCAGCCGGCTGATGCCGTCCCACTTCTTGTGACAGTGGGTGCATCATTGGTTGGATACCCCCAGGGCTCGCACCTTTGCTGCAATGGCCCTCCACACGGCCTTACGCTGGTGTACCTTGAGCTGCAGGCTTGGGAGAAAAGAAGGGGAAATGATCAGTGACACAGTGTCATGGACCAACATCAGTAGCAAGACACAGACTCATTACCAATTGTAATCTCCCTCCATCCCGAACTGGGGTACACCTCACAAGGGCTCCCTGCATGGGCCAAACAGATGTGATTGCATGCATTTATGAGGGTGTACAGGGTCCCTGATAATCTCACACACATGCAGGATGACTGCACTGAACCCCCTCAGTGGCTTGCACACATCTCCAGTCCTATGCATGTCTGGCCACTACATACATCACATATCCACCTGTGCCTGTGTGTAGAATCACTGTGTGCATGACTAGGCAGCATTCGATGAGCATGTCCTGTGAACATATGTGTATGTAATGTGTGTGGCATCGGGGCACATGGACTCACCAACAAAATAGCCATCTACACAAGTGTGGTTGTGTGCAATTATACAGGACTGAGATGGTGTATATCTTTATTTCAGTGTGAATCAACAAGAGTAAGGACCCAGTAAGTGCAGTAATGTTATCTCGTCTTGGTGGGTAGGCAATGGGCATAGTCTCTGGGTTCACACTGAGAAAAACACTTGAGCAATTACTGTCCTGGCACCTGCATGTCCACCATTCTGTGGCTCTGTATGGCTGACAATGTAACACACTCCACTCAGACATACAACTGCAGGCAGGGTAAACCATGACATTGGGGGACACACACTCCCTCACCCTGGAGACAGCATGTTTGTCAGTGTATGACACAACCCCACACCCTCAGGCATATACTGCAGCAGTACAACTACACGTCTGATCCCCTTGCCCTACACCTCCCTTTATGATGATGTACCACAACATTGGGGGCACCATACAGCCTTGGGTACTGTGCCAGCACCTCGTCCACAAGGACCTCCAGATCCTCGCTTGTGAATGGACTGGCACAGATCTTCTCTGTCCTTGCCATCCCTGTGGACATGGAACACCTGTGGTAGAAGTGGGTGGTGAGGGGTCCCAGGCAGCAGGCTCTGGAGGCAGCAGCAGGAGAGGGTCCCAGGCAGCAGGCTCTGGAGGCAGCAGCAGGAGAGGGTCCCAGGTAGCAGGCTCTGTGAGAAATGGAAATGTGAGGCTCTCTCCCTCAGATTTATAGCCCCCTGGGGTCGTTTCTTAGGTGCCAAGCTGTAACAATTGGTTGTCCAGGTCTGCCTCTTTCAAAAGCATCCAATGACTGCCTCCGCGGTGGCGGAGCACGCCTTCCGCGATTTTCAAAACTGCATCATGCCACCTCAATCATCGCTCCCATTGGCTGTAGGCAATGCCCTGTGGCGGTGACACACTGCCGTGGCCAGGTGGTAGGTACCATTATTTTGGTGGCGGAGCATGCCCACCGCCATCTACCCGTGTCTCCATGCCAATGACTACCGCACTTGTGATGGGGATGGTGCTGGTATCACACCGCTGTGGCCAGGCGGTAGCTACTGTGATTTGGGTGGCAGAGCATGCCCACCGCCATCTACCCATGTCTCCATGTCAATGACTACCGCACTTGTGAAGGGGTGGTGCTGGTGTCACACCACCGGGGCCAGGTGGTAGCTACAGAGATTTGGGTGGCGGAGCAAGCCCACCGCCATCTACCCATGTCTCCATGCCAATGACTACCGTACTTGTGAAGGGGGTGGTGCTGTTTCCACATCGCCGGGGTCAGGCGGTAGCTACCATGACATGGGTGGCGGAGCATGCCCACCACCATCTACCCATGTCTCCATGCCAATGACTACTGCACTTGTGAAGGGTGTGGTGCTGGTGTCACATCGCCGTGGCCAGGCAGTAGCTACCGCCATTTGAGTGGAGGAGAATGCCCACAGCCATTTGGGCATATCTCCATGCCAATGATTACCGCAATTGTGAAGGAGGTGGTGCTGGTGTCACACCGCCTGGGCCAGGCGGTAGTTACAGCGATTTGGGGCACATGCAATGGCAATGTCCATCGTGAACACTTCAACAGTACACATCTACAACATAGTTAAGGGCACATCATCGTGCACACAATGCCATTATTCCATATAATCCACGGGTGGACGCACGTGTCATGGTTGGCTATGTGTGACGTACATTGGTCTGTGGTCCCTGCCATGCCAGTTAAGCATTTGATGTTTGATGATGCGTGACAGTGTTGAAGTGGACTCAACAATGTGTAACCAATCACTGTGTTGTGGGTCATTGCTGACCTTGGCAAGGCTTCTCTCACTGTATGGTGTTGTTACTTACTTGTGCTTTTATATCTGCTCATGCACAGAATTGACAGTTCGCCGCCTACTGTGATCATTGTGTTGTGGATGTGTGCCAAGTTAACATGATGCACTGAGGTGTAACAGGTACAGCAGATGAGTATGAAACAATCATGTTCATTTTACACACATTGGCTGGATGGTACGCTACAAGGCACATGTGAAATGTGGGGTTCAGTATGTGTGCATTCACATTGTCCTATGTGTTGTTTGCGGCACTTGTGTATGGTAAATAGAGAGTTGTGCCCTCTGTGTGTCTCAAATGTCCACGGTATACAGCCTTTACAACGAAACTTTTACAACGAACTACCATTACAACGCAACTTTTACAATGCAAACTATTACAACGCATAGCGCTGGGGGGCACTCTAGGATAGGGAATAGGTTTAATGTACTATCCAACACCTTCCCTACTATCCACGGGGACTGGAGTTGGAATAGTAAATTAAACTATTCACTATCAAGCGCCCAAAAGCATTATGCGTTGTAATGGTATGCGTTGTAAAACTTGCGATGTAAAGGTAGGCGTTGTAAAAGTATGCGTTGTAATGATGGATTCCTCTATTCCTGACCGGGTCAGTTGTATGGTGGGAGACAGTGATTGTCTTACTACCCTGCCCTCCCTTTCCATGGAGGTTTTTGACTCACTTAGCCTTAAGATTAAGTCAGGGTCCCCGGCAGACCCGTTGAAGCCGGCCCAGCTTAGGAGTATGTCACCGCTATGTCGAACCCCGGTGCTCCTACTGATTAATCTGTCACTTTCATCTGGGACTGTTCCCATCAGGTGGAAGCAGGCAGTAGTCACACCTATTCTGAAGAAGGCTACCCTTGACCCCCTTAAACCTGAGAACTACCGCCCCATCTCCTTGCTTCCTTGGGCCACGAAAGTCGCTGAGGTCCATGTGAACGGCATTCTTGCAGACCATCTTATCAGGGCTAACATTCTTGACCCTACTCAGAATGGGTTCCGGGCGGGCCATAGCACGGAGACGGCCCTACTTTCTATGGTCGAACATCTGCGATCCGTGCTTGATGCGGGTCGAAGGGCGGCACTTTTGTTATTAGATCTTAGTGCCGCGTTCGACACGGGATCTTGCTTCAGCGACTTGAGGAAGTGGGTGTCACGGGCTCGGCCTTATGTTGGTTTCGATCCTTCCTGACTGAAAGATCATTTCAGGTTGTGATCCCGCCCGGCAAGTCTATGTTTATGTTTATGTTTGTGCGATTTTTATAGCGCGCAACTACCCGGGGGTGTGTCGGCGCTCAGAATACAGAACCATAGCAGCGGTAGATAATTATGATGAGAAGAGCCATGTTTTTAGTTTTTTTCTGAAACTGAGGAGGGTAGGGGCAGTTTTGATGTGGAGGGGCAGTGTGTTCCAAAGTTTGGCTGAAGAGATGGTGAAACACCTGTCACCCCAGTTGCCCCTTTTTGTTCGCGGGACGTTGAGCAAGTGTGCAGAGGAGGAGCGAAGTGTTCTTGAGTGCACGAGCGGGCAGAGAGCCATTCTAAGGAACTGTGGACCTACGTTATTGACTGCTTTGTAGGTAATGCACAGTGCCTTGAATATTGTCCGGTTCCTGACTGGGAGCCAGTGAAGTTGTCGGATATATGGGGAAATGGATGTGAACTTGGGAACGCCCAGTAGGATTCTAGCCGAGGCGTTCTGGACTAACTGCAGTCTGTTGATGACTTTTTCCTGGGCGTTCAAGAGAAGGGCATTGCAATAATCTGTTTTGGAAAAGACCAAAGTGCTAATTAAAGTTTTGCCCGCTGATGAGGGGAGGTATGGCAGGAGTTTTTTGATTCTTTTCAGGATGTAGAAAGATGAGGAGACCACCGAGTTGACGTGGTGATGGAATGTCATTTTATCATCAAATATGACTCCAAGGTTACGAACCTTGGTGACTGGTTGAGGAGGGGCTCCCATCTCCGGTGGCCACCATTGAGGGGACCAAATAGGTTCCAGCTTCCCGAATGTCATCCCCTATGTTTTATCAGAGTTTAGTTTTAGACATTTTGATGACATCCAGGAACTGATAGCCCGCATTCCGTCTTGGAAGTTTGCCGCAACTGATGTACCATTGCTGTGTACGGAGAGCACCAGTTGTGTATCATCAGTGTAGGTTGTTAGGGCAATTCCGTAGGATTTTATTACCCTCGCTAAGTCTGAAACATAAATGTTAAATAGTGTCGGACTTAGCGAGGAGCCCTGTGGGACGCCGCAAGGAAGGGTGAAAGTGTGGGAGGTGAATTGGCCCATTTTTACTGTTTGTGGACGGTCAGCCAGGAAGGATGTGAGAAGTTCTTTTGCTTTATTTTGAACTCCTATGGCTGAGACACGGTCGATCAAGATGACATGATCGACCGTGTCGAAGGCTGCAGAGAGATCTAATAGTATTAATACAGCTGCTCCTCCTTTGTCCAATGTCATCCTAATTTCATCTGCAGCTTTTAATAGCACGGTCTCTGTTCCATGACCCTGTCTAAACCCAAATTGGGGATCGTCCAGCAGGTTGTTATTGTCTATAAATTTCGATAGTTGTATGTTCATTGTTTTCTCGAAAATCTTTACTGGGAAAGGAAGACATGCGATGGGTCGGTAACTGGCAGGAAGGAGGGGATCGAGAGTAGTTTTTTTTAGAAGTGGCTTAATGATAGCCTCCTTCCAAACTGAAGGATAAGTACCCATTGTCAACATGGCGTTACAGATGGACGTCAAAGCAGGGGAAATGGCTTCAGGGATAAGATTAAGAATGGCAGGAGGGCAAGGGTCTAAAGGGTCTAAACCCCATCCGTTAGCCCTGGGGGTCCCACAGGGCTCTTCGCTGAGTCCCACTCTTTTTAATCTTTATGTGAGACCACTGGCTGCGGTCGTCAAGCAATGGGGCCTGACGATGGTCTCATATGCTGATGACACGCAGCTGGCGGTCACGCTGAGTGGGGACTCAGACATGGAGGCTCCCAGGTTTTGTGATGGTCTGCGAGCAGTGGCTAACTGGATGAATTCCAACTGTCTCCAGTTAAATACCAAGAAGACTCAGGTTATGGTGGTTGGTAAGCAGGTGGCGTTGTGGGGTGACAAATGAGTTAGGTGTGACTCCTCTCCCAGCATCGGAGATAAAAAATTTGGGAGTATGGTTGGACCCGACCCTTGGTTTCACCTGCCATGCCAAGAAGGTGGCAGCTTCTTGCTATGGCATCATTAGAGGGCTCAGACCTATTCTTAAGTTTTTTGATGCGTCCACCAGGCAACTGGTGGTTCAAGCATCAGTGTTATCCCGGCTGGACTATGCCAGTTCGTTGTTAGCCGGGATCAATCAGGCAGAACTTACCCGGCTGCAGCGAGTCCAAAATGCTGCAGCCAGAGTAGTGATTGGTCTGCCTAGGAGGTGTTCGGTTTCTAAAACTCTGCACTCGCTCCATTGGCTTCCCGTACCCCAGAGGATTCAGTTCAAGGTTCTTTGCCTTGCGTTTAAAATCCTCAAAGGTATGTCTCCCAAAATCTTGGAGAATCTGCTAACGCCGTATGTCCCTTCACGTACCCTCAGATCTTTGGGGCAGAATCTGCTGATGGTCCCGCGTTTTAAACTGGTCAGAGCTGGTGGTTGCTCTTTCCGTGTGCTAGCGGCGAAGTGGTGGAATTCTCTTCCTCCGCATATCCGGGCGATGGATGACCTTCTCCAGTTTAGACGGGCCGTCAAAACTCTTCTGTTTGCTTAAATCCCTCTGCTGTCTTTTTCCCCTCTGAGTTTCTTAGTGTTGTGTTGTGTTTACCTTGTCAAAGCGCCAGGACGCCCCTTCGCTGGGGCAGCTGTGCGCGATGCAAATAATAATAACATAACATAACATAACATCCATGTCCACCCATGTAACCTGGTGTGTGTTACGCATTTCTCATGGCAGTCTTTGTTTTTCCGTCTCATCCTTAATGGGATGTGCTGTGGCCATCTCATGATGGTTGTCATTGACATGTGTCCATTTTCAACTCAACTAGGAGGAGGCCTAATCTCATACGTCACTTGACACTGCTGGAGGACATGGAGGATGTTACGATCATTCAAAAATTCCGCCTCGACAGACCGACCCTGAAGACCCTTTGTGATCTGTTGGAGCCCCACCTGCAGCCTCTTCGCCACTACCTAACAGCTTTTACACCAACGTACAAAGTGATGGCAGCCTTCTATTTTTTTGTAACTGGTTCCTTCCAGGAGACCGTGGCCAGCACTGCAGGGATGTCGCAACCCATGTTCAGCCTGGTGCTGAGGGATGTTCTTGCAGCCATGATGATCTATAAGGATAGATACATACATTTCCCCAGGGGAGCAGAATTGTCCATTGTGAAGGGAGACTTCTATCCCCTTGGACACATCCCCCATGTTGTTGGTGCCATCGATTGCACCCATGTCGGTCTGGTGCCACCACAGGCGAGTGAGCACATTTTTAGGAATCAAAAACATTATCACTCGATCAATGTGCAGGTGGTGTGCCTTGTGGACATTACCATATCGCATTTGTGTGCCAGATTCCCCGGCTCGGCCCATGACTCGTACATCCTGAGGAACAGCATTGTGCCCCGGATGATGGCAAATCTGCTTCCCGAGCGTGCTTGGATTGTGGGTGAGTATGCATAGTGAAATGGCATGCTGTGTGTGTGACCTGCTGTCCTCTGCCTGTGCAACATTGTAATGTGTGTTTGTCATTCCTAGGTGACTCTGCATAACCCAGCCGCCCATGTCTGCTGACCCACTACGGAATCCCAGTACCCCGGCTGACATCAGGTACTATGAGGCCCATGGCTGGACCCGTCGTGTCATTGAGCGGACTTTTGGCCTGCTCAAGTCAAGATTCCGCTGCCAGCCATGATAGGACTGGTGGTGCACTGTCATACTCGCCTGGGAAGGTCTGCAAGATCGTTGTGGCATGCTGTATGCTCCATAACATGGCCATTTACAAGGGGATTCCCCTGCTCCTGGATGATGGTGAGGACCCAAGGCCCCCGCCTGTTCAGGGACCTGAGTCCAGTGATGAGGACAGTGGAGAGGAGGAAGGAGTTGACATGCGTCAACAGCTCATCACCCGCTACTTCACTTGAAGGTGTGTGACGAGGTACAACTTGTACATTGTCTGGTGTGATTGCTGTTGTCATGAAGGGCTATGTGCGGATGGTACAGACAGGCACATGAAGAGTTACCTGTGTGTGGAAATGTGGCAGTGACATTTCACCTGTGAACGTATATGTAACTCTGTTTGTTGACACTTGTTACACATTGTGTTGTCTGCCTGACTTATGTAGATGGTTCGTATAGTGTTTGTGATGCCACACTCACGCCAGTGACTGTTTTTCTGTTGTGTCTCCGTAGGTGCCTCGAAATTATCCAGGCTTACGTACTGTACATCCATTGGATACATTATGGACATTTTGAACACTGTAGATATTGCACTAAAGACAAAGCTGCACCAATTGAAGTGTGTAAGGTATTTTATTTACAGAGTTGACATGTGAGGGGTGCGGGCAGATTTACATGAAGGTGGTGATGGAGCAGTGAGTTGACAGTCATGGTAAATGAGATGTAAGAGTAGACACCACATGGATGTGGTGACCCAGTCCAACAGACATGTGCCATTGACAAGGCAGTGTGGGGAAGGACAGTCCAAACAGTCAATGCAGTGGGGAAGAGGGTTGTCATCAGGGTTGGCTCCGTGACTGGCGTTTGGCTGGTGCTTTGCCTCCAGAGACTACAAGGCTCTTCTTTGGATGCCCCCTTGGTTGCTTGGCTGAGGGGGGACCCTGCTGCATTGCCAGCGGCATCTGAGGACTCACCCGTCTCTGTGGCCGCAGGCGAGGATAGTGCACTGTAATCCTACAATACAACAGAGGGGGCCGAGGTGTTGTTTGGGACACAGGCCTGTCCTTCAGTAACGCCACTTGCTGGCCCATGAGGTCCACCTTGTGTCCAATGTGTGTGTCGATGGACCTCATCAGCAGATTGAGCTCACGTAATATTAAGTCAGACCGGCCACTTTGTCCAGGGACCTGTTCGTAGGCCCCGCTGACTCTGTTGAAATGGTCCAGGGATGGTGTGCCAACCTCCTGAGGTCTGGGGGTGATCCTGGCCCTCCCCCCTGCCCTGCTGCCACAAACCTGTTGCCTCGCCACTGTGGGTCACCGCACACTCTCCCTGCCGTCCACACTTGTTGGTATGGGCTGGTCATCCCCTGGGACAGGGAGGGTGCTGCAGGTGGCACTGGTGGTGGTGGTGGTGGTGGCGGAGGTGGTGGCGATGGAGGCACAGGCCGTAACTGCAGGGGTCTGCTGTACAGTTGTTGTTGCAGCAGACATGGTGGTGAGGAGGATGGAGTCCTGGGACCTGTTTCTCCCTGGCACACCAGATGGGCCGGCCTGGAGCTCATCGTCCAGAGTATCCTGGGAGTCTACATCCAAGAGTCCATGGACCGGGGGTAGAGACTGGCTCTGCTGGTCGTTGTTGTCCTCAGCGGTGAGTTCTTCATCACCTGTGGATTAGATGGTGACTGGTCAGTGCTGGGCACTGTCAAGTATTCTGTTAGCTGCGTGTCATCCTCTGTCTGTAGACTACATCATTGAGTGATCTTCACTATTTTTATTAAGTGCAATACTGTGCCTCATTACATGATGCAGAGGTACATCAATTACTAGTACATGTCAGGTATTGATGCATTGCATGCAATTGGTGCTGTGTGTAGTGATGCAGGTCTCCCACCCACAAACAGCCAGCCCAGTGAAGATGGCTCCCTATCTGTAAGTTTGTTTGGTGAACAATGCAGTGGCTTCCAAATGCTCCTGGGTGGGGAGGGCTCTATCCTGCTGAGGTGTGGGACAGGGGGCATGGTGGGAGTATGAGTGCAGGCCTTCCTCCCCCAAATAGGCCTCACAGGCAAGATGGCTACCTACCTGTAAGTATGTTTGGTGAACAATGCAATGGCTTCTAAGTGCTCCTGGGTGGGGGAGGCCTCTATCATGCTCAGGTGTGGTACAGGAGTCATGGTGGGAGTATGAGTGCAGGGCTTCTTCCCCCAAACAGGCCTCACAAGCAAGATGGCTACCTACCTGTAAGTTTGTGTGCTGAACAATCAATCAATCAATCAATCAGTGACACTTATAGAGCGCGCTACATACCCGTAGGGTCTCAAGGCGCTGGGGGGGGAGGGGGTGCCGCTACTGCTCGAACAGCCAGGTCTTCAGCTTCTTCCTGAAGGAGAGGTGGTCTTGGGTCAGGCGCAGGTCGGTCGGGAGGGAGTTCCAGGTCTTGGCGGCCAGGTAGGAGAAGGACCTTCCTCCTGTAGTCGCTCTTCGCATGCGGGGGACGGCGGCGAGGGCGTGGTTGGCTGATCGGAGGTGGCGTTTGGGAGCGTAGAAGTTGATCCGGCTGTTGAGGTAGCTCGGGCCTTGGTCGTGTAGGGCTTTGTGTGCGTGGGTGAGGAGGCGGAAGGTGATTCTTTTGTTGACGGGGAGCCAGTGAAGGTCTCTCAGATGTCCGGTGATGTGGCTGGTTCATGGGATGTCGAGGATGAGTCTGGCTGAGGCGTTCTGGATCCGCTGGAGTCTCTTCTGGAGCTTGGCGGTGGTACCGGCGTAGAGGGCGTTGCCGTAGTCCAGTCGGCTGGTGACGAGGGCCTGGGTGACGGTCTTCCTGGTCTCGGTGGGGATCCACCGGAAGATCTTCCGTAGCATGCGTAGGATGTTGAAGCACGCCGAGGAGACGTTGTTGACTTGCCTGGTCATGGAGAGGGAGGAGTCCAGGATGAAGCCCAGGTTGCGTGCATGGTCTGTTGGTTTGGGTGCGGTGCCCAGGGCGGGAGGCCACCAGGAGTCATCCCAGGTGGAGGGGGAAGAGCCCAGGATGAGGACCTCCGTCTTGTTCTTGTCAGAGTTCAGTTTCAGGCGGCTGGTCGTCATCCACTCGGCTACCTCTTTCATCCCTTCGTGCAGGTTGGCTCTGGCGGAGGCGGGGTCGTTGGTCAGGGAGAGGATCAGCTGGGTGTCGTCGGCGTAGGAGATTATGCTGAGGTTGTGTTTGCGTACGATGGCCGCGAGGGGGCTCATGTAGACGTTGAAGAGGGTGGGGCTCAGAGATGATCCTTGAGGGACGCCGCAGATGACTTCGGAGGCCTCTGACTTGTATGGTGGTAGGCGGACTCTCTGTGTTCTTCCGTCGAGGAAGGAGATGATCCATTCCAGCGCCTTGTCCTGGATTCCGACGTTGCTGAGGCGCTGCACTAGGGTGCGGTGGCAGACCGTGTCGAAAGCCGCGGAGAGGTCTAGGAGGATGAGGGCCGCTGTTTCTCCATTGTCCATCAGGGCTCGGATGTCATCGGTGGCGGCGATGAGGGCGGTCTCGGTGCTGTGATTGGCTCGGAAGCCGGACTGTGAGGGGTCGAGGGATCCGTTCGTCTCGAGGAAGGCGGCCATCTGCTTGTTGACGGTCTTCTCTATGACTTTGGCTGGAAACGGGAGGAGCGAGATGGGGCGGTAGTTCTTGAGTTCGGTGGGGTCTGCTGTTGGTTTCTTGAGTAGAGCGCTGAGGTGGCGGTGTCGAAGGATGTGTTGATGATGTCTCGCAGGTGGGGTGCGATGACAGCGTCGGCCTTGTTGAAGACGTGGTGAGGGCAGGGGTCGGTCGGTGATCCGGAGTGGATGGAGTTCATCGTGCGGATGGTGTCATCGGTGCTGATCGGGGTCCAGGCGTGGAGGGTGGTGGTGGGGGGTGATTGTTCGATGCAATGACTTCCAAGTGCTCCTGGGTGGGGGAGGGCTCTATCCTGCTCAGGTGTGGGACAGGGGGCATGGTGGGAGTAGGAGTGCAGGCCTCTCTCACCCAAACAGGCCTCACAGGCAAGATGGCTTCCTACCTGTAAGGTGAGGGTAGATAATGCAATGGCTTCCAGGGGCTCCTGGGAGGGAGGGGGTGCTCCATGCTGCAGGGGTGTGGGACAGGGAGCATGGTGGGAGTAGGAGTGCAGGCCTCCCTCCCCAAACAGGCCTCACAAGCAAGATAGCTACCTACCGGTAAGTTTGTTTGGTGTACTGCAATGGCTTCCAGGTGCTCCTGGGAGGGAAGGGGGGGCTCCATGCTGCTGGGGTGTGGGACAGGGGGCATGGTGGGAGTAGGAGTGCAGGCCTCCCTCGCCCAAACAGGCCTCACAAGCAAGATGGCTACCTACCTGTGAGGGTGGACAATGCAGTTGCTTCCAGGGGCTCCTGGGAGGGAGGGGTGCTCCATACTGCAGGGGTGTGGGACAGGGGGCATGGTGGGAGTAGGATTGCAGGCCTCCCTCCCCCAAACAGGCCTCACAAGCAAGATGGCTACCTACCTGTAAGTTTGGTTGGTGTACTGCAATGGGTTCCAGGTGCTCCTGGGAAGGAGGCTGCTCCCTCTGCTGCTGTGGTGTGAGACAGGGGGCATGGTGGGTATAGGTGTGGGACAGGGGGCATGGTGGCTATAGGAGTGCAGGCCTCCCTCCCCCAAGCAGGCCTCACAAGCAAGATGGCTACCCACCTGTGAGATAAGGGTAGACAATGCAATGGCTTCCAGGGGCTCCTGGGAGGGAGGGAGTCTCCATGCTGCAGGGGTGTGGGACAGGGGGCTGGTGGGAGTAGGAGTGCAGGCCTCTCTCCCCCAAACAGGCCTCAAAAGCAAGATGCCTACCTACCTGTACGTTTGTTTGGTGTACTACAATGGCTTCCAGGCGCTCCTGGGAGTGGGAGGGCTCTATCCTGCTCAGGTATGGGACAGGGGACATGGTGGGAGAATGAGTGCAGGCCTTCCTCCCCCAAACAAGCCTCACAAGCAAGATGGCTACCTACCTGTAAGTTTGTTTGGTGTACTGCAATGGCTTCCATGTGCCTCTGGGAGGGAGGGGGTACTCCATGCTGCTTGGGTGTGGGACAGGGGGCATGGTGGGAGTAGGAATGCAGGCCTCCCTCCCCCAAACAGGCATCGCAGGCAAGATGGCTACCTATCTGTGAGGTGAGGGTGGACAATGCAATGGCTTCCAGGGGCTCCTGGGAGGGACGGGGTGTTCCATGCTGCAGGAGTGTGGGACAGGGGGCATGGTGGGAGTAGGAGTGCAGGCCTCTCTCCCCTAACCAGGCATCCCCAGCAAGGTGGCTACCTACCTGTTAGTTTGTTCGGTGGACAATGCAATGGCTTCCAGCACATGGGAGGGAGGGAGTGCTCCATGCTGCTGGGGTGTGGAACAGGGGGCATGGTGGGAGTGGTAGTGCAGGCTGACTGTGCTCATGCTCCCATGGTTATATTGCAAAAGCCGTTTAGGGTGCATGGGAGTGGGTGTCTGTTGGATCTGTGGGACAGGTTTTTGTGGGTGTATTGTGCAGATGGATGTGATTTGTCTGGCGTTGTGTGTGTTTTTGGATGTGCAATACAGTACATATCAATATGTTGTTTAACATTTGTTTGTACTTACCAGCCTCTACTCCCCTGGATACTCCTGTGAGACTCTTAGGATGCAGTATGGCAAGCACCTTCTTCTCCCATGGTGTGAATGTTTTCTGAGGGATGGGAGGTCCACCGCCAGTCCTGTCAGCCAGCTCCCGGTTCTACAGACCTCCCGGACCACGACCACAGTTCAGCGACACCATCGTCGACCTCGTCAGTACCCACGCCCTCGCCTCCATGGACTACATCCTCCTCGGGGATCTGAACTTCCACCTCGAAAAGAACAACTACGCCATCTCCACCACCCTGATCGACAACCTCGCCAACCTCGGACACAAATAGCTCGTGACCACGCACTCCCATGCTGCTGGAAACACGCTGGACCCCATCTTCTCCACCAGCCCCTCTCCTTCAACCACACCACTGAACCCCACTGGACCGACCACAGATGCGTCCACTTCACCTTCAGGAAACCCACCACACGCCACTGCACCCAACAGCTGCCAAGCCGCTGCTGGGGCAAGGTCACCAAGGACCAACTGACTACCACCCTCGCCCTGAGACTACCCGCCGACCCCACCGACCCTGACACCGCCGCGACCAACCTCAAACAGTGGATCAATGCTTAGACAACAACGCACACAACACCTAAGAGCTCTTCAGCATCGTGAAAGAACTCTCCAACCCCAGCTCCAACACCAACGACATTCCACCATCACAAGACCTGTGCGACTCCCTGGCCACCTTCTTTCACCGCAAGATCACCAACATCCACGACAGCTTCAACTCCGACACCCCCGCACCCACCACCGAGTCTACCACCCGGCGACCACCACCCGCACCAGCCGCCTTACCGCCTGGTCCAACGTCAGCAGCGAAGACACCATCAAAACCATGAACTCCTTCCACTCCGGATCCCCATCTGATCCCTGCCCTCACCACGTCTTCAATAAAGCCAGCAAAACCATCGCGCCCCACCTCCGGAAAACAATCAACAGCTCCTTCGAGACAGCAACCTTCCCGGAAAGCTGGAAGCACGCTGAGATCAACGCCCTTCTGAAGAAACCCAAGGCAGACCCTAAGGACCTAAACACTTCCGGCCCATCTCCCTGCTCCCGTTCCCGGCAAAAGTGACAAAGAAGATTGACAACAAACAGCTAACCCGCTACCTCGAAGACAACAACATCCTGGACCCATCCCAATCCGGTTTTCGCAGCAACCACAGCACCGAGACCTCCCTCATCGCCGCCACTGACGTGATCAGGATCCTGCTGGACAAAAGAGAAACAGCTGCCCTCATCCTCCTGGACCTATCAGCAGCCTTTGATACAGTCTGCCACTGCACCCTATCAGCACGCCTCCGTGGCGCCGGAATTCAAGAGAAGGCCCTTGCCTGGACCACATGCTTCCTCTCCGGCAGAACCCAGAGCGTCCGCCTCCCACTCTTCCGCTCAAAAACCACCGAGATCATCTGCGGCATCCCACAGGGATCCTCCCGCAGCCCGACACTGTTCAATATCTACATGGCAACGCTCACCCACGTCGCACGACAACATAACCTCAACATCATCTCCTACGCCGACGACACCCAGCTGATCATATCCCTCACCGAAGACCCCCTCACCGCCAAAGCCAACCTCCACAGAGGAATGAAGGCCATAGCCGACTGGATGAAGGACAGCAGAATGAAGCTGAACTCAGACAAGACGGAAGTCCTCATCCTCGGACCCACCCCTTCAGCCTGGGACGAGTCTTGGTGGCCCACTTCGCTAGGCACACCTCCGGAACCCACAGACCACGCACGCAACCTGGGGGTCATCCTCGACTCCACCCTCTCCATGACCAGGCAAGTCAACGCCGTCTCCGCGTCCTGCTTCAACACCCTCCGCATGCTCCACAGGATCTTCAAATGGATCCCTCCCGACACGAGAAAACGTCACCCAGGCCCTCATCACCAGCAGACTCGACTACGGGAACGCCCTCTGCTCAGGATCAACAACCAAGCTCCTGAGATGACTACAACGGATTCAGAACACCTCGGCACGACTGATCCTCAATGTTCCCCGATGAAGCCACATCACACCCCACCTGAGAGGCCTGCACTGGCTCCCCGTCAACAAGAGGATCACCTTCAAATTCCTCATCCACGCACACAAAGCCCTACACAGCACCGGACCAACATACCTCAACAACCGACTCAGCTTCCACACCCCCACCCGAAACCTCTGCTCAGCCAACCTCACCCTCGCCACAGTTCCTCGCATCTGGAAGGCCACCGTCGGCGGCAGATCCTTCTCCCACCTTGCCGCCAAGACCTGGAACGCTCTCCCCACCCGCCTGCGACAGACTCAGGACCTGCTGGCCTTCAGAAGACTCCTCAAGACCTGACCTCGATCAGTAGCAGCCCCCCTCCCTCCAGCGCCTTGAGACCCTCACAGGTATGTAGCGCACTTTATAAATGCAGTGATTGATTGATTGATTGATTGCTTCTCTTCGATAACCCTCTTGAGATCATGCCACCGCTTCATGATCTCCTTCTTGGATCGCAGGTGTTCCCTACTGCATTGACCCTTTGTACTATCCTTTCCCACATTTGTGTCGTTGTGGCTAATGGTGTCTGTTGGACCAGGCTACCAAACAGTTGTGGTTCCACTCTGACTATCTCATTGACCATGACTGTCAACTCACTCTCTGTGAATTTGGGCATTTTCTGTGATGCCATGGTGTGTGGTGTTTGAAGTGTTTGTGGGTGCAGGGGTCTGGGTGATGGGTGTGGTATTTTTGTGCGAGGTGTGTTATGTGCTGGGGGATTGTTGGTGCTGGTGTGATGTGGTGGTGGTGGGTGTGCTGTGTTCTCTTGCCTCTCCTGTCAGGTCTGGTGTGTGCCCTTCTCTTCTGGAGTATTGCAAAGGATTGTGTTCAGTGAAGGGGCTGGTTTAATACTCAGCTGTGTGGGTGTGTCATAATGGGGTTTTGCTGTCAGGTGTGTTGTGGGAGTTGTCCTGGAAAATGTATGTTTTTGTTTTTTGTTATTTTATTTCATTTGTATGTGTTTTGTGTATTTGGGGGGCATGGCTACTTTTTTGTGTGCAATGTTTGCCTTTGTTGTGGAATTTTTGCATCGCCCGCTATGTTTTGTGAGGATCGTCCGCTGCGTTGGCCGTGCTGCAGCTCTTCCGTTGGCTCTCCCATTCACTGCAGTGTGTGACCGCGGCGGTCGTAAACAGAGGTTCGTACTACAGGACCATCGGGGATATACTAATTTCCCATGCGGTGTCTCCGCTTTGCTTGCAGCGGGTTGTAGATTTTCTGCTGTGTTTCCGACCGCCGCAGTTGGTTTTTGGACTTCACTGCCCGCGTAGGGTGGTTTTTGTTGGCCCGCTACCGCCACGGTCGGTCTTTTTTGGCAGTTGTTCCTAATTTGACCTCTGGTTTATCCGCGGTCCCGGCGGGCGGTTGTTTCCCGCCTCCATGGCGGTCGGGGTGGTTTTCCAACCGCCATCCTAATGGGGCATCAAGTATTTTATTCAAACCACAGTATGGGCTGAAAAGAAATTAGGCTTAAAGTAAATGAAGCTAGGCATAGGGGTGTCTCTCGTAAAAATGTGAGAGTTACTCGGCCTTTAGTAGCTCATAATGATTTTCACTGATCATAAGTAGCTCTCACTACAGAGAAGGTTGGAGACCCTTAGTTTAGAGTTGTCATCTGGTACATTTGGTTGTAGGGATCTCTGAGGATATTACTACAGTAACAGTGGCCAGATCCGTGAATAATATATCACAAGATATTACATCATTCAGTAAATACAGAAAAAACCTGTGGTGATTGAGTGTGGCAAAAGGATTGTGTATAGAAAACATATGAGTATATTTGTTCAGTTGGATGAGGCATAAGCCAGTAATTCAATAATCTGCTATGATATCTTTCATACCTTCTATATCTCTATGCTTCTCACAATTGTCAATGTATAGACTTAGTAATGAATGCAATTCAGAAGCTATCTCTGATGAGGTATTACCCAGAGTTAGGATTTTATTGTGATATGAGATGAAAAACCTTTTGGAACCTTTAGGGCCATATACTGTTGCAAATACAAAGATTTAGTAGATCAACTCATATCTTATATATTCTATATTGATTAGCAATACAGCAATTTCTTGCTACCTTGGAAGGCAGGGATTGACTTAACAGGATGGTCAAACAATAGCTATCCTGTTATAATAATAGTTGAGAGTACCTTTCCCTTCAAAGTTTCCTGGACTCATATTACTTTCCAGAAGCAGATCTCTAGGCTATCATTTAGTTGGAGGCTTGTCAGAATCCTCCCTTTTGATATAATGCTCTAAGCTTGGTGGCCACCTATCTCAAGCACCTCTCTTTACTTTCTGGTTCTTGTTGACATTATCTTATCAGGTAATCTTAGATAAGGCACCTACACAAAATGGATGACAGTGTTGTCTTCAAGAACAGATGAGGCAATTTGTCCCTAAGAAGATTAGATAGACAGTAAATACATCAGCATAGTCAACTGAATAATCCTTCCTGAGTCAAGTAACAGTTAGAAACCATGAAGGTTTATAAAAGAATTAAAGACCAATAATGAAGGTAAAAATAATGGTAAGTCAAAATGCATGTTAAATCAAATATAGGGAATTAGCACAAGGCTTAGTCAAAGGCAACTGGAGTCTGACATAAATAAAGTCTCAGATTAAAATATT
This sequence comes from Lissotriton helveticus, assembly GCF_964261635.1. Classification (NCBI taxonomy): domain Eukaryota; kingdom Metazoa; phylum Chordata; class Amphibia; order Caudata; family Salamandridae; genus Lissotriton; species Lissotriton helveticus. The sequence continues at coordinate 565,966,709 of NC_136057.1, read as the reverse complement.
CTAAATCTTAAGCAAAAGACAAAATAGCAAGGGCCCCTGGTCCAAGAGTTTGGGCAAACCAGACTGACTCACCACCAAATCACAAAATGCCCAGCAAAAGTTATGTAATCAACATACTTTGAGCGAAATGTTGCATGGCTCAAAAATCATGATACAGCAATATGCAACAATTTTGAACTTAATAAAATTACAATCAGCTCCTCTCTGACCTAATAGCAACAGATATGTCACTACAATAACAGGCTTATACATTAATAGCCTGACAGTGGCACAGGCAGGAAAAGACTTTGAACAGTTATAATTGTAAGAATAACTTCCTCCAGAGTTCTTTGAGAACAGCATGTCAACATGATTCATCACTGTACATATTGCTACATGCCCTTTGAGGAGAAATGAAATCACACGTAATAGATGCATTTAAATTCAAGATGGAGTCAGGGCCAGTTTTAGCCTAGTTAGTCAAGAACAGGAAAACACAGTTTTGCAAAGTACAGTGTTTTTGTTTATATGAAACATGGTCATTATGTTAAACACACATTCTTTAATAATCAGAAACATCTCCTTTAAATCTCACACTCTGATTGATCAATCAGTCATCATACATAACGGAATTCTGCATAACACAGTTTCTATCATTTTCAGCTTCTTGTGTCTCAAATCTTGCAAGGCCTTTTTCAACATAAACATGAACCTCAATGTTCTCTATTTACTCTAACTTGACATCACTAGTTTTCCTTTTCTTTATGATGTCACTGGCACCTAATACACCCACAATACATACCCCTTTTAAAACAGATTACCTGGAGAAATTTTTGTAAAAGAATTAGACCAAATATTAATAAGAAAATGATAATATTGTTTGAAATACACTCACATCAACACTATCAATCCATTCATCAACCTTTTCAAAACCATTTCCAATTTCAATGAACCATCTATGAAATGATTCCTGCAACCCTGGTTCCTCAAAAACCTTTGTCTCATGCAAAATATTCGCAATGTTACCAATGTAAACATTCATAAGCTTGCTATAATTATGCATGAAAGTACAATACTGTGTAACTGTCAACACATAACAGACTTGCCCTTATTTTTGCAAGATAGGGGTCTACTGCAAGGCAGTTTTGCATAACCATTGCACGTATAACTATTAGCTCCTTGTTTATACAAGTTAATGAACCAACTGTATTAGTTGCTAAGTGACCCAACAAGTAGACAGTTTCTATTTTTACATCATTCAAAGCCACACCACTAGGAGGATTCAATAAACAAATACATCTAACAGTACTTGCCCAAAACTCTTTTCTTGTAAGATTCATATAAATCCTTTGATTCATGTCATTCACCTGGTAAAAATGCAGAAAGACTAAGGCAAAATAGTAGCTTACCACCAAAACAGGTGGGAAGTTAAAATATTCCATAAAAAACACCTCCTCCAACAAACACCAACACTTCAAACAGACCTGGGGCAGAGTTTGCACAAAGGGTCATACTCTCACTCAAGAAGTATATACTTAACACTAGTCTACAGGTCGTGGTGTATATGCTACAAAGTTTCCTAAGGTCTTATCTCATTCCCACCAGTGGAACAAAAAACGTGTGAAAACAAAGAGAGAGCGCCTCACGGTAGTAACACCCGAGGGGGTTCCTGACCTACAATTGCCAGTTTTCCCACTTCTCATCATAGGTCGCTCTCTCCTTGTTGTGACAAAACAAACAGAGAAAAAAGAGAAAAACACCCAAATAATTATGGAAGTGTGAATGCCAACTGTAAAAAGTGCTGTGTATATGAACGATTTAATCAACCACTCATCTGTCTCCCAAAAGTAACCAAAAGTGAGTGGGTGCACCTAGAACCCCTGCACTGGCCAAAGTGCAGAGAAATGGCCAATGCTGTAAAAACTGGAACCCCCTCGCTAGCTATAATAACTTTATTCTGTAGCTGCAAGAAGTCCAGATTAGAAAATGGTTCAGATTATACCATGCTTAAATGATACCAACATGTTTCATTGCTATTATTTCAGCAAATTCGTCAGGGCAAAGTCGGGATTACTGATTCGGGTTCTGTTTTTCTCAATTCATATGACCTGATGGCTGCCACTCTGCTGCATACCAGCAACCATCAGGGAAGTTAAAATAGGCAGTTTTACCAAAAACATTATTATTCCTTATAAATTGTTTCTTTAGCAGTCAGAAGTTTATACATAGCTCACATTACACTCACTGTTACCAACAAACACAACTAACTCACCACTCTGAGATTTCTCACACATCATACACATTACTCCTTTCTTTTCTTGCTCCACTCTCAGTCTAGGATGCACTCTCAAATATCTGAATTTTCCTTTGGACTCTTCTCCCAATTCAATGTTACTTTATAATTTATGTTCATTCTCACTTTCCTTCCACTAAATCTCTTTTATAAATTGAGCTTAATATTACTCAATATCACTCAATTTACCCTTAATCTTGTTTTTAGCCTGTCTGTCTTGTGATTTCAGATTAGGATGAATAATTAGTTTCAAGTGATTAGAAATAGACTTTAAAGGTTCAGTTTCAAGAAGAGCTTCCATGAAGGCAATATTATTGGGCACTTATAACATTAATTAAATCATTGCATGACAAAGAATAAGTCAAAGGAAGCTGCAAGTAAGTACCCCCTCTGACACAGACATTGGAAGGAATGTGCAAATGTAACAATTACTAACTCTCATAATATTTGCATATTCAGATAATACATTTGAATAGATATTTTCCTTAAAGTTGCCTAGAAACCCACCACTATGTATTAAGTTTGTGTCTGGCTGCTATATTATATGTAGTAATTAACTCTTTACTCTAATTTTTTTAGGTGAATCACACGCAACTAGTGAAGCCAAATACAACAGCAAGCCAACTTGAAATATTATTATTGAAACTAGTAGAAATATGCATCATTTTGAGTAATATTTCTGATTGCTAATTGCAATATGCCTTCTATGAAAAAGTCTAACAAAACAACAATAAAATTCAATGTAAATTTAAGAAACAAACCTTATCATCCTAGGCTGGATATGGAGTACAAAATAAAACTGACTCTAACTATAATGAAATAGTCATTAATCAAGAAGAACATTCTTTCTCTTCTTTTTATTTCATTAGTTAATAGTGGTTCTTCTTCAAAAACAAACTAGCGATTTGTACAATCATAAACTTCCACAACTGATTTGACATCTGCTAATTAGGACCAATCAACAGCTGAATACTTTTTTGTCTGTATCGTTGATCCCCAAACGGCTTGGTGTTCAATTTCACTTTGTAAACCGAATCTTGTTCTTCTTGATTTGGTCCTTCTTTGATTGTCCCTGCTCTTTGGACTTCCCTGTACTCTCTTTTTCTATTTCTCACAGGTAAAGGCCATCTATCTCCTTATTGCACCATTTCATCTTCAGATTCACTTATAACTACAGATGTAGCTTCAACTTCACTTGTGACGTTTTTGACATTTTGATTGTTTCTTTATGCAGCTGTTTCTTTATGCAGCACACTGTTTTCCTTTGAGGGTTCTAGAAACTAGAATTTTCAGTTTCTCTCTTTAATTTAAGTTTCTAGATGTTCTATCTAATCCCCTATCTCATCTTGTTGTTCTCCTTGTTTTAATCTTGATTTTGACCTTCACCACCAACCCCCTCTGGATCCACTCAGCAAACTCAAGCTTGACACTATAAATTGAATGGTTGTTGTCACCATTTCTTCATCTGCAGTATTCATTCTCTTCATGTGAGTTGTGTGGATCCATTGTGGCAATCTTGCAAATTTTGCAACAGTGTTTACCACAAGGATAACCTCGTAGTGACCCTTCCTCCTTGGTTCCAGGCAAGACTTTTGTATGCTCTTCTTCACTACAAGATATCCAATGGGTTTTTAGTGCAATCGCACACCGGGTAAGGTTAGGGTAAACATAGTAAAACAGTGGGTATGTGCAACCTGGATAACCCTCCAAAGTATAAGGGTGAAAGTATATCCGAAGACTCGCGTTATCCCTCTCAATGGAAATGTCCCCAGGGTGCTCTCAAATGGAAAAATTCATAAAAGTTCAAACAAGTGTTTTTCAAGTTTTCTTCAGTAGAATTTATTCAAATCTTGTTGACATTGGAGGAAAATTTTAATGAGATCTTTTCAAAGCCACCAAGATTTGCGTATTTACGCATCCGCAACATCAAAGAAATGCTTAACCAAAAAGACGATCACAAAGACAGAACTCACAAGGGAATATTACCATGTTATAACTGTGGAAATTGTAATGCCATAATTAATGGTAATCATTTCCTCCATCCCACCAAGGGAACACCAATCAGATTAAAAGTCAAAGCCCCCTGCGACAATAGTAACCTTATCTACATGTTAAAATGTCCATGTAGACTAGCCTACGTAGGCAAGACTGAATGTAAAATAAAAATCTGTTTAACCGAACATAAGAGCAACATTCGCACAAAAAACCTAAAGTCCACCATAGCCACGCATTTTAACTTGTACAACCATAATCCGAGTCAGTTACGATTTTTGATATTGGAGTAGGCACCAATTCTTCCAGGAAGAGATAATACACAATACTTACTAAGAAGGGAAATACATTGAATTCATTTTTTGAATACTGTACACCCGAAGGGACTTAATGAACGTATGGATCTAAACTATTTTCTTTGAACTCATGCTCATAGGAATTGGACATGGATAATAAGACGTAAGGATAATGGATAAAAGACTACAATTGATGATTTATGATATGTTAGATTATGAATATTTTGTTTCCTTTCACATTGAATTTTTGACATGTATAGTAGTACGTAGAACTTATGTCTATTGGTCACATAGTATCACAAAAATGGTGCTATACTGTTGTTCACACATGAGATCATACCACACACTTCGTTTCACTGAATTTCATTAATGACAGTTATCACATTGCGTGTGTACACGGGTGCTCTCACTATTATTCACTCAAATTGGTATTTTTACCACACCATGTTCGCTTTAGGTTTTCAAGCTTTTTTTGTTTATTACTCTTTACTGTTCTATAACAGTGTTTTCTTAAATATCGTGACCATTTCTAAATTTATTTACAACATTAGCGATTCACACAAAACTTTGAGTCTTTTTTCTTTCACTGTTTGACCGACATTTGACTTCGTTTTGAAACGAGAGTGTTTTCACCTTCACCACACGGTCATGTGACACGATAGGGCGGACCCTTAGAAGTTTAAACCAAAGCTTGGAATTTGACGAGTACCTTTCTCCCGGATACAGAGGAGATTTCTCCTTTTAACCCGGGGTAAGTTTACTAAGGTTTGGACGCCCCTCATCTTTTCACTTAGTGTAAATATGGGACACTCACTGTTCCTTGTTATTATCTTTGTTTACAGCCGACCGAGTGTCGATTATGTAAATAATGCGAAGTATGAAAATCCGTCACATCGGGTTGTGAGCCTCTACTCTATCAATTTCATACACGTTTGATCAATGGTTTTCATTTTGCATCATACTCAGTACACCCATTAATCTTACAGGGTTCATACTGTAAAGTTTGGAACTGCTTTTGAAATTTATGTAACAATTCAAAGAAATCGTGAGTAAGTAAAAGATACATATTTTTTAATGTTTGCCGCAAATTCACGCGGCGTTTTGGCCGCTTTTCATGAGTTTTCTCGCTTTTCCTGAAGTTAAGCACTTTGCACTATCGATCCGTTTTTCCTCTGCACCTCGTTCACCCGCACAAGTTTATGCACGCGTTATGAGGTTTTGGCACCTAGAGATCTTGGCGCCCATTTTTTGGAATTTTTAATTATTTGGACTTGATTAAATCATTCACATGCTCACATCTAAGTGTTATTTACCGCACAGAGCACTCGCCGAGTTTGACATTAGTCAATATACTGGGTATATAAGGTATTCCACTATTCATTTCACAATGATTCATTCAGATAACTGTGTACAATGATGGTACATACCCATAATTAAAAAGTTGTTGCTTTATGTTTTAATGATTGCAGAAAATAAGTCCCCTGAAGAAGGGCATGACCCGAAATGCATTGGGCATACTATTTCAAATACATGATGGATACAATTATCATTTGAAGATAAAAAGATTTGAATAAATTACACTGAAGAAAACTTGAAAGACACTTGTTTGAACTTTAATGAATTTTTCCATTTGAGTTCATCCTGGGGACGTTTCCACTGAGAGGGATAGCGCGAGTCTTAGGCTTCTTCACTACAACCCAGTCCTCAGGCTGGAGGGTGTGACACAGCCCTCCTTTTGGTGAAGGTGTTGCCAAGTTGACCCGATGAGAGACAGAGCAAACAACATCAGCCGGACCTTTGCTGTAATCAAATACAATGTCATTACTTATAGATATTATTTCAGCTGAAGGGATGCAAAAAATCCTGATGGATCTCCCCATAAGCACTATGTGGAAGCAAAGTCCTGCCTTTTTATTTGGTGTGTTTCTGATACTCATTAAAATGGATGGAAGTGCATCAGGCAGAATGGAATGTCTGCTCAGTTTGTAAGTCTGTGAACAGCACCTTCATCACTTCTCTCTTGAAGTATGTACCTGTATGTTATTCTAAAGAATTACCAAATTTAGGGATCAATTCCCTTATTAATAGTTTGACTATGGTCAAGATTTCGGCTCGCCTTGTTGGGTGGGTTTCAACCCACCTAGAAAATAAACACACAATCACAAAAATGTACCCAAGATTCTTAAGAAGAGGCATCCCTATGACGTCTAAATGGAATCCTAGTAAATGGTCCTTCAGACTTGTCTCTGTGACTTATCGTCACCAAGGTTTTCTTCCCTGCTTAATTCTACTGGCAACAGTTAAAACAGTGTTGACCCAAATTTTTCAGCAGCAGATTTAAAGTGTGGATTTTACAAATATTTATTAAATAAAGCCTAACGAGTGAGTCACAACTAATATTAGTTGGACCAGCTTAAACAAGCAAAATAAGATTGAATTTGGTAGAATATATTGTTTCTTAACTGTTAGCCACACATCATTATGGTTCTTTTCTTGTCTATGGCACCTTATCCCGAAGCTCTCTTAGCTCATTCCATTTCTGGGCTGAACTTAACAAGAAATAAGTTGCATTGTCAATCTCAGATTTACATTGCTCTCATTTTCTAATTGTTCAAGGCAGATTCAATGGCAAAGCCTTACACACTTTACCATAGAAAATTCTTTAGGTTGCTGTAATGCATCCAACAGATAAACAATATGTGTCCCTTTAAATACTGGGGTATCAGAAGTTGTCATAAAACCTCTTTGTGATAACAATTGATTAACAGCATTACCACAACAAAGCTAATCTGTAAATCTCAACACTCAATCTATCAGCTAAGCAGCATGTTCTCATTAGTGCAAATAATTATCCTTCTTGTCCTTAAGTTACTTCATATACCTATGCCACTCTCAATGTTCCACAAACAGAAAAGAACCATCCACCAATACTATTAAATCAGTAAGTTCAAGTGGTAAATCTTATATTCCTGGTTTATTACACAAGTCTATCATATTATTGCAATGATAATCACACTCATTACCATCACTATTTTTGTCTGCAATTGACAAACATGTTGCAGGAGTCAGGTGATTGCATCTTCTGATTGAAATTTTAACAGCTGCCAGGATTGCCTGCTCATATTTGATTAGATCGCAGATGGTCAGATGCTGAGTTAGTGTACGAGTCAGCAAAATCTCAGCTGAATAAGAGGCTACCACAATAAGTATGTAACACATCATAATCCCTTTGCGGCAGCCATTGGATCTAATGTGGCAGAGGGGGAAGCCATGAGCCACTTGATTTTGTCATGTTTATCCTTAAGTACTAATAATGGGCATCCTTCACTAATGACTAAATAAATTAAAATCCTTTCCATAATCTGGCATTCGAAGATTAGGAACACAAACAGTTTGTTTCTGAACTCGAGAAGGGCTACTTAAGTATTCATTATCAAATGGAGCCGGATCACAAACATCGCTGTGAGTAAGCCTTAGGAAAGGCTTTGCAATCAGGCAAAAGTTTGGATTCCACTGCCAGCAGCAGCTAACCATTCCCTCCTCTTCTTCCAGGGTAAGGAGCTTGAGGGAAGACTGCATTTGGTTTCGCTTTAATTTTCAATGGCTCTTCACTTTTGATCAACCCACTTTCTTTATCTGTAAAATCTCACACCTCTTCTTTCATAATGTTTCTTAAATACATCCTGTGATTGAATTGCTGCACCAACCAGTTTAGATTCAATCACACAGTTCATCTTGCAGAGAAGGGCCCACCCCAATAAGTTTACAGGAGGAAAGATGATTAGTAATCTGTGTACTGCTTATACCAACAGCTTGCACTTGTTTCTGCAAGAGGGGTAGGATTGGGACTTCCATAGGACGAACCATGGAGCTCTTATCACCTGCAACAATCAAACATGATACTCTGTGGCCACTCACCCCACCTTCTACATATAGGCTACTCTGGTCTACCTCCACCAAGCATGCAGTCCGCCTCTCTCTTCAACACCATCATTGCAACTGATTCAGTACAGTAGGAAGTCTGAAAGGCATCGAATTCTGTCGGAATTCTGAAGGGCATTGAGGTATTAATCATTAATGGACTTTGTTGAAAACTGCACATTTTGTTTCACATGTTTTGTTGAATCACTGGGGCTACACTTTTATTAATATTGAATTGCGTTTGATTGTGCACGTTCTGCACAGAAGCCGATTGGGTTTATTTTGAATTGGCTGCATTTGGGGAACAACCTTATTTTAAATTTGATCTGAATTCTGGCTACATTCCTGCTTTCAATGTCCATGGTGCCCATTATATTGACAAGGAGTGCTTTTCTTTAGCATGTTAATGTTTACATTCATCTCATTTGAATTATTCATAAAACCTCTACCTCTACCCAGAGGAGTAACAACCCACATACTATTTCCCTGCACAGCCACTTCCTGCATGTTCACAGAACCAAAATCAGAACCCGAATCCGTCACTTGATTTTTGCCATTTCACTGGCAATACTTTGTTTGTGCAATCAGTCATTTTGTCTTCAACTTCCAGTGCTTTGCGTCAAAGCAATCACTACAGTACTTTGCATATTTCAGAATGTCATCAATACTCTTAGTCTGCAACATATCACACTGTTGTATGTGAGTACTGAGGTTTGGATGAAAATCTAACTCAAAAACCAATACGAATCGGCTGATGCCTTCTTTTGTCCGATCTTGGAATCAACTATACTTTCTATAAATCAGCATGAGTTTATTGAAATAGAAGGCAAACAAAACAGCAATATATCACATATTATGTGAACAAAAGATGCAATGAGCAGAACATCAATATTAAGGGGTGTTGAGGATAACATATCAATTTTAATTAATGGCTGTAAAAATGAGAGAAGTCTTAAACTATAGGAAGCACAAGGGTGAAGCAAAAATGGCTATCAAAAATCCAAATAAATAATAATCACTTTATGGTAAGAGATCAAGGAGGCTTAACAACTTCTTGCAAGTAAAGGGCAGGAGCAAAAGATTTTTTCGCACTCTCATCCAAAAAATGTGTGACAGGGGACCATAAATGTGGTCGTTGTTTGGGCAGAGACATAGGAAATACAAAAGTTGTGTCCAGTCTATGATTGTGACAAACAGAATACCACCAGGCTAAGTAGGAGAGTCTGGAAGCATCTTTCCAATTATTGGTTATCTGTTGGAAAGCCGTTGCCAGTAACAAGTCAATAATTGGTAGTTGTGCTTTCTTTATATTCCAACCCGTAACAAGGCAAACTAGAAAAATGTTGCCAAGCGTCAAGGGAATATTAGAGTGAAAAAGTAATCTAATTTGTGTCAAAACTTGAGTTCAAAAGTGGCATTTGCTGCTCTGGAAGATTTCTAAATTTTCAGCCAGATCCTATCCCAAAAGAGAATAGGCCAAGTAGTGTCTAGGTCAGCTTCCCAGGAGAGTTCAGTGGGCGTTTTACTTCTTTTGATGGGGAAAAGGGATAGACGAAGGTAAAAAGTAGAGGCCTTGGATAAGATACAAAGCAAATTGGGCCATGTAGGATCTGGTAATGAAGATAAAGGAGGTAGGGCTTTGAAATAGGAGTATGATTCTAACATAGCAGAACAAAGGGACAAACATTTATTTAATGCATGAGAAGGTATCTGAAAAAAAAGAACATATGTTTGCAAATGTAATGAAAGTATCATTATCAAACAATTGATGTACCCAAATGATACCTTTATCTCGCCATGTTTTCCAAAAGATGGGTTTATTTTTAATACGAATGAATCTATTGTGCTAAATAGAGGAGGTGAGGAATGAGTTAATATCATGCAGGACAAGGGGTAAAAGAGAGTTCAAAACTTTATATGAGTAACTAATAATAGGAGTAGAAACCTTCTGTGGTTTTTGCGTGAAAGATAGATATTCCTGAAATGAGAAAGGAGAAAGAAAGGATCTTTCTAGATCAACCCACAACGGGGAGTCAGGAGCTGTGTCATGTAACCATTTAGATAAGTGTCGTCATACGAAGGCTTTGTGATATCTGGGGAAATCTGGGAAATTGACGCCTCCTCCTGATTTTGGCTTTATTAATTTTAATAGAGACATTCTGGGTTTTTTATTGAACCACAAAAAGGATGTGAGAATCGAATTAAGTTTGTGAAACAATCTTACAGGTATGGGTAAAGGAATATTAGAGATGATGTTAAGGATAGTTGGAGTGTGGTAAATAAATAATTAATTACCGGTACTATTTTTGAATACATTAAAGAAAACAGATAGCTCAATAAATAAGAGGCAGGATCCGTGGAATCTGAGTCGAACAGGCTTTAATCAGGCATAAGGGAAGGGACAGGATCGGAACAGCCTGAAATAGAATGGCATGGAATGGCAGCTGCAACGTTTCATTAACAGTACATGATATATATAGTAAAACAGTACAATTACATTGCATACAGTAGGCGTAACAAGTGACAAACGTAAGATAAGAACAAATGGGCGTACAAAGAAGGCGTGTACGTAGACATGTGATGAAAACGTCACAGAAGTGTCATAAATGGGTGGATACATGGAGGGGGCTACCTGGGCAGCTGGAACCTTTAACCTAGTGGTGTGCGCAAACGGGCCATGACGTGTAACTAGGGAGAGCTGGGGGCTCTGTCTTCTGCACTAGAAGAGGAGACTAAAGTCTGAGATGTCAGGACGACATGTACCTATATCATATCTGGTATCTGGTGTTTGGAGAACATGTTGATAGAATCTAAAAGTCATCAGAGCAAAGGCTACTGGACACTAAGACTGGTGCATGCATATATTCTTCGTGTATTGCGTGTGCTATGAATCTTCTATGGAATATTAATACAGTAATTCTCTTGCATGGAGACAGGAAGACTAGACTATAGCTGAAGATGTTTATGCGGTTCGTTAGCTTAGGAATGTGAAGACGAAGAGCTGAACTGATAACTAGAGGCATAACATATTCTTGGCAGACAGGCAGGCAGAGCCAGGCCGGGCACCGCGCTGCGCGGCAGGAAGTAAGTGAAGGGTCAGGGATGCAGGTGGGGGCTGCATCGCTCCTCGGAGTGGTTTCAAGAGACTGGAGCTTGAATCTGGTGTTCAGGCCCTTTTGAGGCCTGGTAACGGGGACAATTCGATGAATTAACGTGCACAATGTAAAACGTTGGCAACATAGGCCTAATACTCGTTGCTTTCACAGGGACTGGAAACTAACATACTAACGTTGGAATTGCGTCTTTAATCGATCAAGAGGGGGATATATGCATATTGATCATGCACATATAACATAGGATGGGGAACACGTAGGCACACATGACAAGGCAAAATTCAATTTTCCTCATTCCCTCCTTGTGCCCTACGTTTCCATCAGGAAACATCAATATTCATGATACCATCTATCTGTTCATAGAGCATCATTTGCTCGTCTCGAATTGTCTTGGGACGGGACTTAGGACTAGGAATACAGGATGTAGCACACAAGCCGCAAATCGCAGGGCCACATTGTAAACAGAGACAGCAACTGAATATGATCATTACTGCTATACCCAGGAATGACAATACTTTCCATCCCCAGGCAGATATTATACTCCAGAGCCAACCGGACCATGTCCAGGTGCCTGGATTCTGGTGTAACTGATGGGCAATTTTATGAAGTCTGGTTATAGCTGAATAAACAGACGGTGCGTTATTAGGAATGAAAATGCAGCAACTAGATCCGATGACTCTACAAGCTCCGCCCCTATCGGCCAGTATGACGTCAAGGACGAGACGATTTTGGAGCACGACAAATCTCATAGCAGATTGTTCTTCTGTTAAGTTACCTAGAGCAGAAGTAGTCTCATTCACTACTGCTTCAAGGGTTCTGGTTAACCTACGTATTAGCTTACTATTCTGGACAGGACCTATGAAGAAAAAGAAACCTTTATTGAAATCTTGATACTGTTCTAAGGCAGTTTCAGTCTGATCGACAATTGGGGACTCGATCTCCCTTCTATGTCTGACGTGTACTAGATGTGTATTTCTGTGATAATCGGATGGGGCTAGGAAAACTGGTGGCAGTAGGAAGGCAATGTAACATGTTCCATCCCAATCGAGGGGCAGACGAACATATGCGGTCTGACCACATACAAAATACGAATGACGTGAGGCTTTGAAAGTAGATTTCCCACTGTCACTATACTCGACCACAGTAGTACAATCACTGTGTCCTAGATGTACTGAACCATTCTTTCGGACACATAATTCGCCTTTCACTGGTAGGACTGTAATAGCAGGCAAATCTGGAGTAGTCTCGGACTGAACATTCAAAACCATGAAATTTGAGGAATAATTACCTAGATCATATACTTCATTTTCTAGATCTAACCCTGTTCTATGGGAAAGACCTTCCTTGTCTGGGAAACATGTTCTATTCAGAAGGGACATATCGTTTGAGGATGACGTTAACGTGGACCACGCTCCACACGAACCATTGTGTGAAAACGGATAGGGAAAGAGTGGCAGAACTCCCTTCGGTGTCTGAAAAGGGGGGAGTCGACCACACACCCAACAATTTGTGGCATTGCTAGTCTGGTGTGAATAATGTAACATTCGGATAAAAGTATTATTGCGCATGGCAAGACGATAGGATAACTCGTGAGGAGGCAGTTCACTAAATGTGTGCTCTACTGTAACATTAGAAGACAAATGCACATGTGAATTAATAGGAAAACATAAATGTAAGGCTTAACTTATGCAGGTAATCGTAAGACTCAGAAATAACATGATAAATAGAGTAACAATGCATCGACTTCGAAGATTCTTACAATAACGTATTCTCTTAGAGTTTTGACTAACTCTCTCACTATGTTGGTCTATCTCATACACGTCAGGAACCTGTCTAACCGTTTCACCCGAGAGGGACTTAGACAATTAAACTGGCTGACTTACTAGACCTTAACTTTTCTTTATACTCCTGCTGCGGAGTTTTCTCTAACAGGGGAAGTTTAGAGTCAGTATCTGGGCAGTCCTTGAGAACGGGGCAGTCCTTGAAAAAAGTTTTTGTACAGAGTCCATGAAATCGCTTCACGTGGCTGGAATGCAACCAGCCTTTTCGGCCCTCGACCTTGATTGCAGTCCTTGTTGTCATCAGTACGAGTTTTGGTTCTTTCCATCGGGGCTCCAGCGGACTTGAACGATCAAAGTTTCGAATCAAAACGAGGTCGCCTGGTATGACCTCGTGCGGTTTCACTTGAGTGTTGTCTGGAAAAGCAGCGGCGACCTGTGAACGACAAGAGAGTAGTGCAGACATCGAGGAAGCCAGGTAATCTGTCAGCATATTACTGTCAACATCGGTAATTGTACGTGGTCTAGGTGTACCCCACATGTTTGGGGGATGACCGAATACAACCTCGAAAGGGGACAGACCTGAACGGGAGTGAGCGACCATTCTCATGTAAAAAAGGGCGACTGGCAGTGCTACTATCCAATCTACGCCTTTCTCTGCGCATACCTTGGCAATGCGGATTTTCAGAGTCTGATCATGTCTATCTACGAGACCAGCTGCTTCAGGATGTCGTACACAGTGGAACTTCCACTGGTACCCTAACAGAAGGGGTACTTGTTTCATAAGTTCAGAGGAGAATGGCTGGCCGTTATCTGAATACACGACCCTGGGTAAAGCATAGCGGGGGAAATACTCACGAACCAACTGCCTGGCAGTGGTCGCGGCAGTGTAATCTGGGACTGGATAGGCTTCTGTCCATCTGGACAAAGCGCATACAACTACGAGGACATACTTGAAACCTCAACATCGATCCATCTGAATATAATCCATCTGGAGGACTTCAAAAGGGTGGTCAGGAGGATGGAATCCACCTTGTTCCACCGGGACACCTTTACCTGGATTGAACTGACAACAGATCATGCAGGTACGCACTTTCTGCTTGGCTGCTGCTCGTAAATGCTTGTTAAACCAGAGGTTCTGAATACTGTCTAACATGGCTTTTTCTCCTAAGTGTGCTGGACTATGTGCGGTATTAATAATGACTTGAACCATAGAGTCGGGGAGAAACCATGTGGCTTTTCCCTTCGTCAACCATCCTTGATCTGTCTGGACCCCTCCTTGTTCGGACCATTTCTTGATTTCGTCTGGGGTAGCATGTGACTGTATATCTAGTACGTCTTGTGTAGGGTCCTTAACTGTCATACAAGTAGTCTGAACTGGAACGTCTGTCTGTGTCGTGTTAACTGGAATGTCTGGAGTCTGAGCTGTAAGCTTGGCTGTTCGATCTGCCAGGTCGTTACCCTGGGAAATGATGTCAGTGACTTTCGTATGTGCTTTGCACTTCATAATGGCAATGGCTGTCGGTAAATGTATTGCATCTAACAGAGCTTGAATGAGGGGGTCATGCTGAATCTTGGTTCCATGAGAAGTCATGAAACCTCTTTCTTGCCAGAGTACTCCAAAGTCGTGTACGACTCCGAACGCATAACGTGAATCTGTATATATGTTTACTTTCAGGTTCTTGGCTCGTATGCAGGCTTGGGTCAGAGCGACGAGCTCTGCTGCTTGAGCGGACAGGGAGTCAATACGATGTGTTTCTATAACTTCAGTTTCAGTAGTCACTGCATACGTGGCTACTAGTTGTCCTGTACTTGTCCTCATACATGAACCATCCACATAAAGTGTCAGGTCGGGATCAGGTAATGCAATGTCTGTCAAGTCTTGTCTTGGCTTTGTCATAGTGTTAACAACTTCCACACAGTCATGTGTGGCAGGATTTGAAGTAACTGAGGGTAACAGTGTAGCTGGATTTAGAAATGTTGCAGCGTCTGATTTCTATGTGTGGCTGAAACAATGTCAGTTCATATCCTGTTAAACGTGCAATTGTCAAGTGTTGAGTCTGTGTTCGGTTTAAAAGAACTTCCACGGAGTGTGGAACTTGTACTGTCAGGGAGTGTCCTAACACTATGGAATCACTCTGTCTGATAGCTAGAGCTGTGGCTGCAACTGACTTGAGGCACGCAGGCAGAGCCTGGGCCACCGGATCTAATGTGCTAGAAAAATAAGCACAGGGCTTGTATTGTCCTGCTTGATCTTGTGTGAGAACAGATAATGCAGTACCATCACGTTCAGTAACAAAAAGTGTAAAAGGCTTACTGTAGTTTGGTGTCGCTAGAACAGGTGCTTGGCATAAAGCTTTCTTTAATTCATTGAAAACAAGTGCATGTTCTTGGGTCCAGGGGGGGACAGTCAATGTGGCTGCCTCCTGTGTCGTTAACTGTATCAGTGGCTTGGCTAGATATGCGTACTGAGGAATCCATTGTCTGCAATAAGAAGTGAGGCCGATAAAAGCTCGCACCTCCTTCTGAGTCTTGGGCTGTGGAAGATGTGCTATTAACTGGATACGGTCAGGTGTCAACTGCCTACCCCTCTTGGACAGTAAGTGTCCAAGGTAGACCACTTGCTGGACACAGAATTGTAGTTTCGAAGGGGACACCTTGTGCCCCATCTCGGCCAGGAAATACAAGACTGTAAGTGACGCACGTTCGCAGTCATGTTCAGAAGTAAAGTCCACATTTGTAAAGCGCACAATCACCCGTAAGGGTCTCTAGGCGCTGGGGGGCCGTCGGGAAGATTAAGCGAGCTATTGCCCCGAGTCACATGGTGCTGGGCTGACCTGCCGCCGGAGCCGGGGATCGAACCGTGGTCCCCAGATTCCAGCGTCAGTCGCCCTGGCCGCGGCGCCACACCTCTTCCACTAGAACGGGCTGTGATCAATAGATCATCGACATATTGGAGCAGAGCAGTGTCAGTTGGCATGTGAATATTGTCTAGTTGTCTTTTAAGTGCTTGACTGTAAATGCTAGGACTTTCTGTGAAACCTTGAGGAGCTCGTGTGAATTTATAGCTTCTTCCATTTAAACAGAAACCGAAAAGAAACTGGCTGTCTGGCTGAATGGGGACACTAAAGAATGCGTTCTTGAGATCAATAACAGTAAAGAACGTGGCTTCAGAATCAATGGCAGTCAATAGGGAAGAAATATCTGGAACCACTGGGTACTGGGGTATGATACATTTATTAAGTTCTCGAAGGTCAATCACTAATCGATAAACTGGAGGTGCATTGGGATCTGTACGTTTTAGAATCGGGATGATAGGAAAATTACATACATTGGAGTCAGTTTCTACAACTACTCCTTGAGCAATGAGTTTGTCAATAATTTTGGATAAGGCTGCTACGGCCTCAGGTGGCAATTTGTACTGTCGGATTCGTGGTAATACAACACCTTGCTTCAGAGTGACACGATAGGGTGTAATGTGCATACAACCTACATCAGTTGGACCTTGCGCCCATAAATGCTGAGGTACATTCAATAATCTTGGATCAAAATCACGTAATACATAATGACCTTTAAAATCTCGCAAAAACAATCTCACTCCTTCTGGGGAACAGCATATAACTGCTCCTAATTCTTTCAGGGTCTTAATACCTAGTAAATTCTCTGGACATGATTTCGTGAGTAACAAGTCTGTAGTTCGGGACAATGGACCGACTTCTAGGGAAACTGGTTTCGATATTTCATTAACAATAGGCTTTCCTGAAAATCCAAGGGAAACATTTCTAGAGCCTGAGAGTGGAGCCCCTGGAACCTCGTCATGACTGATGGTAGTCCTACTTGCCCCTGTATCAATCAGAAACTTTCTGTCTTTCCCTAATACTTGACTATGTACATAGGGACCCTCTTGATCTACAGGAATCTCGATGAGAGGCAAGCCAACCTCCCTCTCTAGGCTGTTTCATGAGTACTGCTGATAGTCTGGATATTCTGACTGTGCATACTGGTACATCTGCTGTGTAACGTGTTGTGTGGCAGCTATAGGCTGCGGTACAGTAACTGTCTGTTGTGCGTTCTGCGGTGGCTGGGAATTCTGCGGAACATGTTCTTGTCTAGGAGGACGTGGTCTCTCTTTCGTCTTACCTGTAGCTATGTTGTGTTTCAGAACTGCACATTCGTTTATATAATGACCTGGCTGTTTACAGTAATTGCATGTCCCTTTAACGGGAGCTGTAGAATGACTAGTTTGATTCGGATCCCTCTTCTGACTGTCTTGTGGAACAGACTGTGCAACTAGTACTTTCATTTTCGTGTCTTTCAAACGCCTCCTTTCGTGTTCCTGCTCTTCCCTGATTCTGTTCTGGTGATACTGTAGCATCTGGAGCATTTGTGATGGAGTATTAGCTTGCCAGGTACTTTCGACTTTCAGTACTCGATTTTTAACTTGTGGTAAAGAATTCTCAACTAGTTTGGTAACAAAAAGATGTGGATACGATTCACTACTTGTTTTCAGACCACTATTTATAATGAAACATTTCTCAAATCTAGAATAAAAATCACTAGTGTCTTCGTCTTGTTTCTGTTTACAGGCTGAGATGGCATCCCAGTCTTCCTTTTTCGTGGCTAGTAATCTTGGCAAGACTTGTATTAACAATTCGGGCAATGCTTTAGCTTTTTCCCCAAGACCAGTACCTGGAACTCGTGTATTATCTTCAGTCTCTAATGCGGTCCAATCTATCTTTTTCTCTCCCACCTCCCATTCTTTTTCTTTGAGTTTTTCATATATGCCCGCAGGCAACAGGACCTTTAACATTTTGATGATATCAGGATACGTGTATTCTCCCATATGGAGCATGTCCTTTAATTCACGGTGGAACCCTGCTGGATCTTTATCGTGACAGGGTATTAACTTTTTCATTTCTATAAGTTCTATTTTCGTGATAGGGGTGTAAACAAATACTCGTTCTAGATCACCCCCCTCTCCCTTAACTGGATGTACTTCTCGCAACGGATTCTGTCTGTCTATGTAGAATGACTTTCTTACTGGGGGTGGAACAGGAACAAAATGTGGATTCAGGAACGTTCTGTATTTGTGGCGCTGTTCTAGAATGACACTAATTAAATCGGTACCTAGACCTTTCCATCTGTTTAGGAGTAACTCGTTTAGTACATCATGTAAAGGACCTGGATCAGAATGCTGATCCCCATACAGTGTAATGAGGTGCTGGATCATATACATACCCACCAGACGCTGCTCGGCTGGGGGCAGTTTCAGAAACGTTTGGGCCACTATTTCATCTGGAAACGTGGTAGAATCACTAGTCCATCGGACTGCTGATCGGGCTAGTTCTTGTTCATGCATGGTACTAAGCTCACTATAACCTATTCGTAATTTCAGAATTTTATCGGTAGCCTGGAATACTTGTTCTAGAGAACACTGTTCTGGTACGGGAGGAGGAAAAACTTTCTTGTAATCTAGACGTGAATGTCTGTCGGAAAATCTAGTTCTACCTACATACGCTATTCTGGCGGGATTCTCGCTGTCTACCTCTTCACTTGAAGAGTCGTTCTCTTTCTCGGTTGCTCTTTTTGCTTCCTCCTTCTGGTGTATACTTATAATTTCCTTACGAATTTTCCTGTACATATTTTCTATACTACCTTGTGTCTTGTGTTTTCCCTCGGCTATATTGTCACTCCACCTAGTCAGGCCTTTCATCTCGTCTTTGTCTTTATCAGGATAATCCTGTTCTCTTATTAAACAGTTAATCAAGAACTGTAAAATCATATTTTGAATCTCGGCTTTCCTGTGAGCCATAGCTTCGTGAATACTTCCTGGATTCTCTCCTGTTCGGATAAAATAATATATTCTGTCTAGATGTTCCTTCATCTCGGGCAGGCGGCCAAAAAAGTTGGCAACTCGCCTTAAACGTACTGAATATAATATCATGTGATCTTTGCCTGGAACTGAATCATATATGCAGTCAGTAAGGTGTCGCTTGAGGTCTGCGTATGTAGCCACTTTTGGCGTGCGCTGTAACGCTGCTTCTCGCGGCGTCAGTCGTCTTACTTGAGGCGGGGTGATAGGAGCACCTCCCCCCGCTCCTCCTGAACTGGAATCGTCAGTTAATACGGTACGTGCTGGTAAAGTGACTGGCAAAACGGGCACACCTAATGTGGGCTGGTCCGGGGGTACTGGCACATTAACGTGGTCCCCGGGACCAGTGGCTGGAGGAACAGGAATTACATTATTAACAGGGTGCTGCGGGTGAGCAGGCGGAATAGGATTTGCATATGCTGGGACTGTATCATCCAAATAGGACGAAAGAAAAATTTCAGCTGCAGTCGGTTTATGACGTAGCTTAATCGGGACCAATGGTGGCGGTAAATTACAGGGTGCTTCCGGGGTTGCTTTCGGCAAGCCCTCGGCAAGAAGAGGATACATACCTTTAATAAGGGCATTTCTCTGTCTATCGGACTGTTCTGCTCTAACTCGTTCACCTACTTCTAGAAGTTCCCTTTCTTGGGCTTTTTCTGAGGATTCCCTACTTAACTCTGCTTTTCTGAATTCTTTTTCGATTCTTTTATGAGATTCTTTGCGCCATAACTCGATGGCATCTTTCTGAGACTGTCTAGCTTTCTTTTTCCATAATGCTTCTTCTACTCGCATGATGCACTCGGCATCCCACGTACCTGATACAGGCCATCTATATTTCTCTTCAAGATTCTTTGTATAATCCACCCATAAATCTAGATATAATATGGCATCTAAGCCATGCTTGTGATACATAAAATGTCCAGGACTGTCCCTAGGAGGGACAGGAACTGATTCTTCGAGTAACCCTTTTCTGGTTTTTATCTGACGTAACTTTGAAAACAGAGGCATAATCGGGTCGTACTTGAACTAAACACAATACACAATAATCACAGTAATAAAATGGCAAACAAATCACTCATACCACGACATAAAAAAACATTAATAACAGTTCGAACAGAATACTACCTGATACACTGAAAACATACTTGAATTTCTCGAGAACGGACTTACTAGAATTACTGGATGCACTGCTAAAACAGTACAGAACATACCGGTCTCATGAAGAGACACGTCATACCGTATCCACCTAGGTGAATACTTCGGACTGGATCTGTGTACCCAAACCCATCGGACCAGGGACAAACTAATGAACCTGTCTAGATACTTCCCCCGCAACGGTACTCACCGGGAAGCAGAAACTGAAAGCCTCGGACTGGACTGGACTGCTACGACGTCTGGTTACTACGCATGCGCTTCGAACTTCGGTGCTTCGGTTACAGGTGGGCCTCCGGATACCTCGGACCTTGCTCTCTCGGCTTGGGCTCTGGTCGGGACGAACCGCATTCCTCACCGCCTCGTCTGGATGCCGGACCGCAGTCTCCGTCTCCTCCGTGGGCCTGATGGAGACTTGATGAAGCAGAAATATCTGCACGTGCACGGTAGAGTTCCGTCACGGCTGTAGAAGGGTCAGGGGGCCTGCGTTACATCGCCGGCGCGTGGGGAAGGGGCTCGTCCCTACTCGGGCGCCATTATGTGGTAAATAAATAATTAATTACCGGTACTATTTTTGAATACATTAATGAAAACAGATAGCTCAATAAATAAGAGGCAGGATCCGTGGAATCAGAGTCGAACAGGCTTTAATCAGGCATAAGGGAAGGGACAGGATCGGAACAGCCTGAAATAGAATGGCATGGAATGGCAGCTGCAACGTTTCATTAACAGTACATGATATATATAGTAAAACAGTACAATTACATTGCATATAGTAGGCGTAACAAGTGACAAACGTAAGATAAGAACAAATGGGCGTACAAAGAAGGCGTGTACGTAGACATGTGATGAAAACGTCACAGAAGTGTCATAAATGGGTGGATACATGGAGGGGGCTACCTGGGCAGCTGGAACCTTTAACCTAGTGGTGTGCGCAAACGGGCCATGACGTGTAACTAGGGAGAGCTGGGGGCTCTGTCTTCTGCACTAGAAGAGGAGACTAAAGTCTGAGATGTCAGGACGACATGTACCTATATCATATCTGGTATCTGGTGTTTGGAGAACATGTTGATAGAATCTAAAAGTCATCAGAGCAAAGGCTACTGGACACTAAGACTGGTGCATGCATATATTCTTCGTGTATTGCGTGTGCTATGAATCTTCTATGGAATATTAATACAGTAATTCTCTTGCATGGAGACAGGAAGACTAGACTATAGCTGAAGATGTTTATGCGGTTCGTTAGCTTAGGAATGTGAAGACGAAGAGCTGAACTGATAACTAGAGGCATAACATATTCTTGGCAGACAGGCAGGCAGAGCCAGGCCGGGCACCGCGCTGCGCGGCAGGAAGTAGGTGAAGGGTCAGGGATGCAGGTGGGGGCTGCATCGCTCCTCGGAGTGGTTTCAAGAGACTGGAGCTTGAATCTGGTGTTCAGGCCCTTTTGAGGCCTGGTAACGGGGACAATTCGATGAATTAACGTGCACAATGTAAAACGTTGGCAACATAGGCCTAATACTCGTTGCTTTCATAGGGACTGGAAACTAACATACTAACGTTGGACACAACTATAATTGCGTCTTTAATCGATCAAGAGGGGGATATATGCATGTTGATCATGCACATATAACATAGGATGGGGAACACGTAGGCACACATGACAAGGCAAAATTCAATTTTCCTCAGGAGTCAGCATAATTTTAATTGTTTCTAGGCAACCCCACCAGGAGAGATGTAAGGGATGCCATTTAGTTGTGAGAATATTACATTTTTCTTCACATTTGTCACAATTTAAAGAAATTGAAGCTTTATTCGATGAGGTGAACCACAGACCAATTCCAAGTAAAGTTAGAGATCAGAAAGTCCTATTTAAAAGTATATTTATTTAGGGGTAACATTTCACATTTATCATTGTTTAATTTCTAGCCTGAGACTCCTACATAGGAATAGACTTCCTCTAAAAAAGCTGGAAGGGAAAGTTGAGGTTGGGAGAAAAACAGAAGAATATCATCTGTGTAGGCTGTCATTTTAACTTGAAGCGAGTTTGAAACAAAGCCAGTAATGGATTGATTCTGTCTTATTTGGGAGAGAAAAGGTTCTAAAGCTAGATTAAAAAGAAAGGAGACAAAGGGTAACCTTTCCTCACACCTCTATGTAGAGAAAAGTAAGAGGAGGTGAGACCGTTAACAAAGGTGGCCGCTTTAGTGTTGGAGTAAAGCATGGAATTCAAATAAATGATTTTTGGGCCAAAGCCAAATCAGGACAGTGTACGAAAGATGGAGGGCCAGTATACTCTATCAAAAGCTTTCTCAGGGTTTATGGGTAATGGCAGCAAGAGGCTAAGAATAGTTTGCTGATTTGGAAATTATATAAAAAAATAAGCGAGTGTTATCTGTAATAGATCTTCCCTTGACAAAGCCTGATTGTTCCTTACCCAATAGTGAAGGTATGAGTGAATCAATTCAGAGTGCTGAGGCTGTGGAGAAAATGTTATAATCTATGTTCACTAGGGAGATGGGGCGATAATTCTTGCACTGACGTAGATCTTTCCCTTCTTTCGGGATGAGGCACATCATAGCTTCCAAAAAGGTCCCTGAGGCATTTCCAAAAGCAGTGAAAGAAGAAATGAAAGTAAGCAACTTTGGGAGAATTATTTGTCTGAAATATACATAGAACTCTGCAGTAAAATCGTCTGGGCCTAGGGCTTTATCCTTCTTAATAGACCTAAGCGCAGCAAGCAGTTCTGTCTGTGAGATGTCAACTTCCAGAGACTCCATATTCAGTAAGGGAGTATAAGATTTGTGATGATAGATATAGAGATATATCCTCCTCTGTAGGTACGTTTTCTGATGTATACAAGTGCTCTTAGAATTTAACAATTTCTTGTAGGATGTCTGAGTCTCTGTGTGTAGGAACGTTATTCTCATCCAAGATGGACTCAATATGAAGTTTATTTTGCTTAGACTTAAGGTAGTTGGCTAACAACTTGCAAGATTTGTTTAGTCCCCCATAAAATTTTGCACTTGTTTTTAATAGAAGAAGAGAGGCATTATCTGTTGTGTCCTTGTTGAATTCAATCTGTAAGACATTCTTGTGATTTAGAAGTGTAGTAGGAGTATTCCAATTGTTTATTCTTGGAAAAGGAGTTCAGTATTGACTAGCCTAGAAATCGTCCTATTCTTTGACACGTAGCTGATAATAAAATCCTGTGCCGAAGACTTAAAGGCATCACAAATTATATAGAAAGGTAGAGCGTCTGTGTCATTAAGTTGGACATATTCTTGAAAGAGTTCTACAAAAGAAGCATTGAATTTAGAGTCTAAAAGCAAGGACTTATTAAAACGCCATCTCCTGGGTTGATCAGAATGAGGCAAGATGTCCAGTTGAGAGGAAACAGGGGCATGGTCGGAAAGAAGGATAGGACCTATATCAGCTGAGAGTAGAGATTGGGATATACTGTGCAAAGTCAAAATGTAATAAATTCTGGGCTGGGTGTGATGGGGTGGCGAGTAAAAGGTAAATTCCATCAATTCTGGATTGCATAATCTCCAGGTGTCAGTAAGGTGTAGATTCGTTATTGATTGTACAAAAGCTTTGTATGCTTTGGTTAGTACGTGGGGTGTTTTAGATTTCCTATCTAGAAATGGGTCCATTACTAGATTACAGTTGCCAGCTAGAATCGAATTGGCGGCAGGGGATTCTGCAGTTAACCGATAGAGTTGGGTCCAAAAAGGAGCATCTTCTTGGGTAGGGGTGTACACATTAAATTAAGAAATTGGGACATCATCAATTAACAAGTTAGTAAATACCACCTACCCTCATCATCTGTGTCCTGCAAAATAAGTTGAGCATGCAACGATTTGTGACATAAAGTTATAACACCATTACGTTTGCCATCGCCAGGAGAAAAAAAGACTTCACCACCCCAACTTTTCTTAAGCTTTAGAGATTCAGTATCCGAGAGATGAGTTTCTTGCAACAAAACAATATGTGCATCAAGTTTTGACAAATATGATAATACTTGCTGCCTCTTAATAGGAGAATTCAAGCTTTTAACATTCCATGTAATAACTTTTAGAAACATAAATTATCGATAAAAAAGCATGATGCAAAATAAACAGCCATAATACAAGCAACAATCAAAAGAATATATGATGCCAATTAACAAGTAAACACAATAAAACTCAATAGAATATAAAGAAGAGAGAAGGAAAAAAGAAAGAGATTTCTTAA
Source organism: Lissotriton helveticus (assembly GCF_964261635.1). Lineage (NCBI taxonomy): Eukaryota > Metazoa > Chordata > Amphibia > Caudata > Salamandridae > Lissotriton > Lissotriton helveticus. The sequence continues at coordinate 565,942,080 of NC_136057.1, read as the reverse complement.
GTGAGGAAGAATATTGCAAATGATTCAGAAAAATATATGAAGCCAATGAACAAGGAAACACTAAAAAGCTCAATAGAACAGAAAGAAAAGAGAAGAATAAAAGAGAGAGATCTCGTAGGCAAAGAATAGTAGTGCAATTAGAGGTAAGATAAAAATACCAAGAAGAAGAGAGAAAACTACAAACAAATAGAAAATGAAGCTTTAGGAATAACGTACCTACAAAAACTCCTAAACAAATGAAAGGTGGGGAGGATGAGACCACATAGAAGGATGGCACATCCAGACTCCTTGAGGGAAGACAGGGAGGCTACAGAACAAACAACAGGTACGACGAATGGATCACATGACAAAAGGGCAAATCCTGTAAGGAGAGAATAAAAAGGTTAACAATTCTTAATATTAACAGCAATAATATTAATAGTAGAACAAGAAGAACTTAATAAATAAAAGCCACAATAATAAACCTGAGAAAACAACATAATAAACTATTTATTATGCGAAGAAGAGGTCCATAGTCTCTGCGTCATATGAGTTGAGGGAATTTTTCAGTCTCAAAGAGTCTTCATAAGTAGTAGTGCTGTTATTATAAGTCACCTTAAAAAGACAAGGGTGAAAAAGGCCAAAACGGGCACCAATTGAACGAAGAAGTGTTCTTAGAGCAAGGAACTCCTTGCGTCTGTCCGCAGTAGATTTTGCATAGTCCTGCGGAAAAAATATTGAGTTGCCTGACCATGAAATGCGTATATTGGATCTAGCAGCCGCCAGAACCCTGAGCAAATCTGTATATTCTAGAAAATACAGAATAACTCCTCTAGGTTTCCTCATATTGGAAGAAGAAGTAGCAGGCGGAGGGCCCAGTCTATGAGCATGCTGGTTGTTAAGTGGAGTATCATCTGGTAAGTTAAGAAGTTTCGAAAGGAAAGATTTGAATAAGGCAATGTGGTCTGATCCTTCTGAATTTTCTGGCAATCCAGAAATGTAAAGATTATTGCGCCTATTTCTGTTTTCAGGACTTTCAACCTGTCTCTGAAGTAATGACACCTGAGAATGAAGAGCTTCTACTTTAGCTTCAGAAGATCCCAGGGATTGAATGGATTGTTCAGCAATCATAAGTTTTTCCTCTATTAGTGACCAATTGTCTGTTGGAGCTTGTATCTTAGAGTTTGTTTCCTCAACAAAAGGGCAAAGAGCTCTTATTTCTTCCAGCAGGAGGCCCAAGGATAACGATGTAGGTTGTTTGGAGGAGAAGGAGGATCTTTCTTCAATCTTTTACTGGGAGTCTTGTTCGCAGTAGAAGGCATATTGATGATTGATGAGGAAGCACTTTTAGGCGATAAGTCTATTGAGTCTGCCATTCGCCACCACTTTAGACGAACATCAATACCAGGATGAAACTTCCGGAATAAAAGTACAAACCATTTAGATCAATCCTGAAAGGGCTATGAATTGAGTGTAGCTTTAGGGGGCACAAAATAAATGATTTCCTCAGAGATAATTATAAAAGAAACATGTAAGATCTTAAAAAGAGCTCAGTGCTCAGTATTTGGTCAGCAAGGAGTTAATTCACCCCTGAGAAAACATGTCTAAAAAAACAAAAATAAATATTGCTGACAGGAGATTACGCTCTGCAATTAAAACACTAAGCAGTGAGGAAGTGGAAACAGGAATATAGCAGAGACGTGAGCAGGGAGTATACCTCCAAGAAACAGCTTCTCACCGCAGAAATGTACCGTGGCCATAAAACAACATATGTGGCGTTGTTCCTGACAGCCAGTTTTAAGGCGATTTTTGGTATTTCTCAAAATGGCGGGCATCTCATCATATGCCAGTTAAGGCGTTGAATAATGAGGAAGTACAAACAGGAACATAACTTAGAGATGAGCAGGGATATATACCTAGAGTAAATAGCTCCTCACCTCAGAAGCTTTGAGTGGCCAATAAACAATAGACGTGGTGCCGTTCATGTCAGCCGGTTGTGAGTAATTTAATTGGATCCCAAAATAGCGAGCGTCCTCTCAGCGGAGCCGCCTAATGACGAGTGAAGAGAGAAAATGCCATTACACACTACTGAGCAAGAAATCGCTTATATCAGGGCACACACCGGTGCAAACAGGATCTGTGCTGGCAATTTGGAGTATCTACAAAGCCATTAGAAGGTTATTTGCTCTGCTGTGCCGTCCGCCGACCCGGGAGAGTCAGAAGGTCGCCGTCATCTTCCGTGGGCGCCAGCCAGCATGAGCATCTTTTAATAGGCATGTACTGATATTTTGGTACCCGAGTATCTCTCATAATCTTTGACCAAACTACCTCTTTCTCTGGGACTTTCTGTTCCAAAGCACAATCATTTTCTTGTACTTTTCCATAATAACAGGAGCTGGACCATAATCAGGAAAAATCTTTGAGGCTCCTTTTTTGGTCATGTAACAGCTGCTTTGCACTGAGCCCTCAAATCCTTCTGAACAATAATTTTAAACAGTGTATCCAAAACTTCTCAAATGGCCTTTGAAATTGTCACTATTCTCTCTACATCTATGCACCATTTATCCGGATCCCTAAGCTTTGGAAAGTTTACTGTAAATGCAACGAGATCAGATTTCTGCCATGGAACATGCACATAATCACCTCCAAGCACTTATTGTAAAGAAAAACCATATGCAACCAATCTCATTTCAGGTTCACCATTACTAATGTTTGCTTACTCTTCTGCTTAAGTCTTTTTCTTCTTTGCATTGCCACTTCTTTTCTCATTCCACTTATCCTTGGATTTTCTTAAATGTTACTAATTTTTTATTTTAGTTATTTACCCCCAGATTCATCATTGTCCTCTTTTGCGAGTCCTTAATAGCGATTATTAAGGAATCGCTATTAAAGACTCGCAAAACGGGATTCATGTAGAAATCGCAATATTATTTGCGATTTCTACAGCTTCCTTATTTGCGATTAGCAAATTGCTAATCGCAAATAAGGATGCGATTTCAAGGGTGTCAGGGGTGTCCAAAGGACACCCTGTAGCACCCCTGAAATGTAAATGTAGACTGATGTTGCGCACACACATGTTCAAAGGACGTGTGTGTGTGTAACATACAACTTAGAAAAATGCACTAAAGTGCATTTTTCTAAGTTTTCGCTATTTACCACGAAGTCAGACTTCGCGGTAAATAGCGGCCAAAAATAGCGATTTTGCAATTCAAAAATGGTTCATGAATTGCATTTAAGGAATCTCAAATAGAGATTCCTTAAATGTAATTCCTCGCAATTTAGCGATTTCGCAATTTGCGATTTTTGATTAGATAGGCTTTATTCGATAACATTTTTATCATAAAAGCATTTTACAGAGAAAAAAAATTGTAAGGCAAATTTTTAAAAGACTGTTAGAAATTCTGCACGAATAGTAAAATATCATAAAATAAAGCAGATAAAAGAATATCACATCATATCTTTAAAATAGTCATAAGTCTATAGGTCCAAGGTTTCCGTTGCAGAAGAAAGGGAGGTTTCGAACCATAATGTTCCCCGGCTTGCGATGAGTGCACTGGAACAAAACCAGAGTTCCTTGTCCTAGGCAGTTGTGATTGCCTTGCAATTGACTCGGTACTTTTGTCTGATTAACCAGGCACGCCCCAGGAATTTGGCTACACCACAACCAATTGTCAGAGAGGAGGTGTCAGTTTTCAAGATACGCAGGGCCGCAATATGGCTCATAAAGCCCAGTGCCCTGCATGCTGGTTTGAGCCACTTTTCTCTGGCGTTTTTGTATGCCGGGCATGCCAGTAAAAGATGGGCAATAGACTCCTCAGGGTGGCCACAACAAGGGCAGGGCTCTGGGACATGGTTGGGACCTTTCCATTGTGAAATAAAGGTGTTGACTTGCAGGGTTCCAAATCTCATCTGGATATACAGGGATCTATCCCTAGGTGCCTGGATGAAATCGAGATAGGGTTCCAGACTGCAGGTGCTTTTATGCTCAAAGAATCCCTCTGTTAGTTTCCCAGGTTTTTGGATGGATTGGTCACGTTTCGTCACCCATTCCCAATAAGCGCGTTTAAGCTCCTGTTTGGAGGGGGGTGTTTGGGAGGCCCAAGCCTCACTTAGCCCAATAAGGCTAGTGAGGTGTCTGAGGTCCGCCAGCCATTTTATCCTATGCCCTAAATCAATGGCCAACAGTTCGTCAAAGGCTGCGGCATAGTTGGACAGATCTGCGGACCTCTTAAGGCGAACCCAGAAAAGCAAGGGACGGAGTCTGGCAATATCCTGTATGTTCCTTCTACCTGTGTCATAGAACAGGGGTTTCAGGGGCGTTGAGGCAGGGAGCGAGGTAATGGATCTTAAGAATTTGTTCTCAGACTTGGTTAAGTCTCCAAGTATCTCCATTCCCCACAATTCTGCTCCATAAAGGGCCGAAGGTAGTGCTTTCCCCTCGTAGATAGCGAGCGCCGGGGCAACCGGCCTACTCACAGAAAGGTTCTGTTCCCTGATGATTGCCCCGGACACCCTTTTGTGATTTAAAAGCATCTTGTCTAGGTGGGCAGCCCACTTCATACCTTTCGTAATTCTAATCCCTAAATAATCAAAGGAGTCAACCACGTCTAGAGGGACCTTGTTTAGGGAGATGTTATTCCTAAAACTTTTGGAAGGATTGATGGTCATCAGTTTAGTTTTGTCAGTGTTAATAGTTAACCCCTGCTCCTTACAAAATAAATCGAATCTGTTGAGCAGTTTCTGGAGGCCGGCGGGTGACTTTGAAATTAAAAGGGTATCGTCGGCAAACAGAAGGGTGGGTGTCTTCTCCCCTGCTAGTACGGGGGCATCTGCTGGTTCCTCGTTAAGGTGGCCCACCACCCCATTGATGAATAAAGAGAATAGGGTGGGGGCCAGCACGCACCCTTGACGTACCCCTCTGTTTACCACGATCCTCTCCGTCAGTTCCCCTTGGGTTCCCCATCTAATCCTAGCATAGTTATCACAGTGTAATATTTTTAAAAAGTCAAGGATGTAAGGTGGCATACCCAGGTGCTCAATCACCTTCCAGAGTTTGTCACGAGGGACCAGGTCGAAAGCCGTCTTCAGATCTATGAAAGCCAGGTACAAACTCCCTTTCCCCACGGTAACTGACTTCCAATAGATCATGAAGAGCCTAAGGACCTGGTCCATCGTGCCCACCCTCTGCCTGAATCCTGCCTGGAAGTGCGAAAGGATGTTACCCTCGTCCATCCAGGTTCTGATTCTTGAGAGAAGGACCCTGCCAACCACCTTCTGTATCACGTCAATCATACTGATTGGCCGGTAGTTGGCGGGGTCCTCTCTACTCCCTTTTTTAAAAATTGGAACTACCTTGTCTCCTTTCCAGGAGTCTGGAACGGCAGCTCCTCTGGCTATCATGTTCATAACAAGAAGAATGAACTGTGCCCACGGTATGGGGTCGTGTAAAAGCAAATCCCCTGGAAGACCATCAGGGCCTGCTGCCTTCCCAGGGGCAATACTATTTATTGCTAGCTCAACCTCATGAAAATCAAATTTGTCAAGGGATTTCTGTTCTTCACCGGCTTCAGAGGCAGGTTCTGTTGTTGGAAGCTCTAAACAGACTTCGCCTCGGTAGAGGTTCGAAAAATGCTCATGCCACTGAAGACAGGTGATGTGGTTTGGCATTGGGTCCTCTAATTTCCTGTCCCTGCGATTAATCAAACTTCAGAATAAGATGGGATACTTCAATAATGATGCTTCCTTCAATTCCTGCCAATGAGCCTCCTCCCAGATTTGTTTGGCCTCAATCAAGGCCCTAGCATATTAGTTTCTTGCAATCTTGACTGCGATTGGGTCCTTTGCCCTTATACTTGACCCTATCTCTGCCCGTTTTTCCCTGCATTTTTTGGAATACCAAGGATTACTAGGTTTTTTTAAATCTTGTTTCTTTGCTGGCTTCCCTTCCAAGATAAAAAAAGAACTAAGCCTATCTATTTCGACTTGATAAAAGTTCTTAAAATTGGATATAATCTGCTTCTCCCCCACACCATAAAGTGTTATCAATTCGATGCTCTTGGCGACTACTTCTTCCCTAATGCATGATAATTTCTCCTCTTGTTGGGAGATTTTATGCCATTTCAAGCGTCGCTTGCAATTTGAAGGGATTACCTCCCTACTTGCCATTGGTGGGCGATTATATACCTTAGGTCCAGACTGCTGCCAAATGTTGTTTAACTGCATGCAGAGTGGGTTGTGGTCGCTGTCCAAAGAGGCTACAACTTCCATGTCGATAAGGTCGCGCCATAGGCGAACATCCAGGAATATGTAGTCTATTCTAGAGGGGGAGCATATCCGATTGAAAGTGTATGCACCATGTTGGTCGGAACGGGTCCTCCCATTCACAGTCCTTAGGTCATACTCCAACCCCAGAGCATTTATTTGAATAGCTCGCTGGGACAATTTTTTAATTGGGTCTATGGTGAGGGGCGGAATATCCCATTTAGCATCCTCTTCAGCAATTCCCTCCTGATCATCCAAGCCAAGTGGCTCAAAGGTCACATTAAAGTCCCCAGCTACTACCACATTGGAGTAGGACGGTGTTCTTGCCAGCATACTCTCCAATGTCGAAATAACTGGGGACATCCGAGCCTCCTGGGAACCTCTGGCATAGATGTTAAAAAGCTTGAGTTGCGGGCAATTGGGTATATTTTTAATTGTCAAGTGCAAGATGTCATTAGACTGGCCAGGATGTGCAGAAATTGCCCAATTGAGATTTATACTAATCCAAATTATTAACCCCCCGGATGGTCGCCCTTTACCCGAACTAGTTGCTGGAATGCAGAATGTTGTATAACCCACTTTGTGTAAGGGGATTAGGCTCCAGGTTTCTTGGAAAAGGCATACCTCGTGGTTGCCCACGAAGTTTTGCCATTCTGTAAGTTTAAGTTTCCTTTCTAGCCCTGCTACATTCCATGATAATACGTTCAGGGGAACCGAGTTGGAATTGTTATTAGTTATTATTTCACTAGGGATGGAATATGTTCTGTCCGATCTATGGAAGGCATTATCCAAGATCGGACAGTGTACCGATGGTGTTCCAGGGTTTACACTGTCCCCAGGGGAGTCTAGATCCATCAAATTTGATGGAGATAAAATAATAGGATTGGGGTCAGAGTCGTTATGGGCTAGTCAGTCAACCTTGTTCAACCCTGAACTGTCTCCCCTTAACCCAGATTCAACTCTACCCACAGAACCAGTTTCCAGCCAGAGGGGTTTGTGTCTCAATTGGATTATTGAATGGTCAGGGGCTGTGGTGCGGAACTCCAGCGCTAAAAGATTTTCAGCGAGAAAGGGATCATTAAACCTTAGCTCAATACAGTCTAGGGCTGAATTCCGCTGGCTGATTCTCCTGATACCCTGTATATCTTCGCGTAATATAGACCTACAACCTCTGATGTGGCGTAGCCAGTGTATCGGTTTGTTAAGTAAAGAATCAGTGGATTCATAACTCTGGCCATCTTTGGGTTTTGGCACCTTTACCATATAGACTATAGCCCTAGAGTCCGTAGTTGAGTCCCCAAGGGGATAGAGGTTTGGTTCACCAGCGAGCATCTGGTTACAGAGAATGTTACGTCCCCCCGGTGCGCAGGATGCGATAGATAGATAGCTTCTGGGTACCTGCGTTTTCCTAGCCCCGGGGGGAGTCGCTCCTAGAGGTGTTGTTCTTCTTAACTCTTGTACCCTCTGCGCAATGGTTTTACCAGTGCATTGTGATTTACACGGTGGATTGTTTGCAGGAGCATTCTTATGCAGAGAGGATGCAAGAGGTGTGGGGGTAATTGGTAGGCTAGGGGGGATAGGGGGGGGGGGTTCGGTAGTGTGAGCCTGGAATGGAGGGTTGCTACTATTTTCTTTAATTGTTCCACCTCGTTTTCCAGGGTTTCTACTTTCTGCTGTAGCCCTAAGGTGATTTCATTGCAGCCACATCTTTCTGCCATAGGGTTAACTCTCGAATCGTGGCAGCTCAACGGCCCCTGCGTAGTTTGTCCTTCGATCATGTGCTCAAGGATCGCAAATCTATTGGAACAAGGAATAATGTGAGCAAGGTCCGCAGCTTGGTTAACGTCCTCAACCCTGGCAATCTCCTGTATTGGCGAGGGAGGGGATTCAATGTGCACTATAACATCACAGGTGGCAGAATGTGTGATAGAATTGGTTGGTGGCAGTGATTTTTTCCTAAACATTGAGGGGATATTTGGTTGGTGATTACTTAGTGCATCATCTTTATATTGTGTTGCACCCACTTCCAGACCTACTACACCAGAACTTAAGATCTCCTCACATTCAGAAACCAACCCCTTAATTCTGTCCATTACGCAGTTACTTGCCCCCTTGTCACCAGCCCCCCCTTCCATTGTTTTCCTTTTCCCCATCCTGACGTTGCAGGCAATCGTCAGTCGGTCACGTGAAAGGGTCAAACAAACAGTCACAATTTTCCAAGGGGATTCAGAGACAGAAAGTCAAAAGGCCATAGAGACCAGAACAGTACCTTGTCTAGCAAACGTAGTCTCAAGGGGATGGCTCAGCCCAGCCACGGTCAGCCCTGGACGGCCACAGACGGCCCGCCCTTTGCCCGGGCTTAGCCCGGCGCGGCTACGCGCGCGGTCCCGCGTCGCGGTGGCTGTCCGTGCTTTATCGCGCCTCCGGGCGCACAGGTGATGTTGCGGCGGTGCCGGGGAGCCTGGGTGAGGAATGTCTCCCAGTCCTCTCCTCGGCGGCCTGCAGGAATGCGGCGGCGAGAGACCAGGAAACCACGGGCAGCAAAGGTCAGTGCTGGACAGTAAGGCTGATTTCCCCCGCTCTGCTGGGGCTGTCCGTGCTTTATCGCGCCTCCGGGCGCACAGGAGACGTTGCGGCGGTGCCGGGGAGCCTGGGTGATGGAGTCTCCTGTTCCTCTCCTTAAATGCAATTCCTCGCAATTTAGCGATTTCACAATTTGCGATTTTTGCATTTGGGGTGATGAATCCCAAATGCAAAAATTGCGCTCGCAAAGGGCCAGATTCTCAGAATCTGGCCCTTTGCGAGCCAATTTTCCATTGATGAATCTGGCTGTTAATTCTCTAACATGTGCTTGCATAGTCAGCAAACCCACTACCTTCACTTCTTTATCGCTCATCACGTTTGTAGTTTCTGCACCACTCTTTTATTTTATATAGATCAGTGCCATACTCTTCTGCCAAATCTAGCACATGCATCACGCACACTTAGCTGCTTCCTTGCCCATATAGCTCAATTCATCCTCATTATATGTAGACAGGCTTTCTATTCCAATTGTACACAACAAGATGTCTGCTGCAAACTTAGCTTTCAATAGAAGAATATATATTTCTCTCCTTGGTGATTCACTTTGTTGCACTTCAGCCACAATTGTAACTGTAAAAATAGTAGGAGCTGCTGTATCAGCAGTAGGCATAATGACCTTACTTGTAACGATCCCACTACCACCTACTTTACTCTCAGGTGGTGCAGTTGGTACTCCCAATGTATGTGTTCTTGTACTCAGCTCTCTTGGCCCCATAACTTGAGGCAGACATTACATGAAGGAGGTCTGGAGTCTAATGTAAATAAAATAATGCATTATCTAAAAATCTATCCTTCTCATCTGAATGATTACATACATTTTTCTTTTCTTTTTCTTTATCATTTCTAATTTGTTCTTATTTGTTTTGTTTACAATTGCAGGAAACACACCAACTCTAAGCATTGCATCTTCTCTCTATGTTGTTAACTGCATTCTACATCCCAAATTCTAGCCAGTGGCTCATAGCATTGTAACCAGACTTTTCATTTTCCTTTATTATTTCTTAATTTTTATATGATGTTATTCATTTTACAATTCCATTCATTAAATGTCTCAAACTGTACAGGTCTAGATTGCGGTATTCAGCCTTTCTCACATTAAAAGTATTTCTTATAGACAGGACAGACTTCTGAAGGAATTTTCTCTCCCTCAGTCATTGGAAATGTAGACTTTTTCAATGCAGTACCCGTTTTTACTCAATCCGATCCCAATTAAAACCATGTGATACAAGCAATGATAATCAATCACTCACAGCCTCCCTTCAGTATACACTAACCAATCCCAACGCAATCCAGTACAACAACCAACCTATCACAGAGAAGCTCACTGTGACTACTTGCCGATTGCAGCAGAGCTCACTTTGAAGCCATGCTATCCCTCTGAAACCAGGCACAAACAAACAAACAATTCAATTCAAAACAAAATGTCGTCTGCTTTTACTTAAAAAAGAAAAGGAAAGGAAAATCTCACTGTACAAGATATATTGCCATAAAGGTATTATCAATCACTCTAAGATAAGTTTCTGATTAGCAGAAACCCATCCTTGAATTAGCACTTTTATTCCTGTGCACCCAAGAACAAACAATAATCTAGGTTAGAACACATTCAATTTCGTCTTTTTAGTAATTCAATATAACTGCCTTTTGTTGTCTGAACTTAGTCCCTCACAATACACACTTGCAGACAAGTTCAACAAAATAAATGTATCTCAAGATTTTGGATTTCGACTAATCCGTTTACAAGACAAAAGAAGAATCTCAATATAAAAACACAATAATTCAATAATATCAATGAATTCAGTCTGTGTAACCCCAACTCAATTAGCAATAATGCTGACACATGTGCAACAACACGTCATTACAATCTAACTAAAACACACAACAAAATCATCGGAATCACAATAACTAAGATTCCTAATAACCCACAAATCAAAACCATATCGCCAAATGTGCATGCATTAATGACACCACAAACATCCGCACACATAAAAATCTAAGTACAACAATGCGCTTGGTCAAATCCACAATCTGCTGCAATACACTTGCCCTACCGATACTCATACTCTTTTGCTCAGGACCAGATCAGGAAAACCAGAACATTGAAAGTAATTCAGTTTAGGCAGACTCAAAAGGAAGGCAGAAAATGTCATTTCTAGATCTTATAGTCCTGGCACCTTGATATTCCTTCGTAAAATAATTGTTGTCCAGAGTTTTTCATTTTTGATTTGTGTTTTTTTATTATTATTAGAGAAGTAATTTAGCTTGATAGATATTGCTGATCTGGGCCGAATTTTTCTGTATGCCATTTTTAAAAATGGCAGACGTATTGCAGTGATGATGTAATATTTTAGGAACCATGAGACCTATATACTTCATTCTGGTGTCATAACATAGGTTTTGGGGGCCACGTAGTCTTATAGAGACAGAAAATGAGTCATCAGAGCAACCTTTGTGACATTTTCCAAAATGGCGGTTCTGTAATGATGTGTTTTAGCTTTCATATTGGTGATTTATTTTAAATGTGTTTTTGTTTCAGGTATTCTGTTGATTCAAATTCGTAAACATGAGCAAAGTAGGTGATCGCGGAGGATCGTTACCTCCTGACAAAGTGTTGCTAACTGCAAAATATAAGGACTCTTCAAAACAGAAAAATGTGTCATACGCCTAACTAATCCAAAAGAAAAGCTAACATCAACTGTGACTGGATAGAGATGCTGCAGAAATACAGTAAGACAAAGTTCACAAAAGATTGAAATTGATGGGTGCAGAGGATCAAATGTTTTATTATTGCAACAAGTGCTGCAAGTTGTATACAATGGACAAAAGCCTGGGGAAACAATCATCAAAAAATAGCAGAAACCAGTATATTACAACAAGAACCTGAGTCTTCTGAGAAAGCGTTGGCAACCAAACCCAATGCCCATTCACTTAGAAGATCGATGGCTACCCCTTATCCACCTCCTGCAACTGATCAGAAAGCAGAGGATCTTCAATGTGTTATCTGTGGTTTAGCAATAATAAGGGCCAAAGTGATTGATAAAAGAACAAAGTATAGAGTATGTGAGTCTCAAAGGGCAAACATGTTTTTATATGCAGCCAGTTTCTTTCAAGATGAAGTTTTCAGCCAAGTAGCTTATCTAAACAGTAAAGGTGAATGTATATGCAGTGGATTTGTATGCCCACCTGAACTGCATGCGTCATACATTCGAAAATATGAATGTACAATGAGCTCCCAGCAGCAATGTAAACTCCAGCCTTTAGTTAAGTTTGCACTTTTTGAGTGCTGGCTACTGGTTCAAACTCAGTGAGATCAGAGAAATGGTCAACATTGATGAAACTGTATTGATCCATATTAATGAAATTAAGATTTTTTCTGGTGAGAATGTACAATAATAGAATTCATTTTTGTCAGTCTAACAAAGAAAATGAGCCACTTATGGTGTTTTCAGCTGATTTGACTCCTGAATTTCTTGCTGGAAAAATAAGATCACAGGATGCAGGATGCAGTAAAATCAGCAGGAACAGTTTTAAGAAGCATTCTGAATGACTAATCGTTTGATCCCCTAGATCTCTGCAAGTCATGGGAGTCAAGAGTTCCTGATGTTGTCTTAACATTTTGAACATCATTGTTTAACATCAGCAAAGCAAAACTGTTACAAACAAAACTTCTTGAGTTTGGAACTAAAGCCAACAACATTGATGATGGCTTTGAAGATATAAGTGTAGAAGTGGTAGACAATCCCATGAACTAAGAGGCTCATGCTGTGTAAATGTACTGTCTTTTGTTAAATCATGTTTTATGAATAACATCACAGCAAAAAGAAAACTCCGCTACACATGATGACTGCCCATGCAATTTATGACAAGTGCAAACATAGAGAGCTAATCACTTCTATGAATAGGATGGGTATATCAACAAGTTATAATGACACAGTATGGAGCTGTAACTTGTTAGCAGCTCATGCTGTAACATCTTTTGAATATGACAGCACACCACTTCCAAGTCACTTTCCCAGGAAAGGATTTACAATTGCTGCACTTGATAATTTTGATTTTGAAGACAGCCCTTCTTTGTGTGGAACATCCAGCACACATGATACTGCCATGGTGCTTTTTCAAGACTGTAACAATGAATTATCTGCTGGAATACAAGCTGTGTCAGATGTAGGCATTAACAAATGAAGCTGCAAACTTATAACCCAACTGGCTTGCCAACGTGTCCGAAATCACTACAAGCCATCAACATGCGCCAGTCTAACAGAAAGTTTTAAAGTGGTTGAGGACATGGATCTTCTTATACCTGATTCTTCACTCCGCAAAGCTGATTTAACTGATTTTATCATATTGCTTATTCGGTGCGAACTGAAGGATGAAGACAAGCCATTTCTTCCGTGGGCTGAAATTCATGCATTGCTCTCTCAGAACACCGTTCCATTGAAGAAGGTTAGCTTTTTACTAGTAATGCCATCTGAGTCACAAACTAAGCAACAGCATACACAGCTCTAGAAAATTGCCAAACTGTGCGTGCTCAGCTTGAAGACCAGCCTATCCTGACAATTTTCTGTGATGAAGGTGTTTTCTGTATTGTAGCTTACATTTTTATAAGCAATCTAATAGAATGTTATGATCTTTATGCAATGTTGGATGTTTTCCACATGACAAAAGTTGCGTAACGGTGTGCAGGATGTTATCTCAGTGGATATGGTATAGACAATGCACTTATTGCGGCTGAAATCTTTGGAAGCTAAACTGTCAAGTCAGTATTGAGCGGAACTCATTATGTTTATTCGTTACAAGTTATGCTCATCATATCTGAGGCTTAGAAACATTCCATTGGAATGCTTTCTGGAACAAGAATGGCAAAATAGGTTTTGCGTATCTTATCTCAAAAGTGAACAGGACACATGGTGCACTTCATTCAAAAGACATAATGCAAAGCCAGGCAATGTTCAATACAGAAAACCTGAAAAACAAGTTTGTAAAGTTTGTCAAAGAATGTGAAGAAAAACTCTTCAATTTCTGGGGAAATGTCTTACACATGCTATCTCTAGTGAAAGAATTTGGTACATGATGATTGGGAAGGTGATTGGAGCTGCAGATGAAGACTGTAGAGTCACTGCTTACTATGTTTTGATAATTAGATTGCATGAACTACCTGAGATATGGGTCTTGGTATTTGGAAAGAGTGGAGAAGCTAGAGGTTGAAAATCACACCTCTACAGAAAATACATCCAAATACATTTTGTGGTGCAAGACAGAGAGGGAAGGTTCAATGCTGTGGCCCCCGATTTGAAACTGGGACTGATAATTCAGAGATCTCAGAAAAGCTCCAAGGGAATTGTTGGTCAGACACGTAAAAGCGAATATGTTGTTCAATGGCAGCTAGTTTAACATGAAGTACTTTCTATTTGCAATGTTTTCAGTAAGATAACAAATTCTAAATTATTGGACCATCGTGAAACTGTTCTTCACCACAAAGTTGTGGGAGAGAGGGGAACGTTTTAATAAACATATTGACAGCCTTCTTCATTTCATGCAGCAGCAATGAAACCCCTATAAGTGACTGAGTTTGTGCAACTACATAAACTCTAGACCAACAATATGTGGATAACAATATAAAGACACGTCTACTAAATTTCTTGAAACATGAATCAAAACTATACAGAGAACTGAAGCAGGAGAGATTGGCATTGAAATAGAAAAAACGGTTTAAGATTATCACTAAAGCTAAACATCCACACTTTAATTGCCATTGTAGGAGTTTTATCCAACCACCCACTACAAAACAGATTACAAAAAAAATCAACTTTTGCAAGTACTTAGAGAGATGGATGTAACAAAACAAAGGGGTGAATTTCCCAAGGACATTCTTACGCATGATCTTCTACCAACAAACGCATTATTTGATGGAGATACTGAAACCAAACCATTGAAGCACAAACTCTTATAAGAGCTTCAACAAAGGTTTTCACCTGAAGAATTTTTTGTCGAAAAGGTGTCCTCATTGAAAACAGCTGTTGTTGTGGACTATATATCACAATTGCGAATGGTCAAGACTTCATCCATGCAAAACTTTGGAGAGGTCGTTCAGACTGTTCTACAGATATTAAAGTCAGTGTGCACCCTGCAAGAACAGCACATTGTCTTTCACAGTTATCTTGAACTATCTGACAAAGAATGTGAGAGAATCAGACGAATGACTACAAGTTGAACAATTGATCTTGCCTGCATCAACATTTTGCCATCTATACATGTGCAACCTGATAAATTCTGGTCACCAACATCGAACAAGATGAACTTGGAAATGTTAACTCGCCAAAACATTGCTGTTGCTTCAGTGAACACTGAATTTCCAATTATTTCAAGTGAATGATTGTCAATGAGGAGTTGGTGCCTACAGAGATGTATTCAAAAGTTATGGGCTATATTGTAGAAGAACTTAACAGCAAATTGGAGGAAGCTGACCTTCATGTTGTGCCACGTGTTGAGTGGGCTGTTTCAAATGTTACCAAGCAAGTCATTGTACTTTCAAATGACAGATGTTATTTTTCTGCTACTTAGATATTTTTTTTACAAAGTTCATAAATCAAGGATTGTCAGAGTTATGATTACATTATGGAACAGGCGAAAAAAGACACTTAATCCCGCTTAATATGCTGTACAAGAAACTTGAACCAGAGATGCCCAGTGTTCTTATCAAGGCACATATTCTTATGGGTGATGACTCTATGAGCAAAATTGGAACAAAACTTGGAGCTTTAACTGCTGAACCTGTGAAGTTTCTAAAAGGATTTGCTGAGACAGAAGAAGAATGTGACTTTAAAGACATAAAAAAATACCTTGTGTGTGTGTGGAAAATGAGTTCTGACTATCACACATTTGATGATCTTCAGTACAGTGAGTTCAAGAGATCAGTCCCGCTAAGTAATCTTCCACTGGTGTCATATTATATTTGTGGACACATTAAAAGAGCAATATACTAGATCAAAAGATGTGTAAATGTTTTGGATCATGCATATGTAGAGAAAGATCCATGTGAATTTTGTTGGGAAGACATTGATGGAATGTTAAAACCTATGAAGTTTCTAAAGCCTCTACCCAAAGAACTTACACGTACATGTACTTGTAAAACCTGCGCAACAAAAAGACGCCCCTGTTGATATGCTCTTATCAAATGTTCAACATTCTGTAAATGTACAACGAGCATTTTCTGAAGCAAATAAATAAAGTGAATTATGAAAATGTCTCTGAAACAAGAGTGATAAATATTTATTTTTTCTCATGTTATGTTATGTTATGTTATGTTAAAATGGCTTTTGTAGAGCGCACGGCTACTCAAAAAGAGTGTCCCGGCGCTTTTAATTAACGAAGGCTGCAGTAAAACTAACATAACACATTAAAAAGAGAGAATTACAGATACAGAGAAAAAAAACAACACACACAGGGGGCCTACTGGGAGAATAACCACGTTTTAAGGTCCTTTCTGAAGGCTAATAAACTAGTGGCTCCCCGAAGAGACAGGGGCAGAGAGTTCCACAGTTGGGGCGCCAGCAATCCAAAGGAGCGACCTCCCAGGCGTGCTCGCTTCACTCGTGGAACGGTCGCCAGAAGTAAGGATTCTGACCTCAGAGAGCGCGCCGGTTGGTAGAAGGCGAGTCTCCTCTGGAGATACTTAGCCCCCGTCGCATGAAGAGCTTTGTAAGTCAGAGTTAAGGTCTTAAAGGCGATCCGCTTACGGATTGGAAGCCAGTGCAAGGTCTGGAGCAGAGCCGTGGCACTGGCACGTCTGTTCAATCCGTAGATTGCTCGCGCCGCAGCGTTCTGCACAACTTGCAGCCGCTGTAACAGGTACTCTGGCAGGCCCAGGTATAGAACGTTAGAATAATCCAACCTGGAGCCTATCAGGGCCTGCACAGTCAGCCTCCTGTGCTCCTCCGATAGTAGGGGAAGAAACCTCCGTAGCATCCTCAGGAGGCCGAAACACATACCCGACACTCCGAGAATCTGGGCCTTCATTGTTAACCCCGTGTCCATCTTCACACCCAAGTTCTTAGCCAGTTGGGATGAACACAAAGGGGGGGACATATTAATGGGCCACCAGGCCTGCCACTCTGGTTCCACATCGCACCCGAAGAAGAGTACCTCAGACTTATCGGGATTGCACTTGAGGCTGTGTAGATGGAACCATTGAAACACAGCCCCAAGGCAATCCCGGATACTCTCCCCCTCAAAGTCCTCTCCTCTCTTACAAGAGAAGAGGAGCTGGGTATCGTCGGCATAAGATACGATCCGGGCCCCAAACGACTCCGCCAATGCCGCCAAAGGGCTCATGAAGATATTAAAGAGGGTCGGGCTCAAGATAGAGCCCTGAGGGACCCCGACTCCCAGAGGCGGCATCACGGCGGAATCTGGAGCGGCCCAGACCGTTTGCCGGCGGCCAGCTAGAAAAGAAGAGAACCAGCTGAACACCGTTCCCCGAAGTCCTATCTCATGGAGTCTTGTGAGAAGACCATCATGGGGAACGGTGTCAAAAGCCGCCGACAAGTCCAACATCACCAGCATGGCTTTGCCCCCTGAATCCAAGATCCCCTTGATTGTTTCGGAGACCTCGAGGAGCGCAGTCTCCGTACTAAGACCCGGGCGAAAACCTGACTGGGTGGCATGCAGAATCTCATTCGACTCTAGAAAGTTGGAGAGCACCGTCTGCACGTGCTTCTCAACAACCTTCGTAAGAGCCGGCAGCAGAGAGATAGGCCGATAGTTGACAGGGGCCTTAGGGTCCAGGCCAGGCTTCTTAAGCAGCGGGATGACCATTGCCTGCTTCCAAGCCTGCGGAACCACTCCCTGGCTCAACGAGAGATTCAGCAGCGGATTAGCCAATGGATTAATAACCTCAGCCAGTTTCGCCAGAATCTTAGCAGGGCAGGGATCCAGGGGCGAGCCGGACTTCAAGTTGCTCAAAAGTGCTAAGGAGACGGGCGCCAAAATAGGTGGAAATGCGCCCAATGTGGGGCCCGGCATCGCCGGGGGCGATCGAATGGCCTTACTGACAGTCCGCTCCTCGGGGATGATCGCCGGGAAAGAGGCCTGTATCAGTTGGATCTTGCTGGTAAAAAAATCAGCAAGATCTGCAGCCCACGCGTCAGAGGGCCTCTCCTCAGCAGTGTTTATCCGGGGCGATGTAAACTCCCTCACTATAGAGAAGATCTCCTTGCAGGAGTTGGAGGCAGCATCAATCCTCCCTGCCAGGTAGATTTTCTTACCTAGGCGGATGTCTCGGTGATACTCCTTGACCATGTTCTTAAAAGCCACCTTCGCCGCCACGTCGTATTTTAGCCGCCAAGTTCTTTCAGCTACCTTGCACTGCTGCCGCTTAGCCGACAGTGCACCGGTAAACCAAGGGGCGGAGACTCGTTTGGGAGTCAGATGGGGGACTAGTTCCGGGGCCAGGTCATTAAGCCTATCAACCAACCACACCTGCAAGGACTCCAAATCCTTCGTCAGATCTCCAGAGAGAGGACAGGGATGATCCAGAGCTGCCTGAGCCAACATCTCAGGGGTCACTCGATGGTACGCCCTATGGGGTTGGCCATGTCGCTGTGGGGCGGCAACAGCCAATTTAGCAGTGCCTTTGATCAAAAATTTAGCCAGCGAATGGTCTGACCATAGAACCGGGACAATCTCTAACACCTCTAAAGGAGAGGTCGAGAAAACCTGATCAAGAGTGTGCCCCTTATTATGCGTCGGCTCATGTAAGTAGGGAAGCAAGCCCAATGGAGCCGTAGCCTCAAAGATTTTGATTGCGGCCGCGTCCGAAGGATCGTCCATCCGGAAGTTAAAATCCCCGGCCACAATGCAGTGTTCTGCTTTCAGGGCCAGTCCCAGTAAGGCGGAATCTAGATCTTCAAAAAACATTCCGGGAGGGCCAGGCGGTCTATAAACTAATAACCCCTTCACAGATTGGTGCGGAGCCAGAGAGATAGAAAAAGCAAGGGCCTCCGAACCACGAATATCCTCCACTGGCAGGATCGAACATACCATGTCCTTCCTCACCACAAGTGCCACTCCACCGCCCCTTCCCCCAACTCTGTCCTTCCTGAATACATTGTAGTCAGGTGGGATTGCCATAGCGACATCTGGATTCGATGAATCTCCCCACCATGTCTCAGTAAGCATGAGACACAGTGGCTTAGCCGTGTCCAGAAGCTCAAAGATGTCTTGAGCATGTCTGCATGCCGATCTAGTATTTAGTAGCATGCAGAGATATCGTACACTGGCGCCAGTATTGCCAGGAGGCAGTGACAGAGTACGCGAGGGACGCCAACCGCAACCGGGGCAGATGGACTTACCGCGGTGACGCCCAGGGAAAACAGTGCAGCAACCACCGGTGGCAGGGAGGAAAGCACGAAGCTCCCCAGCAGTGTAGCGCCGCACAGAAGAACCTACTCGGCACATAATGCAGAACTGAGTCCGCCGCTACGCCCCGCGCGCCTCCGGGTCGCTGACGGGCGCAGACGGGCAGGACTCTGGCTTGACTCAGGCGCCGACCAGGCGCTACCGCTGCGCGTCACCGCTGCGCGATTCCCGCGAGCATTAAGTAGGGTCCAGCTGAAGATGGAAGAAAGCGCTAGAGCGCTCCACCAGTGACCCACTCGCCACTAGCCCCCCCCAAGATGGCGGCCTCGCGCCAGAAACGCTAGCACACAGGTAACAAATCCGCTCAAAAAGCGGTGCGGGGCACTCTTTACATGCAGGTATGTGGGCGCTACTGGTGCAATTAAAAGCGTGCTGAAATAAGAAGGTAAAAAAACATAAAAAGGAAAAACGATAATTTGTTTAAAATATGAGCGCTGCAGCCTACAATACAGCAGCGAAGCGCGCGTGCTGTCTTCCTTGTCAGATCATAAACATTGTTTGGTGTACACATAAAAGCCATTATTATTTGTTTCATTTCCATTTACGTCTATTCTTCCTTTTGGAAAATGGCAGAAGGATTGCTCTGAGGAGTTATTTTCTGCCTGCCTAAGACTACTTGACCCTCAAAACCTACCTTTTGCCACCAAAATGAAGTAGATATGTCTCATAGTTCCTGAAATATTACATCATCAGTACAAAACACCTGCCATTGTAAAAAATGTAGTCCAGAAAAATTCAGCCTGGATCAACAATGTCCACCCAAGCCATTACTTCTCTAATGATTAAAAAACACAAATCAAAAATAAAAATCTCTGGACAGCAATTTTTTTTACAGAGGTACATCAGGGGCCGGGATGATTTTTGAATCTCTTATTGCCCACACTCTCCATCAAAACTGTTGATGCTATTCTATCAGATAAGTTTAGCTCCTATGCAGGATCGGGGAGAGTGTTGTCCTCAAGATCATATGAAGCATTTTGCCTCTGAGGAGATTTAATAGACAGCATATAAATCAGCATACTTAATTTAATAAGCCTTCTTGAGAAGAGTAAAAATTTGAAATAATGAAGATTTATTAAATAGTTAAAGTTCAATTCAGAATGCAAAAAAAATGATTGGCATAATGCATAATAAATTAGACATGGGAATTAGCATAAATCTCAGTCAAATGCAGCAGGAGTCTGACATGAGTCAAGTCTCAGAGTAAAATATTCTGGTAAGATGTACGACCATAGCATTTTGCAAGTCGCAAATTGTGCTCAAGTGCGAGTCGCGATTTGCGAGTCGCAAAATGCTATGCACAACAGTGTCTGAGACACTGTTTGCGATTCCTAATGGGGTTGCAAATTGCATGACTCATGAATATTAATGAGGTACTCGCAAGTTGCGACCGCATTGGGAATGGCTGGCCCTCTGAGGTAAGGTGGCCTGCTGGGCTGAGCAGACCTCCAAGTCTGGGACTGCTTTTAAATAAAGCATTATTTTTTTCAAAATGCAGCCCGTTTTCCTTAAAGGAAAACGGGATGCATTTAAAAAAAGAAAAATGAAACGTTTTTGTTTCATTTTTTTAGGGCATCTAGTGGTCCCTGGGACCACTGCCTGCCCCTAAAAATATTTCCTCCTGCAATCACAAGAGAAGGGTGGTAATC
Source organism: Lissotriton helveticus (assembly GCF_964261635.1). Classification (NCBI taxonomy): domain Eukaryota; kingdom Metazoa; phylum Chordata; class Amphibia; order Caudata; family Salamandridae; genus Lissotriton; species Lissotriton helveticus. Next base: position 565,921,195 of record NC_136057.1, on the reverse strand, counting down.
TGCGACTGTTTTGCGACCGCATCAGTCATACATAGTGCTCAGACTCGTTATTAGGAAGGGACACCTTCGGAACACCCCTTCCTAATAGCAAGTTGCTAATCCTATTTAGCAAGTCGCAAATACATTACGAGTCACTAAATAGGGTTAGTACATGGCCCTTTTGTATTTTGCATGTCAAACGGGTCGCAAACCCGTTTGTGCATGCAAAATCGAGCCATACATCTGGCCCTCTGAATCCTAAGCAAGAGGCAGACTGACAAGGGTTTGCTCTCCATGAGTCAAGACAAACTAGACTAGATCATCTCCAAATTCATGTTCTTTTTTTGACAAAAAAGACAGCAAAATGTCACATAGTCATCATATATTGAGATAGATGTTGCAATGCTCAACCAATCACAATACAGCAATATGCAACAATATTAAACTAAACAAAATAATAATCAGTCTCTGTTTGACCCAATGTCAATGGATGTGATAGTACAAATCCAGCTACACACAAAACAATGACAAACTAATAAATGAATACCTTTACAGTGGCACAGGCAGGAAAAAACTTGAACATGAAAAATATTCATTATTTTAAGCACATATTATTTAACATGTATTAATAATATCTTCAGCATAAAAGTTAACAGCTCGTTCGTGCTCCGAGGCAACTATGACATAAATAGCTGTACATTCACTACAACATCACACTACAGAAGGACACTTTCTTTGGGAAAGTATTATAGGGCTTATTGTGGAAAATTAGTACGGTCTGGTAAACATTATCTGCGCCATCTTGCCTTTTTCCCCTGATGCCACACTTTTTGTCGTGCGCACCCGCCATTTTAGGTGCCTCGATCAGAACAACCCTTTTGCATGCCACTGGCCCCCAGCATAGCCCTCCTCCCTCACAAAGCCCGCACTCTGACAACCCCCGCTCGCACATGCCTTGGGTCATAAACCCCTCTTCAGCGCAGCTCTGCCTCAGAACCCCATCCTGTCCCCAGCGCGACACCTCCCTTCCTTCCTTTCATGGTCCCAGGCCCTCTTTGATACAAATCCCCTTTTCCTGTGTGCCCGTTTGTCTTCCTCGTTCCCAGGCCGACACCTAGCTCTGCCGATACTGTTCCTTGCCCCTCCCCGTACAGTAGAAAGCTTCCCTCATCAAAGGACCCCCGAGTTGATCAAAGCCCTCACCCTATGAGATCCGACCAAACCCCCACATTCCATGAATCGGCGGAATGTCCAGCTGCGCGGTAGTCATCACCTGTTGTGACCGGGGTGAGGACTTCAACTGTAAATGTGTGTGGGAACGGGCCTGAGGGGGAGATTCGGAGGATATCCTTCCGTACATCAAAGCATTGCCAAGAATGTGTTGTATGTAATAAAGCAATAAACCTGTGTATAAGAGGCCAGGCCTCAGAGATGCGGTTAGAGCACCTCATGACGATACCTGCTGTCTGAACTGATGTGTTCTCCTCCGGAGAGAATAAACCTTGTTTCCTGCCTTCCCGTCTCCAGCGCCTGCCTCTTCATTGATTAATAATTCGTGGGTTAAAGAGGCGATACCGCCGGGCAAATATCGATTGTCCCTTGACCTTAGATTTAACAATTGGCGTCCCAAGCGTGGGGCCCATCAGCGACTCGTGGATCCAGTGGGAGAGGTCCTGACGACAGAGTGAACGACTGCAACGATCGGGAGAGCTCTTGCCCAATAGACCCTCGTCTGGCAGCCGATCATCCGAACTTCACTGGTTCCGAACAGACCTCTCCCGAGTGATCTACGGTCCTGACTGGGAACCATCAGGAGTGCTGCGAGGATTACAAAGAAAAGAGGACGATCGGGCGCTGGATTCGGAAGACAAGAAACTGTCCATACGGTCCGGGTAAGGTCGTGTAGACACGACGAATCACGAAATAATTGTTTAATTGTTCAGAAAATACTAGTATTACTCTTTGTTGACCTATTTGGAGATTCACTGTCTGCACACGAAGAAACAGTAGGCTCTTTCTCTTTGCAAACAGTGAAGGATAAGTAACGCAGCCAGCGTGCCTATCTTTCTCCCCCACTGATCGTTCATTTGTTCACGAATTATTTTCGGGAGATTTCCCCCTCCCACACTGATTAACGGTTTTTGACCTCGAACTACTGTTCGCGGATTGTTTTCTGGAGATTCTCTGTCTACAAACAGGAAAGAACAGGTTCCCCTTTGCAGATAGTGAAAGGGTAGAGGACGCAGACCTTTGCGGATCTACTTATTCTCCCCACTGGTCGTTTATTTATTGTTTTGATATTGGTTCATGAGGTATTCACTGCCTGCAAACAACGTAGAATAGAAATATTCTGTCTAGTCTTTGCACACAGTGATAAGATAGGCAGTGCTGACTTTTTGTCCCTCGTTGTGAGCTGTCATGTCTGTCTTCTGCCCACTGGTCGATAGCTGGTTCAGCCCGGACCGTTTATTAGAGGTGGATCATCTAGCTCCGCTGGAAGGCACCCCTAATAAAGACATGTTCATAAACTATGGATTAGTTACCATAGCCTATAGTAAACTGTGGCACAGGTATACCAAAGAAAGTCAAGAGAAACAGTGGCCACTGATAGGATCCTTCGATCTTGATAAAATAGAAATGTTAGAAATAGCCCTTCGTGATAATAAGACAACGCCTATTATGCTCGACTGCCTCGGTATGTGGCGCAAAGAAGCAATGCAACAAAAGAATAGAGACGAGGACAGAGCAGGTAAAGGAACATATCGACAGGACGACCCCAGGACACAACGTCCCGAAAGTAATCCCCCGACACTACCCACAGGACGGCCAGACTTAGGGCAAAACCAATGTGCTTTTTGTAGATATGCCGGGCACTGGAAAGCCCAATGCCCGACTCTACTGAACGTGAGTAGGAGCAGAGGACCGACAGGAATAACAGGCCGGCAGAAAGGGAAAAGGCGCGAGACAAAGATGAATCAGACTGACATGGACAGGCCAGATAGAACCACCACGTTCGATTATGCCCGATGGCACAGATTTCGCCAAGCCGATTTCAGCGACATGTTCGAGTCCTCATAGACCAAACAACGCTAAGACGGGAAACCCAGTCTAGCTCTAAATTAACAGACGACAAACCCCGAATAAAGCAGAAAGAATAATGTACACACATGATCAAGCATCCTTACGTTTAGCCAAGTAGGGAAAAGTTTAGGGTATTTCGAGGTAAGGGTTACACAAGTATCCTTCGCCGAGAGGACTAGGGATATTGCCAATGTCTGAAAACCTACTACCTCCTTTCTTCCGCATCCTTATAGGCATATAACTAAAGCCTGCCCCATTGCTCTAACGATAAGTGTGCGCAGCATACAGAAAAAGATAATTATGGCCAATAACTGTTTTATGTTTGTCTTGGGTCTTTTGTATATAATACTTGTACTGTCTCCCCGTCTGAGTTTGTGTGTACGTGATGCATGAATCTGCGTCATCCCTCTGCCTGTGTTACCGTGTTACTTAAACTTCTGTTAACAGAAGCTTTAGCATGGAACAACCTGGAAAGAAAGGAATGGGAAAACGAAATCCGTAGGCCACTGATGAACTTGAACTTTTATTTAACATAACGAACAAGAAACAAATAACAGTACTTAATAACACCTATCAATGCCCTAACAACAGAAAACGTTTGAAACAAGAATGGTAAACTAGAAAATGAAAGTCAGCAGAACATTCGCCCCCCCCCCATTCTGGAACCTTCCAAAGTAGGGCAGGGTTACGGCTACGCCCAGCCGGCAGCAACCCATATAAGGCGGGTCCTGCTGCCAACAGTCGGCTAGGAAATCGTAACATAGGGTGGAGCCGGAGGAGAGACAAGGGCCAGCGGGACCCAGCCAGGGGATCACCTTGACCACACCGGAGAGTTGTAGGGGGGGGAATGTCTATGTCCTCGACCCCCCTCTCTCTCTCCCCCAGTCCGGCCACGGTGGCGCGTGGGAGTTTCAGGTAGTCCCGCCACATGTCTTCTCGGTCCGGCCACCAATGGCCGGGGACTGGGGCCAACTGGATCCGGCTGCAGCCGATGAGCCAAGGAACCCGTTCATGGGGCCAGAGCAAGGGGCGTCCGGCCGACATCCACCAGAAGCCCGGCCCAGAGAAGGACAGGACACTTCTTTCTTTTCCCCTCCGTAATGGCCGCAGCAGCACGCCCGGCGCCACTTGAATAATGGCTGCGACAACTCTGGGGGGAGGGATGTCTTGTACATACCTCCGCGAAAATTAGTCCAGGTCGGGCTGGGAGGGAGAGGCGACGCGGACGAGCCTCTCCCACCTCCACGGATAGGAGGTTTCCCAGCCCCCGGCCCAGCGCCGAACTCCTCCAGCCAGGCGGTGGTGCCAATACCTGCGTAGCACCGAACATACCATGGTGGCGCCCCAGTACTTGCGCAGCACCGAACATGCAACGGTGCCGATACTTGCGCAGCACCGAACATGCAACGGTGCCGATACTTGCGCAGCACCGAACATGCAACGGCTGCGCCAATACCCGCACAGCACCTAACATGCACCGCAGGTGGCCATACTTCCGCAGCACTGGACATGGGTTCACTCCAAAAGGTCTCCTCCACTCTTGCAGACTCGACGAAGGGCGGCTGCTGCAGGCCTCAAAATGGCGTCTGGGCCCCCTGGAAGGCGGGTCCCGGCCGCTAGAGTAACTTTGAACAGCAACGTAACTCGGGCGCTTGCCCACCGGGGCACGAGCCCCCACCTCCGACAGCACCCCCACCGCCTTGAAGATTCTACAAAAGTCCCAGGAGCCCTCGGCCCCTGCAGGCTTCCGGTGAGGAACAACTGCCTTGATCGCTAACGAAATAAGCATGACATAGCCACTCCTTCTGTTAGCATGAATTCTCGAACTGCCGAAAAGGACTCTGGTCCAACTGCCGGTTGTAGGAAACATTTTTTCCCTGACGCTACTTCCGGACTAACCCGGCCCGCCCAAAATGGCGCCGGTATCAATAGGAACTCACGAACACCTCGTGGTGTTTTTTTTAGCTAAAAAGACTCGATGTTCTGAAAAATATATATGATCCTTTGTACACTTGACGAAAAAGAGGGAGGGTTCACTCGATGAACATTAGAAGGGCCCCGTGAAAACTGTTTTTTCAATGTACGATTCATTATGATATTATCATGTAACCTCGCTTATAACACACACCCATGGTATACCTATAGGAATTTGATTACAACTAGTCCAACTGTGTTTCCAATTATGAAATGAATGCCCCTTGGTCCCTCAACTATTCGATAGACGTTTTTAGTTCCCTGCAAATGAATGAATGAACCTTTTTAAACATGTTTTTAATCCTACAAGATAGCCCCCCCCCCCCCCTCTACTGTACGCACTTTAGCCATTGCCGTAACCGGCCAACCCCGATCACATTGTCCTATCAACATGCTGAACGATTGTGCAAATAAAGGTTTTCGAAACTATGAACGGGTATTGCATGCTTTATTTAAAATGTGGGATCGGCGGGAGAGTTTTTTTCTGTGCACCCTACTCTGCTCTCTCTTTAAGGTTAATAGAAGATGGTTGCCCAGCCCCGGATGGAGGATCGAATCTAAGACACGACACTCTGCCGTCAAATATGCGACTGACTCAGGGACTCGCGCATGGAGAAAGACCTCGATTTCTGGGGTTGGGTAAGGCGAAACGGTGTAAAAGATGGAATATAAAGGATGGGTAAAGTGAAACGATGTAAATGATAGAATATTATAAAGATACGACACTCAAAGGTACTAGGGAACAGAGTTGACCGAAGAGCTGATAAACCTTAGAACATCACAGCGTTGGAAGAGATTTAAGGACCCCGATAGCTAAATACACCTACCAACTAGAAACCTCGCGCTAAGTGCTTCTGATTCTCTAACGTTTTCCTACTCACAGCCTATAAGGACACACTGCCCCCCCCCCTTGGCTCCAGAAACCACAACCCCAGGGATTCTATCCCGAAGAGATAAGACGAGTATGAGGTAAGTAAAAGACCTTCGTACCCGTGCTTTTGATATGCTCGAATGTTGTCCCCCTCCCCTCCCCTCTTTTTCCCCCCCCCTGCAGGCCACATCGGAATCACGACCAAGGTATGGTGAAGATCTGAAGCCTCGCCATGTCTGATACACGAAGCGGACTAGCACTGCCTGGTGGCACCTAAACACACCCACAAACTGCTCTTGTACCAAAAGAGCCAATAAATTGTATGACATGATGAAAGCGATCACCCTTAATCCGTGTTGCGTGAATGGACACCTGTCACGTATGTCTGAAACTATGAGATGATGTTTGTGTATGACTGACGCGTTGACTTAACTGGTTAAAGGACCGAGAATGCAAGAAATGCGACACAATGGTGCCCTTTTTACTCGATGCATGTCCCCTGTACCCGGCCTAATGCTCGTCCATCCCAAACTGCATGCTTTCAACATTCTAACACAGACCCGTAATGTCTTATGTTGTATAATGCGCTGAATAGCCTATCTTAATGCACGGCCACTCCCCATGTCGCACGTGTACTATTTAGCCTGTTGTTGCACATCTCTCTCTCTCTCTCTCTCTCTCTCTCTCTCTCTCTCTCGCTCTTCCGAACGACTAGCACCTAAATTGGCAAACCGCCACCCCTACTGCACCACCCAATTGGCTCCAAATACCACAAGTATTTGCTCAAAATTTATCCTAAATAAAAATCACCCTGACGCCGTGTCACTACCTCTCCTTTCTGCTAAAAATTGATGAAACCGAGATTTGGCCATTAGGGAAAGGACAGGTAAGACGACTGAGGTTCCCTAATCTGACCCGAAATAAGGGAACTACATGTCAGCGGCTCCTGTGTTATAAAAAGATGCCTCAGATAACGCGACCTTCCCCGTCCCGAATTGTCGCAATACCCAAACAGTAAAGGTGATCGAAACATCCTCATGTTCCCGGAACGCCCCCTGTTTCGTATCAGCTGCCCCAGACGAGGGTTATAAAACTGTCCCTCACCCCCGGTCGTAAGAGATGGGTCTATTTACGCCCTTACCACAGTTTTCTATGTCCCTAGTTGTTTCCCATAAGACCCCTGTCTTTTCTAATTAAGTAGTCAGGCCGTAAGAGGCTACGTAGGAACCAGAATGATGTTTTACAAAGTTAAAGATTAGACCGAAGCGAAGAAATCATTGCAATGAACCCCGTTGAAAGCGAAAATGTTTAGTTGAAAGGCAGGATGCATTGATAGAATGAAAAATGTTTAGCCTATGTTCGTCCCTCAGCAAGATACCTGTCAGACCATGGTGATAGCACACAGCACCCTTTTTAAACATAAAGCCCTGGAGAACGGTATAGCTTCGTAAGGCTCGTATTAAGAAGGTGGGTCTCCGTCAGAAGAACTGACGTAACTGTAATGCAATAAAAGGTGCCAGATCTCGTCCCACGACCAACAAACACCAAAGAAATAGCTGTGAAGGAAAGTTATAGTAAATCCAGCAGGCCCATCATCAATCATTTATATGTTAGTTGCGAACCCTAATATAACTGACGTTTCCATTTTTGCCTGGAGCTGGGAGAGAAATAGACTTATGTGATTACCTTCCTCTGCCAATTCTCTAAAGACTGTCTTTTCAAACTCATTTAAGGGTACGACTGTCGGAGGAAAGAAGGACCGGATGTGGGAGCACGTGGCCTGACTACAGATCGTGGAACATCTGCGACATTGGCCAAGGCGAGACCGCGACAGAAAGGAGTTGCAGGACGAGGCACTGTTTCCGTCAAAGTGAGAGGAAAGGGCTGACCTGATGCCCCTGCTCAATGTTCAACGTGTGCCGAAAAGTCCCCGCTCTCTGAATTTGGTCATGAGCCCGCCTACCTGAAATTTCCGCCCCCCTGATCTGTTCCCGATTTGGCCCAGCTCCATCCCCCCTTTTTCTCCGACCTACCCTATGGACTACACACTCTTCTTCCATCTGAACCTTTTTGACAATCAACTCAAAGGACACAGGGCGAAAAGGACCTTTTTGACCAGAAACGCGAGGAAAAGGTCGTGCCCTGCAACGCGGGACCTAGAATAGAGATGGACCCGTAGCTCCACCGCCGGTGCTCCACAGCGCCAACAAAAGACGACAAAGAATGCTGAGAACTCATTAACTTCGAACATTGACACCCTCAATTATCGTTTCTACTACGTCTCATTTCTCTCCCAGCCACCATTGTATTAATTATGCTCCAACCAAACATGAACAGAACTCACATATGTAATGACCTATCAATTTACATTCCGAACGACTATAAGTAGCTATGAAATGTACCCAATGCTCTCACTACAGAATCATCTTTGTCTGTTATTGCATTACTATGGCTTTCCTGCAAACGAGTTTTTTTTATCGATAGACCCGCCTCCTAAGATGAAAGATTTTAAAATGTAATGTTTATAACTCCTTCACCTGGGTACCTACTTCTTTTCCTATGACCACCACAGTCGACATGAATTGGAAATAGGCCAGCAAGATGTCTTGGATATGTTAAAGGGAGGACTGTGGAAAATTAGTACGGTCTGGTAAACATTATCTGCGCAATCTTGCCTTTTTCCCCTGATGCCACACTTTTTGTCGTGCGCACCCGCCATTTTAGGTGCCTCGATCAGAACAACCCTTTTGCATGCCACTGGCCCCCAGCATAGCCCTCCTCCCTCACAAAGCCCGCACTCTGACAACCCCCGCTCGCACATGCCTTGGGTCATAAACCCCTCTTCAGCGCAGCTCTGCCTCAGAGCCCCATCCTGTCCCCAGCGCGACACCTCCCTTCCTTCCTTTCATGGTCCCAGGCCCTCTTTGATACAAATCCCCTTTTCCTGTGTGCCCGTTTGTCTTCCTCGTTCCCAGGCCGACACCTAGCTCTGCCGATACTGTTCCTTGCCCCTCCCCGTACAGTAGAAAGCTTCCCTCATCAAAGGACCCCCGAGTTGATCAAAGCCCTCACCCTATGAGATCCGACCAAACCCCCACATTCCATGAATCGGCGGAATGTCCAGCTGCGCGGTAGTCATCACCTGTTGTGACCGGGGTGAGGACTTCAACTGTAAATGTGTGTGGGAACGGGCCTGAGGGGGAGATTCGGAGGATATCCTTCCGTACATCAAAGCATTGCCAAGAATGTGTTGTATGTAATAAAGCAATAAACCTGTGTATAAGAGGCCAGGCCTCAGAGATGCGGTTAGAGCACCTCATGACGATACCTGCTGTCTGAACTGATGTGTTCTCCTCCGGAGAGAATAAACCTTGTTTCCTGCCTTCCCGTCTCCAGCGCCTGCCTCTTCATTGATTAATAATTCGTGGGTTAAAGAGGCGATACCGCCGGGCAAATATCGATTGTCCCTTGACCTTAGATTTAACACTTATGAGAAATACCGATATACTATTATATTGTACTACTCAGCGAGAACACATCTCGCAGCAGGAGCCCCTGGCAACATAAAAGTGTCACTAACTCGTTTCCACCGGCTGTATTCAAACAATCTCATGGATAACAAAATACTTGCTCAATTGCTAATTAAAATTAGAGGCTATATTTGTTACAATAACTAAAACGAATTCGGAATGGGAATTTGTTTCAGAGAGAAGAGGGCAAAACTGAGAAGGTACAATATGCTTTCTGCAGCTTTTAAACCTAAACATGATTAATAGATTATGGTCCCTAAAATGAAGGAAACCGCTCTAGAAGTACTGAATTCGTTTGTAGAAAAGTCAGTTTACATCAGAAGGTGATGTGTACGATCAGAGACAGAGCGAGTGAAAAAGATCACTCCAGGAGCAGAGAACTAGTGATAGACTTTCAGGGGGTGGGTAGCAGTATCAACGTATGGGCTTCTGAAGACGTTACATGAAATACTTTGACATCCATAGATACAAGAATTTTCAAGGTCAAGCCATTAATCCACAAGGGCAGAGACGGACGTCACATGTCAGGAGAGAATGGGGCAATGCAATATTTTTCTTAAACGCTACTTCCTGGAGCGAGATAATTAACCAAACTGACAGAACAGAACTAGGAAGCTAGATATACTCAGAATTACACAAAATATAATTCACTTGCAAGTCTGTCCGAAAAATAAATTGCCAGGGAGTGAAGTCAAAGTCTGTCAGACTACTATAGTTTCCCGCTGAGATAGGCAAATTAGCACTCATCCCTATTTCTAGAGTGAACTTCCCAGTAACAATGTGAAATGGCGATCCATGAGTTAAGTCATTATGAAATGATGCATCCTGTAACAGGGAGAAGGCTATGCCTGCTGGTGGACACGTAGCATGTGGCAACAGCGGGGGAGGAAGGGGGACAAACAAAGAATTGCAACAGAAATAATTATAAATATTGTGGATAAATAAAAGTGAAAAATGTGTCTAAGCGCCCTTGAGAGTGAAACCATTCCTCGATTTTAGAATCCAGTTTAAGTGAAGTAAAGGTAATTCGAATGGTCAAGCACTCGCCCGAGTGAAAAGAAAACTGAGAGCAAGAAAAATAAATAATGTTTTAAACAACAACATCACAACCTTTACGCTTCATAGAACTCTTCCATGTCTGAAAAGATTTTCACAGAAAGTCTTGAGGGCGAATGGATGTACGTTACTGAGTAAAAATTTAAGAAGATGGATATTACTGGAGTAAAAATAAGAGGCCACACAAATATTAAACGCATTCATTTTTTTAATGTTATATTGCCCTAGTGACTACAGGAAGCTTGCTCAATGCACTGACTATTTTTGTTAAACAATCAAAGCACAACAATCGACCGCGAAAAAAACAAAATCCAGAGTGGCTCTCTAGAAGCCCATAGAGCAGTGGTACTCTCAAACATTTCCCTTTTGGGTGTGCTGGAGGGTCTTACAGCCGAAGGCTAGCCCGTTTGCGCCTGTCTGTGCCTGGACTGCACCCAGCACCAGGAACACTCCCACCACCCACCACTAAAGCACAAGGAGCTCCTGGCCAGGACCCCAGACATCAAAATAGCAACTGTTGCATCTTCTCCCTGCGAGCAGCCAAAGGACCCTTCAGCTACTGACACTGCTGCTACTCTTGCAATACAGGACCACCAGTCCACACAGGGTCCCATGCCACACCCGCCCGGAAAATCATGAACAACACAGAACCGCTCCAGTGCATCTTGCTCAATACCCGGCCCCTCTGCCAACATGCCATGTAAATCTGGGGCACCATCACCACCCTCTTCCTGATGTTCCCTTCATCATGAAACATGGTTCAGCCTCTCCTTGAACCCAGACATCGCAACCACATCACTCAACTGTTACAAGATGATGCACTAAGACCAGACCAACAAACACGGCAGAGCTGTCGACATCATCTTGAAGCAAACCATCCGATGCATCACGCAGCAACGATGTCCCCACATCTCTCATGGAACACCTCCAACTACTGACCGACGCCAAGATAATGATAAGGAGCACCTTTGTATACAGACCCCCAGGACCTCGAACGGGTTTCTGTGACACCATCTCCAACCTCATTGCCCTCCAAGCCATCGACTCCAACCACTACTTCTTACTCGGCAACCGCAATTTCAAAGTCAGTGACCCCAATGACACCAACTCTACCTCTCTTCTGGAGAACTTGAAAAACATTGGCCTCACCCAACTGTTCACCGAACCCACACACAAAGCTGGACACACACTCTACCTCATTTTCTCCCTCCAGTGACAGAGTCCATTCCAGCTATGTCACAGAACTCAATTGGTCCAATCACGCCATCATTCACTTCACCATCTCTGGCGCACAGCACACCATCACCAAGCATCACAGTTCCTCCCCCTGCAGCTGGGGCAAAGTAACACAGTGGACCTAGGTCCTGAGCACCATCCAACCCAAAACTTCATCAGACCTAGAACAGGTCGTCCAGAACTTCTCTGCCTGGATCACCAAATGCACCGACAGAGTTGTCCTGATGAAACCAGCAAAAACCAAAAAAACTCAAAGCAAGCCTGCTGGTATACTTGTGGCACACCCAAAAACTCAGAACCACCAAGACCAACTGATACCAAACTCGAGAAACATTGGCGTTCCACCAGGAGCCCCTCCGACAGAGTCGCTCACAAAGCGGTCCTCAGCAATTACCACCTGCACATCAAAGAAGCTAAGACAGCCTACATCGATACGGCATACAATGGTCCTGGACCTCTATTTTCAAACTGATATAATTCAAAATTACAGTAATGAGTACCAAAACAAATTGAAGAGTTTGAAATGAGTACTCCCAGGAGGGCTCTTGCCTCAACAGGTGCTGTTGTGGTCCTTAAGGAATAGCTTCTGGGTATCTGGTGGCATGATCCACTACCACCAGAATAAACCTGTGCCCAGAGGCTGTTTGGGGATCCATTGGTCCAACAATGTCAATAAATACTCTTTCAAAGGGAACACCCACCATAGGTAGTGGTATTAGGGGGGCCTTTGTGTTGCCACCTGATTTGCGACTGGCTTGGCAGATGACACAGGAGCGACAAAACTCCTTGGTATCTTCTGACATGTGGGGCCAGTGAAAGTGAGGGACAAGTCTGTCCCAAGTCTTGTTCTGGCCAAGATGTCCTGCAAGGGGAATATCATGGGCTAGTGTGAGAAGGAAGCCCCTGAATGCCAAAGGTATGACCAACCTCCTCGAAGCACCAGGCTTGGGGTCTCTAGCCTCTGAATACAGGAGCCCCTTATCCCAATAGACTTTGTGGGTCCCACTAGCATTCCCAGTAGCCTCAGCAGCAGCTTGCTGTCGGAGGGGTTCAAGAGAAGGGCAGTCCAACTGCGCCTTCCTCAGATCTGCCCTGAAGGGCCCCCCTGTCCCAAGAAACTCAACCTGATCAGGCTCAAGCACTTTTAGGACAGTTTCCTCCTGGGTCTCACAATCAGCTTCCTGAGAAGGCTGATCCTCTTCCTGCGGCAAGGAGGAAGGCACTGCCTTAACCATACTGCTTCACCTCCTGGTAGACAACTGGTCCATTATTTTAGGATCCAGGGCCTGTTCAGTGTTGCAATTTTTGACCTGTGACCTGGTCAAAGCAAGGACATGTGCTGATATACCTAACATCTCTGCATGAGTCCTATACTCCATTTCAGACCAGACTGAGGATTCTAGGTCATTGCCAAGCAAACATTCTACAGGGAGGTCTGAACTAACAACAACTCTTTTGAGGCCAGTTACCCCTCCCCAGGAGAAATTAACAATTGCCATACTATGGGTGGTAGTGACATTGCTTGCATTGGTCACTAGGTAATTGTAACCTAGTATTATCTGTCCAGGGTGCACAAAGCTGGGTGTCACCATTGTGACACTAGCACATGTGTCCCTGTAGGCCTGAGCCACTTTATTAATCATTAAAGGAGTCTGTCTGTACTTGCCCAAGTTACTGGGGCTCACAGTAGAGGACATAGCCATGTCCACATCACAGACAAGAACAGCTTGAGTTGGTATTCTGATTAGCCCAGAATCCACCTCAGTTCCCAGGGTTAACCCTACTACACCCTTCTGCTGAGAACCACCACTATTAGCTGTACTAGGGGGAACAGTTGCCTTAGGGGCAATGGTGGCTGGAGCTGCCTCCTTCTTGGTGCATTCATTGGTCCAGTAAGTATTTACCTTACATACTTTCCACCATGGTTTCTTAGGACCTTCTTTCCTTTTTGCAGGTTGGGAACCCCCACCATTAGAAGCTATTTGGGGACCTTGAGAAGTCTTCTGGCCTTTTTCTTTTCCCCACCATTTTGGCCTTGCTTCTTCTGATCACCACCTTGGTTCTGTACCGTCTGCTTCACCCTGGTTCTGACCCATTTGTCTGCCTTCTTTCCCAATTCTTGGGGAGAGGTCAGATCAGAGTCAACCAGGTGCTGATGCAATAACTGGTTCTGACAAGTGTTAATAATTTGTACTCTCATAATCAAATTATACAATCCTGTATAGTCATTGACCTTACTGCCCAATAACCAGCCTTCCAGAGCCTTAGTAGCACAATCTGCAAAGTCAGTCCAGTCCTGAGTCTGTGTCGTCTGGGTATCTCTGAACAGCAACCTGTACTGCTCAGTGGTTAAGCCAACCCCATCTATCAGAGTACTCTTCAGGACAGAGTAGTTGTCAGCATCCTGTTCATTAACTGTCAGGAGCTTGTCTCTGCCTTTATCTGAAAAGGAGAGCCACAAGATTGCTGCCCACTGACTTTGGGGTGCCTGCTGTACTTTGCAAGCCCTCTCCAAAGCAGCTATCCATTTGTGGATGTCATCCCCAACCTGATAGGGAGGGACACACTTGTTTAGGTTTCTAAGGTCATGAGACCTTTCCCTATCTCTAGGTGCTATGCTGCCACCAGTGGGCTCTAGCCCACACAATTTGCTCTCTCTCTCATGAGCCAGGGTCTCTTTTGCAAGGGCAACTTCTTGCCCCCTGATTCTAAGCTTGGATTCCCTCATCCTAGCCTTATGCTCTTTTCTCTGAGGGGAAGTCATTCTCCCTAGAGCTGAGGCATGGGACCCTACTGAGTCATCAGAGTGGTTGGACTCACTGGAGAGTGACCTTCCTCTTCTGTGCTCAGGGTTAGGCGTACTTGGGGGTCTGGATTGGATTCTTCCTCCTCCAGTCCCAAGTAGTCCTAGGTTAACCTGGTTCAGTTCCCCGACTTCTACCTGGTTAGCAACCACATCATCATCAGAATCCTTTGGGTTCTCACCAGTGGAATCTTCTGTTGAGGGCTGGCCCCCCTCTGTACTACCTGTTTGATCTGGGGTGGATGCCTTTTCTACATCATACTCCACTAAAATATCTACCAGGTGGTTAAAGGTTGGACTCTGTCCTTGTCTCAGCCTTCTGGCTGTACACCGGCTTCTCAATTCATTAAAAGTGAATGTGTCATATTTAGAAGGTGCCCTGGGAGGGTCAGCTTCTGGCAGAGGCCCACTAAACCCTGCATCCAAGGACATTTTCTAGTGAGGTGTGGTGTGTGCACCTACCTACACTAAGGGCCAGATGTAGGTGGCCAAATACCGGTCGGTAAAGCCGAAATTCTGTAAAATTCAGCTTTACCGACCGGTATTTAGCCCTGTGCGATGTACGTATTACCGAATGCCTTCGGTAATAACAAATCGGTAAATCCAAGGGAAACAGTTACCGATTCCTTATTTACCGATCGGTTAACACCGAAACAAACAATACCGAATCGGTAAATAACGAATCGGTAATAATTCCGAAATGTGGTGTAGAAAAATTCGGTAATACCGAATTTGACCAAAATCGGTATTAACGAATCGGTATTTACCACTGATCCAGAGCAGGTGGTAATCAGGTGCAGTGCATAAAAAGAGCCCCAAAATGCAACAGTGTGAACACAATGGCGGGCCTCTACCTCATAGCAAGGCGGCTACGTTTGAGAGCAGCAGGAGTGAGGTTCTGGAGACGGGAAGAGCGTGTGTACACACTGCGTGTCACATTGTTCCAATTGACTGAGCCTGAAATCCATGACAGGTACAGGCTACACCCACACACCATCCTTGACCTGATACGGGACCTGAAACCATATCTTGAGCATCAGACACCAAGGGCGCACGCAATACCCACCCATGTACAGGTGCTCTGTTGCCTACACCTCATGGCTTCTGGAAGTTACCCGGGTTTGATAGCCGCAGTGGGTGGTGTGTCACAGAGCTGCCTATCCCCTTTTTTCAACACCTTCCTCGACGCCATGATGGACCGAATGCATCATTACATAACCTTCCCCAGCACACAGGCAGAGCTGCAGAAGACCAAGCTGGATTTCTACCAAAAGGCACAGTTCCCACATGTAATAGGCTGCCTCAATGGAACCCACATACCAATCTGCCCACCAGCAGCAACAGAATACATTTACCGCAACCGCAAATCCACTCACTCCATAAACGTGCAGGTGATATGTGATGCAAACTTCATCATCACTGACGTTGTTGCCAAATTCCCCAGGAGTACCCACGACTCCTACATATTCAGGAACAGTGGCATTTACACACGTCCGGCTGCTGGTGAATTCGGAGAAGGATACCTACTAGGTAAATCAATGTCACACACCCTGATGTATACCTTGGATTAACCTATTGGTGACACAAATGAATTGCACTTTCTTTCACATTTAGGTGACAGCGCATATGCCCTCCGGTCTTTCCTACTCACCCCATATCTCAACCCATCCACCCCAAAGGTGATACAATGTGGCACATAAGGGCACACGCAACGTGGTTGAGCGCACCTTTGGACTACTAAAAAGCAGGTTCCGTTGCCTCCACAAACGTGGAGGTGCACGTCAGTACAGCCCCATCAAATGTTGCAAAATAATAGCTACATGTGCAATTAAATTAAATGCTACATAACCTTGCCTCAAAAAAAGGAACAGCAGTGGAAGTAGCTGACTCTGAGGACGAGGGTGAGGAAAATCCCCAGGCAGAGCACTGCACAGCTGGTGTGGCAGCAGACAGGATGGGAGACACAGACGGGCTGAGATAACATGCAACTATTTCTGAGTGAGTAAGGAGACAGAGCCAGTTACTGTATTTGTGTGATAGTGTTTAATTAGCACACCACCAGGACCAAAACGAGTGTCCATGCAGACATGGGTTACATCACCCATCAAATGATGGGCGGCCACGCGCTGCATTTCCACGTTCCCTGGCCACACTGTCTGTACTGCCTGTATGTTACTGGGCAGCGCTGTGGCGTTTGCTGCGCCTCCTGCTCTCGGTGGGAGAGGGCGTAATGCTACCACGGCTAGTAGCCTCCTCACTGTCCCACCCGCTTCCATGGTGGCCACCTTCTCATTATGCAGCAGTTCCAGTGCAGAGGTCATTGGCACCATCCCCCTAGCCACATCCCTACTACAATGTGCCATCTCCTCCTGCATGGCTATTGACCGTCTGCACATTAGGGAGGTAGCAGTGGACAGCATGTTCACCGCCTTGGTATAGGCGTCAAGTCTCTGCCTCTCTCTGCACCTACAAAGACAGTCCTGCTCCAACTGGCTGCAGAGCTTGCTCACAGACGTCGCTATGTCTCTCATGCCCTCAGACATGTTGTTGCTCATTGCACTTATGCCCTTTTCAATTTGGTGCATGTGCTTGTTCATGTGAGACACCTCTCTATGTAATGACCGCATCTCTCTCCATTGCAGGCGCTGGACCTTAAGCATGTTGCCTTCCAGTCCAGCGAAGACACTTTCACCCTGTTCCGAGACTTCAGGACTGGCTGGCCTTACCCTGCCGCGTCTTGAGGATGTGTGGGCGCGCTCTGATGGTGTCTCGGCCCTCTCCATCTGCTGGAGAGTGGCCACGGCATGCCTCCTGCCTGACTGGGGTGGTGGTAGTGGTGGTGATTGTGGCAATGGGGATAGAGTTGGGGGAGATGGCGGCGTTGTCTGGTGCTGTGGTGATGGTGGGGAAGGAGAAGTTGTTGGTGGTGGTGCGGTGGTTGTGTGCCCTGCAGGCGACCTCTCATCTTCCTGTTGCCTCCCCTCTGGCCTGGGTGACTTTGCTCTGCTCCCCTCTGCTGCACTGCGAGATGTCTCGCCTGTAATGACAGAATGTAGATATACTCACTTCTCTGTCTTTCTATGCATTGCATTAAACGTCATGCCTACCAATCACACTGACTGTCCTCTGCTTGCTAATTTCTTTCACATGCTATTGGTTTTGCTAGGCTGACTGTCCTATACATCTGTTCCCTAAGACTACATTTCCCACAATGCATTGCAGGTAATGAGTAAAACATGGAGTGGAGTGGGAGCCCCTATGCCTCTATGGGGATTGGGGTTGGGGAGGGGGAAGCACAGCATGTTGGGCATGCATCTTACCTTGTTTCCTGGCAGCTCTGGCAGAGCTGTCTGCGTCTCCCACGCCACTCACACTCTCCGGCTGGAGGGTGAACTCTACCATGAGTTCCAATGATGTTGGTGCAGGTGCTGTGTTCTTCCCTCCACCAGTTTTGCCGGCCTGCCTCTGCCTCTCCGCCATCCTTGCCTTCGCCGTCTTCCTAAGGTCGTACCACCTTTTCTTAATATCCTCTATGGAGCGCTGGGTGACCCCAATTGAATGGATTCTGCTCTGGATCCCAAGCCAGATCTGTCTCTTCTGAGACTCCGGCAAATGGAGGGACTGCTTCCCAAAAAGCTTCTCATGGTCCTGGCTCACGTCTTGGATTAGTACCTCCAGCTCCTTCTCGCTGAACTTCAGCTTCCTTTTTCTTTCTGGTCCCTACTTCTCTCTCTCCTGGATTGCCATTTCCAAGGATTGTTGTTCTTTTTTTGAAGATGAGAGGCTGTGTTGCTCCTGGATCCTCAGCTCTGCTACCTGCCTCACAGTCAGCTCCAGGTTCAGTGCAGCTGCCTGGGTGTGTCTTTTTAGACAACAGTGGTCCCTTACAAGCAAAAGAATAGGATTAAATGAATATAGACCCAGTCGTTTCTATACTGGTGTGACATGTCCAGCAGTACAGAGGTCAAATATTTACTTCAGAGTAGTAGCAACAAATTCATCAACAATTTACAATGTGGGGCATAAGCCTGTACCCTACTAAAACAAATACAAGAAGTGAAACACAAAGAGCTTTTAGGCAAAAGCAGTGGCGTCACTAGGGGGGTGCGGGGGGTGCGGACCGCACTGGGTGTCGCCCCATCAGGGGGTGACACCAATCTGGTTACGCTCGCTGTGTAACACAAACACAGCTCTGCAGCCTGCCTGAGCCTCACCTCTAATCTGCGCTCTGCTTTATTACAGTGCAAGCACACTGCTTACAAAATACTGCAGTGAGTGCACGTCGCCACGCACGCACCACCTATATATTGGTGATGTGATGATGGTGCGATGCGCGGCGGCGTTCAAAGAAAACTGTCACACAACAGTGTCTACTGGTAGACGCGAAATAAAGTGAGAAGACAAGAAGCCAGTGAGCAGCAGATTTAGATGTTAATTTACAAACTTTTGTGACAATATAACATTCTCATGTGGAAAGATTCTTCTGGGATAGACCCTCGGGCATGTCTATTCCTGTTGCATTTCAGTTATAACAATGAGTTTATAAACTCCCAATATACCTAAGCATTATCCTGTGACCCACCTCTGCACCCCTCCCTGCTGGAACCACATTTTATTTAGAATAATGATAAAGCTGGTGCCTAGTCTGGATTCAACAGCCTCTTGATTATATTGCACTGTGAATACCTTATATGTTTCGTCTGCTACATCTGCAATTACCCCTAAAGCTCCAATTTTAGAATGAACCGTGGATAAATAGGGCAGTTGCATCTGATACTTCATCGCAGGATATCATATTTTATTGAAACAAAATCAGATTCCAGGAGGGAATGTGGCATTTTTTTTGATGCTCTGGTCTGCCATAAACTATGCATCCAGATATTCTCAGTTGGGATTTCTTTTTTATTCCAATAAAGTGTGATCAAGCGTTTAGCTGCGGCAAACATGAGATTGCAGAGAGGCTTGTGTACATAATGACTCGGTGTGTCTGGTGCCCCCTTTCATAGTCAGTAGCATTACAGACGGATTTGACGGATGTGTAAAAACATCAGCGTCCTCCATTGTAAAGTGAAAACAGCCAGCAAAACCATTGACTGAAAAATAATAAACATGACAGTCAGTTAAACAGATGTATCACAGTAGCGGATGCACGATTACACATAACTCAAAATCCATAGCATCTTACCTTTGCCGATCCTCCATTCTGCACTTCCATGTGCTCTAAATATTATCTAGAAGGCAAGAGGGCAGTGTGAACGTTTTATAGGAATTCCTAAAGCTGTCTGTCTTTCCAAACGAAAGGGACCATTATCAATCATGGACCACACTCAACGTACCCTTGTCCCGTGCATAGCTGGCAATTTATTTTCACAATGTGCAAAGCAAAAGAGTGCACCTTTTGGCTGTTTGGTAGATCTGATCTTGACATGAAGCAATTAATGTGCCTGCGCCACTGGAAAAACGGATGGGTGTAGCTTCCGTCTCCCAATTTGCTTACTCACATTTCCATAATAGGTCACAAATGTCCCTCTAACAGAGAGTATGCAGTGCACACAGCTATGATGATTAAGGCATATTATTATTGCATACCATAACAGATCGGATATCTGGCTTTTGAGAGTTAGAGAGTTCTTTGTTTAGGAGTGGAAAATGCGTCTGTGGCTGGTATTATTCTCCACAAAGTCCTTCATCTACAGCCCACATGGTGGAGAAAGATGGGTCTAAGGCCATACATTGAAAAGGACTTGGACCAGTTGCCAATTACTATCTCACTAATGGGTGCTTGCGGGTGGCTTTGGGTTCTCGAACAATTTATTGTCAGAAAGTGTCTGTCTTCTAGCCAATAAGGGAGAGGGCCTACGTTTTTAAGCACACTCAGGCACTGATCTATACTTAAATATTCAGTCCACTGTTCTGTAAAGGAGCTGTAATAATTGTGTAAACACAAAAAAACCTGTCCCCAAGAAAAATGGTGTTAAGTGATTGAGTTATGAAAGGTGAAGCTCACAATGAGGCACAAGAATGATGTTGAATATATTGCACGTGTTTTTCTTAAGGTCTCAGTTTTATTTTTATTTTACATCTTCATCAATTTATAAAGAATTAATGTACACTCGGATATTTCCACACAAATTTTCTTGGGTGATCCTATGGCAATGGCACAGTTAACAAACGCAAGTCAAACCTATAGACGCCATACTCCATAGGAACTGGGATAAATGTATTGAATCACTCTCCATTTGGACTGGGCCTTGTAAAATCAAGTTAAAAGGCCATTGGGAAGAGTTGCTGTAGACTTATAGTAGTAGCTCCAGCTCTGTATTTCATCTTGCACTACTAACTACGTTCTATGATCTTAAAATAGGAAAAGATGAACTATGCTGGGTTGGTAAATTCTATCCGTCATAAATACCTATAAGGCAGAGTGAAATTTGAAATCATAAAAATGTCAATAGTAGTGTCAAAGGAGGAGTATTGCAAATGGTTTATCATGGACCTAAATTTACAAACATTACTAAGGATTCTGTATGGTCCCGTTATTTGCCAACTGTGTCCATTGGCGGACTCGGAGCGGACTCGGTACATGCGGTAAGTTGTGAGGGGGTGACACCATGAGTTTCCCGCACCGGGTGACACCAACCCTAGTGACGCCAGTGGGCAAAAGCTTACGGTTCTGTAAATATCACAATTTCAATAGTAGAACAGAAACTTTCAGACACCTTTACATGTTAAATGACGCATGGTACATAAATGTATAAGGTATGAAATTAAAGTCGACGGCGTTTCGATTCCACTACAAAGTTATGGGGATCATCATCAGGACATTTATTGAATGCCTAATACGATAAAAGCCTCTTTTGCCGTGACTGAGCCAGTGTGGTAAGGGCTCATAGACCGGTGACTTGCAAGTAATACGGTGTTGGACGGAACCCAAAATCGGAGTCCAAGCTGAAGCATCAAGTCTATTACTAGCAATGCGGGCGATCGCTTCAATTATAGGCGCAATAGCCGAGATTTCCCAAGAGTGTGGGTCCCTCACGATGGAGTGCTGCCTGGGTGTGGCCACTTCCTGTTTGGGAGGTAATTGAGATGTAGAGGATTGGCTGATTCATCAAAAAACTAATTTTTGAATTACCGATTCGGTATTTACCGATTCGGTAATGGATTCGGTAATTACGAATCGGTATTGGTGTTTTGGTATTTTTTTTTACCGATTGCTTCCGATTCGGTATTTTTTATTGATTTTTACTGAATCGGTACATTTTACCGAATGTTTACGTACATCGGAGATACCGATTCCTTTGTCATGTATTCCTATAGGTTCTGAATCGATCCCCCTATTCCTGACCCTATTCTGGTTAAACTAACTATCAAGTTAACTAACAGTCAGCCCATGAGGCAAGAAAAGCCCCCATGATCCAGATACCGTTATCTGACGCAGTCACACTACGGCACAGGAACGTGTTATCTGATTAGGTCATAACGCTTGAGATCTAATTAGACAAGCGACATTCCTCCAGCCCCTGATAAGGCATACGACGTTCTCATAACAAATCAAACCTATGACAACCTGGAAAATCCGTGCGGCCATTGTTTTGATTTCACAGAGAACTTTAGTAAAGAATGTGCTAACGAGCAAGTCGTATGACATCTTTATTGACGTATCTATGTCCATCCTTACGTCAATCTCGGCACCTTTAAGGTATAAATATTGCCGATCTTGCCCTATGCAAACACACGCGTGGTGACGAGACGGAGCAGCCATACTTGCCGAAGCCGAGAGCAGAAGCAGACCCTGCTGGCAGCAGCCCCGCCTTCCTGACGCGCTGAGAGACGCGCTGCTATCTCAAGCCGAGAGACCCAGCACCGGCGCTTCTGGGCAGCCCTCGCAGGCAGCCTGGAATATCGAGAGCAGAGAAAGAGATACCATTCCTCATTCATCCTAAATTCCAGGTACAGAACTGAATAACCCCTCACAGAGAATTCTTTAGTTATTCACTTGGCAAAAACAAACTTAACTTAAACTGTAACTTTCTATTCCCGCCCACGCATTAGACTTAGGTCAGGTACACGGGGTAGGCGTATTTAGGAACACCAGTTGAGTACGTTTAGTCAAATGTATATGTGTATGTAAATATATTTTAATCATTTTAAACATCATATGGCTCAGAAACCATATCAATGTTTTTACAGTATTATTTTATACTATTGCTTTTAATGTATGCACTTTACTTAACTATAAGTATTGCAATAATATCGATCCATTTCTCTTGTACGAGAAAAGAGACTGATCAATAAATAACACCTTTTTATTGAACACGCCCGTCTCTTCCTTTTCTCTACAATCTGATGAGACTAAGAATGCACGTACTGACTGAGTAAAATAATTGCCTTGTGCTCACACCTCTCTCGAGATTGACTCTTGATTAGGGGAGAGCAAAGTTGTCATGTTCTATGGTTGTCAGAAACTAAATCCCTTCTTGTCTAATCAGGGGAGTTAATTCTTTCCTGAACATTCGAGAAAGTTTCTAGCGAACTCTGAGCTACGCTGGCAAACCCAAAACTTAAGTCTAGTATCGACAGTAGTAGACCTAGTTAACGTCTGGCCTAGGCCTTTACTGCTGTAGGTATTATTCCAATGCGCAGAGCCTATTGGGAAGATAGGAACTACACTACATGGCGCCCAACGCGTTTGGAAAGGGCGATAAAACTAACGTAAGACATTTAGAGTAACTCAGTCGTGCTTTCTCACTCAGACCCCTTTTCCCAAATACTCCAAAGACGTCTGGAGTGGGTGAAAGGTAATATCCTCCAAAACCTCGCAGGAGGGAACTCCTATGTATGGTTCTTGGTATAGTCAACGTTGAAGGATACACTGTTCCAAAATATTGTGCATCTAATCTCTGTTTCCATAAGAAACCTGATCTGCAAACAAAAAGAATAACCTTTCTAACAGTAAAATGTCAGGAAGTGATGACGAAAGAGAGGCAGTTAGATTAGCAACTGAACTCGCAGATGCTGATGCTACCATGCAAGCAGCAGACGCGGATATAATACTCATTCCGGTCATCAAAAGAAGATCTATAACTCTAAAACTTATAGAAAATGGACTGACACCTAGAGGTGGCACAGTCATATTCGTAATTGAGGCACACGAATATCGGCAGACAGAGGTATACTATTCATGGATACATTTTCCAGCAGCAAATGCTGTAACAAAGTACTTCCACTATTACAAAATAGAGGAACCTCCTAATGAGTACACTCCTTTCGAGGAGGTGGAAGTACCACTCAAATTCCAAGAGCATTTGCTCTTATTTGATGGCGCCCTAAAACATAACAATCACATTACAAGACTCGGTCCTTTAGGTAGACCAGGAGCAACGTGGCCGGTCTTAGCCGGATACACACCACACCCAGACATCGAAGGAATGTCTACAGGAGAGCTGTTAATACAGCTAAAACAATTACTAAAAATTCATAGACAATTAGTTCAGTATGTAATGCGGACTTCAACAATTCAGTCAGCGATTAAACTACCACAGCTGACCCCTCACCAGGGGAACACAAATAAAATCACACCACAGAACATCCAATCCTGCCTAGGTAAAGTTCCGGCTAAACGGGAACAGATACCATTCTGGTTGGCACAGAAAATCACCCAAATAGAGGCGGTGTTTCCTGACACCACCCCGCTAGAAAAACACAGGATTCTGACTATATGTCTCCCAATGGGAATCGCACCACACATAGAGGACTGTGACACTTGGGGTACAGTCTTTGCTTCCATCTACACAAAAACGCACGGTGTTCCATCCATTTCGGTGATACCAGATGTGCTAAAACAAATTCAAGATGAATACGGTCCAGAACCAGCTTTAACTCTTGGTATGAAATTACTGAAAGACTTCAAGCAGGTCTCGGCTATATTACTAGCCAACATAAAAGGTGAAGCAGCAAACGTGGCGATCCGCCAGAGGTTAAAAGAGACAGATATAGCAGACCAACCAGCTGAAATTGCCAGAATCATAGAAAAATCCTATGAGGAACTAGGTAGAGATAGTTTAGGTGGAATACCAGTAAAACCGCAACTGACTGAAAGTCCAGAAAAAATATTTTTTAATAATAATTCACCGAAAAAGAACTGGGATGGAAACAAACAATCCAATCCAAAAGAAAAGAAATTCCAGTCCCAAGGAAGGTCTCCTAGGCGAAGGGAGAAATCTCCGAACCAGAGACACAGGTCACCCCAGAGTGACCCCTCTGGGAAAAGATATAACCTTAGAAATAGGGATAATATTAAAAAACCTGATAGATATCAAGACATTGATACACGTCCCTCTCAATCTTTTCAGAATTCCTCGCAGAAATCGGAAAGAAGAGGACGATCAGAACAAAGAGAAGAGCACGCCAAGTCCAAAGACAAGGAACCTGCTCAGCTAAAAAAGAAATTACAATTTCCAAAAAAGAAGGTAGCCAGTATCAAGGTAGTTAACAATGCCGAGAATACTGAGGACACAACTGAAAAACGGAGAGTGGGCTCAGACAATGCTAGACAGCGCAGCAGAAGTGAGCATAGCTCGCAAAGTCCTTATGAATCATCTGGAGACAGTGGACACGAATGAATATCTTCAAGTGGAAACTGCAGACACCAGGGTTAGCAAACCTCACAAGATATACGAGATAACATTACGTATAGAGGGAGATAAGACTAGGAAAATAAGGGGACTATTTTGGGATAATCTCTCCAAGGGCTATGATATCCTTCTAGCTGAAAAAGACTGGCCACCAGAGTTTATCAGGGAGTGCCCTCATGGCGAAGAAGTAATTATGCCTGCCTTCTCGAATCAAATCCCGATTCATAAAAAATACACACTTGCTAGAAAGTGGGCAGTGGCCTTAGCACCTGCTTTATATAAAAATCATGTAGGCTGGGATGAGGATTCTCCTCCTCACAAAATCCAGTTAAAATCACAACCTACTGCACAAAGGCAGTACCCAATTAAGCAAGAAGCTAAAAAACAGGTAAATGAAATACTAGATCAGCTAGAATACCAGGGGGTGATTGAAACTTGCACCTCACAAATGAACAATCCTTTGTTTCCGGTCTCCAAACCAGACAACTCATATCGTCTAGTTTTGGATTACCGACACCTTAACACATGTTGCAAAACCTTTGCAGTGCAAAACTCACACAGTGCTGCACTAATGAATAACATAGTGCGCAAAAAATACAAAACAACCTTGGACATCTCCAATGGATTATTTTGTCAAAACATAGCACCAGAGAGCAGATATTTAACTGCATTCTCAGTAAATGGCACTCAAAAGCAATTCTGTCGGTTAGCCCAGGGGTACAAGAACAGCCCGGGGGTATTCTCAGCGAGAGTAACAGAATTACTACAACTATATGATGATGAAGCGTTATCTTATGTCGATGACATTTACTTAACAGATGATGACTTGGATACTCACTTGAAAAGAGTGAACACCATAATACTTGGGTTCGCAGCAGAGGGTTACAAATTCAACTTTAAAAAGTCCAGAATTGCCCATCTGACAGTCCTGTTCTTAGGATATGAGTTATCAAGTGAAGGTAAAAGCCTGGCAGACAATTTCCTAGAGAAATGTGCCGTAATCCAAGCTCCTAAAACACTAAAAAACCTACAGTCAATTCTAGGCTTCCTAAATTTCGGAAGAACATACATTGCAAATTACGCAGAAAGGGTCAAACCCCTTTATGATCTAATTAAACCAGACTTTAAAAGATCCAATTGGACTCAAACACACACAGAAATTTTGAGATCCTTACAAACAGACATGCTAATTAAAATAAAATTAGAAACACGTGATAACACACGCAATCTTGTGATTCGAGTCATCCCAGGGAGACGCGGATTCACATACCTGACCTCTAATGAGGGAGAAAAGGTACCAATTGCATTCAAATCACACTTGTATACAGAAGCTGAACAGAAATTCAGTAATACAGAAAAAATCATTTGTGCAGTTCAAACCGCAATAGCTAGAGAAAAAGACATAGCTGACGGTAGACATATCACAGTCAGAACAGCAGAATCAGCCTTTGAGGCACTAACAACACCGTGTAATTTACCAACAACAACATTGAATCTGGAATGGATACAATGGGTGAATTCAATCACAACGGACAAAGTATACTACTACTTTGATCCAGAACTAGAAGAATTAAAAAATCTAAAATATGAAAAGACGTATCCTCTGCCAATCGACATTCTGCCTCTACGACATTACGCCTGTGTAATCTATACAGACGGACATGCTCAACCCTCCGTTTGGGGAGAACAAGCATACAACCCCACATGTGAGATTACAAAAGAAGTGTGGCGCGGAGGTAAACTAAGACCTCTATTAACAAAATCACACTCAGTAGAAACTAATTCAGAACTACAAACTGAAATAATAGCATTAAAAATGGCGCTGGATAATGCGGATCGCGAATTCCCGACACTTATAGTGTCAGATTCATATTACTGCGTCAAAGCATATAACAAGGATTTGCAGACATGGATTCAGAACGGTTACAAAGATGACACAGATGCACCAATAAAGCAGAAATTGCTCTGGGAACAAATAGCTCTTTTACAAAAAGAACTACCAAAGAGTCACGTGACACACTCACTGAGTCATCAGCGTGATGGCGTTCACGTTGTAGGGAATTCATTGGCTGAGACAGCCACAGCGGCAGCCACTAAACCGGCTCCCGTAGATCGAAAAAAGCGTACATTAAAATACATTGACGGTGAAACAGTGTTGCGGTGAAAACGTCATCAAAAGGCGACTGCTCAGCGTTACCGATCAACTATCCACTCAATTATACATACATAATCGATGCAAACTCCGTCCCTTTTGCTCGAATCCCTGGAGTGGGGGATAGAGTGATTCCAAACATGGACAGGAGAAACTTGTTAATCGCAGACGCACACATGGGCGAGGGTCTCAGACACCTCAAACTGAAAGATTCTCTGGAAGAATTACAATCACGGTACTGGTGGCCAGGCATGAGCCTGCATTACACCATGTTTGTAAAAAACTGCCCAAACTGCAACAGAGATCGCAGTGGGGAGAGAAACAGTTTAATACCTCGTCGTATCAAGGCAGATAATATGACCAATAAAAAGCAGGGCTTGCGATTAACATATACAGGCTAGTTTCCACTTATAATGTAGATCACCAGCACTCGGCTGACGTCCGGACTGTTATACAAAGATTTGCGAGTCTAAATGGCATATACGCTAAGAGCATGCTACGTTCGACCATTGTTTTCACTCAAGCCCACCAGCCTGGGGGGAAACATGGCCGAATGAGCACAGTCCAGCGGGAATCTTCTCACTTCCTTCCTGAGGGTACGGGATGGTGTAAAGAAAAAACCAAGGCAGAAAGCAATCTATAATGGAAAGGATATTAGGTTCGGGAGCTGGGTGGGTCAAACATCTAATAAGTGTCCAACGTAGTCTAAATAACTTGCCAAGAAATTCTCTGAAGGGATTCAGTCCGTACGAATTATTATTTGGAACTAGAATGATTATCTCTGACCTCGACAGTCAGACTTCAGTGGTTAAAGAAAAAAGCTTTGATGTCAAAGACCGTTTGGCTATTTTGCAGGACTTAAACAAAACAAGAAAAGACCTGAGCAACATACAGTTGAAACAACAGCCAACAACCACTGAAGAATCACCACCTGTCCCAGCAAGACCTGTCTGGATTCCAAAAGTCGGGGATCTAGTCAGGGAGAAGATCGCGGTAAAGAAGGAATTTGGGCCTTCTTACAGAAAAGCAGTTCCTGTCTTGTCTGTCAACGGGACAAGATCAGTTGTACTACCGCCACTTGCTGGTAAAAAGGAGAACCGAGTTGTATCCATCGACCTGGTAAAACCACAACATGTGGCCGATAACAAACAGTAGGCCAAGTGGACTCCCAATAAGTAGCAGAACACCAAGGTTTGCTACCAATACAGAGGTCCTAACAAAGAGGCTCATCACATTCGAAACGCCTACAGAAGAACAACAAGGACTATGCAACAATGCAATAGAACTCAGACCTCTGACAACCCAAATAAAAACATTTAGCAGAGACACACCAATCTACAATGAAGTACCAAGTGACAATGCAAGAAATAAAAATCCTGAAGCAATTGGAACAATTGACAGAACTGCATCCGGGTACTTCATCAACTTCGATGATTCCTCTGAAGGCTTCAGTGAATCAAAGACACAGCCATCATCAAAATCCTTTAAAGACAAAGCTAAGGAACTTTTGAACCAACTGAAAGAAACATATCTGATTTCTCCATGGATTGAATTTTGGGTGGGTTTTGGTGCATTTATCCTCATACTTTGGCTCATCATGGTATTTACTTTGGGACGCTTCATTGAGGGAAAATATGCTAAAATGGACACAGCAAGTCAGAACATCAACTTGGTCCTCAAACCACACACATCTTCACACGTTGAGAAAAGAGAACTTTCTTCAGCCAACTTCACAGCCATTCCGATACCTGGTGGGGTAGCCTGGGACAACACTGACTATGAAATGTATGGTCCGGTCGAGATCCTGAAATACCCACACCAAATCAAGATCTCCTTGAGTGACTTTGTAAAACCAAACTCATTTGCTGATGATTGGGACTTCGAAAGCATTAATAACATGATGTCTGACTTAGTAATGTCTGCTAAATTTACAAAACATGATTATTTGCAAGGTTCTACAAATTATGATAGTATGTATTGCTATAACCACTATGGTAACCACTTTTTACATAAATCTGCACAACCTAGAAATGTTTTAAATTATAATCAATGGGAACATTGTGCTACACCTCCAAAAGGGAGCTCAAGAACCGTTTACGACAAATATTCATATTTTTCAGGTTTTAACACAAGTAATGCTGAAACATTTTATTTTAAAATGTCAAACAAGACAGGGATGAAAACCATGATAACCAACACAAAATTGATATATTCAGATTCATTCTTCGAAGAAATGAATACTTTTGGATTTGATTATTGGGACAAAAATGTTGATTTGAAAAGTATTTGGGGTACAAAAGATTGGCAAGTACAGGGTTTAGAAGCTTTGTTAAGAGCCTGCATGATCCCAGAACAAATGATATTTTTAAATGACACTGTTCAACAAACCACCTGTCTTGGCTTAGCCAAAATCAAAGATTTAAATAAACCGTCTATTCCAAAGCCAATAATGTTTAGCAATAACTCTGTAACAGATGAAGAGATAGACGTAAACCATATATTAAACCAAAACAGAACACATCCTAATTGGAAACAATGGTTGATCTGGCCCACAGATACAAATAACTGTCAAGATAGATTCCTGAATAAAACACAGGGTTTCAAAATGACCAGGCCAGACCCTAGATATCCCCAAAGACATCACCCAGGGATAATAACAACCTACAGTGTGGGCAAATTATGCCTTCAATGGCTACAAACTTCCACACTGCCTGAAATTAAGCAACACCTAACTTTACTTACTGATGGTGCTGACTTGCGTGATTTCATAATGGGACCACGCAAACAGCGTCAAAAGCGTTTCATAGCAGCCTCTGTATATGCAGCATACAATGAGGCCTGGAAGGTTACTCAAATTGAAACAGCAGAGAGAATACGGGAAATTGACCGTATTAATTTGGAAAATCACTTTCTGTAGTGGACAATGGGTTAATGACTCTGTCCTCCAGAATTTTTTCTTTGGACAGCATTGTGTCTTCAGCAATCGACATATTATCGCAAGACTTACTGTTATTACAACATGGTCAGTCACAATTGCGTTCTATTGTACAGCTTGGCTGGACGTTACAAAATCTGCGTTCAGGCTATGTGCCTTTGCGTTTAATCAACACAACGTCACTATTCCAAATCTTTAACCTTACTGATAGACAAATCGGTATGGCGCAAAAGGGTGCTGATTATACAATCTTGAGCATTGAAAAACTAGAAAGATTACCAATGACAATGTCAGAACGACCTGTCAGTGAATGGATAATCCACGGAATCATAAATATTCCAATCTCAACCTTCAGGTTTCAATACTGCCAAAAATATATACAGGCTGGCATGTACGAGAAATTGGGGAAGGGGTACCTTAAAACAACTTGGAACCTGCCCTATTCACATGCATGTGTCAGTAATAAAGGACAGAAAGTGTTTCTTAGTGGCAACAATTGTGCTATGTCACTAAGCGGCACGCTTCTGTGTAACGGAATTAGTTTGCATGGAGCCTGTGAAGGGAATTCATACAACCTTTCATGTCACCAGCAAGGCGCACCTGCAACCGAAATAGAACCATTCTTTCAAAGACTCTATAATGGGAGTTACATTCTTATTGTAGACCGCAGATGTTGTAGTCTTATGCCCGGGACTCCTTATCTAGTCACTACGACTGCGAAGGTCAAGTGCTGTGGACGTTCTTTGTTCCCCAGCTCCTTTCCAGACAGGGAGGCAAGGGCATGGCCCAATTTGAAAATTACTTCTATTCGAATAGATACTTTAAGCAGAATGAAAAACAGTGCTTCTTCAGACGCCTACAAGGCTCACGTCATCAAAAGAAACGTATGATCTACAAGTCGCAAGGACGACTGCAGAGATACATACATTATTATCGACTAATTCCCACGTACATTTCGCGGAAATCCTGAGCGAAATCTTAAATATTTCTGATACCACTGGGGTCTCAAAGGTATTTAAGACAGTATTTTCGATGGCATTAACACCATTCAAAGCCATACTGGGTATTTTTCCAGATTTCGTCCATTCGATTTTTGGAGGACTTCCCCTGATACTGGGACTAATTGCAGGAATCCTATTCTTGGTCCTTATTTTTCGTTATGGCAACCCATGTCACAGATCAAACTCTCGCGACAATGGAAGATACGATCCTAGCCATTGGATACCGGGACCGGATATCAAAAATCCTGGGACTCTCCCGGCTCAGAGACCTAAACATGACTTGGTTTCTATCATTTCGACCAATGTGGCAAAGGTGTGTTTTACCTGTACTAAGGTGTCTGCTATGCGGAGAAGAATGCGTGTTAGACACCTGTCTGACGCTACAATCGGATGCGCCAGTGGATGCAGATACATTGTTGGTTCCTACCAAGGTTCACGCTTTGTGCTGCCCTCAAAGGCTGCCAATCCTGATGACGGCATTCGTGGAGTCTTCACCACTACGATTGAAGAGTAGTGAAGTTCGAGATGAAAGCAGCATCAAACAGGTACGACCTTCTGTCAGCAATGCGAATCAGAATGTCAATGCAGACAATCATGCGCACGAATGCATGGTTACACCTATTTCCGACTTAGTGGAACTTTCCCATGAAGCTGTTGACAGTTTTTTCGAAAGCCTTAATGATATGATGTTCTCTCCAGAACAGAAATAGAGACTTTTGAGCAAGCTCGCACACGGCGTTCCCTGAATTCGGCCTTCAACTTTAAAAATAAAGTCACATGAACAATTTTTCCCACCAGTTCACGGACAGCAATTTTTTAGCAGCCCAAATTAATTTTTTACAAAATTTTCGGGACACTTATCTTCTGCTTAAAGTAAGAAACTATTCCTAGAGAACTAAGATTTCTATTTTCAGATACTTTATAAACTTTAGTTGCCCGCTGGGATGTTCACGAATATTTTATATGTGATGAAATGGTCTCGCACTTCCTTTCTGTATAGCTATGTTAAGAGTCATTTCATGTGTATTTCTCATATACCAAATAAGCAATAATGCATACCAATGCGTGTTTACTTTAGCGTTTAATTCATAGCTTAAGTGCATACAATATATATGACTGCAATTTTTCAGTATATTTGAAAATTTCAAAATGCATTAATGTATTTTGGGGTGGTAAGGTATACACTATACTCTATAGTATGTTGTACTATGTTATACTATGCATAGATTAGTAAATATGACCATAGTTAGCGTGGAGTGGGTGTCATGTATTCCTATAGGTTCTGAATCGATCCCCCTATTCCTGACCCTATTCTGGTTAAACTAACTATCAAGTTAACTAACAGTCAGCCCATGAGGCAAGAAAAGCCCCCATGATGCAGATACCGTTATCTGACGCAGTCACACTACGGCACAGGAACGTGTTATCTGATTAGGTCATAACGCTTGAGATCTAATTAGACAAGCGACATTCCTCCAGCCCCTGATAAGGCATACGACGTTCTCATAACAAATCAAACCTATGACAACCTGGAAAATCCGTGCGGCCATTGTTTTGATTTCACAGAGAACTTTAGTAAAGAATGTGCTAACGAGCAAGTCGTATGACATCTTTATTGACGTATCTATGTCCATCCTTACGTCAATCTCGGCACCTTTAAGGTATAAATATTGCCGATCTTGCCCTATGCAAACACACGCGTGGTGACGAGACGGAGCAGCCATACTTGCCGAAGTCGAGAGCAGAAGCAGACCCCGCTGGCAGCAGCCCCGCCTTCCTGACGCGCTGAGAGACGCGCTGCTATCTCAAGCCGAGAGACCTAGCACCGGCGCTTCTGGGCAGCCCTCGCAGGCAGCCTGGAATATCGAGAGCAGAGAAAGAGATACCATTCCTCATTCATCCTAAATTCCAGGTACAGAACTGAATAACCCCTCACAGAGAATTCTTTAGTTATTCACTTGGCAAAAACAAACTTAACTTAAACTGTAACTTTCTATTCCCGCCCACGCATTAGACTTAGGTCAGGTACACGGGGTAGGCGTATTTAGGAACACCAGTTGAGTACGTTTAGTCAAATGTATATGTGTATGTAAATATATTTTAATCATTTTAAACATCATATGGCTCAGAAACCATATCAATGTTTTTACAGTATTATTTTATACTATTGCTTTTAATGTATGCACTTTACTTAACTATAAGTATTGCAATAATATCGATCCATTTCTCTTGTACGAGAAAAGAGACTGATCAATAAATAACACCTTTTTATTGAACACGCCCGTCTCTTCCTTTTCTCTACAATCTGATGAGACTAAGAATGCACGTACTGACTGAGTAAAATAATTGCCTTGTGCTCACACGACTCTCGAGATTGACTCTTGATTAGGGGAGAGCAAAGTTGTCATGTTCTATGGTTGTCAGAAACTAAATCCCTTCTTGTCTAATCAGGGGAGTTAATTCTTTCCTGAACATTCGAGAAAGTTTCTAGCGAACTCTGAGCTACGCTGGCAAACCCAAAACTTAAGTCTAGTATCGACAGTAGTAGACCTAGTTAACGTCTGGCCTAGGCCTTTACTGCTGTAGGTATTATTCCAATGCGCAGAGCCTATTGGGAAGATAGGAACTACACTACACCTTAATACCGAATCGGTAAATTCGGTATTAAGGAATCGGTATTTCACATTTACCTACATCTGGCCCTAAATGTTTTCCTACTAGAACCTCTCTAGGAGTTGTATTCAGGGTGTGCTTGGCCCTTTTCACTTACAACTGCTAAGTTCAGTAGAACTTATGTATTATAAGAACTTGATTTATATTTACCTACATGTACCTTAATGTAATCTTTCAAATTATATTTTAAGATTATATGGTAAAACAACAGCAAACTCTTATCCCATCCGCTGCACACCAATGTGAGAAGTTAGCCTGGCATATGATGTCCACTATTCTAGTAGGCACCTTGCATCAGTCTAATTGACCCTTATTGATGGTGGTTGTAAAGTCAACCTTATAGACAAGCTATCCTAGTGGTAGCATGGGCCAGCAGTCATAGGCTGAGACTTCAGAGAGCATGTGAAGCAAGCTGTTTTACCAATTATAATCCCTTGAGTACCAAATGAAAGGACACCACACAAGGCATATATCAAATATATATGTATTTATTCTAAACACAACCACTCTGCACTCTTTATGAGGTCAGAGGTAAAAGTACATCACAAGTTACTGAATTACCTTACGATAAGTTGCACAAATACAGTTATGCCCTAAGGGCCTGACAAACCATATACTAAGGAAGTGGTATAAGAACCACATGAGAGTTGGACAGCAGGCCTAGGGCCTGTAGAATCTCTGGGACTACACTAAACAATCAAAGGTTAGGAAGTAGGAGGCCCACGGGAGACGCGTGCAGTGTCTAAACACAGTCGCGAGTTACCATTGACTTATAATGGGAAGCGAAGAAGTTACAAAGTTACTGTTTAAGGGCACTTCCGGATGGACTACGACAAAACCCCTTTAGACTAGGACACTTCGAGAGTCAAGACCCACAAGAGCACCGGAGTACTCGTGTTACCTCACCCAGGGAAGCCGCGTGCATAGGTGCATTTTTGGTGTCGGGTTTCGTCGTCGTTTTCTATGGAGATCTGCAAAGAAGTGCTGCAGGCGACCAGAGGAAAAGTGTCCGGGTGAATCCAAGGGTGGATCAACGATTTGAAGCACCTGAAAGCAGAAGGGACAGAGTCTGGGTCACTAGCCAGTGACCAGGAAGGAACCAGGAAGGAACAAGGAAGGAACCTGGAAGGAACCAGGCGATGTCGCGTGCTTGAAGGTGAAAAAGTTGAGCTTGTCTCTTCAGCCACGAGGTCCAGAAGGCATCGACAATGACCAGGCGCTGGTTTCGAGCTGTCCCACAAAGGATCTAGTTGACTGCGGTATTGGTAACCGGATTGGACCTGACAAGCCTTGGCAACCGCAACCCACGCAGGATGTCGAGATTGGCCCTGTTGCAGACCAGCAAGGTCTGTGGTGCTTCTCCTTTGAAGGGAAGCTGGAGCAAGCCTGGAGCAACCAGGAAAGCAGCTTAGTGCAAAAGAAAAGTCTTCAGGGATCTCACTAGCCAACGGGCGAGGACTCCGGGAAAACGCGTCAAGCTGAAATGCAAGAGCGGGCCCCACGTGGCACGCATGGAGTGTGGAGGGCTGAGCTTTGGTGCAAATGGCGCTCGGGGCTGGGGCTTCTCGTACCCTAATGCACAACTGCAAGGGTACCTCGATAGTTGAGCAGTTAGCAAAATGCAGGATATCCAGGGTGTCCAGTCCCACGTCTCTCGTGTCCGCCACGGGTCTCAGCTTTGCTGTGGATGTGGGTCGGAGTTAGATAAGTCTGAGAGTTTAGTTCCTGTTTCACTGAGTCTTCGGGTTCCGGCGGGAGCATTGACAAAGCAGACCGGCAAGTTACTGGTGGTGCCTGTTTGCACAGGGTGGTCACTCCTTGACCACAAGGGATATGTCTTCCGTCTTCTTGTCAGAATGGAATGTCGAAGGTCCAAGAGTTCTGTATCAAGGTTTCTTTCCAGGATAATCTAAAGTCCTGGAGACACAGCTCCTATACTTATACTAAGATAAGGGCCTGGATTACCTGCCTAGGTCCCTCCTATGGGTGGACCTGGGAAGGGGGTGGTTACACCCCTTTCCCTTTGTCCAGTTTCGCGCCAGAGCGGGGCTGGAGTACCCCAGCAACTGGTTTGAACCAGGCTATGCATGGAGCACCTTGTGTGCCCCAGGCAGTGTCTCAAAAAGCATCTGCTGATGCAGCCCTCCCTGTCCCAATACACATCTGCCTGTCTGGGGAGGTTCTGACACCTCCCTGGCCAGGAAACCTATTGTCCAGGCCTCCCCTGCCGAAGTTTCGTTCAGAAGCAGGAGTTCAGACTTGTGTCTGTGGCAGCAGCATCCATTTTGTGATGCTGAGGCTCTGTTTAACTTTAACCGGGTAAAGCAGTAACATACATGTCTTTTCCCTCTAGAAGGGTGGAATGCTACCCCCGCTGCCAGAATTGGCGGGGGGGGCCGTAGTATTCCAAAGTGTTTGACACCTTACACAACATGTTTTAATAAAGCCAAACCAAAGTTAGCATTAACCGCGAGGATTTTAATGCACTTAAGAGTATATGGTATGGCTATATCATAGAACAGCTATAAGGAGATGGTTCAGAAAGCTGCAGAGGGGCTCAGCTCATGCTAGGGCACCCTCTCACATAAAACCAAGCACTCTGCCTCCAGGATTGTCGAGGCCTACCATAGGAGTGACTTATAGGTGCATATGTGTCTATATATATGGTAGATATAGGTAAACTATATCTAAGTAAGGTGTGATTACACCACCTTACCCAAGATGAGTGATCAGCCTGTGATGTCAGTTTGGAGGGCCAGCCAGGGGTGGCATAATACATGCTGCAGCCCCTGGTAGGCCTTGGATGCACCTATGCCCTGGGTACCTATGGTACACTGTACAGGGGCTCACAAAGGTGACCCAATACCCAATCTGGTAGGTACCTAAAGTACATGATATCAATTTAGAGAGAGAACAGCTGGGCTGTGGGTCTGATTAGCAGGCCCACAGCCACACTAAAGTCGAAAAAACAGAAAATCACAGCAAAATGTGGGGGTGACCATAGGAAGCAGACCCTACTCTCCTACATTCTGCTTCTCATTAAATACCTAACCTCCCCCACAAACATCTTGATTGGCCTGATGCTCCTACCCCACACCCTCCATGTAAATTTGAGCATCACTACATTGGGAAAAAATTGTGCCTCTACTTTCCCCCACCTCGTAACTTCCTACCATACCTCAGGACGATATTGTTTACATATCCTACTGTCTTTTGCATACTTCTTTTATATTTTGTTACTATGTATTTTTATTTACTCTTTATGTACCTTGATTACTGTTATTTCATTTAAATATCCTACTGTATACCATTTACTTCTTTTTATACCGTTACAATGTATTTTTATTTACTCTTTATGTAACTTGTGCTATTGCTGTGGTACTAACTCTGTAAAGCGCTCTGAAACCTTCAGGTCAAGTTTGCGCCATACAAAACTCAACAAATAAATAAATAAGCAGAATATACTCATAAACCATGCGCTTTTATGTTTAGAATAATTTTTAATCTTATTACATTGAACAGGTGTTTTAAAATATGCGATTAACGCAAAACTGAAGAAAAAAACCGAGGGGTGTGTAATAGTAGTAAATGCCCTTGTAGAATTACCTACTTTCAGGTTATATTAACTTGAAAGCTGTGAACTTGAAATCTTCACTTCGACATTAATAATGTAATGTAATAACAACGAGCCTGCAAGTAGTTCATAAACTTGTTTTACAGTTTCAAGATATGTTTCCCGTGGTATGAATTTTTCTTGCCACTTAATGGCCATGAATTCTGGGCTTTGGGCCAGTCAAAATGCAAGATCGTTTTATTTTCTCTTGGGCTAGGTCTACCATCTTTCTAACTAGACTAGCCTCCCGCCAAAAGCACAGCTTCTTATTACCCACGAGAAACCAGGCGCACGTGGTGCTTCTACTTCTAGTTTTATGTTATTCCAGAAACACGAGAAACGGCTCTGGATTGTTTCCTTTCTCCGGAAATTATGTCTGGTTCAGCGAAATATGTATCAAGGAAAGGCGTCCTAAATATGTCATCATCTGAAAGTTAAACCTTAATTGGGTACGGAATATGCGCAGCTGGGCACGTGGTATTGGCATTGTGAGAGGGAAATAGAGTGCCTTACTATACGTCATGTGATTTGATGCAGATGAACTCTTCCATTGTTTTACATGATGCCAAAAAGTCTGCAATTCAGCTGAGCTAATCGAGTGAAAATTGAATCTGCGCGCCTGGTTTTAAAACATTCTTACACACATTTATGGCACAGGATAGTCATAATGTCTCGTTCAGTTCCGTGTTTGGTTTTGTCTTGCAAAAGAGTGAATTGTATAGACTTAAACTTTAGTCAGGTTTGTCCTCGAGTCGACAGGTACATCTAACACTGCTTTTTAAGAGGGTACGAATGCAAGCATATTCAAGTCCCTTTCAAACATGCCCATACCGCCCTACCACTGAAGTCACCAAGAAAAGAGAAATAGAGTGATAGACCAATTGAAATCATTGAGGAGGAACAGGTTGGAGAGTGAGAAATGTTTTCAGGATCGGTGAACCAAGTGAGTGAGGTCACCGGAAGCCATTTTTCTTCTTTTGAGGGTGAACACCAGTCTCAAGAGTTGGGCACCCTCTACATGAAACTGAGTTGAGTGTTGTGCACACCTGACCAGGATCTGTTGTTTGTCCAAGCTCAACTCTTACTGGTACTTCCAGCTGCCTCCCTGGGAATCACTCTCACCCACAGAACACGCTCATCCCACACTCCTCAGGGAACTTCCCCCACACACATCATACCCAACACACAAGAGCTGATGTTTAGTTAGGTGTTTTCCATCCCAGAAGAAGGACACACACTGGCGAAGTATATAGGTCTGTCCTTGGCAGGGGTGTTACTTTATTTTTTCTTTTGTATTGCAAGCACACAAAGAAAAATAGAAGCAACCACTTAAACATGACCACTGTATACTTGCAGTCAAATTTTTAAATTGAAAAGACATTTACCAGTGCAGCTGTTCGATTAATGATTTTTTACACAAAAAGCTGTTCAAGTGAGTCATGTGTTTGATTCTAATTTTTTAAGGAGACTAGAATAAATCACCAACTAACTAATCACCCAGTTTACAAGCAGCTACAATGTTACAATGTTATTTAAATAATTTATGAAAGTAAAATTTAAAAAGTAGCTGTCAAAGTAATTAGCTTGTATATCAAGGTAATGAAAATAACACACTTTGAACCAGTTTTGCCACTGAAAAGAAATAACTAATTTGATGTAGATGTGAACAATGTGAAAATTCTTTGTGCAGTCAGTCATAGTGAAGGGAGCCAATGGGTACCGTGGGGTGACGACTGCCCCATGCTGTATGCTATGGTAGACAGAAGCAAATTGCTAATTATTATTTAACAGAGCACTGAATGATGCCCACTGACCAAAAGCCACTCTCTGTAAGTATATCATGTATGTTTTTTTACAAAATCAGCAGTTTGGCGAGACAGCACAGTTGTCGCAAAGGCTAGTCCTAAAAAGCACTAGTGAAATACTTGAGTAGGTAACTGTCTTCTAGTGAAGCAGAGAGGTGAAATGTAACTATCATTGCAGGTTTTATCAATGCAGCCTACATACAAGGTAGGCATGTCATTGTCGAGGAATGTTTGGTTTGTTTTGATTTAAGGGTGTGGTGAAATGTTAGGTAATTGTCGGTTTCATAAAATTCAACTTTATTTTTTGGTCACTTTGCAATCCTTGTGAAGTCGAAAGGTTTTGGCCAAGATCCTTAGGGTAAACAATGCTTGGTAGATTATAGTAAATAACAAGGATTCACTTCATGCTGATGCATATGTAGCAACTGACTGGTAAGTGATCTCATGAATAAGTTTGCAACTATTTTACTGTGACCCTTGTTCTATCGGTTCTCCGATAAAATTAAGGTATTCTTCATAATGAGAATGTTTCTTGCACCCGTATTTGTATGGTGTTGTATAATACATGTCAGTAATCTCAATTAAAGGAAGCATGCTTGAGATATTGTGTTTCCATATTGGAGAGCTACCCTTTGTATATCCCTCTTGAGAAATCCAGTAGGGTATGGCTTGCAGCTGTATCTTAAAGAGACTTGCTTATTGAGTTGATTGGTTTGAAAACTGAAATTCACATTGCATTCTCAAACATCTTTGAAAGACTACACATTGGCCATCTATGGCACTGAAACATTACAATTATGTTCTGAGTAAATTTGAGTAGGGACCCCACCAACACTCACATCCACAATAGAAATGGGCTGCTTTATCCAATGAGAGGCATAGCAATGCTCAGATGATCTGACAAGAGCCTGGCCATTGCCATTTGGGCATAGAGTTGCATTCTGCCCATTTCTCTCCAGTTGGGAGAGGTTCTAGATTAAATCAGTCTTGGTTTGTTTTGCTAGCTGGCCTATCAGCTGGTCTGTGGTCCAGGAGCATCCCTTAACATGAGGAAAACATTAAGCGAACACACTCATTACCCACCTACCTGCCTGACCCAGAGACCATGACGCCAATCCAAAATATGAGCAGTAGGAAGTCACGTGGACTAGAGCAAGCAGACCAGAATGAGAAGAATAAAGTGAAGGTGAGTAGCCTGGAAAAGTAGCTCTTCCTGGTGACCCTTCTCCACCACCAATGATATAAGTTTAATCTCCTGGACACACATCTAAAAATCACAAATAAGAAGTCAATCTATTTAGCTATTAGATGGTCATTGAAGAGATACATGCTTCGGTTGAGTTTTATTTTTTTACGTATATCCTACTTTTGTACAGGATTCTGTTGCTTTGTAGGTAGGTTCATTTTGTTCAGCATTCTTTTGCTGTGTAGGTAGGTTACATTTCTGCAGAGTTCAGTTGCTTAATAGGTAGGTTCATTCTCTTTAGATATCCTACATACATTTATATACACATACTGTCTGTCTTGATTGCACTGACATGGATCTGGGGCATCCCTCTCTGGTATGTTTGGAGAATGTTAGCAGACACTTGGGGTTCCTTCTTACTCATGCATGGCCCTGTGATGTGGTCCAGCAACCACTAATCCATCCACTGAAACCAGACTTTGAATAGTCCAGCAACCTAACCACTTGTGGTGTGCTAACACGACTTCACAGTTATAATATTGTCGTACTGTTATAGCAATGTTTTTATATCAATGCAACATGTACACTAGGAGTTATATTGTGCTACTTTACATCATGATAGGGAAGCATAGTACTGAGTTTTTGTCCTTAAGGGATTGGGGTGAAAATGGGGTTGAGTATGAGGTAGTAAGGGAATTCTGAGCTCAGCGATTGCTTGAGTATAGGGGTAGTATGGGTTTTTAGGGCTTTGCTTGAGTATAGGGATACTAAGGGGGTTTTAGGCCTGAGGAACAGGTTGAATATGGGCTGTGAATGGCTTTTAGGCCTCAGGATGGGTTGAGCATAGGAGGGGGATTTTAGGGCTCACTGATGGGTTGATTATGGGGGCAATAAGGGGCTTTAAAGCCCCTGAGATGGCTTGAATATATGGGTAGTGAGAGGGTTTAGGGCTCAGGTGTGCGTTAAGTATAGAGGCTCAGGGTGTTTCTGTTGTGTTTTTGGATATTTCCTTTTTTTTAATTGCTCAGGCACCATCCGTACAGTGGTGCCTGAGCAGGCACCGCCCCTATTGTAGGGATTACGGTCACACCACTTCCTTGAGCCCATCCATAAAGCAGCAGTTGTTCCCTCCACCCCATGCCTCCGACCACTGGATCATAATCCGGAGATTGGACCGCTTCTGTGGATTTTAGGGTTTGTAGATATTTATGTTTTTGAGGTGCAGGTATTTAGTTTATTTAATACTTAGTTGGTGTGTAAAAGTTTAGGGATAGATTGTAAAGATGACAGGGGCCCTGGGTGGGTAGTGCATTATTTCCGTGTACTTACCTAATTGGGAGGATCTTTTGTTAAGTATTGGGGTTAGTTATTTTTAGGGCTCACGGTGGTTATTTATTATCCTTGCATTAAATTATGTTCTCTAATGTATTTAGTGCTGAGCTAAACTGTTTTAGATTATTTTGTTTTATTTTAGGGTAAGTGTTTTGTTTTATATACATGCAATAACTATAATATATTATACATTTTAATATAGTATGTTTTTAATTCATTTTAATAAACACACATACTCTACTTTTTCATTAATGTTTTTGTTAGCAATATTAATAAACACTGTATTTTTTATACATTTTAGTTATTGTAAACATTTTTTTAAATAAAAAATATTTCAAACATGCCATAGATAGCTGTATACTTTTTAGAAATACACTTTTTAATGTTTATTTTTCTGTTTCCAGCAGGTTTATATGAATTGAATTAAAGAATTGTCAATTTTTTCTTTTTTACTGCTGCCATTTATTTACATTTTCCAGTTGCAGAGTATGTTTCTTCAGCCAGTGGAGTGTTGCAGTCGAAGACGGAGGGATGCGGTTGCAGCAGTAAGGTAAGAAACGTTTGTTTTTAACAATTAGTAGTATAAGGGATACCTTTATTGTAGGGTATGTGCAAGAGTGGTTAGGTTAGTTAGTAAATGTGATTTTACTATTGTTTTTGTTGTTTTGTTTTACTCTTTTCACTTCTGCATGTTCTCTGAGTTCACTTAAGCCTGGCCGCATGTTTTTCAGGTGGATATTTTTAGGTCGAGCCTGGGCAGTGCCTCGCTGCTCTGCAAGCCATGCTGTATTTAGGTATGGACTTAAAGCTCCGCCCATCTTCTTAAATGGCTCATGTTACTGTCCTTTGTAAACTGTGGCTTTTCATTGGTCAATAGGCTTAGTCGCCCCTGCTTAGTACTGCTTTGTCTAATCTTTTATCCTCCCATAAGGACTGGCCCTCTTGCTTTTATTATTAAATGGTAGGCTTTAATTGCAGCCTCCTAGCACTATTTTCTGAATCCGCTTTGGCATGCCTGCTGTTGCAGGCAAGGCACACTCTCCTGCAAAGCTTTTGAATAACGCAATGCCCGCTTTATGGATTTCATGCTATTACTTTTAAATATGCTCCTTCCCAGTCTCTGTCCCCCACGCTCCCTCCCAGCTGCAGAGAAGTCACGCTACAATGTGGTTGCTTACGCTATGTGCCATTGTTAATGCTTTTTTTTTGTAAAATCGCCCCAAATGGCATTTTCACTTTAATGGCGGTCGCGCACCTTTCTTTAGATGAGCCGTGTCTAAAGAAAGGGACGTGACTGACATTAAACAGAAAGCGCGGCATAGGACACTTTTACAAAAAAAACACTTGCATGCATTTAGA
Source organism: Lissotriton helveticus (assembly GCF_964261635.1). Lineage (NCBI taxonomy): Eukaryota > Metazoa > Chordata > Amphibia > Caudata > Salamandridae > Lissotriton > Lissotriton helveticus. The sequence goes on along the minus strand of NC_136057.1, from coordinate 565,877,972 downwards.
GTCAGAAGTGTACAAGTTCCAAAACAATCAAATGCACACTGTTCACTCACATTGGCATATGGAATACACCCTCTCATTCTTGGTGTTACTTCACTTGAATTCTGGAGCGGGGCAGTGGGGCATCTACAGTTGTCACTTTACATTGGGCAACCAAGAGGGTCTGTAACACTATATCTCCAGGATGGTAAAAGGTTACTCATTTTGCGCTGTATTCCAGTATCCCACAGAGAGCTGTGCTATTTGCTGAATTGGGACAATTGAAATGTGGTCAAAAGTAAGTGTTCAAGCACTTCAGTGGAGCAGCAGTGGACTAACGCTTGCTGGGCTGAGGTGTGGTCTAGACTCCAGGGGAAACGCTGATTTGGAAGCATACTTCTTGGGTTTTGTAGGAAAGTAGGATCTGCTTCTTATGGTTACCCCCACTTTTTGCTTGATGTTACACTGTTTTTGACTAGTCTGACAAGGATCCTGCTAATCAAGACACCGGTCTATCTGATTTTTCCTTAAAATGTTATGCATGTACTTAGGTACGCTCCAGATTGGATACTGGGGTACCCTTGCCAGTCCCTAGTATATGGTACACCTGTACCCATGGCATAGGTACCCCAGAGGCCTCCCATGGGCTAAATCATGTATTATTCCATCCATGAGAGGCCATGCAAACTGGAACTACAGGCCTGCCACTGCAGCTGGTGTAAGATGGTGCATGCACCACTTACTTTAAATATAGGTTTACTATATCCATTGTCACTACATTTAAAACCCAGTCACCCCTCTAGCAGGCCTTTACAATCCTAAAGGTAGAGTGCTGGGTTTTACATGAGAGGGTGCCCCTGCATGAGCAGAGCCCCTCTGCAGCCTTCTGAGACCATTCTCCTGGGTCGTCTGTGATGCAGCCAGACATATAGGTAGAGGTGCATTGCATGCCTGTGTAAAGTGCTATCTCGAAAATGGCTGCAACAAAACATGTTGTGTTTGGTATCAAACACCTTGGAATCATACCTCACCGGTGTGGGAGGTATGATTCCACCCTTCTGAAGCAAGCTTCATGGGGTCACTGGTTTTCCCGGTACCAGTCTTCTCGACCCAGGCAGCACAAAATGGTTACTGCCGACCAGAGACACAATTCTGCCCTCCTGCTGCTGAGCCAAGTTCAAGCAGTGGAAGGTAGGACAATAGATATCCAGTCATAGGGAGGTGAGACCACCTTCCAGACAGGATTTAGTGTATTGGGGATGGATGGGTGCACTTCCAAAGAGCCTGACAGTCTGTATCTGGGGCTCACTTGGTGTCCCTGTTCTAAGGCCAGTCACAACCAGTTCTGGAAGCCATTGGATTCTGCTCTGGCACAAAACTGGAAAAGGACATGGAAGTATCCTCCCCTCTGTCCTAACCCTCCCCTGGGATGGTCCCCTGTATCGGTCCAACCTTCTCTCGTGGGTACAAAAGGACTTACCTGGCTGTAGGTCCCTAGATTCAACATGGCCAAGATTCTGATCTAGCAACCACTGACCTTTGACCGTCTGGACACTGTGGACTTCGCTGGACTTCGACTTGGTCCGAATTTATCTCTCTCTCCATCCAAAGCATCGTCTGTGCCTGTGCACCATACAGGTTCCATGCTGGACCAGTGGAGCATCAAGGACAACTGAAATATCTCCCTTGGGGTGAAGGAGTCACTCCCCTGCATTCGCAGGCATCATTACGCAACTAACTGGTCAGCTGATCCTAAACTCCTGCAGACTCTAAAGGCTCCAGCAACACAGGAGGAGGGTTCCTATGTTTTTTCGAGGTTGAGATGCCCTCCAACTGAGTTTCCCTCGTGGGGACCGCATAACTTGAGCCCCTGTGCACTGCGTACATTTGCAAGTGCGTATGCTTGTTGGTATTCCCCAACTAAGTGCATTGGGCTATTGATAGCCCCAACCTCTGCGCACATTTCATACAAAGGACTTTTTGCCTCCTTGGAGTCTGTGCTCTGCAAGCTGTTATTTTGTGAAACTGCTAGAGGTCCACTTGCTCCTCCGGTGCCTTCGGCCTGTGGGTCCATTTGAGGGAAACACTGCTTTTCTTGGGCTCCCCTGGTTGCTCCAGGCCTGCCCGGACTCCTCTTGCTGTGGTGAGTCTCCTGGTCCTTGCTGGCCCCGACCGTGACCTTTCTCGTCCTTCTTTGTGGGTTGCTGCTCTTAAGGCTTGTTGGTGCTCCTGACGGACACCGACCCCTCAGCACTCAACATCCTTTGCGGAATAGCTTGTATCTGGCTCCTGGTCATCCTCAACATCTCCTGGTCGCCGTGGCTGTAGAGTCAAGGTCTCCCTCTTCACACCTGAAGCACCCAACATCGGTGGGCATACGTCTACTGAGCCCCTGGTCACTCCTGAGTGACCTAGCTTCTGTCTCCTCTGCTTTCCAGTTCCTTCCTTCAAGAATACACCTGCGGGTTCCACTGGACACTTTTTCTTCTTTCCAACAGTGGGATTTCTTTGAAGACTTAGGATGAGTGTGTTCATAAATTATGTGCACATCCCTGCTGTGGGCACTCCGCTAGGGTTCGTCAAAAGACAGACTCCACTGTAGTTTTTTAGTATATTTATTTGATATTCATCTGATGTTGACTTTCGTGTTCATTTATATTTCATTGAACATTGTTTTTAACAATATAATCTTTTCGAAACGGTGCTCCGATGCATTTCGAGCACAGACCGCCCTTTCTCAAGGAGCCCTGGAATTCAAAGAAAACATTGGTTTCCTACATGACCCATCATAATAACGAAATAACTAAAAATATATATAATAAACATTAATAACATATCATAACATTTCAATCAGTATGACCAATGTTCAAAAACGTTTTTCATGCATAGTATACGAAGTAGGTGTTGTTGGGGTGAATGGTATGCTTGCCCAAGTAAAAGTCGTCGTTCGTCTGGCAGAAGTGTTATAAGTGAGGTGGGGAACTGGGGGATGCCCGACGTTCGTGTGAAGAAAATAACGAAAACAAAAAGACTCACGTGATCTTTAAGATTCGAAAAATTCAGTGAGGCTGTAATTGAAAAAAACAAATGAGAATCGGTTCCACTATCATCTTTAATCTTGGTAGTGAAATGCAATCATAAACACTAATGCATAGGCGGAGAAATCCGACTTACTGAATATTTTATTAGTAGTTTATTCTCATTTGGTTTTTTCAATTACAGCCTCACTGAATTTTTCGAATTTTAAAGATCACGTGAGTCTTTTTGTTTTCGTTATTTTCTTCACACGAACGTCGGGCATCCCCCAGTTCCCCACCTCACTTATAACACTTCTGCCAGACGAACGACGACTTTCACTTGGGCAAGCATACCATTCACCCCAACGACACCTACTTCGTATCCTATGCATGAAAAACGTTTTTGAACATTGGTCATACTGATTGAAATGTTATGATATGTTATTAATGTTTATTATATATATTTTTAGTTATTTCGTTATTATGATGGGTCATGTAGGAAACCAATGTTTTCTTTGAATTCCAGGGCTCCTTGAGAAAGGGCGGTCTGTGCCCGAAATGCATCGGAGCACCGTTTCGAAAAGATTATATTGTTAAAAACAATGTTCAATGAAATTTAAATGAACACGAAAGTCAACATCAGATGAATATCAAATAAATATACTAAAAAACTACAGTGGAGTCTGTCTTTTGACGAACCCTAGCGGAGTGCCCACAGCAGGGATGTGCACATAATTTATGAACACACTCATCCTAAGACTATTTACTAGCGTAAACGGACGGTTACGCCTCCTGCAGGAGCACCCTAACACAAGTAAACTTTTCAATAAACTCTTCATAAACATAAACTCAACTGAGCTGTGCACCGCACCTATTGTATAATTCTTTGAAGACTCCCATTGAGAATGACAACGGTTTCCTATGCCACTTCAGCCCTATGCACCCGGCTTCCCTGGGATAGGTAACTCTGGTACTTCCATATCCACAGGTGGGGTGGTTCTCCAACCTTCTAGGTTCCAAATGGTTTCCTAGTAATTCACTGGGAAGGGTCCTTAAACACTAATCAGCAACCGCGACTCTCCCATTGAATTGTACGTAGCATGTGGTTATGTTCACACACTGCACCCATCCTCCGTGGGGTCCCTCCTTACTCACCTTGGGTGGTTACTGGGGGGCCCAGTGATTCTACAACCTCTAGACATTGTCTTGACTCGAGTCGTGGTTCTAATACCACTATTTTAGTATATGGTTTGGTCTCTCCTGGAGCCCACTGTGTATTAGTGCTACTTAGGTTTGTTTCTGTGCTACAGTATTGAGTGCTTTGTATTTATCTGCCTGTAGCAGATACTGTGAGTTAATAAGGTGTGTTATAATAACAAATACATATTTTTATAACTGTTGTGTTGTTCTCTTTTCATTTAACCAATACAATAGTATTGCATTTTGGTAAAATAAGCTGCTTAACAATCCTTCAAGACTAAGCCTGAAGGCTGCTCTCCACAGCTACGACTTGGATAGCTTTCTAAGGTTATCTCTGACCTCTTAAATCACGATAAGGGTTGTTTGGACTGGTGCAAGGTGCCCACTTTAATTCGTGGACATCATGTACCAGGCCGACTTCTCACAGGTTTTGATTCCCGACGGCCCCACATGGCGTCAATTGCATGATCTTGAGCAACTCGCTATGTATGTTTGTACTTTGGTTGGCATTTTACATACCCGAAGACACTTAAAACAATCATTTGGAATGAGGTAGGTCTCACATTTGCATGAGTGTCAGCTATTGGCATTATAAATGACAGTGCCTTTTATTTATGTGTTGGTTTTTAAAATATAATTAAAAGGCATTGTCAGTTACAATGCCAATAGCTTAAACTCACGCGAATGCAAGTGCTTTTGCATTGCACATGCTTGTTTAAACAGTAGGGCGGGGTTATAAAACTTTAGTCTTTATCTATAGTCTTCACTGTTTTTGGGTTCTTGAGCCAATGGCTCAAAAGTGTTAGACAGACTTCTTGGTGATTTGGATTCAATTGTCGGGTGTTTAATCCGACTTAATGTTCACCCTATATTGTTTACTGATGTCTAATAAAGCATATTTTAAATGTATTCTTTTATAACTAAATTTATTTTTAAGTTTTTTAAACGTGTCATGTATGGACTGCATTTTACAGGGGTCGAGTTCTTTTTTTTTATTTTACAAAACAACAGATGTATGATTGAAAGTTATTAAACCCCAAAAATACATTTTATTTAAAATCTATTTTCATTTTTTTGGGTTTTCTTGGAGCAGTTTTAACAATAAAACATTTTTCTTTCCCATGTTTTAGATGGTTTTGAATCTGGATTGTAGATTTCTGACTTGCATTATTATGAAATCGAGGTGGAATGAGAATGCAAAAGTTAGTTTCATTAGAAAAAGGAAGACACCTTAAGATAGGGCTTTTTAAATCAACTTCTGAAAGTTTTTTTTCCAAATTAATAGTGTTTTGGGGTATGTATGCTTTCCTAAATTGGACAGTTGGAGAAGTAAGGGTACTATTTGAGCAAATTTGAATTTTTAAAGTGGAATGCAGCCGAGTATGGCAATTGTTAGAAGCATATTAGTTTTATAGTGTTTATGCAATATTTTCCAGGAAGTCTACATCCCAAACATGCCAAATTGTTGAATTTTCAAATGGAGTTGCTGATAAATTTCTATTTATTTTTAACTCGGTTATAATTTTCCTGAAAAAGATTGAATTTGTCACATTTCCTAGATACTATGCTAATTTTTAAAATTATCCAGTAATATAACGTGGGATGTGTTTTCCCCCACAGAAAACAAAAACGAGTTATGTAAGCTCTCAATGCTATTGTTAGTGTTTGCACCTCTCTCTGAGCATGTTGAGTCGCAATTACACCATTCAATCTCAAACTGTGGAATTATCCTGACATGGGTCTTGCTTAGATGGCCAATGTATTCATCCTTGAAATAATTTTGTAACAGTGCCATTCGTAATCATTGTTTGAAAAGTAGTTTGATTGTATAATTACTGTATAGAAATCATCTACCTTTTTGAGAGGTACACAAGTTAGAGCAGTTTGTTTTTTAATTTCAAGCTATATACTTTACCATCAGTCATGTAGTCTCTTGCAAGGGATTTTTTTTGTATTTTACTCCAGGTAGCCTGTGGCAAATTGAAACCACATCCTTCAATATTGGGGCCTGTTTCACAAAGGTAATTTACACTTTTGTGTAAGTTTACACTTTTGAGTGAGTTTAGTGTTTTTAAGTATTTACCAGCTGCACTTTTGTAGTAACTTTCACTTTTGTCCTTGTTTGGAAGAAAGCGCACCCTCCTACAAAAATGTGTATGCATTACAGCTTTCTGACTTGGAATGTATGAGTGTTGGGTGCATGTACGAAACAATACCAAGTGCTCACTTTCCTAAAAAACAAACATTACATTGACATTGCCTGCCTTGAAAAACACACCGTATAGACCAGAAGGCACTAAAGGTAGCAATAAATGGCAGGGACACAAGAATGCCTCAACTTATTCAACCTATGCTAGAGAGTGTCAGTTGTGGTTTGCGCCAGGGGTACTATTCAAATTAACATATTCTGAAGGTGACATAGAGGGGAGATACTTGCTGCTGAGTGGCACACTAGATGGAAGGGAACTAAATATCCTGAATTGCTATGCCGCTAACATGAACAACTCCCATTTCCTCCCAAAAATGCATATTCTCATGGGGGATATTGTGGGAGCCCATTATAAGGGTGGGGGGACTTTAACTCTGTGCTGAATGGCTTGATGGAGAGATTCCTGCCTCAGCCTAACACAAAAGCAGTGATTACAAGAACCTTACAGGAAGTAATGGGTAATTTAGGGAATGTAGCTATCGGGAGAGAACACTACCCAATGGCCTTGGAATAAACCAGCCGGTCCCTGACACACAAAACACTGACTAGATTGGACAGGGGTTCTGGTCTCCAGAGATGTGGTCCCGGTGGCACAGTCCTTCCAATACCTCATCAGATTCCTATCCGATCATGGCCCCTTATTGGTGGAATGCTCCCTAATAGTTTCCCTCAGGGGCTTGGATGTGGTGTTTGCCTAGAACCCTCCTGACAGACCAGGTGGTGACATACAGGATTAGAACGGCCATGACTCAATTTATTTAATACAATTCACGAGGCAATGAAAGGAAAGCCATGAAGTGCTTGAGGGGAATGTATAGTATTTAACATACAGAGTGAAAAGGCAATTGCTTAAAAACCTGAAAGAATGCAAAATCGAATTTGCAACCTTACAGCATGGGTCCCCCCCCTCGCCCACATTTAGTAAGTCGCTATTGGCAGTAGAAAGGATTCTACAGGTACATGGGATAGACTAAACATATACACACAGCGAGAATACCGCCGAAGGCTCCACAGGGAGGGAGATAAACCAAGCAGGCTATTGTCCTCGATATTACACAAAGAAAGACATCATACCCGAATCCTAGCATTGTGGAACCCTGATGGCACAGATACCATAACACAAAAAGCACAGTCAATGCTCCCATGGCACGTTATCTGCAACACATTTATTCTGCAGGGTCTTGAGTGTCCCCAGAAAGCCTAACTCAATGTTTGTACTTTCTGGCTATCCCAAAGCTGGGCATGGCACAGAGGGAGGACATAGAGGGAGCACTCACCCTGGAAGAATTACATGAGGTAATACAGGAGTTGCTTAAGATGAAAACACAGGGTAGTGATGTCTTTCTGACTGAATCGTATCAAACTTTGTCCCATAGGTCAGAGAAAAAATGTAGGAGTCCCTTCAAGAGGCTCTACTTTTGGGAGGACTTTCTCACACAATGCGAGAAGGAATTATGTGTACGGTCCCAAAACTAGGCAGAGGAGAAATGGACCCTTCCTTTTACTGCCCTGTCACTATAATTGAGTTCGACACAAAAATCTTATGTAAGGTCCTGACAACCAGATTGAGTTGACTGGTAGGGGACCTGGTACACAAGGACCTGTGCTTTTTTATAGGGATGCAATACAACCATCAGCCTACAGAGACCAACACATGATTTGCACATACATGCAAGGTAGCTCTCAGGAGATTGCCTTAGGGGTGATCAACTTGGAAAAAGTGTCGGTTCTAACGTTTATTGGATTCCTTGGAAAGATTTGGGGAGATATCTGGGTTATGGCTGAGTTTGCACAAGAGCCTCTTCTTTCACTTTGGCAGTCTAAGCTAGCAACCCCTTCTTGGAACTCCCGGACTTGAGTATGCATAGGAAAATATACACATTTCGGTGTCTGAGAATAATGATGGCCTATACAATGGACAAACAAGACAAGTTAAATATAGGGAGGGTTCTCGGAGGCCTCTAAACGTCAACTGATTTTTGGACCTCGTTAGGATAGCAGTGGCAAAGATAGTGGTACTAACTCGCTGTCTCTATGTATTACAGAACTCCCTGTCCCCTCTCTCTCAAACCACATTCAAGACTCTAGCCAGCCTGAAGATCAAATTGGTTTGGGTGACTCTGGCACTACTTCACCATGATATAGAAAAGGGTGACTGGGGCTCCCAAAACTGAAGCTAAATGCAATACTGCCCATGTGCAGTATGTAATTAAATGGGTGACGGAGGAGGAGAACTGAGTACAGAGACTTTTGAAAGGGTACACATAGTGAGGGACACTTACAAGGACTCCTAATGAGGGGCTGCATTTCTGAGGGTTACCCTGATAAAATCAGACAAACAGGGCTTTGCTAGAGAGTGGATGTTACAGCCATTTTGACGCATCACAGAGGTGATGTGGATGGCCCAGTGACTTGAACATCCAGGGAAATATGGACAGGTTTTCTATCCACACTGCCTTCCACCCGCACATTGGAAGGCATGTTACAACTAGGCCCACATGTATAAATCGCTGAAACTGGATAAAAGTAACAGGGAAACTAAAGGCAGAGTGGGTTGGGAATCAGATATAGGTGAACAATTCACAGAGATGTCATGGAAAAAGGTGATACAGTTTTGGTTCAATGTCCTTACAGAGTTGAAACAAGCACTGGAATCCAAATGGAATCCGGGCCCCCACAGGGGATACTGGGCATGTTGTTGATAAAAAAGTGTGAAACAATGCAACAATAACTCCTCAATCTGGCTCTAGTGATAGCCCAAAGGTGGGTGGCGATGACCTCATTAAGCGATAGGGACCCACTGATACAACACTAGCATAGTGATGTCTGAGAGTGGAGTGTAGCAGAGGGAAAACACATAAAATCCACTGGGAATGACAAAAAGAAGCCTGAGGACTTGCAAGCGTGGGCAGGTTTATGGAGGGTGAAGGGGAGGCAGAGGGATCCACGGAAGGGGGAGAGCCTGAGAGAGGGGACCAATAAGGAATATGAGGCTGTCAGTTGCTGATGAAGGGGAAACACAATTATGACACAACCGAGGTATTGAGCACCTCTAAAAAGGAGAGTGCCGCACTTAGGGGTTAAAGCAATATTGAAAAATGTATCAAAGATTGCACATTGTACTTGAAACCTGCCCGTAATATTATGTAAACATCTTGTGACTATTGTATTAATACTGTGTCATTGACAAAAAAAAGAAAGAAAAGTTCAAAAATAAACTTTTTTATTAACTCACTTTTGCAGTTACTTGCATTTTTGTAGTAAGTCCAGCACTACAATAGTGCAGCCACTGGTACTGCAACAGTCGCTGTTAGAAAATATTGTAGAGTGACCAGACATCTTGGATTTCCCCGGACAAGCCCTGTTTTTCATGTTCAGTCCCCATGTCCTGACAGTTTTAATTAAAACAAATTAATGTCCCAGTTTTGGAGAGAGGGTGATTAAGCGTGTATGTTAAATTTAAAATAGAGTGCAGTTTCAAATTTCCTAGGGCAGCCTCCTATTACATTACCACGGGGAAAAGGGTAAATTGTTCTGAAGCTGTTTTAAAGGCTCTCCTGCTGTGCTTTAGTGTCTCAGTGAAGCACACAGCAGGATGTAAAGAGGAGCAAATCAGCATTTTATTAGACCCTCAGCTGATACACAAACCTTCTCCTTAGTTTTAGCACAAATTGTGGAAGAGAAGGAAAGTTTTTATTTGCACTTTTTTATTTTTAAATAAAAAGTTGGCAAACTTTCATACTATATCATGTTTAAAAAAGGGCCGTTATGTTTTCTTATAGGTTCCAAATTGTATCAAAGACAAATATTTTTTGTGGAGCCCTGTGCATCTCCACCCTTTCTCCAGTCAATGCAAAATTATTGTCCTATTTCAACTTTTGTGGACTGTCCTGTGTATAGTTTTCTGATTCCGGTCACCCTAAAATAACAGAGGTTGGGAATTAAACTAAACCCCACATGAAACAATGTTAAGATAAATAGATTATTTAGAATAGTTACAAGTCTATTTTAATAATGTTATGCATCTCTATTTATAGAATTAGAATAATTAGAATGTAATTATTTTTAATAAAATGTAATATTAGATCATGTTTCCAACAAAAAAAAATATATATATATCTATTTATTCTAAACATCCCTACATATGGAAATAATTAATTAAAAACAATGTAATTGTTTTTGATTATATTTAATGTTACATATGTTTCACTTAAAATAGGTTATAATGTATTTTATAATTACATGATAAATATGTACTATTTTTCACATTACTTCTATTTATTTCTATGTTTATCTCTTTTATATAATCTAATTTAATTTATCGTTGTTACTATTATAGTACTACAAAATGGGCTACATAGTGCAATTTGTGACTCATGCCCTTGGTGTTAGAGTAGACTTTTTATAATCACTGTAATCATTGTAAATTCAAAGTAAATTATACTTTGACAATATCTTTTATGGTTAGCTTTTTTTTTAATGAGTGTAGCTAAATCATCATGCACTGCAGATTGCTTGTCTGAGAGTAATCTGTAGGTTGGTGTTGTTTATTTTGAGCATGCACAGTGTAAACTTGGATGAATGGATGCAGTGTTGTTTTAAAGACCCCTCCATAATAAAAATGTCACTGTTTTATAGTGAAATAATCGTATGCAGAGTATCAAATATTATAATACGTTTTTGAGGGTTATTATTGTAACAGAGGAGAAAGGGTTGGTTAGAAAAGATTTGTGTTAGTTCTTCAGGAATTGTTATATAAGCAAAGATTTTGAGTTGCAGGAAAGACATTTAGTAGACTGTCTTTATCTGTTAGTAATTCTTTTCAAAGTTGTAACGAAAAGCATTTGTTCAGCAACATGTATAGGGACATGTTGTGGAGCCTTTCTAAGCTCTGTACAAGTAGGCTTAGCAGAAGTGTTTGCTTGTGTCTTAATGTGTTCAACTGTTTTTCTAACCGCTATGAATAGCAAAGGCAGAGAGGTTATGATCTGAGATTTACAAAGTCCTACAAAGTAACCGTTCTGCCTCTGCAGCGAGCAGAGAAATAGTTGACACACTGTCAATGAACCATAGGTCCAGGATGCTTTTTATTCTAATATTGGTACCCCATATGTTTAAAAATGTGGTTGCCCCTCTTTGATAGGACATACATGACTGAGGCCATGCTCTCTATTAGTTTTGAAATTGAAGATAAAGAAAAAGAGAAATATAAATGTTTAATATGGTTTACTTGATGTAATAATTATTGTTCATGTGTTTTATACTCTTTGTGTACCTTTACCTTTGTACCACTGTAATTGAAATGTCTTCTGTAGTTGGCAAATGTCCCTTTGCTTTGATGTTCCCTGGTATTCTGCAGTGAAAGAAAAATGTGTTTAATATTTGTGTTTTATTTTTGAAAATATTTTGATTTTTCTATCTGAAATAGTTTTATAAATTAAGATACCGTTTTTTTATTTTTAAGAAAATGCATTTTTAATGCTGTTTCTCCATTCCTTGCAGCCTGTCAAAAGAATTTGTGTTAGTCAGTTTTCTTTATGGATAGAAACTTTCAATAGTTTTATTTTGATGTATGTATGTGTGGCGGGGAGGACCCGGACCCGGGCCCTCCCGGCTTACCTTTACCTGTGTCCTCTTTTGTCACCCAGCACGCAGACGCCTGGAAGCCCGTAACAGACTGGCCCAACACGCCCCAAGATGCAGAGGAGCCGTGTTTCTTTAATTGGGCGGAGCTGGAGCCGGAGGCCACCCCCACACGGGAGGTAAAGGTGCGCCCGAACAGATCCCAGGTGTGTTTATCACCCGGAGGTAGCGGAGAGTGGTGGCGTGAGCGAGGAGCGGAGTGGAGGAGAACCGAAGACGAGGAGGAGGCGTGTGAGCAGTGGAGGACGGGAGAGGACGGAAGCAAGGAACATCAGCTGGAGGAGGCGTGTGAGCAGTGGAGGACGGGAGAGGACGGAAGCAAGGAACATCAGCTGGAGGAGGTGTGTGAGCAGTGGAGGACGGGAGAGGACGGAAGCAAGGAACAACAGCCGGAGGAAGCGGGTGAGCAGAGACGGAGACCGGGAGCGGATTTGAGAGCGGACCAGCGGAGGGAAGAGGCGTTAGAGGAACTTCGGAGGACGGAGCCCAGTGACCCCGGAGACAGCGGACAACGGACCTGGGGAGACGAGGAGAGAAAGGCCAGCGACGACCACGACAAGCCGGGAGGCCAACGAGGAGGCGCATCGCCCAGCCACACTTCGCATGAAGTGTGGCTCGAGCAGGTACGGTCAAGGTTCACAGGGTGGGCGGGACGTAAGTGGGGTAAACCCCCGTAAGACAAAGCCACCGACCCATCGTGCACGGTACCTACCTTTCACCTCACCGGCCCTTTGAGAGTTACGAGCACGTGTGATTCCTCACTTCCCTTCCCTGACAACCACCCCAAAACCGCGAGCTAATAGTGGTTTTCTTTGTTTCTGTTTCTTTGTGGCACTGAACCGAGAGCAAGAGACACGACGGCGGAGGCAAAGCCTACAACGCCCAGAAGGCATTGGGACAGTCGGAGAAGCGGAACAGCTAAAGAAGAGAAAGAGGACATTGACAACCCTTTGCCTTTCTATCGAGTACCAGTGCAAAAGCGGAGGCTGTATAAAATAATAAAACCCTCTTTGCCTCGCAACCCAGTATCCGTGAGTTTATTGGATAACCCGCCAGAAAGCCCACAGTATGCTTGTATAATTCGCTGGAATTTCTCCTTTACTTGGTGTCTTGGACATAACATTTCGGTAGGTAAATGCAATTTGTTTTTTCTCTTCTGAGGTGACAGGCTCTTACTAGTTGTTTGAGCACTTTTTCCCTAATTTAAGTATTTTCTCACTGTAAACAAAATGGGCACATGCAAAAACCTGACGATATTCTGATTGTGATTTTATTTTAAATCTACTTAAGGAGTGTTTGGGAACTTCATTAAGTTGAAAGACACCAGGGTGATGCCTGCTAATTTATAATTAGGCATAAAGGGAGACCAGGAGAAGAGAAGACCTTTGATTAAAATGTTCAATGTAGCCAGCTTGGCACCAACCGAGTGGGAGTGGGAGCTGGTCCCAGAATCAATTTGTTATGGGTAAAGAGAGCTGCCAAGTTTTTTAGAACTAACCCTGCTGAGAAATTAGCCACTTCTAAGGGCAGATGGGTTTTGTGCAATGCTGTATTTAACTCAGAATAGTCTACGGTTGGATAGCTTGCAGTAAGGACAATAGGATGTGCTACAAAAGAGAGAGGGATTGCCCCTGGGAACCTTTTGCCCATTGGCTGTGGAGAATCCAGGAATAACCCTCAACCACTAGTGAATTTTACAATGGTGGCAGCTCATCCCCAGCTCAAAAGAACACTTTCTGGCCCTATAGAAAATATAAAGGGAATGGACCTGTTGTATGTGACATGTGTGGAGACCTGTGGGGCTGGACCTGCTCCCACTTTAACGTGGACTTTTAGTATTAATTGGTTGACCTCGTATATGGCTACAGAGGCAGAACAAGTTGCAAGAATGATTGTTCCTTAAATCTGTAACAGCTGAACAATGCATGAGTTAGCCCTTTCCCCTGGGTGACTTCCCTGTGGTCCTGTCACATGCTCGCCTTAAAGGACACCAGGGGCGTATTATCAAGCGGCAGCGATTATTATCGGTGGCCGCTGTTAGCGAGATTTTTTTCATCGCTGGCAATTATCGCCATGTTATCGCTGTATTAACAAGACATAGCGCAATGGCGATAATTTCCCAGCGACAGGGGTGTTTTCCATCGAACATCGCTGGTTTGGTTTTCCAGGTCTATGGAAAATGGCATTAACCTTGCTGATACGACCCTGTGGTTGTATCAGCATAATCCCGCTCCCTTTGTTAGGTATAGGTAAGCCTGCATTTTGCAGACCGCCATTTTCGCCAAAAACTAACATCTGCAAAAATGCGTGGGCCTCCTTGTAAATATCATGATGTACATTTTGTGATATTTTACAGGGTAGTCCCTCAGGGGTACGCCCAGTGACTCCCACTTTGCATCTCATTAGAGATGCGAAGTTACGCGTGCTGAAAATGGGCGCTAAGTCAAGGAAACACACGCTTGCGTGCCCTTGATGAGATTGCGATAAAATTATTGCCGCTTTTCGCCCGAAAACAGAGGCTAGTGCGGCAATAATGTTATCGCCAGCCCCTGGTAATATGCCCCCAAGAAAGTGTGAAAAATGTTGGACTTTTAGAGAGGACTTCATTGAATACAGCTTTCTGGCTTGTTATGCCTGAGGATTTTGAGCTCCAAAAAAGAAACTAAATCCCAAGGTAGAAGATTGGGAGAAGGCGCAAAAAGTACCTAACGGACTTGAGGACTTTGGTGGATGGTAATTTAAATATTCCTGATTAAGATTATCCCATCAAAACCAATGGTTTTAGTGGGGCCGGGTCTAACAACTATCTGCCACAGAAGGGTTTCAACTTCCATTCTGAGCCTTAGTTAGTAGGTAAAATCTTTGACCGGAATGGCCTGTGTGGTGTATTCGACCTCTGCTCTATTAATGGCGACCTAGAATATTCTCTAGGCCCAGTCTATTGGAAACTGTAATTTCTGTTTTACCCTAAAATATTTTAAAAAACATATTTTGGTTTCTCCTCATTAGATTGTAATCATGTTTGTGCTAATTTTCTTCAGTTTCAAGTTAGTTAAAGTTTATTGAGAAAAAAAGGAGTATAACATATAAAGAAATAAACAGCGTATAAGCAAAATACACTATAAGAAGTAATGTTATACATTGTAGAATAAATTACACATGAATCCTAGGAGGAGAAAGAGAGAGGGAAGGTAGGGAGGGAAGAAGGGGGGAGGAATATCACTAAATAACAGTACAGGCAAGAAACAAAATTACCTGAATCCTAAAAAGTAATGCAACATGAAAAAGTATTAGCAAATATAATGTAAATAGAATATACTGTAAAAATATAATAGTTGAAAAAGGAAAAATGTAATATTGGAAAAAAGGGGAGAAAGGGAGTTACATCCAATCATATAAGCATAAAACATAGAAAAGCCAACACAAGAATTTATGGAGGTTTCCTAACTTCATCAGGAGTATTAATTGTATTAGGAAAAGGCATAGTAATATCTGTAAGATAGGAAGAAAGTGGTAACCATAAAAGATCACTTTTAATGGACAGAGATATAGGAGTGACATTGGCAGTATCTAATCTATGATGAAAACACACAGCATTCCACCAAGCTCTAAAAGTGACTTTATCAGCTTGTTTCCAGTTTGACATAATTAAATATAAAGCAATCGCCAATAATAGGTCAATTAAGGAAGGAGTGGGAGATGAATGAGACCAAGAAGGTGACAATGAACCTAAAAAGGAATTTGGGTGTGAAAAATATTATTAATTTGGGACCAAACGCCAAAAACAGGAGAGGGAAGGACATTCAAAAAGCATATGTTTTTAATCAGCTAAATTACTATTGCATGACCAACAGGCAGTAGAAAGGTCCACAGAAAAAGAAGCTAATTTCAGTGATGTAAACAAAAGGTGTTTGTAAATAAAATAAAGAGTTTGAGAGATATTAGCTGTTCTTGATGTCTTATGCAGTTTCATCCATAATTTGTCCCAAAAAGGAATAGGCCAACTATCTTCGAGATCCTTTTTCCAGTCCAATCCAGATTTCTCCTTAGCCCTATCAGAGGAAAGAAACAGAATTCTATATAAAGGAGAAGCTGAGGTAGTAGTAGATAATACAGAAAAAAGAGCAGAATATTTGGGGGAATGACAGGATTCGTCATCAAGGAAAGAAGATATTGTAGGTGAGGAGGAAGGAGAGAATCATACTGGGGCTTACAGGATGAAGGCAAAGAAAAACGTTGTTGAAGATCAGAAAAGGATAAGGGAGAGTTATTCGAAACTAGCTGTGAAATCCAAATTAAACCATGAAGTCTCCAGATTTTCCAATAGAAGGTACGACCTCTCATACGTAACAAGTGGTTATGTCAGATGGGTTGTTGGTCCAATGAAGAAGAAGACGGAAATGAAGATGGAAGAAGAGGAGTCAAAATCTTACGAGAATGAGAGATTACTTGAGAGCGAAAGGAAGAAACAGTACAAGTAAAGGCAAGAGATTCATTAAAGTTAAAAGGAGCCATGAAGTGTTTCTCAATATTCAACCAAATAGGAGGATGAGCAGATTGATCAGGAGAAAGCCAACGAGAAGATTGTCTCAAAGAAAAGGCAAGATGATAAGATTTAAAATCAGGAAATTTCAGACCACCAGAAAGTTTGTCTGCTTTAAGGTCAGCAAGAGCTATTCGAGGAGATTTATTTTTCCAAAGGAATTTGGTTAATAAAGAGCCAATTTTCCAAAAATAAAAAACAGGAATGTGTACCGGAATCATAGATAAAAGATAGAGAATAAGTAGAGAAAGCATCATCTTGATAGAATCTAAGCGGCCCCACCAAGAAAGAAAAAGTTGATGCCAACGATCAATAGACACAGATAAAGTTTTGGAAAGGTGGTCAAAATTTTCTTTCAAACTTTCAGAAATAGTGGGGGAAAACCAAAAACATAAATATTTAATTTTAGAAGTTTGCCAGGAAAAACCATTAGAGAGAAAATCCTGTTTCAAACAATGGATGTTTAGGGGAAGAACTTCACATTTATCGGAGTTAAGCCGATATCCGGACAATTGAGAAAAGGACTCAACCTGAGCAAAAAAAGCCGGAAGAGATGTAGAAGCATTGGAACAATATAAGAGAATGTCATCCGCATAGACAGATAATTTAACATGGGAAGTCTGAAGTTTAAAACCAGTCATTTTATCATCTAACCTAATTTTGTTAAAAAAGGTTCTAAAGCAATTATAAAAAGTAGAGGCGATAGAGGACAACCTTGCCGCACTCCCCTAAAAAGAGAAAAGTAATCCGAAGTCTTTCCATTAACAAAAATACACGCTTTAGGGTTAGAATATAACAAAGAAATAAATGAAATTAATTTGACAGGGAGGCCAATCCATTTAAGTGCCTGAAGCATAAAATCCCAACCAATCCCATCAAATGTTTTTTCAGCATCAAAAGCATTTGCGGCAATGGGATAATCCAGAGAAGATGCTTTACTTAAAATGTTAAAGAAAACTCTGGAATTATTGGAAGATAAACGATCCTTAACAAAACCGGACTGTTCTGGACCAATAATGTCAGGCAAATAGGATCAAGACAAAGAGCAAGAATCTTTGAAAAAATTTTATAATCTAAATTAACTAAGGATATTGGGCGATAATTTTTACATAAAGAGGGATCCTTATTATCTTTGGGAATTAAACAAATTACAGCTTCTTGAAAGGAGCCTGAAGAGGAACCATTGTTAACAAAAGATTGAAAAATGAATAAGAGTCGTGGGAGTAAGAAAGACGCAAAGTGAGCATAAAATTCAATAGTAAAACCGTCTGGTCCAGGTGCCTTGCCTCTTTTCAAATTCGACACCGCATTTTTGATTTCGGAAAGAGTAATGTCAGATTCCAAAGATGCAAAGTCAGTGTCATGTGTAGGGGAAGAATGTATCGAATGAAAGAAAGAAGAAAGCGCATCTGGGGAAGGGTGTTGTTCAGGAGTGTATAAAGTTGTATAGAAAGTAACAAATTCATTTAGAATGTCATCATCTTTAAATAATGAATCACTGATATTGTTACGGATGGATTCAATTTTAGCTCTTTCAGGCCGGATCTTTAGATAATTAGCAAGTTATTTACCCATTTTGTTCTGGCCACCATAATAACGGGCGCTGCTTTTTAAAAGATAAGAAGAAGCAGCTTCTGTGGATGATTTATTAAAAGAAATCTTTGCATCAAGGAGATCTTTTAATGTTGCTTCAGAATTGGATCGGTAATAGCAATATTCAAGACGTTTAATCTTGGCTAACAATGGAGCATTTTTAGCTGCAAAAAATGTCTTTTTCCGTGATACAAAACTTATGATAAAACCTCTAGCCGCTGCTTTAAAGGAATCCCAGACCATTACCGGGGATGAATCTGGAGTAGAATTGATAGAGAAGAATTCAGTGGCAAACAAAGTGAATTGGCCTTTGAAATTAGGATCTGACAGTAATGAATTATTAAAACGCCATCTACCTGCAGGGGGAGTAAAGGGTAACAAATCAAAGTCTACACAAACAGGGGCATGGTCAGAAATTAGGATGGAGCCAATTTCAGCATGAGAAAGAAATTGAGATAAAGGTTTGCTAGAGAAAAGGTAATCAATTCAGGATTGTGAATTATGAGGAGGGGAATAAAAAGTATATTCCTGTAAATCAGGGTTACAAAGTCTCCATGTATCAAATAAAGCCTTACGGTGTATGGCAGAGGAGAATTGCGAATGCATCTTGGAACTAGTGAATTTAACAGAGGAGTGTCTATCTAAAATAGGATCAAGAATTTGATTACAATCGCCACCAAATATAACATAATCCTCCTCAAACAGAAGGAGCTTATCAGCGATCTGATTCCAAAAAACATTATCAACCGTGACAGGCGCATAAACGTTAAACAATATTAAAGGTATGTTATCAATAAGCAATTTAACAATAATCCAACGTCCATCAGAGTCATGTTCTTGATGTACCACAGAAAGTTGGTGTTTTTTATGACTTAAGATAGACATGCCATTTTTCTTTCCCAAAGCTGGAGAAGAAAAAACATGTCCAACCCAACTTCTTTTCAATTTGGCTGCTTCCAGATCTGATAGGTGAGTTTCCTGAATAAAAGCAATATCTGTATATAATTTAGCTACGTGTGTTAATATACATTGTCTTTTGATAGCATTGTTAACTCCCTTAACATTCCAAGTTACTACTCTAAGAGAAAATGACTAAAACAAACATGCACAAATCCCGGAGGAGTAGAGGCCCTGCGAAGAAGGGGCAGCGGAATCAAGGCGAATGATTCAGTGCAGAAGATTTTCGAGGCCTCCAAGTGCCCTGCGGGCGTCACAACAAATAACATAACCACATTACCCCACCCAACCCCCCTCCCTACCCACCCCCCAGGTGGTGGTGACAACCATATGCATTCATTCCTACATTCATACGGCCGTGGTTATATCTGAAAGAGGTGGAGTGCGCGTATCGTGGATGGGTAGACTGCAGATGGTAAGCCCCGTGAGAGAAAGCGGACCATGGGACCCCATCGAAACATGAAATTCTTGAAGTTGCCTAGAAAGATGTCCGCCACTCGTTCCACGCTCAATAATCTCCACAGTCTCGCGTGCCACAGGGATATTGCCGGGGTGTCTGGTTTCTTCCAGGCTGCTGCCAGGGTGAGTTTGGCCGCTCCAAGACAGAGCCACAAGATCTGTTTGTCAGCTCTGGTTTGATGTTCGAGAACTGGGTCCCGGAGACCCAGCAGGACGTGGGCCATGGAGTCAGCCATCGGGTATCCGAGAATGTCTTTGATATGGGACAAAATCTCTTCCCAGTATGGGCGGATGACCGGGCAAACCCACCAGATGTGGCGGAAGTCACCTAACAGACCACAGCCCCTCCAACACCGGTCCGAGGAGGCTGGAAATATGCGATGTAACTTGGACGGGTACAAGTACCAGTCCATAAGGGTCTTGAGATCGGCTTCCCGCAAATCTACTGAGTGGTTGTGCGTCGTAA
Organism: Lissotriton helveticus; assembly: GCF_964261635.1. NCBI lineage: Eukaryota > Metazoa > Chordata > Amphibia > Caudata > Salamandridae > Lissotriton > Lissotriton helveticus. The sequence continues at coordinate 565,857,909 of NC_136057.1, read as the reverse complement.
TGTCTCGCCAGAGACCAGAACACTCTTCATCTGTAATGTCCCTCCCGAGAAGTTCCTCCCAGTGCCCCATATAACGGGGATGGGGTGCCACAGCAGTGGTGAGCAGCAGAGTATAAAGGAAGGAAATAGCACCTTTCATAGTGTTGGTTCGCAGGATGAAGGCCTCAAATGGGGACGGAGGTCTAGTGGCTGCGTCGCCAACCCCAGATGAGGTAGCCCAGTGGAGGAGCTGGATGTGGTGGAACCGCTCAGAGGCCGGGACCCCATAGTCCCTCATACAGTTGGCAAATCTTGGCTAACAATGGAGCATTTTTAGCTGCAAAAAATGTCTTTTTCCGTGATACAAAACTTATGATAAAACCTCTGGCCGCTGCTTTAAAGGAATCCCAGACCATTACCGGGGATGAATCTGGAGTGGAATTGATAGAGAAGAATTCAGTGGCAAACAAAGTGAATTGGCCTTTGAAATTAGGATCTGACAGTAATGAATTATTAAAACGCCATCTACCTGCAGGGGGAGTAAAGGGTGACAAATCAAAGTCTACACAAACAGGGGCATGGTCAGAAATTAGGATGGAGCCAATTTCAGCATGAGAAAGAAATTGAGATAAAGGTTTGCTAGAGAAAAGGTAATCAATTCAGGATTGTGAATTATGAGGAGGGGAATAAAAAGTATATTCCTGTAAATCAGGGTTACAAAGTCTCCATGTATCAAATAAAGCCTTACGGTGTATGGCAGAGGAGAATTGCGAATGCATCTTGGAACTAGTGAATTTAACAGAGGAGTGTCTAACTAAAATAGGATCAAGAATTTGATTACAATCGCCACCAAATATAACATAATCCTCCTCAAACAGAAGGAGCTTATCAGCGATCTGATTCCAAAAAACATTATCAACCGTGACAGGCGCATAAACGTTAAACAATATTAAAGGTATGTTATCAATAAGCAAGTTAACAATAATCCAACGTCCATCAGAGTCATGTTCTTGATGTACCACAGAAAGTTGGTGTTTTTTATGACATAAGATAGACATGCCATTTTTCTTTCCCAAAGCTGGAGAAGAAAAAACATGTCCAACCCAACTTCTTTTCAATTTGGCTGCTTCCAGATCTGATAGGTGAGTTTCCTGAATAAAAGCAATATCTGTATATAATTTAGCTACGTGTGTTAATATACGTTGTCTTTTGATAGCATTGTTAACTCCCTTAACATTCCAAGTTACTACTCTAAGAGAAAATGACTAAAACAAACATGCACAAACTGCATAAAGTACGAATAATCATTATGCAAATGATTCTAGATTTTAAAATTTCCAATAATTGATGGAAGAAAAACAGAAGAGGAAAAAGTACAGGAAGGATCCAGAGATAAAGAGATGAAATAGATAATGAAAATAAAAGTACTGTTAAAAATATAGAAGTAGAGAAAAAGAAGAGGAAGGAAGAAAAAAAGTCAGAAAAGGGAAAAACAGAGGAGAGGAGAAAAACAAAAAACAAGAAGACAAAACCAAACTAACAGTTGATAAGAAAAAGAAATAATATTGAAAAAATGCATCACAAACCAACAAGAAGACTGGGGGTAGTGGAACCACATAAGGAAGGCAGCACGTCGGACCGGAGACTCCACAAGGACACGGCAAAGGGAAACATGCTTCCAGGTGGAACGGAAAGGACACAGAAAAAACAAGGGTCCACGGAATCGCATCTAAAAAGAAAACGAAAAAGGAAATATTGTAAACTAATAAAATTACAACAAAACAGATCACATATTACAATATACAACAGGGAAGATACAGTAATAAACAATCAATCATCTCAAAAGGATAGTATATCAATACAGAAAGCCAGGTCGCCCAGGTCTCATGGCTGAGGTACATCCATTGAGTCAGGTCTACATGAGTCCAGGAACTGTTGAAGCAAAGCTGGATTTTCATAGTTCGTCGTTCTGTTGTTGTAAGTGACTTTAAAAAGGCATGGATGGAAAAGGCCATAACGAGCATTCAAGGAAGGGAGAGCAGGTCTCATCTGTAGAAATTTCTTGTGACGATCCGCTGTGGTTTTGGCATAGTCTGGAACAAAGAAGAGATTAGAACCATTCCAGGTGATCTTCCCTTTCTGTTTGGCAGCTTGAAGAACTTTAAGGAGATCCGTGTATTCCCAAAAATGTAAAATAACGCCTCTAGGTTTTACTGAGGAAGATGATGAGGTAGACGGGCGAGAGGATGGTCCTAGTCGATGAGCCCGCTGTATATTTAAAGGTGGAGAAGGAGGAAGACAAAGAATAAATGCGTAGGCTATTGCGTCTGTTCCTGTTTTCCAAATTCTCAACCTGCTGCTTAAGGGTAGCAATTTCCTTATGAACAAAGGGAACGTGATCAATAATCGGTTTAGCTGAGGCAAATTGACTTTCAAGAGTATCCACCCGTTGTTCAGTGTGAGACCAATTGACTTTGAGGCTTTGAAGACGAGAGTTTGTCTCAGCCATGTAGGGTTTAAGGGCATGAATCTCCTCCAATAAAAGTTAAATAGAGATAGAAGTAGCTGAGTTGGTAGGAGAAGGAGGATTTGTTTTGACTTGTTTCCCGGATGTGAGAGTGGATGGAGTTTTGACTGAAGATTTCTTTTTTTGTAAAAAAATTTATTTAGTATTTTGTGAAGAAAAACAGAGAGAATAAAACAAGTGACAGTCCCGCAGTGCTTCCCACACAGGGGGTATTGAAGAGGCATAAAGCATAGGCAAGGCGTTATAGAGAGCTACCAGAGTGCAGTTCGAAAGATCAGTCCCTGAGGGCAGTAAGACGGGTAACCAAAGTCAATTCCTCTCTAGAATCCCGGAGGAGTAGAGGCCCTGCGAAGAAGGGGCAGCGGAATCAAGGCGAATGATTCAGTGCAGAAGATTTTCGAGGCCTCCAAGTGCCCTGCGGGCGTCACAACAAATAACATAACCACATTACCCCACCCAACCCCCCTCCCTACCCACCCCCCAGGTGGTGGTGACAACCATATGCATTCATTCCTACATTCATACGGCCGTGGTTATATCTGAAAGAGGTGGAGTGCGCGTATCGTGGATGGGTAGACTGCAGATGGTAAGCCCCGTGAGAGAAAGCGGACCATGGGACCCCATCGAAACATGAAATTCTTGAAGTTGCCTAGAAAGATGTCCGCCACTCGTTCCACGCTCAATAATCTCCACAGTCTCGCATGCCACAGGGATATTGCCGGGGCGTCTGGTTTCTTCCAGGCTGCTGCCAGGGTGAGTTTGGCCGCTCCAAGACAGAGCCACAAGATCTGTTTGTCAGCTCTGGTTTGATGTTCGAGAACTGGGTCCCGGAGACCCAGCAGGACGTGGGCCATGGAGTCAGCCATCGGGTATCCGAGAATGTCTTTGATATGGGACAAAATCTCTTCCCAGTATGGGCGGATGACCGGGCAAACCCACCAGATGTGGCGGAAGTCACCTAACAGACCACAGCCCCTCCAACACCGGTCCGAGGAGGCTGGAAATATGCGATGTAACTTGGACGGGTACAAGTACCAGTCCATAAGGGTCTTGAGATCGGCTTCCCGCAAATCTACTGAGTGGTTGTGCGTCGTAATGTCTCGCCAGAGACCAGACCACTCTTCATCTGTAATGTCCCTCCCGAGAAGTTCCTCCCAGTGCCCCATATAACGGGGATGGGGTGCCACAGCAGTGGTGAGCAGCAGAGTATAAAGGAAGCAAATAGCACCTTTCATAGTGTTGGTTCGCAGGATGAAGGCCTCAAATGGGGACGGAGGTCTAGTGGCTGCGTCGCCAACCCCAGATGAGGTAGCCCAGTGGAGGAGCTGGATGTGGTGGAACCGCTCAGAGGCCGGGACCCCATAGTCCCTCATACAGTTGGCAAAAATGAGCGGCGCGGATCCGTGGAACAAGTGTGTAAGGGCCCTACAGCCCCCTCTCTCCACAGTTGAAAGGGGCCTTCCTGCATCACCAGCGGGAAGGCCGGGTTGAAGTGTATCGGTGTAAAGGGGGAAGGAAACGTAGTCCAGCGATCATCACTAGAGACTGTGTCCCAGACTTTCAGGACAGTGCCAGTGGGTGTACAGATGTAAGCGTTCTTGGGCTTGTCTACCTTAGGTTTCCAAGCCAGGTCCCAAATGGACCTCCCTGCGACACTCCTGTCCATGTGCAGCCAGTGTTTTTCCGAGAGTTGCTGGGACCATTCCACCAGAACCCGTAGCTGCGCAGCTTTATAGTACAGGTGCATATCAGGGAAGCCCACCTCCCCTTTTTCCGCGGCCGCCGTAGAGTAGTGAAGGAAAAGCGCGCTCGCCCTCCCTGCCAGGTGAAGAGCAGCATCAAGGTCTTAAGGCGCTGGAAGAAGTCCATATCTATCGGGATGGGAAGAGCTTGGAAGAGGTATAAAAATCTGGGGAGGAGGACCATATTTAGAGCATGGATTCTACCCAGCCACGAGCTATACTTTGGTCTCCAACGATCCAAGTCTGCCCGCACCGATGCCAGCAACGGGGGGTAGTTCGCGGAGAACAGTTTCCCTATGGAGGGCGTCAGCCGAACTCCCAGGTATAAGAGAGAGGCCCAAGACAGAGGAGTTAGTAGCCGCACACGTTCCGCCTCAGCAGGAGGAAGTGTGAGATTGAGGATATATGATTTATCAAAGTTGACTTTGAAACCGGCCACCCCGGATCTCTTTGTGCTCCCTTACTGCCAGCGCTAACGGCTCAATGCTCAGCGCGAAGAGCAGGGAGGAGAGGAGACAGCCCTGTCTGGTACCGCGGGAGTGTGAGAAAAAGGTGGATAGGTGTCCATTAATCGTCACTCTAGAGCGGGGATCATTGTTATGAACTTATCCGAAAAGCCAAAGGCGACCAGGGTGTGGAACAGAAATCCCCAGTCTACGTGGTCGAAGGCCTTTTCCGCATCAAGGCCCACCAGCACTGCTGGAATGCGAAACCTATTGGCCTTTTCTATCAGATGGATCACTCGTCTCATATTATCATGGGTCTGCCGGCCCTTGATGAAGCCAGACTAGTCCGGATGGATGAGGACCGGCATTAAGTCCTGGAGTCTACATGCAATGATAGAAGAGTATAACTTAGCATCAATATTGAGGAGGGCTATCGGGCGATATGAGGAGCATTTGGACGGGTCTTTCCCTGATTTAGGAATAACGGAAATCACCGCCTCAGCCATAGATCCCGAAGTTCTCCCAGTTTCTGCCATTTCCTTAAAGAGGGAGACCAAATAGTCACACACCTCTGTCGCGAACGTCTGATAGAAAAGGGCGGTATAGCCATCGGGACCCGGTGCTTTATGGAGTTTCAGGGCTTTGATAGCATCCAGCACTTCCGTTCTGGAGATGGGGGCAGTCAAGAGATCATTCCGTTCTTTAGAAACCTGGGGCATGGGAAGATCTGCCAGATATCTCTTCTGACCCTCAGGGTCGAGGGCATCCCCCGCGTAAAGAGCGGCATAAAAGTGGCCGCCTTATCCTCATCCCGGTGTTGCAGGTCTCCTGCCGAATCTCGGATACCCCCGATGTAATCCCTCTCTCTCTTGTCCCGAAGCTGGCGGGCCAAGTGCCGTCCCACTTTGTTCCCCTGAGAATACGAGAGGTGCCGGAGCCTCAGCAGGGTGAACTCTGCCCGATTATTATAGTGGGCCTTCAGTTTTCCCCTGACCGCTGTCAGCGGGCGAAGGGTCAGTCTAGACGGGTGCAATTTGTGCGCTTGTTCCAAAGCAGCGAGCTCTGCTTCCAACCCTTCCCGCTCCCTCCTCCTCAGTTTGTTAAGGTTAGCGTTGAGGGCTAGGCAGGTGCCCCGAAGTGAAGCTTTGCATGCGTCCCAGGTAGTGAATACGGACGTGTCCGAGACGGGATTAAGGGTCAGGAAGTCCCGAATGGCCTTCCGTAGTTCCCTACATGATGTGTCGTCTCGGACTAGCGCAGCTGGAAAGTACCATTTGCGTAGGCCGTCACCTTTCGCCGACCAGTGTAACCCGAGGACTAGCAAGCTATGATCAGACACAGAGAGTGGAAAAATGCTGGAGTCGCGGACATCTCCCCTGAGGGCTTGGCTCAAAAAAATGTGGTCTAGGCGGGAATAGGAATGGTGGACATGAGAGAATAAGGTGTAATCCCTGGACTGGGGATGCAGAGAGCGCCAGCCATCAATCAGGCCCAATTTACCCACCAGCCGCTGCGTTTCAGTAGAGAACAGACCAGCATCGGATCTCTGAGTACGGGAGCTATCCAGGTCCCTGTCCCAAACCAAATTAAAGTCTCCCAGTAGAAACAAGTGCCCCTCTACAAAGTTCCCAACTCTATGTAGCAGATCCTGGAGAAAGCTATTTTGTCCCACATTGGGGACATACACCACAACAAAAGTGCATAGCCTACCATGCAGCATCCCCTTGACCATCAACCAGCGGACTTCCTTATCGCAACTCACCCCTATAGGCTGAAAGTGAAGGGACGCACGGAACAAAAGGGCCACCCCCCTGTGTTTAGTGGAGGCAGAGGACCTGTAAATGAGGGGCAAATGTCTGTGCCTAAGGCGAAGCTCATCCTTGCGTGCCAAATGGGTCTCCTGGAGGCCCACCACATCCAGTTGATGATCATGCATGTATTTCCAAATTTTCTGGCGCTTTTGCGGGGAGTTCAGACCTTTCACATTCCAAGTACCAATATTAAGTGGCATTGCAACACATTAATTCCACTCTCACGTCCCCCACCTTGTCAATGGGCCCCAGCATTCCTCCCACCTTCCAAGACTGAACCCCCCCCGCACCCCATCCCCACAACCCTTCTCGCTGGTCTGCCATGTCCCCCTCCTGAGCAACTTCCAGATCCAATCCTCAGGCTTAACCAGAGACCTTGCCAACAGCTGCATCAGATCGGCACCAACAGAACGAAGAGCATAGCTGACAGCACGGCCAAGGCCCGCGCCAACAGAACGCAGACATAGCACAAATTCAGAAGCAACAGTCACATCAAACCACGCATTCCGGTCACCACCAACCCCTAGTGCAGCCCCACCACCTTCCCCATGTCCCCCCCTCCCCACTCCCTCAACAGACCATCCCGGATCCCACCCCACCCAAAAAACTGCAAGGAGCCCCATCAAATTGTAAGCAATGGAAAAAAGGAAAACAAATAATAACGGCGAACATAACAGTCCCCAAGTGTGGACATTTGTAGTCGCCCCCATGGGGCGGGGGAAAGGGTACCAGGAGGTGTGCCCTCCGAGGGCCGGACCGGGGTGTCTTCCCAAAAGTACAAATTTACCCACAGTACCTGATGGAGAGGGGCCCCTCCGGCGCCATGCAAGCTCCGCTGCAAGGCTCAAGCTGCCCCAGAGCTATCTTGTGATGATGGCACCATCACAGATGCGACAGATGCAACCACTGCCCCCCGCTCCTGCAAGCTGGTCGTACGGTCAGGCCTCCTCAGATTCGTCTCTCGTCCCACTCTCTGCCAGGACGGTGATCGCCGTCTCCGCCTTGAAGGGGAGCCCCCGTCATCCAGGGCGGGAGCTGCATCATCAAGGCCCAGGATGTCCCTAGCTGCTTGAAGAGACCGGATCTGTACCAATCTGTTCTGCCACCAGAAGATGAGGCGAAAGGGGTGGCCCCAGGAGTAAGATACATTTTGTTCTCGTAAATAGGTGGTTACAGGGCGAAACTCGCGTCTCTTCTGGAGTGTCGAAGCCGCCAAGTCCTGGAATAACTGGGGGCGGTGGTCTCGGAATTGCAAAGATAGGATCTCCCGGGCCTTCCGGAGAATGCGCTCCTTCAGTTGGAAGTCGTGGACGCAAACCAAAATATCGGGGGGAGGGCCCCCTCCGCGTCTAGGCAGGCCGACCCTGTGGACCCTGTCCATCCTGATGGCGCCCACGTCCTCGTCATTTAGGATCTGCAAGAAGAGCGCTCCCACATACTCCCTTAGATCACCAGCTTCCCCGTCCCATAGCACAGCCCGGATGCGGATGTTGTTCCGGCGGGAACGGTTCTCCAAGTCCTCCGCGTGTGCCTGGAGGTCCAGGTTCTGTTCTGTGAGTCGGATCACATCCTGCTGTAGTTGGTGCACATTGTTTGCCACGCTCAGGTCATGATCTTCCAGAGTAGCCACCCGCTCTCCGATGCCATCCACATCCCTCCTCACTTCGCGAAGGTCCGAAGCCAGCTGAGAGCGGAGTTCGGAGATGTCCTCTTTAATGGCGACGAAAAGTTCCATCATGAAGGCCTTAGTTGCGGGAGCCTCATCGTCCTTTGGTTTAGGTGAATCGCTGGGCCCAGGAGACGCCGGCTGCTGGGTCCCCCTCTGAGGTGCATCCTTACCAGGCTTTTCTTTACGCTGTGATGCGGACATTGTGGCGTCGCTGGTTCTCCCACTTTCCAATGGCGAAAGGCAGCCCTGGACCGCCGGAGCGGTGCGTCACGGGTCTTCTTGTAAATACCGTCGCTCCTGCAGTGATTAAAACCGGCTCCAGTCCAGGAAACGATCCCTCCGCGACCACAGCAGCGGACTTCCCGGACCTGTCTCCAACGGTCAATCCCTTCACCTTCTCAAATCAGCTTCTAGCCTCTGCGCAAGACGTAAGCGCTCCGCGGTCCGCCGGCTGGTATGGTGCTCCCCACGTGGCACAGGCCGCTCGCCACCACTCACTCTGCCCGGGTGCCTGTGCAAGTCCACCACACCGCATGTGCTGCCAGGCCTCTGCGATGGAGCTGGTCCAGGCACGGTCCGCCGGGGGGTGCCGCAACAGGCCCAGCTCCACACCTGCGGGTCCAAACCCACTGTCGGTGGCTCCTTAGCTCAAGAGGCACACAATGGCCAGGGGCACCACCACCACAGCGCTGGGAGAGAGCACCGCACACCAATGTCCCGATGCATCGATCGCCTCACACCCTACCTCGTGGGCCCCCAGATGCTGCAAGTCCTATTCCTAGCTGCTGCAGGCCCTCGATCCACAGGCTCGATTTTCGCACCGGCTATCTCTCAACACAGTAGTCCCACGAGGCTCAAGGGCTCCAGCGCCACCATGCCGGAGGAAGGCACTCGCCGCTGTTGTCTGGGTGAGTCGGCAACACTGTTCCACCCCTCGCAGGCCCCCAGATGCCACAGGTTCGGTTTTCCGCCGCTGTAGGCCCGCGATCCCCGGGCTCGATTTTCGCGCCTGCGTCCCCTGCCCCAGGCGCCACCCAGGCTCCAGGGGCTCCAATGCCACGCCGCTAGGGAGATCACCGCCTCTCTGGTCCCACAGGCCGCTCTCCTTCCAACATCAGCGGGGGAGCGAGAGTCACCCCAGGAGGGCCGTCCGGGCCGCCAACAGTCCGTGATGTGGGTCGGGGATCTCCGGGCTGGATTTTCGCGCCTCCGGGCTTATGCACGGCTCCCCTGTCTCTTGCCGCCCAGCGCGCGCTCGCCTCCAGCAGCGGCACCGCAGCCCGAGAGAGCCGAGCGTCAGGGCAGATCCCTCTTCTCGACAGCAACCTCCGGGACGTCTAGGCCACAAGCCTCGGGCTTGTGTGGATCGTGGGGCCGGAAGGCGCGCCCCACCCGCGCCGGGCTTCCGTCACTCCGCCTCTTCCAGGGCACTGCAGCAAGACCCAGGTCAGCACCTCTCACAGTGGGGCATCTCCCGGGCGCCTCTCGAAGTGCTGCCCCAGCGCGCAGCCTTCCTCAGTCGAGCCGCGGCCACATTCGGCAGCTCACCGCCGTGGCTCGTTTGCGCGGGCCGCCAGCTCCCGCTTTGCCAGGTATCGCTCTCCGCCCCCGAGACACAGCGGCAGGGCAGCGGAGAACCGGTAATGGGGCACGGATCTCCAGAAGACGCAAGGGAAATCGGAAGGCAGTAGCCGAGACCGGAGCAGGGTGCTAAAACAAAGCTGTAGAAATAGCACCTTTCATAGTGTTGGTTCGCAGGATGAAGGCCTCAAATGGGGACGGAGGTCTAGTGGCTGCGTCGCCAACCCCAGATGAGGTAGCCCAGTGGAGGAGCTGGATGTGGTGGAACCGCTCAGAGGCCGGGACCCCATAGTCCCTCATACAGTTGGCAAAAGTGAGCGGCGCGGATCCGTGGAACAAGTGTGTAAGGGCCCTACAGCCCCCTCTCTCCACAGTTGAAAGGGGCCTTCCTGCATCACCAGCGGGAAGGCCGGGTTGAAGTGTATCGGTGTAAAGGGGGAAGGAAACGTAGTCCAGCGATCATCACTAGAGACTGTGTCCCAGACTTTCAGGACAGTGCCAGTGGGTGTACAGATGTAAGCGTTCTTGGGCTTGTCTACCTTAGGTTTCCAAGCCAGGTCCCAAATGGACCTCCCTGCGACACTCCTGTCCGTGTGCAGCCAGTGTTTTTCCGAGAGTTGCTGGGACCATTCCACCAGAACCCGTAGCTGCGCAGCTTTATAGTACAGGTGCATATCAGGGAAGCCCACCCCACCTTTTTCCGCGGCCGCCGTAGAGTAGTGAAGGAAAAGCGCGCTCGCCCTCCCTGCCAGGTGAAGCGCAGCATCAAGGTCTTAAGGCGCTGGAAGAAGTCCATGTCTATCGGGATGGGAAGAGCTTGGAAGAGGTATAAAAATTTGGGGAGGAGGACCATATTTAGAGCATGGATTCTACCCAGCCACGAGCTATACTTTGGTCTCCAACGATCCAAGTCTGCCCGCACCAATGCCAGCAACGGGGGGTAGTTCGCAGAGAACAGTTTCCCTATGGAGGGCGTCAGCCGAACTCCCAGGTATAAGAGAGAGGCGGTCGCCCAAGACAGAGGAGTTAGTAGCCGCACACGTTCCGCCTCAGCAGGAGGAAGTGTGAGATTGAGGATATATGATTTATCAAAGTTGACTTTGAAACCGGCCACCCCGGATCTCTTTGTGCTCCCTTACTGCCAGCGCTAACGGCTCAATGCTCAGCGCGAAGAGCAGGGAGGAGAGGAGACAGCCCTGTCTGGTACCGCGGGAGTGTGAGAAAAAGGTGGATAGGTGTCCATTAATCGTCACTCTAGAGCGGGGATCATTGTTATGAACTTATCCGAAAAGCCAAAGGCGACCAGGGTGTGGAACAGAAATCCCCAGTCTACGTGGTCGAAGGCCTTTTCCGCGTCAAGGCCCACCAGCACTGCTGGAATGCGAAACCTATTGGCCTTTTCTATCAGATGGATCACTCGTCTCATATTATCATGGGTCTGCCGGCCCTTGATGAAGCCAGACTAGTCTGGATGGATGAGGACCGGCATTAAGTCCTGGAGTCTACATGCAATGATAGAAGAGTATAACTTAGCATCAATATTGAGGAGGGCTATCGGGCGATATGAGGAGCATTTGGACGGGTCTTTCCCTGATTTAGGAATAACGGAAATCACCGCCTCAGCCATAGATCCCGAAGTTCTCCCAGTTTCTGCCATTTCCTTAAAGAGGGAGACCAAATAGTCACACACCTCTGTCGCGAACGTCTGATAGAAAAGGGCGGTATAGCCATCGGGACCCGGTGCTTTATGGAGTTTCAGGGCTTTGATAGCATCCAGCACTTCCGTTCTGGAGATGGGGGCAGTCAAGAGATCATTCCGTTCTTTAGAAACCTGGGGCATGGGAAGATCTGCCAGATATCTCTTCTGACCCTCAGGGTCGAGGGCATCCCCCGCGTAAAGAGCGGCATAAAAGCGGCCAAAAAGGGCCGCCTTATCCTCATCCCGGTGTTGCAGGTCTCCTGCCGAATCTCAGATACCCCCGATGTAATCCCTCTCTCTCTTGTCCCGAAGCTGGCGGGCCAAGTGCCGTCCCACTTTGTTCCCCTGAGAATACGAGAGGTGCCGGAGCCTCAGCAGGGTGAACTCTGCCCGATTATTATAGTGGGCCTTCAGTTTTCCCCTGACCGCTGTCAGCGGGCGAAGGGTCAGTCTAGACGGGTGCAATTTGTGCGCTTGTTCCAAAGCAGCGAGCTCTGCTTCCAACCCTTCCCGCTCCCTCCTCCTCAGTTTGTTAAGGTTAGCGTTGAGGGCTAGGCAGGTGCCCCGAAGTGAAGCTTTGCATGCGTCCCAGGTAGTGAATACGGACGTGTCCGAGACGGGATTAAGGGTCAGGAAGTCCCGAATGGCCTTCCGTATTACCCTACATGATGTGTTGTCTCGGACTAGCGCAGCTGGAAAGTACCATTTGCGTAGGCCGTCACCTTTCGCCGACCAGTGTAACCCGAGGACTAGCAAGCTATGATCAGACACAGAGAGTGGAAAAATGCTGGAGTCGCGGACGTCTCCCCTGAGGGCTTGGCTCAAAAAAATGTGGTCTAGGCGGGAATAGGAATGGTGGACATGAGAGAATAAGGTGTAATCCCTGGACTGGGGATGCAGAGAGCGCCAGCCATCAATCAGGCCCAATTCACCCACCAGCCGCTGCGTTTCAGTAGAGAACAGACCAGCATCGGATCTCTGAGTACGGGAGCTATCCAGGTCCCTGTCCCAAACCAAATTAAAGTCTCCCAGTAGAAACAAGTGCCCCTCTACAAAGTTCCCAACTCTATGTAGCAGATCCTGGAGAAAGCTATTTTGTCCCACATTGGGGACATACACCACAACAAAAGTGCATAGCCTACCATGCAGCATCCCCTTGACCATCAACCAGCGGACTTCCTTATCGCAACTCACCCCTATAGGCTGAAAGTGAAGGGACGCACAGAACAAAAGGGCCACCCCCCTGTGTTTAGTGGAGGCAGAGGACCTGTAAATGAGGGGCAAATGTCTGTGCCTAAGGCGAAGCTCATCCTTGCGTGCCAAATGGGTCTCCTGGAGGCCCACCACATCCAGTTGATGATCATTCAGGTATTTCCAAATTTTCTGGCGCTTTTGCGGGGAGTTCAGACCTTTCACATTCCAAGTACCAATATTAAGTGGCATTGCAACACATTAATTCCACTCTCACGTCCCCCACCTTGTCAATGGGCCCCAGCATTCCTCCCACCTTCCAAGACTGAACCCCCCCGCACCCCATCCCCACAACCCTTCTCGCTGGTCTGCCACGTCCCCCTCCTGAGCAACTTCCAGATCCAATCCTCAGGCTTCACCAGAGACCTTGCCAACAGCTGCATCAGATCGGCACCAACAGAACGAAGAGCATAGCTGACAGCACGGCCAAGGCCCGCGCCAACAGAACGCAGACATAGCACAAATTCAGAAGCAACAGTCACATCAAACCACGCATTCCGGTCACCACCAACCCCTAGTGCAGCCCCACCACCTTCCCCATGTCCCCCCCTCCCCACTCCCTCAACAGACCATCCCGGATCCCACCCCACCCAAAAAACTGCAAGGAGCCCCATCAAATTGTAAGCAATGGAAAAAAGGAAAACAAATAATAACGGCGAACATAACAGTCCCCAAGTGTGGACATTTGTAGTCGCCCCCATGGGGCGGGGGAAAGGGTACCAGGAGGTGTGCCCTCCGAGGGCCGGACCGGGGTGTCTTCCCAAAAGTACAAATTTACCCACAGTACCTGATGGAGAGGGGCCCCTCCGGCGCCATGCAAGCTCCGCTGCAAGGCTCAAGCTGCCCCAGAGCTATCTTGTGATGATGGCACCGTCACAGATGCGACAGATGCAACCACTGCCCCCCGCTCCTGCAAGCTGGTCGTACGGTCAGGCCTCCTCAGATTCGTCTCTCGTCCCACTCTCTGCCAGGACGGTGATCGCCGTCTCCGCCTCGAAGGGGAGCCCCCGTCATCCAGGGCGGGAGCTGCATCATCAAGGCCCAGGATGTCCCTAGCTGCTTGAAGAGACCGGATCTGTACCAATCTGTTCTGCCACCAGAAGATGAGGCGAAAGGGGTGGCCCCAGGAGTAAGATACATTTTGTTCTCGTAAATAGGTGGTTACAGGGCGAAACTCGCGTCTCTTCTGGAGTGTCGAAGCCGCCAAGTCCGGGAATAACTGGGGGCGGTGGTCTCGGAATTGCAATGATAGGATCTCCCGGGCCTTCCGGAGAATGCGCTCCTTCAGTTGGAAGTCGTGGACGCAAACCAAAATATCGGGGGGAGGGCCCCCTCCGCGTCTAGGCAGGCCGACCCTGTGGACCCTGTCCATCCTGATGGCGCCCACGTCCTCGTCATTTAGGATCTGCAAGAAGAGCGCTCCCACATACTCCCTTAGATCACCAGCTTCCCGGTCCCATAGCACAGCCCGGATGCGGATGTTGTTCCGGCGGGAACGGTTCTCCAAGTCCTCCGCGTGTGCCTGGAGGTCCAGGTTCTGTTCTGTGAGTCGGATCACATCCTGCTGTAGTTGGTGCACATTGTTTGCCACGCTCAGGTCATGATCTTCCAGAGTAGCCACCCGCTCTCCGATGCCATCCACATCCCTCCTCACTTCGCGAAGGTCCGAAGCCAGCTGAGAGCGGAGTTCGGAGATGTCCTCTTTAATGGCGACGAAAAGTTCCATCATGAAGGCCTTAGTTGCGGGAGCCTCATCGTCCTTTGGTTTAGGTGAATCGCTGGGCCCAGGAGACGCCGGCTGCTGGGTCTCCCTCTGAGGTGCATCCTTACCAGGCTTTTCTTTACGCTGTGATGCGGACATTGTGGCGTCGCTGGTTCTCCCACTTTCCAATGGCGAAAGGCAGCCCTGGACCGCCGGAGCGGTGCGTCACGGGTCTTCTTGTAAATACCGTCGCTCCTGCAGTGATTAAAACCGGCTCCAGTCCAGGAAACGATCCCTCCGCGACCACAGCAGCGGACTTCCCGGACCTGTCTCCAACGGTCAATCCCTTCACCTTCTCAAATCAGCTTCTGGCCTCTGCGCAAGACGTAAGCGCTCCGCGGTCCGCCGGCTGGTATGGTGCTCCCCACGTGGCACAGGCCGCTCGCCACCACTCACTCTGCCCGGGTGCCTGTGCAAGTCCACCACACCGCATGTGCTGCCAGGCCTCTGCGTTGGAGCTGGTCCAGGCATGGTCCGCCGGGGGGTGCCGCAACAGGCCCAGCTCCACACCTGCGGGTCCAAACCCACTGTCGGTGGCTCCTTAGCTCAAGAGGCACACAATGGCCAGGGGCACCACCACCACGGCGCTGGGAGAGAGCACCGCACACCAATGTCCCGATGCATCGATCGCCTCACACCCTACCTCGTGGGCCCCCAGATGCTGCAAGTCCTATTCCTAGCTGCTGCAGGCCCTCGATCCACAGGCTCGATTTTCGCACCGGCTATCTCTCAACACAGTAGTCCCACGAGGCTCAAGGGCTCCAGCGCCACCATGCCGGAGGAAGGCACTCGCCGCTGTTGTCTGGGTGGGTCGGCAACACTGTTCCACCCCTCGCAGGCCCACAGATGCCACAGGTTCGGTTTTCCGCCGCTGTAGGCCCACGATCCCCGGGCTCGATTTTCGCGCCGGCGTCCCCTGCCCCAGGCGCCACCCAGGCTCCAGGGGCTCCAATGCCACGCCGCTAGGGAGATCACCGCCTCTCTGGTCCCACAGGCCGCTCTCCTTCCAACATCAGCGGGGGAGCGAGAGTCACCCCAGGAGGGCCGTCCAGGCCGCCAACAGTCCGTGATGTGGGTCGGGGATCCTCGGGCTGGATTTTCGCGCCTCCGGGCTTATGCACGGCTCCCCTGTCTCTTGCCGCCCAGCGCGCGCTCGCCTCCAGCAGCGGCACCGCAGCCCGAGAGAGCCGAGCGTCAGGGCAGATCCCTCTTCTCGACAGGAACCTCCAGGACGTCTAGGCCACAAGCCTCGGGCTTGTGTGGATCGTGGGGCCGGAAGGCGCGCCCCACCCGCGCCGGGCCTCCGTCACTCCGCCTCTTCCAGGGCACTGCAGCAAGACCCAGGTCAGCACCTCTCACAGTGGGGCATCTCCCGGGCGCCTCTCGAAGT
This sequence comes from Lissotriton helveticus, assembly GCF_964261635.1. NCBI lineage: Eukaryota > Metazoa > Chordata > Amphibia > Caudata > Salamandridae > Lissotriton > Lissotriton helveticus. The sequence continues at coordinate 565,842,052 of NC_136057.1, read as the reverse complement.
GCTGCCCCAGCGCGCAGCCTTCCTCAGTCGAGCCGCGGCCACATTTGGCAGCTCACCGCCGCGGCTCGTTTGCGCGGGCCGCCAGCTCCCGCTTTGCCAGGTATCGCTCTCCGCCCCCGAGACACAGCGGCAGGGCAGCGGAGAACCGGTAATGGGGCACGGAACTCCAGAAGACGCAAGGGAAATCGGAAGGCAGTAGCCGAGACCGGAGCAGGGTGCAAAAACAAAGCTGTAGAAATAGCACCTTTCATAGTGTTGGTTCGCAGGATGAAGGCCTCAAATGGGGACGGAGGTCTAGTGGCTGCGTCGCCAACCCCAGATGAGGTAGCCCAGTGGAGGAGCTGGATGTGGTGGAACCGCTCAGAGGCCGGGACCCCATAGTCCCTCATACAGTTGGCAAAAGTTAGCGGCGCGGATCCGTGGAACAAGTGTGTAAGGGCCCTACAGCCCCCTCTCTCCACAGTTGAAAGGGGCCTTCCTGCATCACCAGCGGGAAGGCCGGGTTGAAGTGTATCGGTGTAAAGGGGGAAGGAAACGTAGTCCAGCGATCATCACTAGAGACTGTGTCCCAGACTTTCAGGACAGTGCCAGTGGGTGTACAGATGTAAGCGTTCTTGGGCTTGTCTACCTTAGGTTTCCAAGCCAGGTCCCAAATGGACCTCCCTGCGACACTCCTGTCCATGTGCAGCCAGTGTTTTTCTGAGAGTTGCTGGGACCATTCCACCAGAACCCGTAGCTGCGCAGCTTTATAGTACAGGTGCATATCAGGGAAGCCCACCCCACCTTTTTCCGCGGCCGCCGTAGAGTAGTGAAGGAAAAGCGCGCTCGCCCTCCCTGCCAGGTGAAGCGCAGCATCAAGGTCTTAAGGCGCTGGAAGAAGTCCATGTCTATCGGGATGGGAAGAGCTTGGAAGAGGTATAAAAATTTGGGGAGGAGGACCATATTTAGAGCATGGATTCTACCCAGCCACGAGCTATACTTTGGTCTCCAACGATCCAAGTCTGCCCACACCGATGCCAGCAACGGGGGGTAGTTCGCAGAGAACAGTTTCCCTATGGAGGGCGTCAGCCGAACTCCCAGGTATAAGAGAGAGGCGGTCGCCCAAGACCGAGGAGTTAGTAGCCGCACACGTTCCGCCTCAGCAGGAGGAAGTGTGAGATTGAGGATATATGATTTATCAAAGTTGACTTTGAAACCGGCCACCCCGGATCTCTTTGTGCTCCCTTACTGCCAGCGCTAACGGCTCAATGCTCAGCGCGAAGAGCAGGGAGGAGAGGAGACAGCCCTGTCTGGTACCGCGGGAGTGTGAGAAAAAGGTGGATAGGTGTCCATTAATTGTCACTCTAGAGCGGGGATCATTGTTATGAACTTATCCGAAAAGCCAAAGGCGACCAGGGTGTGGAACAGAAATCCCCAGTCTACGTGGTCGAAGGCCTTTTCCGCGTCAAGGCCCACCAGCACTGCTGGAATGCGAAACCTATTGGCCTTTTCTATCAGATGGATCACTCGTCTCATATTATCATGGGTCTGCCGGCCCTTGATGAAGCCAGACTAGTCCGGATGGATGAGGACCGGCATTAAGTCCTGGAGTCTACATGCAATGATAGAAGAGTATAACTTAGCATCAATATTGAGGAGGGCTATCGGGCGATATGAGGAGCATTTGGACGGGTCTTTCCCTGATTTAGGAATAACGGAAATCACCGCCTCAGCCATAGATCCCGAAGTTCTCCCAGTTTCTGCCATTTCCTTAAAGAGGGAGACCAAATAGTCACACACCTCTGTCGCGAACGTCTGATAGAAAAGGGCGGTATAGCCATCGGGACCCGGTGCTTTATGGAGTTTCAAGGCTTTGATAGCATCCAGCACTTCCGTTCTGGAGATGGGGGCAGTCAAGAGATCATTCCGTTCTTTAGAAACCTGGGGCATGGGAAGATCTGCCAGATATCTCTTCTGACCCTCAGGGTCGAGGGCATCCCCCGCGTAAAGAGCGGCATAAAAGCGGCCAAAAAGGGCCGCCTTATCCTCATCCCGGTGTTGCAGGTCTCCTGCCGAATCTCGGATACCCCCGATGTAATCCCTCTCTCTCTTGTCCCGAAGCTGGCGGGCCAAGTGCCGTCCCACTTTGTTCCCCTGAGAATACGAGAGGTGCCGGAGCCTCAGCAGGGTGAACTCTGCCCGATTATTATAGTGGGCCTTCAGTTTTCCCCTGACCGCTGTCAGCGGGCGAAGGGTCAGTCTAGACGGGTGCAATTTGTGCGCTTGTTCCAAAGCAGCGAGCTCTGCTTCCAACCCTTCCCGCTCCCTCCTCCTCAGTTTGTTAAGGTTAGCGTTGAGGGCTAGGCAGGTGCCCCGAAGTGAAGCTTTGCATGCGTCCCAGGTAGTGAATACGGACGTGTCCGAGACGGGATTAAGGGTCAGGAAGTCCCGAATGGCCTTCCGTAGTTCCCTACATGATGTGTCGTCTCGGACTAGCGCAGCTGGAAAGTACCATTTGCGTAGGCCGTCACCTTTCTCCGACCAGTGTAACCCGAGGACTAGCAAGCTATGATCAGACACAGAGAGTGGAAAAATGCTGGAGTCGCGGACATCTCCCCTGAGGGCTTGGCTCAAAAAAATGTGGTCTAGGCGGGAATAGGAATGGTGGACATGAGAGAATAAGGTGTAATCCCTGGACTGGGGTTGCAGAGAGCGCCAGCCATCAATCAGGCCCAATTCACCCACCAGCCGCTGCGTTTCAGTAGAGAACAGACCAGCATCGGATCTCTGAGTACGGGAGCTATCCAGGTCCCTGTCCCAAACCAAATTAAAGTCTCCCAGTAGAAACAAGTGCCCCTCTACAAAGTTCCCAACTCTATGTAGCAGATCCTGGAGAAAGCTATTTTGTCCCACATTGGGGACATACACCAAAACAAAAGTGCATAGCCTACCATGCAGCATCCCCTTGACCATCAACCAGCGGACTTCCTTATCGCAACTCACCCCTATAGGCTGAAAGTGAAGGGACACACGGAACAAAAGGGCCACCCCCCTGTGTTTAGTGGAGGCAGAGGACCTGTAAATGAGGGGCAAATGTCTGTGCCTAAGGCGAAGCTCATCCTTGCGTGCCAAATGGGTCTCCTGGAGGCCCACCACATCCAGTTGATGATCATTCAGGTATTTCCAAATTTTCTGGCGCTTTTGCGGGGAGTTCAGACCTTTCACATTCCAAGTACCAATATTAAGTGGCATTGCAACACATTAATTCCACTCTCACGTCCCCCACCTTGTCAATGGGCCCCAGCATTCCTCCCACCTTCCAAGACTGAACCCCCCCCGCACCCCATCCCCACAACCCTTCTCGCTGGTCTGCCACGTCCCCCTCCTGAGCAACTTCCAGATCCAATCCTCAGGCTTCACCAGAGACCTTGCCAACAGCTGCATCAGATCGGCACCAACAGAACGAAGAGCATAGCTGACAGCACGGCCAAGGCCCGCGCCAACAGAACGCAGACATAGCACAAATTCAGAAGCAACAGTCACATCAAACCACGCATTCCGGTCACCACCAACCCCTAGTGCAGCCCCACCACCTTCCCCATGTCCCCCCCTCCCCACTCCCTCAACAGACCATCCCGGATCCTACCCCACCCAAAAAACTGCAAGGAGCCCCATCAAATTGTAAGCAATGGAAAAAAGGAAAACAAATAATAACGGTGAACATAACAGTCCCCAAGTGTGGACATTTGTAGTCGCCCCCATGGGGCGGGGGAAAGGGTACCAGGAGGTGTGCCCTCCGAGGGCCGGACCGGGGTGTCTTCCCAAAAGTACAAATTTACCCACAGTACCTGATGGAGAGGGGCCCCTCCGGCGCCATGCAAGCTCCGCTGCAAGGCTCAAGCTGCCCCAGAGCTATCTTGTGATGATGGCACCGTCACAGATGCGACAGATGCAACCACTGCCCCCCGCTCCTGCAAGCTGGTCGTACGGTCAGGCCTCCTCAGATTCGTCTCTCGTCCCACTCTCTGCCAGGACGGTGATCGCCGTCTCCGCCTCGAAGGGGAGCCCCCATCATCCAGGGCGGGAGCTGCATCATCAAGGCCCAGGATGTCCCTAGCTGCTTGAAGAGACCGGATCTGTACCAATCTGTTCTGCCACCAGAAGATGAGGCGAAAGGGGTGGCCCCAGGAGTAAGATACATTTTGTTCTCGTAAATAGGTGGTTACAGGGCAAAACTCGCGTCTCTTCTGGAGTGTCGAAGCCACCAAGTCCTGGAATAACTGGGGGCGGTGGTCTCGGAATTGCAAAGATAGGATCTCCCGGGCCTTCCGGAGAATGCGCTCCTTCAGTTGGAAGTCGTGGACGCAAACCAAAATATCGGGGGGAGGGCCCCCTCCGCGTCTAGGCAGGCCGACCCTGTGGACCCTGTCCATCCTGATGGCGCCCACGTCCTCGTCATTTAGGATCTGGAAGAAGAGCGCTCCCACATACTCCCTTAGATCACCAGCTTTCCCGTCCCATAGCACAGCCCGGATGCGGATGTTGTTCCGGCGGGAACGGTTCTCCAAGTCCTCCGCGTGTGCCTGGAGGTCCAGGTTCTGTTCTGTGAGTCGGATCACATCCTGCTGTAGTTGGTGCACATTGTTTGCCACGCTCAGGTCATGATCTTCCAGAGTAGCCACCCGCTCTCCGATGCCATCCACATCCCTCCTCACTTCGCGAAGGTCCGAAGCCAGCTGAGAGCGGAGTTCGGAGATGTCCTCTTTAATGGCGACGAAAAGTTCCATCATGAAGGCCTTAGTTGCGGGAGCCTCATCGTCCTTTGGTTTAGGTGAATCGCTGGGCCCAGGAGACGCCGGCTGCTGGGTCCCCCTCTGAGGTGCATCCTTACCAGGCTTTTCTTTACGCTGTGATGCGGACATTGTGGCGTCGCTGGTTCTCCCACTTTCCAATGGCGAAAGGCAGCCCTGGACCACCGGAGCGGTGCGTCACGGGTCTTCTTGTAAATACCGTCACTCCTGCAGTGATTAAAACCGGCTCCAGTCCAGGAAACGATCCCTCCGCGACCACAGCAGCGGACTTCCCGGACCTGTCTCCAACGGTCAATCCCTTCACCTTCTCAAATCAGCTTCTGGCCTCTGCGCAAGACGTAAGCGCTCCGCGGTCCGCTGGCTGGTATGGTGCTCCCCACGTGGCACAGGCCGCTCGCCACCACTCACTCTGCCCGGGTGCCTGTGCAAGTCCACCACACCGCATGTGCTGCCAGGCCTCTGCGTTGGAGCTGGTCCAGGCACGGTCCGCCGGGGGGTGCCGCAACAGGCCCAGCTCCACACCTGCGGGTCCAAACCCACTGTCGGTGGCTCCTTAGCTCAAGAGGCACACAATGGCCAGGGGCACCACCACCACGGCGCTGGGAGAGAGCACCGCACACCAATGTCCCGATGCATCGATCGCCTCACACCCTACCTCGTGGGCCCCCAGATGCTGCAAGTCCTATTCCTAGCTGCTGCAGGCCCTCGATCCACAGGCTCGATTTTCGCACCGGCTATCTCTCAACACAGTAGTCCCACGAGGCTCAAGGGCTCCAGCGCCACCATGCCGGAGGAAGGCACTCGCCGCTGTTGTCTGGGTGGGTCGGCAACACTGTTCCACCCCTCGCAGGCCCCCAGATGCCACAGGTTCGGTTTTCCGCCGCTGTAGGCCCGCGATCCCCGGGCTCGATTTTCGCGCCGGCGTCCCCTGCCCCAGGCGCCACCCAGGCTCCAGGGGCTCCAATGCCACGCCGCTAGGGAGATCACCGCCTCTCTGGTCCCACAGGCCGCTCTCCTTCCAACATCAGCGGGGGAGCGAGAGTCACCCCAGGAGGGCCGTCCGGGCCGCCAACAGTCCGTGATGTGGGTCGGGGATCCCCGGGCTGGATTTTCGCGCCTCCGGGCTTATGCACGGCTCCCCTGTCTCTTGCCGCCCAGCACGCGCTCGCCTCCAGCAGCGGCACCGCAGCCCGAGAGAGCCGAGCGTCAGGGCAGATCCCTCTTCTCGACAGCAACCTCCGGGACGTCTAGGCCACAAGCCTCGGGCTTGTGTGGATCGTGGGGCCGGAGGGCGCGCCCCACCCGCGCCGGGCCTCCGTCACTCCGCCTCTTCCAGGGCACTGCAGCAAGACCCAGGTCAGCACCTCTCACAGTGGGGCATCTCCCGGGCGCCTCTCGAAGTGCTGCCCCAGCGCGCAGCCTTCCTCAGTCGAGCCGCGGCCACATTCGGCAGCTCACCGCCGCGGCTCGTTTGCGCGGGCCGCCAGCTCCCGCTTTGCCAGGTATCGCTCTCCGCCCCCGAGACACAGCGGCAGGGCAGCGGAGAACCGGTAATGGGGCACGGATCTCCAGAAGACGCAAGGGAAATCGGAAGGCAGTAGCCGAGACCGGAGCAGGGTGCTAAAACAAAGCTGTAGAAATAGCACCTTTCATAGTGTTGGTTCGCAGGATGAAGGCCTCAAATGGGGACGGAGGTTTAGTGGCTGCGTCGCCAACCCCAGATGAGGTAGCCCAGTGGAGGAGCTGGATGTGGTGGAACCGCTCAGAGGCCGGGACCCCATAGTCCCTCATACAGTTGGCAAAAGTGAGCGGCGCGGATCCGTGGAACAAGTGTGTAAGGCCCTACAGCCCCCTCTCTCCACAGTTGAAAGGGGCCTTCCTGCATCACCAGCGGGAAGGCCGGGTTGAAGTGTATCGGTGTAAAGGGGGAAGGAAACGGAGTCCAGCGATCATCACTAGAGACTGTGTCCCAGACTTTCAGGACAGTGCCAGTGGGTGTACAGATGTAAGCGTTCTTGGGCTTGTCTACCTTAGGTTTCCAAGCCAGGTCCCAAATGGACCTCCCTGCGACACTCCTGTCCATGTGCAGCCAGTGTTTTTCCGAGAGTTGCTGGGACCATTCCACCAGAACCCGTAGCTGCGCAGCTTTATAGTACAGGTGCATATCAGGGAAGCCCACCCCACCTTTTTCCGCGGCCGCCGTAGAGTAGTGAAGGAAAAGCGCGCTCGCCCTCCCTGCCAGGTGAAGCGCAGCATCAAGATCTTAAGGCACTGGAAGAAGTCCATGTCTATCGGGATGGGAAGAGCTTGGAAGAGGTATAAAAATTTGGGGAGGAGGACCATATTTAGAGCATGGATTCTACCCAGCCACGAGCTATACTTTGGTCTCCAACGATCCAAGTCTGCCCGCACCGATGCCAGCAACGGGGGGTAGTTCGCAGAGAACAGTTTCCCTATGGAGGGCGTCAGCCGAACTCCCAGGTATAAGAGAGAGGCGGTCGCCCAAGACAGAGGAGTTAGTAGCCGCACACGTTCCGCCTCAGCAGGAGGAAGTGTGAGATTGAGGATATATGATTTATCAAAGTTGACTTTGAAACCGGCCACCCCGGATCTCTTTGTGCTCCCTTACTGCCAGCGCTAACGGCTCAATGCTCAGCGCGAAGAGCAGGGAGGAGAGGAGACAGCCCTGTCTGGTACCGCGGGAGTGTGAGAAAAAGGTGGATAGTAAGCATGGGCGTAAAATCCGTTACGCTCGCGGATTTTTCATATTTTCGGGGAATCCGCAATCCGCGAACTCTCGCGGATGCGGCGAGAATACGCAAATCCGCGCGAAGCGGATTTTTTGTTTGTGTTCGCACTGCTCGCGCTGCTCGCGGTCCGCGGCGCGGGCAGGAACAATCTCGCACTAGCGAAAGTACAAAAATTACTTAGTAAAGGAAGTGGCCCAGTCTCCAACTTCCTGTTCCTGTCCAGCAAGCTCCTCCCATAGGGGTGGGGTGAAGGAAGTGCCCCAGTCTCCAACTTCCTGTTCCTGTCCAGCAAGCTCCTCCATTTCCTGGCCACTTTTCGATCATTCTTGACTGGGAAGGATTACTTTTTGTGGTTGCTGCTGGATATTTGGATTTGAGGCCTTTTGGATTACTTTTGGATTCGAATTTTGATTTCACAAAGAAGTAAGTTGATGTTGTTTGTTTGTGGTGATTTTTGTGTGTGTTGTTTTTTTTCCGACTTTTTTGGGGGGAAAATCTGCAAGTTCGCGAGCTGAGGATGTTTTTGCTTGTGTTCGCACTGCTCGTGTCCCGCGCAGCAACAATCTCGCACTCGCGAAATTGTAAAAATTACAATTCTGCTGCACATGAATTGAAAACCACCAGGCTTATTTATGGGTGCATGGATGATACAACTGTTTTGTTGAAATTATTTTTGTTAACATGATTCTGGCCAGGGCATGGATGACATTGGATTGTGCTGATTTTTGTGTGTTTTAGGACTTTTTGGGGTGGTGTTGGGGGCTTGCTATGGGGGTGGGGGCCATTTTATTGTCTGGTCCCGTGTGGGTGGGGGTCTAGGGGCCATTTGCAAGTTGTGTGCTTTGTGCCATAGGCCTGCACCCACTGTGCTCTGATGTCATCCATTATGCCCAGGGGGGCCCAGAATCGGTCTGTTCGCTGATTTTGCGGGTTTTTGCCACGTTCGCGCCGTGAAGCAACAATCTCGCACTCGCGAAATTGTAAAAACTGCAATTTTGCACCGGAAAACCACCAGCAGGCAGCATAAGCCTTCTGAAAATGGATGGATGGCATTGGATTGTGGTGATTTGATTTGTGTTGTGTGTTTTCACTTTTTGGAGTAGGGGTTGGGTGCTGGCTATGTTGGTGGTGGCCATTTTGAGGCATGGTCCTGGCCATGTGGATGGGGGGGTCAAGCGGCCATTTTGAAGGCAGGCAGTGAGCTTTGAGACATAGGCCTGCACCCATTGTGTCTTGCTTTCACCCATTGTGCCCAGGCGGAGTCAGTGGTACATGAAAGCACAACCCTCTGTGTGTGTGCTCTCTTGGATCAATGTTAAATTCCTGTTTCCCAAAAATTTAGCAAATCCTAATTTTGAAAATTCCATATTGTGTGGTGTGCACGTGTGTATTCATAAATGCCTACTTGCTAACTGTTTATTCAAGCGCTACATATGCAACATTTATATTTACTGATGTTCCTCTGTCTTCGTTTGCGTTTAGGTGCACAAAACTACGCATCATTGTTGAGCATCAGTGCCAGGAAGAAGTGCTGCTGCGGCCTGTTGTTCCGACATCTGAAGAAGATGGCTCCAAAAAGAGGTGCCCGTAGGTCCTCTTCCAAGAAAGATGTCTCTACTAAGGAGAAGAAGAAGCAAGTGGCACCACTTACCAAGGCGACTGGTTGCTCAACCAAGACGTTTTTTGGGCAACAACAACAAAAAAAACAAAGGCCCACCATGAGTGCTGCACAGGTAGCCTGTTTAGTTGTTGAATCACCAACGACCAGTGATGTTGGATCATCGCAAGAAAGTAGCAGCACGCCATCAACACAGGTTTTAACTCATCTCACAAGTACTATTCAACAACCAAAGCCGCAACAACAACTGCATGGGCTACTAGTACAAGCAGAAGTACATGCGCAAGGAGCTGTCCAAGAAGGAGCTGTCCGAGAAGGAGCTGTCCGAGAAGGAGCTGTCCGAGAAGGAGCTGTCCGAGAAGGAGAAGGCCGAGAAGGAGAAGGCCGAGAAGGAGAAGGCCGAGAAGGAGAAGGCCGAGAAGGAGAAGGCAGAGAAGGAGAGGTCCATGGAGACTTGCAAGTAGAGGTCAGTGAAGATGGCCATGGAGCGGTGCAAGTGCCCACAATGGTTGTTCTTCCAGAAGTAGGGGCACAGGAGGAAATTGACTTTGGAGCCGGGGTATCATGTCAGGAAGACGAAGCCACTCCTCCTGATGATTCATTTTCTCCCAGCTCCCCAGCAAGGAAAAGATCAAGGAGGGTGTGTAGAAGTTCCTCTTCAAGCCCCGCTCCATCAGATGATGATGTGGATCTAGATTGGCAACCATCTCTGACGTCTGAGAGGGAGGCACACCATGAGCTGCGAAAGGTATCACATGGTAAAAGGAAGGGCCCCGGAAAGCTCATACTTATGGATCCGAACGTCGGACTTGATGAAGTGGTGCATTCTGATGTTGTTGAAGAGGATGACAGCAATGACCTAGTCATCACACATGTCAGTCCAGCCACACCGGCCATGCAGCAGACAGACATTTACACCCTATCCCGATGTCATGCTGAGCGTGACCCTGGCGACGTGCCACTGGTAGCACCACCAACGCAGTCAAGTAGTACCACAAGTTCAACAAAACCTACAGCTCCCATATTTTCTCCCCAGAGGGGGACTCCATCCAGCTCGACTCCCTCAAGTAAGGTTGCTGCAATAATTGCACAACCCAGTAGATGTCTGCAAGGCTCATCCACCACTGCTTCATCTGGCATTGGCAGCAGTATCACCTCGTGCGGCAAAACCAGAAGTTTCCAGTCCCCAGTTTGGAACTTTTTTAGTGTCCATGAAAAATATGATAACATAGCCGTTTGTTGCATTTGTAAGACTAGCGTTAGCCGTGGTAAGACTGGTACCAACTATGGAACCGGAGGCCAGATAGGTCATCTTGAAAGAAAGCACGCTGTCGAATGGTTTCCGCACCTAGCAAACGTCAAGAGAAAGCGATCCCAAAGGGCAAGTGGCCAAAATATACCCATAGTAGGTGTTTCATCTGAAGATGATGGGGAGGTAGAAGAAGCGTCAGACATGTGTCCGGTTGCACCCAGTACCCCTTGCAGCACCACACCCTCCGTAACACATAGCAGGCACACTGAGAGTCTGGGAGACACACCAATGCGGAAAATGTCAACACTGATCAGAAGTGGGTCCAAGAAGGCATAAGCATCATCCCGTAAATTTGTCCAGCGCACCATTTCAGCCATGTTCTCCTCAGATGCGCAATTTCAACGCAACCACCCAACTGTACGCCTCTATAACACTAAGCTGGCAAAAATGCTAGCGGTGGACCTTCTCCCTTTTTCGTTTGTCGAAGGTGTGGGTTTCCTTGAACTCGTGGCAACATTGGCCCCTAAATGGAAGGTTCCTAGCCGGTACTATTTTGCCAGGGTTGCTGTTCCAGCACTACACAAAGAGGTGCTTGAGTTGGTGGGGGCAGCTTTGCAGAAGAGTGCTGTTCACACTATACACCTGACAACAGACATGTGGACCAGTTGCCAAGCCCTTGATTACATGTGCATCACTGCACACTGGGTCTCTTTTTCAGGGGTTATTAAACAGATAAATGCAGGTGGTGACTTGGTCGAGATTTTTAAGGGTGCTCGTAAACATGCAACATTAGCCATGTTTGGCATGGAGAAAAGTCATACTGCAGTCAACATTTTGGCTGACTTTAACAAAAAGGTCTTGAAATGGCTGCGCCCAAGACATTGCAAGGTTGGTTATGTTTCTACAGATAATGGCAGGAATGTAGTTAAGGCCATGGAGGACGGTTTCTATTTCAGAGTGCCGTGTTTGGCGCACTGTATCAACCTTGTTGTGCAAAATTTTTTGAAAAAAGAACTTGTAGTCGACAAAACACTGACCATCTGCAGAAGAATATGCACACATTTCAACCATTCTTTTAAGGCCCGGAAGGAGCTGAGGCGCAAGCAAAATGAACGTAGAATGCCAGTGAAAGCACTTATCCAGGAGGTGGCAACACGTTGGAACTCAACCTTCTACATGCTTGAGCGTCTGCATGAGCTGTTTCCAGTAGTCAATGAGTATTTCTACAACCTGGGTGGTGATACGACAGGAATGATGCTAGCGGTGGAGCAATGGCAGCTAGTTAAAAGCCTGACAGACATGCTTCGGCCTTTTGAGGTCTTCACGCGTGACGTGAGCAGGGAGGACTGTTCTTTGAGCAAAGCTATCCCACTGTTGCTGAAGCTCGAGCACCAAGTCAAGGTGGTGTCTTCACAATTAAAGGACGTTGGAAAGAACGAAGCACATGAGTTGGCGCAGAGATTATTACAACGCCTAGTTAGCAATGAACGGCTTGTAAATATCAAGAAACAACAGCACTACATTTGTGCTACTATTCTGGATCCACGTTACAAAAAGCCATTGTTTGGCAAAGTAATAATTCCTTTTGAAACATCGGATGTTACAGAGTACAAAGGTTGGCTAGCTCAGTCAGCCATTCATTTTGAAATAGAGCGGAAGGAAACTGTAGGAGAAGACAGTACTACTAGTGAATCAGCAGCAGGCGATCAGGCGTCCCAAAAAAGCACTTCACCATCTGTGCCTGTGGCAGAAGTGAGTGACTTTCCCTCTGAGCCGTTAAGCACACCAGCAACCGTATCATCTGCACCAGGCGCATGCGATATGTCTGAAGCGAGTTGGCTAACTCAGCTAGGGTTTCCTGGTCCTAGAAAGGACACAGAAGTGCAAAGTACAGGAATCCGGGAGGACATTCTTTCAATGGTGCAGGCCTATCTGGATGACTCAACAGAGGTCAATATTACAGAGGACCCATTGGCGTATTGGCATGGGAAAAGAAAAATATGGCGAGAGCTCACCAACCTGGCTATCAATTACTTGTCTTGCCCACTCGCAAGCGTGTCTTCAGAACGTGTTTTTAGTTCTGCTGGTGGCATTGTGACTTCCAAAAGGTCCCGCCTCTTGCCCGCAAATGTGGAGCGGCTCACCTTGATAAAGATGAACCAGCACTTCATACCACCAGATTACAGAGTACGAGAATGCACGCAGGAAGAAGAGGACACCGCCCTACCCGAGAAAAGTTCTCCTCAGTTACCAGAAGTAACCCCGACTGATGATTTAGCAGAGTATGAGGACGAGTTCTGCTTCCCTGACAGCGAGTTCTGAAAATTACTCAATCATTCATTCATTAATTGTAAATAGTCCTCCTTATTCACTTTTATTCCTGTGTGTCTGTCTTTCTTTAGCAAGTGCTTCATCACATTCCCAACAAAACTGTAATCAAATCAACCAATAAAACAACAAGCCCATCAACAGAACTGTCTTGATTTTGATGCCGCAGCATTCCTCAGGTTCACAACAGTTAGTTGACACGAACTCAGTCCTGGTCGTCTATCCTGAGTCCTCCTCCTCCAGACTCACCCTATCCATTACCCATAATGCTGATGCCTGGATTCTGCACAATGAAGAAACTTACTTAACGTTGACGAGTCCCCCACTGTGAATTCCAGGTGGAGCCAGCCCTCAAACACAAATTACAGGTAAGATAAGCGTTTGGATGGGAGGTAGTATAATGGAGTATTTGGAGAGGCGAGAGAGTGACAGTGGTACTAGCAGCAAAGTCCTAGGGCTCTTGAATTAACAAACTCTGTGACAGGCATTTACTTAGGAAAACATTTGGCCTATTGCACGTGAACGTGTAGGCGTTATATTGCTCGCTTGCCTGTCTCAGGGGTGCTGTCTCTGGGGCTTCTAGGTTTTAGGGTTGTGTCAGCACCGCTACCACATTTCTAATGTTGATTGCTTTTGATTTGCAGAAAATCCACGCCGGGAAACTCCAGTTGTGGCCCTGCTGCAGAACGCGTTAGGACTCTGTGAATTCCAGGTGGAGCCAGCCCTCAAACACAAATTACAGGTAAGATAAGCGTTTGGATGGGAGGTAGTATAATGGAGTATTTGGAGAGGCGAGAGAGTGACAGTGGTACTAGCAGCAAAGTCCTAGGGCTCTTGAATTAACAAACTCTGTGACAGGCATTTACTTAGGAAAACATTTGGCCTATTGCACGTGAACGTGTAGGCGTTATATTGCTCGCTTGCCTGTCTCAGGGGTGCTGTCTCTGGGGCTTCTAGGTTTTAGGGTTGTGTCAGCACCGCTACCACATTTCTAATGTTGATTGCTTTTGATTTGCAGAAAATCCACGCCGGGAAACTCCAGTTGTGGCCCTGCTGCAGAACGCGTTAGGACTCTGTGAATTCCAGGTGGAGCCAGCCCTCAAACACAAATTACAGGTAAGATAAGCGTTTGGATGGGAGGTAGTATAATGGAGTATTTGGAGAGGCGAGAGAGTGACAGTGGTACTAGCAGCAAAGTCCTAGGGCTCTTGAATTAACAAACTCTGTGACAGGCATTTACTTAGGAAAACATTTGGCCTATTGCACGTGAACCAACACGATGACAGTGTTCAGTTAAATGAAATTACTGCAAAACCACCACCCACCCAGCTCAAAAGTAGTAAAAAAACAGGTATGCTCAGATAAAGTTTGAAAAAGTATATTTATATCCCTAACAAAATAATCTCCCGCAAGACCCTCCCTAACCCCAACAAATAAATAGTCCTCAATAGTCCCCAAAAAACCCAACTCCCAATTCCCACCCCCCAAAAGTCTCAAAAACAGGGGCAAGGGACACTCTATGGATGCAAGCTGTTAAGTTTGGCCTCCAGGGCATCATGCTTTAGGGCCAGGGCATCATATTTTTCTTGGAGGATGGCTTGATCTAGGCGGAGGCCCTCCACCACATTCTGATATTTGGTCCATTTCTGGACCTCCGCCTCTAGGTCGGACACTCTGCGGAGTGCACGGCGCAAGCGACCTTTAACAGTGCTGCGAGGTGCAGCTTTTGCTGCTCGGCGGTGGCGTCTTCCGGCACGGCTCCGGTTTGCGGAGCACTGTGCTTACCGGTAGAACGTGGGGTAACAGAGGAGGATGTAGATGTTGTTAGGTTTGATGCACTGGAGTGCGTGTCGTCCCCCTCTAGTTCCACCAGGCGCCGATATTCAGCAACAGTTGCTTCCAGCCTCCGTTGCCGGGCCAGTACAGCCAGCATACTCCTCGTTGGTTTGGAGGTTTTAGTATTGCCAACTACATGAAGAAAGAAAGACATAATCTGTAACCAATGCTCTTTAAGAATATGATTATCACAAAATGATTCAGCAGGAAGTTGTGTCACAGTACAACTAGCAACTAGCCAGGGCAGTACAAAACTATTCAGGCCAGTATCATGGGCGTCCGCAGGGAGGGGCGCTTGAATCACCATTTCCCTTCCCACAACTCACTTGTATCCTTGGTTTGGTGCTCTTTCATATGAAAGAGATCTGGCAGAAGTGAGTGATTTTTCCTCTGAGCCGTTAACCACACCAGCAACCGTATCATCTGCACCAGGCCCAGGCGATATGTCTGTTTCCCTCCCTCTCTCTCTCTCTCTCTCTCTCTCTCTCTCTCGCTGTCTCACTCTTTCTGTCTCCCTTTGTCTCCCTCTACCTCGCTGTCTCTCTCTCTCTGTCTCCCTCCCTCACCCTCCCTCTGGCTCCCTCCCTCTCTCTCTCTCTCCTTCTGTCTTCCTCTCTCTCTGTCTCTGCCTCCATCTGTCTGTCGGTCCCAGCCTGCTGTAATTACCATATTGTAATTTGTCACTGGGCCACCACTGAATACACATCATATCCTATCTAAGAGTCAGATAGTACCTCCACCGCCACCGTCTCCTTCCTCACAGTCTGTACTTCTTGCTCTTGATCCGACTCCTCTAGCGCCGCCTCCTCCCCAGATTGACCCTCGGACTCCGAGTCACTGATGACCACCACATCTGAGCTGGCCCCGCCACCAGATGTTCCACCTACAAAGTAGATTTAAGAATGTTAGATTACACCACTCCACTAGTATTTGGTCTATGAATGAAAAAATGTGAAAACAACAGAAAATTAATTGACTGTCTACTCTAGTCTAAAGTAAAAATGTCCCTCCTTCCAGGGAAAGCTGTTGTCTTGCTTCATTTTTTTTGTCACAATTGTTGAATGCTTGCTTAATTTTAACACACACTATTTTTCTCTGAACAGGCAGAAACTGGACTTCTAAGGACAAGAGGAACATCAACTTCAAACCAGGTGAAAGCTCGGCTCGACCACAAGAAATGTGTACCAATCCAGTACTCATCAACTCAGCACCAAGCACTTTTCCATTTCCAACTAACTTTATTTTCATATATGTGTTTACTTAAACTTTTAATAAAGCTTTTAAACTTGAATTGACTCTGTGGTTTTTAGTCCTCCAGAGAGTCCAGACTAGAGTGACTGAGCGAAAAGTTTTGCAATTTTTGCAAGGAGGAGTCTGTGCTGCTGACACTACCAGGTTTATTTATACAGTGTGCCAAACACGCCACTCTGAAATATTATTACTCTGGTCTTTGCTGTCCATAGTTCGGTTTGTGGAGAATTGTCCCTGCAACAGTTGGATTATTGATTTTGCTCCTATCTAAACCCTATTTCGAAACAATTAAATTAGGAATGCTTGGACAACAATAGGTCCTCTATATTTAAATGAAAACTTACTGGGGCCAGCAAAGGAGCACTCGCCGCCCTGGCCTGCATCCTCCTCCTTTGGAGCCACTGCTGCATCAGATTTTTCGGTCCGCTTGCCCCTGGGCGGACCTGACGTACAACATGAAAGAAATAACAGAAAACATTGATGATTGCTGCTTGCCGATGTCCTTGTCAACCAAATCAAACATTTAGAAAGAACAAGAACCTACTATTTCATCCAAAAAGAGGGCTACAAAGGAAGGACTGCACCTGAGCCTCTACTCTAGGGGCAGATTTACAAGCCCTTTGCAGCTCTTTTGCTCCATTCTTGCGTCAATTTTGTGACGCAGCGCCACAAGAGAGACGCCATGGTGTGGCGTATATTAACAACGTGACGCATATGGGAGATGCATCCCATTCTAAAACCCTGCGCCATTAGGGAGCATTCCATCGCAAGGGAGGGCGTTCCTGCGCAGGAACGCATGCTAAAAGTGGCTATGGGGAATATATAAAATTTCAATCAGTCATTTAGGACAATGATGCGTCACTGAAACCCTGCGCCTGCATGAAGCAGACTTACGGCTTGACGCAGCATTGCTGGAGCTGCCCCATCGTTGCAACGCAACTCCATCAAAGAGCCGCCTTTACGGCACCGATGCGTAACGCTTCGGTGACGTTTTGGGACCATGGTGTGCCGCATTGTAAATACGGCGCACCATGGGTGGTGCTGCCGTGCCACACACTTTGCAGGGATGCGCAGGTAATTGCTAATCTGACACTTACGGGCATACTTACGAGTTCTGAGCTGGACACCTCCAGATGTGCACCAGAACAAATACGTAACGCAAAACTAACCTTGCGTCACGGCAGATGCGCCGCTATTACAATGCGGCAAACCCTGGCGCAAGGGTAGGCAGATGCGTGACGCATCTCGTGATGAAATAGGGGCGCATCTCTAGAGTCGCGTCGCGGGCGCAATGCAACTATAGCAGTGCTCAGGGCTGCCCAATACTCTACATACCGCATCAGTCCTTACGCCTGCTTCAAGCAAGCAGGCATAAAGAATTGACATAGCAGCGTCGCGGAAGTGCCTGCGTTAAATCTTGTAGATTTCACGCAGGCACTTTTGCGAGGCACACATCTGCCTGACCGGCACCCCCCACCCCCACTCCCCCCCTGCGTGGGAACGCACCCATTGAGGCGCAGGCCCAGGCATTCACGTGGCGCATCTCCTTAGATGCATCACGTTGTACATGACTCGCAGGGATGCGCCACGTTTACGTCGCTGTGCGTCAGGTAAGGCAGTGTAAACGTGGAACAAGGGGCTTGTAAATCTGCCCCTTTGTGTCTAGCATTACGCAGTTCTGTAAAATACACTCATACTCAGCCCAATTAAATGAACACAAAATAGATAACAAATAAGCAGTGGCACCGGCACAGAGAAGGAGAACAGTGCACCTGAAATGCACAGAAGATTTTGAAATATTAATGAAAAAATTGCTACTACTACTCACCAAGACCGGGGACCTCCACTCCCAGCACGTCTAGCAGGTCACGCTCTCGGTCAAGGATGTCGGTCCAGCGGTGGGTGACCTGATTGTAGGTGCGCTGGACCCCCGTGATCTTAAAAAGGGCCCGGCACACCTGCCCCCACCGCTTCCGTCGCTCCTGGCTGTTGGTGTAACCAGCAGCAATCCTGCCGCCTGCCGCGATGGTCCTGGGGAGACGGCGCTGCACGTAAAAAACAAGTGCGCCCACCTCCTCAGGGCTGAAAATCTCCCGGGGCACCACCATTTCCGCCCTCAATCGACCACACGGGAGCCGGGCACGGGCTGCGGTGCCCGTCTTGGGCAGCTTCACAGCTGTCTTGACCATGTTCTGGGCAGGTGTGAGCAGTAAAGAAGAGACAAAATGAAAAAGAATAAGAGTAGGGAAGAAGGAAAGTAAAAGTTTAAAAAAGTAGTTCAAAAGTAAACAAAAGTATCTTAAAACACAAAAATATAGATCTAGAAAAATACAGGGATAGAAAATAAGTTAAATAGATCAAAAAAATATTAAAACAAGCAAAGGACGGCAGAGATATAGAGAGGATAGAAACACCATACCCAGACACATAGGAATGAATGAAAAACAAGATGGCGGCCCGATCACGTGCGCGTAAGTAAGTTCGCATGCGATTTCTCTTGCGAACTCGTGCGAACTTGTATTCGCAAGGCGCGAGTCGCGCGAGATTACACTTAGCGGGCGGAAACGGAAATACGTCACGCAAACAAAATGGCGGCGCCCATACTCAACCTTGAGGTAACTCGCACGAGTTCGCGGCCTCCACGGGCCAGTTCGCACTACGACGCGCCCCGCGAATAGGGCGAAATTACCGAAAAACGAGTTTTGCAAAAGCAAAACGAACGAGCAGGTGCAAAAGTTCGAGCTCATCATTTGTAACCATTTACCTGTAGTGCTTCCTGAAGGGGCCCTCCAGAATCCGGTTGCCTACTTGCAACTATTGTGTGACCCTGCTCTGACAGTCACAGAATAGTTACAAGTATGCCATTGCATCCTGTTAAAAAAAATTATTTACATTGCATTTGCTACAAAAAGGAAAGGGAGCAGACAAGCAGGTGCCAGCCTTCATTAATGTCAGTTGGGGCAGGGCAGGTGTTGTTGTTTGCAAAACTTAAAGCACTTAGCAGGTGTTTGTTCACTCAGTGGTCAATCAGAGGGTGTTGTGATGACACTGAGGGTGGCATGGGTGTGCCAGCCAGAGGGTGGCATGGGTGAACCAGAGTGCCAGTGTTGACAGAGGATGGCAGTGCTTTGCTTTGCCCCAATAATGTACACTGGTGAACTAGAGGGTGATGTGATGACACAGAGGGTGACATGGGTGAGCCAGAGGGTGGCATGGGTGACCAAAGAGAGTGCCAGTGGTGACAGAGGCTGGCAGTGATGAAGAAAGCTTAGCAAACAGGCTGGGCACGTAGAAACAACAAGTTCGCTAAACTGGCGACCCGACAAGTAAGTTCGCAATTTGCGAAATAGTACAAAACCCTCGCGAACTTGCAGAAACCCGTGCGAACACACACACCCCCCAAAAATCCGCTAATCCGCGAGAATTCGCGGATTTCGCGTATTTTCGCAATCCGCGAATACGCAAATCCGCAAATTCGCGGATTGCGAATCCGCAAAATCCGCCCATGCTTAGTGGATAGGTGTCCATTAATCGTCACTCTAGAGCGGGGATCATTGTTATGAACTTATCCGAAAAGCCAAAGGCGACCAGGGTGTGGAACAGAAATCCCCAGTCTACGTGGTCGAAGGCCTTTTCCGCGTCAAGGCCCACCAGCACTGCTGGAATGCGAAACCTATTGGCCTTTTCTATCAGATGGATCACTCGTCTCATATTATCATGGGTCTGCCGGCCCTTGATGAAGCCAGACTAGTCCGGATGGATGAGGACCGGCATTAAGTCCTGGAGTCTACATGCAATGATAGAAGAGTATAACTTAGCATCAATATTGAGGAGGGCTATCGGGCGATATGAGGAGCATTTGGACGGGTCTTTCCCTGATTTAGGAATAACGGAAATCACCGCCTCAGCCATAGATCCCGAAGTTCTCCCAGTTTCTGCCATTTCCTTAAAGAGGGAGACCAAATAGTCACACACCTCTGTCGCGAACGTCTGATAGAAAAGGGCGGTATAGCCATCGGGACCCGGTGCTTTATGGAGTTTCAGGGCTTTGATAGCATCCAGCACTTCCGTTCTGGAGATGGGGGCAGTCAAGATATCATTCCGTTCTTTAGAAACCTGGGGCATGGGAAGATCTGCCAGATATCTCTTCTGACCCTCAGGGTCGAGGGCATCCCCCGCGTAAAGAGCGGCATAAAAGCGGCCAAAAAGGGCCGCCTTATCCTCATCCCGGTGTTGCAGGTCTCCTGCCGAATCTCGGATACCCCCGATGTAATCCCTCTCTCTCTTGTCCCGAAGCTGGCGGGCCAAGTGCCGTCCCACTTTCTTCCCCTGAGAATACGAGAGGTGCCGGAGCCTCAGCAGGGTGAACTCTGCCCGATTATTATAGTGGGCCTTCAGTTTTCCCCTGACCGCTGTCAGCGGGCGAAGGGTCAGTCTAGACGGGTGCAATTTGTGCGCTTGTTCCAAAGCAGCGAGCTCTGCTTCCAACCCTTCCCGCTCCCTCCTCCTCAGTTTGTTAAGGTTAGCGTTGAGGGCTAGGCAGGTGCCCCGAAGTGAAGCTTTGCATGCGTCCCAGGTAGTGAATACGGACGTGTCCGAGACGGGATTAAGGGTCAGGAAGTCCCGAATGGCCTTCCGTAGTTCCCTACATGATGTGTCGTCTCGGACTAGCGCAGCTGGAAAGTACCATTTGCGTAGGCCGTCACCTTTCGCCGACCAGTGTAACCCGAGGACTAGCAAGCTATGATCAGACACAGAGAGTGGAAGAATGCTGGAGTCGCGGACATCTCCCCTGAGGGCTTGGCTCAAAAAAATGTGGTCTAGGCGGGAATAGGAATGGTGGACATGAGAGAATAAGGTGTAATCCCTGGACTGGGGATGCAGAGAGCGCCAGCCATCAATCAGGCCCAATTCACCCACCAGCCGCTGCGTTTCAGTAGAGAACAGACCAGCATCGGATCTCTGAGTACGGGAGCTATCCAGGTCCCTGTCCCAAACCAAATTAAAGTCTCCCAGTAGAAACAAGTGCCCCTCTACAAAGTTCCCAACTCTATGTAGCAGATCCTGGAGAAAGCTATTTTGTCCCACATTGGGGACATACACCACAACAAAAGTGCATAGCCTACCATGCAGCATCCCCTTGACCATCAACCAGCGGACTTCCTTATCGCAACTCACCCCTATAGGCTGAAAGTTAAGGGACGCACGGAACAAAAGGGCCACCCCCCTGTGTTTAGTGGAGGCAGAGGACCTGTAAATGAGGTGCAAATGTCTGTGCCTAAGGCGAAGCTCATCCTTGCGTGCCAAATGGGTCTCCTGGAGGCCCACCACATCCAGTTGATGATCATTCAGGTATTTCCAAATTTTCTGGCGCTTTTGCGGGGAGTTCAGACCTTTCACATTCCAAGTACCAATATTAAGTGGCATTGCAACACATTAATTCTACTCTCCCGTCCCCCACCTTGTCAATGGGCCCCAGCATTCCTCCCACCTTCCAAGACTGAACCCCCCCCGCACCCCATCCCCACAACCCTTCTCGCTGGTCTGCCACGTCCCCCTCCTGAGCAACTTCCAGATCCAATCCTCAGGCTTCACCAGAGACCTTGCCAACAGCTGCATCAGATCGGCACCAACAGAACGAAGAGCATAGCTGACAGCACGGCCAAGGCCCGCGCCAACAGAACGCAGACATAGCACAAATTCAGAAGCAACAGTCACATCAAACCACGCATTCCGGTCACCACCAACCCCTAGTGCAGCCCCACCACCTTCCCCATGTCCCCCCCTCCCCACTCCCTCAACAGACCATCCCGGATCCCACCCCACCCAAAAAACTGCAAGGAGCCCCATCAAATTGTAAGCAATGGAAAAAAGGAAAACAAATAATAACGGCGAACATAACAGTCCCCAAGTGTGGACATTTGTAGTCGCCCCCATGGGGCGGGGGAAAGGGTACCAGGAGGTGTGCCCTCCGAGGGCCAGACCGGGGTGTCTTCCCAAAAGTACAAATTTACCCACAGTACCTGATGGAGAGGGGCCCCTCCGGCGCCATGCAAGCTCCGCTGCAAGGCTCAAGCTGCCCCAGAGCTATCTTGTGATGATGGCACCGTCACAGATGCGACAGATGCAACCACTGCCCCCCACTCCTGCAAGCTGGTCGTATGGTCAGGCCTCCTCAGATTCGTCTCTCGTCCCACTCTCTGCCAGGACGGTGATCGCCGTCTCCGCCTCGAAGGGGAGCCCCCGTCATCCAGGGCGGGAGCTGCATCATCAAGGCCCAGGATGTCCCTAGCTGCTTGAAGAGACCGGATCTGTACCAATCTGTTCTGCCACCAGAAGATGAGGCGAAAGGGGTGGCCCCAGGAGTAAGATACATTTTGTTCTTGTAAATAGGTGGTTACAGGGCGAAACTCGCGTCTCTTCTGGAGTGTCGAAGCCGCCAAGTCCTGGAATAACTGGGGGCGGTGGTCTCGGAATTGCAAAGATAGGATCTCCCGGGCCTTCCGGAGAATGCGCTCCTTCAGTTGGAAGTCGTGGACGCAAACCAAAATATCGGGGGGAGGGCCCCCTCCGCGTCTAGGCAGGCCGACCCTGTGGACCCTGTCCATCCTGATGGCGCCCACGTCCTCGTCATTTAGGACCTGCAAGAAGAGCGCTCCCACATACTCCCTTAGATCACCAGCTTCCCCGTCCCATAGCACAGCCCGGATGCGGATGTTGTTCCGGCGGGAACGGTTCTCCAAGTCCTCCGCGTGTGCCTGGAGGTCCAGGTTCTGTTCTGTGAGTCGGATCACATCCTGCTGTAGTTGGTGCACATTGTTTGCCACGCTCAGGTCATGATCTTCCAGAGTAGCCACCCGCTCTCCGATGCCATCCACATCCCTCCTCACTTCGCGAAGGTCCGAAGCCAGCTGAGAGCGGAGTTCGGAGATGTCCTCTTTAATGGCGACGAAAAGTTCCATCATGAAGGCCTTAGTTGCGGGAGCCTCATCGTCCTTTGGTTTAGGTGAATCGCTGGGCCCAGGAGACGCCGGCTGCTGGGTCCCCCTCTGAGGTGCATCCTTACCAGGCGTTTCTTTACGCTTTGATGCGGACATTGTGGCGTCGCTGGTTCTCCCACTTTCCAATGGCGAAAGGCAGCCCTGGACCGCCGGAGCGGTGCGTCACGGGTCTTCTTGTAAATACCGTCGCTCCTGCAGTGATTAAAACCGGCTCCAGTCCAGGAAACGATCCCTCCGCGACCACAGCAGCGGACTTCCCGGACCTGTGTCCAACGGTCAATCCCTTCACCTTCTCAAATCAGCTTCTGGCCTCTGCGCAAGACGTAAGCGCTCCGCGGTCCGCCGGCTGGTATGGTGCTCCCCACGTGGCACAGGCCGCTCGCCACCACTCACTCTTCCCGGGTGCCTGTGCAAGTCCACCACACCGCATGTGCTGCCAGGCCTCTGCGTTGGAGCTGGTCCAGGCACGGTCCGCCGGGGGGTGCCGCAACAGGCCCAGCTCCACACCTGCGGGTCCAAACCCACTGTCGGTGGCTCCTTAGCTCAAGAGGCACACAATGGCCAGGGGCACCGCCACCACGGCGCTGGGAGAGAGCACCGCACACCAATGTCCCGATGCATCGATCGCCTCACACCCTACCTCGTGGGCCCCCAGATGCTGCAAGTCCTATTCCTAGCTGCTGCAGGCCCTCGATCCACAGGCTCGATTTTCGCACCGGCTATCTCTCAACACAGTAGTCCCACGAGGCTCAAGGGCTCCAGCGCCACCATGCCGGAGGAAGGCACTCGCCGCTGTTGTCTGGGTGGGTCGGCAACACTGTTCCACCCCTCGCAGGCCCCCAGATGCCACAGGTTCGGTTTTCCGCCGCTGTAGGCCCGCGATCCCCGGGCTCGATTTTCGCGCTGGCGTCCCCTGCCCCAGGCGCCACCCAGGCTCCAGGGGCTCCAATGCCACGCCGCTGGGGAGATCACCGCCTCTCTGGTCCCACAGGCCGCTCTCCTTCCAACATCAGCGGGGGAGCGAGAGTCACCCCAGGAGGGCCGTCCGGGCCGCCAAAGGTCCGTGATGTGGGTCGGGGATCCCCTGGCTGGATTTCCGCGCCTCCGGGCTTATGCACGGCTCCCCTGTCTCTTGCCGCCCAGCGCGCGCTCGCCTCCAGCAGCGGCACCGCAGCCCGAGAGAGCCGAGCGTCAGGGCAGATCCCTCTTCTCGACAGCAACCTCCGGGACGTCTAGGCCACAAGCCTCGGGCTTGTGTGGATCGTGGGGCCGGAAGGTGCGCCCCACCCGCGCCGGGCCTCCATCACTCCGCCTCTTCCAGGGCACTGCAGCAAGACCCAGGTCAGCACCTCTCACAGTGGGGCATCTCCCGGGCGCCTCTCGAAGTGCTGCCCCAGCGCGCAGCCTTCCTCAGTCGAGCCGCGGCCACATTCGGCAGCTCACCGCCGCGGCTCGTTTGCGCGGGCCGCCAGCTCCCGCTTTGCCAGGTATCGCTCTCCGCCCCCGAGACACAGCGGCAGGGCAGCGGAGAACCGGTAATGGGGCACGGATCTCCAGAAGACGCAAGGGAAATCGGAAGGCAGTAGCCGAGACCGGAGCAGGGTGCTAAAACAAAGCTGTAGAAATAGCACCTTTCATAGTGTTGGTTCGCAGGATGAAGGCCTCAAATGGGGACGGAGGTCTAGTGGCTGCGTCGCCAACCCCAGATGAGGTAGCCCAGTGGAGGAGCTGGATGTGGTGGAACCGCTCAGAGGCCGGGACCCCATAGTCCCTCATACAGTTGGCAAAAGTGAGCGGCGCGGATCCGTGGAACAAGTGTGTAAGGGCCCTACAGCCCCCTCTCTCCACAGTTGAAAGGGGCCTTCCTGCATCACCAGCGGGAAGGCCGGGTTGAAGTGTATCGGTGTAAAGGGGGAAGGAAACGTAGTCCAGCGATCATCACTAGAGACTGTGTCCCAGACTTTCAGGACAGTGCCAGTGGGTGTACAGATGTAAGCGTTCTTGGGCTTGTCTACCTTAGGTTTCCAAGCCAGGTCCCAAATGGACCTCCCTGCGACACTCCTGTCCATGTGCAGCCAGTGTTTTTCTGAGAGTTGCTGGGACCATTCCACCAGAACCCGTAGCTGCGCAGCTTTATAGTACAGGTGCATATCAGGGAAGCCCACCCCACCTTTTTCCGCGGCCGCCGTAGAGTAGTGAAGGAAAAGCGCGCTCGCCCTCCCTGCCAGGTGAAGCGCAGCATCAAGGTCTTAAGGCGCTGGAAGAAGTCCATGTCTATCGGGATGGGAAGAGCTTGGAAGAGGTATAAAAATTTGGGGAGGAGGACCATATTTAGAGCATGGATTCTACCCAGCCACGAGCTATACTTTGGTCTCCAACGATCCAAGTCTGCCCGCACCGATGCCAGCAACGGCGGGTAGTTCGCAGAGAACAGTTTCCCTATGGAGGGCGTCAGCCGAACTCCCAGGTATAAGAGAGAGGCGGTCGCCCAAGACAGAGGAGTTAGTAGCCGCACACGTTCCGCCTCAGCAGGAGGAAGTGTGAGATTGAGGATATATGATTTATCAAAGTTGACTTTGAAACCGGCCACCCCGGATCTCTTTGTGCTCCCTTACTGCCAGCGCTAACGGCTCAATGCTCAGCGCGAAGAGCAGGGAGGAGAGGAGACAGCCCTGTCTGGTACCGCGGGAGTGTGAGAAAAAGGTGGATAGGTGTCCATTATTCGTCACTCTAGAGCGGGGATCATTGTTATGAACTTATCCGAAAAGCCAAAGGCGACCAGGGTGTGGAACAGAAATCCCCAGTCTACGTGGTCGAAGGCCTTTTCGGCGTCAAGGCCCACCAGCACTGCTGGAATGCGAAACCTATTGGACTTTTCTATCAGATGGATCACTCGTCTCATATTATCATGGGTCTGCCGGCCCTTGATGAAGCCAGACTAGTCCGGATGGATGAGGACCGGCATTAAGTCCTGGAGTCTACATGCAATGATAGAAGAGTATAACTTAGCATCAATATTGAGGAGGGCTATCGGGCGATATGAGGAGCATTTGGACGGGTCTTTCCCTGATTTAGGAATAACGGAAATCACCGCCTCAGCCATAGATCCCGAAGTTCTCCCAGTTTCTGCCATTTCCTTAAAGAGGGAGACCAAATAGTCACACACCTCTGTCGCGAACGTCTGATAGAAAAGGGCGGTATAGCCATCGGGACCCGGTGCTTTATGGAGTTTCAGGGCTTTGATAGCATCCAGCACTTCCGTTCTGGAGATGGGGGCAGTCAAGAGATCATTCCGTTCTTTAGAAACCTGGGGCATGGGAAGATCTGCCAGATATCTCTTCTGACCCTCAGGGTCGAGGGCATCCCCCGCGTAAAGAGCGGCATAAAAGCGGCCAAAAAGGGCCGCCTTATCCTCATCCCGGTGTTGCAGGTCTCCTGCCGAATCTCGGATACCCCCGATGTAATCCCTCTCTCTCTTGTCCCGAAGCTGGCGGGCCAAGTGCCGTCCCACTTTGTTCCCCTGAGAATACAAGAGGTGCCGGAGCCTCAGCAGGGTGAACTCTGCCCGATTATTATAGTGGGCCTTCAGTTTTCCCCTGACCGCTGTCAGCGGGCGAAGGGTCAGTCTAGACGGGTGCAATTTGTGCGCTTGTTCCAAAGCAGCGAGCTCTGCTTCCAACCCTTCCCGCTCCCTCCTCCTCAGTTTGTTAAGGTTAGCGTTGAGGGCTAGGCAGGTGCCCCGAAGTGAAGCTTTGCATGCGTCCCAGGTAGTGAATACGGACGTGTCCGAGACGGGATTAAGGGTCAGGAAGTCCCGAATGGCCTTCCGTAGTTCCCTACATGATGTGTCGTCTCGGACTAGCGCAGCTGGAAAGTACCATTTGCGCAGGCCGTCACCTTTCGCCGACCAGTGTAACCCGAGGACTAGCAAGCTATGATCAGACACAGAGAGTAGAAAAATGCTGGAGTCGCGGACATCTCCCCTGAGGGCTTGGCTCAAAAAAATTTGGTCTAGGCGGGAATAGGAATGGTGGACATGAGAGAATAAGGTGTAATCCCTGGACTGGGGATGCAGAGAGCGCCAGCCATCAATCAGGCCCAATTCACCCACCAGCCGCTGCGTTTCAGTAGAGAACAGACCAGCATCGGATCTCTGAGTACGGGAGCTATCCAGGTCCCTGTCCCAAACCAAATTAAAGTCTCCCAGTAGAAACAAGTGCCCCTCTACAAAGTTCCCAACTCTATGTAGCAGATCCTGGAGAAAGCTATTTTGTCCCACATTGGGGACATACACCACAACAAAAGTGCATAGCCTACCATGCAGCATCCCCTTGACCATCAACCAGCGGACTTCCTTATCGCAACTCACCCCTATAGGCTGAAAGTGAAGGGACGCACGGAACAAAAGGGCCACCCCCCTGTGTTTAGTGGAGGCAGAGGACCTGTAAATGAGGGGCAAATGTCTGTGCCTAAGGCGAAGCTCATCCTTGCGTGCCAAATGGGTCTCCTGGAGGCACACCACATCCAGTTGATGATCATTCAGGTATTTCCAAATTTTCTGGCGCTTTTGCGGGGAGTTCAGACCTTTCACATTCCAAGTACCAATATTAAGTGGCATTGCAACACATTAATTCCACTCTCACGTCCCCCACCTTGTCAATGGGCCCCAGCATTCCTCCCACCTTCCAAGACTGAACCCCCCCCGCACCCCATCCCCACAACCCTTCTCGCTGGTCTGCCACGTCCCCCTCCTGAGCAACTTCCAGATCCAATCCTCAGGCTTCACCAGAGACCTTGCCAACAGCTGCATCAGATCGGCACCAACAGAACGAAGAGCATAGCTGACAGCACGGCCAAGGCCCGCGCCAACAGAACGCAGACATAGCACAAATTCAGAAGCAACAGTCACATCAAACCACGCATTCCGGTCACCACCAACCCCTAGTGCAGCCCCACCACCTTCCCCATGTCCCCCCCTCCCCACTCCCTCAACAGACCATCCCGGATCCCACCCCACCCAAAAAACTGCAAGGAGCCCCATCAAATTGTAAGCAATGGAAAAAAGGAAAACAAATAATAACGGCGAACATAACAGTCCCCAAGTGTGGACATTTGTAGTCGCCCCCATGGGGCGGGGGAAAGGGTACCAGGAGGTGTGCCCTCCGAGGGCCGGACCGGGGTGTCTTCCCAAAAGTACAAATTTACCCACAGTACCTGATGGAGAGGGGCCCCTCCGGCGCCATGCAAGCTCCGCTGCAAGGCTCAAGCTGCCCCAGAGCTATCTTGTGATGATGGCACCGTCACAGATGCGACAGATGCAACCACTGCCCCCCGCTCCTGCAAGCTGGTCGTACGGTCAGGCCTCCTCAGATTCATCTCTCGTCCCACTCTCTGCCAGGACAGTGATCGCCGTCTCCGCCTCGAAGGGGAGCCCCCGTCATCCAGGGCGGGAGCTGCATCATCAAGGCCCAGGATGTCCCTAGCTGCTTGAAGAGACCGGATCTGTACCAATCTGTTCTGCCACCAGAAGATGAGGCGAAAGGGGTGGCCCCAGGAGTAAGATACATTTTGTTCTCGTAAATAGGTGGTTACAGGGCGAAACTCGTGTCTCTTCTGGAGTGTCGAAGCCGCCAAGTCCTGGAATAACTGGGGGCGGTGGTCTCGGAATTGCAAAGATAGGATCTTCCGGGCCTTCCGGAGAATGCGCTCCTTCAGTTGGAAGTCGTGGACGCAAACTAAAATATCGGGGGGAGGGCCCCCTCCGCGTCTAGGCAGGCCGACCCTGTGGACCCTGTCCATCCTGATGGCGCCCACGTCCTCGTCATTTAGGATCTGCAAGAAGAGCGCTCCCACATACTCCCTTAGATCACCAGCTTCCCCGTTACATAGCACAGCCCGGATGCGGATGTTGTTCCGGCGGGAACGGTTCTCCAAGTCCTCCGCGTGTGCCTGGAGGTCCAGGTTCTGTTCTGTGAGTCGGATCACATCCTGCTGTAGTTGGTGCACATTGTTTGCCATGCTCAGGTCATGATCTTCCAGAGTAGCCACCCGCTCTCCGATGCCATCCACATCCCTCCTCACTTCGCGAAGGTCCGAAGCCAGCTGAGAGCGGAGTTCGGAGATGTCCTCTTTAATGGCGACGAAAAGTTCCATCATGAAGGCCTTAGTTGCGGGAGCCTCATCGTCCTTTGGTTTAGGTGAATCGCTGGGCCCAGGAGACGCCGGCTGCTGGGTCCCCCTCTGAGGTGCATCCTTACCAGGCTTTTCTTTACGCTGTGATGCGGACATTGTGGCGTCGCTGGTTCTCCCACTTTCCAATGGCGAAAGGCAGCCCTGGACCGCCGGAGCGGTGCGTCACAGGTCTTCTTGTAAATACCGTCGCTCCTGCAGTGATTAAAACCGGCTCCAGTCCAGGAAACGATCCCTCCGCGACCACAGCAGCGGACTTCCCGGACCTGTCTCCAACGGTCAATCCCTTCACCTTCTCAAATCAGCTTCTGGCCTCTGCGCAAGACGTAAGCGCTCCGCGGTCCGCCGGCTGGTGTGGTGCTCCCCACGTGGCACAGGCCGCTCGCCACCACTCACTCTGCCCGGGTGCCTGTGCAAGTCCACCACACCGCATGTGCTGCCAGGCCTCTGCGTTGGAGCTGGTCCAGGCACGGTCCGCCGGGGGGTGCCGCAACAGGCCCAGCTCCACACCTGCGGGTCCAAACCCACTGTCGGTGGCTCCTTAGCTCAAGAGGCACACAATGGCCAGGGGCACCACCACCACGGCGCTGAGAGAGAGCACCGCACACCAATGTCCCGATGCATCGATCGCCTCACACCCTACCTCGTGGGCCCCCAGATGCTGCAAGTCCTATTCCTAGCTGCTGCAGGCCCTCGATCCACAGGCTCGATTTTCGCACCGGCTATCTCTCAACACAGTAGTCCCACGAGGCTCAAGGGCTCCAGCGCCTTCATGCCGGAGGAAGGTACTCGCCGCTGTTGTCTGGGTGGGTCGGCAACACTGTTCCACCCCTCGCAGGCCCCCAGATGCCACAGGTTCGGTTTTCCGCCGCTGTAGGCCCGCGATCCCCGGGCTCGATTTTCGCGCCGGCGTCCCCTGCCCCAGGCGCCACCCAGGCTCCAGGGGCTCCAATGCCACGCCGCTAGGGAGATCACCGCCTCTCTGATCCCACAGGCTGCTCTCCTTCCAACATCAGCGGGGGAGCGAGAGTCACCCCAGGAGGGCCGTCCGGGCCGCCAACAGTCCGTGATGTGGGTCGGGGATCCCCGGGCTGGATTTTCGCGCCTCCGGGCTTATGCACGGCTCACCTGTCTCTTGCCGCCCAGCGCGCGCTCGCCTCCAGCAGCGGCACCGCAGCCCGAGAGAGCCGAGCGTCAGGGCACATCCCTCTTCTCGACAGCAACCTCCGGGACGTCTAGGCCACAAGCCTCGGGCTTGTGTGGATCGTGGGGCCGGAAGGCGCGCCCCACCCGCGCCGGGCCTCCGTCACTCCGCCTCTTCCAGGGCACTGCAGCAAGACCCAGGTCAGCACCTCTCACAGTGGGGCATCTCCCGGGCGCCTCTCGAAGTGCTGCCCCAGCGCGCAGCCTTCCTCAGTCGAGCCGCGGCCACATTCGGCAGCTCACCGCCGCGGCTCGTTTGCGCGGGCCGCCAGCTCCCGCTTTGCCAGGTATCGCTCTCCGCCCCCGAGACACAGCGGCAGGGCAGCGGAGAACCGGTAATGGGGCACGGATCTCCAGAAGACGCAAGGGAAATCGGAAGGCAGTAGCCGAGACCGGAGCAGGGTGCTAAAACAAAGCTGTAGAAATAGCACCTTTCATAGTGTTGGTTCGCAGGATGAAGGCCTCAAATGGGGACGGAGGTCTAGTGGCTGCGTCGCCAACCCCAGATGAGGTAGCCCAGTGGAGGAGCTGGATGTGGTGGAACCGCTCAGAGGCCGGGACCCCATAGTCCCTCATACAGTTGGCAAAAGTGAGCGGCGCGGATCCGTGGAACAAGTGTGTAAGGGCCCTACAGCCCCCTCTCTCCACAGTTGAAAGGGGCCTTCCTGCATCACCAGCGGGAAGGCCGGGTTGAAGTGTATCGGTGTAAAGGGGGAAGGAAACGTAGTCCAGCGATCATCACTAGAGACTGTGTCCCAGACTTTCAGGACAGTGCCAGTGGGTGTACAGATGTAAGCGTTTTTGGGCTTGTCTACCTTAGGTTTCCAAGCCAGGTCCGAAATGGACCTCCCTGCGACACTCCTGTCCATGTGCAGCCAGTGTTTTTCCGAGAGTTGCTGGGACCATTCCACCAGAACCCGTAGCTGCGCAGCTTTATAGTACAGGTGCATATCAGGGAAGCCCACCCCACCTTTTTCCGCGGCCGCCGTAGAGTAGTGAAGGAAAAGCGCGCTTGCCCTCCCTGCCAGGTGAAGCGCAGCATCAAGGTCTTAAGGCGCTGGAAGAAGTCCATGTCTATCGGGATGGGAAGATCTTGGAAGAGGTATAAAAATTTGGGGAGGAGGACCATATTTAGAGCATGGATTCTACCCAGCCACGAGCTATACTTTGGTCTCCAACGATCCAAGTCTGCCCGCACCGATGCCAGCAACGGGGGGTAGTTCGCAGAGAACAGTTTCCCTATGGAGGGCGTCAGCCGAACTCCCAGGTATAAGAGAGAGGCGGTCGCCCAAGACAGAGGAGTTAGTAGCCGCACACGTTCCGCCTCAGCAGGAGGAAGTGT
This sequence comes from Lissotriton helveticus, assembly GCF_964261635.1. NCBI lineage: Eukaryota > Metazoa > Chordata > Amphibia > Caudata > Salamandridae > Lissotriton > Lissotriton helveticus. The sequence continues at coordinate 565,810,492 of NC_136057.1, read as the reverse complement.
GAGATTGAGGATATATGAATTATCAAAGTTGACTTTGAAACCGGCCACCCCGGATCTCTTTGTGCTCCCTTACTGCCAGCGCTAACGGCTCAATGCTCAGCGCGAAGAGCAGGGAGGAGAGGAGACAGCCCTGTCTGGTACCGCGGGAGTGTGAGAAAAAGGTGGATAGGTGTCCATTAATCGTCACTCTAGAGCGGGGATCATTGTTATGAACTTATCCGAAAAGCCAAAGGCGACCAGGGTGTGGAACAGAAATCCCCAGTCTACGTGGTCGAAGGCCTTTTCCGCGTCAAGGCCCACCAGCACTGCTGGAATGCGAAACCTATTGGCCTTTTCTATCAGATGGATCACTCGTCTCATATTATCATGGGTCTGCCGGCCCTTGATGAAGCCAGACTAGTCCGGATGGATGAGGACCGGCATTAAGTCCTGGAGTCTACATGCAATGATAGAAGAGTATAACTTAGCATCAATATTGAGGAGGGCTATCGGGCGATATGAGGAGCATTTGGACGGGTCTTTCCCTGATTTAGGAATAACGGAAATCACCGCCTCAGCCATAGATCCCGAAGTTCTCCCAGTTTCTGCCATTTCCTTAAAGAGGGAGACCAAATAGTCACACACCTCTGTCGCGAACGTCTGATAGAAAAGGGCGGTATAGCCATCGGGACCCGGTGCTTTATGGAGTTTCAGGGCTTTGATAGCATCCAGCACTTCCGTTCTGGAGATGGGGGCAGTCAAGAGATCATTCCGTTCTTTAGAAACCTGGGGCATGGGAAGATCTGCCAGATATCTCTTCTGATCCTCAGGGTCGAGGGCATCCCCCGCGTAAAGAGCGGCATAAAAGCGGCCAAAAAGGGCCGCCTTATCCTCATCCCGGTGTTGCAGGTCTCCTGCCGAATCTCGGATACCCCCGATGTAATCCCTCTCTCTCTTGTCCCGAAGCTGGCGGGCCAAGTGCCGTCCCACTTTGTTCCCCTGAGAATACGAGAGGTGCCAGAGCCTCAGCAGGGTGAACTCTGCCCGATTATTATAGTGGGCCTTCAGTTTTCCCCTGACCGCTGTCAGCGGGCGAAGGGTCAGTCTAGACGGGTGCAATTTGTGCGCTTGTTCCAAAGCAGCGAGCTCTGCTTCCAACCCTTCCCGCTCCCTCCTCCTCAGTTTGTTAAGGTTAGCGTTGAGGGCTAGGCAGGTGCCCCGAAGTGAAGCTTTGCATGCGTCCCAGGTAGTGAATACGGACGTGTCCGAGACGGGATTAAGGGTCAGGAAGTCCCGAATGGCCTTCCGTAGTTCCCTACATGATGTGTCGTCTCGGACTAGCGCAGCTGGAAAGTACCATTTGCGTAGGCCGTCACCTTTCGCCGACCAGTGTAACCCGAGGACTAGCAAGCTATGATCAGACACAGAGAGTGGAAAAATGCTGGAGTCGCGGACATCTCCCCTGAGGGCTTGGCTCCAAAAAATGTGGTCTAGGCGGGAATAGGAATGGTGGACATGAGAGAATAAGGTGTAATCCCTGGACTGGGGATGCAGAGAGCGCCAGCCATCAATCAGGCCCAATTCACCCACCAGCCGCTGCGTTTCAGTAGAGAACAGACCAGCATCGGATCTCTGAGTACGGGAGCTATCCAGGTCCCTGTCCCAAACCAAATTAAAGTCTCCCAGTAGAAACAAGTGCCCCTCTACAAAGTTCCCAACTCTATGTAGCAGATCCTGGAGAAAGCTATTTTGTCCCACATTGGGGACATACACCACAATAAAAGTGCATAGCCTACCATGCAGCATCCCCTTGACCATCAACCAGCGGACTTCCTTATCGCAACTCACCCCTATAGGCTGAAAGTGAAGGGACGCACGGAAAAAAAGGGCCACCCCCCTGTGTTTAGTGGAGGCAGAGGACCTGTAAATGAGGGGCAAATGTCTGTGCCTAAGGCGAAGCTCATCCTTGCGTGCCAAATGGGCCTCCTGGAGGCCCACCACATCCAGTTGATGATCATTCAGGTATTTCCAAATTTTCTGGCGCTTTTGCGGGGAGTTCAGACCTTTCACATTCCAAGTACCAATATTAAGTGGCATTGCAACACATTAATTCCACTCTCACGTCCCCCACCTTGTCAATGGGCCCCAGCATTCCTCCCGCCTTCCAAGACTGAACCCCCCCCGCACCCCATCCCCACAACCCTTCTCGCTGGTCTGCCACGTCCCCCTCCTGAGCAACTTCCAGATCCAATCCTCAGGCTTCACCAGAGACCTTGCCAACAGCTGCATCAGATCGGCACCAACAGAACGAAGAGCATAGCTGACAGCACGGCCAAGGCCCGCGCCAACAGAACGCAGACATAGCACAAATTCAGAAGCAACAGTCACATCAAACCACGCATTCCGGTCACCACCAACCCCTAGTGCAGCCCCACCACCTTCCCCATGTCCCCCCCTCCCCACTCCCTCAACAGACCATCCCGGATCCCACCCCACCCAAAAAACTGCAAGGAGCCCCATCAAATTGTAAGCAATGGAAAAAAGGAAAACAAATAATAACGGCGAACATAACAGTCCCCAAGTGTGGACATTTGTAGTCGCCCCCATGGGGCGGGGGAAAGGGTACCAGGAGGTGTGCCCTCCGAGGGCCGGACCGGGGTGTCTTCCCAAAAGGACAAATTTACCCACAGTACCTGATGGAGAGGGGCCCCTCCCGCACCATGCAAGCTCCGCTGCAAGGCTCAAGCTGCCCCAGAGCTATCTTGTGATGATGGCACCGTCACAGATGCGACAGATGCAACCACTGCCCCCCGCTCCTGCAAGCTGGTCGTACGGTCAGGCCTCCTCAGATTCGTCTCTCGTCCCACTCTCTGCCAGGACGGTGATCGCCGTCTCCGCCTCGAACGGGAGCCCCCGTCATCCAGGGTGGGAGCTGCATCATCAAGGCCCAGGATGTCCCTAGCTGCTTGAAGAGACCGGATCTGTACCAATCTGTTCTGCCACCAGAAGATGAGGCGAAAGGGGTGGCCCCAGGAGTAAGATACATTTTGTTCTCGTAACTAGGTGGTTACAGGGCGAAACTCGCGTCTCTTCTGGAGTGTCGAAGCCGCCAAGTCCTGGAATAACTGGGGGCGGTGGTCTCGGAATTGCAAAGATAGGATCTCCCGGGCCTTCCGGAGAATGCGCTCCTTCAGTTGGAAGTCGTGGACGCAAACCAAAATATCGGGGGGAGGGCCCCCTCCGCGTCTAGGCAGGCCGACCCTGTGGACCCTGTCCATCCTGATGGCGCCCACGTCCTCGTCATTTAGGATCTGCAAGAAGAGCGCTCCCACATACTCCCTTAGATCACCAGCTTCCCCGTCCCATAGCACAGCCCGGATGCGGATGTTGTTCCGGCGGGAACGGTTCTCCAAGTCCTCCGCGTGTGCCTGGAGGTCCAGGTTCTGTTCTGTGAGTCGGATCACATCCTGCTGTAGTTGGTGCACATTGTTTGCCACGCTCAGGTCATGATCTTCCAGAGTAGCCACCCGCTCTCCGATGCCATCCACATCCCTCCTCACTTCGCGAAGGGCCGAAGCCAGCTGAGAGCGGAGTTCGGAGATGTCCTCTTTAATGGCGACGAAAAGTTCCATCATAAAGGCCTTAGTTGCGGGAGCCTCATCGTCCTTTGGTTTAGGTGAATCGCTAGGCCCAGGAGACGCCAGCTGCTGGGTCCCCCTCTGAGGTGCATCCTTACCAGGCTTTTCTTTACGCTGTGATGCGGACATTGTGGCGTCGCTGGTTCTCCCACTTTCCAATGGCGAAAGGCAGCCCTGGACCGCCGGAGCGGTGCGTCACGGGTCTTCTTGTAAATACCGTCGCTCCTGCAGTGATTAAAACCGGCTCCAGTCCAGGAAACGATCCCTCCGCGACCACAGCAGCGGACTTCCCGGACCTGTCTCCAACGGTCAATCCCTTCACCTTCTCAAATCAGCTTCTGGCCTCTGCGCAAGACGTAAGCGCTCCGCGGTCCGCCGGCTGGTATGGTGCTCCCCACGTGGCACAGGCCGCTCGCCACCACTCACTCTGCCCGGTTGCCTGTGCAAGTCCACCACACCGCATGTGCTGCCAGGCCTCTGCGTTGGAGCTGGTCCAGGCACGGTCCGCCGGGGGGTGCCGCAACAGGCCCAGCTCCACACCTGCGGGTCCAAACCCACTGTCGGTGGCTCATTAGCTCAAGAGGCACACAATGGCCAAGGGCACCACCACCATGGCGCTGGGAGAGAGCACCGCACACCAATGTCCCGATGCATCAATCGCCTCACACCCTACCTCGTGGGCCCCCAGATGCTGCAAGTCCTATTCCTAGCTGCTGCAGGCCCTCGATCCACAGGCTCGATTTTCGCACCGGGTATCTCTCAACACAGTAGTCCCACGAGGCTCAAGGGCTCCAGCGCCACCATGCCGGAGGAAGGCACTCGCCGCTGTTGTCTGGGTGGGTCGGCAACACTGTTCCACCCCTCGCAGGCCCCCAGATGCCACAGGTTCGGTTTTCCGCCGCTGTAGGCCCGCGATCCCCGGGCTCGATTTTCGCGCCGGCGTCCCCTGCCCCAGGCGCCACCCAGGCTCCAGGGGCTCCAATGTCACGCCGCTAGGGAGATCACCGCCTCTCTGGTCCCACAGGCCGCTCTCCTTCCAACATCAGCGGGCGAGCGAGAGTCACCCCAGGAGGGCCGTCCGGGCCGCCAACAGTCTATGATGTGGGTCGGGGATCCCCGGGCTGGATTTTCGCGCCTCCGGGCTTATGCACGGCTCCCCTGTCTCTTGCCGCCCAGCGCGCGCTCGCCTCCAGCAGCGGCACCGCAGCCCGAGAGAGCCGAGCGTCAGGGCAGATCCCTCTTCTCGACAGCAACCTCCGGGACGTCTAGGCCACAAGCCTCGGGCTTGTGTGGATCGTGGGGCCGGAAGGCGCGCCCCACCCGCGCCGTGCCTCCATCACTCCGCCTCTTCCAGGGCACTGCAGCAAGACCCAGGTCAGCACCTCTCACAGTGGGGCATCTCCCAGGCGCCTCTCGAAGTGCTGCCCCAGCGCGCAGCCTTCCTCAGTCGAGCCGCGGCCACATTCGGCAGCTCACCGCCGCGGCTCGTTTGCGCGGGCCGCCAGCTCCCGCTTTGCCAGGTATCGCTCTCCGCCCCCGAGACACAGCGGCAGGGCAGCGGAGAACCGGTAATGGGGCACGGATCTCCAGAAGACGCAAGGGAAATCGGAAGGCAGTAGCCGAGACCGGAGCAGGGTGCTAAAACAAAGCTGTAGAAGGCCAGGCGCCGGAGGGACCTAAAAGCACGTCCTACTCCGCCGCCATCTTGGCCACGCCCCCCTTGACTGAAGATTTTGATGAAGTACAAGAAGAAGGAGAAGAGGCACCTTTTACATTCTGTGAGTCAATTAGCGTGTCATCGACGGAATCCTGCAAAACACTGAAAGGATTAACATCTTCCAAAGGAGGATTAGGCGCAATGCGTTGCTGGGCGGCATTGCGATTAGTGCGTGACGACACCATGGTAAGCTTGAAGAAACACCAAAAGAGCCTGTCACCTCTGTAAATAGAAGAAAACTGCTGACGTTATAAACTGGTGTTGTAAAAATGGTAAGGAAACAGTAATGCCAGCAGTGAGAAAGATTGGGTTATCAGCAAGCACGAAAAAAAACAAAATGGCGTGTTCCTTTCAGACAGCAAGTATTCATGATAACATATGGTAAATAATAAGAGTAGCAAGCAGGTAAAGTGTGCAGACATGAAGCAAAACAAGGATGTGAGGAGCAGAGGATCATCCGTGAAAAATATGCTCTTAAATGACAAGAAAGGCAGGTAAGAAGAATATATATTGCGTGAGATAGGGCAAAGGAAGGTGGTATAAAGTCATATAAACCCTCAAATGGATGCTGTATAATCCATTTGCCAAATATGTCTTTTCATCAGCGTCTCTGCAGCACTCTGGAAGGATTATGGGAAAGCATTCAAGAAGTAACGAGCAAAAACGCCTGTCCCCAGTGAAATCCTACTGTTGTGGAGTGCCTGTGAGGAAACGTCGCAGCAAATGCGTGCCGGCAAATAGAAAATGGCTTGCGCGCTTCAGACGTGCTGCGTCTGTAGAGGAAATAAAGATGCTGGGAGAGTTGCGATATCTTGTGACTTAAAAATGCCATTTTCCGAAGCCGCCCAGCTTCCGCCGATATTTCCTGCAGTTTCAAGGACCGGACAGCAAAGTGGAGACCCAAAGCAGCTCCTGTTCCGTCACTCCGCGACGAAACTCTCACGGATCGCGGCCATCTTCCTCGGTGCCGTAGCCACGCCCCCTTGTGCTAATTTTCTAATTTCATTATTTCTTCAAATTCGTTTTTGATCTAAATTTTTACACCGAAAACCTTTTGGGAGTATGGAGATGGCTCTGTCTGCAATGTAAAGCCTTAGCATTGGAGAGCTGAACACCATGGCCAATCAGAGAGAGCTGAAGTGGAGCAGGAAATCCAGGTAGGAGGCTTTTCAAAAGCCGTTAGGGCCTCGGAAAAGATCCACCACCTAAAGGCGACCTCAGGCAAGAGTGAGGAGAATGAGTAAGACCAAGAAAAAGAGACGACAGACAATAATTTGTCCCAGCGAGGTTTCTTGAATACAACTTTACAAGGCTAGGAGTGAGAGTGACAAATACACTAAGCTACCAGTCTGCCAGATGGAGTACCATGACAAGGAGACAGAGAGTGACTTTTAGGCTAAGCTGGCTTCCATTACCGTGGCTGAAAAAGAGCTTGCACTGGGGGAGAAGATACTTGGGATGGTATATCAATTCCTTATTTTATTTGCATTTTAAAGATGAAAGCAACATCTTTTAAATTAAAAAGGAATTGATTTACCACCTTTCTTGAGTGCGACCCTACCTCCTGTTTGTGGGAGGATTTTTATATATATATATATTCACTGAAAAAACCATAGGTTATAGACCATATATAGTTAGGAATTAGCATTTAAAAAACCTTATTTTACTCACACAAAACCATTGAAATTCCATATATAGTTAGTTGCACTAACTATATATCGCGCACCTGCAATCCACTGCTGATGATGTCACATATTACATCATTTATGACATGGTCAGTGACATCACTGATGACATCACTGATGACATCTCAAATGACATCACTGATGACAACATCCAGTGACTGTATGTTTCTGTAAAGTTAAAATGTGTCTTACATATTGAAGAATGAGTGGAAGTATAAGTGTCTGGACAAAGGATTTAGTAGGTGCATGACTGAATGTATGAGTGAGTGATTAAATGTGTCTCACTGAGTGCATGGGTTAGTGACTAAAGTGTCTTAATTTGTGCATCATTATGTCTGTTGTTCTGTAAACTGCTGCATGTGTTGATCAGTAGCTATATGATTAACTATATGGGTTACTGATTGATTGTCCAAGTATTTGTATGGGAGACTGAGTGTGTGTGTGGCTGGCTGGGAGGTGTGTGACTCTGTGCAGATCAATGTGTACTTATATCAATGATTGTATAACAAGGTAAGTATGTGTTAGTATATGTTTGAAAATGTAAGGTGCTCTATGTTTAACTGTATAGACAAGAAAATGGAAGTGTGATTGATTCTTTACAGGACTGACTAGGTGTGTGAGTAACTCCATGGATGAGTGGCAGAGTGTGAGTGTCTGTATAGGTGTATGAGTGCATATGATAGTGTTGTAAAGATGAGTGATTGTATGTATGAATGATTGTATGGGTGAATGAGTGAATGTGTGTGTAGACGTAGGAATCAGTGAGTACATATGTAGTAACTAGTATTGGTGTGTCAATGGTTTCAAAAATTATACTCTGTATTTAACACTGGGTGAAACAGAGGTTATATTAAAATGTGAGGAGATGCATTGTATTGTCACATGAATGATATCATCAGTGATGTGGTCATTGATGTCAAATGAGATGTCATCAGTGATGTCATCAGTGATGTCATTTGAGATGTCATCAGTGATGTCATCAGTGATGTCACTGACCATGTCATGAATGATGTAATATGTGACATCATCAGCAGTGGATTGCAGGTGCGCGATATATAGTTAGTGCAACTAACTATATATGGAATTTCAATGGTTTTGTGTGAGTAAAATAAGGTTTTTTAAATGCTAATTCCTAACTATATATGGTCTATAACCTATGGTTTTTTCAGTGAATTTTCAAGGTTTTGTAAATGCTAATTCCTAACTATATATGGTCTATAACCTATGGTTTTTTCAGTGAATTTCAATGGTTTTTTAATAGCAAATATCATAAGCTGTCGAATGTCAAGTACGTGGTAAGTGAAAACATTTTCGTGTTTATGCACACTGATCTGCTTTGAATGGTGCCCCCCCCTCATTTCTATTAGGAGTACTCTCTCTTTGCACATAGTGAAGGGTAGTTAACGCAGGCCTTTGCCCCCGTTGTAATACGTCGTGCCTGCTTCTCTCTCCATTTCATTGATTGTTATCCAAGTATTTACTGTTTTAGAATTGGTTCTCTTTGGTTCATTCTCTATTTACAAACAAACACAGAGCCGCAATACTCTGTTTAGTCTTTGCAGATAACGAAAAATCGTGTAAAAAAAAAGAAAAGGAATCGAGCAAAATCAGTAGGCCACTAACGGGATCTCTTTTTGACCTCGCTAAAATAGAAACATTAGGAACAACCCCTCATGACAAATACAAAACTAGTGAAATGAACTGAACTCCACACAATGATGGCTGCAAAACAGCTCGGCTCCGCCACCCACCCCGCCCAAAATAACGATAAAGAGCGGCTGCCATGATTGGTTGCGGAATGGCCACGACGGAGCTACGAAATGGTACTGCTCTCATGCTAACCCCAGCTTCAGTCTGAAACATCCAGAAACACTGTAGACTACCAATTCGATCAGTTCCGGTAGCGCCCCAATGTAACCCGGTAGAGAAGAACTAGCCCTCCCCTCTTTGACTGATGTTTCTTGTTGCCTGTCCCTTCTGTTGTCATTTAACAGAACTATTTAGCCTGCTGAAAGGGGTTGTGTTCTGACCGCTGGTTGGTGGAGACATTTTGACTATATTCTGGACCTGCGTTGTCGCGTAATGCGTCATATGACGCGCCGCGTTAGCGCATCCGGAAGTCATCCGGGGCGCGCAGCGCGTAACGTAAGCATAACAAGTCATGTGACTTGTTAATAAAACTTTTCATTGGTTCATTTTACTTTTCTTATTCTAATGATGAAAGGCTTGGTCATATGACCTAAAAATTACGCTTTTTATTACTTCCGAACATTATTTTTTCTTAAATATATGTTATAATGTTCCAGGCTAATGTACTTTCCCAGAAAATTTACAACTGTCCTGCAAGTAAAATATATTCTTTTTTCGAGAAAAAGAGCGTTTCTTCGTCCCATGACGGAGCCGTTGAGCAAAAGAGGGTCGACCTGCTGTCTTAGTCGCCGATACGCCTGAATATGAGATTCTTATCGATCACTTTATGTTGCAGGAATAGAAAACACAACAGCCCTTGACCATTTATCTTTACTGCGTTCCTTCGTATTATACCTTTTACCCTTCATGTAATTGGTCTGCTTTATTTCACTTGCCTTTTAATGATTCTAAAACAGTGACTATTATTAAAAACTTTACCAATGTATATACTACTACCATGTTTTCTTTTAAAAACCTTTATTGTGAAAATTTCATTATACAAATACGAGCCTATAACCACGTGGGCCGGCCACGGAGCAAACTGTAATCGTATATGATGAGTAGACATTTACACTGTAGAGGAACGTAACGGGCGGGCCATTAGGTTGCAAGAACTAAGGTGTCTAACAGTTACGGAATCGGTGGACGTACATTTTATAATTAAAATACGACAGGGCCAGTTACAATAAAATTATCTAGATATACATTTGCGGGCAAGTACCATGGGTGACGTTAATTCGAACTTTCAATAGTACAGTAATCAATAACACATCAGAACTTAATATCAATAGGGATGTCGAAATATTCAATCAATTCTCGTCCCCGCCCGCCATGTGCTTCAAAACTGCATACGTATCTCGTGATTTCAAGGTTCTGCAACCAGTACACAACAAGGAGTTACGAGTCCCATTTATTCCGGCGCCATTTTGGGCGAGGACGGGCAGGTCCAGGATATAGTCAAAATGTCTCTACCAACCATCGACTATGATGATGTTCATATGCTGTATTTATTAGAGTAACACTCATCTGTCCACATGAAATTAATTTGCCACAATCTAAACATGTCATTTTAATCTTTCCAAAGTTCTTCTAAATATTTGGGACCGTTTCCCTTGCCTCTGATGCTGTCAGTGCCACTTCTTTGATGAATGTACTAGCAGGTCAGGGGTTCTCCTCCAAATCTCTCTTTTATGCAGCACTATAATTAATTGGTGCCACCTCTCCATATGACGATGCATGGTATAGTTACCATAACTATATTTTTTTCGGTTCCTCTGGAGAGTTCATCGTGGCAGATGAAGCGTGTAACGTACCGGGCATTTACCTTTTTTTGCATGTACAGGAAAGGAAAAAAAAATCGAGCGTCCGAGTTCTAAGGTGTCCCAGGGCCATTTTAGTGGACCAGGCCCAAATCCAAAGAACAGGCCGCCATTTTGAGAGTCCTGTTGCAGCCGCCTGTCGCTGTAGCATCAAGAGCAGCCGAAACTCAGCTGAATGGCAACTGAAACGGTAAAGGGGCGCCCCACTACAGCAGACGAGCCTCCACCTAGGAAGGCCCGTTCACGCCGCCTCCCCCCCCCCCTTCGGGCACCCCACGCCGTTATTCGGAGCAGTATTGTAGGATGGCCACACCAGTGCGGCAACTTGCTAGACATCACCTCGGTGGTAACCGAATCTCAACGCCTTGTGGTGTCTTCTATTCAGAAAACATTGTTATGCTGCCTTCGACCTATTCGCCGCAAGTGCGCACACAACTCAACTGCATAGCTTGCTAGACACCACCTCGGTGCCATCCGGATCTTGGAATCTCAGCGCCTTTTGGTGTCTTCTCTTCAGAAAATATTGTTGCGCTGCCTTTGGCCCCATTCGCACATCGGTCCGCTACTGACGCCATCTCACAGGCTAATGGGGCGCCCCACGCCGAGTTTCAGCATTGTAGGATGACCACACCAGTACAGCAACTTGCTAGACATCACCTCGGTGCCATCCGGATCTCGGCGCCCCATTGCAGATGAAGTGCCTCTCAACTATGAAACCACCACGGTGACATCCGGATCTTGGCGCGTTGTGCTGCCTTCGGCCTATTCGCACATCGGTCCGCTACTGACGCCATCTCACAGGCTAATGGGGCGCCCCACGCTGAGTTTCAGCATTGTAGGATGACCACACCAGTACAGCAACTTGCTAGACATCACCTCGGTGCCATCCGGATCTCGGCGCCCCACTGCAGATGAAGTGCCTCTCAACTATGAAACCACCACGGTGACATCCGGATCTTGGCGCGTTGTGCTGCCTTCGACCTATTCGCACATCGGTACGCTACTGACGCCATCTCACAGGCTAATGGGGCGCCCCACGCCGAGTTTCAGCATTGTAGGATGACCACACCAGTACAGCAACTTGCTAGACATCACCTCGGTGCCATCCGGATCTCGGCGCCCCACTGCAGATGAAGTGCCTCTCAACTATGAAACCACCACGGTGACATCCGGATCTTGGCGCGTTGTGCTGCCTTCGGCCTATTCGCACATCGGTCCGCTACTGACACCATCTCACAGACTAATGGGGCGCCCCACGCCGAGTTTCAGCATTGTAGGATGACCACACCAGTGCACCTTACTAGACACCACCTCGGTGCCATCCGGATCTTGGCATCTCAGCGCCTTGTGGTGTCTTCTATTCAGAAAATATTCTTGCGCTACCTTTGCCCCATTCACTCATCGGTCCGCTACTGACGCCATCTCACAGGCTAATAGGGCGCCCCACGCCGAGTTTCAGCATTGTAGGATGACCACACCAGTACAGCAACTTGCTAGACATCACCTCGGTGCCATCCGGATCTTGGCATCTCAACGCCTAGTGGTATCTTCCATACAGAAAATATTGTTGCGCTGCCTTTGGCCCCATTCGCACATCGGTCTGCAACTGACACCATCTCACAAGCCAACAGGGCGCCCCACGCCGACTTTTACCATTGTAGGATGGCCACACCAGTACAGCAACTTGCTAGACATCACCTCGGTGCCATCCGGATCTTGGCATCTCAACGCCTAGTGGTATCTTCCATACAGAAAATATTGTTGCGCTGCCTTTGACCCCATTCGCACATCGGTCCGCAACTTAGACATCACCTCGGTGCCATCCGGATCTTGGCATCTCAGCGCCTTGTGGTGTCAGTCAGAAAATATTGTTGCGCTGCCTTTGGCCCCATTCGCACATCAGTCCGCTACTGACACCATCTCACAGGCCAACAGGGCGCCCCACGCCGACTTTTACCATTGTAGGATGGCCACACCAGTGCCACAACTTGCTAGACACCACCTCGGTGCCATCCGGATCTTGGCATCTCAGCGCCTTGTGGTGTCTTCTATTCCGAAAATATTGTTGCGCTGCCTTTGGCCCCATTCGCACATCGGTCCGCTACTGCCGCCATCTCACAGGCCAACGGGGCACCCCATGCCGACTTTCAACATTGTAGGATGGCCACACCAGTGTGGCAACTTACTAGACACCACCTCGGTGCCATCCGGATCTTGGCGCGTTGTGCTGCCTTCGGCCTATTCGCACATCGGTCCGCTACTGACGCAAACTCACAGGCCAACGGGGCGCCCCACGCCGACTTTCAGCATTGTAGGATGGCCACACCAGTGCTGCAACTTGCTGGACACCACCTCGGTGCCATCCGGATCTTGGCGCGTTGTATTGCCTTCGGCCTATTCGCACATCGGTCCGCTACTGACGCCGCCTCACGTGCCAACGTATTTTCTCTGCATTTTATACCCTATTCCGCATAACAGGTCATGTGACTTGTTTATAAAACTTTTCATTGGTTCATTTTACTTTTGGTTTCCTAATGATGGAAGGCTTGATCATATGACCTAAAAACAACACTTTTCATTGGATGAAAACTTTTTTTTTCCCCAAACGATGAAAGCCCCACCTTGTTTCTGGATGTTTCAGACTGAAGCTGGCTTCAGCATGAGAGCACCACCATCTCGTAGCTCCGTCGTGGTCATTCCGCGAGCAATCATGGCAACCGCTCCCCACCAGAAGCCTACAGGAGTCGGGGGCCCCCAAAACTTTTGATAAATCCTCAAGGCGGAGGGGACGCTTTCGAGAATGGGGTCCAAGACCTAGCAGACAAGCGTCCGATTTCCAAGGTGTCCCAGGGCCATTTCAGTGGACCAGGCCCAAAAAGGAAAGAGCCTGCCGCCATTTTGAGAGTCCTGTGACAGCCGCCTATCGCTGCACCGCAAGAGTGGGCGCAACTCAGCTGAATTGCGGCTTTTGACACAGTGGACCAAAAACGGACGGAATGGCAACTGAAACGGTAAAGGGGCGCCCCAGTACAACAAATGACACTCCACCTGGAGAGGCCCGTTCACGCCGCCTCCCCCGGGGCGCCCCACGCCGTTATTCGGAGCAGCATTGTAGGATACCAAAACCAGTGCGGCAACTTACTGGACATCACCTTGGTGCCATCGTTCTGCTGCCTTGGAACTATTCGCACAACAGTTTGCTACTGATGACCCACCCCCCGCGACGCCCCACGCCAGAAATCTGGACGTTGTGCTGCGTTGGGACTATTCGCACAGCCGACCGCTACTTCGTTGTTTTTCCCTAAAAATGTTTATATGTTATTACTGTTTTTGTTTTCTTGTATATATTTATAAGTTATTAAAGTTTTATAATCTTACTACTTTGTTGGAGTGCTATATATTTTTAATGTGACACATAATTGTAAAAACTTTGATGTACAAAGAGTCATCCCTGGAATCTTCCGCTTCAGGCTCGGTCCCCTCCCCAATCACAATACAGGATGGTTTTCAGATAATAGGAACGCGTCTGCTGTGACGGATCTCATCGAGTGTGGGCCTTGATCTACTATAACTCCTTTGAAGAGGGGTGATTCTTTACAGCTGGGGCCATAAACTACATCTGCAGGGCTAGCTGATACCCTAGGACCGGCCTGGACAATCGGACACAGAGGAAAAGGAGTGTCAGAGGGTGCGGTAGTGAATAGGGCGAAAGGGAGGTGTCGGGCGGGCACAGGGTGTGATTCTCAGGGAAGAGCAGCGCAGATGGGGGGTGGTTTATTACCCATGCATAAGACAGAGAGCGGGGGTGACCACTGCCTGGGGGAGATGCTTGCGAGGGTGGGGAGTCATGCTAAGGATCGACAGCGTGCACAGAGTGGGTCTGGTCAAGGCATCTAAAATGACTGCCGTGCACGACAAAAGTGTGGCATTTGAAAAAAGGCAAGATGGCGCAGACAATGTTTTTCAACACTTCCTGATTTCCTTCGAATCGAACGTTAACAGACGTTGGGGCATATTACCAAAGTTAAGCGATATTTATCCCTAACGATGCTTAGCAACGATTTTTTTACCGCTAAGCATCGTCAGAAATTATCGCAGATAAACCTTGCTATTATCAAGGTTTATCGCAAATACGATAAAAAACGACCGCAATGCATTAATATCGCTGAAAACTCAGCGATATTCATGCATTACCGAGCTAATGCTCTTAGCCATGTTATCCACCTCCCATTGGATAACATGCCTTAGAACTGCTCAGGGCAGGTGCTAGCTTTTGGAGATATTCGCGCTTATCGCGAATATTTCCAAAAGTTGATAATAGGAGATAGCGATGTTAGCGACTGTTTCCAGTCGCTAACATCTTGGCATGCCCACTTTGCATGTCATTAGTGATAAATATCACTCACATGCAAAGTGGGGCCCAAGATGGTCGCTATCTCCTACTAGCCGTCGCTAACTGGTGTTAGCAACAGCTAGGTAATACAGATATAATTTTATCTCCGCGAAGCGGAGCGCTGTTACAGATATATATCTTTTTTTGAACGTTAATTTCTCAAAATCCACTGGAGCACATATATTGAGACCTAGCAAAGGCACATCGGACTACCAGTCCCTACAATTTTGCCAAGTTTCGTGCAAATCCATTCAGCCGTTCGATTATTATTATTTTTTTTTTTTTTTGCCTCGCGGGGCCCTTCTAAAACCTCCACATCAAACCTAAGAGGTCAAGGAGGATCTACTATGCCCCCTTATGGTCATTTGCCCCTTCGCTTTGGCCTCCTCTTGTCTCTCGATCCTACCGAGAGACAAGATGGCGGCCGCTACAGACTGTTTGCAATGTTTACAGACGCCGGAGAACCAATCAGCTTCGCAAACCTCCGTTACGCGAAGCGGAGCGCTGTTACAGATATATATCTTTTTTTGAACGTTAATTTCTCAAAATCCACTGGAGCACATATATTGAGACCTAGCAAAGGCACATCGGGCTACCAGTCCCTAATATTTTACCAAGTTTCGTGCAAATCCATTCAGCCGTTCGATTATTATTATTATTTTTTTTTTTTGCCCCGCGGGGCCCTTTTAAAACCTCCACATCAAACCTAGGGGGTCAGCGAGGATCTACTATGCCCCCTTATGGTCATTTGCCCCTTCGCTTTGGCCTCCTCTTGTCTCTCGATCCTACCGAGAGACAAGATGGCGGCCGCTACGGACTGTTTGGAATGTTTACAGACGCCGGAGAACCAATCAGCTTCGCTTCACAAAGCTCCGTTGCGCGAAAAGTACGCGTACTGGAGCGCTGCCCGGTCCGCTGTTACAGATATATATCTTTTTTTAAATGTTAATTTCTCAAAATCCACTGTAGCACATATATTGAGACCTACAAAAGGCACATCGGGCTACCAGTCCCTACAATTTTGCCAAGTTTCGTGCAAATCCATTCAGCCGTTCGGGCTAAAAGTGAGGCCAACCGCCCTATGGAAAACTCAATGTTAAAAACACGTTTTGGGACCCCCCTTTTTTCTCGACCCCCCCTGGACGAACCCCCCCCCAATTTTCAGGGGCTGCTCAGAAACAAAATGTGCCATTTTCCTGAAAGTTTCAGCCAATTCCGTCCACAAACGCCAAAGTTATTAGACATAGAATTTTCAAAAATCCCATAGAGAAAAAATCCTAACTATATATACCTACTGGCGACCGCCAGTAGGTAATATATATATATATATATATATATATATATATATATATATATATATATATATATATATATATATATATATATTCACTGAAAAAACCATAGGTTATAGACCATATATAGTTAGGAATTAGCATTTAAAAAACCTTATTTTACTCACACAAAACCATTGAAATTCCATATATAGTTAGTTGCTCTAACTATATATCGCGCACCCGCAATCCACTGCTGATCATGTCACATATTACATCATTCATGACATGGTCAGTGACATCACTGATGACATCACTGATGACATCTCAAATGACATCACTGATGACATCACTGATGACAACATCCAGTGACTGTATGTTTCTGTAAAGTTAAAATATGTCTTACATATTGAAGAATGAGTGGATGTATAAGTGTCTGGATGAAGGATTTAGTAGGTTCGTGACTGACTGTATGAGTGAGTGATTAAATGTGTCTCACTGAATGCATGGGTTAGTGACTAAACTGTCTTAATTTGTGCATCATTATGTCTGTTGTGATGTAAACTGCTGCACGTGTTGATCATTAGCTATACGAGAGGCTATATGTGTTATTAATTGGTTGCCCAAGTATTTCTATGGGAGATTGAGTTTGTGTGGGGGTGGCTGGAAGGTGTGTGACTCTATGCATAGATGTGTGAGCAGTTTATTCACTAGGTGTATGAGTTCAAGAGTGCATGTGGAAACAGCTACATGGGCAGTTGACTGTGTGCATGAGTGTATTGATGAGTGAATGGATATCTCAATGTCATAGTAAGTACATATGTAAAACACAGTACATGTGAGAGTTGGCATTTATAAATAACTGTGCATGAGAGCCACTGAATGAGTGAGTGGTTGTATCGATCATTGTGAACTTGTATCAGGGATTGTATAAGAGAGTAAATATGTGTTAGTATATGTTTCAATAAGTAAGGTGTGTTTAACTGTATAGTTAAAGAAATGGAGGTGAGATTGTTTCTTTGCATGACTGACTGGGTGTGTGAGTAACTCCATGGATGAGTGACAGTGTGTGAGTGTCTGTATACACTGAGTGTATCTAAGGTTATATTAGAGTCTGAAGAGGTTTATCGTATTAGCACAAGAATGATGTCAAATGAGATGTCATCAGTGATGTCATCAGTGATGTCATTTGAGATGTCATCAGTGATGTCATCAGTGATGTCACTGACCATGTCATGAATGATGTAATATGTGACATGATCAGCAGTGGATTGCGGGTGCGCGATATATAGTTAGTGCAACTAACTATATATGGAATTTCAATGGTTTTGTGTGAGTAAAATAAGGTTTTTTAAATGCTAATTCCTAACTATATATGGTCTATAACCTATGGTTTTTTCAGTGAATTTCAATGGTTTTTTAATAGCAAATATCATAAGCTGTCGAATGTCAAGTACGTGGTAAGTAAAAACATTTTCGTGTTTATGCACACTGATCTGCTTTGAATGCTGCCCCCCACCCCTCATTTCTATTAGGAGTACTCTCTCTTTGCAGATAGTGAAGGGTAGTTAACGCAGGCCTTTGCCCCCGTTGTAATCCGTCGTGCCTGCTTCTCTCTCCATTTGATTGATTGTTCTCTTTGGTTCATTCTCTATTTACAAACAAGCACAGAGTCGCAATACTCTGTTTAGTCTTTGCAGATAGCGAAAAATCGTGTAAAAAAACAAAAGGAATCGAGCAAAATGAGTAGGCCACTAATGGGATCTCTTTTTGACCTCCCTAAAATAGAAACATTAGGAACAACCTGTTGATAATACCAATGTGTATGTACATAAGTGGCGTTCATTTGTGTTCACAGTACCCCTTGTTGATTGTTTGAATCGAGCATTGAATTGTTCGAAGTTGGTTCTCTTAAGAATCTTCTCTGCCTGCAAACGAGGAAGAATAGGAATATTCTCTCTCCCTTTGCAGATAGTGAAGGGTAGGTAACGCAAACCTTTAACACGTCGTGCCTATTTCGTTCCTCATTGATTGATTGTTTCCCCAAACATTGACTGTTTGGGAATTGGTTCTTTTTGGAGGTATTCCCTGTTTGCAAATATACGTAGGAAAATCTTTGCAAATAGTGAAAGGGTACGTAATGCGGACCTTTCTCCCCCGTTGTAATCTGTCATGCCTATCTACTCCCCACTGATTGATGCACCTGTTTCACCCGGACCATTTACTAGAGATACGTCATCTGGCCCGACCAGAGAGCACCCCTAGTGAAAAGGACATATGCAATAATAACAAAGTGATCACTGTATCCTGTTAACAGAAACTTTAGCATGAAACAACCTGGAAAGAAAAGAATAGGAAAACGAAAATCAGTAGGCCACTGATGAACATGAACTTTTATTAAACAACGAACAAAGAAACGATAACATAACGTAATGATAAAACCTATTAATGTCCTAGAAACAAGAAAACGTTAAAATATGCCAGTGGTGAGAGACCAGAAAAACAGTAAGAGAAACCAAATCACCCCTCGCTGTCCCACCGCCTGCCACGGCAAAAAAATCGATAGACTAGGGAAAATGCAAGTCAGTAGAACATCCGCCCCCACTCTGGAAACTTCCAAGGTGGGGCAGGGTTGCGGCTACGCCCAGCCGGGAGCAGCCCATATAAGGCGGGTCCTGCTGCCACGCCTCGGCCAGGAGATCCTAACGTAGGGTGTAGCCGGAGGAGAGGCCGAGGCCAGCGGGACCCGGCCAGGGGATTGCCTTTACAACGCTGAAGAGTTGCAGGGGGGGGAATATCTCCTCGACCCTCCCCTCTCTCTCCCAGTCCGGCCGCGGTGGCCCTTGACAGTTTCAGGTAGTCCCGCCACATGCTCTTCCGGTCCGGCCACCAACGGTCGGGGGGCCGAGGCCGACGGGATCCGGCTGCAGCCGATAAACCAAGGAACCCGTTCATGGGGCCAGAGCCAGGGGCGTCCGGCCGACATCCACCGGAAGCCCGGCCCGAAGACGGACGGGACACTTCTTCTTTCTTGAATAATGGCTGCGACAACACTGGGGGGGGGATGTCTTGCACATGCCTCCGACCCCCCCCCCCTCGTCCTCATCGCCTGGTCCGGCCATAACAAATCTCAAGCGAGACGCCGTGGGGTGCACTGGGAGGGAGAGACGGTGCGAACAGGCCTCTCCCGCCTCCCCAGGTGGAGGCTTCCCAGCTGCACCCTCAGCGCTCCAGGCGCCCGGAAAAGGGTTCTTCCACTGTGGCCATGCTGCAACGTCTCGCCCAGCAGGGTGGAGCCCGTCCGCTCATTTGACCCCGCGATCGCCAGTAGCTACCGAACTCTCAAAATGGCGGTCGACCTGGCAAGAGCGGGCCCAGCATAAAGAAATGGCCCGGTCACTGGTTGACTCCACCACCGTAGTCCTCCACGACCTTGAAGATTCTAGAGGAGCCGCGGGAGTCTCCGACCCCCGATGGGGAATGACTGCCATGATCGCCCGTGGAGTGACGAAACTGTATCCGCGGGACGTCGGCGCTCCCATGCTGGCGCCAGCCTCACTTTGAATTACTAGAATCCTGCAGACCTCAGTTCCGGTGAAAGCACAGTGTGACCCGGTAGGAAAAATTGTTGCACCCCCTCCCCTTTTTGACTGATAGTTCAAACCACCGATCCTTTCCTTTGCCCTTTTAACGGAACTTTGGACTGCCTCCCCCTCTTTTACATTTTCTAGAGAAAACAAAACATTAACCACTACATTAGCATAGCAGTTGACACCAGAACTGTTTTCAAATTGAAAACCAACAACATCTTCAACAGAATCCTTTTTGTTTCTGCTGTGACCCTGCTAAAGCACAGGCATTGTCCCCAGCAGTAATTCTGCAATGCCTACCAGGACAAGGGCCTTTCAGTCATCCTAGTGCTATTAGACCTATCAGCAGCGTTCGACACCGTGTCTCATACCATCTTGACGCAACGGTTGTCGAACGCTGGCATTCAGAACAAGGCTCTTGACTGGCTAAAGAGTTTTCTGACCGGCCGCACCCAGAGAGTCACCATGGGTGCATACCGCTCAGTGGAAACAGAGATATCTAAAGGGGTGCCACAGGGCTCATGTTTGAGCCCTACTCTCTTTAATATCTATGTGGCACCCCTGGCAGGAGTCTTGCGTAGATATGGCTTTATTCCCATATCTTACGCTGATGACACACAGCTCCTGTTCCCTTTTAAAACTCTCACCACTGAGGTCAGAAACTCCTTTTTGACAGGCATGAAAGAGGTGGCAAAATGGATGGCTACCAACTACCTCCAATGCAATGTCACCAAGACTGAGATCATGTTATTTGGAGACGCGAAAATACTCTGGACTCCCGAATGGTGGCCGTCGGAGCTTGGAGCAGTCCCTGAACCTAAACAGGTTGTGAAGAATCTGGGAGTCAGACTCGATCATGACCTGTCATTTAAACAGCACATCAATTACATATCAGGGATCTGCTTCCACACTATTGGACTTCTCCGTAAGGTCTTCCCGCTTTTACCCGACGCAGTAAGAAAAACGCTGGTTCAAGCGTTGATCCTCAGCCGGATTGATTACTGTAACGGTTTACTATTATCAGCCAATGAGGGTGTGTTGGATAAGCTGCAGGTGATCCAGAACACGGCGGCTCGCCTAGTTCTGAATGCCCCTCCGAGAACTGCTTCTAAACCTCTCCTGAACCGCCTACACTGGCTCCCAATACGACAGAGGGTCAAATTTAAAATATGTTGTTTGATCCACAAATGTCTAAACTCAGAGGGACCCATTTATCTGGAACGGAAATTTATTCCTTATGCTCCAGTACGGTCTCTTAGATCTAGTAGTAATCTGCTTTTGGTGGTTCCCCACATAAAAAAAGTAAGACATGGAGGCAGAGCCCTGTCTGTTACTGGTCCTAAGTTGTGGAACAAGTTACCTTTGGCCTTAAGACAATGTAAAGAACTTCTGACTTTCCGCAAACTTTTAAAAACAATTCTTTTTAAAAATGAAGTCTAACTCATCCCCTCACTGTCAATATGCTGCTGATCCCTGGTCAAAAGCGCAGAGATACTCCTGTAGGAGTGATTCTAGCGCTATACAAATCTATAAATAAATAAATAAAATAAAATAAATAAAATAAATAGCTGTGGTGCCTACTGGACTCACTCACCCCCGCGGCGCCCCACGCCGTTATTTGCTGGGCGGCAACTTACTAGACATCACTTTCGTGCCATCTAGATTTCAGCGCGTTCTGCTGCCTTGGAACTATTCGCACAACAGACTGCTACTGACGACCCACCCCCAGGCAACATCTTCTGAATTTTCATAATTTGAAAGAACTAGTAACATGTCCTCATCAGGAATTCAAAAGAAATTGCCACGGTCTCTTCGTTGTTTAAATGTTTTTACTGTTTTTGTTTTGTTGTATATATTTATATGTTATTAAAGTTTTATATTCCTACTACTTTGTTGGAGTGCTATATATTTTTAATGTGACACATAATTGTAAAAACTTTGATGTACAAAGAGTCATTCCTGGAATCTTCCGCTTCAGGCTCGGTCCCCTCCCCAATCACAATACAGGATGGTTTTCAGATAGTAGGAACACGTGTGGTGTGACGGATCTCATCGGGTGTGGGCCTTGATCTACTATAACTCCTTTGAAGAGGGGTGATTCTTTACAGCTGGAGCCATAAACTACATCTGCAGGGCTAGCTGATAGCCTGGACAATCGGACACAGAGGAAGAGGAGTGTCAGAGGGTGCGGTAGTGAATAGGGCGAAAGGGAGGTGTCGGGCGGGCACAGAGTGTGATTCTCAGGGAAGAGCAGCGCAGATGGGGGGAGGTTTATTGCCCATGCATAAGACAGAGAGCGGGGGTGACCAGTGCCTGGGGAAGATGCTTGCGAGGGTGGGGAGCCATGCTACGAATCGACAGCGTGCAGAGAGTGGGTCTGGTCAAGGCATCTAAAATGGCTGCCGTGCACGACAAAAGTGTGGCATTTCAAAAAAGGCAAGATGGCGCAAACAATGTTTTTCAACACTTCCTCATTTCCTTCGAATCGAACGTTAACAGACGTTGGTGCATATTACCAAAGTTAAGCGATATTTATCGCTAACGATGCTTACCAACTAATTTTTTACCGCTAAGCATCGTCAGAAATTATCGAAGATAAACCTTGCTATTATCAAGGTTTATCGCAAATGCGATAATAAACGGCCGCAATGCATGAATATCGCTAAAAAGTCAGCGATATCCATGCATTACCGAGCTAATGCTCTTAGCCATGTTATCCACCTCCCATTGGATAACATGTTGGTAATAGGAGATAGATATCTTGCATGTTGTAATGCAAATTATTGTGATATATGGAACTCATACCATAATCTCTCAGGAAAGCAGAAACTGATCCTTTTGGGACCGCCTGAAAAGGCCTAGGGGATGAGGGGTACTCTACTTTGCCCCCTTTTTACGTTCCGAACTATTTTATTTTACTCTCTTCTGTAATTACACAAAATAGCAGCGATAAGATGCATCGGAGACACACAGTGAGAGAAAGGAGGCCGGAGATGAAGAAGAGATGTCAAATACACATTGGAGATAATATAGTGGCAGAAGGGAAGTAAATATGAGTAAACTTACCATGTAACATAAAAATGTTGCACTCTATACTATAAGTCTCATTTTATACTACAATCACTTCGCTACAACCTCATAAATTAAAAATAAAAATGAATAATGTCTCAAACAATTTTTGATTTCTAAATATAAATTTATTCTTCAGAATTTTCTAAATTTGAAAGAACTAGTAACATGTCCTCATCAGCAATTTCCTCATGAGAAGTCGGCAATGATGATTCTTGTAACTCTATGGTCTCCAAACATTCGATAAATTCGCCATCAACAGATTGATCAAAAAAATCATTCAAGTCATCTCCTCCTTGTGACAATATTTCATTATTGGTGCTCTCAAATTCAATCAATGTAGTGGAATCATTCAAGTCATCTCCTCCTTGTGACAATATTTCATTATTGGTGCTCTCAATTTCAATCAATGTAGTGGAATCATTCAAGTCATCTCCTCCTTGTGACAATATTTCATTATTGGTGCTGTCCATTTCAATCAATCTAATGGAATCATACAAGTCATCTCCTCCTTGTGACAATATTTCATTATTGGTGCTCTCAATTTCAATCAATGTAGTGGACAATTCAAAAGAAATTGCCACGGTCTCTTCATTGTGAGCCATTTTATTTTGAAATTGCTTGCTGTAAATTGCAGAAAAAAATAATCACTTTCATTTATCGTTTTCAGTAATACATAATATAAAACTAACTTTATCAAGTATTTAGTATAACAGAAGGACTGCAAATAAATAACAGAAAACATTTTTCAAATTATCTTCAAGTGTACAACATAGTTCCCCTTACAAATTAACAACTCACCTTTTTAAAAGTAGGAGAAGTGTTAGTACTGTGTAAATCAAACACCAGAAATTCACCACCAAAAATTCCTCACAAATGTACCTCAGACAGTAGTATCACAAAATGGCTGTGGTTTCCTCTCATTTGACATATATACATAACCAATTAACTTTCATCACACACAAATACAAAACCAAAGTAACATTTTAATTGGTTCTAAATTTCAACACTTTCAAATGTGTTTTCCCCATGCAATTTTCCATAGGACATTTACATACGTCTACAGCCTGAATGGCTGAACGGAATTACACCAAACTTGGCAAAATGGTACATCAAACCTAAGAGGTCAGGAAGGATCTACTATGCCCCCTTATGGTCATTTCCCCCTTCGCTTTGGCCTCCTCTTGTCTCTCGATCCTACCGAGAGACAAGATGGCGGCCGCTACGGACTGTTTGGAATGTTGACAGACGCCGGAGAACCAATCAGCTTCGCAAAGCTCCGTAACGTGAAAAGTACGCGAAGCGGAGCGCTGTTACAGATATATATCTTTTTTTGAATGTTAATTTCTCAAAATCCACTGGAGCACATATATTGAGACCTAGCAAAGGCACATCGGGCTACCAGTCCCTAATATTTTGCCAAGTTTCGTGCAAATCCATTCAGCCGTTCGATTATTGACATTTAGATACGTCTACAGCCTGAATGGCTGAACGGAATTACACCAAACTTGGCAAAATGGTACATCAAACCTAAGAGGTCAGGGAGGATCTACTATGCCCCCTTATCGTCATTTGCCCCTTCCCTTTCGCCTCCTCTTGTCTCTCGATCCTACCGAGAGACAAGATGGCGGCCGCTACGGACTGTTTGGAATGTTGACAGACGCCGGAGAACCAATCAGCTTCGCTTCACAAAGCTCCGTTGCGCGAAAAGTACGCGAACTGGAGCGCTGCCCGGTCCGCTGTTACAGATATATATCTTTTTTTAAACGTTAATTTCTCAAAATCCACTGGAGCACATATATTGAGACCTACAAAAGGCACATCGGGCTACCAGTCCCTACAATTTTGCCAAGTTTCGTGCAAATCCATTCAGCCGTTCGGGCTAAAAGTGAGGCCAACCGCCCTATGGAAAACTCAATGTTAAAAACACGTTTTGGGACCCCCCTTTTTTCTCGACCCCCCTGGACGAACCCCCCCCCAATTTTCAGGGGCTGCTCAGAAACAAAATGTGCCATTTTCAGCCAATTCCGTCCACAAACGCGAAAGTTATTAGACATAGAATTTTCAAAAAACCCATAGAGAAAAAATCCTAACTATATATACCTACTGGCGACCGCCAGTAGGTAATATATATATATATATATATATATATATATATATTACCTACTGCCGGTTGCCAGTAGGTAGTTATAGTTAGGACCTAGTTTCCATAGGAAATTCCCAACATTCTATTTGAAATAACTTTGGCGCCAGTCGACGAATCTTTGCGAAATTCTCACAGAAGATGGCCTGCTCCGCTCCTTCACTGAAAGTTTCGGGTTGATTTGTCAAGTGGGGGCCGAGAAAAAAGGGGTGTCCCAAAACATGTTTTCGCCATGCAATTTTCCGTAGGGACCTTTAAGTGAGGCTACAGCCCGAACTGCTGAACGGAATTACACCAAATTTGGCAAAAAGGTGGAGTTTGGTTCACAGATTATGCTTTTTGTTAAATGTTGTAAATCCATTCAGTAGTTCCTTAGAAAATCAAAACTAAAATCATAGATATATTTGCGAAGTTGTACCGTACGCGTACCGTCCGAGGATTATAAGCGTACCCTCCCGAGCACGAGCTACATGCTAATTGGCTGTCAACACTCAAAACCAGGAAGTGTTCGCAGCCATCTTGTGCCTCGGTAGAAAGGAGGCACAAGAAAGCAGTGAAAGAATCATGAAAAACATGCAAAGGGGGCAGGGTAGAAACACCCTGACCCCCTAGGCCTGCTCAGGGGTTCCCACAAGGACCCCCAAGGCCCCAAAAAATAGGAACAAAAAAAAGAATAAAAATCATGTGATACGCGTAGGTACGTGTATCTTGCGAAAAAACAAAACCACCCAAAGCCGATTTTTTGTTAATTAGCCCCCGGGGGTGCAAATCCCATGGGCATTTTTGTTTATTTTATTGGGGGGCCCAGAGGGGACCGCCACCCCCTGGGGCTTTCACATTATATATGCGAGGGGCTCATGGCCACCCCCGGGGCTTCTTTTTTCCAGGGGGGCCCCTAGCCCAGGAGAC
Organism: Lissotriton helveticus; assembly: GCF_964261635.1. Classification (NCBI taxonomy): domain Eukaryota; kingdom Metazoa; phylum Chordata; class Amphibia; order Caudata; family Salamandridae; genus Lissotriton; species Lissotriton helveticus. The sequence continues at coordinate 565,784,589 of NC_136057.1, read as the reverse complement.
CGCCGTTCCCGGGGGGCTTCTTTTTAAAAAAATAAAAAAACCTGTGTGGGGGGCTCAAGCCCCCCCCACATGCCCCGGGGACTGCCACCTCCCTGGGGCACTAATATTTCAAATAGGGGGGTCCATGATGGACCCGCCAGCCCCGGGGACAACCACCCCCAGGGCTTTTAACTGTTGGGAGGGGGGACGCACGGCCCCCCTCCTGGAGCCCTTGATGGTCCTGGGGACCGCCAGCCCCCAGGGCCAGCTCCTGCAGTGTCCTGGGGTTCCTACCCCCGGGACACTGCTGTGTGCTATGGTTTTTGAAAGAGAGAGCAGGAAACCTGCTCTCTCTTTCAAAAATCTAAGTAGATTGCTTTTCTGCATGGGGAGCAGCATGTTATCTGCTCCCATGCAGAAAAGCAATGCCGGCTCCCGGAGGATGCGGGGAGCCGGCAGGGATCGTGGGGTGCTTGGGGACCCCCCACAATCCCCATCGGAGAGGGCAGGCCCCGGGGCCATAAGTTGCCCAGGAGAGGAGCCACGTGGCCCCCCTCCACCATTAAAGGTTTAAAAAAAAAAGATTGACAGGCCCCGGGGGATGGGGTCCCCGGGGCCTTAAGTGGGCATAGGAGCTCCCCCTCCATTAAAATAATACAAAAGTTAGCCATGCCCCAGGGGATGGGTCCCCGGGCCGGAATTGGCCCCCTTCCTGTAAAAAATTTAAAAAAAAGAAGAATTGGGGTGAGGCCCTGGAGGATGGGGTCCCCAGGGCCAAAAAAAAAAGAAAAAGAAAGGAGGCTACAAGCCCCCTTCTTAAAAATAAATGTAAAAAAAAAACAGGATCAGGAGGAGGCCGAACCCCCTCCCTGCACCTCTCTGCAAACGCGCCCTCTGCAAACTAATTCCCCTTGCATACTGGGGTCCTTGGGGTCCCTGGGGACCAACTAGCCTACCAGGAAAACTCCAGTATGGGAAAGGGGGCTGTGTTGCAGAGATGTGTAAAAAGGGGCATGGCCTCAGAACACCTCTCTGCAACGCAGCCTCCTGGCGCATACTGGAGGTTCCTCGTGGGCTAATTGGCCCTCAGGGACCCCCATATGCAAGGGGAATTAGTTTCCCTCTGCAAACGCGCCTGGGGGCTGCGTTGCAGAGAGGTGTAAAAAGGGGCGTGGCCTCATTACACCAATCTGCAACGCAGCCCCCTGGCGCCTACTGAAGGTTCCTGGTGGGCTATTTGGCCCTCAGGCATTCCCAGCATGTAAGGGGAATTAGTTCCTCCTCTGCAACTGCGCCAGGGGGCTGCATTGCAGAGAGAGCTTAAAAGGGGCGTGGCCTCATAACACCTCTCTGCAAAGCAGCCCCCTGGCGCTTACTGGAGGTACCTGGTGGGCTAGTTGGCCCCCAGGGACCCCCAGTGTGCAAGGGGAATTAGTTCCCTTTCTGCAAATGCCCCAGGGGGCTGCGTTGCAGAAAGGTGTAAAAAGGGGCATGGCCTCATTACACCTCTCTGCAACGCAGCGCCCTGGTGCATACTGGAGGTTCCTGGTGGGCTACTTGGCCCCCAAGGACCCCCAGTATGTAAGAGGCATTAGTTCCCCTCTGCAAACGCGCCAGGGAGCTGCGTTGCAAAGAGGTGTAATGAGGCCACGCCCCTTTTTACACCTCTCTGCAACACAGCCCCTGGCGCATACTGGAGGTTCCTGGTAGGCTAGTTGGGCCCCAGTGACCCCTAGTATGCAAGGGGACTGAATCCCCAACTTAGAACACGCTACGGGCGTATTTGCACCGTGGTGAAGGTAGGGGGCGGGGCTTGATGTGATATGAGTGCAAACATGCCCTGTGGTGCGTTTAAAGTTGGGGAATTACTTCCTCTTCAATCCAGAGGTCCCCTAGGGGCCAACTAGTCCAACAGGCATCTCCAGTAAGAGCCACGGAGCTGCGTTGCAGAGTGTTGTAAAAAGGGGGCATGCCCTCTGAACACCTCTCTGCAACACAGCTCCCTGGAGCATACTGGAGGTACCTGGTGGGCTAGTTGGCTCACATGGGACCTCAGGATTGAAGAGGAATTAATTCCCCAACCTAAAACGCGCCACAGGGCGTGTTTGCACACATGTCATCTCAGGCCCTGCCCCTTCCTTCACTATTGAGCAAAATATTCCTCTAAAATCAGCCGAACTACGAATTCCGCTTTACTCACCTGTTATCATGGGAGACGTCAGTGCTGCATCTTTGAGCCCAGTACGGACCCTGAAAAGTAAATCTAAGCGTACTTACCAGTAACTTGTATTTCTTTCCATACGAAGCTATTGTGTGGTTTTCACCAGAAAAGTTTCTAAGGGCTTGATCTAGGTGGCTAAATACCGGTCGGTAAAGCCGAAATTCGGTAAAATTCGGCTTTTACCGACCGGTATTTAGCCCTATGTGATGTATGTATTACCGAATGCCATTGGTAATAACGAATTGTTAAATCCAAGGGAAACAGTTATCGATTCCTTATTTACCAATCGGTGAACACCGAAACAAAAAATACCGAATCGTTAAATAAGGAATCGGTAAAAAATCAGAATTGCGATGTAGCAAAATTCGGTAATACCGAATTTGTCCAAAATCGGTATTAACGAATAGTTAGTTACCACTGATCCAGAGCAGGTGGTAATCAGGTGCAGTGCATAAAAACAGCCCCAAAATGCAACAGTGTGAACACAATGGCCGCCCTCTACGTCATACCAAGGCGGCTACGGTTGAGAGTAGCAGGAGTGAGGTTTTGGAGATGGGAAGAGCGTGTGTACAGACTGCGTGTCACACTGTTCCAATTGACTGAGCCAGAAATCCATGACAGGTACAGGCTACACCCATATACCATCCTTGACCTTATACGGGACATGGAACCATATCTTGAGCATCCGACACCAAGGGCGCACACAATACCCACCCATGTACAGGTGCTCTGTTGCCTGCACCTCCTGGCATCAGGAAGTTACCAGGGTGTGATTGCCGCAGCAGGTGGTGTGTCACAGAGCTCCTATCCCGTTTTTTCAACACCTTCCTGGACGCCATGATGGACAGAATGCAGCATTACATAAGCTTACCCAGCACACAGGCGGAGCTGCAGAAGACCAAGCTGGATTTCTACCAAAAGGCACAGTTCCTACACATAATAGGCTGCATCTCTGGGACCGACATACCAATCTGCCCACCAGCAGCTACAGAATACATTTACCGCAACCGCAAATCGACTCACTCCATCAACGTGCAGGTGATATGTGATGCAAACTTCATCATCACTGACATTGTTGCTAAATTCCCAGTACCCACGACTCCTACATATTCAGGAACATATTCAGAGAAGGATACCTACTAGGTAAATCAATGTGACACACCCTGATATATATCTTAGATTCACCTATTGGTGACACAAAATAATGGCACTTTCTTTTACATTTAGGTGACAGCGCATATGCCCTCCGGACTTTCCTACAAACCCCATATCTCAACCCATCCACCCCAAGGGAGAGGAGATACAACGTTGCCTCCACAAAAGTGATGGTGCACGTCAGTACCGCCCAATCATCTGCTGACCTTGCCACAAAGAAAGGAACAGCAGTGGAACTAACTGACTCTGAGGACGAGGGCAAGGACGATCCACAGCCAGAGCCCACCGCTGCTGGTGTGGCAGCAGCACCGGATGGGAGACACAGACGACTGAGATAACTCACAACTATTTCTGAGTGAGTAAGGAGACATAGCTAGTTACTGTATTTGTGTGATGGTGTTTAATAAGCACACCATCAAGATCAAAACCAGTGTCCATACAGACATGGATTACATCACCCATCACATGAGTCCCAAATCCTAGTTGGCTCTATTTCCTTCGCCCACGCGCTGCACTGCCACGTTCCTTTACCCCACTGTCTGAACTGCCAGTATGTCCCTGGGCATTGCTGTGCCATTCGCTGCGCCTCTTGGTCTCGGTGGGAGAGGGCGTAATGCTACTATGGCTAGTAGCCTCCTCACTGTCCCCACCCTCTGCCGTAGTGGCCACCTTCTCAGTCTGCAGCAGTTCCAGTGCTGAGGCCATTGTCACATCCCCCTAGCCACATCCCTACTACAATGTGCCATCTCCTCCTGCATGGCTATTGACCGTCTGCACATGAGGGAGGTAGAAGTGGACAACCGGTTCACCGCCTTGGTATATGCATCAAGTCTCTGCCTCTCCCTGCGCCTAGAGAGGCGGTCCTTCTCCAACTTGCTGCAGAGCTGCCTCACAGCCGACGCCACATCACTCATGCCCTCAGACATGGTGTTGTTCATTGCACTGATTCCCTTATCTATTCTGTGCATGTGCGCATTCATGTGTGACATCTCCCTATGCATTGACCGCATCGCTCTCCATTGCAGGCGCTGGACCTTCAGCATGTTGCCTTCCAGCCCAGCAAACACACTGTCACCTTGCTCCGACATTTGAGGACTGGCTGGCCTTGCCCTGTGGCATCTGGAGGATGTCTGGACGCGCTCTGAGGGTGTCTCAGACCTTTCCATGTTGCCGTCCTCAGCCACTGGTGACTGTTGGCACCCTGTGCCCTCCTCCTCCGACACTTCCATCTGCTGGAGGGTGGCCACGGCATCCCTCCTGCCTGACTGTGGTGGTGGTGGTGGTATTGATTGTGGCAGTGGGGATGGAGTTGGTGGGGATGGCGGCGTTGTCTGGAGTTGTGGTGATGGTGGGGATGGAGAAGTTGGTGGTGGTGGTGCGGTGGTTGTGTGCCCTGCAGGCGACTGCTCCTCCTCCTGTTGTCTCCCCTCTGGGCTGGTTGCCTTCCCTCTGCTCCGCTCTGCTGCACTGCGAGATGTCTCACCTGTAATGACAGAATGTAGATATACTCACTTATCTGGCAGCATTTGCATTGCATTAAACATTATGCCTGCCAATCACACTGACTGTCCTCTGCTTGCTAATTGCTGTCACATGCTTTTGGGTTTGCTAGACTGACTGTTCTGAACATGTGTTTCCCGAGACTACATCTCCCACGATGCATTGCAGAGTATGTGTAAAACATGGACTGGAGTGGGAGTCCCTATGCCTCTCTGGGGATTGGGGTTGGGGAAGGGGAAGCACAGTATGCTGGGCATGCATCTTACCTTGTTTTCTGGCAGCTCTGGCAGAGCTGTCTGCGTCTCCTACGCCATTCTCACTCTCTGGCTGGATGGTGGACTCTACCATGAGTTCCAGTGCTGTTGGTGCAGGTGCTCTGCTCCTCCCTCCACCAGTTTTGCTGGCCTGCCTCTGCCTCTCCGCCATCCTTGCCTTCTCCGTATTCCTCAGGTCATAATACCTTTTCTTAATGTCCTCAATGGTGCGCTGGGTGACGCAAATGGCATTTATTTTGCTCTGGATACCAAGCTGATCTGTCTCTTCTGAGACTCTGCCACATGGAGGGACTGCTTGCCAAAAAGCTTTTCATGGTCCTTGCTGACATCTTCAATGAGGCCCTCCAGGTCCTTTTCGCTAAACTTCATCTTCCTTTTTCTTTCTGCTCCCTCCTTCTCTCTCTCCTGGTTTGCCATTTTCCAAGGTTTGTTGTTTTTTTGGTGAAAATGAGAGGCTGTGTTGCTCCTGGCTTCTCTGCTCAGCTACCTGCCTCACAGTCAGCTCCAGGTTCAGTGCAGCTGCCTGGGTGTGGCCACTTCCTGTTTGGGAGGCAATTGGGATGCACAGGATTGGCTGATTAATCAAATTCTGAATTTTTTAATTACCGACTCGGTATTTACCGATTCAGTATTGGATTCGGTATTTACAAATCAGTATTGGGGTTTGGGAATATTTTTTTTACTGATACCTTCCGATTCGTTATTTTTTACCGATTATTACCGATTTGGTAATTTTTACCGAATCTTTACTTACATCGGAGATACCGTTTCCTTAATTCCGAATCGGTAAAATTTGGTATTAAGGAATCGGTATTATAAGTTTACCTAAATCTGGCCCTAAGTGTCTATTTTTGAAACGTACAAATATTCCTCTAAAATCAGCCGAACTACGAATTCAGATTTACTCACCTGTTATCAGGAGAAACCTCAGTGCTGCATCTTTCAGCCCACTACTGATCCTGGAAAGTAATTTTAACCATACTTACAGTAACTTGAATTTCCTTCCATAGGCTAACATTGACTGGTTTCACTTGGAAACTCTTCTAAGTGTGGAGTTTTTGAACTTTGAAAAATTCCTAAAAAATCAGCCGAACTACGAATTCCAATTTACTCACCTGTTATCAGGAGAGACCCCAGTGTTGCATCTTTCAGCCCACTACTGATCCTGAAAAGTAATTCTAACCATACTTACAGTAACTTGCATTTCCTTCCAGACACTAACATTGATTGGTTTCACTTGGAAATACGTCTAAGTTTACTTATTTATTTATTTGATTTGCCTGATCTCCCAGGGAAGTTTGTTCCACAGTCTAGCTGCTGCCACTCCAAAGGATCTACCCCCTGACCTGACTTTCTTAAATCTTGGCACCTTCACCAGTCTGGCCGAAGACAAACGGAGCAGTCTTGAAGGGGTGTACTAGTCAAAATTTTTGCGCAGGAGCACCGGTCCTAGCCCATGAAGGGCTTTAAAAACCAGGCAGAGCGATTTAAAGTGCACTCTCTGTCTCAGAGGGATCCAGTGAAGTTTTGCCAAAGCTGCAGAAGCGGAGGACCTTCTAGGCAGCCCTAAAACTAGTCTGGCTGCTGCTGACTGGATCCTTTGTAGTCTGTCCAGCAGGAAGTTGGGGGAGTCCAGCAGGAGGGCGTTACAGTAGTCAAGCCTACTGAGGAGCCTACACCTTGCCACTAAGGCGCGCGCCTGAGAAGGTAAAAGCGGAAAATTTTTGCGAAGTGACCTAATGATCGCGAAACAGGAGGCTGTTGTTTTTTTAACCAGGGCTTCAAGGGAAAGCTTGCTATCAAACATAATGCCCAGGTTGCGGACAGTTTTTATAGGCCGGACTGTGTTTGAAAAACCCAGGGGCCAGAAATTGCCAGGAAGAAGATGAGGGATCCTATTCGCAGCACACAAGATCACCTCTGCCTTGCCAGCGTTAAATTGTAAGGAATTGGCCTGATGCCACCGGGCAATGCTCTGCAGGCAATTGTGAAATACCTCCTTTGATCCTGAAAAGTAATTCTAACCATACCTACAGTAACTTGAATTTCCTTCCATAGGCTAACATTGACTGGTTTCACTTGGAAATTCTTCTTAGTGTGGAGTTTTGGAACTTTAAAAAATTCCTCTAAAATCAGCCGAACTACGAATTCCGATTTATTCACCTGTTATCAGGAGAGACCTCAGTGCTGCATCCTTCAGCCCACTACTGATCCTGAAAAGTAATTCTAACCATACTTACAGTAACTTGAATTTCCTTCCATATGCTAACATTGATTGGTTTCACTTGTAAATTCTTCTAAGTGTATAGTTTTTGAACTTTGAAAAATTCCTCTAAAATCAGCCGAACTACAAATTCCAATTTACTCACCTGTTATCAGGAGAGACCTCAGTGCTGCATCTTTCAGCCCACTACCGATCCTAAAAAGTAATTCTAATCGTAGTTACAGTAACTTGAATTTCCTTCCATAGGCTAACATTGACTGGTTTCACTTGGAAATTCTTCTAAGTGTGGAGTTTTAGAACTTTGAAAAATTCCTCTAAAATCAGCCGAACTACGAATTCCGATTTACTCACCTGTTATCAGGAGAGACCTCAGTGCTGCATCTTTCAGACCACTACTGATCCTGAAAAGTAATTCTAACCATACTTACAGTAACTTGAATTTCCTTCCATAGGCTAACATTGACTGGTTTCACTTGGAAATTCTTCTTAGTGTGGAGTTTTGGAACTTTGAAAAATTCCTCTAAAATCAGCCGAACTACGAATTCCGATTTACTCACCTGTTATCAGGAGAGACCTCAGTGCTGCATCTTTCAGCCCACTACTGATCCTGAAAAGTCATTCTAACCATACTTACAGTAACTTGAATTTCCTCCCATAGGCTAACATTGACTGGTTTCACTTGGAAATTCTTATAAGTGTGGAGTTTTGGAACTTTAAAAAATTCCTCTAAAATCAGCTAAACTACGAATTCCGATTTACTCACCTGTTATCAGGAGAGACCTCAGTGCGGCCCGGAGGATGCGGAAAATCCTCCATCGTAATGTGCCCCTCAGTTTTGAATGGAGTCGAGAGTAGAGCTTAGGATGGAGAGATCGTGAGTGGAGGCAACCTTGAGGTAGATTTGAGGATCGTCTGCATAGAGATGGTGGATCCCGGATTTACTTAGGAGATTTCCCAGTGGTTCTAAGTAGAGATTAAACAATGTGGGTGCAAGTATAGAGCCTTGTGCCATAGCTGCTACCTTCACAGAACAAAGTTTTAATTTGTATAACCTTGGCTGTATAATATAGCCCCTGTGGGCCTAATGCGTTACTCTAGTCAATGTTATGAGTTTATTTAAAGTGCTACAGTGCAAAAGAAACATCAGTGCCCCCTAATTATATTTATAGAGATAACATTAAATATTGTATTAAAAACGGGAAGTAGCAGCATAGATCTTATTTTTTGGGTGAACAGCAATGCACTGTGGGCTATGCATTTTTAAAAGAAACAAGTATTAACAATTAATTAAATATTTATAAATAATTAAATGTCAAAGATATGTCATTTTTTTCCAGAAAAAACTATTGAACAAAAATTTTCTGAAGAGGACCTTGATATTCATGAACCTGTTGTGGATTTTCAACTGGTAAAACAATTGATGCAAACATTTAACAAAAAACTGTAGAACCAGAACAACCTTCAGAATCAAGATTTTAAATGCACGGTCCTACACATACTTTAAGATGTGCACATAGGCCTATTGAAGGAAGTACTTCTCCTTCAAGCAGACGCATTATGCCAAGATGGTTGGTTCAAATGAATACAGGAAACATAAGGCTTAGGGCATCAATGTCACGTAATTCACAGGCCTATTACAATGTGGTAGACAATTTCAAAATATTGGAAAGTCTATGTTGCAGGTTCCGAAACAATAGCAGATAGGCAATATATTCTTTAGCCCAAAGAATGAGTGGGCTAGAGAAAGCCATAACATTAGGATTTCATCACATTTGTGATTCACTTGAGGCAAGGTGTACTGAAATCAGTGCCTTAACAGAAAGCGGTAAGCACACTATAATGATTCATTTATATGGATATTTTTGATGCACAAAATCAACATAGACTTTTAAGCAATAGATTGCAAGAATGTGGGAGATCATTAGATTCCCTTGCTATTACTATGGGTATTCTATCACATAAATCTGTTAATCTACAAGTAGTGCTTCGAAATGTCAGCAGTGATGTTGCCAAAGGCCTTAAAAAATGTACAAATGTATTAGAATAGATAGAAACTCCTCACACTTGAAGATTTGCGGAGCTGGTTTGGAAGACAGTGGAGATGTTTCAATACAAGGTACTTTGTCTGTGCATGATCAGGGTAGTCTAAGGTGCAGTGCAAGGCACATCTCAGATGTGCATGGCACTTCTACTCCAACATCTACTAAAAGAAAGACTGGAATAAAATGTATAAAAAGAAAAAGGAAGATAGTAATTACAACACTTGATTTCTGTATTTGTGACTTTTCTGTGACAACTAAAAACAACCTTGTTGTCATCTACATGTATTTTCTAGCATTTATATCTTAATGTCTCCCCTGCTTCCAACCGTTCCTCTCCTCTTTCCCTCGCCCATTCCACCCTTCCTTCCTTCCTGGTTGGTACAATCCTCTCCTTGGAATGTTGGAGAGTAGCTCACTTTAGAATGTTGTAGTGCCTCAGTTGCCAGCTAGTGCCTGAGGATCTTGTTTTAATAAACAGCTTCTCCAGTCTCTCTTTTCTGCTGTTTACTTCCAACAAACATTCGATAATTTTTTCTATTTACATTGTAATCTAAAGTAAAAGGTTTTCACAAAATACTTGTTTACCATTTATGTATGTTCCTTTACAAAAGCTAAAACTAAATACATTGAACAATAAAATATTTACAATAAAAAATAGTTGCTTGTTTTTTGTGTTCCAGAGTTCTCCCTTCTATTTGTCCATTTACTTCTTGATCTAGCACAGGCTAACAATGTGCTGTTATGTCTTCCTCATCACTAATGTCATATATCGGTTCTATCAGAAGTGGCTTTTTGGATGGTATATTGTGCAACATAGCACAACATGCTACTTTTGTAGAAGAAACATCCGGTGCATGCTGCAATGCTCCGCCACTCTTATGCAAATATCTGAAATGTTCTTTCAGCAATCAAAATGTTTGTTTTGCTGCATACCTTGATTGTCCATGTGCGAAAGTATAACTTCTCTCCCTGGCTGAATGTGGATTTTGGTGTGGAGTCATCATTGAAGGATGAATAGCATGTGCACTGTCACTTAAAATAAGAAATTGAGACACAAACACACATATGTTTATACATATATCTATATACATATATGTATATACACACACACATACATATATTATATGTACACACACATGTATATGTATACATACACACACACACACTGATAGATAGATAGATAGATAGATAGATAGATAGATAGATAGATAGATAGATAGATAGATAGATAGATAGATAGATAGATAGATAGATAGATAGATAGATAGATAGATAGATAGATAGATAGATAGATAGATAGATAGATAGATAGATAGATAGATAGATAGATAGATAGATAGATAGATAGATAGATAGATACAGGGACGTTATAGTTAAGAAATAGAATTGAAAAAACCTTAGAAATTCACTGAAAAAACCAAAGGTAACAAAGATGATATAGTTAATCCCAGATTTTACACACACAAAACCATAGAAATTCAGCAGCTATAGTTACCTGAGCTAACAATAACTTACGCCCCGCAGGCACTGCTTATGACCTCACATATTACGTCACTCATTACATGGTCAGTAACATCACTGACGGATTCACTAATCACAATTTATTATTATACATTTTCACAAGTTTATAAATACATTGTATTAACACATTCATTCTTTTAAAACTAAAAATGTAAAAATGAAGGTAAGGTAACTTATGGAGTCTTTCTATAATTGCAATGCACAAAGTTTGTCTTTTTTAAAAATTAATTTTATGGATCCCCGGTTCCATCGCAAATCTTCAGAGAAATACGTGGTTTGACGGTTATATTGCACACATTAAATATTAAAGCAACAGCACATTCAATACAAACATATGCTATTGCAAATTCTAAAAGTGTATCACTGCTTGTGTGTGGGTGTGTGAGTAGCTGTGTAGGTGACTGTATTGGTGTGTGAGTGGCTTTATGGGTGTGTGAGTAGCTGGGTGGGAGTAGGGGTGTCTGTGTGGGTGTGTAAGTGGGCATGGCAGTGGCTATGTGGGTGTGTGAGTTGTTTGGTGGGCATGATAGTGATTGTATGGGTATGTAAGTGGATGTATGAGTATGTGCGAGTAAGTGTGTGGGTCTATGAGTAGGGATATGTGTCTTTTTAGCTGGGGTGTGGATCCAATAATCTACCTGAATCTGCCTTAATCTGTGAGGATCAGGATGTGGACTCATTGACTTAAAAAGGAAATGGATTTGGCCAATTTCTTTCCAATGAAGGGGCCCTCAAAGACCCCTCCATCATTTCCATGGGGTCAGGGTACCTCTACACTGAACCCTTCAATCAATTTTAACATTATATTTTCTCCCCAGTGAACCATGTCCCGATGCACAATATTGTGGCCACAACTTTCCTATCAGGTAACAGCCAGCAAATCACAGCATTGCTTTTGGCACATGGATCTGTGAATCTGCCCATTTCTGTGGTGTATCTGTCACAGATCCTCATCTCTATATATACATAAATATTTTTATTTTAATAACTCCAACACAACTGAACAGATTTACACCAAATTACATCAAGTGTTCTTTCTGGACCTAGACCAGCTTTCTGCCAAATTTGGTGTAATTCTGTTCAGCAGTTCGTGCTGGATTTCTTAAATCCTTATGATAAATTGCATGGTGAAACATGTTTTGGGAACCCCCTTTTTTCTTTGCCCCCCCTTAATGGATCACCCTAAAACTTTTCAGACAGCAGCTAAACTGGCTGGCACACTAAGGGGCCGATTAGGATGGCGGACGGACTTGCGTCCGTCCGCCACCCCTGAGTAGGAGGGACCGTCCGCATGGGCAGCGGCGGTCCCTCCATGGCAATTAGGATGAGACCGCCAGGGTGGCGGTCACATCCTCTATTTTTAACATTGCGGCGGGTGCAGCTTCAAGCTGCACCCGCCGCAATGTTAAAAATGCATGTGTTGCATTTACATGCACAAAGCGGCAGGCACCGCACGGTGCCTGCTGCTTTGTGTACGCAAATGCAGGGGGGTACCATAGGTACCCCCCATGTGCACCCCCCATTCACCCAGGGGGCCCGCAACGGGCCCCCAAAGTGAATGTCCGTATGCTTTTCCATGGCGGAAAAGCCGCCGTGGAAAAGCATATTTACACAAACATCATAATATGGCGGACGGTGTCTCATAGACACCGCCTGCCATGTTATAGCTTTTCCGCCGCGGTCGGAAGCTGACCGCGGCGGAAAAGCGGCGGACGGAATTCCAGACCCACCAGCCATCCTAATTTGGCGGTGGGTCTTTGGAGTCTCCGCCACGGTTTTTCCGCATCCTCCAGGCCGGCGGACACTTCCGCCGGCCCGGAGGATGCGGAAAAACCGCCATCCTAATGAGCCCCTAGGTTTGAAATGGCACCAAAGTTATTAGAAAACAGAAAATACCTTTCCTTTGGAAACTAGATCCTAATTATCCTTTCAAGGTCCTTCTAAAGCCCAGTAAATTGTCACAGTTCCTAATTAAGAGTGGAAATGAGTTCCAGAGTCTGGGTGCCAGGTAGGAGAACCTGCGTCCACCCTGCCTTTTAAGTTTGATGGTAGGAATAGTGAGGAGATGAAGGTGAGCAGATCGAAGGTTGCGCATAGGAACATGTTTGGTGATCAGGCTATTAGGAAATTTAGGGCTATTGCAATGCAATGTTTTAAAGACTATACAGCCTGTCTTAAAGGTGGTACGTTGCGCTATGGGCAGCAAATGTAGTTTTGACAGGGCCCTGGCCAATTGCCATCTCGGCTGTTTGTGAATCAGTCTCGCCGCCTGATTCTGGATCATTTGGAGGCGGTTAAGCAGGCCCTGAGGGAGGCCAGTGTAAAGAGAATTAGAAAAATCTAGGCGTGAGAGCACCAGAGCTATTACCACCTGGACCAGAGCTGAGTGGGACAGCAGACGCGCGATTTTCCTGATTTTACGCAACTGAAAAAGACTGATGGAGACCACGTTTCCTACGTGTCCATTAAATGAAAGATCGGAGTCAATAATCACCCCGAGACTTTTCACTGAAGGAGAAGGAGTGGGAGGTGGGCCTAATTCGCCTGGCCAGAAATGAGAACCCCAGCAGGTGGAGCTCTTCCCAGGCAGCACCAATTCCGTCTTGCCTGGGTTGAGTTTCAGCTGATTAAGATCCATCCAGCGCTGAATATGGAGCATTGTAGATTGGAATTCAGTGGCTGCATTGGGAGATTCGAGAGAAAAAACAAGCTGGAGGTCGTCTGCATAATTGAAGACAGTAGTTCTCATGGCTTTAAGTGAGTGTACCAGAGGCCTAATGTAGAGATTGAACAACAGTGGGGAAAGGGACGAACCCTGTGGGACCCCACAGGAAGTGGACAGATTAGAGGCAGTATGGCTCCCAAGGCGAACTGCTTGCTCATTATATCACTGTAGTAAAGCTACTGATTACCAGGGAAGTCAGCTGCTGGTATTCAAAGTGCATGTTTCAGTCTGCAGGTTAGAATTTTTTAATGAAATAGAATAGGATTTGGGAAGTCAAAATGTGCCCTATTCTTTTTTTTCAGCACTAATATTAATTTCTATGGCACAATGAAGCCCATCATTTTTTTCCTTTGCAAATTAAATGTTTTAAGTGTTACCACTTTATTCCAATCAAGATGGCTTCAGGTGTTCCATACTTTTGTCATAAGTAAGACTGTTAGCGCTCTAGTTGTTCTTTAGAACACTCTGGCACATTCTGTCATTGGGCTATACTTGGGCTACATCTGGCTGTTATTTGTGCTACATTTGGGCTCTTTTGTCTCTGGTGGCCATCTTGGGAGAGTTATTTGTTATGATGTTTCCTAATTTCCTCATTTACTACAGTCTCCTCAGCAAGAAATACTTTCAGTTTTTTTACTTTGATTCCATCAAGAAGGCATTCAGATGTGCCACACATGTGCCTTCAATTCAGAATGTTAGCACTCTAGTTGCTCATTAGATCACTGTAGTAAAGCTACCGCTCACCAGGGAAGTCTGCTGCTGGTATTCAAAGTACATGTTTCAGTCTGTATGTTAGAATTTTTTTATGAAATAGAAGAGGATTTGGGAAGTCAAAATGTGCCCTAATTTTTCTTTCTGCAGCACTAATATTAATTTCTATGGCAAAATGAAGCCCCTCATTTTGTTCCTTTGCAAATTAAATGTTTTAAGTGTTACCACTTTATTCCAATCAAGATGGCTTCAGGTGTTCCATACTTTTGTCATAAGTAAGACTGTTAGTGCTCTACTTTTTCTTTAGAACACTCTGGGACATTCTGTCATTGGGCTATACTTGGGCTACATCTGGCAGATATTTGTGCTACATTTGGCAGATATTTGTGCTACATTTGGGCTCTTTTGTCTCTGGTGGCCATCTTGGGAGACTTATTTGTTATGAAGTTTCCTAATTTCCTCATATACTACAGTCTCCTCAGTAGGAAATACTTTCAGGTTTTTTTACTTTGATTCCATCAAGAAGGCATTCAGATGTGTCACACATTTGCCATAAATTCAGAATGTTAGCACTCTAGTTTCTCATTAGATCACTGTAGTAAAGCTACTGCTCACCAGGGAAGTCTGCTGCTGGTATTGAAAGTACTTGTTTCAATCTGCATGTCAGAATTTATTTTAATGAAATAGAAGAGGATTTGAGAAGTCACGCAAAATGTGCCATACATTTTTTTTCTGTAGCACTAATCATACTTTCTATGGCAAAATGTTTCTTTTTAAATTAAATGTTTTAAGAGTTACCACTTTATTCCAATCAAGATCGTGTCAGGTGTGCTACACTTTTATAATAAGTAAGGCTGTTAGCACTCTAGTTGTTCTTTAGAACACTCTGGGAAGCTGCAAAAGAGCACAAAGGAATCAACTGACAGTCTCTGCCCTTGTTGGATGTACATGTTTTACTGAGAATGTCAGACTGCATTCTCACATGACCGAGAAAGATAATATGAATTTACAGAAAATATGCTCTTAGTTTATTTTATAGATTACCTTCCAAATCTCTATGGGAAAAGCATGAGAAAATAGTTTTCTCTCAAACATGATTCATGATATCCCAGCAGAAGGCCTTTCACATGGTAAAATCACCTTAGAACACAACACAATTCCTAAAATGAGTATGGTACCATCAACAAATGATTTAGAATGTAACTAAAGTCTTAAAACCTTCTATTAACTAAAATGCTTTTCAATGAGGTGCTATCAAGTATATTGGTCCCACGATGGCTGCCAACACTTCTTGGATGAAGTGCTGACTGCTAATCAGATCTCACGATGGGATGTGTTGTTAGTCTCTGCCCAGATAAATATATATATATTTTCCCTTTAATATCTAAAAAACTACTGAACAGATTTACACTATTTAACAAGAAGGCATGAGTCTGAACTAAGGACTACCTCTTTACCAAATATGGTGTAATTCCGTTCAGTAGTTCGGGCTGTAGCTGCGACTAAAGGTACCTAAGGGAAATTGAATGGGAAAAACATGTTTTGGGACCCCCCTTTTTTATTGGCCCCTGCTTGATGAATCACCCCCAATATTTCAGGATTGGAGAGGACTGGAGCACTCCATTAGTTTTGAAAATTTCGTGAAGATTTGTCAACCGGCGCCAAAGTTATTGCAAATAGAATGTTACGGATTTCCAATGGAAAATAGGTCCTAACTATAACTACCTACTGGCGACTGCCAGTAGGTAATATATATACATATATATATATGCATATCAACAAAGTCTCTTCGTGAGCGGGAGCCCATGGTCCTGCAGGGCAGCCTCGGCAAACCACGGGAATGAAGCATCCCGCTAACTTGCAACCAGCACTGTGAACAGATATAGCCGAAGCACCGGTAGGATGAGGAAGCAGGCAATTATTATACATTTGGGCGGCAACACAATATTATGTATATATATATATATATATATATATATATATATATATATATATATATATATATATATATTATTCACTGAAAAAACCCATAGGTTTCAGGGACATTATAGTTAGTTGGACATTGCACTAGTACAAAACCAGGAAAATTCTGCCGTCATAGTTAGTTCAGCTAACTATAACTTGCGCCCTCGCAATGCTTTGCTGATAACGTTACATATTACATCATTCATGACATGGTCAATGACATCACTAATTACATCACTGATGACACCACTGATGACATCATCCAGTGACTGTATGTTTCTATAAAGTTTAAACATGTTTTATATATATGCCAAGGTGTATTAAAGAATGAGTTGGTGTATAAGTGTCTGAATGGAGAATGTAGCAGGTTCATGACTGATTCTATAAGTGAGTGATTAAATGTATGTTACTGAATGAATGGGTTAGTGACTAAAGTTTGTAAATGTCTGTATCAGTCTGTCTGTTGTTGTGGAAGCTGCTGCATGGGTTGGTGAGTAGCTACATGAGTGTCTACATGGGTTATTGATTGGTTGCCTGAGTATTTGTATGGGTGCCTGAGTGTGTGTGGGTGGGTGGGAGATATGTGACTCTCTGCATAGATGTGTGAGTGGTTGATTCACTGGGTGTATAGGTTCAAGACTGCATGTGGAAACCCCTGTATGGGGTGTGTATGGGTGTGTTGGTGAGTGAATGGATGTCTCAGGGGTACATGTATGAGTAACTACATGTATAAAAGGCAGTATATGTGAGTTATGGTGTATATAAATAACTAAATGTGAGAGTGAGTGACTGTGAGAGTGGCTGTATGGATGAGTGTGTACTTGTATCATTGTTTGTATAAGAGACTAAGTATGCGTTAGTTTCTGTATGAATAAGTGAGGTGGTGTGCGAATAAGTGTATAGGTGCGTAAATTGAAGTGTGATTGATTCTTTGCATGACTGACTAGGTGCGTGAGTAACTCTGGATGAGTGACGGTGTGTTAGTGTCTGTATAGGTGTATGAGTGCATATGATAGTGTGGTATTGATGAGGGACTGCATGTATGAGTGACTGTATGGGTGAAGGAGTGGATGTGTGTGTAGACCTAGGAATCAGTGAATGCTTATGTATTAACTGGTATTGGTGTGTCTGGTTTCGAAAATGGTAGTCTGTATTTTAGAGTGGGTCTATCAAAGGTTATATTAGGGTGTGAGGAGGACATCAGATTTTCATGTGGATGATGTCATCAGTGATGTCATTTGAGATATCATCAGTGATGTCATTGACCATGTCATGAATGA
Organism: Lissotriton helveticus; assembly: GCF_964261635.1. NCBI lineage: Eukaryota > Metazoa > Chordata > Amphibia > Caudata > Salamandridae > Lissotriton > Lissotriton helveticus. The sequence continues at coordinate 565,766,991 of NC_136057.1, read as the reverse complement.
TGTAATATGTGACGTCATCAGCAGTGCATTGTGGAGGCGCGAGTTATAGTTTCTGAACTAACTATAACGGTGGAATTTCTCTAGTTTTGTACGAGTGAAATGTCCAACTAACTTTAACGTCCCTGAAACCTATGATTTTTTCAGTGAATTTCAAAGGTTTTATAAATGCTAATTTCTAAAAAGTTTTTTTAAAGTGCCAATTTCTAACTATAATATTCATGAAACCTATGGTTTTTCGAATATGAATCAACTTTTTTTAGAGATATTTTGTAAATATAATATCCTAAAAATACTTTTTAGGTCTCGCCTGAGCCAGCGCATGTGATGCCTTGCGAGACATGTAGTAAGAGGGTTTTGAAAAGGCTACCACAGGCTTTTGCTGACCTCAAGCCTGCGGTTATGCGCATGTGCATGCGTGCAGCCCCCCTCTGTCTTTCCTCCGTCACGGGTCATTAAGTGCATCGTGATCACTTTCACTTTTGCGGCCGCGTCACTTTCATTGCCGCGCGGCCAATGCTTGTTTCCTTTTTCCGTGCTTTTGTTACTGTATAGTATCGCTCCCTCCCTTCCTGATGCTTTCATCCCTCTCTCCCACTCTTTTTCCTTCTATCCCCCTTCTTACTTTCCAGCCTCTTTCCTTTCCTATCCCCCCACCGCCCTCTCATCTTACGTTGCATTTTCTTGTTTTTATGGGTGCTGTTTTCTTCTATCTTCCCTGCTCAGCCCGTACAGCTCTCACTTTGCTACACTTCTCTTTGTTCGCGCAGCTGAAGGCAGGATTTGCTGTTTCCTCCGAGCAGCATCCCCATCACCATGGCAACATCGGGTCGGCTGACAGTGCTGCACGTCTGTCACGTACTTGGTAGTGAAGGTTCATAACAGAGAAGATGGAAGCGGAAGACGAAAGTGTTAATATATCACCCCTGCTTAATGGCATCTCTTTCAGGCTCTTTTCATTCTCCTTACTAAACCATGTTTTCCATTCCTTCTATTCATTTCCTCTGCTGCCCCTGAATTCTAGTTCATCTGTTGTCACTTCATTTGTCCACTCTTTAATTTTACCTGCATTTTATTTTATCTACTTCCAGCACTCCTCTTCCATCATTCCTAGTATTCTGCCTTGTTTAACCTGCCTTTTATTTCTTCTGTTTTATCCCTTCTTTTATTGACCCATGTTCTCTACTTCCTCTGCTCTTTTCCCCGGAATGTTATTTCTTCTTCCACTACACTTGCGTCTTTTTTTTCTTTTAGCGTGCACGCACATACAACTCCCGGGCTTGTTATTTCTTTGAATGGGTTTTGTGATTGTGCTTTTTATTTTTCACTAAGATGCATTTTGTCCGTCATTTACTGGTTTTGAGCTCCATCAGAGAATAAATGAACAGCGAGGATTCAGGCAGGAAGACTGGTATTATCGAGGGTGTTAGGCCGCTAAGTGCCTCCGAAACGAGGTTGTCGCATATTCACTCCTTACATCCAGAGTTCAGTCTGACTGTTTAATGGTCTTCAAATTATCTCTTAATTATTAATGATTTGCCCGCAGCAAGTAGATGAATTATAGAGTATTTATGGAAAATGAAATAAATGACGATTGCTTAGAGATTACACAGTGCAATCATTTTTTTTATCCCCCATCCGCTTTCATTGAACCATTTTGTTCTTCGGAAGGAAGAGGCTTCGTAAGTCACCATGGTCGCACAGACTTTAAATATGCATTTGTACATCCCTCTTCCACACATAAATTACACAACTGTTAGTTTTTAGCTCACATGCAGTCTTTTAATAGCTGTGGAGCAATGTATTTTCTCACACAGAGAGCCTGGCACGACTGTGTAGTTTTATGGCCACTGTAATTCTGTGAAAGCAGCTATCAATTACAGTGAAATATAATGACTAGATATAAAAACATCTGACGCAAAGACTTCGCGTGCATGCTAAATTTCCTACTTTTACCAGTCATAAATTCTCCCAGTGCCTGATGGAGAAACTGATAGAGATCCCCTCTGGACTGCTGGCCCGCCTCTATAACTAGGAAACGCTTTTTATTTAATGGTGTCTAAATACTTTAATAATCCAAAAAGTAGTATTTTAATTTACATTGCAGCCCAATTGAACGGTTCAGGGTTAGCCTAGTCAGACATGCCTGTCCTGTGACTGACCCTGGTCAATTCCTGTTGGCATTTTAGCAGCATAAACTTGCCGAACAAAGTTCCTTTATAGGACAGAGTAGCTGTCAATTATTACCCCCTACTTGCACGTTTCAATACTTACTGTTTACACTGGCCGTACTGCCGATTAAATCTGTAGTCTGCTGGTACTGGTGCTGGTGCTGGTAAATGTCTTTTTATGACTCCCTTCCTAGTGACTCCACCCCTTTTTGTTGTCCATCTTGACCATCAATTTATGGGCTCCCAGATTAAAGTACTTCCAATTCCAGCACTGGTTCTGAACCCTGGTTACAGTGGCATAGGAAGGATGCCAGAGGTCCCAGTGGTAAACAAGCATTGGCATAGCAAATAGGTCTCGCCTTTGGGACCTTATAAATGTTTAGCCATGCAACGGCTGATGTTGTTGCACCAAGGATATTGTGCTGCATAACTAAACACTTACAAGGTCCCAAAGGCGAGACCTATTGGCTATGCCAATGCTTGTTTTAAGTTTATTTTTGTTATTAAAATTATGTAATGTTTTTTGTTAAATATAAATATAGATATATATTTTTTTTAAGTGTAGTCGCATAACCATCCTGTACCTATCTCAGTAGGTGCGCGGATTCAAGCCACTGTAGTGTAGTTCCTATATTCCCAATAGGCTCTGCGCATTAGAATAATATATAATATAGTTTAGACGTAGGACTGAGGTCGACTAGGTCTCTATCGAATATATTAAACTTAAATGTGAGTGCCAGCTAGCTCAGAGGTCACTAGAAACGTTCACGAATAAACAAGAAGGGATTCGTTTCTGACAACCGCATAAACATGACAACTTTGTTTCCCAAGAATAAGAATTCAATCGCTAGAGTCGCGGAAACAATAGATAGCTATATTACTCAGTCATTCGTGCATGCTTCGTTTCACCAGAGGTGCTGAGAAAATAGAGAGACGGGCGTTTTCAATAAAAAGTATTAATTGAACAGTCTTCTTTCTCAAGCATGAGAAATGTACTGCTACAATCGTAATACTGGTTATAAAGTACAGGGTATATAATACGAAAAGTATTAAAAAGTAGTACTGTAAAAGCATGATATGGTTTCTAAGCCATAAATTGCCTAAAACATATAAAATACATACAGTGATAAAATAATGACTAAAAGTACTCAACTGGTGCTTCTAAAATACGCCTACCCAGGTGTACCTAACCTAAATCTAGTACAAGGGAAGAAGTAAGTGAGGAGTAGCTTAAGTTAAGTATTTCTCTGCCAAGATTCTATCCAAGAATTCTCTAAGTGTCTAATCAGCTCCGTACCTTGGTTTAGAATGAAGGAGGTCTTGTATCTCTATCTTAGGACTCGATATCCCAGCAACCTGCAAGGGTAGCCTGGAAACACTGAAGCTGGATTTCTCGGCAAGAGAAAAGACAGCGTCTCTCAGTGCGTCAGCTTGAGGGTCGGCTTCCTTCGGCACTTGCTGCTGCAGGGCGTCGGGCAAGTAGTTAGTCGATCTGCTCCAAACCACCGTGTGTTTGTCTGGGCAAATGTAGGCATATTTATACCTTGAAGGTGCCGAGTTTGACGTATGATTGGACTTAATAACGTCACTCAACGACTGAGTTCTTTGAAATCTCCATGATTTCCTAGATAAATTAGTATTCAGGCAAGGGTAAGTCCCTTGCTGCTGAAGGCGGGTTTCTCTAAGAAATCGTTGTTGATTCTTGGAACTTAGTCGAAGTAGCCATGCCGTATTTGGGCTGCATAGGCTCAGTCTAAATATGGTAATGATTTCTATGCCTAAATAAGGATAGGATAATCTATACCAATATAAGGGCATGAATCGGGAAATTTTACACTAGGGTCCTAGATTCATTTACAACACCCCCATATTGGCAAAGTCGTGAACTATGAGCGTTGGGTTAGCGATGGGTACGTGGCGGCTGCTGCCGCGTAACGTCATACACGTATAGGATCGCGTCGTGTACGAGTTTCGTATGCGACGGGTGCCATGTGCCAGGCCCTACATAATGTCATATACGTATGGGATTGCGTTGTGTGCGTTTGGTATGCAACAGATGTGCAGTGCCCCGCCCCATGTAACGTTATGTATGGGTACGGTGAGCGACTCCCGCTAAAAAAAGATATGTTTAAAACATATATGTATACTAGTTTAATATGTATAATAGACCAAGATATTATGTAAGCTTATTATAAAAATCATGTTTCAAATTGCAAAAAAATTATATTACTCTTAAATATACTTTTGTGAAGTCGTGTCGGATGCGCGCTGGGTGCGTGCTTGGTGAATGCTAGGTGCTCGACTCCCATGTGACCTTAGAAGAAAGCATTTCATTGGTTCATAAGGTTTTCCATTCTAGAACTTGAAGGACCCCATCCATTTTTTTCATTCTTTGTACACCATCCCAGGAAAGACACCTGCTGTGTTTTTTGAGCTGCTTTATATATTTTTGGGCGTTTTGCTACTTGAAGACGCCTGGCTTCTTCGACTCCGATTGTGGATGTTGGTTCTGAAGAAGAGGAATTGGACACGCCTTTATATAAAAAAGAAGGAATACTTTTTGTGTGGACATTTTTCACCATTCCCGGTGGTGAAAAAAAAGTCAATGCATGCAAGGTCAGCTTCACTCTTTGTCCTAGACCACTGTCGAGGGGAAGTGACAGAAAGTATTCGTACAGAACCTCTAGCATGCTGTAACATCTTCAGACAATTCACCCCCGACCTCTGACACGCGAACAACTGCGACGTGCCCAACAAGAGATGCAACAGATTACCAGGGAGCTGGTTCAAATACTTCAGGAGCCTCAAGCTCCTCATCTCAAGGTCCGGACATTCTTCCTGAATTTGATGATCTGCAGCAACACTGCACTGCATCAAGTTCAAGACTGTGATTTGTTGCAGGGAGCAACTGTGGATGATGTTGTTCGTGCAGCAAGATATCACCACTGTTAATTTTTTTTATGGTTGCAATGACTGTTTAATTGCAAAAGTTAAAACGTAGTTCTGTTGTTTTTCCCGTTTTTAAAAAACAACACTAAAAATTATACAAAATGGTTTAAAAACACAAAAAAATTATAAAAGCAAAACAAGAAGAACAAATGAGTTCTTTTCAGAACTACCTTACCTGATTAAAGAAAGAGAAATGCCTGCATGCTAATGCGTGGGTGATTGCATGAGTATATGTGTAGAGGTTTAGGAGTAAATGAGAAGTGTGTAAGTGGTTAGAGGACTGCATGAGTAGTGCATAGGGAATTGCAGCAGTGCATGTGTTTGTGACTGGGTCATTGCATGAGTCCCTTGGGACTGACTGGATGATTAGAGTACCGCAAGGAGAGTGCTTATTGAATTTATTAGTTCCTTGGGTATTGGCGGAGTGTTTGGATTAATACATGGTAGTGGCTGGGTCACTGGGACTGACAGGGTGATTCCTAGATTACATGGGTTCTACCAGGGGAATTGAAGCAGCAAATGAGAAGTGTGTAAGTGGTTAGAGGACTGCATGAGTAGTGAATAGGGGATTGCAGCAGTGCATGTGTCTGTGACTGGGTCATTGCATGAGTACATGGGTACTGAGTGGATGATTAAAGTACTGCAAGGAGAGTGTGTGGTGAAATTATAAGTACTTGGGTATTGGCGGAGTGTTTGGATTAGTACATGGTAGTGGCTAGGTGACTAGAGGAGTGCACGGGGAGTCACAGTGTGATTGCTGGACTGCATGGGTACTACCAGGGGAACTGAAGGAGCTAATGAGAAGTGTGTAAAAGGTAAGAGGACTGCATGAGTAGTGCACAGGGGATTGCAGCAGTGCATATGTTTGTGACTGGGTCATTGCATGAGTACATGGGTATTGAGTGGATGATTAGAGTACCGCAAGGAAAGTGTGTGGTGAATTTATTAGTTCCTTGGGTTTTGGCAGAGTGTTTGGATTAGTACATGGTAGTGCCTGGGTGACTGGAGGAGTGCACGGGGAGTGACAGGGTGATTTCTGGGCTGCATGGGTACTACCAGGGGAAATGAAAGAGTGAATGAGAAATGTTTAAGTGGTTAGAGGACTACATGAGTAGTGCATCGGGGATTGCAGCAGTGCATGTATTTGTGACTGGTATCAAAAACAGATAACCTCTCCTAGAACATTATCAATCTATAGTTGAAACATCCATTACTTTATACATAGAATCATAGTCCCACACAAACTGGTTTATTTAGAAAAACATATGATTTTTATTCTTAATGGTCCAGAGAAAGCAACAATTTCATACAAGATATATATACAAATATGTACAATTCAATTAAATCAACATCACACAGCCCTCATTCATACTAATACTCACAGGCATCCTCTCAAGCAACCACGACACCATGCATCATAATAAAGGAACAAAACGATCATGACAAACAGAGTTACAAGCAAAAGGGAGACGGACAAAAGTTAAACAAGCAAAAGAAAGTGCCGAAGCGCGTTTCGGAAAGGACAATAATCCACAGTTCCTTCATCAGGGCGCAAGGAAAACAATATCATATATGCACTTGATTGGGATAATTGGATTACTTCAATTATTACAACAATATTGAATCTTTTGAAAAGACGAAACCAGGGTATCGTAGGGCTGTTTCTTGCGACTTGAAATGAATGAATACAGTCTCGAGGAGTAGAAGGGGCCCGCCTGGGTTTAAAGTTAGCTGAAGCCCACCAGAAGTCCAAGGAAAATGCCTAAAAAAGGATTTCCAAGGCGAGGACATCAGTATAAAGGAAGGACAATTGAAGAAGCCCACGGGTTACTGAACAAACCGGAGTCCTGTGCAAATAAATTCCATTCAAATCAAGGTGGGCCAAGCCAGATAAGTGGCCCCTCGATGTTAACAGTGTTACCAAGGGTGAGGAAGGCTTCCTCCGAATATGTAAGGCTGATTAGAAAAAATGTGAAAATACGAAGAGGCAGCACGTCATCCAGAATTTCACCAGCGAGTGAATGAGAAATGTTTAAGTGGTTAGATGACTACATGAGTAGTGCATCGGGGATTGCAGCAGTGCATGTGTTTGTGACTGGGTCATTGCATGAGTACATGGGTACTGAGTGAATGATTAGAATACTGTAAGGAGAGTGAGTGGTTAATTTATAAGTGTTTGGGTATTGGTGGAGTGTTTGGATAAGTACATGGGAGTGGCCGTGTGACTGAAGGAGTGCACGGGGAGTGACAGAATAAATGATGTTCCGCATGGGTACTACAAGGGGAATTTTAGGTACGAATGAGCAGTGTGTAAGTGGGCAGAGGACTACATTGGTAGTTCATAGGGGATTGCAGCAGTCCATGTGTTTCTGACTGGGTCATTGCATGAGTAAATGGGTACTGAGTGGATGATTACAGTACTGCAAGGAGAGTGTGTGGTGAATTTACAAGTGCTTGGGTATTGGCGGAGTGTTTGGATTACTACATGGTAGTGGCTGGGGGATTGGAGGAGTGCACAGGCAGTGACAGGGTGATTGCTGGACTGCATGGATACTACCAGGGGAATTGAAGGAGCGAATAAGAAGTGTGTAAGTGGTTAGAGGACTACATGAGTAGTGCATAGGGGATTGCAGCAGTGCATGTTTGTGACTGGGTCATTGCATGAATACATAGGTACTGAGTGGATGATTAGTGTACGGCAAGGAGAGTGTGTGGTAAATTTATTAGTTTGTTGGGTATTGGCGGAGTGTTTGGATTAGTACATGGTAGTGGCTGAGTGACTCTAGGAGTGCACCGGGAGTGACAAAGGGATTTCTGGACTGCAAGGGGACTACCAGGGGAATTAAAGGAGTGAATGAGAAGTGTCTAGGTGGTTAGAGTACTGTATGGATAGTGCAGAGATGAATGTAGAACTGCATGGATAGTGTTTGGGTTACTTAATCTTACATTATCGATAGTAGATATAAAAGTCTTTGAAACAATGTTTGCAGTTCTTTTTTATAATCAGAATTTTAAATACTTTCAAACTTTAGAATTTTGGTCTGTAAAATAGAAGAAAAAATGACAGTTATAACATATAATATTATAGTTTAAAGTACACAACATCATTTTACCATTACATAACATATTCAGTTTGCCTTTTTTGCTGTTCTCAGAATCTATTGAAGTTCACCATAGACAGTGATTTCAATCCTGCTCATCATGTGACAACGGGCAAAAAATACAATCAATAAGATTGTTAACAAAAAAACATCTGTGTTCAAAATATTTTCAATAAACTCAACTATGTGTTCAGATTTCCTAAAAAAATCCTCAATAATATTCCATATAATACAAAGATCAATTATATGAAATGCTTCTTTCTAAAACAATTTTCTAAATAAAATAACAAAGAACAGAAAAGATAATTGAATCAGCAATTCTTGATATTTTCCCTATAGTCTAAATGATGGTTTTGAAAACATTTGAAGTGAGAATACCAACTTCTTAATTCATATTAACATCTTTCCAATAGGCCAAATGATGTTTCTGAAGTTCTTTGTATTACAAATCTCTAAAATAATCTCATTAATTCATAATGACATCTTCCCAATAGGCCGAATGATGTTCTCAGAACTTTGGCATCAAAAATGTTAGGTATGAATTTGGTAATTCATTAGGCAGCCGATATTTGAAAAGCAAATGGCATCATTACAATGTGTCCATCCTTTATTGCACTTTAAATAGACAGTGTAGTGTCCCAATGTTGTTGAAGGTACATCGTGGAAAATAATTGCTACTGCTTTGAAAGTTCTTCCTGATATTGATAGTTGACTTGTTACAAAAAGTGTTTTTAAAGTTTGCAATTTTCTTCCATCTGCTGTACAACGTTGTATTATTAAAATGATATATTGTCCAAATCTTTCTATAAATAATGTTGATAACATTTCTGACTTGTAGTGACTACACTCCATATTTTGATTAGCTGATTTAACAAATTTGTTAAAAGACACTGGGGCATATTATCAAGGAGGTTTATCTCTTCTTTTTTGGCTTTAAAAGCCAAGAAAGCGGAGATAAAATTATCTCCCTATTACCTAGCTGTCGCTAACACCAGTTAGCGACAGCTAGTAGGAGATAGCGGCCATCTTGGGCCCCACTTTGCATGTCAGTGATATTTATCACTAATGACATGCAAAGTGGGCGTGCCAAGATGTTAGCGACTGGAAACAGTCGCTAACATCGCTATCTTCTATTACCAACTTTTGGAGATATTCGCGCTAAGCGCGAATATCTCCAAAAGCTAACACCTGCCTTGAGCAGTTCTTAGCCATGTTATCCAATGGGAGGTGGATAACATGGCTAAGAGCATTAGCTCGGTAATGCATGAATATCGCTGACTTTTCAGCGATATTCATGCATTGCGGCCGTTTTTTATCGCATTTGCGATGAACCTTGGTAATACCAAGGTTTATCTGCGATAAAAATCACCGCAGCTCAGCGGTAAAATTTTCTCTCTAACCAAGCAATAGCGATAATTATCGCTATTGCTTGGTAATATGCCCCACTGTTTTACAATCTGGTATTGTCAAATATATGAATCTTCAGTGTCTATGTTAGTGGTAGAAGTAACTCTACAATTTTCACATTCATGTTCCCATCTGTAACGAACTCCAAACAGATTTTAAATTTGTATTCCTTCATCTTCCAATACTGCAAGCATAAACATACAAATTTCTTGAGCATCTTGCTGTACATTCTGTGTAAATTGTGAAGAACCAGAACATATATCCAGAAGATTCGGAATGACAAAAACACTTTGAATTTTAGTTTTATTAGTACTCCATTTTTGAAAAATAGAATGCAACAAGGAACAAAACCTTTTTTTCTCGATTCTCCATAATTTGTTGCAGGAGATTTTCTAGAAAATATATGACATTCACAACTACATTAGCATAGCAGTTGATACCTGAACTTTTTTCTAACTGATATCCTACAATGTCTTCAACAGTGTCCTTTTTCTTTTTGTTTGAAATGTCAACATTCTCTTGATTTTCTTTCTTCTTTCCAATCTCACTACAGAGTTTCTCCTATGCTCTTTTCGACCTACTACACGCTTTACATATACAGGATATTCACCTAAGTTCGGAGCATACAAACTTCTTACCCGATTATCCTCTCTTACACAATTTGCATCTGCACTAATCTTTCGCTCATCAAAATCAATCAAATACAATCCAGATAAAGTTCTGACTCGGGACAATGCAACATATGCCATTCCCTATTTAAACTACTTCCAATGTTTACCAAAGCACTGTCTACACTTAAACCTTGAGATTTATGAATTGTCACTGCATATGCTAAAGAAAGAGGAAACTGTTTTCAACGAACATACAAATCTTTAACAATAAAAAAACAAACAGAACAACGTCCAATCTGTTTTACCTCTTCAATCTGATCAAATTTAATCTTCAAAAATTCAATTGCATCTCTATTTTGATAATTAACAAAATCAACAACTTTTCCCATTGCTCCATTCACGAAACCTTTTTCCACATCCAAATTACGCCGTAAAATTATCCAACAGTTTTCACATACATATAAATTATTTTCTGAACCAGCAGTCTTAGATATAGATTTTGCCAATGAATCCAATTTTGTTTTTGACTTTTCTGACAAAATAATAGCAATCCCTTTATGTTCTATTTTATAAATGGCTTCCATTTTTATTATTGGTTGTCTTTCCAGCTTCAAAAGTTCTTCATTGAATGTAGAATACTCTCGGGGTATTGACATTAGGCAGATTATTGATTTCTTTTCTCCAATTTTTTAATATATTATTTCTGGAGCAACATTTTCATTTGGAAACAAGTTTGTAAGTAGTCGACTATGCAAAGCTTCTTTGCCATGTTCTGTCAATACACCAATTCTTATATCTTGAAGAATGCTTCCATAATCTTCATCATTTGCCTCTCGCACATTTTTGATAAGTTCTTTGTATTCAAAATATGACCAAATGTTCACATTTCCAATACTTCCCAAATGTTTCCTTATCCTTTCCACTGTACCTTTCAAACATTTTTTATTAACCAATAAGAAACTTGCTTTTTAAACAATGTAAAATGCACCCTATTTTTGGATATACAATGTTCTTAAACAACCGATCAATTCTCTTCTTTCTTAAAATAGCACCTTCTCCACCATTTTAGATACCTCTCATTCTTCCAACTGACTACTTCAGCTACAGACATCTTTTGATTACCTACAGATATCCCTTCAAAATGTTTTCTGTGTTAATTGTTGGACACAGCTATTTATTCTAATGCAAAAGGTATGCTGAACACAGAGGTATTGAAAAAGACCTAGCATTACAAAATGTAGACATTAAATGGATTGGATAGAGAGGATTAAAATGGCAGCAATTGATGCCTTTGGTTAAAACCTTTTTGCATCTCCAAGCCCCTGACCTCATGATTATGCACTGTGTTGGCAATGACCTAGTCACATTGACTGGGGTAGGTCTGGAATTGCTAATGAAGGACACCTTTGCAGAATTGATGTTTCTTTTCCCCAAAACTGTCTTTGTATACATATGCCAAAAACAGAAATGGAATTGGTCCAAACAATTTTGTCCTCAGATTGAGAAAGCTAGAAAAAATGTAATTAACGCTCTTTCTGCTTAACCATAGTAGGGGATCCATTTATAACAACAATCTTCATTTCAATATGGATGGCATTTACAGAAGTGACACTTCACTCATGAAGAGTGTTTCCCAACAACCTGAAGCTCTGCATCCGCACTTACATGTAGCTACAACAATCTCCCAATGAAAACAAGGGCTCTTTTTAGAGCCACTCAATAACACAACATATAGCCTAGGTTTATATAACAAAATATTCATTATTTTTGCTTTGAGTCGCACACCCAGTGTGACTAAAGGAGCCATGCACCCCTGGCGTTCACACCAGGGGGCCGCGCTGGGAGCCGTGCATCCCTGGTGTTCACACCAGGGGCCAGGCTAGGGTCGCGAGTCAAAAAGTTTGGCAAAAAAACCCCATCTACTACCAATAATTTATGACAACCAAGTTCTTGAGAAGCACGAAGAAGGGCAAAAACTCCACCCAGTGCTTGAAAAACAATAATTTATATTCACCTCGGAGACCCCATCCCCCAGGGCAGGCCAAAATCTTTTCTAAAAAAAGGGAGGGGGAACATGTGGCCCCCATCCAGGGACATTTTTGGCCCGGGTACCCCATCCCCCAGAGCATACCCTCACAGTTGGGGACTGTGGGGTTTTAAGTTGGGGGATTAACTCCCCTTGAATCCTGAGGGTCCCTGGGGTGCACCTAGCCCACCAGGTACCTCCAGTAAGCGCCACAGAGCTGCATTGCAGAGAGGTGTAAAAAGGGGGATGGCCTCTGAACACCTCTCTGCAACACAGCTCCCTGGCACATACTGGAGGTACCTGGTGGGCTTGTTGGCCCTCAGGGACCCTCTGTATTGAAGGGGAATTAATTCCACAACTTACAACTGGCCAGGGTGTGTGTTTTGCACAATGGTGAAAGAAGGGGGTGGGGCCTGAGGTGACATGTCTGCAAACACACCCTGTAGCGCGTTTAAGTTGGGGAATTAATTCCTCTTCGATCCTGAGGGTCCCTGTTGGCCAACTAGCCCACCAGGTACCTCCAGTATGTGCCAAGGAGCTGCGTTGCAGAGAGGTGTTCAGAGGCCAAGCCCCTTTTTACAACACTCTGTAACTCAGCTCCGTGGCGCCTACTGGAGGTACCTGGTGGGCTAGTTGGCCCCCATGGGACCTCAAGATTAAAGAGGAATTAATTCCCCATCTTAAAACGTGCCACAGAGCAGGTTTGCACACATGTCACCTCAGAACCCGCCCCCTCCATTCACCACTGTGGAAACGCGCCTGTGGCGCCTTTTAAGTTGGGGGATTAACTTCCCTTGAATCCTGAGGGTCTCTGGGGTGCACCTAGCCCACTAGGTACCTCCATTAAGCGCCACAGAGCTGCCTTGCAGAGAAGAGTAAAAAGGGGCATGGCCTCTGAAGACGTCTCTGCAACGCAGCTCCCTGGCGCATATTGGAGGTTCCTGGTGGGCTATTTGGCCCCTGGGTACCCCCAGTATTCAAGGGGAATAAGTTCCCCATCTGCAAATGTGCCAGGGGGCGCGTTTGAAGAGTTCTGCAGGTAGGGGGCGGGGACTCCGGCGCGGTCGGTCTTTTTTTTAATACATTTTTTTAAGAAGAGGGCTATGTAGCCTCCCTTCTTTTTTGTAAATTTATTTGGAGGGGGGCTGCATTGCCCCCCTCCTCAGGCCATTTATGGCCCCAGGGACCCCATCCCCTGGGGCCGGCCTTTGTTTTTTAACATTTTTGAGGAGGGGGGCCGAGTGGCCCCTCTCCCGGGCCACTTCTAGCCATGGGGACCCCATCCCCCAGGGCTGGCCCTCTCTGTTGGGGACCATGGAGGGGTCCCCAATCTCTCCACTGTCCCGCCAGCTCCCTGCCTCCTGCATGAGCAGGCATAGCTTTTCCACAGGGGGAGCTGCTAAGATGCAGCTCCCTGTGTGGAAAAGCAATCAGCTTAGGTTTTTGGAAGAGAGCAGGTTTTCTGCTCTCTTTTCCAAAAATCAAAGCAAAGTTTGCTATGGCAGGGTGGGAGCCACGAGGCACCCACCCCGCCATAGCAAACTACAGTGTCCTAGGGGTGCGCACCCCGGGACACTGCAGGAGCCGGCCCTGGGGGTGCGGTCCCCAGGGCCGAGCAGCCCCCTCCCAACATTTGCAAGGCCCTGGGGGGTGGTGGTCGCCGGGGCTAGGGGGTCCATCATGGACCCCCAATTTTAATATTTAGATCCCCGGGGAGGTGACAGTCCCCGGGGCGTGTGGGGGGTTTGAGCCCCTGACACAGGTAGTTAATTTTTTTTAAATAAACCCCGGGGGTGGCAGTCTCCAGGGCTGCGGGGGGTCATGTGCCACCGCCAATATTTTATAAAGCCCCAGGGGGTGGTGGTCCCCAGGGCTTGGGGGGGCCTTTGAGCCCCTCACCCTTTTACTATAGAAGCCCTGGGGGGGTGGTGATCCCCGGGGCTGCGGGGGGCCATGAGCCCCCCGCAAATACTTTTGAAAAGCCTCAGGGGTGGCAGTCCCCGGGGCCCCCCATTACAATCTAAACCTTGCCCCCGGGACCTGGCCCACCCGGGGGCTAATTAATAACGAAGCGCGCTTCTTTTTTTTCATATTCGCAGCTGGATCCGTGGATCCAGCGTGCATCCCGCGATTTAAAAGAAAATGCTTTTTTTGGTCTTGGGGGTCCTTGTGGGACCCCCTGAGAAGGCCTAGGGGGTCAGTGTCTTTCTACTCTGCCCCTTCTTGTGTTTTGCACGTTTGTTTTTCTCTTTACTTGTGCCTCGGTTCTACCGAGGCACAAGATGGCTACTATCACTTCCTGATTTGAAGTGTTGACAGCCAATTAGCATGCAGCTCGTGATCGGCGCCTCTATAGCTCGATATTTTTTTTATTTTTATTTTTTCAGCAACTACTGAACGGATTTACACCATTTAACAAAAAGAGTTCTTTCTGAACCAAGTGCTACCTTTTTGCAAAATATGGTGTAATTCCGTTCAGCAGGTATACTCTGTTTGGCCAAAGAGTGTAATTCTGACCTTATAAATCCTGTCTTGCCTGCTTCTTCTCCTTAGCACTGCAGCTGAGATATGACTCTGCCTCATACCAGCATATAGCACAGCCATTGTGAAAGCCGATAAATCATTCAGGGCTCATATTTATATGTTGCACCTTAATGTTACCACCTAAATCCTCTTGATGATATGCAAGTACAAAAAGCCCAGTTTGTGAATATTCACAATTGCAAAGGGATTGAACATAAGAATAGCAATTTTTAGCTGTTTAAAGTTGCTAAGTAACAAATCAGTAAATATCCCATTTGTTATGCAATTTTAAGAAATTCTTAAAATGTTAAACTTCAAGCATTTGGAGGTACCATTTTAGCAGTAGCAAGTTAGTTTGTGACTGGTTTGTGAGTTGCTATGTTTTTTTAAAAAAGAGGCCCTAAGTCCAAAGGTAAAATTCTTGACTGGGCAAAGGTGTGAAAAGTATATTAGACTTCGGTGTTGGTGAAATTTGAAATTTCCTGCGGTGAATTTTCCAACCAAAAACACCAGAATCAGCGGGACCCTGTCCAACTATCTAGCTTCAAAAGCACATTCTCGAATACAGTCAGCAGCTTTGTCCCCCTAGAGGATTTTGATCTCCATTTCACAAACTAAGGGCCTCATTTACAATTTGGCGGACTGGTACATCATCGGAGACTTGACAGATGTCCCATCTTCATTACTACAAGTGCACTTTAGGTTAATGCACTTGTAATAGGGTGAGGGGAAATCCATCAAGTTTGTGATGCAGTACCCGTCCTCCAAACTCCACATTAGACCATAATTTGTAAGGTGACATGTTTCACCAGTAAAGCACACTCAGTGTATCTTACCTCTGCTCCATTATAGTTGGCCTGAAATTACGCATGCAGCCTAATAGACTGTGAGCAGTGATGTCTGATAGGCGCCTCACTTTTTCTAGCACTGTTTGGCCTAAAACTTTAAAAACTGGTTTATCTGGTTCCCATTACTTGATTTTCAGAAATTGGCTGTGGGACTATTATTGTGTTGCATTTTTACTTTTTAATTGCTTTAGTACCGTTAAATACTTTCCAAATTTTTACCTAAGTTCATCTTATCTGCTCTGGGCTATAGGTGCTAGAAGTTGAGCCCAGGCGTATTTATTGAACCCCTGTAGGGGACCTGATGGTGGGTTTATTACCCATTTTCTTAAAGTAAACCAACACTAGCTAAAAAAAGTTGTTGAAAGCACAATTGAAACATGTTTTATCTTCTTCGTTGCAAAAACATGTCTGTTGCATTGAAATTGGAAGAATAATGCAAACAAAATTGTTTACATATTAAACACCTAATATGTGTATAAATATATATAAATATATATATTTTTTAAACAAAGGTTAAAGCTTAGTTATAGTTACCTATACAAAGTTTAAACTACATAAACGTAAAAAATTCTAAAGTTTTAGTTATAACTTGCATTTACAATTTATCCACCACCTGCAAATTATTATAAGTAACGGACCTTGCTACACTACATACTCTTTTGAGTATACAGTGGAGTGGCATACAGTTGAGTGGCATACAGTGGAGTGGCATCCAATGGAATAGCGTAAATGTAGTGGGGTAGAGTGGTGTAGCATTCACTGAGGTCACATACAGTGGCGTGGCATACAGTAAAACAGTATAGAGTGTAGTGGCATACAGTGGAATGGCGTAGAGTTGAATAGCATACACTGGAGTAGTGTGTAGTAGGCATACAGTGGAGTGGCGTATACTGAAGTCGTAGAGTGCATCTTCATACAGTCTAATAGGGGAGAGTGGACTGGAGTAGAATGGGGTTGTGTATAACCCTGGGCGTAGTTTGCGTAGTAGCGCTGCGCGCAGCTATGCCAAGTGCACTTTGCACTACGCACACTACGCGTAGCTATGCGAACTGCATAGTGAGGTAGGGAAAATGCTGTTCGCACTGATTGCACAGTGCGGGATGCTTGCCCACACTGTGCAATCCTTGCAAATGGCATCTTGCACAGTGCAAGCAGTCATTTTCTGCCTCTCGAGTAGATTTGTATTTGAGCTGCAGCTTTCTCAATGCGGACTGGTAGTTTCTCATCGCGAGGGGTTGCGAGCATACGCGACCACTCCCAATGAGAAACTTGACCTCCTCGCATTGAGAATCTCGCCGGGAGGTTGTTTTTCCACGCTCGCGATCAGCAACTTGACGTTGAGGATCACGAGCATGCAAAAAATGCCCGCTACGCTAGGCGTTTTTGCACTGTGCTACGTGCAATTCGCGTAGTGCATAGTTGCGTAAATTACGCCCGCTCCGCGAGCGTAGCGTAGTACTACGCCCAGGATTAGTTGTGTATAGTGTAATACTGTAGAGTGGAGTGGCGTAGAGTGGAGTAGAGTGCTGTATAGTGGTTGGGAGTAGAGTGTAGTAGTGTACAGCACAGTAGAGTATAGTGTAATGACGTATAATGGAGAGGTGTAGACTGGAGTGACGAACAGTGGCAAGGGGTAGAGTGTAAAAGCATACAGTGGAGTGGTGTACATTGGAGTGGGGTCTAATCGAACAGTGTAGAATGAAGTGGTAGAGTAGCGTACAGTAGAGTGGCATACAGTGGAGTGGTGGACACTAAAGAGACGCAGAGCGGAGTTGTAAACAGTGTAAGAGCATTGAGTGGACTAGTGTAGAATTGAATGCTGTGCAGTGAAGTGGGGTAGAGTGTAATAATGTATAGTGGAGTAGCGAACAGTGGAGTGGAGTATAATGGAGAGGTGTAGTGTAGGTGTAGGTGTAGGTGCAGTGGCATGCAGGGGAGTGGGGTAGAGTGAATTAGTGTACAGTGAAGTGGAGTGCCATACACTGGTGTGGCGTACCGCGGCATTGCTTACAGTGTAATGGCATAGACTGGAGTCTCGTATAGTGGAGAGGCACAGAATGGAGTGGCATAGAGTAGAATAGCATATAGTGGAGTGGCTAAAGTGGCGTGGCATATGGATGTATGTGAAATTTAGCATCAATGTAAATTATGATGTGCAAAGTAATGCAAAACAGTGAATTGCACTGCCTTGAGTTTCTCCAGGCTTAAGAATGCAGAGCATCACATGGTGGCCTTGCTTTCTTTTGTAAATCTGACATAGTATTGCATTGCCCATCCAACACCATGGGGGACGCAAGGCGCCACAATCCAATAATGCGATTAGTTAAATTTTGAGTCATGGTATGCTGTGATAGCATGGTACATGGCGATGATAAGCTAGTGCATAATTGGGAAATACTGCTTTTAGAGAAAGAAAAGGTAGCCATATTTGTTTACTACACTTTGGCTGTGTTCAGTTTTAGGGTCTTAGATATAAGTAATAATAGGTCCCTATCTAGTACCACTTTATTAAAGTGGTAATATGTAAGGAAATATATTTATATGTTTTATATATTCTCAAATATGTTCATGCCCATGTACTGCAGTACTTTAAAAATAAATTGTGAAATTCTTTGAAAGTACTGCAGTGACAGATATCTCTAACTTGAAATGCCTTATAACTTAAAAAATGCTTACCCTACTTAACTGCAATATTTGAAAACTATCATCTCTGCACCATAATGTATAATTCTGCAAAAATTCATGCAAATTCATTTAGCTATTTTTGTGCTATGTAAAATACAATAGTCTATGGAAATGCATTGGAGGAAAAATGCGTTTGAGACCCACTTTTATCTTTGCTCTCCCCATAACGATTCACCACAAAAATGTACATCATCTCAAAATGTAGAAAATGCTATAGGTCTGGAGCGTTTTGTGTTGAATCGTCAAATGGGTGTAAATGTATTAGGGAGCTACTGTCCAAGGAAATCTTATGTTTGGGAAAACTAACTACAACTACAGAGTGGGAATCAGATTTAATGTGATCTTTCTTTTTTTTCTATTGTATTTCTCATGAATTTTGTTTATTGGTTTACATGATCATGTGACCATTAATGTGTTTTTCAGTTGTTCATGTAGTAATTCTGAAACTTTACACATGCAGTCTAGTTTACATTTTTAGTTTTCTTGCAACTTTTAGTAATTTAGAAATCTAAAATGAATGAAAGTAAATCATTTTTGCTATAAAAATAAGGATTTTTTCTTAATGGCTAATTATCATGTCCTCCAAATACTAGTTTGTGTCCCTCACTGCTAGGTAAATTTTTCATTTTGTTTCACAGGGGTACATAAGAAAGATGGCTTTTGTTTTGCTGTTGGGTCAGTTTTATTTTGTGAGCGAGTTAGCATGCAAAGAAAACATATGTAGATTAAGATGTATTTCATTTGTTATACATGTGTTTAGAGGTTTCCATTAGCATGTGGCCATAAATGGGTCTTTTAGTTGGTCTTGTAGTCTAGTTTAGTTTTTGAGTTTCCTTGCTACTTTTTGTAGTGTTGTGCTACAAGATATTACTGAGTTGAAAACTTTATAACTTAAGAAATACTTAGGGCACTATTTTACGATGTTCTTAGGAAAGGCTCTGGATGGGATTCGGCATGCAGAATCCGATTTGGAAACCTTGTTCCCTTACGAATCATACAGATTTCCCAATGACCGATTACGATGCCCGGAAACAATACGGGCAGTCCGAATTGGTTTTGAAAGGCAGTGGGACAGCCCGAGTCTTTCAGAGCCGAATCGTGCAGCTTTATGGACATGGTTTCCGGATGAGCGATTACGATGACCGATTCTGACAGTCGTTTCGATACGGTTTGCCCGAGATGAAACGGCTGCTGGAATATGTCTTTGGGGGCTCGTTGTGGGCCCCCCCTTACCTGGAGATGTATGAATGAAGCCCGTGGGGGTATCCAGGGAACCCCTCTTCCCAACCATGCCTAATTTAACAGGCACCATGGGGTGACTGCCATAGGGTCAAGGTTGTCCACAGCCACCCCGTTTTAGGTGGAGCCTATAGTGCTGAGCGCATGCGCTGCTCGCTATGCGAAGCATCCAGTAATGGAGTATGGAGTGGAAGCTCCGCCCACTCTCCGCCCCAGTTTTTAATTGGTACAAAATGGGGTGGTGATGGACGGAGCATCTGAACCAATCAAACACCCACACCCAGTCAACAGATCAGGGTTTAATCCATCACCGTTCTTTAGCCCACTCTGCCACCCCAGTTCAGACATGGCCATATGAAAACTAGTCTGACCCTGTGCCTCATGGGAACAGTCCAGCCCGAACTGCCAAGCCATTCCTTCCCTGGACCAGAAACAAGCTTCCTAGGACCGGTTTCTGGCATTTCAGCCGTCTGACTGACTGATTTGCATATGACCATGTCTGAACTGGGGTGGCTGAGTGGGCTAAAGAACGGTGATGGATTAAAACCATCACCGATCTGTTGACTGGGTGTGAGTGTTTGATTGGTTTAGATGCTCCGTCCATCACCACCCCCTTTTGTTCGCCATAAGTTGGCAGGGTATGCTCAGACGTGAGTCCCTTGCTCACTTTGCCACTGGATTCAAGCAAGCCTGGCTGAAGACAGCTGAAATGCCAGAAATCGGTCCTAGGAAGCTTGTTTCCCATCCAGGGAAGGCATGGCTTGGCAGTTCGGGCTGGACTGTTCCCATGAGGCACAGGGTCAGACTGATTTGCATATGGCCATGTCTGAACTGGGGTGGCAGAGTGGGCTAAAGTACGGTGATGGATTAAACCCAGATCTGTTGACTGGGTATGAGTGTTTGATTGGTTCAGATGCTCCGTCCATCACCACCCCCTTTTGTACCGCTTTGTTCACCATAAGTTGGCAGGGTATGCTCAGACGTGAGTCCCTTGCTCACTTTGCCACTGGAATCAAGCAAGTCTGGCTGAAGACGGCTGAAATGCCAAAAACCGGTCCTAGGAAGCTTGTTTCCGGTCCAGGGAAGGCATGGCTTGGCAGTTCGGGCTGGACTGTTCCCATGAGGCACGGGGTCAGACTGATTTGCATATGGCCATGTCTGAACTGGGGTGGCAGAGTGGGCTAAAGAACGATGATGGATTAAACCCCGATCTGTTGACTGGGCGTGAGTGTTTGTTTGGTTCAGATGCTCCGTCCATCACCACCCCCTTTTGTACTGCATGTTTTTAATTGGCTTGTGTCATTGTCTTTCGTAAATGCTGCCTTCTGATTGATTATGAGGCTTGTTAGTCGCTCCTTATTATGGCCATGTCGTCATTTGTACCCTCCCATGGCTACTGCCCCTTTACTTCGAGTGTTAGACCGTACGGGCCTTCTCACCCCCTTCTCCCCACTCCCTCTTCCCGCACTCCTGTTGTCCGTACTTCCCCCCTCCTGTTGTCCGTGATACAATGCAATAGGTCTCACGTATTTGCAAGTCCTATTGCATTGCAAATGTTTTTTTTTATTTTGCAGTTTTGTATAGTGCTTTCATCCTCCCGAGGTCTATGCAAGCAGTCCTGTTGAGCAATACTAAAAGTGCCTTCTAATTTAAGTGCCAAGAGGCCATTTTGTTTGTGATGTGCACTATGCCTATGGTCAGCGTTTCTATGAGTGTCTTGGTGTAAGAGTTTAGACTCCGCTGATACCACATTTCTTGTGCACTCACAAAGAGTGCTGAGTTTTATACGGCGTTGTCCCATTGACAGGAAGTTTTGACTTTTGAGTTTCTTGGGAAGTCGCCTTAAAGATACGAGCGAGAACAGTGTCCAGTGCGCACAATACAGTTTGATGTAGTTTGACCAACATATTTTTTCTTGCTCAGTCTTCAAGCGAGCCATTTCTACTTAGTTCAACAACAAGGGTTCCGATGTTACACATATTTGCCCTGAGGGTGTAGTTGCTTTAACATTTGCTCTGACGACCGGTGCAGAAACATAATTTGCTTTGACCCTCACCTTTCTGCACCTGTTCGCGGGGCATGTGCCCGTTTAATTTTCGCCAATTCATCCATGCGCGTGTCGGCCTTGTATACATCATTTGGTGCAATGTCGGTGCAAAGGCAGTGCCACTGGAGCTAGTTAGACTATATAATCTCAAAGGCACACATTTTATCATACACCTAAGGATGAACCCCAAAGTAATTATTTCGGAATGCAAACCTACAGCTATAGATATAGATGTCGCTTGTCAACCCACCAAGCTGTCGTTCTTTGCCCCTAGTCTCCTGGTGCAACGTTCAGTGGATAGGGTGTAATATGAAAAAGCCAGCTCAGTGTCCAAATGCCTTCTGCGTTAGCCCAGCTTTGCCCCCCGCTCAGATGCTTAGTAATGCATTGCTTATATAGCGCTTAAGCATGAAGGCAAACAGTCACTGTTAAAGATCGGTATTGTTTCTAGAGGCATTTATGGGGGTTCCATACGGTTCACCGCCTTACTGGTCACTTAATCATTCATCCTGTCACCAGGTTCAGGATATGTCATGAGTATAATGTAACCTTATTGTCACTATTTGATGGAGCGTGCAGGGTTCTGTAAGCGCGTCAATGCTCTTACTCACGGGGAAGAGGGTACAGAGTTACCACTAGAAAGTCCCCACATTTCCAACTCAGAGGGCGTTACCCCACATCTTACAGCGACCAAACTAGGGAGGCGGGGGACAGTGCCATGCAACAGCGCAATCTGCTCAGGAGCACACATGTTGCAACAGGAGTCCCTCCCGTGAGTGCAGAGATGGCGGGGACTCAGAAGCTTTCCATGCACAATGCTCAAGAGACTTAGTGAAAGTTATATGAACGTAAGGGAGGAAAAGTGTGCACGGGCGCATGTTGACATTGTGCACAATTCACCTTGTTTTTGTGGGCAAATATCTGTTGGTCAGACTATTAAAATGCTTTTGGAGACAGAGCATATTACACTCTGCCGTTGCGGAGGCTCGGGCGGGGGGCGACGGGGTAACATCGTTAGTGGGAAATTCTGCATAGGGCGACAAGAGCAAAACATTTGCACCGAACAAAGAATCACCTGATAACTGTATTTTGCATGGATAGTCCTATGTAATTGAGGGTTCAAAAGAGCCCAGTCTAAGGTGCAGCACAATGCATATAACCAAATGCCTAGACAGAAGGCACATTACTGGATACATGCGGGTCACAGTGGCGCCTTTTGGTCACGAGGGCTGCTGCTTACTTGCTCCTCGTTATGTCAGTAGCCTGGGTTTTATTTACCTTTGTGATCCTGCTGGGGTTTGCTCATATGTGTGGTGCAAGACATTCTAGCTGTGTGTGTGCCCAAGGGGACTTTTTGCACACTGCCATTTTCAACAAGTGCCCTGATTGGGTTGCTTCCCTGTTACCTATTCATCCACCCCATGCACCCACCCCACACCACCCCAACACCACCACTTCATGCTCCCACAAACTTTGTACATCAAGTTAGGTATGAGGCGGTTTCTGATGCTGCGCATTATATAAGCTTTTTGTGCATAAGCTGTTTGCGCTTCTCGAAGGCGCATATTTGGTTATGGGGGGCAACTGTTTTGCCGTTAGGCCGCAGTACCTCGAGGGAGGGAAACGATTAAGGGGCAGTCTTCCCTGGTGGTGGCCATGGACAAGATCACCATCAGGTGGTGCTAGCTGACAAGTGTCACACAGCCAACTTTGGCTTTTTTTATCTGACACCTCTGTGCCCACCGTGGCGAGCAGGTGTGTTTTTAGCACTCAGTAAATGAGTTAAAAAAATTCCACCTCAAAGAGTGTGGCTGGCAGGGTCAGATTGGCCGACAGGGCAACCCGGAGGTCTGGTCTACCAGATCATTATGTGGGCTGTTTCTTTGTTGTTGGCAGGTCCGTTTCATGGTCTTGTGGGCGGGTTGTGCTTTTCCTTTGTCTGCTATTAACGCACACATTTCATGCAGCAAGCACGTATGCAGACATTCTGCAATACTTAACAACAAGCATTAAAAATGCAATAGGTTTCGCCTTTCATTAAGTTAAAGCCATTTGTGTTGCTATACAATACCATTAGCAAAGAAAATCGCTTTAACTTAATCAAAGGCTAGACCTATTGCATTTTTTATTCCTATAGAAATGGAAGACTCTCAACACTTCCTCAGATGTTCGAGGACAAGAGTTAAAATAGTAATTCACCTAATTCTCATTCGTGGGCATAGTATAATGGGTGAACTGCTGTTTCATTTACCTCAACTAACAGTTTAAATGTTAGGGTCTCAGCAGCATTCCTTAGCCGCTGGCAAGAAATAAGCAGACATTCTCATCTGAGTCACGTGTTGTTAAGGTGTTAGCAGTGCTGCCCTCACTATAGGTTCATTGAACAGCAGCGCAACCCCAAGATAAGGATGATTGCTGAAGTAATGCTAGTGCATCGCTGATGAACAGCAAAGACCCTCATTTTGTTACGGTTATCTGGTATTTTAATATTGATTGGAAAAAAGTCTCGCTTTCTGAACAGTATTACGGCAGGAAGGTGAGCTTACTGAATCGACAGTCTTGTCCCCTCCCCATTGTAATGCAGCATTGCATCCCCTTCTCGTGTTGATTTGCATATTAACAGACAGAGAGAAAGGTTGAAACTCTGCCTGGGAAGGCTTGAGTTTTGCAGACTCGGCGTTTGGATAACTTTGTTTATTTAAAATGATAATTAAATGGACTAGCTTCAAATCTTGAATTCAATCTTCCAATATGTAATTGTGCATCTTTCTAAGTATTTAATGGTTCATTTTCCAAGATGCATTTTTTATCTCGTGGGTATGTCCCAGATCTATTAGTTCGAAGAGTTACATGAAACAAGCGTGGTACCGCAAAGGCAGCCACGTGTTTACTTTCGCATCCTGCTTTCACTTTAAGTGAAAGCACAATGCGAAAAAAAAAGCTGATAGGAAAAAAGTGAGTGGGGACTAATGAAGGAGAGAGTGTCATGCTGCCGGTAAAATATCAAATCCCGGTGGGCGAGGCCAAAAGGAGACAAGGCTGCAACAAAGAGGAACTAAGAAGCCTCCTTTACAATAAGAAGCCAGCGTTTTGCATACAAGATGATGCAAACCAATTAAAACGATGGGCGGTGCTTCGACCTCCGAGAGCTTTGGAATCTGTATTGTTTCCAAGAAATTCTCGTATGATGAGTGCAGCACATGCGCGCTGCTTTCGCCAGCCGAGACCTAAAAACATCCAAGTAGCATATCTTTATACGTTTACAACTATCCCAGTTTGAACACCTGGGCAACTTTTGCTCACTTTTTTAAGCTATGTGTTTCACTAGTTGGGAGGCATGTTTATTTTGGTGTCCTTCTGTCTTCTGTCCCAATCCAGCCCTGTTTATTGGATGCTAATCTGGAGCCAGACAAAGGTGTCACCCATGATTGCTGACCCATGACACGTGGCCTCTTAGCCAGATGCGTTGTCTCCATGTCCACACAGCATTGGGGCCTGCTGCCAAGGCCATGGTTCCATCTCTGGAGCCACATCTTAAATGTTTGCTCCCAGGATTTGCTGCAAGAAAATCTGCCACGAATCGCAGTAGAAAACTGTGTGAAAGTTAATTTCTTCGCACCCTCCATTGGAAGAAATAGTGCCTGAATGGTGCGTAATTCTCAATTTCTAGAAGCAATAACTGTAATCTGGCTCAAATGTTGCTCATCCTAATGATATCAAATTATCAGGTTCGCAATCTGCAACGATGCAGAGCGGGATATTTGTTTGGACCAGGCCCTAAGGCCATTGTTTGCCAATGAGTTACTTGCACCCTGCATTTTCCCACTTACCGTCAATTTATACTTTGTTGGCACACAGCACAACATAGAGAACTGTACATGGGCGTGAATGGTATCCTGGTGCACCTACTATGGAATGTAATTACACATGAGCCATTGCGCATTAACACATGCAACCGACAAAGGAGTTTGCACCTGGCACCCAAATAAATGCTGGGTGCCCTTGTTTTGAATGTTAATAGAATTCACATATTTTCAGCACAGTCTCCTGAAGTATTCTACGCTATAAATAGCCATACCCTATAAAATCAATCAGTGTCCCTCAAACTCAAGCTGCAGCATTAGGTAGTCCAGGGTTCACGCCTTCCTCTCATAAACCATCTTGAACCTTCCTCTCCTGTCGGGCATAGCGCTTAGATCTCAACCTTGCAAAGTACAGCGCTCTGTTGCAGCAAAAGTTGGAGGGGGCTACAGATATTTTTACATGCAGCGAGTGGGGACAGTCTTGCCAAAGAACATTAGGTGTTAGGAGTTAATCAGTGTGAATTTTGACCTCAGATATTAGGAGGTTTCTTACATGACTCAGAACATTTGCAAAATATTTTCATATCCCAGTGGAGGTAAGGGTGACATATGTCATTTTTCATTCACTTGGCTAATACAACAACCTGGATTCTGTTTGGAGACCTGAACTATTGCGTGCTTTGCAGTTTCCCGGGTTGGCAGGCTCGTGCACCCCAGGCCATGTTCAAGGGCATGGGGAGATGCGCGGAGGTCAAACCGTATGAGTTGCCAGTGAATGCGTCTGGCACTGGGCCATGGTGGGAGTGACGGAGAAACATTTGTTCTTTGTATCGCTCTAGTATCTAAGCCATTGATGTATCTCAGGTAGTTGAGCAACAAAAGGAAGTGTTTGTATGTGTGTGTGTGTGTATGTATGTGTGTGTGTCTATGTATGTGTGTGCGGGTATGCGTGTGTGTGTTTATGTGTTTGTGTTTGGGTGTGTTGGTGTGTGTGTGTATGTATGTGCCTTTCTCTGGAGATCATAGGTTCACATCTCTGCTGGGCAGCCTCTGCCTTTCAGCCTTTCATCGTTTGGTGTCAATCTCCCTCTGACATGTCATTGGTTTCACATGAGTCTCACTGTGCAATTAGGCAGTACCTGCTGTGTCTGGGTGCCTCACATCCCTACCACAGACCCTAGACTGAAGACACACAGCAGCAGTCAGTGCTGTGATGCTAAGCAGTCTGGCTGGCCGCACAGTCCCACCATGCCACCCTGGGTGCCGGTGACACTCCTTCAGTTTGTTGGCGCGATACACACATGGTTATTATCGGCACTTTGTATTTCAGAGAGGAAGGCGCTAGCTGCTTTCAGCTCATGGAGGTTGCGGACTGGCCTTATTTGGCAGGCTACTGCCCGGCTTCAGCTGTCTGACTGTGGTGGGTGGCAGCTGTGGTTGGAGAGCTGTCCCACAGAGAGGGGGCGCAGAGGGGTATCTGGAGTCATGGAGTTGACAGGTATGAGGAGGGCACATTGTTTAACTGAGGGATGCTGCTGGACTGAAGTAATGAGCAGCAGAGGTACCGCAGAGGGGAGGCAGCAGGTTTGGGGCAGTGAGGAAGGCATTGGAGGTGGCAGTAGAGGGTGGCATCTGTGTGGCACTGAGGGTCGCGGCAGGGTTGGCAGTAGGGGTGGCAGCGGGGTGGCAGTGGGGGTGGCTTGGAGTGTTAGAGGGGGTGAAATTGTAGGTGTCTGTGGTGGTGACAGTCTGTGTGGCAGTGGGGTGGCAGCGGGGGTTGCAGTGGGCATAGTAGTGGGGTGACAGGGGGGTTGCAGTGTAGGTTGCAGCAGAGGTGGAAGTATAGGTTGCAGTGTAGGTTGCAGTGGGGGTGGCAGTGTAGGTGGCTGTGGGGGTGTCAATCTGTGTGGCAGTGGGGTGGCAGTAGTGGTGGTAGCAGGTATGGCAGTGGGGGTTGCAGCAATGGCAGTGTACGTGGCTGTGGAGGTGGCAGTCTTTGCGGCAGCAGTGGTGGCAGCGGGTGTGGCAGTGGGGGTGGCAGTGTAGGTGGCTATGGTGGTGACAGACTAGGTGGCAGCAGGGGTGGCAGTGGGGTTGCAGCAGGGAAGTCAGGGTAGGTGGCTGTGGCAGTAGCAGTCTGTTTGACAGCAGGGGTGGCAGCAGAAGTGGCTGTGGGGTGACAGTGGTGGTGGCAGTGGGGTGGTAGCAGGGATGTTAGTGTAGGTGGCTGTGGCAGTGGCAGTCTGTGTGGCAGCAGGGGTGGTAGCGAGAGTGGCAGTGGGGTGGCAGTAGAGATGGCAGTGTATATGGGTATCTGTGTGGCAGCAATGGTGGCAGTGGCAGTGGGGGTGACAGTGGGGTGGCAGCGGGGATGACAGTGTAGGTGCCTATGGTTGTGGCAGTATGTGTGGCTGTGGGGTTAACAGAAGGGGTGGCAGAGGAAGGCATCAAAGGAGGTGGCTGTTGAAGAAGCTCTTGGCAGATGCGGCACCAAAGACAGACTTTGGTGGTGCTAAACCTTAGAGATCAGGATTGGTGGTTGGTGGGAGTTGATATATGCCCTGGATGTAGGTGGAGGTAGGGGGCTAACTGGACACACCCAGGGGGACAAATGGATCAGGAGGCAGAAGTATAGCAAGAGTTTCATGGGCCCTGGTGCAAGCAAGGAAAATCTCCTGTAGCGATTCTGAGGTCAAAGGGACTGCTCCCTTATCATGCACGAAAAACGGGTAGTGTCTCTAGGACTACAGCTACCAGCATGCCTGGGGACCTTTTCTGCAGACATAAGTCCCTCCTTCACAGGGGAAAGGTGCTTGTCAATTAACCTGTTTACAGATCGGAATGGTGGATGGTGCTCCCCGCCGGATTCCAGCGTGAAGACTCAAGCCTTGTGGGAGTGTTCCTGCTGTCTAGTTTTGGACGTGGTCAAACCCAGACCTCTGAAGTATCGGAGGGTGTTTATGACAATTCATTTAGTACCGCTGAAGGAGAGCGGGCTCGCCTCCTTCACCCTGACCCGTTTCCTGGAGAACCGAATAATCCCTGCTAAAAAGAGAAGCCGCGATGCATGATAAACGCGCGGAGACGCGTTTAATAGCACGTGGGTAAAAGAAAGGCATTTAAACTGTGCATCGCGTCTGAGAGAAAGACGCGGCCGGGATAATTGCTTTCAGTTTTAGCGAGGGCTTCTTGCTGAGATATGCCGTAGTATTTGTTTGGACACCGCTTGATTTCCTTTTCTTTGGAACATGTTTTGAAAGTGCCAGGCAGTTGTTTCAGTTCCGGACACGAAGTGGTATCACTTGTGAGGATCTAAGGAACCAGTGTTGTGACTGTAACAACGCATTGTTGAAAAAGGGAAGACGAAATACCCCTTTCTTCTTGTGACTATTTTTGCTTAGGTGAATTGCAGCATTCTAGAACTGTGCACCTTTTGGGGATGTATTTGTTTGCTGACATTACCTCTCGGATGATTGGGCAGAAACTAGATTTAATCTAAGGATTGGAAGTTTATTACAGTACATCTGTTATTGCAGCGGGCTGTGAGACCTTGGTGATTTGGAGGAGGGGACGAACTATACCTTGTGAAAAGAGTATAATTGAACATAAAAGTAATCTTTGCTTTATCACCCTATTTGCAGCCTTGAAGGTCTTACAGACACAGCGCAGAGTGTATACCACGCCTTTGAGAGGAATATCAAAAATACAGCTTCTTTATTCTTTTATCCCCTTCCCTTTTTTCCCCCGGGGCACGAATTCACGCAGAGAGTCTACTCTTCTCTGTTGGGGGTCGTGTCGGGAGGAATTGGGGGGCTTAGCTTCAGACATGGTCTCCGCTTGGCACAAGTGGCGTCCTTCTTTCTTGCGCTACTGCCAATCCCGACATCTCCCCTTTGACTCCCCTTTTCTGGGTAGAAAAATAAAGCAAGTATCAGGGTTCAATAGGCTACCCATGGATTTTTGCCCTGGTGCAACTGCACCTGCTGCACAAATAGAAGCAATGCCCCTGGCAGTGCCCGGCTGAATACTAGCAGTGTATCCTGGATTATGGGCAGCAGTACTTTGTGATATTTGTGATTTTTTTATATATATATTTATTGTATTTTGTTGACCTCTAAGAATCACAACAAATATTTAGCAACAGTTATACATCACAGAAGCCATGAGAGTAAGAATCACACGTTGCGATCAAGAAGAACATATTGTCATTCGTACCACATATAAAGAGTTACATTTCTGAATCTTCGACAAATCAATGATATCCTAGAGGAAAACAAACCGCAACACTCAAACTACCCACCCAACCCTCCACCTCCCTGGTTGCTAGATATATTCACTACTTATGTCAGATCCCTCAGGTCATCTCACAAATATTATGTTCATCCTACAGTTCCAGGCTCTGGGTGGCTCCCATGTGCTATCACTCCCCCTGAATCAGCTTGCCCTCCCTGTGCCCTCTCAGACCCTTGCGAGGAGGAATCCCCACCCACGGGGATTTCTGTTATAATACCATTTCAAGCCATCGCATCGTCTTCCAGTTTGTCATCCCTCCTGATCCTTTTCATCCGGATCAACTCTGCTACTGTCCACTACCGCAGATCTTTGTCCCCGCTTGGTAGCATGGGGGCCTCGGACTCATCCATCCAGTTACAACCCTCCGTTTGGCTAGCACCAACCGCAGTTGCAAACATTTCCTTGTGAGCTTTTTCCCTTTAGGGCTAGGGAGGAGTCCCAGTAGTATCTCCCGAATGGTGTGGGGTATCTGCCACCCTGTAATCACTTGTAATGTATCCACCACTGACCTCCAATAGATTACCAGATCAGCACATTCCCAAAGCATGTGTAGGAAATAGGCATCCTCAAAACCACGATCCACAATAATGGCCTGCCCCTTTATACTCTGTGGTTAGAGAACCCAGATTACTTACTGCAGTCAGATAGAGGATATGCTATAGCCTTCTATCTGAATGTTCTGAGCACAGTCACTAACTAAACCAGCTTTAAAAACTATATATGTGTGTCTGTGAAACCCACCACCGATCTTATCGCCTCCCTATACCTTCCAACTGTGAAAAAAGGGGGAGGGAAGGTTGACAGAGCCTCACCGGAGCAACACCCAGGGGAGGATCTGACAGACTGGTACTCTCCTGAATCCTCACTTATCATCATCAGCTACTGTCAACCCAAAAGAAAAAGGGGAGTAAAGTATGTGCAATCAAACCAAAAAACCATTATGTGTTACACGTGTTACATAACCCAATGCAGTATGACAAAACCTCTACCAATCGAGATAAAGATATACCACCATTAAAAAGAGCTGAGCTGAACTGGCAACTACAACTTTATTCTGTGCTGTTGGCTCACTCTGTTCAAATCAACCGACATGTTTCATCACCGCTATTCTACTTTACCAGTGATTTCTTCAGGGTTTGTCCAGGATCACATCCCATTTGGCCTGAGCTAGGAGGGGGAGGCTGGAATATTATCCCTATGTGCCCGGTATATTTGTGAGATTAATCTGATATTTGTGAAATTGTGATTTTTTTTAGACTATACTTACAATATTAATGGTAAACCTACCAGCACCGTAATGCAAAATACTGGGTTTAAGAAGTAAATCCTGAGTGAACATGTCACACATAACTTGAGAACAGCTGGCAGCTAAAGGTGGGTATGGGAGAAGTGGGTGTAAGTGAGACACTAAAGAGAAGAATATACTCCCTCAAACGATACCTTCAGTGGCTCCTGATGCAGCACTCACTCATGACTTTGGTGGGATCAGTACGAGGCTTCCGCGTAGGCCTTTTTGGGGCAGAAAGTGGTTCTTGAGTGAGATCCTCATTGCAGGTAGGAAAAGCATAATCTAGAACGCTCTCAGATTTTGCTATTCCAACATCTCAGAAGCTCTTTAATTGCACTACTATGTCTGGCTTGACAGTGTAGCTGTCTGAAACACATTGCTATCAATTCTTTAAAATATACATAGGATGGGCATTGGTTCCCTCCTCGTAAGTATCACTCTCTTACATCATTCTCTTGGCCGTTTGGTGTATCATTCCACCTTCTAACAACTGCTTTCATTGGAAAACATGGTGAGACTAGATAATTTCCCAATAGTTCACCCAAACCTCATGCTGTTTGCCACATTCGATTCTTTATCTTCTATATGCATTACAGAAAGAATTTTTTTCTGTTACATTTTCAAGTATTGGGCAGGCTTTAAAGTGATGAACAGCAATTGTGCATGCAATGGAGCCAGCAACATTTGGGAATGCCCGAGTTTATGTGTGTTGGCACATTAAAGCCAGACCAATTGGCTTTGCCAATGTTGTTTTTAAAAACTCTTCATTCTGGTACTTGAAATCCTGAATACATAATGGAATAAACTTGAATATGAGTAACAGAATGCACATGAAAACATTCTGGATGAGTTACTCATGCACAGATCAAGGGGAACTTCAGAACTCTAACACATGAGGAGGGCTTTGCAGCCAAGGGAATACAATGAAGCAGAAGGGGGCTTGAGTAAAGCGGGGTTTCTGATATGACAGTGCAGGTTGGTGAGTCCAAGACGGACTGGGTTTTAGAGGAGGATAGTCTGCGAAACAGGGAGTAGGAAGCTATGAACAGATCTGAATAACAGGTGTATACGTGGTACACAATGCATTCTGGGAGTCGTGGTTTCCTTCACTGAATACATTGAACTTGCACCGTGACATGAGTTGAAAACCCAGTTCTGGTTCTTGCTTTGCATTCTGGTACTTGAAGTCCCAAACATATAAACAGGACACCAACACACCCAGAACAAGAATACAAAGAACAAAAAAAGGTACTGGATCAGTTCCTTAAACTTAAAAAAAACACCTTAGTAACTCTTACATCCTTGTGGGAGCTTCTGCAACAACACCTGTACAGCTCACCAAATTCAGAAGGCAGCGACTCCCCTAAAAACTCTAAATGTTGTTGTTGTGATGTTGTTGGCATCTGGGTAACTTGAAATCCTACATTCAGATCCACTGACATCTGAACACTGGACAGCTCAATGTGCAGGTTTAAGGGATGTTAGTTCAGCTGACTTCATGTAATTGAGAAATATTTTGCAGTACTGTTTTTTTTACTTTATCAATTATTCAAATGTGGACCTTCAGTCTTCTGGGTTCAATTGAAGGAAACTAAAACTACAACTCCCAAAGTGTATTGTGTTAATGGAATACCGAGATCTGCTTACAAGTTTTCCCTGGTGACATGAAGCCATTTCAACATTTGGAAGCCAAATATCTCACTAGCAGCATTCAGACTTGGTAAGCTTTTAGGTTGAGCCTCGGCAGCAAATGTGCTGTCTCTTTGAGCCATGCTGTATCAACTCTATGGGCTTATTGCCCACCTATCACTTTTGATGTGTTGCTTTGCGTGTCCTTCACAAAGGCTTGCTTCTCTAAGGTCAATGTTTGTTATATGCCCCCAAAAATAAACCGCCAGTTTATTTTTGGGGGCCTCAAAACAGTTCACTATGGGGCTCTATTTTCGGGCCTCGCAAAGCTAGTCCATTGCTTTTTTTTTTATTGGACTGCAGTGAGACTGTGACAGCATGCTCATTGCTCACTACTGAAAAGTGGAGACATCATGTCTGGTGAGTCGCGTTATAGGAGAAAGGAAATCCTTTAAAGAGAGCAATTTTCTCTCAGGATTTCCTTTTTATTTTTGCAGCGCATGAGCAACATCGTCGTGGGGTGAGTAGCAGAGAGACCACCAGGCGCGTAACGCCCATTTCCCTGGACTTCCTGAGACAGCTTCCCGGGCGCACACACAGAGCCGCACCCGAGTGCTTCACAGGTCTTCAAAAGACCATTTGCTTGTAAACGAGGCTCTGTTCTTTTTCACCCCTATTTAGAGCCCCTACATCTCCACTCTGCCTATTGCTGAAAGAATTAGCGTCCCCTGAAATTCCGCTCTGGTTGCACCTCTGGAGGAGACCACAGGCAGCCAACCCCAGCACAACCCTGCTCTGACCTTTCACAGTGTCTTGCTTTAGTACTACGAAAAGACACGCTTTGCCTGGCTCACTTCGTTCTCACACCCCCTCTTTAATATGAAGATAGTAGCTTTCGAATTACCTTTATTTTCCTATACTGTGCTTCACATGGCAACATAGAAGTGCAGGTTCTCACCACCCTAAATTAGCTGTCTGGTATATTCTCTCAAATGTAAGAACTACAGGTATTCAGTATCTGTCAGTCACGGCCAGTTTAAAGCAGTGTTCCTATATAGAAATGGACAAAACGTTATGTTTCTAAACTAACTTCTTACACTGAAAAGCTACTTTACATTTCTTTTGCTGGATCAACCTTTGTTTAAAACACCACCAGAGAAAGGTGGTGAACTTTGTTCCACAAAGAGCAACTGAAAACTTTCTTGTTCTTTATCAGAAACATCTGCCTGTCAATGCTTATCGCCAGGCTTTTTGGCCCCTTAAGAGGCTGGGTGGATGAGTATAATACGGGGTATTTAGGATCGGGGCGGAGGGTGCACGGAAATAAGGATGAATAGTTGAATAAAGGGCGAGTGGATAGATGGCCAGATGGATGAATGAATAGCTAGATGAATGGATGTATGGATGGATGGAAGAATGAATGGATGCATGGAGCATTACTGAGGATATATGGGTGGGCTGATAGATGCTTAGTATTGGTTCTGGGACAGATATATGTATGGATATATGGGCGTATGGCTCGATGAATGACACAATTCTTAAAAAAGGCGAGTGGGCTCATAGATGCTTAAAATAAGTGCAGGAAAAGATGTATGTATGTCTATAAGTAGGAATGTATGCATCAATTAAAAGATGGTTGGATGGCGCAGTGCTTAGGATGAATGGATGCAGGGCTTTAAATGGGCCGCGTCTGAGCAACGGCAGTTATTTTCAGGGGGCCTCGAAACAGGTCTCTATCGTGCTCTATATTCGGTCCTCACAAAGGTAGTCAGTTTTCCTTTTCTTTTTTTTTTGACTGCAGTGAGAGCATGCACATTGATGTGCGCATGCTCATTTTGCTCACTACTGAGAAGTGGAGACATCATGCTACGTGAGCCACGTTGTAGGAGGAAGGAAAAACCTTTAAAGAGTGTGTTTTCTGAAGGTAGGATAATTGAAGGGGATTTTCTTAAGCACACAATGCTAGTTATCTTGATTTAGTCCACACCCCTACTTGGATAGCCCACACCCCATTAAGAGGTTTGACCTGTCCCTTTTAGAGAACCCCCAGTTTTTTTTCCCACTTAAAGCCCTGACTGCACCATAGTAACAAAGAAATGGTCCAAGCTTCAATTTACATCTACAATGGCACCAAGTTTCATAATTTGCCATCAACGTTGGCACCCTTCTACCACAGTGCAAGAGGGTCTATCAGCACAAAGATTTGTTATCCACAAAAATGTTGTGTGATTTGCGTAGCTGTCTGCTGGAACACTCATCACCAAAAGGTATTAAAAAATGCAAATTTGCGAGTAAAAAATATACCATACCATAAAGCGGTTCATAAATGGGCCCACTGCCACTACACCACCCACATCCCCATCCTTGCTTAACCTTACAAAATCAAAGAAACAGCCCCAGCAAACCTGGTAGAGCCACTATAGCAATACAGAGACTTAATTTCAACAAGTGTCTGCCGGAACGCTCAGAAACAAAATGTATTAAAACATGCAAATTTCCGGATAAAACATATACCATGGCATAGAGCACTTTATAAATGGACCCAGAGGCACTATATCACCTTAACTAGCTACACATGTGTATGTTGCAAATGTCCGTCTTATAATAAAAAATACCCACCTCCCCCACCCCTGCCCTTCCTTAACCTTATTAAATCAAACAACGAGCCCCAGCACTCCCGTTAGCACCACTATAGCCATACATAGACTTAATTTCAAAAGCTGTCTGCCGGAACACTCATCAGCAAAAGGTATTAAAACCTAAAATTGTGCAAGTAAAATATACACCATACCATAAGGTGGTTTATAAATAGTCCTAGTACGACTACACCACCTCCACACCCGCCCTTGCTTAACTTTACGCAATAAAACAAAGAGCCCCAGAAAACCTGGAAGCGCCACTATTGCCATACAGAGGCTTAATTTCAACAGATGTCTCCAGAAACGCTCATCAGCAAAACGTATTAAAACATGCAAATTTGTGGGTAAAACATATACCATGCCATAGGGCGATTTATAAAAGGTCCCTAGTTGTACTACATCACCTTTAGTAGCTACACATCTGCATGTTACTAAAGTCTGTGTTTTAATCACGAACATACCCACCCCCATGCCCGCCCTTGCTTAACAGAAACCCCCACCATTCCTACTAGCTCCTCTATACCCATACATGGGGTTAATTTTAACAGGTGTCTGCCGGAACGCTTATCAGCAAATAGTATTCAAACATGCAAGTTGGTGGGTAAAACATAAACCATCCCATAGCACGGTTTATAAATGGGCCCAGTGGCACTACACCACCTTTACTAGCTAGACATCTGTATGTTACTAAACTCGTTTATATACTATGTAGAGTGTATAGCAGGAGATGGGGAGAGTAAACAAAGTTGTAATTCCCGAACTTTTGATATACCATCCCTTTACTGCATGTCTATTAAGGACATCAAATGGAATGAAAAAATTGACGAGTATCTCAAAAGGGATAGTGAAGCTGAGCACCGGTAAAACCCGGACCACTTAAACATCTACATATATTCAGCACCGGGACACAGCCTGACAATTAGTATCACTTATAATCACATGTAGTTTACTAATGTCAAGAAAGTCATAAAGGAAATATACCAAGCATTTTCATTTCTTTTTTATCTCTCACACATTTATAAAACAACTCTTCTAAACACTCCCCAACCACTTCTATTTCATTAGAACAGACAATCATTAATACGTTTACTACCATATATTTTAGTATATCTACCTTTTTACTATTCACTAGTCAGAAACTACTAAAACTATTAACTATACCCAAATGCAAACCAGAAACCATGTTCATATTATATCTCAACCTATGATCAAATGATTCAAACTATGCGTACATATAAAAGGAACGTATCACTTTTACTATCTCCATCTTTCTGGAACATTCAGTGCATGTGGACACAGTTTGGGAATCCGATACATACCTCTACGATCTGGTACTGTGTACTCACCAAAAACTGAACACAGGGCGATCCACTTGTCCATTCCACGGCAATACTCTTAGGGTGATCTTTCTTCATACTTACGGGCATCTTGGCATTATATATCAAGGTGCACCTCACCTATGCCCTGAAGAAATCCAGTTTCTTAATAAATCACTACTTAATAAAAAGGATAATTTAAAAAACAACCCTGGATACAGTACTCATATTTGTGTGATATTGCTTGTAAGGTGGTGCACCATTTGCTCTGTTTTTGTTCAACATTGTAAAGTCCAGTTGTTTGGACTGCACCGCTGCAGTGGGTGCTTATAGTGTGTGCACCCTATTCTGGGATACTTCCCATCGCTCATATAAATCTGCTGATAGCAGGTTAGGTGCTAGTCCTCATAGGGTTTCACTGTCAATGACTGTATGCTTCCAACAGCATCTTTTAAACAACAAACACCACTCCTCCACTTCACAGAGAAAAGCTTGCACTAAAAAGTTTGGTTAAATTCATGCATTATTGTTCCAGCAGTACAAAGGAATTCTAACCATCAATGTTTCTGGCAGCACAGAAATCATTCACTTCAGCTGATGTCCAGCCTTTCTCATTGCAATTGATTGCCCTATTGATTATATAATTTATGCTTGCAGATGCACTGAAAATAAAAGAAATACCTCCAAGTTCTGCAACACAATTGGAGCGCATTTTGGTTTGTATATAGAAATTTCCATTAGTGATTCTGATTGTAATAATCATTGTTTATGAACCATATAGTTGCTAAGTCTGAATATTAACTTTTTGAAGTGCTCATCACAAAATGTTTTATTTAAGAATCGTTCACAATTGCAGAAACTTTATCTCTTCAAAATGGAAAAAAGAATGGCTGTTAGATGTCCTTGCCTCCTTTAATCTCCAACACCAGTTTTCACTGTTGCCACTATTTTAAACAATATTTTACCACTACTGTTGTAATAAAGTCAAGCTGTGTGTGGGGCTGTAGGTTGTAATTATGGCAGTATTCCGCGCTGTCATCAGACCTACCCTCTATTTGGGTTATAAACAATGATTATGGGCACAGTGACTAAGGTGGCGCAGGAGTGAAAGGGGCACCTGTGTATGTGTTAGAAATTCTCCCAGGATATTACAGAACATTGAGAGTTATTTGGAAGATGTTTTATATCATTTCCATGGTCTTATATACAATACCAACAAGTATCATGTTTTAATGAACTGCTTATGATTGGCCAGACTGTAATATTGATTATTGTGCTGATTCGCCCATCTTGAGCCAATCAATTCAGTGTCTGAAAAGGGAGAAATAATTTAATGGTGGAAATATGTGGAGGTAAATGAAGGTTTATTACAAGCTTGATAGAAAACAGGAGTTGAGTGCATCCTTAATTTTTGAAGTACGATCTACCAACTGTTAGTGGTAATCATGGTTCAAAGAGGAGTTGGAGTACACGAGAATTCACAAGGTTAAATATTAATATGTTATGCAAAGGTTCACATAGAAAGGAACAGAGCGCATGGTAGAAGCATAATGTGCGCCTGTAATGCAGTGGCGGAAGGCTGTGTGCATGTACACTTAGTAATGAGCTCACTACAGTGCCCCAAAAGCCAATGCCACATGTCTGTAGGGCGAAGCTGCTCACTTCAGGCCTACAGTATGGTCCAGCAGGTCCTTAAAATGAGACAGAGATGTGACTGAATGAGGTCAGAGATCACATCAGTATGCAGGGCAGCATAGCTTATTCGCACACGCGCACTCAGGCTGATGCACCCCATCCCTCCCGCAGCACCGCGCTCAACAGGGGTCTGTAGGGCACGCTGCCCGCTGGCTCAGGCCTACAGTACGGTTCAGCAGGTCTTTAAAATGAGACAGAGATGAGACTGAATCAGGTCAGAGATCACATCATTAGACACAGCAACATCACTTGTTCGCACCTGCGCAGCCAAGCTGATGCACCCCACCCATCCCACCGCACTGCGCTCAATTGGAGGCCCTCTGCACACAGGCCGCTCTGCTTACCTGCTGTCATTGTTGTTTGAGCAAACACTACGGGCAGCAGTGCTCACAATTCAGCTGGAGTGATGATTTCAGGATGGTGTACACCTCCTGGAACCCTTTATTTTATTGCACATTGTGATATGCGAGGTGGATGCTGCCATATCACCTGAGGCAGTGTGGAAGAAGAGGGACATGTGGCGTTGTGGTCATCCTATTTATACGTACACAAGGTGGGCTGTGCTTGCGTACGCCAGGCCAGCTTAGGGGTGTGAATAATTATTCCGGGGACCTGGGCGTTGTTCAGTTCCTGCCTGGCCAGGAAGTGTACTTATGTGTGTTTCTTTTGTAGTTTTGAGCTCGCAGAGTGTGCAATTTAAATTAGTGTAGCATGTGTCGGGAGGGCGGCAACTATTGCTAATGAGATGGTGTTTGAAAAGATTGAATGGCGAACATCACGTG
The DNA here is from genome assembly GCF_964261635.1 of Lissotriton helveticus. Classification (NCBI taxonomy): domain Eukaryota; kingdom Metazoa; phylum Chordata; class Amphibia; order Caudata; family Salamandridae; genus Lissotriton; species Lissotriton helveticus. Next base: position 565,727,942 of record NC_136057.1, on the reverse strand, counting down.
TTGTCAAGGTTGGGAATATGCGCAGAGATGCATGTCAATGGTGTGCGGTATTATTGAAAGTGTTGCTATCGCGAAGCGTGCACATGTGAATGTGCTCAGATGGAGGGAGGATCAGCAGTGAGGCTACATCATACAAAGTGATAACACTCATTACAGTCAAGCAATGCATGTCAAATGTGAATCTGAAAGTCTCACATATAGCACACTACTATATCGGTAAAGCCTGACAACAGAGCGTACAGCAAAAGAAATCTACACATTGCTGTTTACTGTTTGTCACATGTGATCTAGGATGTGCACTCTGCCCATGGCTCCTGATACTTCTTAGAGCCACGAATACCCAGGCTGAAAGGGAGCACAATAATGTGCACACACACACCAGGGGCAATGTGTAACACACATTTGTTTTTTGATGGAACGTTTGAGATGCATTGCTATCACACGTGGAAGGCTAATGTACAGACCATGAATGTTGATCAAGATGATCGTTGCATGTTGTGTGTAGTATAAGATATGTGTATACAGGAAAACACTTTTCAAAAAAGCTTTCTAAGCAGAAGAGGTGTCTCTCATCAAACGCTGTAGAAAGAATGAGTAAAATGGGTGAGGTCGTCCAACTGTTACCATGGGAAATGTTATGAAGCAATCAAATGCTTTTTTTTAAGGTCACATGGCAATCGCGCACCGAGCGCGCAAGGACAACATCTATTTATCATAATATATGTTTATTACAGTTAGAAATATATAAATGTTTAAAATATTTTAGATTATCCCTTGCTCTCATATACTGTTTAAAGTTATTTAGATATAATTATGAAACACAGAAAACAAGGGAATGGCGTACCCAGCATGACGCTATACGTCTGTGATGTAATACAGGGCCTGGCAGTGTGTACTCGTCGCATACGCAATGCCATACGTACATGATGTAATGTGTGGCTGGGTACTGCGTACCCGACAGATACCAAAGTAGCAGCTGGGGTGACTTCATGCGTATATGATGTTACACGGGATGCGGTGCCATAAAGTCGTCCGATACGAAATGTGCATCATTTACGAGTTTAGCAATATGGCGGATATGATTCATGTGGTGATGGAGCTTGGCACGCTACCGGAATGGGAGTGCAGTTTTCTCCCCCCCCAAAAAAATATATATACATATTTTTTTGAGAAGATATAAAACATTGCATAATTTTTTAAGTTTAAAAAAAAAGAAGTATAATAGAGTTCCAAAATATAAAAAAAAATTTGAAAAAATATAGGTTTTAGAAACATTAAAATATGAAATTAATATTTAAAAACACTTTTGAAGTTCACTGAAAAAACTATAGGTTTCAGGCACGTTATAGTTAGGAATTAGCATCTAAAAAACCTTAGAAATTCACTAAAAAAAACATAGGTTTCAGGGACATTATAGTTAGGTTGACTCATATAAAACCAGAGAAATTTGCATATTATAGTTAGTTGAGCTAACTATAACTGGCGTGCCCGCAATGCACTGCTGATGATGTCACATATTACATCACTCATGACATGGTCAGTGACATCACTGATGACATCTCAAATTACATCACTCATGACATCACTCATGACATCATCCAGTGAATGTGTGTTTTTCTGAAAATTAAATATGTTTTATATATGTATATCTTGTGGTCGATGGAAGAATAAATGGGTATATAAGTGTCTAAATGGATGATTTAGTTAGTAATGTTTAAATATGTAAATATCTGTATCAGTCGCTCACTTTGTGTTTAAGTGGCTGCATGGATTGGTGAGTAGCTATATAAGTATCTATATGGTTTATTATTTGGTATTTTGAGTATCAGTATGAGTGTCTGAGTGTCTGTATGGTTCGGCGGGTGTGATACTTAGTGCATAGATGCATGAATGAATGACTCACTGTTTGTATGTGTTGAAGACAGCATGTGTGCAGGACTGTATAGGTGGATGCGTGTGTGTATGGGTGTTCTGACGAGTGAATTACTGTCTCAATAGTGCATTTATGAGTAACTACTTATGTTTTAAACTAGTATATGTGAGAAATGGTGTATGTGAGAGTGAGAGATTGAAAGAGTCTCTGTATAAATAAGTATGTGTTTCTATAAGTGATTGTTTAAGAGAGTAAGTATGTGTAAGTTTCTGTAGAAGTAAGTTTGGTGGTGTGTGTATAACTGTATATGCAAGTAAATGGATGTTTTAAACTTTGCATATGTGACTATGTGTGTGAGTAACTCTATGGATGAGTGTCAGTGTGTAACAGGATATGTAGGTGTATGAGTACATATGATGAGTGAGTACATGTATGAGTGACTGTTTAGGACTGTTGGTGAATGCGTGGATGTGCGTAGATCTTGCAATTACTGAATTGGTTGTTGTAACTAGTATTGGTATCCATTGTTTTCAAAATGTTAATTTCTATTTTGGAGTGTGTATCAAAGGTTATATTAGAGTGAGAGGAGGTCTGCCACTCTATCACAAGGATGATATCATCAGTGATTTAATTTGAGATGCCATGAGTGATGTCATGAGTGATGTCACTGACCATGTCATGAGTGATGTAATATGTGATGTCATCAGCAGTGCTTTGTGGGGGCGCGAGTTATAGTTAGCTGAACTAACTATAAAGGGGGAATTTCTATGGTTTTGTATGAGTGAAATGTCCAACTAACTATAACGCCTTGAAACCTATGTTTTTTTCAGTGAATTTCTAAGGTTTTTTAAATGCTAATTTCTAACCATAACGTGCCTGAAACCTACTTTTTCCAGTGAATTTCTAAGGTTTTTTAAATGCTAATTTCTAACTATAACGTGCCTGAAACCTATGTTTTTTCAGTTAATTTCAAAGGTTTTTTAAATGCTAGTTTCTAACTATGCCTCCAGAGGTAAGACATGTGATGAAAGAAGAAACAACGCACAGAAAGAAAAGAAAAGAAAGAAAAGTGCATGAAGGAGAAGAGATGTATAGAAAGAACCAAGAGAGGAGCAGAAAGTCCTCCTGTGCCCGCAACTTTTTCAGACGGGTACTGGTGGTAATTGAATCTGACTAACCCGGCCTAGAGCCAGTGCTATGCTAAAAGACACTTAAAATACAGTGAAAACACCTACATACACTAGGGAACACTATGCGTGGGGTACTCCTGTGATTACCATGACCTCCTCAGTAATACCCTAGTACATAATAGGGCAGGGGGATTAAAACTACCTCTTAAAATGCACCATAGTGCGCATTTGCACACTGGTGAAGGGAGGAGGGTGCATGAGATGACATGTGTACAAACACGCCCTGTTGCCGTTTTAATTTGGGGGATAAAGTCTCCTTGAATCCTGAATGTCCCTTGGGTCCAACTAGCCCACCAGGTATCTCCAGTAAGCACCACAGAGTTGCGTTGCAGCGAGGTGTAAAAAAGGGTCACGACCTGGACCACCTCTCTGCAATGCACCGCAGTGGCGCTTACTTGAAACACCTGGTGGGCTGGTTGGCCCCCAGGGGCCCCCAGGATTGAAGGGAATTATTTCCCCAACTTAAAACGCGCCACAGGGTGTGTTTGCACACGTCACCTCAGGCCCCATCCCCTCCCTTCACTACCATGTAAACACGCCCTGTGGCCGTTTTGAGTTGGGATATTAAGTCCCCTTGAATCCTGAGGGTCCCGAGGGTCCAACGAACCCACTATGTACCTCTAGAAAGCGCCACAGAGCTAAGTTGCAGAAAGGTGTAAAAAGGGGCGTGGCCTCTGAACCCCTCTCTGCAACGCAGCTCCCTCACACATACTGGAGGTACTTGGTGGGCTAGTTGGCCCTCAGGGACCCTCAGTATTGAAGGGGAATTAATTCTCTAACTTATACCTCGCCAACGACCGCCACCCCCTGGGGCTTTCAATTATTAATGTGTGCCGGTTGACGAATCTTCGCGAAATTTTCAAAACTGGTGATACACTCCAGTCTACGCCTATCCTGAAAGTCTCGGGGTGATTCGTGAAGCAGGGGCTGAGATTTTTTTTCTCCATAGGAACCGTTCATCGCAGCTACTGCCTGAACTGCTGAGAGGAATTACCATAAATTTGGCAAAGAGGTAGCCCTTGCTTCAGACTCGAGCCTTTTGCTTAAATGGTGTAAATCCGTTCAGTAGTTGCTAGGAAAGTCGAAAGAAAAATCATAGATATATCTATGGCCGCGCAGGATCCATGCACCCTTCTGAGCATGAGCTGTATTGTAATTGGCTGTCAACACTCCAAATCAGGAAGTGTTGGCAGCCATCTTGTGCCTTGGTATAACCGAGGGACAAGAAACCGAAGAAACAAATGCGAAAAACGCGAAAAGGGGGCATGGTAGGAACACCCTGACCCCCTAGGCCTGCTCAGGGGGTCCCACAAGGACCCCAAGGCCCACATATATTTTTTTTAAATCTGCAAGAATCCACGCATGGTGCGGTGTGGGGGAACCAAAATAAAGTGTCGGCCTGAGCCCCGGGGACCACCACCCCCTGAACTCGACTTAAGTTTTCATTGCTGGGGGCACAGTGCCCCCACAGCCCTGGGGACCGCCACCCCCCGGGGCCTAATATTTTAATGTTGGGGGCCTCTAAGGCCCCCCCGAGCCCCGGGGACCGCCACCCCCGAACGCGACTTAAGTTTTCATTGCAGGGGGGCACACTGCCCCCCCGAGCCCCGGCGACCGCCATCCCCTGGAACTCGACTTAAGTTTTCATTGCAGGGGGCACACAGCCCCATACAGCCCAGAGGACCGCCACCCCTGGGGCTTTTGTTTTTTTAATATACTTACCCGGTGTGGGGGGGCTCAAGTCACCTCCCCGGGGCAATAAATATTTAAATAGGGGGGTCTGTGACGGATCCCCCAGCCCCGGGGAGCACCCCCCCGGGGCTTTGTAGATGGTTGGAGGGTGGCCGCATGGCCCCCCTCGCCTCATATTAGAAAACATTAATTTAAAAAAACAATAAAGGCAAGCCCGGGGTATATGGTCCCCATGTCCATAAGGAGGGGGCAAGGCAGCCCCCTCCCAAAAAATAATTTAATAAAAATGGCCATGCCCCGGATCCCCGGGGCTGATTAAGGCCTTGGGAGGGGGGCCACGTGGCCCCCTTCCCAATTTGTCAATTTTTTTTAAAAAAAATTAGCGGGCAGGCTCTGGGGGATGGAGTCCACTGGGCCCAAAATGGGAAAAAAATACCGGCATCGCGCCGGAGGCCACGCCCCCTCCTTTCAGCAAAAGCGCTCCAGAGAGGTGTTCTGAGGTCACGTCCCTTTTTACACCTCTCTGCAACGCAACTCTGTGGCGCTTAGTGGAGGTAGCTGGTGGGCTAGTTGCACCCCAGGGACCCTCAGGATTCAAGAGGAGTTAATCCCTCAACTTAAAAAGCCCCCCGGGTACCTTTGCACAATGGTGAAGGGAGGGGGCGGGGCCTGAGTTCACATGTGTGCGAATACACCCTGTGGCGTGGTTTAAGTTGGGGAATGAATTCCTCATCAATCCTGAGGGTGCCTGGGGGCCAACTAGCCCACCAGTTACCTCCAGTAAGCAGCATGGAGCTGCGTTGCTGAGTGCTGTAAAAAGGGGCATGGCCTCTGAACATCTCTCTGTAACGCAGCTCCCTGGTGCATACTGGAGGTACCTGATGGGCTAGTTGGTCCCCAGGGATCCACAGGATTGAGGAGGAATTAATTCTCTGATTTATGTCACCTCAGGCCACGCCCCCTTTGCAGTCAATCACACTACTACTAAATCCTCCACTTAGATTTTTATATATCCACTCATTCTTCAATGCAGATTGCTATATATATAATACATATTTAAATAACAAACCAAACCACATACACTGGATGATGTCATCAGTGATGTCATTTGAGATGTCATCAGTGATGTCACTGGCATTCTCATGAATGATGTAATATGTGACATCATCAGCAGTGGATTGCGGGCGAGAGAGTTATAGTTAGCAGAACTAACTATAACGGAGGAATTTCAATGGTTTTTATGAGTGTAGCTGGACATTTTACTCGTACAAAACTATAGAAATTCCTCCGCCATAGTCAGTTGTGCTAACTATAACTCGCGCGCCCGCAATGCACTGCTGATGATGTCACATATTACATCATTCATGACATGGTCAGGGACATCACTGATGAGATTACTGATGACATCTCAAATGACATCACTGATGATATCATCCAGTGAATGTGGTTATTTTTGAAATTTAAATATCTATATATATATATATATATATATATGTACTGTATTAAAGTATGTTTACATTGAGGAGAGAGATAGGTTTACATGGAGAAATGTTCTCTAGTTTACATAAGGACTAGCACTTTAAATTTAGAAGTGATACGGTAACATTACTACTTAGGAATCTGATCAAGTAATGTTGTGTTTTTTTATTATTTTAGATTGCTCTTTGCCTCTGAGTATATACTTTTAGATGGATATAAAAATGGCCTGTTTTTAAATTGTATATGAAAAACGCATCAAGGATAGAAAAGCCATGAAATTCTTGAGGGATCGTATGGACTACGAATCTGGGCGAATCTATACCTTTGCGAAGAAATTCGATATGGAAAGGTGACAAAAGATACAAAGTGGCCAAATGGACCAGCAGGTTGCCTCACAAACCGAAGCTACTTCAGATACTGGCTCTGAGCAAGAATCTGAAGAACAAGGCAACCGAGGAATTAGGGGTGTGAGATTGGCTATAACTGAGGAATTCCATTTTATGCTATTGGAACAACAAGCCGACCATCGTATGGGAAAAGGACTGGGTTGGGGAAGAGGCCGAGGAAGAGAAGGCAAAGAAGAGGAGGTGAGGAATACAGGAGGAGCACAAGGCTGGCAAACAAAAAGATTGTTGCGCTCGAATACGAAAAAACAATCCAACAATCCAAGAATTGATGGACAATACAACAATATAATGAAATAATGAAATACCTGCATTTGTAAAGCGCACAGCTACCTCCGAAGAGGTGTCCCGGCACTGGGGGCCGTCGGGAAGATAAAGCGAGCTATTGCCCAGAGTCACATGGTGCTGGGCTAACCTGCCACTGGGGATCGAACTGTGAACCCCGTGGTCCGGAGTCCGGCACCCTGACCGCTGCGCCATCAACTTAAGCACTGTTAAGTTAACAGAGGATGAGCAATCGGTGTTGAAATTAGGATTATCGTTTTGCGATGATAATGATTATAATTATCCCAATAGCAGGATGGATCTTCATCCGTAAGCTTAAGTTGTCCAAGTTACATGCAGGTCAATATGGAACTAATCGTCCAATGTATGAACAGACTCCTATATCCACAAATAATACAGCCTTCTTATGCGTTAATGATATACCGGCCTTAGGAGATATGATTTCGTTGATCAGTGATGATTGTCAGATTGGAAGTGAGAGTCTGGTTGGAACAGGAACAGGATTGGAAAGAAGTGATCATACACTGTTTAGAGCACCATCTAGATTTTGACCCCAAACTATGAGAGACAATTTGCATATTTTTGGGGAAAATGTAACTAGAGATCTTAAAAATCTATATTCTGTGATCAATCAAAGTAAACGGAAAATGGACACAAGGAAAGCACTCCTTAAAACTGTGAAGAAATTACAAGAGGAAGATGGAGTATTGATAAAGCCCTCAGACATAGGAGGGAATATTGTACTGTGGGGTAGGGAGCAATATAAGAAAGAAACCCTTAGTCAACTGCAGAACTGTAGTTCCTACAGTAGGATCAGTTCTAAGGAGTATGAAAAAGTAACAGAACAATTTTTTACGAGATTGGATGTTTGGAAAGAAGAAGGACTCTTGAGCTCGGATGAGTACAAGTTCATCAAAAGGGAGAAACCAGTGATCTCAGCATTCTATATGCTCCCAAAAATCCATAAGAGCCCCAACTAGTCCACCAGGGAGACCTATTATTTCTTCTTGTGGTAGTTTATTTGAAAATGCTTCACGTTATATTGAATATTTCCTCAATCTGATTGTAAGATCACTCTCCTCATATATTGAAGATTCAACTGACTTTTTAAAATGTATTTGTGATATTCAATGGAATGAAGAAACCATGGTATTGTTGACACTAGACATATCAACCTTGTACACAAGTATAAGACACGTAGATGGTCTTAGAGCATCTGAATACTTTTTCAATATGAGACCAGTGCGATTTGCACATCAGAATAAAATGATTCTAGAGCTAATGGAATGGTGCCTTACAAAAAATATTTTTCTCTTCGGTGATGATTCCTATCTACAGGAACAGGGGACTGCGATGGGCACCTGTTTCGCCCCCAGTTATGCGAATTTACATCTTAGCTGGTGGGAGGAACAGGTGCTCGGAGGCAGTCCCTTGGAGCAGTGGACCGAACATGTGCTATTGTGGGTCCGATTTATTGATGATTTCTTCGTGCTGTGGCAGGGCACGGAGTCAGATATCGATGTGTTTATTAATGACCTCAACCAAAATTCCTTTAATTTAGAATTTGTGGGGCATTACAGTAGGACCACTATAGACTTTCTGGATATTCGGATTAAACCCCTTGACGGGAAACTAGAAACAACTGTATTCCGCAAGGTTACTGCCGGGAACTAAGTTCTCCACGTGGAAAGTGCCCACCCTGCCGCGTTAATCAGGAGTATCCCCTTTGGGGAATACTATAGAGCAAGGCAAACATGCAGTAACGAAGAAGAATATGACGGAATAGAAAAAGACATGACGCAGAGATTTATCCAAAGGGGATACTGTCAAGATATTCTGAAAGGTGGATCAACTAAGGCTAGAAACCTAGAAAGACGGAAAATAGTGTTTGAACCTTCTAGAACTAAACAACAACAAGAACAGAGAGAAAAATCAAGGGATCAGGACAACTCTAGATTCATAACAATTTTTAATGTGAAACATAAAGAAATTAGATCTATCCTGAACAAACACTGGCATCTGATAAGAAACGATCCAGTCTTGGGATCCAAAGTTAAGAGAAATCCAGAGATTACATAGAAGAGATCCAAATCTCTAAACGATTTGATTGTCGAAAGTGAATTTCAAGAAAAAAAGAGGGGTGCCCCCACGTGGCTACATAAGAAACCAGGTTTTAAAAAATGCTCTAAATGTAAAGCATAGAATGTGTAGCCTGGTCCCGAAAGGTCACCAGGACTCTAGCGCGCACTGCAATTAATTGAAATTCTCCAATAATACGTTTCAACAATTTTGACAGAAGTTCAAACAGCTTTTGATATTTAGCTTTACTGGCATGTACATTGAAAATTAATCACAAAATTAAACAATTGCATTTCATTATATCAATCCATATTCAAAACATGATTCAAGTAAATGCGTTAAAAAACCCAATGCATTTCGGGGCTAAGGCCCCTTCGTCAGGGGTCTGTTAAAGAAAAGGAAAGAAAGCAAAAGGAAACTCAGTTACTAATGATGTTGTGGTGGTTTTTAATTTTATAATTTTTAATTAAAGCGACTCTTACCACGAGTATAGGGTAACTTGATAATTCCTATACCAAAAAGTTTATTTTCATGGTTACGATCAATCTAAAAGAAAAGGATTGCATAAGCGTCTTATTATTGGGACTATGTATAAAGAATTTTTAGACTATGCATAAAGAGTTTTTAATACTTATTTGAATTTCCTGAATTGGTTTACCTGGGCCTTGCTTGTATTATATGTATCTGCAAGAGAAATATTGTGCTCATAGTCACTTCCAGAAAATGTCAGAATTTATATCGTTATTAGCGTGATGCGTTATTTAAAAAAATAATAACATGTGCTCACCTGTGAAGTCTGTTATTAGACTGAAAAATAAAATGTCCTATGAGAAAGAAAAAGTACATATATTCTAAAGAATATCGTGATGTTCATAGAAGGTCTCAAACTCAATAGAGTGAAACGGAAGGTTGTTTACCTGCGAGCCTCCAAGGTAGTTCAAGCGGTCTCGCTAAGTTATTAAAGCAGTTCGGCTGTGAATGAAAGTAATAAACACATTCAAAAGCCTGTTCGAATCTTAAAAGCGATAAACCGCTCATTAGTGTCTAGTTTGAAGTCTTACCGATAGCGCAAGCCATCCTACTCGGTACGGCGTTTTCAGTCGGGTGTGTCAACCGAAGTTAAACCACTCCGTTGTTAGTCCTTTTTTTATATTGTGTAACCATTAGTGTTTAGCGCGTAGTAATAGACGACGGACTTGTTCTTTAGTGTTATGTGGCCGCCATTAGTGAGATGGAAAGGTTGAATATTGGGTGCTATACTTTTGAAAGATTTAGACCTACTTAAGTGAGTATCACATTATGCTGATGCTCAAAAGTAATAATAACTATTGATCTTTGTATAAGTAACATGACAATAAGGTCAACATAATCGAAATCAATAGAAATAATATATAGCGAAAAAGGATTATTTAGGCTTCAGGCAACACAAGTTGAAATACAAGAAAATACTGCTCAACATATACATATTCCCGTCTATTTACAATCTCAAATTCAAATTAACCATACTTCGCTGTTGCGCTTATGTGTGCTGAAGGAGTATCAACCTATCGTTGTGTCATATATATGTGCATATCACTGTGGATTAGAGGCCCGTGAGGGTCTATTGGGATGAAAGTTTAAAGATTTACAGGAAGAAAATAATTTCCATTTTGTCATTTAGCCCATTTGGGGCCGATGTCTGTAATTTGCGTATCCAGAAGTCTTCTCTCTGGAGCAGGATTCTAGCATTATCTAGTCCTAGTCGTGAAATCTTAATTTGGCTATTGTATGCCCCATCTCCATCCAATGTTTTGCAAGAGGTGAAGTGTGGTTCTTATTTCGGATCCGGCTTTTATGCTCCAAGAGCCGCAACTTAAGTTTTCTGTCCGTCTTGCCAACGTACAATAGTCCGCAGGGTCATTTAATTGAGTACACTACATGCTCTGAGTTGCAGTTAGTGGTGTGTCTAAGTCGAATTCTTTCTCCTGTGCGAGGATGTAATAAAGTGTCGCAAGGTATGACATTATTACAGTTCTTACAATTGTAACATCGCGTGGTACCTTTGTGGATTTCTTGTTGTTGACTGATCCCTTCGTGTCCTGTTGGTTTATTGAGTAATTCCTTGAGGTTCTGAGCTCTTTTATAGGCGAATAAAGGTTTGTCAAAAAACAATGATCCAAAGTCTTCCTCGACTTGTAAAATTTCCCATCTTCTCTGTATAATCCTCTTTATATCCCTCGACGCTGTCGAGTATTTTGAAACAAAGACCATCCTTTTATTTTCAGTTTTCGTTTTTTTCTGCAAAAGTTCTGATCTTGGTATTGTCTTGATTTTCTCTATTTGTGCTTCCAGCAATTTTTTTGGGTATCCCCTATCTAGATATCGTTGTTTCTGGTCTTCTAGACTCTTCGCACATTTTTCATTGTCTGATGATATCCTCTTTATCCTCATAAATTGTGATATGGGAAGGTTATTGATTAAGTTGGCTGGATGGAAACTTCCATATAACAACGCAGTGTTTTCGTCGGTTGTCTTTTTGTATAACCTTGTTTGAATAGTATTCTCTGTTATTTCTACCATAACATCCAGAAATGGTATAGACGTTGTGCTTGTGTTGCATGTAAACTGGATTCTTGGATTTGCTAAATTCAAACTTTTGATGTTTTGCATAAGTTCTGAAACAGGCCGCTTCCAAATTATGAAAATGTCATCAATATATCGTTTATAATATACGATGCCTTCTTGCCAGGTACAATCCTCTAGAATATAATCCAATTCAAACTTTGCCATGAATATATTCGCATATATGCAGGCTCCGGGGAAACCCATAGCTGTTCCACTGAGCTGGGTATAATATTCATCTCGCCATAGAAAATAGCTATTTTCTAAACAAAATTGTAAAAGCTGCATAATTAGGTATTTGAGTTCTTCAGGTTTGTCAGTTCTCAATAAAGCCCACTCCATGGCTTCCAATCCTTGTTTGTGGGGGATCGACGTGTACAAGGATGTCAGGTCTATAGTACATAGTGTCCAATCCGTACACCCTTCTGTTGTGATAGTAGAAAAACTTCTTAGAAAGTCTGATGTATCTTCCAAATATGTTGGCCAGTCATGAATAAATGATTGCATATGAGCATCAATGTAGATTCCTAGGTTTTCAAAGATTGATGAACATCCAGATACTATCGGTCTGATCGGGGGATCCTGTAAGTTCTTATGTATTTTTGGTAAAAAATATATCTTCGGTCTTCTTGGATAGATTTGTTTGAGGTAACGTCTGGTGGTATTGTTGATCCAACCACGTTCTTCTGCTTTTTCTAAAATCTTGTCTAAAGTTTGAGAGATTTCCAACGTTGGGTCCTTCTCCAGTCTGGCATAAGTATTCACATCTTGAACATGTTCATTGCCCTTTTGTATATAGAAATCCATATCCATGATGACTAGTCCTCCCCCCTTGTCCGCCTTCTGGATCACAATTGTTTTATTTTTCGCCAAAGATTGTATGGCACTGTGTTCTGCTCGTGTTAGATTATTCAACTTCCTCCTGTATTGAATTTTGCTCATGTCAGCTTTGACTAGGGTCTCAAATGTGTCAAGGCTTTTGTGGGAAACTGAAGCTAGAAAATTGCTTTTAGGTTTGAATTTTTCTGTTGTGTTATCTGTTGTTTCAATGGGATTTAGTATTGTGAAGAAATGTTTCAATCGTAAAATTCTCATAAATTTAAAGAATGCTACTTCAGTCTCTAACTCATTCGTGTGGTAAGTGCTTACGAAGGTTGAGCCTTTGGTTAGCAATCTCTCTTCAAATTTAGATAGTGGATATTTGCGGATTTATATTCACAAATGAATAATCAAGAGTATTTGGAAAGAAAGCGGAATTAGCATGACTCTGAGTAGTATGAGAAACATGTTTAAACGTCTCTGAAACTTATGGCTTTTTCAGTGAATATATATATATATATTCACTGAAAAAACCATAGGTTTCACACACGTTATAGTTAGGAATTAGCATTTAAAAAACCTTGCAAATTCATAAAAAAACCATAGGTTTCGCACATGTTATAGTTAGCTGGACATTTCACTCATACAAATCCTTTGAAATTCCCCCGTTATAGTTAGTTCAGCAAACTATAACTCGCGCGCCCGCAATGCACTGCTGATGACGTCACATATTACATCACTCATGACATGGTCAGTGACCTTACTCATGACATCACTGATGACATCTCAAATGACATCACTGATAACATCACTGATGACATCATCCTTGTGATGGCCAGATAGAAACGTCCAGCTTCCCATGCAGAGGAGTAAACAACTTTTTTATAGCAAACCACACGCTCAGTTACCGTAATCATGTAAGCGATGCCTGCTAACATCGCACAACAATCTGCATTATTTCAAAGTGAATAACTCCCGTTTGCCAGTAAACTCAACGTTATTATGATAGCAGGTGTCGGAGTGCCTTTCAAAACACAGGCCAAATTAGGCGCATCATGATTACAAGAGCCATGCAATTGTATGTGTCTACAAATTAAGGAGTGATCTGGTGCTATTGTACAATCCTCGCCATTCAGATAAACTTCTTTTCCCTCCCTCAGGCACCTATATGTGAATGGTAATAACCAAGCTTCATGGAGATAAGCACTGCCTAAAGATCCATATCTGCCTATAGCATAGTATTTCATGCAAACCTCAAACTTAAACAGGCTAAAAGGTAACATTATGATACCGTGGATAGGCAACACCGCTGAATCGGATCACCAATGAGTGACCACTTGTAACCATTCTCATAGCGCGCCCTGTGCTCTGATTTGACAGTGAGAGAGTGATCTCACCATAGTTTGTACTGCTAATCATTCTCAGCATAGGCTACGAATACGCTTTCACGTTACGCGTCGCATCATAGCTTCCGTGTGACGTCATGTACGGCGCCCCGTACGTGAAAGACGCAAATGCTTTTAATTATTTAAAAACATATATTTATGTATTTAATGAACATACTAACAGAATACATTATATAGGGTAGTTATTAAAATAGTTTTTTTTAACTTTGAACAATCGTATATTACTTTTAAAAGCAATTGCACAAATCACGGTGGAACGTCATGCATACTCGCATCGTAAGAGCACTGTAAGCACAGCATAAGCGTGCACAAAGCCAAGTGACTTTAAAAGAAGAGATTTGCTTGGTTCATAACACTTCCTATTCCAACTGTTGAAAGTTCCGTCCCATTTTAATCATTCTACTTTGACTTTCTAAGAAGAAGCATCTCATCTGAGAATCTTGTCAAATAGACGGAAGATTTCCATAATAACAGCAATGGACTCATCTTCCAGCCATTCTTCAAAGGATTATTTCAGTCGTAAAGAACCTCCAAAGCAGAGGAAAGAAGCTCTAATTTGGCAGTTTTTTACTTTTCCAGAAGAGCAAAAAAAGGTTAATGCTCCAAAAGTAACCTGTAAAATTTGCCAAACAACTCTTTCAAGGGGTGATCCATCTAAAAAATACTCCTTTGGCACAGCAAATATGGAGCGACACGTGAAAAACTTGCACCCCAACAACTTTGCTCGAGCTGCAACACGGAGGTTGCAGGACAACCCACCTGCTACTGCACCAAGCACATTAACTGCTGCAGCAGCATTTTCAGCAAGCAGTCCACACCCACAAATTGATTGTGATTTTTCTGAAGTTAAAATTCCATGCATTTATTGCAATAAACGTTTGTGTTATGGGGAACAGTCTATTGACCTGATAAAACGCAGAAAGCAGGAGCATCGCTGTCCTCGACATTAGTTTCTTTTTTTTCATTCTTTTGTTCCTGTTGGACACTTTTTGAGTTCCAGTTCCATTTTTTTGGTTTTAAAAAAAACTTGTTGACAAAACACAAAAAAATAGAAAAGTAAAAACACAAACAAAAACAGAATTAGAACGATCTGCTCCTAATAACCACACGGACACGGAGTTAAGAATGTGAGGATTTAATGTCCCGAGTGCCGGGAACACTACTTGCCCATTCCTAGACTCCTCCAGTGGCCGCCTACGTTCCCAGAATGCACTCTGCGCACGCTCTGGTAAACTAGAGCGCATCGCCACATGAATGTTTAAGGAGCTGCAAAGGGACCCCATCCCCGGGACTCAAAAAATAACATTTGGGACCGTGTGGGGAACCCCAATACCCCCACGGTCCCAGCCAACTCCCGCGTCGTTTGAGAGCCAGCATTGCTTTGTCACAGAGAGCAGTTTATATGCTCCTCTCTCTAACAAAAAGCAATCTGCTTTCCTACTTAAAAAAGACAGCATATTAACTTGCTCTCTCTTTCAAATAGGAAAACAGTTTGCTGTGCTAAAGTGGGGGGGCCATGAGCCCCCCGCATACTTCAAAATAAAACCCCGGGGGTGGGATTCCCTGGGGCACCTTACAAGCCCCCCATTTTAGAAAAAAGTGCCCCTGGGATTTGCCCCCCCCGGGAGCTAATTAAGAATAAAACAGACTTCTAGTTTTCTTTTTCCTTTTCCACCGCGTACGAGTACCATACGCATACCCCGCGTTTTTTTTATTTTTTGGGCCTAAAGATCCACGTGGGACCCGCTGAGCAGGCCTAGAGGGTCAACATGTTTCTACCCTGTCCCCTTTCCTTATTTTCAACTTTCTTTTACAGTTTTCTTGTGACTCGGTGCTACCGAGGCACAAGATGGCTGCCAACACTTTCTGGTTTGGAGTGTTGTTAGACAGTTGACATCCAATCAGTATGCAGCTTGTGCTCGTAATTGTACAGATTTCCATACGCGTGCAGTACTTCGTCTCTAGATATCACTATGATTTTACTTTTGATTTTCTTAGGAACTACTGAACGGGTTTACACCATTTAACAAAAAGCACAATCTGCGAACCAAACTCTATCTCTCTGCCAAATTTGGTATAATTCCATTCAGCCGTTCGGGCTGTAGCCCTGGCTAAAGGTCCCTCCCTATGGAAAATTGCATGGGGAAAACACGTTTTGGGACCCCCCTTTTTTTTTAGCACCCACTTACCGAATCACCCCCAAATTTTCAAGTAAGGAGCGAAACGGAGGAGGCCATTTTCTCGGAGAAATTCGCTAAGATTCGTTCACCAGCGCCAAAGTTATTCCAAATAGATTGTTGTGGATTTCCTATGGAAAGTAGGTCCTAACTATAACTACCCACTGGCGAGAATGTCTTGTGCACTTTATATTTATATATATATATATATCTATATATCAAGTTGTTTCTCAAATCACTGGTTTAATTGCATTTAACTTTTGTATGGTTATTTTATCTAGCTTTTATATATTTAAGGAAATTGATTGAATATATATTTAATGCGGATTTATTGTGGTGTACATTTTAGAATGAAATTTATTTATGGAATACTATTATTTTTCTGTGTAAATAGATGCCATTAACTGTTTGTACATAGATATATATATATATAAAAAATACCATATTGAGATACAATTCTTTGCACATGTACAGACTTTCAAATGGGGATTATCCCGTAATTTGTATAGCAGCCTTGCAATATGTCTTTTATGTCTATTATTGCATAATGACAGCATGTGATTCTAAAAGCCAATCACGGTTTATAGTTTTTAGCACTTGCACTTTAAATGTTGCCTTCCCTCCCCCCTGCGTCATGTGACCAAGGCCTCTGTGCAGGCCGAAACGTTATGCCGAGGTGGGCCTTCCACGTTATTGAATAAATCACTGCTCACCTGCACTTTGGGTCTCCTCTCTTCTTCTGCGCCGCTGGTATCCAGAGATTGGGCTCCTGGCGAGAGAATGCTGAGATTGTTTTTATCTCTACAACCGGTTGTGTGCTTCTCTGGTTCTGGATGACCCCTTCCTTCGTAAGCGGCGGAGCAGCAGGAAGCCGAGACCTCTGGTGACCCGGAAGTCGATTTGGTTCTCCCGTTGGGGAGAAACTGCTCCAGCACCCGGATACTGTTCACTGTGTCGGCAACACGAGCTGGACGAGGAGCGTAGGGACGGCTGTTTCCTACCGCACCGGAAGCCTGTTTCGAGTAGCCTTCACGACTAAGGATAAATCCGGTGAGGAAGTTTGTGCCTAGTTGAAAAGCGGATAGCATTTAACCAAACCGCTATTTGACTGTGAGTTCGCATTGTGCGCGTTTTTACACCTGGGATGCGCCATGTCGGCGGACGCCATACGTGGGAGGGAACAGCTAGCCCTTAATGCATTTGATGACTCCCCGGCTGGGGAGTTGTCTGTGTCGGCTTTGCAGCAAACGCCAGAACAGGAAAATGCCAATATCCGCGATAAATTCAAAAGATTAGAAAAGTTAATGCGGCGAGAACAATCAAAGTGGTGGGAGCACCGCTCCCTGAGCCGCTATCTGGAGGTCAACAGGATACCAAGGGGGCTGCGAGTGATGCTTGCCCCCACCTATGAAGATCCGGACCCGGATATGTTAAAGGACTGGGCAGAGTGCAATTTAGACTCCTCACGTCGTTTGGTGCAAATACTAGTGCGTTATGCTGACAGTGACCGTGTTAAAACTCAGGTCAAAATAGAAGAACTTAATGCAGAAATTGAAGCTATGGGCAGCGAGGAAACAGCGGAATGTATCAAGTTGAGAGGTGATATGATGGTAAGATTACAGAAAGAGGAGGAGAAAATCAGGAAAAGGAAAACCTTCAAGCTCCAAAGGGACAAGGCGGACTATGCTGAGGGGCGAATCTTCACGTTCGCCAAAAAATATGAGATTATAAAAGCGGGCAAACGTTTAAGCCTGTCTCCCTTCCTCAACCATCATCGTCTAACTCAATGTCGGGTTCCATGCAAGCAGACAACACCTCTGAGTCTAATCTCAGCTCCAGCATTAATAGTGATACGGATTCCAATACCTCACAAAATGAACCTGGGTTGGGGTTTACCAAACTGACACTGGCCCAGGAATTGGAGTGTCTGCGGAAAGACAGACGCGATACTCTGCGCCCCAGGATTTCAGTGCCCGCAAAATCAAAATCCGCAACGCCAAGCGCTACCAACGCCGAAGGGCCAACTCAAGGAATAAAACCACCAAAAAAGAAAAATTACAACAGGCGGTGGAACAAGAAGTAAGTGATCCATCGGCATTGGCTGGTGTTGCCCTCTCTGTGCTTAATCTTACTGATACTCTATTCTCTGCATCTGAATTAAGTATTCTATCGAAGGGACTAACCTTCTGTCCTCCGAGCGATTTCAATTATGCAAGTACTAGGATAGACTTGTACAAGTTTGTCCGGAAAATGAAATTACAAAAACATTTTGCTGGCAACAAAACCAGGGCAATAGCGGCATGTCCCATAGTGGACAACCAAGGGCTTTTGGCAAGAGATGCCCCACTATTAAATGATATGGAGTCCCTCAGATCAGAGCATTCGGTATCACAGAGTACACCTGCACAACCCAATACTAACGTGGTGGGCTTATCAAACTTCAAAATACAATCTACATATACCCCTGTTATGCTCTATGACAATATAGACATTTTCCATGAGCAGGCTACTAAAGAGATCAAGGAGCTATACACCAAAATGCTAAGAACTAAGCAACATAAATAGCAACAGAACGACCAATATCAAAAATTAGTTAGTAATATTCAGCAAAATGATAACATCATTGTCAGGCAGTCAGATAAAGGGGGCAATATAGTGTTGTGGCCAAGACAACTATATTTGGAAGAAGCCCTCTGTCAACTGAACAATTCAGATTGCTATAGACACTGTGACATTGGTGCGGTGAGAAAAGTCCAGACTGACTTTTATTCTTTATTGATGGGATGGCGGTCATTTGGACTCATTAGTATGGATGAACTGAAATTTCTGAAAAATGACAACCCCATCATGCCAGTCTTGTACCTGATCCCAAAAATTCATAAAAATCCGGCTAAGCCCCCAGGAAGACCCATTATTGCAGCATGTGGGGGGTTACTGGAAAATGCAACTATCTGTGTCGATTCGTTTTTGCAAGAACATGTGCAAAATCTACCATCCTTTGTTCAGGATTCGAATGATTTTCTTCGAAAAATCAATGACATAGATTGGGATCCAAGTTGGTGGTTAATAACACTTGATTTAACATCTCTGTACACCAGCATTGTTCACCTAGATGGGATCAGAGCAGTTGAATTTTATTTGGGTCAGAGACCTCTAATGATGGCTGAACATAATCGCATGATTTTGTCTATGATTACTTTCTGTCTGAATCACAACTTTTTTATGTTTAACAACAGGTATTACCAGCAGGTCAGGGGGGTTGCCATGGCGGCCTGTTTCTCTCCCAGTTATGCCTGTTTGCATATGGGCTACTGGGAGAGACAGGTCCTCTATGGCGAGCATTCAGACATTGCTGCAAGGTCTATTGTTCGTTGGTATCGTTATATCGACGATGTGTTCTTGATCTGGTGTGGCACTCGTCCAGAGGCTGAGCAATTTATAGATACTCTTGCTTGCAACAATTTCAATCTGGCGTTTACATCAGATATCAGCCAGAATCAGGTACATTTCCTAGATATTACTATTGAGTCCTGTCAGGGGAAACTACAGACCAAACTTTTCAGGAAGCCTACGGCAGGAAACACGGTGCTCCATGCCAATAGTCATCACCCTGCCCATCTTATTCGCAGCATCCCTTATGGGGAGATGCTGCGGATTAGGAGGCTATGCAGCACTGATGCCCAATGTAACCTAGCTCAGGAGTCCAGTAAGATCAGGTTCCTAGCTAGGGGTTATAAGAGAAGCGAGATTGACAGGGCGATGTGCAAGGCTAATGCTTTCCCCCGTAATCAGATACTGGAACGGAAACAAAAACCCATATCTACAGGAATTAAAGAACAATCAGGGAGAATCATTTGGGCTTACAACAGGCAACATGGCGTACTTAGAAAAATTGTAACTAAGTATTGGGACCTCATCAAGTGTGACCCCATCATTGGAGGAAAAATGCCGGCCAAGCCCTTAATCACCTTTAGGAAAGCATATTCTATGCGGGACGCATTGGTTAAGCAAAGTCCAGAGGTGGTCACTCAAAAAAACTGGCTGGATAAAAGCAAGGGCTTTAGAAAATGCTCCAGCTGCAAGGCTTGCCTTCATGGGGTCAACAAATCGGAATATACCGTTCCCTTCTCTGCTACTACACGCAAGATCAATAAACAGCTGACCTGCAAAAGTGAATACGTGGTATATGTGCTGGAGTGTCCCTGTGGCCTGCGGTATGTTGGTAGTACCAAGCTGCAGGTACACAAGAGGATACTCCAGCACATACGTACCAATGACTCCGCGTATCCAGTAGCACGCCATTTCAAAGAGTGTCACAATAACAACAGTGCACTTTTGAAATATTTTGCCATTGACTCGGTTGGTCCCCTGAGAAGAGGAGGAGATAGAGAGGGTTTATTAAGAAAGTTGGAGACCAGATATATCTTGGAAATGGACAGCAAAGCCCCAGGAGGTCCCAACTCTACAGAGGATTTCTATACATGCCTATGAACTCCTCCCTCCCTCGTGAATCTATGGGTATACTTGGCTCTTTATCCAGGTTCTGAAGTTTTATTGAGTTCACTCATAGTAGAAAATGTACAGGTAGGGCAATAAGCTGTTTTAATATCGATGGCCCTACATCTGATAAGCAAAGTCCACGACACATTCTAAGACTTGTTAATAAACAAAAAATACAGTATGAGGAAAAGTAAAAAATAATGTTTTGTTACTCATCACTATCCCACTGTCACTGTTGGTTGGATTATCACATGCTTTGTGAGCAGGCTGGTCAGATGACGCAATTATCATTCCTGTTTTTCTCTTGGAGGCTGCGATAATGTATTTAAACAGCTATTATCTCCTCCAAGATCAAGCAAGAATGTCTTGTGCACTTTATATTTATATATATCAAGTTGTTTCTCAAATCACTGGTTTAATTGCATTTATGCATTTTTTTACTTTTGTATGGTTATTTTATCTAGCTTTTATATATTTAAGGAAATTGATTGAATATATATTTAATGCGGATTTATTGTGGTGTACATTTTAGAATGAAATTTATTTACGGAATAATATTATTTTTCTGTGTAAATAGATGCCATTAACTGTTTGTACATAGATATATATATATATATATATATATATATAAAAATACCATATTGAGATACAATTCTTTGCACATGTACAGTCTTTCAAATGGGGATTATCCCGTAATTTGTATAGCAGCCTTGCAATATGTCTTTTCTGTCTATTATTGCATAATGACAGCATGTGATTCTAACAGCCAATCACGGTTTATAGTTTTTAGCACTTGCACTTTAAATGTTGCCTTCCCTCCCCCCTGCGTCATGTGACCAAGGCCTCTGTGCAGGCCGAAACGTTATGCCGAGGTGGGCCTTCCACGTTATTGAATAAATCACTGCTCACCTGCACTTTGGGTCTCCTCTCTTCTTCTGCGCCGCTGGTATCCAGAGATTGGGCTCCTGGCAAGAGAATGCTGAGATTGTTTTAATATATATATATATATATATATATATATATATATATATATATATATATATATATATATATATATATATATATATATATGTTTATTGTTAAGGTACATATATGTAGAGTTAGGCATAGTAAAACTTTGCTTTCCCATGTGTAAAACGTGCCTTCCTTTGTTGTCTATTCACCAAAATACCAGGGGTAGAGGAAGTGGCATACCATGCCATTTGACCTTTACTTTCACTCACTCACACACTTACAGAAACACACACATTCCCACCTACACACAGTCTCTCACATAAACACACTCTCATCCGAAAGCATGCACACAACATACTTTTAAAAGCATTTTTACCTACCTCCGTTGCCAGGGAGGGTCATATTCCATCGTAATTGTATTCCAATTTTTATTACAAAATTTCTGTGACTAATATAATATTATTCACTATTAGTGTAATAAAAAATGACAGAAAGTGTAGCCCCAACGAACATCTAGAAGGACAAGTTACCTTTGTGAGTCAGAAAGGCAGTGCCATGGGTAGCAAGGAGCTACCCAGGGGTCACCGCTGCGACCCCTGATGACTCCCTACATGAAATCAGTGGTGCCTTCATCATAGTCTTGTCACAATAGTTCAGCCACACAATACTTTATTGTCAACATTTTCATCACTCACCTGCCTTTGACAATGCTTCATTGCCTCATGGCTAGCAACGCGTATAGAAATATCATATACATACACTCAGTGAAATAGAAAGACACAGATGCATAGAGAGAAATTTAAAATACACAGAAAGAGAGATCCAAATACATTGTGAGGCCAAGAGAGAGAATGATAGAATCTTAAACCTCAGAGGGGATGTATGACGTTACAACGCATGCTATTACAACGCATGCCTTTACGAAGCAAGATTTACAACGCAAGTCGTTACAACGGCTTGCGTTGGGGGGCGCTGGATAGTGAATAGTTTAATTTACTATTCCAACTCCAGTCCCCGTGGATAGTAGGGAAGGTGTTGGAAACTATTCCCTATCCTAGAGCGCCCCCCAGTGCAAGACGTTGTAAAAGTTGCGTTGTAATGGTTGCGTCGTAAAGGTACTTCGTTGTAAAAGTTGCGTTGTAAAGGATGTTCCCTCCTCAGAGGTGTTTTAAGGTAAAGAGAATCTTTTTCCTTAGATGTCATGTTGCTTATTTCTATAGAGGTTTAGGACACAATAACATCACCTTACAAGACTGATGGTGGGAGGAGGAGACAGAAGTGGTGTTGATGCAGGACCAAGAGAAAGGAAAGGAAGGGAATAAATGGAATGATGATGAAACTATTGGGATAGAGTACTGTTTCCCAACAAACTGTCAGAACGACAGTGATTTATGGGTAGCCTTAGGGGTCAATCCAATAGGCAGGGATAAAAAAAGAAGGAGAAATAATGGAAAGCTGGAGAGGGCAAGACGGGACTGGATAGGAAGGAGGCAAAGAGCTAGGTGAGAGTTGATATGAAAGGAATTGGAATGACAGCATTAAGCATGCGCTGTCCAAATGAATCTAGGCAAGGGGTGCAGGAGTCTATTCATCCATTCTACAGATAATCCTTTCATGAGCTCCTCACGAAAATACACTTTTAACCTTGTACCCACAGTTAAAGAGCAAGGGAGAAGACTTTTCAGATCTTCAACCACAGTTTGAGTTGGTGGAAATGAGAGGACTAATTTTTCAGAAAAGATAGTATTTGGAATGGAAAGGGAGCGGTGGATACATTTACTGTCTTGAAGTACCTGCTTCATACCAACAAGAATCCACCTCTGAAAGTCAAATGAGGTTGGGATTAGGAATGCTGGGCTTATACATTGTGCACACGTTCCTACCTGATGCAACACAATAAACTCTAGTATAGTTTTCCTCCACACTATGATTTCTGCAGTTTATCTACAACATTTTCAATGTTACTTCTGATTTAGAATCCCGACATGCTACCAGCCACCTTTATGCTTTTTGTTTTTGCTTCAAACGTTGGTGTGCTACTACTGAACATTATCTCAAGATTTATTTTTCCAAGACCACTTCAAATCACAAAAGAATACCACTGAAAAACAATCAATTCTAACAACTTAAATTGTTGTTGAGTTATACTTCCTGATCTGCAGCAAAATATTACGATTTCATATCCCACTGCTACCAATTTTCATGACTATGTGGGAAGTTTGAGTATTGGGTCTACTTTGTGGGGACACCTTAGATAATTCCACATTGTGCTTATATTTCTGTGCCTTCCAGCCTATTTCAATAGCAAACATCTTTCCAAATATGGGCAAGCTATCAGGCTATGGGAGTGACCAAGTATTTCACAGCCTAGAATATTTGATGGAAGCTGAAACTCAGGGTTACCATATCGTCTGATTCTGCGCACATTCAGTACTCTTTGTGATTAGGCTATGGCTTGGGGCATCCTCCTAAACTTCTGTACTAATAACCAATTCTGATATTAACGTAAAGGTATTTATTTTAGTATGAACAGAACAATTCCTAAAGGAATGTAGTTAGCCATCTCTTTGGGGTAGGTGTTCAAATACATTGCAATTTTTATTTTGTAAGCCGTGTTAAGATAAAATCAAAGCAACTGTGCCTGCGTGATTTAGAATGGATCATTTGTCACCCATGTTCCTAGAAACTAGAACCCATAATTTAACATCCCACCACTTCTGCTGGTCAGATGTGTATTAAAATACAACGGGCCCGATTCACAAAGGTAAAGTTAGACAATAGTCTAACTTTACGACTTTCACTATTCACAAAGGACATTTACAAGTAGTAAATGCCCTTTGTGAATACTGAAAGTGGTAAAGTTCCAACTTTCAGTATTCAAAAAGGGCATTTACAGTAGTAAATGCCCTTTGTGAAAACGGAGAGTCGTAAAGTTAGACTTTTGTCTAACTTTACCTTTGTAAATCGGGTCCAACATTTGTAATTCACTATGCTACAATTCTTGACTGATAATCTTGATTATAATATTACTAGTCCTACGAGCCACAAGTGCTTTAACACCACAACTTAAAACATATAGCATCAAGCTATTTTGTGATAGCAAACAGTGCGATTCTCAAAAAACGGGCGTTTGCGATCGCAAAATAGCAATAGGCAATGTATCAGGCAAAATTTGCAGAATCTCCCAGGAATTCACCTTTTTTTGCGATTACCTATTTTGCGATAGCCAAAACTGTGAATCCTTGGGGGTGAATTTGGTGAAGGATTCCTGCTTGGTAAATACAAATCACTCTCTCACGCAGATAATCATTTCAGTGTGAGACATAGCAGTTACTAATCTATTAGCGGTTTCCCCATAGATGACAGCTCATATGCTGTGCCCCCATTCATCTTAACACCATACCTGAATCCAAGTACACTAAGTGAACAACGGTTCAATGCAGCACACAGGACAATAGGCAATTGATTGAGAGGACCTTTGGACTGCTGAAAAGTCGAGTTTGCTGCCTACATAAAACAGGGGGCGCATTGCAGTACAGGCCACACACCTGCTGTAAAATAGTCGCCACTTGTGCCATGTTGCATAACCTAGCAACTGCCAGAGGCGTACCACTTAAACTATCAGATAGTGAAAGCGATGAGGACGAGGAGACATTACAAGCAGAACAAGCAGGAAGTGCATCGAGGGCAGCTGAAGGAAGACAGCGACATGGAGAAATTACACAGAACTATTTTTGAGGTGGGTATTCATCAAATCCAACACAACATTGTTCCTTTGAGAACTAGATTTATTTAACCCAAAATAAAACAGTAGGGTTATTGCACACATGCGAGGAATACGAATTATGATGGGGAGACATAAATGTTTTTCATGGTACTTTACATCAGTCCAGACAAATATAGTTTCTGGTTGCTTCACCAAAATTTAATCCTGTGGACATGCCCACACTATTTCCTGCGTCCTCTCACTCCCATCACTCATTCTGGGTGCTCAGACACATGCTTTTGAGGGCTCTCTGATGCTGACCTCCTGCTTTTTGTCACCGGTGCCAAGCTGCTACTGCGGCTGGAGGCATCCTCACTATCCCCCCTACCCATGACACTACTGGCAGCAACAGAATTGGTTTGTATCTTCTCCACAACATTTGTGATTTGGATCATTCCCCTGGCAACATCTCCGCAGCAATGGGCCATTTCCAACTGCATGCCTATTGCACGTCAGGATAGTTGTGCAGTTGTTTTGCTAAGCCAGTTGATGGCCCTAGTGTACCCATCCAAGCATTTGAGAAACTGGTGTTGTCTTTTGCGATGGGACACCTGATCATCTTTCAACACTTTGCGTAGGTTCCTGAATGCAACATCTTACCAAATTGTTCATTGCTTTCCCTTCGACCTTCCTGCACAGCTGTTATGAGATGCTTGATACTGTCACTCATCTCCCCCATGTTGCTTTCAAGAGTGGAAAGGTTTGCCTGCATTAACTGCATGTGTTTTACTTGCAGGTGCTGTACCCGTAGCATGGCATTCTCTAAACCAGCGTAGGATGTGGAACTCTCGCCTTCTTCAGCACTCATCATTGCAGTTGCCCTGCGTCTCCTGATTCTCATGTTCCTAGGTTGCAGATGTACATGTGGTCTTGCTGTGGGTGAATTCACAGGCTATACAGTTGTAGGCTCAGGTTGTTCCTCATCCCCTGTTTCAAATGCATGTAATGGGGCCACTGTGATCCTGCGTCTTTTTGGAGCTGGTGTTGTGGGTGCTGGTGAGACTGCTATGTCTTCTCCTAACTGAGACTCACTCTCTGGGGCTGCATGTCCTTCCCTGTCCTCTGACTCCTGCTCACATGCATCTGGAAAATTGAACAATGCAAATTAGTTAGCATATTTGGACATGTTTTCACTTTTGTCCATTGTATTGTTAAAGATTTTTGATACACGCAGTGTGTGGAGGCTGACTTGCCTGTCACAACTGAATGAAACTATACTGCTTTGCTACCCACCAGCCTTCCATTGTGGATTTGCTGACTGCAATTCCAATAATGCATTTGTGTGTTACAAGTAAAACATGGTCTGGAATACTAGGTTCTACACAAAGCCAGAACAGACTTACTCAGTTTGTTTGTTACAACTGCAATTTGGATGTTGGTTTGCATGCATCTTACTTTGGGAGGTACTGGGTGGTACTGAGGAATCTATTGTAGTCACTTCAACAACTGCCACCGGCTGCAGGGTGGACTCCACAAGGTCCTCCATGGCTGTGGGTGATGTTTGAGTGGAATGCCCGCCTCCTGTTTTTTGGGCTTCAACAAACCATTCTGCAACCCTTTCTTTGGCACGACTCCGCAGGTCATACCACCTTTTGCACAAATCCGAAATGTTGCGCTGTGAAACTCCCACTGTATTTATTTGTCTTTGCATTCCCAGCCACAATTTTCGTTTTTCTGACTCTGGGACCTGCAGTGACTGTTGTTTCCCAAACAGTTTTTCATGGCTCCTCACCACTTCTTCTCGCAGTATCTCCAACTCCTTTTCATTAAATTTCATTTTCCTTTTGCGCTCCTTCTGTGGTGTTTCTGAAGCCATGCTGGTAACTGCACCGGTTTTAAAGTTCCAAAGTGTTCAAGAATGCTGTACTCCAATGGTCTGCTTCCTCCTCCTCACTCTCAGCATACAGCTAACAGCATGGGCGTGGTCACTTCCTAATTCGGGCATCATCATGCTGATTGATATTATGGGAATCACTATTTGCGACTCACTAATAGCGTATTCTTAAAAATTGCGAGTCGGTATTTCAGAATCACAAAAAGCCATAGCGAATATTACGACTCGCAAAAAATTGCAAGTTTTTTGATGCATTTCAATTTGCGATACGCAAAGTGCGATTCTGGAAAATTCACAATTTGGGAATTGCAATGTTGATGCATATGCCTCATAGTTCAGAAAAATGGCATCCCATATGACACCTTGCACAAGAACAGTAATGCGAGACACCAAAAGTAATTTTGACTGGGGCTCTGAAGATGGCTCTGTCTCACCTCTCAGAATGATAGTCCCTCTTTACCTATACGTCTGTATTCAGTTTTATCCCAGGCACTTTAAGTAGAAAACAGAGGTGGAACGGTGTGCGCTCATTATGTTACCCACTTACTATGCCTCAAGTATAGTTCTGGACTGCTTTGTAAACAGCTGAGCAGCAAGGGGGTGAATCTGAGGACAAGATCAGCACATGAGCTTTCATGTTGCCCATCAACTTGGCCTTGCATAGAGCGTGCGCCCTATTTGTAACCAGGTGCTTGTAACATGTAGAATGGTGTTGCCATTTTACATAACAGACATATGTGTCCTTTTCACAGATGATGCTCACCAGTGTGGGAGAAATGAAACAAGTCTATTTACTTCAATTAGTCAAGTACACCAAAGTACACTTAATCCAAGATCGTGTTGCAAATTTTTTTTTGTGTGGGCTTTGCATCACTTTTTTGATGCAGACCCAACACAAATCCATTTTGGTATTTATAAAGCAGAGCAAATGCCGATTTGTGTTGCTTTGTAAAAAAAGAAATGCATTACAGCTCATTGTTCTGCCATGCATTACTTTGCATCAGGAAGGTGTCCCATGGGAGGTGGCTGCATGGGTGTTCTTCTTTATCCACCAATGGATTTTGAACCATACCCATGTTTACAAACATTTGTAGACATGGGTTTGCACCAAAATGGTGCGCCTGCTTTAGGCAGGTGTAACGAGGAGAAAATCTTTATTCCTTCTTCTCATTTCCTCTTTGCATGTGTGCTGCATTATGCAGCACACTTGCAAAAAGAAACTAGCTATAAAAGGGTAGTTTTGTCGAGGAAGTTATTCCTCCTGTACAGAAACTACCCTCGTCATAACTTGGGCACTCTTGCACTATGGCACATGTGCATGTGTGGGTGCTAGGCAGCAAAAAGTGTGCCAGCGCAGGGAGAGGTGAAAAATATGCAATTTCTTAGAAAATACGGCACAGTTCTGTTCTCTCCCTGTCATGCAATGCAGCACAGCAACTTCACTTGCTGCGTTGCTTTGCATGACATTTTCATAAATCCGGGCCTCAGTGCTTTGTGGGCCATACTTCCCTTGACCAAGCTAGTCAAAAGAATGCAGACAAAATGCTGTCACACACATTGTCCCACCAGCCCTGGCTCTTAAATTGACTATTCATTTGGTGAATGTGCGCGTTCTGTTCAAGCAGAAAGCCGTGGCTCACAGAGAGGATTACGAATGGCTGAAGTGGGCTACCCAATTGTCCCATTATCTGTGCTGTGATTGGTGGAAGCAAAGTGCAAGCAACAATTTAATGGACCAATGGAGGCAGAATCATTGACCAAAAGCCCTGCTTTTATTTGTTACATTATTTAAAACATAAGTCTAATGAGATAGCTAAAGCTGTCTCTAAGGCCAGAACTAAAAATGGGGTGTGGAAAGCTGAAGATGTTTGGCTTGATATTATATGGCCTTAAAGGCTCTGTGACTCTTTAAAAGAAAGGTCCTTGAAACCACAGACCAGGTTCTGGTAGACTGCAGCACTAGATGCTCAAGATGCTCACTCCCTGATCATGCGCCGCAGGTCGTTGTCGTTGGTGAAGCTAAAGTGCAGCATAGGGGCATGCTTGATCACCGGGCTAAAACACCGGGGAAAGCTAAGAAGGACACATGATGGAGCAGGTATCCCTAGCTCTGATTGACTATCTAAGCACTGAGTCCTGGCTGTCGAGGCATGACCTACAAGGGCTGGTGAAGAGGCCAATTTCTGCTGAAGTGCCTATCTTCCACTAGATTCTGGTGTCGAAGTCTGAACTGCAGGAGCTTCCTGACCGCCTAGCCAGCACTCACTAACTCATTAACACATACTCTACCACTCAAAGACAATGTGGAGATGCCTTCGTTCAAGGGGGAGCTTCTGCTGAAATCCCGCCCATTATGGTATCCAATCTGTTAGCAGGCTGCGTGTCGGTGATTGGAGTCCAGTGATCGGAGCCCTTCACACAGCTCCTTTAGTGGCTCATGTGACTCTCTGTAAAGTGAGCATTTCAGAAGTGGGTGCCCATCTTTGCAGAGTGCTTTTGAATTTGCTTCACCATCACTTGGGCTTGACTGCGGTCCCTGCGATCAGCGCTTCCCTCATCGCAATGTTGCAGCACCTTCCTTCTCAAGACTTTTTTAGCTGGCTTCTTCATTGTTTGTCGAGGACAAGAACCTATCATTTTACTTCCAATGAATATCCTCAATGTCATCTCTGCAGCTGCGCAACAACTACTCTTCTAAAAGACATTTTCTGGCATAAGGCTTCCTGGAACAAAGGCTGACATTATTCTGGAGTCTATTATGAGTGAGCTCTCCCAGATTGGGCCTACCATGACCAACCTGGACTGAAATATGACAGATGAGTCCACTGAAATGTGTTTGATATGCACAGCAATGTCAATGTTTAATACGTTTCTTGATTTGTCCAACTGGAGACTGGAGACTGGAGAACAGGAAAAACACAGGACAATAGCCAGGACATTTGGTATCTTTGCAAGACAATCATGATCATGTGGAGCGCTTGAGAAGAGAATACTATTTATCTTTTTTAACGGCTTAATATCACCTTTACAGAACCCTTGGAGTTTCGAAGGGTCTCTAAATCAGGCCTAGGCTAATGATATGTGGTGACCGCCCATACCACATTATTACCTACCAACTGTGGCATAATGATAACCTGATGATTGTCAAAGGAAAAAACTGAAAAAAATGTAGCTCATTCTGGAAGATAATTCTATCTACATATATTCGGACTACTCAATTGAAACAAATTCCCATCAGCAGATGTTTCTGGCACTCACCCATAGATTAAGGAATGGAGAAATTAAATATGAACTAATGAAATCCTGTCATAATCCTGGAAAATCCTGGTTACATTCCAGCTCAGCTGCTCCTTACCTGCCCCTGCACTGAGGACCAATGATCCACAGGTTCTTTTCAGGCTCCTGAACTGCCCTGTGTGGTGACGCAGTATGCAGCCCTGAGCAATTGGTACAAAATCAACGGGGTGTGCTCACATCACCCTCCATTATCGGGGCGAAGAAACTACACATGATGCGAATAGTTGGTATGGAGGAAAAAATATATCAATTAATTATTTAAACACGGGGAACATCAAATTAACCTATGAATGGTACAATGTCCCATTCAAATTTCTTAAACATTTCAAAAAAAGACACATACCCACATGCCTTCCTTTGGAAAAAATCAACAATTATTTAAATATGAACAATTAATATCAGAAACAGTTACACATATGTAAACATGTATGAAAAAACATGTACAGACATATACATAAAGAAATCTTGTTGCCTATACCCACATATTTTACAACAACTAAGTGTTTGCATCTAAGTAGGGAATACCGTATAAGGTAATCCTATTTGCACATGAGGTTTTTACACCTCTAAAACATTTACTAAATGTGCCTCAAAATACAATTCTCAATCTTGTTTTCAAGTGGATTCCTCCCATCAAAATTGTCGACGCATTTCAGCCCACATTCCTTCCGGGCCTCATCAGGACAAGGTTAAAGGAAACCAATGTAGTCCTAGCAAAGTACTTCAGGCTCTTATTTATATTCCTGAAGCACGGTATCCTTTAGTGGAAAATAAGATTAAATTACTGCCGTACAGCGTGACCACGTTTCCTCTTGTTTTAGAAAAAAAAGATGAATGAAAATCGATGGCCCTGAAAGCAATCAGCCGCCCAACCATGGCGTGCAGGCTCTCCCTCTGATACTGTCTTGCAGCGTAAGCCGAAAAGCTTCCCGCTCTGGTATCCAAGATCCTTTCGCTCCTGAGCAATTGGACCAGTACCATCTTGGCTCTGGGGCTTATCTGGCCCACATCAATGCAGCGTGGCCTCCCTTGTTGGTGAGAGGTCCTTTGGAACTAGTCCTGTGTGTTGGTTGCACCTTTGGGCCCGGGCAGCAGCGGTGGGCTTCCCTGCTGAGTGCCAGTGCAGCCTGGGATGGAGACTGGAGGTCTGGGCCACGCGGGCTTACCCGATCGGGTGACCCACATTGGGGCTGTGCCATCTCTGAGGAGGCCTATCAGCAATGGATCTCAGCAGGCCCGTGAGGGCTTGCTGCTCTCCAGAGGTGACAGAAGTGGGGAGTTGGTGGAACTGTACTGTGCTCCCATTGAACTTGAACGTGGATGCCTGCCTGGGCCTGCCTGCACGTGGAGCCATCCCCTGGTGCTGCCCCCTGGTGCTGTCACCTTCCCTACACTTGGCCATTGGACTAGAGTCTCCTAAAGAGGCACAACTGCTTCCTACCTGCCCTTATATTATGATCGGCAGGGACTTCGGGCTGATGGGGCTGTGCAGTGTGTTGGCCCCTGAATTGGGAGCCTCTGGATTTTCTGTACTGGCTGAGCCTAACCGACAGGTGGAGCCATCCACTTGTGCTACTTGGGCTTCATTCCTGGTGTGTTGTCCCCCAGCCATTGACCTGAGTAGTGGGGCACTACACTCAGAACTGTGGCCCTTCTGCACACTTTGAGCCTGGATGCGTCTGCCAGTGACTTGCTTTTTACCCTTGCACTAGTGACCAGAGAAGCGCAGTGTGGGCAGACCAGCGTTGTGCAGCAGGCCCTAGGAAGAGCGCATATGGACTTTGGCTGCACTCCATAATCTGGTCAGTGTATTCTGTGGGGCCCCTGCTCACCTGTTCCTAAGGCCTCTGGGAGTGTGCTGTGGACACCAAACATTGCTTGTTGGAGGCCCCTGCTCTGATGCCTTGCATCCTCCACCATCCGCCATTTAAGGGGAAGTGGGGGGGGATTAAGCTGGGAGGCGGGGCGGTAGGACGGACAGCGGATGGGCACGGGGGCGGGCCGCAGGGGATGCAGCGGCAGGAAATACACGACGGGCAGGGGGCACGCGCACCACGCAGGGGGGTGACAAGAGCGAAGAAGACAAAATGGCGAAAAGCAGCGGGGGTACAGAAAATGAAGAAGGGCTCAGGGGGCACAGGCACACAACAGCGGGGGTACAGAAAATCAAGAAGGGGTCAGGGGGCACAGGCACACAGCAGCGGGGGTACAGAAAATCAAGAAGGAGCCAGGGGGCAGGGGGCACACAGCAGCGGGGGTTACCTGTCACGCAGTGGCAGTGGCGCAAGACTGCAGCCAGGGTGCAGGGGGCACCAGGAGCACAGGAGGTGGTATCAGGAGGGAGACACTGGCGCAGGTGGCGCTGCAGCAGAGGGTGAGCAACCTACCTGGAAGGTCAAGGGTCACCCTCTACACCGGAGCCCCGTCCAAACTCATCAACAGACTCTCAAGAATCCAGAACACCTCCGTACGCCTGATCCTAGACGTCCCACGCCGAGACCACATCACCCCGCACCTGAGAGACCTGCACTGGCTCCCCGTCAGCAAAAGAATCACATTCAAACTCATGATCTACGCACACAAGGCACTCCACAAGACCGGCCCAGCTTATCTCAACAGCCGACTCTCATTCTACGCACCCAACAGGAAACTCCGCTCCGCCGACCTGTCCCTGGCCGCCGTCCCGCGCATCCACAGAACCACTTCCGGGGCAGATCCTTCTCCCACCGCGCCGTCAAGACCTGGAACACCCTCCCCCTCCACCTACGACAGACAGCAGACCTCCCGGCCTTCAGAAGACTGCTCAAGACCTGGATCTTCGACCACTAGCTGCAGCTCCCCCCCAACGCCTTGAGAACCTAGCGGGTAAGTAGTGCGCTTTACAAATCCCCTGATTGTTTGATTGATTGATTGATAGACTGCCTTTACTAGGGGGATTGTTTGATTGATTGATTGATAGACTGCCTTCACTAGGGGGACCAGACAGATAATTTTGGAGGGGCCCTGTGACCTGCCTGTGGACGATCTGCCAAGGCTGGGAGGAAGCAATGAGGGGTGCGGTCTGTGCACCCGCACAAGTCTAACTTTGTCAGCCGGGGGGTCACCATGGCATGTCTGCTCTATTGGTGCTGGGGAGGCTCTTGCTTTATGACATATGTGCTGAGGTGCTAGGTCACTCTCTGGGCTTGCAGCTTTTTGTTTTTTGTGGACTCAAGTGGTCCACTGTTGCCTGCCTAGGACTGCTACTGTGTGTGATGTCCTTTTGGACCCTGCTCCAGGGGGAGTTACTGTCACGCGGGTACATGGACGAACTGCCCAGGGGTTTCACCAACAGGCCGTGATCCTTGATTTTCCTGCCCGGCAAATGGCCTGTTCCCACAATGGTGAAGGACAAGGGAACCAAACCTGCTCAAATGAACAACATTATAAACTAAACGCTACCCTTTCCCCCAGAGGGCCCCACTCGGGAGGGGGCTCTGTCCAGCACTGCAGAGAAAGCAGAGGGGACAGTGAGCACCACTCTCTCCCTGGCAAACTTACTTGCGCCAATCCACAAATCCTAGGACAAAATGATGCACAAGATTGACTCCATTGCCGTAGACAATAATTTGTTGAGAATTGATCTGCGCAAGGTGGTGGATCATGTGACAACTGCAGAGTGCATGCGGATTTTCTGCAGCAGGAGGTTTGCACACTTTGAGACACAGTCATCAACCTGAATTATCAGATGACTCGCTTGGATGATCAGAAGGAGGACTCTGAAGGGCGCTCTAATAGGAATAACTTATGGGGTGTGGGGTTCCCAGAGAGGGTGGAGGGTCAACCTGTTAAACTCTTTCCGGAGGACTGGATCACCAAAGTCTTTCTCCCTAAGAGGCTTTCAATGTTTTCTGCAACAGAACACGCTCATAGGGCACCAGGGCTTGCAGCAGAAGCCAGGTGCACCACCTAGAGTGACCATTGCCCATCTATTTAATTTCTGCAGCCACAATGCCATCCTATACTGCAAATCACTTGTACACAAGGTCCATTGCTGTTCGAAGGACATCCTATATCTATCTTTACTGATTATACCTAGAGAGTGCAGGATCAGTGGAAAACTTTTCTTTTGGAAAACTTTTCTTTTGGTCAAGAGAAGACTTCTTTACCTCAACATGACAGATAGCCTTATGTTCCTAGAAAAGCTATGAATGCAGCACAAATGGAAAATCCTGTTCTTCACTCCAGCGGAGGCTAGTGACTAGATTTGCTGGCTCGGGTTTCAGGCCGGGACCCTGAGAGAGAAAGTATGTCCTCTTGGGGTACACAGCGCTGGTCGGTGCATCTCGGAAGATGACGAGGCCGTTGGAAGATCCTGGAAGACATCAACAGATTTGCACTCTGCAGGCAACAGATGTTGCCCCAGATTCAGAAGGGGAATCACAGGGCAATGAGTAGACCTGGGCTCGGCAGTGACAGCTTAAACCCATATTTGAACACTAACTTGAGCTTAGCTCACTGAGGAGATTGTTGTGGCTCTGAACCTATACCCCCTGTCACTCTGCCTGCTTCCCCCCAGCTGCTGAGAGTTTAGCTGTGGTCCCTTGCCATTTGGAGGGGTGCTGAAGGGAGGTTGTCCTCTTTATGTACTGTGAGGCTGATAGTTCTCGAGAGACCCCTTCCTGTGACGATTGTGATCATTACTGATTCCCACTGATTACGACGGGTGTGTCAGCGAACCAGAGGCTGGTAGCCATGGGGGGAGCATGAGTGCTTCAGTCTTGCACCTTCTCTGACAATCCACCCTCTAGCAGAGCACAAAGATTGTCTTTGGTTAGGTGGGTAAAGGGCGGGGGGGTTGCTTTGCAATGTTACACTGTTTCTTTTTCTTTGAACTTCAAAGTTTGGGTAATGGGGTGGTGTTCACCGACTTTCATCTTGTCTTTGCCTAGATGGGGTGCCCATGGGGAGGGGGAGTTGGAGAGAGGCTTTGGTTCCCATGTTTGGGCCCTGCTGCTTGGTCAGATGATATCCGATTCTGGCCTGTGTGTCTGCGGAATGGCACCGATTGCAGGACGTTATGAGTGTTTTTTTCCCATGCAAATGCAATATATCTAAATATTGATTCTCCTGAGAATGAAGATTGCGTACAGATTATCAGTGGGGACCTGGAGGCCATTATTAAGCAAGTAGTAGGCTCAGCCCTCAGTTAGCTAGCAGTAAAGAGGGTCAGAGCAGAATCTGACGAGGAGCAGGAGTCAGGCCTAAAGGACGGTATGTACAAGGGACACATTACGAGGAGGTCCCCATACATAGGAGAGGTGTTGGGGTTTGAGCAGCAACAGTGCAGCAGGATGAGTTATATGCTCAGTACAGTGCAGCCCCTTTGGACAAATGACCATTCCATGATGTGATTCAAAGCATTAGTATTAAGGAGTGGAAAGATTGACAGAACCTCCCTTTCTCACTTCTGAACAGGAGATACTTGATTGACCAGTTTGATGAGCTGCTTCCCCAAACACCCAAGGTAAACACTATTCTTTTCTCAATGGCCACCTACTCCTCATTGACCTAGGAAAAGCAGGGTGAGGGATAATTAAAGCGGATTTATGCAGCAGCTAACTTCTCTCTGAGAGCAAATGCAATTCAAGCACTTTTAAAAGATTTTCAACCACTGTATGACTGCTTGCAGAAGGGTACAAAATAGATAATGTACCTACTTTAGTCAATATGGCACTGTTAGCACAGTTCTTATGGGATATCACATTTTAAGTTCT
This sequence comes from Lissotriton helveticus, assembly GCF_964261635.1. Classification (NCBI taxonomy): domain Eukaryota; kingdom Metazoa; phylum Chordata; class Amphibia; order Caudata; family Salamandridae; genus Lissotriton; species Lissotriton helveticus. The sequence goes on along the minus strand of NC_136057.1, from coordinate 565,691,830 downwards.
ATAGTCAACAATTCATCAACTTGTGTTGTTGTACAGGGAAGGAGATTGTTGTGGATGGTCCCATGAAAACTAGATGTGGAACAAAGGCCTCTCATTCATAAATTATCCTCAACAGGATAGAAATTTTTTGGGCAAGAGCTTAATAAAATAGTGCAAAAGTCTGCATTTAATGGTTTCCATGGCAAAATGTTCATCTAAAAGCAGATCATGAAGAACCAAGAGGAGAAATACCCCTTTCAATGCTGAGCTCGGGGCCCAAGGACCAGGATGGCAAACAAATCCTGGCCACAGTCTTCTCAGCCCCAAGACCTTCAACAGAAATTACTATATGAAGGAGGGTGGAAGGAGTTTTAGCCTCACTAGTTTGAAGCCTAACTAGTTGGATAAAGGAAGGCTAACTTCTTCAGTTCATGTGCACCTCTCCAAACAATTTGGTGAAACTTACACCATTGCCAGGAGACCGGTTACGGACAACTGCAATGTTGCACGGCATTAAATCTAAATTTAAATCTAAGAATTTAAAGCTCATTTGAGCAGCATTGCAGGTTCCTCTAGATCACCAATTTCGGGGATTTTCTGAATCTTATCCCTGTGTCAAACAGAATGGCTCACACCATCCGATTCTCGCCCTCAAGAAGCTAAACATATTCATGATTCTGGACATATTCAGAATGGTCACTCTCCAGAACATTATACCATTACTATCAAAAGACAACTACCAAACAACTCTGGATTTGAAGGATGCATACTAGGGGGTGGATGGAACTCGCAGAGTCTGACTCCATGGATTTCTACAGAGTTACATAAAATCTCTGTGAGATTCCATGGAGTTCAGCAATGGGCAGAAGTAGACATGCTGCTCTGCTTGCACCATGATTTAGGGCTGAGAGAGGGCATTCCGTGATGAAAATCCCCATGCCAGCACCATGCAAAGTGTTGGAGGGCATAGCTCCTCAAATTGATTTTACTGTTGCTCAAGTAGATTTTCTACTCAAGCGGCAGCCTTCTGACCATGAACTGTCATGAAAACCAGAATCAGAAAAATGTTGCCGGACGCCAGATATCGCTCTCCGATTTAATGCTCTGGAGCCGCGATTGAGAATTGTTTTTGCCATGTTGAGATTGGCAGAATTTGTCTGAAACTCTGTGTTACAAAAATAACACAGTCGCCAAATTTCCACCAATTCAGCTAGTAGCACTGATTTTTTTTGCCAATCCCTAATGCGTACTTCCTTGTACCTATTCATCCAGCCAGTCAGATGTATCTGAGATTTGCCATTGTGGGAAATCATTACCAGTTTCAAGCGCTACCTTTCAGCTTGTACACTTCTCTGGGGGTGTTCACATAGCCACTGGTGCCATTGGTGGCGACATTGGAATTAGGGTCATTATTATTTTTCCCTATCTTGATGACTGCCTTTTGTTTTCTTTTTCTAAGGCACAGAAGGACATGTATACAGTCTGTTCCTCCCTCAGCTATTTAGGTATCATTAAGAATGGGAAATCATATCTTGTACCTGCTCAGAGAGTGACCTCCATAGAACCACTAGTCAACTCACAAAAAGAAAAAGCATTTCTTCTCCAAGAAAGAATGTTGTCCCTGCAATCCACAGGTCTTGGACCAGCAACAGGCTTCCGTTCGGACTTGGATGAGAGTTGAAGGGTTCATAGCAGCTACAACAGCAGTGACTCCCTGAGCTCATTTTCACCTGAAGCCACTGCTGAATCTTCCTCTCAGTCACTGGATTATAGCTGTTGAAGATTTTGAGACCATAGTTCCAGTTACTCCCAGATCTCATTGGATCTTCAGAATACCGTTTCACCTTCCTCCTCTGCATCTTCTGACAACAGATGCAAGTGTATAATTTCCAAACAGGCGATGCGTAGGAAGTGCTCACAGACCAAAAACAATTTTCATCCAATTGCAGGGAGTTAGCAGCAATCTGACAGGCAATATAGGAATTTCACAAGCTAATTAGGTGGCCAAATGTTACCTGAATCATCAATGCATTGGCACGGAAGATCTTCACCTGGGCAGAGCCTTATCTGCTAGCAGTGAGGCTGGTGTACATCCAAGAGAAATCCAAAATCCAAATGAATGCACTAGGTTACATGATTCCACCGTCAGTGACATTTCATATCTCACCAGCAGACCCAGGTCTGCATTCAGTTAGACCGATTTGCGTCTCCACGACATGTGATGATTCTGGCCTTTTGCAGGGAAATCTGGTATCCAATCTCACCAACTGTTGTAAGTCTTTACAGCAATTCCCCTCCTCCTGGGTGTACTTCGGAAGCTTCAGGAATAGAAGGTAATGATAATTTTGATTGCCCCGTTCTGTCCAAACATCCATGGTTTTCAATTATACTGCTGATGTTGATTGCAGGGGCCATTTTCCTACTCCCCAATTTCCCAGTTTCACAGTTCCGAATTACAAATGTTTAAAGCTAACAGCATGGAAAATGAGAGGCTAGAGTTGGAGAGGCTAGGATGTTCACAGCAAGTAGCATATTCAGGAGTCGAGAAGACCATCCACACAAATATTTTTTTTTTTAAAAGCATTGGAATACTTTTCAGACCTGGTGTGGGGAAAAGGGTAAAGCGGCAGAGTCCGTAGAGTCTTTACAGAATCATGAACTTACTAAGAGATGGATTCATAAAATGGTTAAAACTCTCAACCTTATCTGCACAATGGGCTGCAATCAAAGCTTTAAGAAGCCCACCAGATGCATTTGCAAGAATGTTAGCATTGGTTCCCCATCTCCTGAAGAGTTTTAGACAGAAAAGACCTCCCCTTAGAGTTTGAGTCCCACTTGTGATCTATCAACAGTCCAAGAAGGTCTCCATGAATCTCCTTTTGAGCCTTTGGAAACAACTAAGTTCTAGTAGCTGTCTACAAAAGAAGCGCTCCTGTTGGCTATTACATTAACAAAGATGTTGGGAGGGTTAACTGCCTTGGTCTGTATGTATCTATACCTTAAGTTTTTTTCTGATAGGGTGCTTTTTAAAGCTAGACCCTACATTTATTACAAACATTCTAATTACCAGTGTCATCAAGCAATAGTCCGTCCAATCCAAGAGTCAGTTTCAGATTCTCACATTCCATCATCATTGTATGACAAAAGGGCTTGTTATTTTCCGAAGAAAGAAAGGCTTTTGAAGTTTTTATTTTTTAAGCCCCTACGTTAGGTAGGTAGGTGAAGATAGCCATTGAGCAAGCTTACATATCACCTAACATTGTGTTATGATTTTTTTGCCAAAATGTGTAGATATGTCAGCAAAGGAAAGGTGGCCTTGCTGAGTAATGAGTGGTACAAAAGGGGGTGGTGATGGACGGAGCATCTGAACCAATCAAACACTCACACCCAGTCAACAGATCTGGGTTTAATCCATCACCGTTCTTTAGCTCACTCTGCCACCCCAGTTCAGACATGGCCATATGCAAATCAGTCTGACCATGTGCCTCATGGGAACAGTCCAGCCCGAACTGCCAAGCCATGCCTTCCCTGGACCGGAAACAAGTTTCCGAGGACCGGTTTCTGGCATTTCAGCCTTCTTCAGCCCGGCTTGCTTGAATCCAGTGGCAAAGTGAGCAAGGGACTCACGTCTGAGCATACCCTGCCAACTTATGGCGAACAAAGTGGTACAAAAGGGGGTGGTGATGGACGGAGCATCTGAACCAATCAAACACTCACACCCAGTCAACAGATCTGGGTTTAATCCATCACTGAACGGTGATGGATTAAACCCAGATCTGTTGACTGGGTGTGAGTGTTTACTTGGTTCAGATGCTCCGTCCATCACCACCCCCTTTTGTACCGCTTTGCTGAGTAATGAGACATACTATAGCAAGAGTTTGCCTGGGCCAGACAGAATCCTTTGTGTTGAACCATCCCAAACCGAGAAGGGTGATAATGAAGAGGCCCTTACAACTAACTCTACTTGTTTAGACAGTAAGAGAAGACACAGACCCAAAGCAGAATTTGTTATTGCCAATAGAAAGGTTGACCTTATGATAGATTCAGGGTCATTGTACACTATTGTACCCAAGAGAATGTATGAATATGAATGGCCCAAAGTATGCTTGCTACCCAAAGATATAAACCCAGGTGTATATCAAGGTGAGCAAATAGACATACTGGGTTATATTCTGCAGGCATTCGTTTAAAAAATAGATCAGTCAAGGGTAAAGTTTTTATAACTGAATCTGGGACCCCATCTTAGGGTGGTACCATCAGTACAACCTACATATTAAGATTGACCCACATGGTTTAGAGCAAGTCATGGTCGTAGATGATCTCACTGTTGAGGACATCTTGGAGGGAGTAAAGAAAGTGTTCAGAGACCAACATGGTAACCTTTAGAGTTACGTCCATGAGATTAAACTCAATCCAGGTGGCATCCCAGTCCAGCATAAAGTCAGAAGGGTTACCATCATGGTTAGGAGTGAAGTAAAAAACTGATGAATGAAATGTTATCCAATGTGAACCTAGAACCTGTGGAGTGTTCTCCTTGGGTTTCTCCAGTGGTCATCTCAGAGAAGGCAGATGGTAACTTGCGCCTCTGTGATGACATGAGGAGTTTGAATCAAAATATCATTCCAGACACCCTTCCCCTGCCCAACATTAACAAGCTTATCTTGCTGTTGCAAGATGCCAAACAATGTTCAAAGTTGGACCTTTGCCACGCCTATCACCAAATACGATTACATGACTCCTCTAAACACTTGACGGCCTTCATAACCATGGAAGGTATCTTTCAATTAACAAGAATGCCATTCGGCTTATCCTCGGCCGCAAGTGTTTATCAGAGGATGGTGTCAGAAGTGTTTAGAGGAATGAAGAACATCATCAGCTCTGCCCCCAAATATTTACAAGATCTGGTTCATGAGTACCACCCTCGACGCCTGCTTCGTTCGTCATCAGGAGAACTGTTTGAACTCTTTGCTCTTCTTGGGCCAACCTTATGGAATTCCTTACCTGATGCGATGAGGAGGGAGAAGCTGTTTCCCGTCTTTCGGAAACAATTAAAAACCTGATTTTAACCTACATTGCTAATTCCGCTTGTCTCCTAGCTTCTGCTATGGCTTGCGCTGGGAAACCTTTGTTGGCTAGCTGTGCGCATTACAAAATAAAATGACATAACATAACATCTGCTTCCAGGATGATATTCTAGTTTTTGGTGATAGTGAGAAAAGTCACAACTTGGCCTTGAAAGAAGCACTAGCAAGACTTCTCGAGTCAGGTCTAACGCTACGTGCATTCCTAGTCACAGAAGTGGAGTATTTGGGACACTCTCTTTCTGGTGAAGGTGTAAAACCCAAAAGAGATCTGCTGGCTTCCATAAGGGGGGCTCCAGCTCCCTGTAACAAGGATCAATTGCGGTCCTTCCTTGGGGTAATTGAGTACTATTCCAAGTTTGTCAGAAATTTTGCAAGCCAAACTGAAGCATTGAAAGAACTTATGAGAAAAGGTGTGAACTTTGCATGAGTAGCAGACCAAGTCAAGTGCTTCGAAAACATCAAAAATGAAATTTGTGATGCTGGAATTCTAGTACCATTTGATGTTAATGCTAAAATGGACACCGTATCTCACCGGACAGAGGCATCACAGACCAGGCGCTGTTCTTTCAAGGCAAACCGACCAACTACTTGCCGCACCCGCTTCGCGGGTGCCGCTTCGCACAGGAGTGCGTGGAGAAACGTTTTCCGGGGAAGAGGAGCAGTAAGGCGGCGGCTTGGGCGTGAGGCTCGCCGGGGCTGCGAGCGTGCGGGGACTCCAGCAACCAGGAGTCCCTGCGAGACCGGTGAGCCACCATCCGGTCCGCTCTCCCTGCTGGCCCGCCCTCGCACACCTGAGGCTTGTAAAGGCGCCCTCCACCTTCACTTGTTGGGACACCGTATCTCACCGGACAGAGGCATCACAGACCAGGCGCTGTTCTTTCAAGGCAAACCGACCAACTACGTGCCGCACCCGCTTCGTGGGTGCCGCTTCGCACAGGAGTGCGTGGAGAAACGTTTTCCGGGGAAGAGGAGCAGTAAGGCGGCGGCTTGGGCGTGAGGCTCGGCAGGGCTGCGAGCGTGCGGGGACTCCAGCAACCAGGAGTCCCTGCGAGACCGGTGAGCCACCATCCGGTCCGCTCTCCCTGCTGGCCCGCCCCCGCACACCTGAGGCTTGTAAAGGCGCCCTCCACCTTCACTTGTTGGGACACCGTATCTCACCGGACAGAGGCATCACAGACCAGGCGCTGTTCTTTCAAGGCAAACCGACCAACTACGTGCCGCACCCGCTTCGTGGGTGCCGCTTCACACAGGAGTGCGTGGAGAAACGTTTTCCGGGGAAGAGGAGCAGTAAGGCGGCGGCTTGGGCGTGAGGCTCGGCGGGGCTGCGAGCGTGCGGGGACTCCAGCAACCAGGAGTCCCTGCGAGACCGGTGAGCCACCATCCGGTCCGCTCTCCCTGCTGGCCCGCCCTCGCACACCTGAGGCTTGTAAAGGCGCCCTCCACCTTCACTTGTTGGGACACCGTATCTCACCGGACAGAGGCATCACAGACCAGGCGCTGTTCTTTCAAGGCAAACCGACCAACTACGTGCCGCACCCGCTTCGTGGGTGCCGCTTCGCACAGGAGTGCGTGGAGAAACGTTTTCCGGGGAAGAGGAGCAGTAAGGCGGCGGCTTGGGCGTGAGGCTCGGCAGGGCTGCGAGCGTGCGGGGACTCCAGCAACCAGGAGTCCCTGCGAGACCGGTGAGCCACCATCCGGTCCGCTCTCCCTGCTGGCCCGCCCCCGCACACCTGAGGCTTGTAAAGGCGCCCTCCACCTTCACTTGTTGGGACACCGTATCTCACCGGACAGAGGCATCACAGACCAGGCGCTGTTCTTTCAAGGCAAACCGACCAACTACGTGCCGCACCCGCTTCGTGGGTGCCGCTTCGCACAGGAGTGCGTGGAGAAACGTTTTCCGGGGAAGAGGAGCAGTAAGGCGGCGGCTTGGGCGTGAGGCTCGGCGGGGCTGCGAGCGTGCGGGGACTCCAGCAACCAGGAGTCCCTGCGAGACCGGTGAGCCACCATCCGGTCCGCTCTCCCTGCTGGCCCGCCCTCGCACACCTGAGGCTTGTAAAGGCGCCCTCCACCTTCACTTGTTGGGACACCGTATCTCACCGGACAGAGGCATCACAGACCAGGCGCTGTTCTTTCAAGGCAAACCGACCAACTACGTGCCGCACCCGCTTCGTGGGTGCCGCTTCGCACAGGAGTGCGTGGAGAAACGTTTTCCGGGGAAGAGGAGCAGTAAGGCGGCGGCTTGGGCGTGAGGCTCGGCAGGGCTGCGAGCGTGCGGGGACTCCAGCAACCAGGAGTCCCTGCGAGACCGGTGAGCCACCATCCGGTCCGCTCTCCCTGCTGGCCCGCCCCCGCACACCTGAGGCTTGTAAAGGCGCCCTCCACCTTCACTTGTTGGGACACCGTATCTCACCGGACAGAGGCATCACAGACCAGGCGCTGTTCTTTCAAGGCAAACCGACCAACTACTTGCCGCACCCGCTTCGCGGGTGCCGCTTCGCACAGGAGTGCGTGGAGAAACGTTTTCCGGGGAAGAGGAGCAGTAAGGCGGCGGCTTGGGCGTGAGGCTCGGCGGGGCTGCGAGCGTGCGGGGACTCCAGCAACCAGGAGTCCCTGCGAGACCGGTGAGCCACCATCCGGTCCGCTCTCCCTGCTGGCCCGCCCCCGCACACCTGAGGCTTGTAAAGGCGCCCTCCACCTTCACTTGTTGGGACACCGTATCTCACCGGACAGAGGCATCACAGACCAGGCGCTGTTCTTTCAAGGCAAACCGACCAACTACTTGCCGCACCCGCTTCGCGGGTGCCGCTTCGCACAGGAGTGCGTGGAGAAACGTTTTCCGGGGAAGAGGAGCAGTAAGGCGGCGGCTTTGGCGTGAGGCTCGGCGGGGCTGCGAGCGTGCGGGGACTCCAGCAACCAGGAGTCCCTGCGAGACCGGTGAGCCACCATTCGGTCCGCTCTCCCTGCTGGCCCGCCCCCGCACACCTGAGGCTTGTAAAGGCGCCCTCCACCTTCACTTGTTGGGACACCGTATCTCACCGGACAGAGGCATCACAGACCAGGCGCTGTTCTTTCAAGGCAAACCGACCGACTACTTGCCGCACCCGCTTCGCGGGTGCCGCTTCGCACAGGAGTGCGTGGAGAAACGTTTTCCGGGGAAGAGGAGCAGTAAGGCGGCGGCTTGGGCGTGAGGCTCGGCGGGGCTGCGAGCGTGCGGGGACTCCAGCAACCAGGAGTCCCTGCGAGACCGGTGAGCCACCATCCGGTCCGCTCTCCCTGCTGGCCCGCCCCCCATCCACCACGCCCCTATATCACGACATCAGACTCCCGCAGCGCGGGACGCAGCTCGGGGCGAAGACCGGGCTAATAGCGGGCCGTTTGAGGCCGTTCGAGGTCTAAGCGGTCTGGTCTGGGCCCCTCCTCTTTCGCCCTAGTTTTGCCATCTTCTAAACCCGTATTGTCCTATCCTACTGTCTACACTGGTACTCTACATTATTCCATATGTGCACTCGAGCTAGCCGCAGCAGGGCTGCTAAGGGGGGGTTGGTACACAATGGTCCTATGGATGATTTTATCACACGCACAAACATCGCCATAGACCAAGAGATTACCAAACTTCAAACTCGAGTTTCCCTTGACTTGGCGGCTGCTAGGAAATTGTCCCTAGATTTTGCTAACTCCAAGAAATCTTCCCTAGGCCACATAGCATTAGCCATTACTCCGAAGCGTCTGAACAACCAACACTGTGTAACAACTCTGGCGGATGTCCATGCCACCCCGGTTTTGCCTATCCGTTCACCACTCTTGTGTCCCCTACCTTTGTCTGTAAGCCCGTCCCCATCCGTGGTTAGCCCTCACCATCAACTTACCCCTATTCCTCATTCCCCAGATATTTCCGATGCATCCACCTCCTATGGCACCTTCACTAGAACTAAGGTCAATCTGCACAAAAGGAAGCGTGCCCCAAAGTCGGCTTTCTCACGTAAGAAGGCCAAAATTGTTGGGGCACACCTACTCAATGTTGCTAATATCCCTGTGAATGACAGTATAGGAGGGCATGGTACCCCGTTACAGGCGCGTCGGGGTATTGATAATGATGGCGTAGCACCCGCAGCCACTAAAGGAAGCATTCCGAAAGAGAAAGCAGATCTCTATCTTAAGGACCAGGAGGGGAGGGAAGGGGAATTTATAGGAGTTGTTTGGGAAACCTTAAAAAGTCTCCTTTCTCCCCTGGATTTAAGACTCTCTCGTATTGAGAACCATCTACTAGAGATGGAAAAAAGCATCATAGCCTTGGCTACTCTTGGCTTACGAGGTCTTGAACACCAAGGTCTGATAGAGAATAATATAGCTCCACAGACTCTAACCCCTCCCCCTACAGCCCCGCTTAGTTTAACTTCTCATCCATCTGTCACAAGCCCTACACAGCCTATCCCTAAACCTCGTACCAAGGGAGTCGCAATTAAAAACCCTGCACCCCTGTCTGGGGCTAATATCTCAAAGGCATCCACTTCACAAACCTTCACTCGTACCAATACGGCTCCTCCTAGGAGGCAGAATCCTAGTAGTACCTCCCACCGTTCCACTCATGGCTCACAAAACATTACTTCCATCCGGCCCATCTCGGGCTCACATAATAAGAGCAATTTTCGAGGGGGGTATATCGATCTTCCTCCAGAAGCCAATGACTACGTGGTGGTATTGACGGGGGTGCCGGAGGCAGTGAAGGGCCATCATGAAAATCATTGGTCCTTAAAGAACAAGGTCATGCATTGGCTCAATACGCACAGACCGATTCCTAATGGCCGGATAGCCAGAGTCAAAATGGTGCGTAGAGTTTCCTGGGTGGGTTCCTCACGGAAATCTTTACCAGGCGATTGCATAGTCGTGACGTTTGAAGACTCACATACGGCTAATCATATTTGTTCATGGGTTGCTGAGGATGAGGGTTTATCCATTGCCCCGAGGCCACTGTCCTTTTTTTACCCACCTCGAGATGTATACTCTCACGGGGGCAATTGGCCCATGGTTCACCATCAGCCCAGATGGGGGTATTATACCAAAGAGCACAATCCAACTAGAAGCTGGTTTGGGATAACAACCTCGAACAGATACGACTGTCTCGAGGATGTGGATTGACTGCCCAAGCCCCCTGAGATGGTATCACCCTCTATGCTTTCCGCCCCTCAGGCGGAAGTTGGCTCTCTTCCTGTGTTGACTACCCTTGTTGGGAATAGCCCTGCCCCCCTTATCCCACTTATGGAAGAGGCTTTGGCAGCACAGGGGGCGCTGCATTCTCTTAATACTAATAGTGTTAATACAATTGCCTGCGAGACAGTCGCTGTTCTGGCGTCCCTTACGACTCCTCTCCAGCAGTCCCTGCTTGTCGGCTTTAACACTGACCCCCCTGTCCTTGCCCCTTTAACCTGCAAGAGTTCCACGGATAATTCCCGGCTGAAGATCTTAAGTTGGAATGTGGCAGGGCTCGCACGGAATATCGATAAGCCAGATTGGATCTCCCTTGTTGACCCTTTTGGGATCTGCATCCTACAAGAAACTTGGTGCTTGGAGCCCCTCCACAGGGTAGGTTTTACGACCTACTCCGTGCCAGCATCCAAACCACAAGGCAGCAAAGGCCGCCCATCGGGTGGCCTTCTTATCTGGGTCAGTATTGCTCTGGGATTATCTATAAGACAGATAAACACCCACTCTCCTGACCTCATGAGACTCACTATACAGTGTCCCGGGGGCAGGAAGTTAGAAGTGTTTAACCTTTATCTAAGAGGGGCCAGGGAGGGGAATTCCTTGCTATCCTCAACTGGAGTTGAAGAGGAGCTTAGTGCCTGCAATATTGACTCTCTTGTTGTCCTGGCTGGAGACCTTAACTGTTGTTTTGAACCGTTAGCCAGCGAAGACATCCTGGACATCTGGGAAGACGATGTTAAGAGAGGTATTCCTTTGCTCGCTCTTGATCCGGTTAAAAAATGGACCCAGAGTGTTATTGATCTCAACTCACTCTGTTTAGAACACGATCTTAGAGCCACCAATGGTCGATCTAAATCAGATTCTGGGGGTGCGCACACCTATAACAGGGTGGGTCACACCTCTAGAATTGATTATATATTGCTAAACCATAATCTATGGCAGTACTTCCGTGACATGGAAGTCTTACAAACATCCGATAGCGACCATAATCCTTTGGTCCTAACCCTCACCCTTCCGTGGGAAGAAGGGAATTTAACTTTGTCTCGATCCTTCTGGAAATCTTCCCACGAAGTTGTACCATCTAATTGCGGTAGGCGATTCAAATGGGCTAAGGTTGTTGCGGACGAGGGGAGATTGGCTCAAGCTGAGATCATAATGTCAAACGTAAAGCGCCATCTTGGCGCATTGGACTTTTCTAACGATGTCCTTACGGCATTCACAGAGACTATCGCAACCCTGAGTAATTTGTTTATAGTCCCTCAGGGTAGGGCCAGGGCTTTTGGGAGAACGGCATCCAAGGGTAGAGACCAATGGTACTCCTCTGCTTGCCGTGCTGCTAAAAGTGAACTTATCCGGGCGGTGGAAATTAAAGACTCAGTTCAAATCAGACTCGCTAGGAAAAGTTACAAAAAAAACCAAGCTGTGGCAAGGGAAGCTCATGAAACCAATTTTTGGAGAGACCTAATGGACGCTAGCTCCAAAAAAGATACGAAGGGTTTCTGGGATTTGCTCAGAGGTAGGGATAGGCCTGTCGACTCCCAACTGACTTGCAACATCACAGGGGAGGCCTGGTTTGCGCATTTTTCCAAGCTCTACTCCATTCCATCAGGGGTTCCAGGACAGAATAGGGGTCCCAGGCATAGAGTGTCGACCGTTAATACAGACAATGACCATACCTTTGCACCCAAGGAGGTTGAAGGAGCAATTAGGTGTCTTGTTGCTAACAAGGCTGCAGGTCCAGACGGTATCCCGGGTGATCTGCTTCGGGTTAACATAGAGGTGTGGAGCACACTCATCGCCCTACTTCTGAATGAGGTCATGTCTGGTGGATGTTTTCCGGACTCGTGGATGGGCGCGGAAGTTGTCCCGATTTTTAAAAAAGGCTGTAGGGACGACCCTGCTAACTATCGTCCTATAAGCCTGCTTGATTCCACCCAGAAGGTTGCAGGCAAAGTAGTCCTAGGAAGGATCATGCAGTGGGCCGAAGAAAATCAGGTTCTGTCTGACTTCCAGGCCGGTTTTAGATCAGGAACAGGCACTATTGAACAGACATTCCGATTTTTAATGCTCTATTGGAAAGTGGTCGTACTGGGCAAAGGCAGTCTGTATCTCGAATTCATAGACCTGCGGACTGCCTTTGACCTAGTCCCACGTGACCAATTGTGGGATGTCTTAGAGGGTTTGGGTATCCCCCCGTACTTGCTGGCTTTGCTTATTAAGTTCCACGAAAGCAACTTTGCACAAATCAGATGGGGCGAACAGGGCCAAAAAACATCTTGCATCTCTGTAGACAGGGGTGTCCGCCAGGGCTGCGTCCTAGCCCCCACTCTGTTTTCACTCTATCTAAACGGAGTGGTGGAGCATCTTCTTAAACATCCAGCAGACGCACCCTCCCTGGCGGGCAGGAAGATACCAACTCTCCTGTTTGCAGATGATACCCTGCTGATTTCGAAAACTCCGGTAGGCCTTCAAACGTTGCTTTCTAGGTTCCAGGGCTTTTGTGATTCCAGGGGTCTGGTGATTAACATAAGCAAGACCGAATTCCTGGTCTTGAATCCCCCCAGGAAGCCAGTCCATCCTCCAACCCTAGATTCAGTCCCACTTGAAAGGGTAAGGGAATTCGACTACCTAGGTATTCGACTCTGCGACTCTATGAGTTGGAAGGCTCACCATCAAAAAATCATTCTGACTCATAGGAGGGTTACAGGGGCATTATTAAAAGAACATCGCGCCTCACCCCTCAAACCCATTGGGGTGATATTAGATATTTACAGGGCAAAGGCGGTGAGTGCGGCGCTGTATGGGGCTGAACTGTGGGGTACGCAGAGATTTGATGCCTTGACCCACCTTGAGAACAAATTTCATAAAGAGTTAATGAGGCTACCTCACAGCACTCCCACTCTCCCTCTGTTATTTGATGCAGGTACACGTCCCATATCCGAGCAAGTAAAGCTATGTCCTCTCTTATTGTGGGCTCGAATATGGAATGTACCAGAACTCTCAAGTTACGCAGAAGCCCTACGTGAACTCCTCTCAACCCCGGGCTGGCATAAGGTTGGTTGGCTCACGGAAGTAAAGCGCCTCCTTTGTGAACTGGGCTTGGGAGACGCTTGGGCCAACAGAACATCCCCACCTAAACAGCTGCTAAAGAAAATATTTTGGTCTTGGGTGGCAAACGACAGAGCGAGTAACTCCAAACTATGCAGATCTGCCGTTGAGTTCTTGCTTATTAAAGATCTCCCTTTTAGAGAACCCTACCTGGACTTGATCTCCAACCCGATGGATAGGTCATTGTATTTTAAATTTAGGGTGGGAGTTCTGCCTCTAGGAATGTGGACAGCAAGCTGGAAGCCACCTTGGAAAACTATATCGTCCTGCCCTTTTTGTGTCAATAGGGTCGAGTCTATTGCCCATCTAATGTATGAGTGCCCAGCGTATGTAGCACCTCGCCGTAGATGGCTGAAATCTCTTTGCATAAGTCTGGGCACTCGGTCACACTTGGAGGCTCTACAGATTTTAAGATCGGACGCTCGTCCTCTGTTTGCATGCTGCCTGGCAAAATTTCTGGGCTAGGTTTGGAGGATAAGATCTGTGAGGAAATTGCTCCTCCAGTAAGGCTATCCTCCTAGACTTAACTTGTTTTAACCATCTGATGCTTTGTTTCCCATCCCTTATCATTTTACCAATGAGTGTATATTACTGTTTATTGTTCAAAATGTTTAGAGGGTCTAATTGCCAAATTGTTTTATATTTTTATCTGGTTTTTGTACTGTAATGCTTTTAAGAAATGATAAATATTTCGAAATAAAGCTATACAACAACAAAGTTAATGCTAAGATGATATTCACTGCTGATGCAAGCGACACTGGTATTGGTGCCGTTCTATCACAGAAGGATAGCACTAGTGAGAAAATTGTAGCCTTCGCATTACAGACCGTGACAAATGTTGAACGTCATTACTCTGTGATAGAAAAGTAAACTTTGGCTGCCACCTGGAGCATTGAATATTTCAGGACTTATGTCTGGGGATGCAAGATTCTTCTCCTTACAGACCACAAACCCTTACTAAAAATGTTGTCACCACGGGGAGCAAGAAAAGGATCGGCCAGACTAGCTCGCCTGGCCTCCAGGTTGCAAGAGTACACCTTTCAAATAGAGTTCATCTCGGGGTATCGTAATGTCCAGGCAGACTGCTTGTCTCGTTTATCTTTTGAGTGGGAAAAAGTGGATAAGGATGGAGTCACTAAGAGTGCAAAAGAGGGAGCAATATCATGTGTGGAAGATGTTGTTCAATGGAGTCATGGGTGGTCAACCATAAAGAGTGGACGAATGCTATGTCTGAAGATGAGGTACTCAAGGCTGTCAAAAATCTCATACTCAAAGGAGGGCATAGAGAGAGCACCTTGCCTTGTAATGTGACACCTTTTAATTCTATCATCTACGAAATATCCATCATTGCGGACCAGATTATCATGCGAGGGGATAAGAGTGTCCCTCCACTTAACATTCGTAAGAGGTTATTTGACATAGCCCATGAGGGACACATGGGACAGACCATTACCAAGAAGAGATTGAGGAACGAGTTCTGGTGGGCAGGAATGGATGGTGAAGTGGTTGATTGGGTTGAAAGGTGCAGTGAGTGCAAAGAGTGCGTGAAAAGGTTAAGTGTTGGAGCACAGTCCATCCCAAATTCCATTCACGATCCAGGAGTGTGTTGGCATAGTATTTGCCTCGACTTTAGTGGACCCATGCCAGTAGTTCATCCCAGTAAGAGATTTGGAATGGTCATCATGGGTGTCCACTTCCGATGGCTTATTGTGCACCTTCATCCGAAATCACCACCAAAGTCACCATAAAAGTGTTACCCTGCATTTTTAAAGAAGAAGGCTATCCGAATATCCTTATTACTGACAATGGCACACAGCTGACATCTGGTGAAATGGGTGAATTCTTGCGCCATTGTGGGATCAAACATTCCCTCACGGAACTTTATAATCCCCAGTCCAATGGTATTGTTGAAAGAGTAAACCGCATGATTAGAGGTGCCATTGGTCTTGCTCTTTCAAATAACCTGGACGTTGATGAGACCTTGAATGAATTAGTGTGGGCTTACCGTACCACAGAGAATAATGCGACTGGGGTCGTTCCTTTCGTTGCCTTGCGTGGAAAGAAACCCTCTACCAAACTTGTACCTTCTTGGGTCAGAGAGTTATTGGAAGGGAAGAGTGTGTTTGTGAGAGATGCCCCTGAATCTACTTCTGCACCCACTCTTGCGAGCACTCAGTCAATGCACCACACCAGTCTGCAAGCAGGAGATTGGGTGAAAGTCAGATCTGGCCGTTGGGTTAAGGGTGTGCGTAAATTACGTTTCCCTTTCCAGGTTAAAGAAGTTCACCAGTGGCATGTCGTTTTGACAAACGGAGAAAAGTCAAATCTACTTAGAGTAGTCAAGTACTGCTCACAAAACAATCCACTAAGGAGGGTAGAGATACTTGTTCTGGATATATGTTGGCGCTTGATGATCAATTACTTAACAGTTCTCGCCCTTCTACTGACATGCGAGTACCTGGTCCCAGTGGTTACAATTTAGGAGTCAAAGTATTGAAAACCAGGATGCACATCTTTCACAGGCAACTCAACGCAGTCTAAGACGCTTGCGGGTCAAAGGGCCTCCTCATCACTTACAGGATTTCCTAATGGGTTAGCCCCTTTCCCTTTTTTCCAGTTACCTCCTCTTGTTAGTAACATGCACTTACCTTCTTGCCCCCTCGGGCTCATTCCCTCCTCCTCTCCCACCTTCCCTTTTTTCTCATCTCTGCCTTCCGCTCTACAGGGTTTTATTCTACCTGCGTGTAGAACAAAGAGGGGTATGTTATGATTTGCTTCGCACTGTCATCACACGCATTGATTAGAATGTCAGAATACCAACATTCTATTGTTGCCGGTGTTACTCGCGACCTCGGCAGTTAATCAGTTGGTGGCTGGCTGAGGCATGAGAGAAGCCGCGTTTATGTGCTCGGCAAATAAATCTTCAAAGAAACGTTACTGGCTTAGTGCCAATTACTACTTCTCAACACATTGATCCTTCACAGGATGTCCAGAGAAAGTCCACAAAAGCAGTCTCAGCCTTATTGGCTAAGGCTGGGGCTAGGACCTTACTGGAGATATGTATGGCTGCCACATGGTCAACCACGCACTTTTATTTCCCATTATTGGTTTGATTTACCTCAATCTGTTGACAATAACTTTGATTCAGTTTCAGAAGTCATTGATATAGCAATCAAATAATTGTTGTATTGAACAATAGATAAGGTTTGGAGCATCAAATGGTGTCCTCAACTTGTTAGGACGGGGACGGGAAGGTCAGATGATGTCTAATGAATCAATTATTTGCCCATACTCTTCATCATTACCTTGAATCATAGTCCTACACATACCAAACCACTCTTCTTTAATTTTTGTGGACTTTCTACGGCTATTGGTGCAGTTTGCTATATACAGGAGGTAGCAGAGGAAGTGGGAGGACTCATGGTATGCATAGACTCGAAACAGAAAGAGGACTAACCTAGTTTTTCTGTTCAGTTGTGTAAAATACCTCCGTGGGTCAACTTGTTAGGAGTGAGACGGGGAGGGCTATGAATCAGGGTTTTGAAGATTACTGTTAAGTAATTGATTCATTAATTTGGCGAAACTCTAAATCAGGTCAGGTATTCAATTCCTAATTATGTATCTACCCTAGATGAAATTTGTAGTCTGTGGTAGCCCTTTAGGAAGTATTTTTCTGGTGTAAATCCGACTAACATCTAGAAAAAGGTGATAGTTGTGCCTGCGTAATTTATGCATGAAAACTGAGGTGCACAGGTGTATAATTTAGTCAATTTTCAGAACAGAAAATGTTAACGCGTTCGTCCACTCGCGTGCTCGCAGCCTCACTCATTCTAGTGCTGTACAGTTGGCACTTTGTAGACAGTACTTAAGACCCTCTAGTGGGATAGCGTCTTACTTTTCCATTTTCACGGCACGTGCTACCTGCCACATAATAACGTGCGTCAAATATTAAACTTGAATTTTCAGGGAGGGGATCACGGGAACGAAGTATATGAGGAACGTCCCCGCCACAGGTATCCCTTTCACAGAGAAACAGTTACAAACCTAATTCTGGTCCTTTAACACTCCTGAAGCGCACGGCACATTAACAGCAATCCAAACACCGACTTTGTCATGTTGTGGAAAATCCAGCTGAGCTCAACTGTACCATTTAGCCGGTGACATGAACGCAAGACAGAAAATTCTAAACATTTTCATTTAGGCAAGTATGAAAGTAACAGAATGGAACGTATTGTTTGGCGTAGCCTTCAGAGAGTTACCCGCTATTTTATTTGTTTATTCTGCTGCCTGAAGAATTTCTGTAAAAACATGCCCTTACATCCATACGGCCTTGCAAACAGTGGCAGCCCTGTTTCACATTAGTCTACTGCTTTTTATTTGCGCATGCAATTTTTTCTCCATCATTCGAAGGAGGTTTACAGCATGAATAAGGTTTTTGTTCGGCCTGATAGTGTATTCAGGTTTAACTCTTCCAGTCCCAGAACTGTGTATGCTGGCGCCTTTCCACAAACACTCCTTGATTACTTCTAGTGCTAACTTTGTCTGGGTTCTAGGCAAGAAAAAAATGAAATTCCGGATTATTTACTTCCTCTATAAACAAGTTAAATACTGGCCTTTCTTTTGGGCGCTTACATCTTCGCCTGTATGTGTTGGCTAATGTCCCAAGCTAGTAGCAATGTATTGGTTACAAACTCATACTTGTGGTATTTTCGACAACTAGGTGTAAGACTGTTTACAGCACTTGCGTGGTGGGATTAATCCGCCATCTAATTTAGGCGATAGCTCAAAATAACAGTTATGGGAAATATTTATGTTTGGGAAGAGGCATCTTTCTGTTCAGGATTTAGCGGACCATCTAAATCCTCGCCTGCCCTTTTGTGTTTTGACATGTTTAAACTTGTAAAAGCTCCCAAGTACCTTTTAAGTAGGTCTTCCAGACTATTTTTTCTGTGCACTGAGTGCTATGTAGTCCTATTGAGAGCTTTACAGAATCATGACTACAAGGCCCACAATGCAAAGAAAAAACTGAACAGGTCCATGCCCGGTAGGTCATCAAGTCAATTTCTTTTCTTAGCATTCCGGAATTTGTAGTCCTGTTATTCACTATATAATATATAATATAAAAACAAGCTACAAAATACAAAGAAAAAACGTAGGGACTGGCTGATGGGTTACTCCATCACAACGTTAACAGATATCCCAATCCACCTAAATATAAATCCCATAAAATATAATGGGAATTTATATTTCAGTGGACAAGATATCCGTCACCGTTGTGATGGACGTACCTGTCCGCCAAGATCAATATTAGACCCTTAGACTGGACCAACTACATGGATGGACCTGGAAAATTTGAGAGTTTTGCTCTCTGAGAAGATTTGAATGTGGCATCACAAATTTTCAGACAAATATAGAATTGTTTTTCATTTAAAGTGTAGCAAGCTTTTGTTACCACATGCCGATTCATGTACGCAGTGTAGATCATTAATTTTATTTATTATTTGTTGTGTTTGCCTATTAGTTTCTCGAACACAGATTAGGACTAGCCAAGAAAATGTGGGACTGTAGTTCGAAGGAGATGGGAATCAGAAGTGTGAACTTCTTTTAGAAGAGCTGAGTTTCAAATGAGCTAAGACCTTCCAAGCGTGCTATTATTTGGTCCAATTTGCACAAAGTTTTGCGCTCAGCTTTGATTCTGAACAAATGAGTTTTTGAATTTGTTTTTGAAGTGACTAAAATTGAATGTAAATTCATGTAAATGGGCAGGAATGTAAACAACTAAAAAATTGTTCTCCAGTAGAGTGATTTCCGCTTTCTGACCTTCTGATTTGGGCACATTATTGACTGTAGGTAGGTTGATCTGATTTAACAAATTCGCTGGGGGGGGGATTACAAAGGTCCTTATTTAGAGTTTGCCAGATGGGATATTCTGACAAAACATGGTGGATGTCTTATCTGCTGTATGACAAGTGGCATTAGTTACAATACGCTTGTAATATGGCAGATGGGATAGCCGGCATGTGTGTGATGGAGTATTCCAACTGCAAGACTCTAAATAAGACCCAGAGTCTTTTAAAACATCATACTATTGAACAAAGTCAGTGGTGTTCTCTCAAGAGTAGTGTAGTGTGAGCAGGATTATTTGACTATAAAGTACAGCAGGTGGCTTGCTTTTGAACTACTTTGACAGGTAATTTTTAAATAAGCTGAATAGAGTAACTTAACAGTACTGAATTCTGGACATAGTGATTGATCTAGTGATACATTTAATTTTCCTCCAAAGATAAGTATTTGAAAACGTCCTCAGTCTTCCTGAATTGGTAATCAGGATGATTTTTTGAACTTGTGGGATAAAGGAGAGATTGCTATCAAAGGTTGTTCATTGATTTTTTACTAAGAAGGATGACTTTGGAGGTCGCATCTTTATTCTTTGGCCCAGTCATAACATAAAACTGGGCTAAAAAGAATGTTGAATAAAGAGGCTGTGGATAATATCTATCACTGGATTATTGAATGTGTTAGAAAGCAGGGAGAAGAGATATTAACATTCTTAACGGGAGAGAGATAGTGGACTTAAAGTTCTCATTGTCGGCATATTTTATTGAACCACCAAATTAAGTATTCCTCTATCAAGGAAGTTGATCTGCGTAGTTTCCCCTACTGAATTCTTGAGGGTTTTAAGATTATGCCTCCTGGTCTTGCTCCTCATTTTTTCCTTCAATTTTCGTCAAGGTGGAAACAAAAGACAGATTCCTAGTGAAGCACGAGGTTGTGACTGCCTCTTTTTTAATTCAGTTTTCTGTACTCCTTTGATGGATTCTTTCAAGGTGCTCACTGTTGTCCCAGTTATCATTTATTTCTTGAATAGTTGGGAGAAGTTTATGCAGCATCTTAAACATCTCTTGCCTGAGCTCTTGTCTGGGCAAACTGGTTTCCAGAGTCTTTGCTCTGGTCTGTTGTAGATTTGTCATAATTACACGTTAGATTGGGAGATCCAGTACCTGCTTTCCATTGCTGTGCCTTTCTATTCTCAGGTCTTCTGGTATTACTGGACGCAAAGGTTTATTTTCTGATGAGTGATCTGGGCAATCTTCCCACTCATTCTCAGCTTCAGTAAGGGTTCTGCCTATTACTTTATCACCTTCAGATGTTGACTCCTTGACAGTCACTTCTATTCATGTGTCTGATTCTCACACGTATGTTCTGTTATTATTTTCTGTTCCCAAAGGACTGACTGATTTTAAAGTCTTACAACTCACGGCAGAGAAGTGATTGAACAGAGTTAGACATTAATATTGTCATGATTCTTTAGGTGGTAAGGAGCTGAAGCAAGCATTCAGATGTAAATCCACTATCCCTCTCTCTGGAATCTACATAAATCAGACAATGCATCACTCACATCGTCGTATTCCCTATGGGAAAATGAGAGTGAGGGTAAAAGAAGAGTAACACACAATATGGCCTTGTCTCAGCTCTCAGGAGCTCATTATTTATTGGAACAGCGATAAAATCAGCAGTGTGTAGTTTTATCTCTTGCATGATATTCTATATTAACAACCATACAATTGTGAAATACAGTTTGGACTATGATTTCAGCGATGCGAAAGTTGAGAACATTGCATAGATCATTATGTTAACCAGATACTCCATAGAAGGCATGGTTAGTCACAGGACATCTCTACAAATAAGGACAGGAAACAATGAGAATGACCCAGCAAAGAACCAGATCAGTTCAGGTAGATTTCATCAGAAGCTGCAAAGGTAACAGGTGAAAGGGAGAAAAAAAGTGCATGGGGCAGTGAGCAAAACATTAATGGCTGAAGGAAACATGCAACTAATTAAATTTGTATGGCACCAGTTTCTTCCTGCTGCTTCTACTTAAACTGTCCCAGAAGTGTTGGCCCAGTTTTCTGGTAGGATACCTTCTAACCAATCCCTTAGGCTTCTGTCTGTCGCTGAGATGTCAAGCCTGTCCTCCACACCTCCCATGCACTTTATGTGCCTGAGTCAAAGTGATCTTAAATGATCGCTCCGTTTCACTGCCCTCCTGATTTGATATGACCACATCCCTTTGATCTTGCATCAACTTTTGACCTTGGGCACAAGTTTAGCTTTATTGATTTCCTCCTGTGCTTTAGACTCCTGGGTTTGGGGTACTTGCACCCTTTCTGGTAGACCCAGGCAGCTGAATGGGAGCAATGAATCCTTTTTCACCAGCTGTTTAGATGTTCCTGATTTATTTGTGGTCCCGATTGGGACCTTCGTCCTTCCCTCTTTGTGGAAATGCAGGTATATTTTTCTTAGTCATACTTTCTTTCAAAGTTCATGTAAATAGCTTTAGGAGAACAACAGGGAGCAGGTCTTCTTCGCCCTTACTCTTCACACTTCATGCTTTACAGCCTTGCTTGATGTTGTCACTGCTATGGCTCTTTCTGTCCCACTGAAATACTGAAATTTCCACAGCACCAAATTTTCCTTGTCTTTAGCTAAAGGGCTCCTCTTTTTACATTAAGGCAGTGACTTCTTTCTCCTCCTTCCATCTGCTAGACAACGCAAAAGAAGTTTAATCCAGGACAACATTTAAGATAAGAGAGACTGTCTAATATTTGACTCTGGAAGCGAAAAGGAAAGGATTTAGATTGTCAAGTTCATAGCTGAACCTCTGAGCTTCTGCTACCTAACCTCAAGGTGGCATCTTCAGTTACCCTAGGGAACTGTGGTAATGATTGGATAATAGCTATGGGTACACCATTTCTTTCCAAAATCAAAGCTCTGATCTCCACCAGGTAAAATCATTGTTTGTTTTTAAAATTACTGCATTAGGAACACATCCTGGAAAAAGTGAGAGGTATTGGATTATTCAAAGATATGCTCACCAGAAGGTGTTATGAGTAGCACGGTCTGAGGTGCTACTTTTGTTCAGTTCATAGCAGGTGGGTAGAGGTGACTCCTGGATACTCCCTGACCAATGTGCAAAAGGTTCCTTAGGGGAAACCTTTCCATGTTTGCAGCTCACACTTTTTGCCCCACTGCAGACTATGCCACAGTGCACAATTTACAGTAAAATCCAACTTTGCAAAATGTTAGTGCCCCAGAGCAAGCTTGTAGCACACCTAGAGGTGATGAACAATTTTATTTATTTGCTTTGAAGTTTACAACCTCTTTATCAGATACTTTGCCTCATTGTTCTCTGCGATGTTCAAACTTCGTAGTTGTTGGAGATCTAAATCTTCATTTAGAGGTGAATTGTGCTTGACGGCTACCACGCTGGGCATAGATTTAGAAGCCCTTTAGTTTGCTCTGCTGGTGTGTGTTGCCACACACAGGTTCGGATATACATTGGACCCTGTTTTCTAAAATTCAAAAAGCTTAGTGGTGGACCCTCCTTTCCCTCTTTTATGGTCTGACTATTGTGCCATACCTTTACAGATCTCTTTGAGCACATCAGCACTAAATTCTGGCAAGCAGGTCAGTATACAAAAATGGACAAAGTTCACTCCTGCTGTCTTCATTGAGGTGCTGGCAGCGAACCACCCTATTTTGAATGACAGTGTAGACTCAACCAATTTTCAACTTGAAGGGTGGATAACAGGTTTCCTCAATCAAATTGCACCCTTGTTAGACAGCGCTATCAGACGTAACGAACCATCAGCACAATGGCTCAATGGGGATCTACTTGTGTTGAAGATTTATAAACATTTAGAACATGCATGGCATAGACAATTTAGTTCAATCAATAAAGGCAATTATCGAGTGGCCTTGAAGAAATATCATAGACAGTCAGGACTACTTGTTGTTATTTCTATGCTGGAAAAATCGAGCAGGCTCAAAATTCCTCTCAGTAACTCTTTTCAATCATGAAATGGCTATCCTCTCTTGATCGAGTTTCAGCGTCCACTACACCATCAGAGGAATGCTTTGACAAAGTCTCTTAAATGTATTCCACCTTTCCTGAGACAGAGACTCAGTCTCTGTTGTGTGGCTTGAGCCCTCAGCTGATAGGGACGGGGTGGGGTTTTCTAGCTTTAATCATGTCACTACAGAGGAACTGCTTCCACTGTTGACAGCTGTCAAATCAGGTGCATCATCTGAACCTGCATTGCCTGCTGTCCTGTAATGAGGTATGCATGCAATATTACCCGTGCTTTATGATTTACGCAACAGCTCCGTATACCTAGGCCGGGTTCCCTGGAGTTGAAAGCACGACACCATAGTTCCGCTCTTAAAAAAGCATCTACAAGATCCCTATAAACCAGAAAGTTTTAGGCCCATCTCTTTGCTCCCCTTCTATACAGTGGCAGAGAAGCAGGTTTTGTGCCTCCGTTTAGTGCAGTCTGCACTATTTCTAGCCTCCGAATCCATCTGTCAAGTTGTTGATGGCGGCAATACTCCAGTAATGTTGGCCCTTAGCTCAGTCTTCAATACTGTGTCCCAGGCCCTTCTGCTTAGATGGCTGTGGAAATGCAGAAACAGAGATAAGGCCCTTCAGCTGTTTGCTTCCTTCTTAAAGAGCTGCACCTTCCAGGTGGCACAAAACCTTATTTCATCTCGGGTTTTCTTGCTGCAGCAGGGGGTGCCTCATGGCCCTGCACTAAGCCTTAATCTATTCAATCTTTATGAGTGCCCCCTGGCTAATTACATTAAGAGTAATGGCTTCAACATCATATTGTAAGCCAATGATAAGCAGCTTATTATCACACTGTCCCAGGATACAGCCAACACGGCGGCTCTGTTAGGATCTTGCTTGTCAGAGTTGGATGAGTGGGTGGACCTCAGTTGCCTTAAGCTGAATGTGGGGAAACTGAGGTTCTTATCCTAGCTAAGCAACCATTGATCTGGCCCTCTGCCTGGTGGCTGGAGTCAAATCGGGCCACTACCTCTAAGGTAAAAGTCAAGAACCATTGCATTTGGTTTGATACAAGACTTTTGTTTGATAGTCACATAACCAGCCTAGCGGGGAAATGCTTCTGGGACATGAAAACTTTGACTCCTACCAGAAGCTGTTAGAAAGGCAGTAGTCCAGGCTCTGGTCATATCCAGACTATACTATTGCAATGTCTTTTATCTGGGAGTCTCACAGTTTAGACGGATGAGACTCCGGAGTGCAAAATATAGCAGCCTGACTGCTGCTGAATCTCCTGAGGCGATCGGCTACAGCCGCAGACCTTGCCAAATTGCACTGACAACGTTTTAAAAAAAGTTTTTTACAGCAATTGGCTATTGTCATAGAATCTTAAATAATAAAGACCCTCGATATTTGCTCTCTTTTGTTAAACCTTATTCACCTAGCAGGAATCTAAGATCTGCAGGGGCCTTTTTAGGCTGAATTCCCAAGGTAAAAAGAGCATGAATTGGAGAAAGCTATTTCAGTTTTTTAGCCGTCAAGATGTGGAATACTCTGCCTCTGTCACTTAGACAGGGAGAAGTGGAATGATCCGTTTAAAGAATATTAAAAATCTGGCTGTTCAGACTGCCTTGAGTGGTCAGTTCCTTTATCATGTCCACCTGGTCCTCTATTAAGTAGTGAAACCTTGGCACAGGGACATCTCATTAGAAGTAACCAGGCGCTTCATAATTTACTTTATTATTATTATTATTATTATTATTATTATTAATTTTATATAGGGCAGACTTGGCCCATGGGCATCAGAGCACTTTACAATAGGACCAAAACAAATCAAATACAGTCAAAATACAACTTTATTTGGTTAATCATAACCATAAAGCATGAAGTACAGAAAAATATATATGTATAAATAGCACCACATAAAAACGTCATATTTTAGTAAAACTTCTAAAAACATTATCAAATCTAAAAATCCACAAGCAGGAGCGAACGTACATTTACTCCAAATACATTTGATAAAACCATTTACTACAAGACCAAAACAATCACATTTTGACAGCCTCAGACAGATTAGAGCATTAATTGAAGAGTGGGAAAGTTCTTAAGGAATTAACCCAAATGTTGTTCAAAGAGAAAAGCTCTGAGATATTTTTTGAAGGTGGTATGGCATGTTGTTAGAGGGATGGAGGGAGTTCCAAATATTTGTGGCACTTCCAGAGAATGATTGGCTCAATCACTCTTAATTGAAGGCAGAAGGCTTAAGGTAAAGGGACTGAGCATTTGTAGACACGCAGTTGTTGTTCAAAGTAGTTAATTTCTCAATTAGGTATGCTGGAGAAAATAAGTGCACAATCAATCAGGTGTTTGTTAAGCGTGACTACTCACCCCTAAGGGTCTCAAGGAGCTGGGGGGGTCGCAGGTTCCAGTCCATCAAGGAAGGGGTCTGTTGAAGAGCCAGGTTTTGGAGTTTCTTGCAAAGGTAGGGAGCAATATTATCTGTCCGAGTGGAGTGGAAGGTCGTTCCAGGCTCTGGGCACACAGAAGAGCAGCCTCCCGATCTGGTCTTTCTGGTATGGGGGACAATGGCGTAGGAGAGCTGGGCTGATCGTAGGGTCCTTTGGGGTGCGTGGAGTTTGAGTCGGCTGTTCAGGTATGCTTGTCCGGTGTCGTGGAGGGCCTTGTGAGCGTGGGTGAGCATCTTAAAGGTGATTCTATCTTCGATGGGGAGCCAGTGGAGTGTGTGCAGGTGCTAAGAGATGTGGCAGTGTCTTGGCAGGTTGAGGACCAGTATTGGGACGGCATTTTAGATGTTCTGTAGCTTGCGGGTGAGGTTTTTGTTTATTCCTGCATAGAGTGGGTTGTCGTAGTCGAGCCTGTTGGTGACCGGGGCGTGAGTGACAGTATTTCTGTGTTCCATGGAGATCCATTTGAAGGTCTTACGTTGGAGGTGGAGGGTGTGGAAGCAGGAGGATGAGACAGAGTTGATCTGGCGGTCCATTTTGAGCACTGAGTCCAGGATGATTGCCAGGTTGCGTGCGTGGTCCGTGGGTGTGGGCGGCTTCCGAGGGCAGGGGGCGACCAGGTGTCATTCCAGGCATCGGGGTTTGGGCCCACGAGGAGTACTTCTGTTTTGTTGGTGTTTAGTTGTAGGCAGCTGTTTTTCATCCATTTGGTGATGGCATCCATGCCTTCTCAAAAGTTGTGTCTGGTGGTGTTGGGTTCGTTGGATAGGGAGAGGATGAGTTGGGTGTCCTCTGCGTATGACACAATGTTGAGTCCGTAGGTTCTGACGATGGGAGCGAGTGGAGCCATGTAGACGTTGAAGTGCGTAAGGCTGAGGGAGGACCTCTGGGGGACTCTGCAGGTGGTGGGTGTAGAGTCCGAGAGGAAAGGGGGGAGTCTGACCCGCTGCATTCTGCCGGAGAGGAAGGAGCCCTTTTCTTTGATGCCCGCGTAATAGGGTGCGGTGAAAGACTGTGTCGAACACCGCTGAGAGGTCGAGGAGGATGAGGGCTGCTGTTTCTCCTCTGTATGGTATGGATGTCGTCTGCTGCGGCGAGGAGGGCAGTTTCTGTACTGTGAATTTTTCTGAAGCCAGTTTGGGAGGAGTCGAGGATGTTGTACTCTTCGATGAATGTGGCGAGTTGGCTGTTGATGGCTTTCTCAATGACTTTCGCTGGGAACGGGAGCAGGGAGATGGGTCTGTAGTTTTTGAGGTCAGTGGGGTCCGCCAAGAGTTTCTTCAGGAGGGGGTTGATCTCAGCGTGTTTCCAGTCGTCGGGGAA
Source organism: Lissotriton helveticus (assembly GCF_964261635.1). Taxonomy (NCBI): domain Eukaryota; kingdom Metazoa; phylum Chordata; class Amphibia; order Caudata; family Salamandridae; genus Lissotriton; species Lissotriton helveticus. Next base: position 565,664,825 of record NC_136057.1, on the reverse strand, counting down.
CAGGATGGTTGCCAGGGAGCGGTTCATGGTGTGGCAGAGCATGGGTGCAATGGTGGTGGAGGCTCTGTTGAAAATGTGGAGGGGGCAGGGGTCCGTGGGGACCCGCAGGGGATTGACTTCATCGTCTTCAGTGTGTCTTCAGTGGTGAGGGCTGTCCAGTTGTAGAACGCTGGCTTCAGGGTGTCGGGGGTGGTTGGTGAGGGTGGAGTGTGTTGGTTGTCTCCGTCGAAGTTGTCGTAGATGCTCTTGATTTTGTGGTGGAAAAAGGTGCTGAGTTTGTCGCAGATGTCTTGTGAGGGAGGGATGTCTGTGGACTCGCTGGTGGGTTGGGCGAACTCCTTGGTGATGTTGAAGAAATCTTTGCTGCTCTGTGCATGAGTGGAGATTCTGTCTTCAATCGCTTTTATCCTTGTTTTTCTGATGAGTCGGTGGTGGGGATTGGTGGTGGCTCTGAAGTTGTTGTGGGCTGCTGTGGATTTGGTGTTCCTCCAGGCCTTTTTGAGGTGGTGGCAAGTGTGTCTGGACTCTCAAAGTTCGGAGGTAAACCATCCAGCTTTCTTGGCATGGGTGTTGTTGTTTTTCTTGAGGGGGCTATGGTGTTGGCGCTGTCGTTGATCCATCTGTGCAGGGTTCGGGCTGCGGGGTTGGGGTTGTTGTTTTCCGCGATGGTTGGGGTGGAGTTGCTGAGTAATGAGGTTAGCATTGCGAGTAGTGCATTCAGTTTTGGTTTGGGCTCTCGCCTCTCTAGGAAGCCACTGGAGGGTTCACATTATAGAAGTTATGTGGTTGAATTTCGCGTGACTGCTAACAAAGCATGCTACTCCATATAAGACTGCTCTGAGGGGGTCTAGGTGAACTTTGTGGATGCCTGAGAGGAGTGCGATGCCTTAGTCCTGTCTTCAGCGAACCAGCACCTGAGCAACTGTTTTTATGTGCTAATCTGAGATAAGTTGATTGATTTCCCATAGCAGCCTTAGGTGGAACCAGGCACTTTTGACCATAGCTGAGATATGGTACTGGAGGTTGATGTTGCTGTTGAGGGGAAATTGAGTGACTTATTATTCTAGACAATGGAATGATGGCCCTCCAGGGAAGATAGCCAGTCAATCTTGAATTGAAAGATGAGCTTTCTACAGCATACCTGAAGAGATTCTGTTCTTCCTTGATTTAGTTTGAGGTGGTGATTCGACATTCAGGATGAATTTTTCTCAGGGTGCTGGAAAGGAGGGTGATGTCCTCTAGGGTTGTGACTTTCAGGTAGACTTGTGTATTGTTGACAGACTGATGGAAGAGGATTGAAGAGTTCCTATGGATCACACAGAGAAATTTGAGGTAGATGCTGAAAAGTGTTGGGAAGAGGACGGAGCCTTGGGGAACCACTTGATACAGGCTTAAGGGGGGAGGGAGCACACTGCCTCTCATCCCAGCACAGTTCAACCAATTGCATTCTGGTAAATGCAGGATGCTTACTTCAAAGTTGCTGTTGGTTTTTTTATTAAAGTTGGTGTAGGTAGTTCTGTTATCTCTAGACACGTTTCTGTGTTTAGCCCTTCATCAATAGAGAGCAGAAGTAGCAGAGAGCAGAGAAAAATTAATCTGGCCAAGTCTTTACAGCTCCCAGTAGCACTCCACAGGCACACTGGTGCTTCCTAAGTGAGCTTGTCAGCTCGTTGGCTTAAGGGAGCCTTTAAACACAAGGGGGGAGGGAGCAAACTGCTTCTCATCCCAGCACAATTTATCCCATTTCATTATGGTAAATGCAGCATGCTTATTTCAGAATTGCTGTAGTTTTTCACCAAAGATGGTGCAGGTAGTGCTGTTATTTCTAGGTACGTGTTTCCACAAGTATTTCCTCATTTTGCAGCTTTTATCATTTTTGGAGTATGACGTTGATAACATTTGTGTGCCTTTTATATGTTTGATGTAATTGTTTCTGTGGTTTAATTGGTTGTTTGCTCATGGTTTAATTTTATTGGGTACTTCGATATATATATATAAATGTTTCAAAGCACACGTAGTTTCTCTGTTACAGGAGCCAATGACCCAAAGACCTTGCAGGGTAGCCTCAGCAACTAGGAACAGAGTGCCCGTGAGATCAATCAGAAGGAAGGCAGAGGCAAAATCTATAACTCAGTTTATTGTCCTCAATAAAAAGTGGATAAATGCGTCTTTCCCAACATATGTGTTTCAGCTCCATAACCGAGCTTTGATCACAGGTGACTGGGATTACCTAGGTGAATAATCACATATTTAAAATATTTAAATGTGCACATTAGTTTTCCACTACTACAGTTCCCAGCATACAATGTAAAATACTGTAAAATGTAAAACACTAACTTCATGGTGCACATGCAGCAAGTTAGTCTTAGGTTAAATACCGTCCAAGCTGCTGAAGTGACATTCCTAAATGAAAACATGCTGGCAAATAATGAAACTGCGTGCATAATAATAATTAAAAGCAATTTCCTTTGTGCACTTTGCGATATTAAATAATTCTGAAAACAGAGTCCTCCAAGACCAGAAAGGAGGCATGAATTCTTCTTCTCCCCCTTACTCACCTCTTGCTGCTAAATACCTGGAAAATCCTTCTGTTACAACATTGACAAGCAGGCCGTGCTCCCGAGTCCATTTCAAGGCAGGCGGTGCTCTCGAGCCCATTTCAAGGCAGGCGGTGCTCCCGAGTCCATTTCAAGGCAGTCGGTGCTCCCGAGTCCATTTCAAAGCAGGCGGTGCTCCCGAGTCCATTTCAAGGGAGGCGGTGCTCCCGAGTCCATTTCAAGGCACAGGTAGTTTCTCTGTTACAGGAGCCATAGACCTTGCAGGCTAGCCTCAGCAAGTAGGAAGTAGTTAGTGCCCGTGAGATCAATCAGAAGGAAGGTAGAGGCAAAATCTTTGGAGCAACTCCGTTTATTCCCTTCAATAAAAAGTGGCAAGATGCGTATTTCCCAACATAGTACTGACGCACGTGTTTCAGCTCCATACGCGAGCTTTGTTCACAGGTGACTGGGATTACCAAGGTGAGTAAGCACATGCATTTATGCAAATATTAAAATATGCGCAGTGGTTCTCCAATACCACAGCCCCCAGCATGCAATGTAAAACACTAACTTCATAGTGCACATGCAGCAAGTTAGTTTCCAGGTTAAATACCGTCCAAGTTAATTCAGTGACATTCTTAAATGATAACCTGCTGGCAAATACTGAAACTGCGTGCATAATAATAATTAAAAGCAATTTCCTTTGTGCACTTTGCCATCATAAATAATTCTGAAAATGGAGAACTTCCAAGACGGGAAAGGAGGCATCAATTCCTCTTCTCCCGTTACTCACCTCTTGCTGCTAAATACTAGGAAAATCCCGCTGTTATAACAGAGATAAGCAGACCGTGCTCCCACGGAGCCCATTTCAAAGCACATGTCGTTTCTCTGTTACAGGAGCCATACAACTTGCATTGTAGCCTCAGCAAGTAGGAACAGAGTGCCCGTGACATCAATCAGAAGGAAGGCAGAGGCAAAATCTTTGGAATAACTCTGTTTATTCCACTCAATAAAAAGTGGCAAAATATGTCTTTCCCAACATAGTCCTGACGCGTTTGTAATGAAGTCAAAGGAGTTGGGGAAGAGGTACCCTGACCCCATGGGTGGAACATAGGGGTCTGTGAGGGACCCTTGATGGGCTAGAAAATACCGGAGAATGTTTTTTCCACATGCAAGGATTCACAAATTAGCTGCGACACTCAGCGCAGCCCCCGTGTAAACTTGTGATGGATTTGCAAATTCTGCTGAAAGATAAACATACACACACTCTCATACACCGTGCATCCACTCACAGACACTTACTCACAGATCCTGTGCGTACCCGCAAATCAACTGCACAGCTACATGCGGGCCGCGCTGTGCAGCCTTGTGGATCCACTGAGACACAGATAACAAACTAATAAATTGGGCTTCTTCACAGGAAACATGAAACGTGTTAAAGAAATACTCACCATTTAGAAGTGGTATAACAAAAATAAAAGATTAAAGGAAGCCTGTGATTTCTTAACTAGAGCAGCATAAGTAATAGCACATAGTGAAGGGTAGCCATTTTAACAGCTTTTCTACTGAGACAGTAGCTGGTCACAGGAGTTTTGATGAAGATTTGGAATGAAAACTGACTTAGAAACAAAACTGGAAGAACAGCAAAGAGCTTTTACAGGTATGTTAGTTAGGTGGTAGTAAATAAAGGTATATTTAGATAAAACATTGTGAGTGTATGTAAGTTAAGAGAAAATACGTAGCTTCTTGACATTATACTAAAAGGTAAAATAGAAGGAAACTCAGATGAAAACTAACTACAAATACAGTGAAAAGGAAAGGGGAAAGAGAAATTGGTATACTGCAAGTATGAAGCAAACAAAAAGAGATGATGGATGGAGCACTGAAACTTTCTGGACTAGCTTCAATCCAGTGGCAAACTGAGCAAGGGACCCACATCTGGGCATATCCTGCCAATTTAGGGTGAACAAAGCAAATACAAAGAGATGTTGGACGGAGCGCTGAAACTTGTCAGACACTCACTCCCAGTCACAGATCTGGGTTGAATCCATCATCGTTCTTTAGCTCACTCAGTCACCACAGTTCAGATCCAGCCATATGCAAATTAGTCTTGACCCTCTTCCTCGTGGGAACATTCTAGCCCGAACTGGGACCAGTTTTGGGGTAACACGCCTCATCAACAAGGCTAGCTCGAATCCAGGTGCAAACTGAGCAGGGTACCCACATCAATGCATAACCTGCCAACTTAGGGCCCGATTCACAGAACTAACTTAAGACAAAATCCTAAACTTACTACTTTTGGTATTCACAGAAGTTAGGATTTTGTCTTAAGTTTGTCTTAAGACAGACTTAAGACAGACTTAAGACAAAATCCTAACTTAAGTCTGTCTTAAGTCTGTCTTAAGACAAACTTAAGACAAAATCCTAACTTCTGTGAATACCAAAAGTAGTAAGTTTAGGATTTTGTCTTAAGTTAGTTCTGTGAATCTGGCCCTTAGGGTGGACAAAGCAAACCCAAAGAGATGATGGATGGAGCACTGACATTTTTCAGACACTCACCCTCAGTCACAGATCTAGGTTGATTCCTTCATCGTTCTTTAGCTCACTTCCCCTCCACAGTTCAGACTCAGGCATATGCAAATCAGTCTTAACCCTGTTTCTCATTGGAACAGTTCAGCCGAACTTCCAGGCCTGGTCTTCCCTGGACCGGAAACAAGCATCCTGGGACTGTTTTCAGGGTAACACCCCTCATCAGCCAGGCTAGCTTGACACCACTGGCAAAGCAAGCAGGGGACCCACTTCTAGGCATACCCTACAAACCTAGGGTGAGCAAAGCAAACACAAAGAGATGATGGACAGAGCACTGAAACTTTTGAGACACTCACTCCAAGTCACAGATCTGGGTTGAAACCGTCATTGTTCTTTAGCTCAGTTCAGTACCTCAGTTCAGTCATTACATTAAGCCAGTATGAATGAATGTGTTTGAAATGAGATGTGGGTGTTTGCTTAGAGTATGAAATGTAAATAGTATGTCATATGCACAAGCTCACACAGTCAGGCAGGCACTTACATATCCACTTACACTCCCACAAAAGCACTCATGCACCTACCACTCATATAGCCAGACAGTCACTGTAACACTCAGTCGCACACCCATTTACTCACCTGTACGTCTAAGGGTGAGAACTAGTTCACCCTTAGAGGCTGGGATGACATCCGCAGAATGTAGTTTGCACTACCGGAAGAGTTTGAAGAGGACTACTTCAGCACGCTTGAGAAGGGAGAAACCTGATTGTAGTTGACCTCAGAACCAACGCCCCAAAGGCTAGTGCCTCTGAGAAGAAGAGAGAGGAGCAGAGTAATTACTGGGCAAAGACACCAGAGCATAGAAGGGACCCCCCTGGGAGAGAGCTCCCTATTGAATTTGATGCAGGGTGTACTGTCTCCTCCCAAACCCAATTTTCTAAGGACCTCTTTAGTTGGAGCTGAGGCTGCAGCTTGCCCAGCTAGCTACAGAGGAGTGAAACACTGAGGCTAAGAGAGCCATAGAGAGGAAAATGGTCTTGCTGGCCCATGGCTTGAGTATCAATGAGCTGGACTTAAAGGCCAAACACCTGTTAGACTCAAGCAAAAATGGTGGGAGCACCACTACTCTGTCCAGTGCAGAAGAAAGAGTCCATATATCCATAGACTTCATGCCTGATTATAAGGAGGGCGTGAAACAAACAGTGGTTTCAGGAATATGAATTAGCTCTAGAGGTAAAGAGAATTTCTGAGAATGATTGGAGAGCTGGCCTTTGGAGTCATATTCCTGGTGATGAGAGGGGTGATCTACTAGCCCTAGCGAAGTGGAAGAGGTTGAGGTATCCCACCATAAAGGAGATCCTTGTCAGTAAATATATACAGAGCACTAATTTCCCTATATCGGTGTCAAGGCCGAGGCCAGTTGCCTGGTGGATCATTTTCCCATATTTTTTTCATGGGCAATGAAGAACTCTTCTCGACCAGCCATCTGCCACCGTCCCCCAGCCATTAGGAAAATGGATCCGGTCTGCTGAGTGTTTCTCTGGCAGCTTCCAGGCCTTCCCTGTTGGGGGATCTGGAGGAAAATGTATCTCAGTTTGCTGACTGGATTGCAAGCTCGGTGGCTACTCTGTCGGCACCATGTCAGCCAAAGCTGAGGAGAGAGTCTCCTTCTTAGCCTTGGTTTACTCCTGAGTTGAGGACTCTGAAACATGCGTTCTCTTATAGCAGAGAGAGCCTGGCGCTCCAGTGGCTACCGCCCGATTGATAAAAACACTCCAGGAGTTAAACAAAATCTCTATTATGCAGCGATAGGAGAGGCCAAAGGCCAGCACTATTCTACTCGCATTGAGTGGGCAAACAACAACCCTAAAGAAATCTTTGCAATTGTGCAGAGTTTTTTGGCCCCGAGCGCCAGGTGGTGGCGGCACCCGTTTCAGAGACCTGGTGTAACCGCTTGGCGACATTTTTTAGGGACAAAATCATTAGTATCCAAGAGACGTTTTTGAATTTGCCCAGGACTTCCGATGCTGTGTTGGCGCTGCCTAAGCCTTTGGTTGAGCCTGACTTTACCTCTTCTGAATTTAGGCCGGTTGATTCTGCCAGCTCTCTCAGAATCCTTAAGGCCCTTAAGTCCGGCTCACCTAACGACCCGTGTGCAGCAAGGCTTCTGTCAGATTTGGCAGATACTATTAATTTAGAAGTGAATCTTATGGTAAATAAATCACTGCCTGAAGCTTGTGTTCCAAAGAGATTGAAACATGCATTGATTCTCCCCCTACTTAAGAAGCCGTCACTTGACCCTCTGTTGCCTGAGAATTATTGGCCTATCTCGCTTTTGCCAAGTCTGGATAAAGAATGCAAGAAGGTGGTTACGTTCCAACTTACCAACTTTGTGGAGGGGGCAGGTCTGCTTCATCCGGCACAATCAGGCTTCTGTGCCTCTTATAGAACTGAAACTGCAAACACAACAATGATGGACAGAATGTGGATCAATGTCACACATTCACCCCAGTCAAAAGATCTGGGCCCAAATCCATCGTTTTTCCACTCCACACCACCCTGGGTTAGACAATGGCGATATGCAAATCAGCGCTGACCCTGTGCCCCATGGGAACAGTCCAGTCCGAACTACAAAAGCGATGTCCTTCCCAGAACGGAAACAAGCATCCGAGGACCGGCCCGGTTTCGAGGTAACACCTCTCATCAGCCCGGCTAGCTTGCTTCCAGTGGTGTGGAGTGTCTGGGACTCACGTCTGAGCATCCCCAGTACACTTAGAGCGGTAACTGCAAACACAACAATGATGGACAGAATGTGGATCAATGTCACATTCTGTCCATCACTGTTCTGTTTGCAATTACCGCTCTAAGTGTACTGGGGATGCTCAGACGTGAGTCCCAGGCACTCCACACCACTGGAATCAAGCTAGCCGGGCTGATGAGAGGTGTTACCTCGAAACCGGGCCGGTCCTCGGATGCTTGTTTCCGTTCTGGGAAGGACATGGCTTTTGTAGTTCGGACTGGACTGTTCCCATGGGGCACAGGGTCAGCGCTGATTTGCATATCGCCATTGTCTAACCCAGGGTGGTGTGGAGTGGAAAAACGATGGATTAGGGCCCAGATCTTTGGACTGGGGTGAATGTGTGACATTGATCCACATTCTGTCCATCACTGTTGTGTTTGCAATTACCGCTCTAAGTGTACTGGGGATGCTCAGACGTGAGTCCCAGGCACTCCACACCACTGGAATCAAGCTAGCCGGGCTGATGAGAGGTGTTACCTCGAAACCGGGCCGGTCCTCGGATGCTTGTTTCCGTTCTGGGAAGGACATGGCTTTTGTAGTTCGGACTGGACTGTTCCCATGGGGCACAGGGTCAGCGCTGATTTGCATATCGCCATTGTCTAACCCAGGGTGGTGTGGAGTGGAAAAACGATGGATTTGGGCCCAGATCTTTGGACTGGGGTGAATGTGTGACATTGATCCACATTCTGTCCATCACTGTTGTGTTTGCAATTACCGCTCTAAGTGTACTGGGGATGCTCAGACGTGAGTCCCAGGCACTCCACACCACTGGAATCAAGCTAGCCGGGCTGAAGAGAGGTGTTACCTCGAAACCGGGCCGGTCCTCGGATGCTTGTTTCCGTTCTGGGAAGGACATGGCTTTTGTAGTTCGGACTGGACTGTTCCCATGGGGCACAGGGTCAGCGCTGATTTGCATATCGCCATTGTCTAACCCAGGGTGGTGTGGAGTGGAAAAACGATGGATTTGGGCCCAGATCTTTGGACTGGGGTGAATGTGTGACATTGATCCACATTCTGTCCATCACTGTTGTGTTTGCAATTACCGCTCTAAGTGTACTGGGGATGCTCAGACGTGAGTCCCAGGCACTCCACACCACTGGAATCAAGCTAGCCGGGCTGATGAGAGGTGTTACCTCGAAACCGGGCCGGTCCTCGGATGCTTGTTTCCGTTCTGGGAAGGACATGGCTTTTGTAGTTCGGACTGGACTGTTCCCATGGGGCACAGGGTCAGCGCTGATTTGCATATCGCCATTGTCTAACCCAGGGTGGTGTGGAGTGGAAAAACGATGGATTTGGGCCCAGATCTTTGGACTGGGGTGAATGTGTGACATTGATCCACATTCTGTCCATCACTGTTGTGTTTGCAATTACCGCTCTAAGTGTACTGGGGATGCTCAGACGTGAGTCCCAGGCACTCCACACCACTGGAATCAAGCTAGCCGGGCTGATGAGAGGTGTTACCTCGAAACCGGGCCGGTCCTCGGATGCTTGTTTCCGTTCTGGGAAGGACATGGCTTTTGTAGTTCGGACTGGACTGTTCCCATGGGGCACAGGGTCAGCGCTGATTTCCATATCGCCATTGTCTAACCCAGGGTGGTGTGGAGTGGAAAAACGATGGATTTGGGCCCAGTTCTTTGGACTGGGGTGAATGTGTGACATTGATCCACATTCTGTCCATCACTGTTGTGTTTGCAATTACCTCTTATAGAACTGAGTCACCTTTGTTAGAGGTCCTAGAGGTGATTCGGGGGTGTTTGGATGCCGGCGGGAGAGCAGCTTTGGTTATGCTAGATCTCTCGGCGGAGTTCGACACTGTACCCCATTCCCTGCTCATAGACCACCTATCTGAAATAGGTATTTCTGGCATGGCCTTGAAATGGATTAGGTCCTTTTTGGAAGGTCGGCTGCAGCAGGTCTGGCTCCCTCCGTGTGCCTCTGCGCCTATGCGGGTGACTACTAGTGTACCTCAGGGGTCATCACTTAACCCTCTTCTTTTTATCATCTACGGGACTCCACTGGTTTATCTTGCGGAGTCATTGGGGGCTAAGGTGATGGCCTATGCTGACGACACCCAGTTGTTGTTTACCTGGAGCAAGGACGACTCAGTTGGGACATTCCAACACTGTCTTTCCTCGGTCTTTCAGTGGTTGGAAAATGCACAATTGAAATGCAATGAAGGAAAGTCAGAAGTGTTGCTGTATGACTCCTTCTCAACGCACTTCAGAGAGAGGCTTTGGCCTTCTGGCTTTCCTTGCCCTACTGAGAGGAAAGGTGCTGCCAAAAATCTTGGCGTCTGGTTTGACAAAAATCTGAACTTTGTGAAGCAAGTAAAGAAACTGGTCGGCACTTGTTTTGGCACGCTAAAGATCTTGAGGAAGTTTCTTCCCTTTTTGCCATGCACGGCCAGAGAAACTGTGGTCTGCACATTGATTCTGTCCCGTTTAGATTATGCCAACGTCCTTTTGGTTGGCAGTCCAGGATTTCTTGTGAAGAAACTGCAAATTGTTCAAAACTTGGCGGCCAGACTTCTTGGGGGTCTGTCATCTAGGCATAGTGTCCGCATTTATTTGCGTACTTTGCATTGGCTCCCGGTTGAATCGCGCATTAGATTTAAAATGCTGTCAATTGCTCATCGGGCCCTTTATGATCTATGCCCTATCTATTTGCAGAAAACGTTCGCCTTCTATATACCAGGGAGACAGCTGCGCTCTCCTGCTCAGTTGCTGATGCAGACACCGCAGTTTAAGCTCCAGCGACTTGACGGGAATTCTTTTGTGCGTAAAGCAGGCCTGGCTGGAATATGCTGCCCCTGGCTCTGCGGGGCATCCAGGACCCACTGTTGTTCAAGAAAAAATTTAAAACGCTGCTTTTTTAACCTGACGGGTGTGCATTTCTTTTGTTTCTGAAGTGAGCGCTGGGGCACTTTCGAGTAGCTGCACGCTCTCTAAATTAAATATAACAAATAACGTGGAAATTCAGGGTAGTCAGAAACTGTCACCAGTCCTGGGAGGATTTTGTGGGGTACCTTTGAAATGTTTGTAAAAAGTACTGTTGTTTTTTAAGAGGGTTTTTCACACAGTTTTATACTTTTTATTTTTTTTCAAAGAGAACTAGGAAGAAGTACCTGGCTTCAGGCTGTGAAAAACATGAAGGTTCATTCGGGAGCTAAGAAAATTATTAAATATTTCTGCCGACTGTACTTTCCACATCTATGTGATTGGAAACACAGTTCCAGTGGTTTTAGGCTTTTTTCCTCAGTGTCTTTTGGAATGCCCCATGTAGTATAATGTTCTATGAAAGAAAGTACAGACTCATCTGTGTCTGTTCCAAATATGGGTGCATCTTTTACCCAGAACAGCATATGAACATGACGAGCATCTTTTGGTTGGTAATTTCTCCAAGAGGTGGATTAATTTTGTTGCAGATGAAGGACAGCATTGATTGAAATATCTGCTTAAAGTACCTGAAAACATTTGTCGGCTCCAAACAGCAAAGTTCTCCTGAAGTCTTAAATTTGATGCCTTTAATGTTACAAATGCTTTGTCCCAAAAAGTCATGTAAGTCATCCCGTGGCTTCCACAGCTCAGTTAGAAAGTGTGTGTTCAATTTCTCTATACTGTAATTACCTACATACACATAGGGCCCCATTAGGATGGCGGGCGGATTGCCCCCACTGGGCCGGCAGTGGTCACCGCTGGCCCGGCCAGGACAATCCGCCCCCTATCCCTGTTGAAAAGACCCCCCGCCATATTATTATGGATGGGGGTCCGCAGCGGATGGAAAGACCGTCTGCCGCATTTCCACCCCGTCGACTTGCGACCGGGCGGAAAAGGCTGCAATATGGTGGCGGTGTCTGTTTGACACCACCAGCCATATTACAATGTGCATTTAGGGATTCCTTTCCCACGAAAAGGCATGCAGAGTCTGCTAGGGGGGCCCATCACAGGCTCCCAAGGACTCCGGGGGGTGGGTGGTGCACATGGGGGCAGTTCCATGCACAACATGGCAGGCACCGCCACGGAAGTGCACAACATGCCTCCCTAACATTGTGGTGGGTGGTGCTGACTGCACCGCACGCCACAATGTTAGGGATGCAGGATGGGCCCGCCATTGTGGCGGGCGCATCCTAATAGCACCCACGGGACCCCTGCACTTATGGCGGGCGGTCCATTTTCACAACGGGATCATCCTAATAGGGGGGCCATAGTATGCAGTTTTTTTCTACAATCTTTATTATTGTTTTTCCCTATTGTTCATTGATGATTCTTTCAGCCGTACATCACTTTTTGTGTATGTGTATTTGAACTCAGAAGAGTAAAAAAGGGAAAATGTACTCACAGAAAACATTTGTATATTGACACGCATGTGGCATTTTGCACAGTGAGTAAGCATCTCACTTACATATTTAAAAGCAGATGGTATTATAATGACTGCAACTGATGGTGGTTCTCCTAAGGATGCTGTACAGGTGGACATCCTGCTTCACCTAGTTTGTCCCACATCATTTAGTTGTGGACCCTGAATCGTTCCACATGGAAGTTTTCCCTTGATATCATTGCTCCTATTAAAACGGTAAAAATCACTAGGAAAAAACCTTGCGATACCTGGTTCTCTTCAGAACTTCGCTTAGAGAAAAGTGCAAAAAACGTATAACTTGGATGCGAAGAGTGTTTATAAAACAGCACTAAAAAAATGTCATGCCCTCAAATCTCTGGCTATCAGGAACTACTTAGCCAACCAAATGAAAGAGTCTGACAACTTCTCCAAGGAAGTTTTTAAGATTATGCAAAATGTTATGAAACCACAAGCTACAATGAGCAGCATTACACCATCAGCCGATTTATGTAAAGATCTGTTGAACTTTTTCCAGGAGAAAGTTCAATCTATATACTCTTTCTTTTCTTCTTCTTTGTCTCCTGATTCACCTAGCAAATGTTGGCCTTTTTGTCCGAAATCGTCCCTTTCAGACCTGGAAAGAACTAAATCAGGTTCGCCACTTGATCATTGTCCAGCCTGGCTCCTTTTTTCAACCCCCACTTAAATTTCATCTGAAATGCTTCTCTCACTACGGGTAGCTATTCCTCTATATGGAAAAAAGCACATGTTTTGCCTATTCTTTTATTTATTTATTTTTTTAAAAATATTTTTATTGTTGCATCACATATCGAAAAGCACGGTCATATAAATTTCGTTGGATGCAGCATCAACATTCCGCTGCAGTCAACCATTAGTGCAACCTTTCCATTTTTTAAACAACTCTCTTAAGTTAAAAGGTCATTGATTGGATAATTGGGACATTGTAGATAGATCATTGGAGCGTACACATGAACTAGTACAACGGGTAGAGCCTTTAACACTACAATTTGCAGGTCTATTATGCCAACCATGAGAGTCCGGAAAACCCTGGGGCTAACCTGTCGTAGCCCAACCCCACCCTCCATCTCATCCTATTCAGTATCTTCCTCATCCCCTGAGCTATCTATGTCTTCCTCTTCTGGCAGTGGCTCACACAGATCCCCCCTATAAGTGTTCCATGGTGTCCATATTTTGTTCCATTTACGTGGGTTGGCCCTTTGTTGGTACACTGCCCTTTCTACCACCATAAGCATGTCCATATTCCGGCACCACTGTGCCAGGGTCGGCGTCTCGGGTGATCCCCACTTTTGCGCTATATCTCGTTTTGCCAACATCATTCCAATGACCACCCACTGCCTTCCCTGTGGTGTTAGGTCGTTAGGGCCCCATACATGCAGCAAACAAACTCGGGGGTCAGGTGTGATTGGGATTTGTAAAGTCTGGGCCATCGTGCGTGTTACTCGCCGCCAGTAGTCCACCATGCTGGGGCAGGACCATAGGGTGTGGTACAGTGTGCCCTCCTCTCCACAGTGCCTGAGGCAGAATGGGTGATCTACTTTGTGGATTTTGTGTAGAGTGGTGCGTGTATAGTATACTCGGTGCAAAATTTTAAATTGCACCAACCTAAATCTCGCCGAGATGCCAGCTTCTTTAGGTGACGCCAGCGCCGCATTCCAGTCCGTTTCAACTAGTTCCCCTATGTCCCCCTCCCACTTCTCCTTGAGTTACTGCAATGGGTCGGGTAGGTTGTTTATAAGTTTACGATAAGTGAGGGAAGTAGCACTAGCTTCCATGTAGTCTGTAAGCAGTCGGTCCTCCAACGGGGCCGATTCTGGGACATTAGTGCCTGGTTCTATTGCTGACATTAACGTGTGACGAATCTGTATGTAACAGTATGTTTCAGTAATGGCCAATTCGTACTGGTCCCTCAGGGTCTCAAACGAGACCACCCCATCCTTCGTCCACATATCACCCACCATGGAGATCCCGATGTTGTCCCACTGTTCGAAGCCTTTACTGTGTCGCAGGTTTCCCAGAATCTTGGAATCCCACAGGGGTGTGAGTCGTGTAACCACCCCCTCCCATTTCAGTCGTGTTTGGGCTTTATGCCATAGCGTCACAGTTTGTTTAATTGGGCCGCTGAGTTTTGCCGTCAACCCTTTATTATAGAGTGGGGCCAGAAGCGTGTTCGTTCCTGGCTGCCGTCTGTCCGCCATATACGCCGGGTCATCCTGTGGCCTGTGCATCCACTGGTTAATCACTTTGAGGTGGGCTGCCCAGTAATACAGTACCAAATTTGGGAGCGCTATCCCCCCACTATACCAGTCTCGAATCAATTTCACATGTGCCACCCTGGCTGGTCTGTTTCCCCACAGTAAGCTAGACAGTAGAGTCGAAATTTGTCGAAAGAACGACGACGGGACCATTGCTGGCGTATTTTCCAAGACATATAGGAAACGGGGTAACGCCATCATCTTGAAAAGTGCGGCCCTGCCCAACAGTGTCAACGGGAGGGTTTTCCAGTGGCGCACATCTGATTTCAGCCTATCGAGCAGCGGCCTGAGATTTAGGTCCCGAAAAGTCGCATGCTCCTGTGTGATGTGGATCCCCAGATACCTAAAGGAGGTGGTCTCCAACAATAATGGGCAGTCCGCACTTAGGTTCGGCGGCGTGCCGTGTAGCATATAGAGCACAGATTTCGTCCAGTTTATTTTGTATCCCGAGGCCGCGCCATGCCTCTCACACAAGGCCAGCAGTGCCGGAACACCTGAATCTAAGTCTGTTAGGTAGATCAACATGTCATCGGCATATAATGACACCCTGTCTTCCCAGTCGCCTCCCCACCGTATGCCCTTCAGTAGCTGGGTGGTCCTGATGATGGTGGCCAATGGCTCCAGCACCAGAGCGAACAGGAGCGGCGAGAGTGGGCATCCTTGTCTCGTGCCCCTCGCTAGTGGTATTTCTCTCGAGATGTGGCCATTTGCCGTCACTCGGGCTACTGGGTGGTTGTATAAAAGTCTAATCCACGCTATGAATTTCAGGCCGAAACCCATATGCTCCAGAGCCGCGAAGAGGTAGCGCCATTCCACTAGGTCAAACGGCATTTTGGCGTCAAGCGACAGAACGGCTGCCGGTTCTGACAGTAATGGCGCCCGCGCCATCACGCCGTGTAGTCTCCTGAGATTCATCGCCGTGCTCCTGTGCGGCATGAACCCGGATTGATCAGGATGTATTAGGTGCACCAGATGAGGAAACAGTCTGTTGGCTAGTAGTTTCGCCAAGATTTTACTCTCAGCATTAAGTAGGGATATGGGGCGGTATGACCCGCAGTCCTCAGGTGGTTTGCCGGGCTTTGGTATTGTTATTATAGTCGCTGCGCGTTGATCGGGGGGTAGTCGACCCTGTTCTAGACTGGCCTTAAACATATTTAGTAGGGGGGTCGCAAGCGTTTCCGACATGGTTTTGTACCATTCAATCGGTATCCCATTGGGACCTAACGCTTTTCCTGAGTGAAGCGCGGCGATGGCTATCTGTAGTTCTTCAGCGGTCAGGTCTGATTCCAACTCTTCTCTATTGTCCTGTGGCAGGGTGCGAGTCGGTACTCCTACGAGAGACGCCTCCGCCACCTCCCGAGTAACCTCGAATTCAGGGGAGTATACTGTTTGAAAGTGGTCAGCCAGGAGTTCAACTATCAAGGAGGGACTGGTTTGTAGTACTCCTGCGGGATCTTTCAAGTGTAGGATGGCCCTCTGTCCTTCCCGTTTTTTCTCTAACCAGGCAATAAGCCTACCAGCTTTGTCCCCCACGTCGTAAATTCTGTGAGCTGTCGCCGCTATATTGTCCACCACCCTGCGGCGTATGTGGTCGGCATGACGCCGCTGACACAGTTGGAGACTGTGTAGCGTGTCCCTCGTTGGGGCCGTCTCATGTTCTCTATTGGCCTTGGCGAGTCTGTCTTCTAGGTCTAGGAGCTCTTGTTTTTGTGTGCGTTTGTAACTCGTGATGGTGGAAATAGCCTGCCCCCGGAGAACCGTTTTGTACGCCTCCCATAAGATAATGGGGGACTTAACGGACCCCCTGTTTTCAGCGAGGTACGTCCTCGTCCCTCTCTTAAGCGCTTTTGCAACGAATGGTACTTTAAGGTACCCCGGGTAGATCGGGTAGATGCGTGTTCGGGTCCGCCCAGGGCTGGAGAGACTCAGTGTCAAGGGAGAATGATCTGAAACACCCCTTGGTTTGATTTGTACGTCTTCTATAGTGAGGGTGCCCTGCCCCAGTGTTAGGAAATAATCGATCCGTGATAAACTATCGTGGACCGCTGAGTGATACGAGTATTGCTGATCACCTGGGTGGAATCGCCGCCAAAGGTCCACCAAGCCTTGTGCTTCCAGAAAATCACATAGCCGGGAGGGCCCGGGAGATTGTGTTCTGACCGGGAATCTGTCTAGTGTGTTGTGTGCCACTGCGTTGAAGTCCCCACCCAGGATGAGGTCCCCCTCTGGAAGGTCTAGCAGGAATTTCCCCAACTCTGGCAGGGCCACTGCGTGTAGTGCCGGTGGGATATATACCGAGACCACATTTAGCGGCCTTCCTTCCCACTGCCCATGCGCCGCCGCAAAGCGTCCCTGTGTGTCTAGTTTCGTAGATTGGATTATGAATCTCGAAGAGCAGTGCATCAGAATCCCTGCACCACGGGACCCCCTAGTGAATTCTGAATGTACGACCAAACTGTAGCCCTTCCTATCTAGTGCTTTGGTTGCCGTGCCTGTTAAGTGTGTTTCTTGTAGTAGGACCAGGGCTGGGTTCAGTCTTTTCATACTCTGTATCACCAAGCCTCTTTTAACTTTATCTCCTAGGCCCCTCACATTCCACGTCATGAGGCACAATGGTGTCCCCCGCCCGACCTGGCTACCTCCCCTCCTGCGTCAACCCGTGTGGTATGTGCCATAGCCTCTGTAGTGGTGGACATGAGTATGCCTTGGAGATCGTGTGCGAGTGCATTTCCAATGGCTCCCCTTACGGTTAGCGTGTGTCCCATAGTTCCAATCTTGACCAGAAAAATATTTTGAAAAATACAAAACCTCCCGCCCCCCAACACCCCCCCACCCTGCCCACCTGCTACATGGACCTAAAACTGCCCGCCCCCCCAACTCAGCAGAGTGCCTGATCCCAACCCAAAACACAGTACTTGATCGCTGGGGTGAAGGACTCTCCGGAGTCGACGGCCCCCCTCCTTGACCACGGAGGACCTCTGCCCAGTGTCCATGGCAGCACTCCCGGTCAGCGTTACATGTGGCCTAAAGAGGCAGCATCGGGAAGTCATTGATCTGCATTCTCTTCTGTTCCTGGTACGTCGTTCAGAGGCGAGCGTGAGTCCGCGTCTCCCCCAGATGACTGGGAAGCCGTTCGGGGTCCGCCAATACGATGTTTGTTCGGTCTGTTGGAACAGCGAGGTAGGGCCGCTGGTCTCCATCCCTCCAGCCAATCCTGAGCTGCCTCCGGAGTGTCGAAAAACCATGTTTTGTTGTCCGCCACTATCCTCAGTCTGGCTGGGAAAAGCATTGAGTAGGGAATCTCCCTCGCCCTAAGTTCTTTTTTAACTTCAAAAAAGGTTCTCCTTCTACGTGCGACTTCCGCCGTGTAGTCAGGGAAGAATGCCAGTGTGGAGTTCTGTATCCTAATTGGGGGTGAAGTTCTCGCTGCTTGTAGGATCGCATCCCTGTCTCGGAAATTGAAGAGCCGTGCAATGATCGGCCTTGGGTTAGCGCCGGTTTTCGGGCGACCCCCGGGAACTCGGTGCGCCCTTTCCACTGTGAAGAAAGCGGAGAGACCCTTGGGCTGAAGGCTTTGTTTGATTAGGTCCTCAACATACAGGTCCATCGCTCTTGTGCCTTCCGATTCCGGAACCCCTATGATACGGATGTTGTTCCGTCTCGAGCGCCCTTCCTGGTCATCCAGCTTGTCCCGCAGCTCCTTATTTTCTTTGGTGATACGCTCCATACTGATCTGCAGTTCTGAAACATCTTCCACCAACGACTTGGTCACTACCTCCATTGCACTCACTTTTTCTGACATTTTATGGAAGTCTGCACGTATGAGTGTTATTTCAGCTGAGATCGAACCCACTGTTGCTTGTACCTGAGTGAGGGCCCGCATCACATCGTCCAAGGTCGCTTTCTTGCCCCCCGCTGTGTCTGCGGTTTTCCCGGCCTGCTGTTTCGCATCTGGTGGGGAGGAGGCAGACTTATCATAAGCATATTTTTCAAGACGGGCTTGTGCCGCTCCGCTTTTCGGCCCTTTACCGGCCATCCTGTCAGTCCCTTCCCCCGCTTTCCGCAGAAGCTGCTCGTTATGAACCAGTTACCAAAAGCTGTTGTGACTGTTAAGAAGAAGCCCCCTGTGGCGGCCTTCCGCGCCCTTTACGTCCCTCTGAATTGGGCCGATCGGTCTCAAGGGCCACCGATCGATGGGGTTGGTTCCCTTCCCTACCGCCTAGACAGTCGCGGATACAGCCCTCGCCTCCTGCCAAGCTTAGTGCGCCGCCCAATCACTGTCTGTAGATCCTATTCGTTTTGGCCGATGTTCCGCCGTGTCCCTGCAGCCCCGTTATCCAGGTGCGTGTTGTTGTACGGGAGGGGGTATGGGGTCCCGGAAGGACACAACTGTGCCCTGGAACCAGCACCTATTTCGTAGTGGTGAAGTCCGGATAGGCGCCTGCGTGCCCCCACCTCCAGTTGCACCACCGTATGATGAGTTTTGCCCTTTTTCTCACCGGTCAGCTAGTGGTCTGCAGGATGACTTCTGGCGTCCTCCACCGGAACTGTCGGCTCTCGGGGAGGCCAGCGCGATCCTTTCGCCGTTTCGCACCCCGGGTTCACCCGTGCACCGCGTCCAAGATGGCGGCCTCGGCCCGAATGACGCAGGGATTACTGCTTCCGTACGTTCGCTGGGGGCTTCCTGAACCACAACGGAATTGCCCACGAGGATGTCCGGTCATCCGGACCCCAGCCCCTCAGGTTCGGCGATGGCGCTGTTCCACTGTCCCTTCCTGCGTGACGAGCTCGTCCACGAGCGGGCGCTTCCGGCTGCGCCTCGCCCCGACTGGAGCACTTCCTGTCGGCTCGCTGATTCAGTCTGTGGCCCGGCTGCAGGCCTCCTCAGCTGCCCGCACGGGCTTCACTCGGAACTGTACTTCCCGATGTCGGATTTTCGTTTCGCTTGTCTCCGTTTGTGCCGCCCGGTCCTGGGCGTCGGCCCCTTCCTGTAGGAGATTCTTGTGTGACGGATCAGTGATCGGATCGACGAGGAGGCCGCTTCAACCGCGGAGCTCGCCCTCTACGCTGCCGCCATCCTCGGCTGCTAGCCACGCCCCCCCGTTTTGCCTATTCTTAAGAAAGAGGACGTAGATCCTGGCATAATTAAGAGCTTTAGGCCTATCTCGCTCCTGCCCGCTCCTGCAGAAAGCTATCTGGCTTCCTGGAGTCCAATAACCTTCTTAATGACCCCCAGTCGGGCTTTAGGACGGGCTACTGTACTGAGACTGATCTGCTGGAAGTGTCGGAAACCATCCAAGAATCCCTTGACCACGGTAGCTGTGCCATGCTAGTGCTGTTGGACTTGTCCGCAGCCTTTGATACGGTCTCTCATTTGATCCTTTTAGACCGACTGGCACACCTGGGTATCTCGGGGACTATCTTGAGCTGGTTCCGCTCATTCCTCAATGCGTGGTCTCAGCAGGTCTTTCTGCGCCCTCATGTCTCCTCTTTCTGCCCCATGGTATGTGGAGTACCTCATGGCTCGGTGCTGAGCCCCACCCTGTTTAATGTTTATCTTGCTCCTTTGTCATCTGTAGTGGAATACTGTGGAGTGAGAATGATCTCATATGCTGATAATACACAGCTGTTGTTCTCATTCAAAGACACTGCAAAGGCCGCATTTGAAAGCTTCAGGAATTGCCTCGCCAAGATTGCCTCCTTGATGACAGACAATTGCTTAAAACTAAATGCTGACAAAACTGAGGTGATGTTCTTTAATCAACCTTCACCTCCAGAGGCAGATCTCTGGTGGCCGGCACAGCTGCACCCCCCTCCCATCCCTGTCACCTCAGTCAGAAATGTACGTTTTAAATTCAATTCTAAACGTTTGGGCAAGGCCCTTGTTGGTCAAGTCTCCAAAGCTTGTTTTTTGAAACTTAAAGCCTTGCAAAGATTCCTCCACCAGCTGCCAATGGACTTTTGGGCTACAATGGACCCTACTTAACTTACCCAGAGATTGCACACAGTCCAGAACGCTACAGCGAGGTTCATCAGAAATGTAATCATATTCCTCCTCACCTGCACAGCCTTCACTGGCTCCCAATAAAAAGGAGAATCGAATTTAAGGCACTTTCTCTTGCCTACATAGCCTCAAGAGAAAGAGGTCCAGGATACTTAAAACAGAGACTTCAAAAATATCACCAGACCAGGAACTTGCGATCAAACTCTCAGACGCTTCTCCACTCTCCTCCCTTTGCCAAAGGCAGGATTGGTGGGCGAGCCTTCGCAGTAAGAACGACCGCTCTTTGGAATGCTATGCCTGATCACCTGTGCAAAGCAGAATCGGAATACACTTTCAGGAAGGCACTGAAAACATGGCTGTTTGATTTGCCCTAGCTAGTCCCTTTCCTCTGTCTGACTATGCTGCTACATTTTAGCGCTGGGATGCCGAGGTTGGTGGTAGCCGAGCGCTCTATAAATGTTTATGGATGAATGGATGAATATTTGTTTGCAGTTCCTCTGGATAACTGCTTGCCGCAAACATTACAGTGCAAAAATGTATCTGTAACCTTCATTTTCCTTCACAGTATTGTAAGATGCTTCCAAACAGCCCTTTGTTTGGTGCTTCCTGAAGTACGTGTGCACAAAAGTATATTATAAATTGTTAGATCATTAATGTTATATTTATTTGTTAATTATTTGGTTTAAATTGTATTGTGATGTGCCAATAAAATATGTTTGTAAACTTACAAAAATATATACTTCTAACACCGCCCCAAACAGTACATACTGATACAGCAAGTTACACATCCAATCCTGCACTAATGCAGACACTAACACAGTCAGCCAAACACTAATGCATCCAGTAAGACACCCCCGAACACACTGATGCATACACTGACACACACCCAGGCATAAACCCGATACAGACACTAAACACCCTGGCAAACAATAATGCATCCAAGAACACACAGAGGTACGCACTGATGCATACACTGACACACCCAGGGACGTACCAAATGCATACAATTATGTACCTAGGCATACAGCAATACAGACAACAAATCACCCAGTCAAACACTAATGCATCAAATTACACACCCAGGTACACACACTGATACATATATTGAAACACCAAGGGTCATATCAATACATTCACTGACACACACAGGCATATAGTAATGCATACACTGGCTCACCCAGTCAATCAATTCTGACTTTATTCGGTTAAAATGAATAATAACCATAAAAGTACATAAAAAAAGAAACAGTTCATAATAATACAATATCAGTACATAGTGCATAAAATTCAAGTACAACATGGAATAAGTTTAAGTAAGCATGTGGGACCCCTTCCCAGCAGATCAGTATAGTCCGCCTTTGATCTTATTGTCGGGATATATGTGGTACTTTGGGTAAAAATCATGTAAGTCCCACACAGATATGGGGCCGTCTCCTGTTTGGGACCGGTTGGATCGAAGATAGGGGACAATGTTCCTATCTCTAAATTTCACTAGGACCAGATCCCCACTTATGTTTTTGGTTAAAGGCCCTAGCCAGCCCACCCTTCTAACACACAGGATTCCACCGTCGTGATTGGGTGCGAGTGGTCTGTTTTTTGATAGCCAGAATATGACCTTATTTAGAAGTTCCTGGCGTCCTTCGGGTTTCCCGTGGGAGGGTGCCGGTATTCCCGAGAGAACGAGGACAAATGGGGCGGCTTCTGGGGGTATGTGTATAAATGCTGCTCTTTTTTAGTCCACTCTGGCAGCAGTATACTTGGTAAACCCAGGTTTAGGGGCGGCTTTAGGAACAGTTGTAGCGGTTTTATTAGGAAGTTGAAGAGAAGTCTGGGCATATTTACTTATGTTAATAGGCAAAGGGGTATTAGGGGTAATAAATAGGTCAGAACCATTGGGTATTACCCTTTTAGAAAAGGAAGGAGAATTGATTCTATTGTTTTTCTCTTTTGTTATGATAGTAGCCGGAGGGGCTCTTCCCCCATTAGATGAATCTTTGATAATTGGTGGAGAGTTGGCTTGAATGATTTTCTCAATACCTGTTAGTCTATCACCCAGGGCATTAATTTTTTCTACCAATGGTAGTACGATAGAATTTAACAGTAGCTCTAACTGAGACAGTAGAGGGAAATAGGGAGAAGATACTTGGTCTTCACATACTCCAGTCTCCACCGTAGTTAAGGTGGGATAAGTGACTGGTGATGTAGGACCAGCGCACAATTTAGGTATTTTCGAATGATTCCCGCTATCATTAGTCTCGTCATGCTTCCTTTTAGCATTTGGGCCCTGAAACAATGCAGTACCTTCGGTATTGTCTGTTGGAGATGGTAGGGATGAGTCGCAAGGTTTCCTAATTGGGGTAATAGGGCTTATGCTTTTTACGGGAGATGGAGATGCCACAGGGACATACTTAGTGCCACATAAAGCGTTTATTTCCTCCCACAGAGAAAAGTTCAACGGACTATCAGGTTTCAATGGGGGAGATTGCCTAGTTACTATCGGTTGGCGCAGTTCATTCTCATCTTCGCTAGTAGTGGGCGGTGTTCTACTGGTCACGATAAAGTTTAAGGTCCCTTGACCTAGATCGCGCTGTAAAGGAGATTTCTTATTGGTCTCCTTGCGTGACATAGTGCTGTGTGGTACTATATAAGTGATGAGGGTGGATTGGAGGGAAAAATACACTGTCCGCAGAGTGTCAATGTATGGTTCAAAACAATGTACCTCCTCTTGTCGTGGATCCAAGGGGGGTGGCCCGTCCCGTTCTCCTCAGGCCTCTGAGGGCCACAGAGGGCCCGCCCTTTGCCCGGGCTTTGCCCGGCGTCCCGCGAGGGAGGGCTGACGGAAGTTTTATGCGCCTCCTGGCGCTACGATTGATCACGTGGTTCTCTGGGCTGCTGGGGCTTGTAGTTTCCCTGGCCTGGACTCCACGCTACGGCCAGCACTTCCCCTGATGGTAGTGGGAGCGGGCAGCGGGAGGCAGGCAGGCAGGCGGCAGTCAGGCGGCAATCCCAGCGGGTCTAAATGGTCAGCAGTCCTCCACCCGGGCTCCCAGCGGCAACAGGCAGGTTCCCAAACACTCTCCCCCGCTCAGCAGGGCTGACGGAAGTTTTATGCGCCTCCTGGCGCTATGATTGATCACGTGGTTCTCTGGGCTGCTGGGGCTTGTAGTTTCCCTGGCCTGGACTCCACGCTACGGCCAGCGCTTCCCCTGATGGTAGTGGGAGCGGGCAGCGGGAGGCAGGCAGGCAGGCGGCAGTCAGGCGGCAATCCCAGCGGGTCTAAATGGTCAGCAGTCCTCCACCCGGGCTCCCAGCGGCAACAGGCAGGTTCCCAAACACTCTCCCCCGCTCAGCAGGGCTGACGGAAGTTTTATGCGCCTCCTGGAGCTACGATTGATCACGTGGTTCTCTGGGCTGCTGGGGCTTGTAGTTTCCCTGGCCTGGACTCCACGCTACGGCCAGCGCTTCCCCTGATGGTAGTGGGAGCGGGCAGCGGGAGGCAGGCAGGCAGGCGGCAGTCAGGCGGCAATCCCAGCGGGTCTAAATGGTCAGCAGTCCTCCACCCGGGCTCCCAGCGGCAACAGGCAGGTTCCCAAACACTCTCCCCCGCTCAGCAGGGCTGACGGAAGTTTTATGTGCCTCCTGGCGCTACGATTGATCACGTGGTTCTCTGGGCTGCTGGGGCTTGTAGTTTCCCTGGCCTGGACTCCACACTACGGCCAGCGCTTCCCCTGATGGTAGTGGGAGCGGGCAGCGGGAAGCAGGCAGGCAGGCGGCAGTCAGGCGGCAATCCCAGCGGGTCTAAATGGTCAGCAGTCCTCCACCCGGGCTCCCAGCGGCAACAGGCAGGTTCTCAAACACTCTCCCCCGCTCAGCAGGGCTGACAGAAGTTTTATGCGCCTCCTGGCGCTACGATTGATCACGTGGTTCTCTGGGCTGCTGGGGCTTGTAGTTTCCCTGGCCTGGACTCCACGCTACGGCCAGCGCTTCCCCTGATGGTAGTGGGAGCGGGCAGCGGGAGGCAGGCAGGCAGGCGGCAGTCAGGCGGCAATCCCAGCGGGTCTAAATGGTCAGCAGACCTCCACCCGGGCTCCCAGCGGCAACAGGCAGGTTCCCAAACACTCTCCCAGTCAAACACTGATTCATCCATTAGCACACCCAGGCACACACTGAGGCACACACGACACACCCAGTGACATACCAATGCAGATACTAACACACCCAGGCTTACAGCAGTGCAGACACTGAGACACCTAGTCAAACACTAACGCGTCCAATAGGATACCAGGCACACACTGAATCACACACTGACATACCCAGCCTCACACCGATACAGTGACTGACACATTAAAAAAACAGATTTAGCACTTTGTTTAACCAGGTGGTTACTCTGAAAATAACTCGTATTTTTTTAGAAGCTTTTTGTTTACGGTTTTCTAAAATCTTTTTATTTTTATAATACAAGGGTACGGATGGGGAAATGCAAAGAAGCAACTCACTTCAGTCTTCAAAAAACATTATATGGTAACTGGAAGCAAAAAAAGTAATAGAAACGCTTCTTTACTGTATTCAAGTAAGCAATCACAGAGGATATTTTTACAGCAACACGCATGTAGCACTT
The DNA here is from genome assembly GCF_964261635.1 of Lissotriton helveticus. Classification (NCBI taxonomy): domain Eukaryota; kingdom Metazoa; phylum Chordata; class Amphibia; order Caudata; family Salamandridae; genus Lissotriton; species Lissotriton helveticus. The sequence continues at coordinate 565,639,711 of NC_136057.1, read as the reverse complement.
CACAAAGTAACTAACCATGTAACTCATTTTTTTGTTGGCAGCTGGTATTGTTTGACTGCAGCTGATGATGGTTTTCCCATGGGTTCTGTAGAGGTGGACTCTCCTGCTGCACCTGTTTTCTCGCACATCATCCAGATGTAGACCCTTTCTGGAAGTGCTTCTACATGGAGATAGTACCATTTGTTTACTTATTTGCTGTGCCTACGGATAACCGCTTGCCTCAAATATTGCGCTGCACATATTTTGCTGTTACCTTCTATTCCATGAAGGTATTATAAAGTGTTTCCAGACATCACTTTCTTTGCTTTGATGTGGTGTATCTTACTTGTTATCTTTAACAGGTTCTGGATGTTCATCATGGACAGAAGGTGGGCTCCTAATATATGCAATCAAAAGGGATAGTTTGGGTGTGTCATCAGCCAATATTGCTAATCTTGTCCATAGATTCAAAGATTTGCAAAACTCATAAAATGGGTAACTTTCTTGAAAAACAGATATAGGGTGCCTTATATATACTTGCAAATATGTTAACACTGGTATCAATAATGAAAATGGAGGGGTGTACATATTCAAATCAATTTATATCATTTTTGGTGAGTCTGCGGATGCAGATTCATAGATTCATTCAGATCACATGATACAGAGTACTAGTCCCATCTATGTTTTTGGGCCCGGAAAGGTACAGTGAAACAAAGAAATCATTTGTTTAATTACATTAAGTGCATATGTGATTTTTTCTTTTTAAATGTATAAAGTAAAATTATCCAAAAACTAGTTCTGTGGTTAAAAAAAACGAAATAAAAAATTGAAATAAATTGTAGTATACTTAGTAATAAAAATAAACCCTAGTAAGTAGCTAAAAAACTATGCATTACAGGGACTTTGGGCCAGATGTACGACCGATTTTTGCGATCGCAAAGGGGTTTTGGACTTGTTTGAGACCTAAAAACATGAGGCCAATGTATCAACCATATTTTGCGAGTCGCTAATCAATTAGCCACTCTCAAAATAGGGTTAGCAACTCGCTATTAGGAAGGGGAGTGCTAAGGGCTTCCCTTCCTAATAGCTAGTCCAGAACCCATGTATGAATGTTTTGCGAACGCAATTGCATTCGCAAAACACTCGCAGTTTACCACCCTTCTCAGAAGGGTGGTAAGCCACTGGCAACCAGGAAGGGGTCCCCAAGGGGCCCCTTCCCCTTTGGGAATGCATGCACAAATATTTTTTAAGAGCAGGTAGTGGTCCCAGGGACCACTACCTGTCCTTAAAAAAGAAAACGGGTCGCATTTAAAAAAAAAAATGCTTTATTGACAAATCAGTCCCAGACATGGTGCTCTGATGACCCCAGTAGGCCATCATCCCAGGGAGTGCTATCCATTCCCAATAGGGTCGCAAATTATGACAGCCTCATTAATATTCATGAGGTATGCAATTTGTGACCCCATGGGGAATCGCAAATAGTGTCTCAGACACTGTTGTTCGTAGCATTTGCGACTCGTAAATTGTGATTCCTAATTTGTTGCACTTTGCGAGTCACAAAATGCTATGGTCATACATCTGGTCCATAAAATTAAATTTGAAAAACATTAGAAATTCACTGAAAAAAAAACTTTACAGGGACATTATAGTTCCATTTACACACCCATACACCACTCAGATGCTTACTCACACATCCAGGGCAGAATCATGATTTGTATTATTCTTTCAATAACTCCAGTATATTTTGAACAATGGTAGAAAATATGGAATCATGAATGAGCAGAACAATTAAATTGTGTTATGCTCGAAGTCCCCGGTGGTAATTTGAAAAGGATTAGACCAATGAATTACAAAAAAATAAGTTCTGTTATAACATTTGTGTTGACACATTGGATGTTGAATGAGATTGTGGATGAATTATCCGCTGAATCGCAGTGATTTTAGAAATGAGTATATGCTACTGTTATGATTGATGAGTATAGTCATGAACTGTATGAAATTAGATGAATATTTATTGTTATAAGATGGCTCGGCAACTGAACCGTTTATTTGCTGGTTTCAATGCCTTGAAATTGTTCGGAGTCACAAGAAATAATTATAATTTGATTTGTATTTTGGAAGCATTATGTGTTGAATTATGTTATTTTTGATACCTGGTTTGTGTAATCGATATGATTAAGGAGTATAATTATAACTGTTGCATGATGGTTCGGTATTACATGCCCATGTACTGGATTCAATTCACTGAATTGAAATAAAAGAGGCACTAATACGGCAGCTGCCGACACTGAGGAAGGCGAACCACCAAAACGCATTTGGGTGAAGTATGAATTAATCCAAAAGTGGATTAAATTCTCCTGTGAGTGCTGCTCTATTTGTTCAAGCAGCACGAAAACTGATGTGAGTCTGCCCTAGTTCGACAGTGCACCCGTTAGAGAGAGTGCAGAGACATTATATATATATATATATATATATATGTATATATATATATATTCACTGAAAAAACCATAGGTTATAGACCATATATAGTTAGGAATTTGCATTTACAAAACCTTGAAAATTCACTGAAAAAACCATAGGTTAGAGACCATATATAGTTAGCTGGACATTTTATTGACATAAAACCAATGAAATTCCATATATAGTTAGTTGCACTAACTATATATCGCGCACCCGCAATCCACTGCTGATGATGTCACATATTACATCATTCATGACATGGTCAGTGACATCACTGATGACATCACTGATGACATCTCAAATGACATCACTGATGACATCACTGATGACATCTCAAATGACATCACTGATGACATCATCTAGTGTCTGTGTGTTTTTGTAAAGTTTAAATATGTTTTACATATTGAAGAATGAGTGGATGTATGGAAGACTGAGTGTGTGTGTGGCTGGCTGGGAGGTGTGTGACTCTGTGCATATCAATGTGTACTTGTATCAGTGATTGTATAAGAGAGTAAGTATGTGTTAGTATATGTGTGAAAAGTATGGTGTTCTGTGTTTAACTGTATAGATGAGGAAATCGAAGTGTGATTGATTCTTCACAGGACTGACTAGGTGTATGAGTGCATATGATAGTGTTGTAATAATGAGTGACTGTATGTATGAGTGATTGTATGGGTGAATGAGTGAATGTGTGTGTAGACGTAGGAATCAGTGAGTGCGTATGTAGTAACTGGTATTGGTGTGTCATGATGTCATCAGTGATGTCATTTGAGATGTCATCAGTGATGTCATTTGAGATGTCATCAGTGATGTCATCAGTGATGTCACTGAAGTATGGTGTTCTGTGTTTAACTGTATAGATGAGGAAATGGAAGTGTGATTGATTCTTTACAGGACTGACTAGGTGTGTGAGTAACTCCATGGATGAGTGGCAGTGTGTGAGTGTCTGCATAGGTGTATGAGTGCATATGATAGTGTTGTAATAATGAGTGACTGTATGTATGAGTGATTGTATGGGTGAATGTGTGAATGTGTGTGTAGACGTAGGAATCAGTGAGTGCGTATGTAGTAACTGGTATTGGTGTGTCATGATGTCATCAGTGATGTCATTTGAGATATCATCAGTGATGTCATCAGTGATGTCATTTGAGATGTCATCAGTGATGTCATCAGTGATGTCACTGACCATGTCATGAATGATGTAATATGTGACATCATCAGCAGTGGATTGCGGGTGCGCGATATATAGTTAGTGCAACTAACTATATATGGAATTTCATTGGTTTTATGTCAATAAAATGTCCAGCTAACTATATTTGGTCTCTAACCTATGGTTTTTTCAGTGAATTTTCAAGGTTTTGTAAATGCAAATTCCTAACTATATATGGTCTATAACCTATGGTTTTTTCAGTGAATTTCATTGTTTTTTTAAAAGCTAATATCTATAGCTGTAAAATATATTCTTTATTACGTGACGTATCACGTAGCCACGTGAGACGCCTCATGACGCGTCGCATAACCGTGACGTATCGGCTCTGCAGCGCAAACAAAACCCGTAACGTAAGCGTGCCGGAGCACGCTTACAGATATATATTTTTTTTTAACCTTAATTAGACAAAATCCACACGTGCACATATCTTGAGGCCTTGCAAAGGCACATCAAACAAACAGTCCCTACAATTTTGCCAAGTTTGCTGGAAATCTATTCCCTTAATTTTTTTTTTACTGTTTCTCTTGGTTTTCCCCTTGTTACGCTTACCGGGACGCTACCCGGTACGCGAACCGGACGCTCCAAAAACACAAGATGGCGGACTCCCGTTACGCTGCCGGTTAGCTGCCCGGTTCGCGTACCAGGAAGCGCCTCTACCGTGAAAAATCGCGGGGGACTTTAATATCCCCCTCATCAATCCTAGGGGGTCAGGAGGGGTTTACCTTGCCCCCTTTCCTTCATTTCCCCCTTCTTTTTTCACCACATCTTGTCTCTCGAACCTACCGAGAGACAAGATGGCGGCCGCTCCGGACTGTTTACAATGTTGACAGCTACGCTGCCGGTTAGCTGCCCGGTGAGCTGCCCGGTGAGCTGCCCAGTGAGCTGCCCGGTTCGCGTACCGGGACGCGCCTCTACGGCGTAAAATCGCAAAAAAAATTTTTACTTTTTTTTTGCCCCGCGGGGCACTTTAATATCCCCCTCATCAATCCTAGGGTGTCAGGAGTGGTCTACCTTGCCCCCTTTCCTTCATTTCCCCCTTTGTTTTTCACCACATCTTGTCTCTCGATAGTACCGAGAGACAAGATGGCGGCCGCTCCGGACTGTTTAGAATGTTGACAGACACCGGAGAGCCAATCAGCTTCGCTTCGCGAAGTTCCGTTACGCGTCAGGTACGCGAACCGGGGCGCTAACCGGAGCGCTGTCACAGATATATATATTTTTTTTAAACGTTAATTTTTCAAAATCCACTGGAGCACATATATTGAGACATAGCAAAGGCACGTCGGGCAAACCATATCTACAATTTTGCCAAGTTTCATGTAAATCTATTCAGCCGTTCGAGCTAAAAGTGAGTCCAACCGCCCTATGGAAAAATGAATGGGAAAAACGCGTTTTGGGACCCCCCTTTTTTCTCGGCCCCCCCTTGACGAAACCCCCCCAAATTTTCAGGGGCTGCACAGAAACAAAATGTGCCATTTTTCTGAACATTTCAGCCAATTCCGTCCACAAACGCCAAAGTTATTAGACATAGAATTTTCAGAAATCCCATAGAGAAAAAATCCTAACTATATATACCCACTGGCTATCGCCAGTAGGTAATATACATATATAAACATATATAATCTGCATATCTATATAAATATAAATGCATGCATACATATACATATATGCATACATATGCATGTTATTTACATGAAAGTTTTAAAAACACTAATAAAAGCAAAGCTAAAAAGCCACCTCATTACAAACAGAATGGCTTTAACTTAAACGAGGGCGAGATCTATTGCATTTTCAATGCTTGTTTACTTTGGTTCTATCAAGAAGGCATTCAGATGTGTCACACATTTGCCATAAATTCTGAATGTTAGCACTCTAGTTGCTCATTAGATCACTGTAGTAAAGCTAGTGCTCACCAGGGAAGTCTGCTGCTAATCATGGTTTGCAGCCATTTTCCCGCATTTTTTATCCCGCAGACTTTCAGTCCGCATACCATTATCACGCAAGGTCATTGACCTCGCATACCATTATCCCGCATTTTTTCAAAACGCATGTGCATTTATCGCGCATGCCTTTACAAAGAATTACGTTTTAAAGGCATGTATGGTAAATGCATTTGTGTTGTGAAAACCACGATGACGAGAGAGGTAAGTGGGTTTGTGTTAATTTTTTCGTGGGTTAGTGATTGTGTAGTGTAGTGTAGTGTTGTGTAGTGTAGTGTTGTGTTAGTGTAGTGTAGAGTTGTGGTGGTTGTTTAGTGTAGGGTCATGCTGGGGGTAGTGTTTTAGGGTTTAGGGTTGTGTTGTAGTGTTTGCGTAGTGTAGGGTCATGCTGGGGGTAGTGTTTTAGGGTTTAGGGCAGTGTTGTAGTGTTTGCGTAGTGTAGGGTCATGCTGGGGGTAGTGTTTTAGGGTTTAGGGTTGTGTTGTAGTGTTTGCGTAGTGTAGGGTCATGCTGGGGCTAGTGTTTTAGGGTTTAGGGTAGTGTTGTAGTGTTTGCGTAGTGTAGGGTCATGCTGGGCGTAGTGTTTTAGGGTTTAGGATAGTGTTGTAGTGTTTGCGTAGTGTAGGGTCATGCTGGGGGTAGTGTTTTAGGGTTTTGGGTAGTGTTGTAGTGTTTGCGTAGTGTAGGGTCATGCTGGGGTGTAGTATTTTAGGGTTTAGGGTAGTGTTGTAGTGTTTGCGTAGTGTAGGGTCATGCTGGGGGTAGTGTTTTAGGGTTTTGGGTAGTGTTGTAGTGTTTGCGTAGTGTAGGGTCATGCTGGGGGTAGTGTTTTAGGGTTTTGGGTAGTGTTGTAGTGTTTGCGTAGTGTAGGGTCATGCTGGGGTGTAGTGTTTTAGGGTTTTGGGTAGTGTTGTAGTGTTTGCGTAGTGTAGGGTCATGCTGGGTTGTAGTGTTTTAGGGTTTTGGGTAGTGTTGTAGTGTTTGCGTAGTGTAGGGTCATGCTGGGGGTAGTGTTTTAGGGTTTTGGGTAGTGTTGTAGTGTTTGCGTAGTGTAGGGTCATGCTGGGGGTAGTGTTTTAGGGTTTTGGGTAGTGTTGTAGTGTTTGCGTAGTGTAGGGTCATGCTGGGGGGTAGTGTTTTAGGGTTTTGGGTAGTGTTGTAGTGTTTGCGTAGTGTAGGGTCATGCTGGGGGTAGTGTTTTAGGGTTTAGGGTAGTGTTGTAGTGTTTGCGTAGTGTAGGGTCATGCTGGGGGTAGTGTTTTAGGGTTTAGGGTAGTGTTGTAGTGTTTGCGTAGTGTAGGGTCATGCTGGGGGTAGTGTTTTAGGGTTTAGGGTAGTGTTGTAGTGTTTGCGTAGTGTAGGGTCATGCTGGGGGTAGTGTTTTAGGGTTTTGGGTAGTGTTGCAGTGTTTGCGTAGTGTAGGGTCATGCTGGGGGTAGTGTTTTAGGGTTTAGGGTAGTGTTGTAGTGTTTGTGTAGTGTAGGGTCATGCTGGGGGTAGTGTTTTAGGGTTTAGGGTAGTGTTGTACTGTTTGTGTAGTGTAGGGTCATGCTGGGGGTAGTGTTTTAGGGTTTAGGGTAGTTTAGTTGTTTAGTGTATGCTAAAGGCATATTCGTTCTAAAAGTTTTCGTTATTTTAATTTGCGGCCTAATAGTACATGCAGGATTTTTTTTGCGGACTGATGGTATGCGGGATTTCGTCATATATTCTCTAATCATACTTTCTATGGCAAAATGAACCCCCTCATTTTGTTCCTTTTTAAATTAAATGTTTTAAGAGTTACCACTTTATTCCAATCAAGATGGCTTCAGGTGTGCCATACCTTTGTAATAAGTAGGACTGTTAGCACTCTAGTTGTTCTTTAGAACACTCTGGGACATTCTGTCATTGGTCTATAGTTGGGCTACATCTGGCTGATATTTGGGCTACATTTGTTTTTTTTGTCTCTGGTGGCCATCTTTGGGCTACATTGGGCTACATTGGGCTACATTGGGCTACATTTGGGCTCCAACATATATATAGCCCAATGTAGCCCAATATATATTTTTCAAAGTTAATTTTCATAAAAACCACTGGAGCCTATATCTTGAGACATAGCAAAGGCACATCGGGCTACCAGTCCCTACAATTTTGCCAAGTTTTTGTGAGGCCAACCGCCCTATGGGAAATTGCATGGGAAAAACATGTTTTGGGACCCCCCTTTTTTCTCGGCCCCCCCTTGACGAAACCCCCCCAAATTTTCAGGGGCTGCTCAGAAACAAAATGTTCCATTTTCCTGAAAATTTCAGCCAATTCTGTCCTCAAACGCCAAAGTTATTCGACATAGAATTTTCAAAAATCCCATAGGAAAAAAATCCTAACTATATATACCTACTGGCTATCGCCAGTAGGTAATATATATATATATATATATATATATGTATATACGTATATATTACCTACTGGCGGTCGCCAGTAGGTAGTTATAGTGAGGACCTACTATCCATAGGAAAATCGTAACATTCTTTTCCCAATAACTTTGGCGCCGGTTGACGAATCTTCGCAAAATTTTCAAAACTCTTAGGGCGCTCCGGTCAGCTCCTATCTTTAAAGTTTTCGGGTGATTTGGCAAGCGGGGGCCGAGAAAAACGGGGGGTCCCAAAACATGTTTTCTCCATGTTAATTCCCATAGGAAACTTTAGACACGGCTACAGCCCTTCATTCAGAAAGAACTCTCTTTGTTAAACAGTGTAAATCCGTTCAGTAGTTCCTTAGAAATTTGGAAAAGAAAATATAACGATATCTGGGAGGAGCCTAACCACACATGTCATTGTGAGATCTGATTGGCTGTAAGCACTTCATCCTGGAATTGCTGGAAGCCATCTTAGGACCAATACATATGATAGTACCCCATTGAAATGCATTGTAGTGAATGAAGATTTTGAGGGTTACCAAAAGGAGAACTATAAAGGGTAATAACAGACTTTAGTTACATTAGAATTAATTTGTTGATTGTACCATACTAATTTCAGGAATTGTGGTGTGCTCTAAGGTGATTTTACCCTGTGAAAAAACTTATCCTGGGATATCATGAAGCATGTTTGAGAGTACACTATTTTCACATCCTTGTCCCAGAGAGTTTTGGAAGGTGCTCCAGAAGCTAAAATGCGACCATATTTTCTGTAAATTCACAATATCTTTCTCAGTCATGTGAGAATGAAGTCTGACATTTTCAGTAAAACAGGTACATCCAACAAGTGCAGATACTGTCAGTTGATTCCTTTGTGTTCTACTGCAGCTTCCTAAAATGTTCTAAAGAACAACTAGAGCGCTAACAGCCTTACTTATGACAAAAGTGTGGCACACCTGAAGCCATCTTGATTGGAATAAACTGGTAACACTTAAAATATTTAATTTATAAAAAGAAAAAAATGATGGGGTTCATTATGTCATAGAAATTATGGTTAGTGCTGCAGAAAGAAAGATTAGGACATGTTTCAAGTGTGATCTCAAATATCTTCCTGTTATATTTCAACAGGAGCAGCCTGTCAGTTGATGTGTTTGCGTTTTACTACAGCTTCCCAGAGTGTTCTAAAGAACAACTAGAGCGCTAATAGTCTTTCTTATGACAAAATTATGGCACACCTGAAGCCATCTTGATTGGAATTAACTGGTAACTCTTAAAACATTTAATTTAAAAAGGAACAAAATGAGGGGGTTCATTTTGTCATAGAAATTATGGTTAGTGCTGTACAAAGAAAAATTAGGACATGTTTTAAGTGAGTTCTCAAATCCTCTTCTATTTCATTAGAAAATTCTGACATGCAGACTGAAGCAATCACTTTCAATACCAGCAGTAGACTTCCAGTTAACTCCCTGGTGAGCAGTGGGTTTACTACAGTGATCTAATGAACAACTAGAGTGCTAACATTCTGAATGTGAGGAGACTGCAGTAAATGAGGAAATTAGAAAACGTCATAACAAATAAGTCTCCCAAGATGGCCACCAGAGAAAAAAGAGCCCAAATGTAGCACAAATATCACCCAGATGTAGCTCACATGTAGCCCAATGACAGAAGTGTGCAAAACACTTTTTATTTTTTGTTTTTCTGCAGTTTTATATAGTGCAGACTGGTCAGGTATTGGAGTATTACATCTTACTTGGAGCCCTTATTGCGCATTTTGCATGAAGCACATGAGATTGATCTTGCGAAACATTGAACTTTACGATTCTGTTAGCCTGAAATTGCTCTGAACCCGACTTTTTAACATCCGTTTTTACCTACTGGTTTTAATTAATTCTCACTGTATTGCATTAGGAAAGAGGATTTACTGTGTTTATGTACACTTTTATGATCTATGTTTCTAAATCGGATCAAATACATTTTAATGAATTCTATGGCAGGACAGAGGTGAGGATTATGCATATCTTTCCTCACTTTAGTTGCATAGCAGTTCAAAGAAAACATAACACAACAATCCTTAAACAAAAGACTACCCAACCCATAAACCATTAGGGGGGGTAGTCTCCAAGGCAACTATAGTCTTATCATATCACAGTCCATCGTATATAATATCGTGACATCCCTTCTGCTTCCTCTTTCTTCACTGCTCGTCAGATAAGTGAGTTAAGTGCATTCCTTACATTCTTGGCTTCATCTGACGTTGTTGCTGTTTGTATAGCGGTTTCCTGTGCACGTTATCAGCATTATTGCCTTGGTATTGTTTCATATTCCCTGCGCAGTAGGCTCTTGCCCGAGCACGTTCTCCACCTCGCAGTTTCTCCCGCTGTGCGCTCTGCGCGCGGTGAGATCCTGTCAGGCGTGTTTGGTCCGAGGGAGGCAGCTCCGTCAAGCGATGCCGCTGGTCTTTACACGCGTTTGGGAATCCGGTCACTCCTTTAGTGTCCGCTTGATTCCCGAACAACCCTCGCCTAATTTTGACACCGGTACGTGGTGATTTCCCCACACAGGCAACGGTATTGCGCTTCAGTCTATTCTTATAACAGCTTCGGGGAAAGCCCAGTTGTTGGAACACCGTCGAGGGGGCTGCCTTAAGGATTTTAATGGCATTTGTTCTGTGCTCACACCCTCTGCTATCATGTCTTCTCCAGAAGACCATTTTTACTCCTCCTAAGCAGGAAATGGAGGAGGAATGGCCCCCTAACTTCTCCCTCCAGCAGTGACCCAAGCCCTCTCTATGGGTATTTGTAGGGCATTGGCTTCTCTTAGGGATCAGGTTGATCAGCTGGCGAAAAGCATCCCTGGGGTGTTCAGTGACCCAGATCTGGTGATGGTGGGTCCCAGTAGCGCCCAGGTGGGGAATAAAAGGGCTGTTAAGCATGACACGGGGCACTTGGAAGGATTTGATAAATTTACGGAGATCCTCCTCAAGAGTGCGTGAACACTCAAACATGCACCCTGCGGGAGGAGGAGCCCAGAGAAAATTGCGACGCTGTCACCACTATTGTAGACCCCGATGGTGGGTTTCCCTAAGAGGGAGAGGGTGTATCGGAGGATGAGTTCTCCTCCGATGAGGATAAGGTCTCGGGGCGTCCCTGACGTCCAGAGTCCCACAGGGGATCGCACGGTACGGTCATTACGGGGGCGCAAATTATAGTTAGATGAACTAACTATAACAGTGGAATTTCTATGGTTTTGTAAGAGTGAAATGTCCAGCTAACTATAACGCCCTTGAAACCTATGTTTTTTTCAGTGATTATATATGTATGTATATATCCAACCACATCGTTGTATACTTCTAAAAAATGAGTGTAGAACCAAATACAGTGCAAGATGTTTATTGCCAGCAGTTCAGTCCACCATTTTACGCGTTTTGGCCGGTAAACGGCATTGATCACATGACAAGGCAAAGACAGTGTAACCCTCTTTTAAAGTTCAAGTGCTACCAAATTGATTCAGAGACATAGACAACATATTCCAGCAGTTCATTTTCTTTGATTCTTATTATGTTACCACATTTAAGTTATAAACATTATTTATATAAAGCATCACAATTTTTTTATCCCTCATCCTTATTTTTTCAGAACCTAATATTGTCAGAAAAATATATACATATACATATGGGCCCAATATGTTCCCTCTTCAAGAAACAAATATCAATGCATGAATGCATTGGTGAGCCGACTCTAATGTCAGTCATATTGGTAGCCAAGAAATAAAGTGCAAATCCCCAAAAATAAACTAGTGAAAATCATCACAGTGTGCTATTATAGATTATGCATAGCCTATAAAGTGACGATGTGCTAGCAAAAATAAAAATATATAAAATAGCGTGTGTTAAAATCATACAAAAAGTTTCACAAAAATTTACAAAAAATGATTTTCCTACAGTAAGGTACACAGTGCTTGATTTTTATACAGCAGTAATAAGATTACATTTATCTTAACTTATAATAGTATAAATACTTGCCTGCAAAATGGAAAGTGCTTAAGTGATATATGTGCAAAAAATCGCTGAAAGGGTATTGATGAAAAGATGAATGTAGTAGATCTGTTCGTAAGTACATGATTATTGATAGCAGCAAGATTACCAACCATATATATGAAAATGACATGTTGTATATAAAATATACATATATAATATGGTATAAATAATCATTAGGTAAAATAAATAAATACATATGAAAGTTAAAACATACTACTTGTAACGGAGAGGGCCGGAGGGTGGAAGAACTTACACCACAGGAAGAATGGTGGGTCACTGATCCTCCCTCCCTTCCTTCCCTTCAGGGCAACTGGTCATCTTGGCCTCTTCTAGACGAAACGGAGGAGAAAGAGTACGGCGCCTTTAACTGGGCGTATACAGAGAACGAGGACACGCCCACCCGTGAGGTCGGTATCTCCAGAGTGGATAAAACCCTGGAAGAGAGAGAAGCGGCGTGTGATGACACCCAGGAGAGAGAAGCCAGAGAGTGGTGGAGAATTGGCAGAGACGAGAGCAGAGTACGGAGTCCAGGAAGAGAGAAGGAAGGCGAGCCAGGAGGGCAACGGTCCTGTGAAGCGCTGTGCCACACTCCCGAGGGAAGAGTGTGGCTGCGACAGGTACGTCAGCGGCTGACAGGCTGGGTTGGGAGGCGGGGAGAGCCTCCTCCGTAGCGCTGCAGAAGGCTCCTGTCTAATTTGTAAACAGCCTGTACAAACTCCTGTAAAGCTTCCTTTACCCTTCTTACCCCGTCCTTACCCCCCCTACCCTGCACCTTCTTCTCACCACGAAACCCTCGGCACAACCTTGACTGTAAATAGCACGCATAACTCAGCAGTGTCCTTTCACGTTCCGGGTTTCCCTGGGCCTCTAGAGAGAGATCTTGAGTCCTGACGGCCTTTTGTTTGTTTTGTTGTTTTCCTTGGCGAGCCACCGGTGGAAACCCAGCTTGAATGCTCCACGTAGCGGACCCAAGGAAGGTGGACGTTCCAGTCAAGGGGGTGGAAAAGACCTGTGCCACAATGGACCCGGCAGAGTTTGCTCGTGAAAGACTAACATCCCGCACCCGAAAGACCTTACCAAAAATAAAGCCTTATCTAACCAGCAAAAAATTCCATTCCCTTACTGCGCCCACGTCACACTACTGTTGACATGTAAATTCCGTTTTTTTTCCTGGATGAACTTTCTAAACACCAATGAACAGATATTGTTGCGATAATCCTAAAACAGATGAGATATATTTCATAAAAATCTTCATTATTATAAACAGGTGTGCAAATCCTCAGTGGTATTCAGGCCCCCTGGCAGTTTGGAATCAAATTCAGAAATGTATTCAGTCTCTAGGCATCTCAGCATGGCTTCCCTATCTCCCCCTCTTTTTTGCCGCGGTATAGCTTCCATTTAAGTGCCGTAGGTCACTTTTGTGGTGTTCTTTAAAGTATCTCATCACAGGGTAGGTTGGATCATGATTTGTTATAGCCCTTGTATGTTGCAGGATTCTATTATGTACAGCTAGTTTTGTACTTCCTATGTTTTTCGATTTGCAACTGCATTTCAAAACGTATACAGCATAGTTTGATTTACATGTTAAGTGCTGTATTATGTATTGCAATCTGGTATTGAACGCAGTCTGGAATACAGTTGTGTTCATACCAAATTGACATGCTTTGCACGTATGACATTTAAAGAAGCCCTTTCTCGTAGGTAACCAAGTGCCTTTGGTTCATTCCTCCAAGTTGCTATTGACTAAAGCATTCCCCATGCTAACAGTTGTTTTTAAAGTTACAGCTGGGTGAAGGGGCAAGAGTTTACTAATAACTGGATAGTCTTGGACTATAGGCCAATTTCACCTTAATATCTCTCTCAGTTGTTTGTCCTACTTGGAAAAAGCCAGGATAAACCTGGTTGGTTCCTGTTACTTGTAGTTTAGAACTGTTTTGCTTTTGTTCTTTGTTGCTATTGCAATAAATCCTCCCTTGTTCGCGATTGGGATTTGGCAATTGCTCCATCCACAATGTTAGCTGCATAGCCTCTGGTTAAAAAACGGCTATAACATTCCATTTGGTTGGAATCACAGTCGTTTTTATCACTGCAAATGCGTTTGATGCGCAGCATTTCCCCATAAGTGATGGTATTTTTTAAGTGTAGGGCATGTAATAAAGTGTTACCCGCAGTAGGCTTTCTAAACAGGGATGTTCATAATTTATTGCCTTCAACGCTGACTAGCACATCCAAAAATGTGACCTCTTTTTGCTAGTGGTCGATGTGAACCTTAAATTAACATCATTGCTATTGATAAGATCAATAACATTAGTTGCACTTTATTTAGTACCACACATATAATAAAAAGGACATCTATATATCTCATCCAAGAGATAACATTTGATGTATATATATGTTCAAATTTCCTCATGAGGACCAGCTCCTCCTACCAGCCCATAAATAAATTGGCAAAGCTGGGAGAGAAGTTAGCCCCCATGGCAACCCCTTGGGTTTGTTGGTACATTTGGTTATTGAACAAGAAAATATTGTTTTCCAGGCAAAAGAGTAACATGTTCACCAACATTTTGTTGTGCTGTGTATATTTATTCGGTCTATTGGGTAAGAAGTACTAAATCGCCCTGATGCCATCCATATTTCTGAAGCAGGTGTGAAGTGACGACACATCCGGAACTATCAGTAAGCATTCCTGCTTCCATTAAATGTTGTCAATTTTGCCAATAAAATCACAGGTGTCCTGTACATATGATTTTAAACTTTTGACATGTTCCTGCAGGAAGAAGTCTATATATCTAGACATGTGCTCTAAGGGCCCACCACATGCCGCAATATTAGGTCTTCCTGCCAGCCTTTGTATGTCTTTGTGCATTTTTGGTACATAGTAAATTATTGTCGGATGTTCTTTTTTAAGGTATTTATATTCCTCCCAGCTTATCAGGCCCTTGCTCTTCCATGCAAGTAGTTGTGCAAAAAATCGATCTTGTGTCTCTTTAAATTTTTGCATGGAGCATTTTTTTGTAGCATTCTGGGTTGCTCAGTTGCCTGTGCGCTTTCTTTAACTACTCCTCCATAGACCAAAGGACTATGTTCCCAACTTTGTCCGCATTTCTTAAAACCATGTCATTTTTTTGTTTTAATTTAGTTATCGGCTGATGGTACCTTCTCTCCTGGTCAGAGAATTCGATTTTTGATGCGTTCACAGTCCTATTCAATTTCTTGACCTGCGCAACAGTTTGTTCATTGAACATGTCTAGTGCATATCGAGGCATGATAGGTGTAAACTTGGATTTTGTTTTAAAAGGACTAACTGGTTTGGAATCCGTTTTCCTAGGACATGGATCTCTCTCTGCGATGTCTGTTTGAGGTCCTTGTGTTCCCATTGTGAATTCTGCTGGACCAGATTCCATCTCTAACTCTTGTAGGTCTTTCAACAGGTCTTGATCCGAAGCATTTAGACTTAATTGATCTGCTAACAGTAGCGGTCGGTGGTGAGAGTAGCTGCCAGGCGGTGATGTGGGGAAGGGAAAGGGGCAAGTTGGGGGTAGTAATCTATGGATTATGGAGGATTACAGGTAAATAAACATATAAATAAATAAAATTAACTTCGTTGTGCGCACTGAATCAAATGTGATGCAGGGCACGCAACAAAATTTGTTTTATGTATGTATTCGTCTTTGATGGTATTGGCATTATCCCTATTGGTGTCCTTAGGGAAATGTTGGGACATGCTTATTATTTTCCATTGCAGCGTCCCCGACCCCGCTTCCTCGGCTCTTCTGAGTTTGTGGGCTTGCCGTCACCCCTTTCTCCTCCTGATGTTCCGGTTTTTGCAGGTCACGGTCGTAATGTTTCTCTACGGCTTCTTTTTAAAACATCCAATTCTTCCCACAACATCAGTCTTAGGGTACCTTGGTTTAATCCCCTTGGCATTGTTTCAGTTTCCGATTCGCTATATATTGCAGAGCTTGCTTCTGATACCGACGTAGGGCCTGTTTGTTGCTGGCTCCTGGCCATATCCCCAGGTGCTTGCATGCGTTTATTGGCCATTGCCGTTCCTAAAGAGTCGTATTTGTGTGTGAATGTAAAAATGTGCCCATTGGCGTAGTCATCTCTATAGCGCTTAAATTTGTATGCCATCCTCGTCCTTATTTTCCCCTCTTCCTATGCAGTCTGCCAGTTATTTCCTCGTGTAATATTTGCCTTGTTTTCTGGTCTCCTTGCTGCTTTATTTCATTTTCCAGGACTTTTATTTTTGTTTGCAATTCTTCTCCATCTATCCGCCCGTATTTTACTAGTAACTGTGCTAGTTTCCGGGATGATTCGAGATTGCATTCTGCCCAATTGGCCATCATGAGTGGATTTGGGGTGTCATAGCTGGGGAGGAGCATAATTCTGAGGCCCCTCACGATCCTACCCACGTCCAGGTACCTCTGAAGAGAATGTGCCTCCCACCATTTGGATTGTTCCTGGCGCATATGTTTCTCCAATTAGCAATCATTTTCTTTCAAACCTTTGTTTTGCCATTACTATCCTCTTTTCCGTCATTATTTGCACCTTGTGGTTGCAATAGGGAATCCGAGAACATTTCTTCCGCTGCTGATTCACGGTTTCTTAGCGTGTCGGCAGACATGGTGGCTATAGTGCAAAATTACAGTCTCTTGGCCCTTCCCCAGCTGGTTGAATACCGTTGAGGGTTACTGAGTTTGTACACCTCCCCTCCTGCTGGTGTGCCCAAACCTCGTACCTGGTACAGCGATCAGACGGCTGGGGGCTCCTCTTCCCGATGTCCGTTCCTCTGAGCAATACCCTTGAGTCAGGTGCCTCACCTAGCGATTATTTCCCTTATTCTAGGTTCAATATGCTTCGCTTTGCAGGGAGCTCTATTGTGCCGGTTAGGAAAAATGTATTTGGTGACCCCGGTTCCCCGCCAAAGCGGCCTCACGAGCCTGTGATACCGCCATCGAAGAAGAATTGCAGTAGCGCTTGACGTTCAAATATGGAGCCTGCTTGTGGGGAGGGGGTCCAGGAGCCGGGTGAAGTCCATTCTGGCGAAATATAGAACCACCTCGTTGTATACACAAATTTTTCCCGAAAAACAAGCGTAGACCCAAATATAGTGCAATATCTTTATTGCCACCAGTTCAGTCCGCCATAATATATATATATATATATATATATATTTTTATATATATATATATATATATAATTCACTGAGAAAACCATATCTGTATCACTCTGTCTCTTGTTGTGTAAACTACTGCATAAATTGGTTAATAGCTACGTGAAAGTCAATATTAGTTATTGATTCAATAACTGAGTATTTGTATGGGAGAGTGAATGTGTGAGTGGTTGGGTGGGGGGGGTGTGACTGTCCAAAGATGTGTGAATAGTTGATTCAGTAGGTTTATGAGGTTAAGACTGTATGTGGAAACAGTTTTTTGGGTGAGTGAATCTCTTTATGGGTGTTGTGACGAGCAAATATATCTCTCAATGGTACATGTCCAACAAAGTAGAAAAATAAAAGGCATTGTATGTGACAGTTGTTGTATAAAAATAAGTATACATAAGACCCAGCGATTGTATAACTGTATACTTGTAATAGTGATTTTATAAGACACTAAGTTTGAGTTATTACCTATGAGAATAAATGAAGTGGTGTTTGTATAAGTGTGTAGCTGAGTAAATGTAAGTATGATCAATTGTTTGCATAAGTGAGTAGGATGACTGCATAAGTGAATAGGATGTGTGCTGGTGTGTAATGTCGATATAGGTGTATGAGTATATTTCATAGTGTTCTATCGATCTTTGTAAGCATGTATGAGTGAATCTACAGGTAAGTGATTAGATGTGTGTGTAGATCTAGGAAACACTGAGTGGGTTTTTAGAAACTTGTATTGGTGTGTCAATGGTTTCAAATATGGTACTCTGTATTTTATAGTGAGTGATGAAAGTTTATACCATTGTATGATGAGGTGTATCAGATTGTCACGTGGATGATGTCATTAGTGATGTCATCAGTGATGTAATTTGAGATGTCATCAGTGATGTCATCAGTGATGTCACTGAGCATGTCATGAATGATGTAATATGTGACATCATCAGCAGTGGATTGCGGGCGCACGAGTTATAGTTAGCAGAACAAACTATGACAGAGGAATTTCAATGGTTTTGTACGAATGATATGTTCAGCTAACTATAACAGCCCTGAAACCTATGGTTTTCTCAGTGAAATTTTTAAGGTTTTTTAAATGCTAATTCCTAACTAAATCATGTCTGAAACCTATGGTTTTTTCAGTGAATGTCAAAGGTTTTTTAAATGATAATTTTTATATGTAATAATAGTATTAATTTTTTTGATACTGGTTTTTAACTCTATATTTTTACATATTTTCTTTTTTTAAGTGACATTATATGTTTTTTAATTAAATGGAAAAAAATGTTTTTTTAAATATTAATTTTTTTTTTGGGGGGGGTTTATTATTTTTATTTGACTATATTTTTATTATTTTCTTTATTTATTTTGTTCTCAAATTGTTTTTGGGAGTCACGCACGCAAAGCGTACCTTCCTTGATCGCTGCACGGAACCTAGCTGCCATTTTGGAAATGTTGTGAAGTATCCGCGTATGGTGTGCGACGGGTACGTATTTTCGTGCGTGATCGCTCTGCGACCGGTACACAACTCCCGCTCCCACACATTTGCGACGCATGCGCATTACTATACGCGACACCCACGTGCTTCCTCATGACATCATATGCATATTCGACGCGGTGGGTGCACGACTCCGCTGAATTTTTTTAATGTCTAAATTGATATTTATATGTCTTTAATATACATATTAGGGCAAGACATTATCTAAGTTATTCATAAAAATAATATATTTTTACTTGTAATAAACTTATATTACTTTTAAATGTAATTTTGCGAAGTTGCGTTGGGTGCATGCTGCCTGTGTGCAGGGTGCGCTTGGTGCACAGACCCCATGTGACCATAAAAAAAAAGATTTGATTGGTTCATAACATTTCCAATTCTAACTATTGAAGGACCCCACCCATTTCCATCATTCTTCTTTCAGCTTCTTTGGAGAGTGATCTCTCTGCTTAGAAGAACCTATTCCCATTACTGTTTTTTGGTGTTTTTGAGAAGAAAAAGAACATTATGGCTTCAGGACAACAGCCAGAGGACCAGGAGGAAAATTCTTCAGGGGAGGAATTTTGACCGGAAGCTCCATGCCCACAAAGGCCAACATCGGTGGTGTGGAAGTTTTTCCCCTTTCCGAAGGGGCAGAAAAAAGTAAATGCCACCAAAGTAACCTGCAAAACCTGCGAGCGTGTCCTGCTCCCAGGTAGTCCTGACAAAAAATACTTTTGCGGGACTGCCTTGATGTAGAAGCACCTGAGGACGCTGCATCCAGTGAATTTGGCTCATGAGGAGTGCAGGAAAGCACAACAGAACCCTCCACCTACAGTGCCTGGTACCTCTGGCAGTTCTACATCACCATCACCATCACCACCGGACATACGTCCTGAATTTGCTCAACTTAAGCAGCACTGCATCAAGTGTAATAAACTAATATCCTAGGGAGAACAATCTGTTGACGCAGTGTGTGCGGCGCAATGAAATCATCATTGTTAGACTTTTGTTTGCTTTTTTTTGGGGGGAATGGCTTTTAATTCCTGAAATTTCCTGGTTTTTTAGTTCTTTTTTTTAAACAAACACCAAAAAATGAATAAATCGTTTAAAAAATACAAAAAATAAATAAAAGAAGAAAAAACAAAGTTCTTCTCAGAAATAACTTCTCTGGTGAAGGAAAGAACCATATTTGTATGTTAATGTGGGAACGTTTGTTTGAATGTATGTGTATAGCTTAATTGGGGTTTGAAGCAGTCCATGTGCTGAGCCCTGGCTCACTGCATGAGTACTTGGGTACTGACTGAATGATTAGAGTACTGCAAGGAAAGTGCCTCGGTGAATTTATACATGGTTGAGTTTTGGCGCAGTGAATGGATTACTACGTGGTGCTGAATGGGTGAGTAGAGGAGTGCAAGGGGAGTGACAGGGAGCTTTGCTGCAAGTGTATGGATACTGACTGGGGAATTGAAGGTGTGAAAGGCAAGTGTGTAGGTGGTTATAGGACTGCATGCATAGTGGATAGGCGTTTGATGCAGTCCATGTGCTAAGGCCTGGCTTACTGCATGAGTACTTGGGTACTGACTGAATGATTAGAGTACCGCAAGGAGAGTACCTGTGTGAATTTATAAGTGGTTGGGTTTTGGTGCAGTGAATGGATTAGTACATGGTGCTGAATGTGTCACTAGAGGAGTGAAAGGGGAGTGACAGGGTGTTTACTGGAAGTGTACGGATACTGACTAGGGAATTGAAGGTGTTAAAGACAAGTGTGTAGGTGGTTAGAAGACTGCATGAATAGTAGATAGGGGTTTGAAGCAGTCCATGTGCTAAGGCCTGGGTCATTGGATGAGTACTTGGGTACCGAGTGAATGATTAGAGTACTGTAAGGAGAGTGCCTGGGAGAATTTATAAGTGGTTGGATTTGGTGCAGTGAATCGATTACTACATGGTGCTGAATGGGTCAGTAGAGGAGTGCAAGGGGAGTGACAGGGTGTTTTGCTGTAAGCGTATGAATACTGACTGGGGAATTTAAGGTGTGAAAGACAAGTGTAAAGGTGGTTACAGGACTGCATGCATAGTGGATAGGCGTTTGAAGCAGTCCATGTGCTAAGGCCTGGGTCACTGGATGAGTTCTTGGGTACTGACTGAATGATTAGAGTACTGCAAGGAGAGTGCCTTAGTGAATTTATAAGTGGTTGGATTTGGCGCAGTGAATGGATTAGTACATGGTGCTGAATGTCTCACTAGAGGAGTGCAAGGGGAGTGACAGGGTGTTTGCTGGAGTGTATGGATACTGACTGGGGAATTGAAGGTGTGAAAGACAAGTGTATAGGTGGTTAGAGGACTGCATGCATATTAGCTAGGGGTTTATTACAAAATTTGCGGGGGCTCCCAAGGTGTTTGCTGGAGTGTATGGTTACTACCTGAGTAATTGAAGGTGTGAAAGAGAAGTGTGTAGGTGGTTAGTGGACTGCATGCAGAGTGGATAGGTGTTTGAAGCAGTCCATGTGCTAAGGCCTGGCTCACTGCATGAGTACTTGAGTACTGACTGAATGATTAGAGTACTGCAAGGAGAATGCCTGGGTGAATTTATAAGTGATTGGGTTTTTGTTGCAGTGAATTGATTAGTACATTGTGCTGAATGGGTCACTAGAGGAGTGCAAGGGGAGTGACAGGGTGTTTGCTGGAGTGTATGGACACTGACTGGCAAATTGAAGGTGTGAAAGACAAATGTGTAAGTGGTTAAATGACTGCATGCATAGTGGATAGGGATTTGAAGCAGCCTATGTTGTAAGGCCTGAGTCACTGCATGAGTACTTGAGTACTGACTGAATGATTAAAGTACTGCAAGGAGAGTACCTGGGTGAATTTATAAGTGGTTGGGTTTTGGCGCAGTGAATGGATTAGTACATGGTGCTGAATGGGTCACTAGAGGAGTGCAAGGGGAGTCACAGGATGTTTGCTGCAAGTGTATGGATACTGACTGGGGAATTGAAGGTGTGAAAGACAAGTATATAGGTGGTTACAGGACTACATGCATAGTGGATAGGAGTTTGAAGCAGTCCATGTGCTAAGGCCTGGCACAGTGCATGAGTACTTGGGTACTGACTGAATATTTAGAGTACTGCAAGGAGAGTGTCTGGGTGAATTTATAAGTGTTTGGGTTTTGGCTCAGTAAATGGATTAGTACATGGGCTTAATGGGTCACTAGAGCAGTGCAGGGACAGTGACAGGGTGTTTGCTGGAAGTGTATGGATACTGACTGGGGAACTGAAGGTGTGAAAGACAAGTGTGTAGGTGGTTACAGGACTGCATGCACAGTGGATAGGGGTTTGAAGAAGTCCATGTTCTAAGGCCCGGGTCAGTGCATGAGTACTTGGGTACTGACTGAATGTTTACAGCACTGCAACGAGAGTGCCTGGGAGAATTTATAAGTGGTTGGGTTTTGGCGTTGTGAATGGATTAGTACATGGTGTTGAATGGGTCACTAGAGGAGTGCAAGGGGAGTGCCAGGGTGTTTGCTGGCAGTGTATGGATACTGACTAGGGAATTGAAGGTGTGAAATACAACTGTGTTGGTGGTTAGAGGACTGCATGCATAGTGGCTAGGAGTTTGAAGCGGTCCATGTGCGAAGGCCTGGCTCACCGAATGCGTACTTGGGTACTGAGTGAAAGATTAAAGTACTGCAAGGAGAATGCCTGGGTGAATTTATAACTGGTTGGCTTTTGGCGCAGTGAATGGATTAGTACATTGTGCTGAATGGGTCACCATGGAGTGCAAGGGGAGGGACAGAATGTTTGCTGAAAGTGTATGGATACTGATTGGGGAATTGAAGGTGTGAAAGACAAGTGTGTAGGTGGTTAGAAGACTGCATGCATAGTGGATAGGAGTTTGAAGCAGTCCATGTGCTAAGGCCTGGGTCACTGGATGAGTACTTGGGTACTGACTGAATGATTAGAGTACTGCAAGGAGAATGCCTGGGTGAATTTATAAGTGAATGGGTTTTGGCGTAGTTAATGGATTAGTACATGGTGCTGATGGGTAGTGCAAGGGCAGTGATAGGGTGTTTGCTTGAAGTGTATGGATACTGAATGGGGAATTGAAGCTGCGAAAGACAACTGTGTCGGTGGTTAGAGGACTGCATGCATAGTGGATAGGCGTTTGAAGCAGTCCATGTGCTAAGGACTGGCTCGGTACATGCATACTTGGATACTGACTGAATGTTTAGAGCACTGCAAGGAGAGTTTCTGGGTCAATTTATAAGTGGTTGGGTTTTGGTGCAGTGAATGCATTAGTACATGGTGCTGAATGGGTTACTAGACGAGTGCAAGGGGAGTCACAGGGTATTTGCTGGAAGTGTGTGGATACTCACTAGGGAATTGAAGGTGTGAAAGACAAGTATGTAGGTGGTTGGAGGACTGGATGCATAGTGGCTAGGAGTTCTAAGCAGTCCATGTGCGAAAGCCTGGCTCACCGCATGAATACTTGGGTACTGACTGAATGATAAGAGTACTGCAAGGAGAATGCCTGGCTGAATTTATAACTGGTTGGCTTTTGGTGCAGTGAATGGATTAGTACATTGTGCTGAATGGTCACCAGAGGAGTGCAAGGGGAAGGACGAGGTGTTTGCTGAAAGTGTATGGATACTGACTGGGGAATTGAAGGTTTGAAAGAAATGTGTGTAGGTGGTTAGAAGACTGCATGACTAGTGGATAGGGGTTTGAAGCAGTCCATGTGCTAAGGACTGGGTCACTGGATGAGTACTTGGGTACTGACTGAATGATTAGAGTACTGCAAGGAGAGTGTCTTGGTGAATTTATAATTGGATGGGGTTTGGCACAGTGAATGGATTAGTACATGGTGCCGAATGGGTCAGTAGAGGAGTGCAAGGGGAATAGGTTTTTAAGCAGTTATGTGTCAGGAAAGAAATGAAGTAACCACATGCTTCTGTCACAATGATTTCACAAGTAGACACAGACTCACAGTGTGATTCTAGACAAGCAAAACTATTCCCTTCACTTTACTAGAAGAGACTCACTAGTCTGGAAGGGGTAAGGTGACTGCATACATTCTATACATTTCACTACTGCACTCTAGTGTGAATGCCTGACTTATTCTGTGAATGCATAAGCAATTACTGGCTTCTAATACTACTGAAACTTGACAACAGGATAGCTTTTTAAGCATTCATGTGTCAGCAAAGATATGAAGTAACCACATGCTTCTGTCACAATGGTTGCACAAGTGCACACAGACTCACAGTGTGATTCTAGACAAGTAAGACTATTCCCTGGACTTTAGCAGGAGAAACTCACTCGTCTTGAAGGGGTAAGCTGACTGCATACATTCTACACGTTTCACTACTGCACTCTAGTGTGAATGCCTGACTCATTCTGCGAATGCATAAGCAATGACTGGGTTCTAATACTACTGAAATTTCACAACTGGACAGCTTTTTAAGCACTTATGTGTCTGCAAAGACATGAAGTAAGCACATGCTTCTTTCACAATGGTTGCATAAGTGGACACAGACTCACAGTGTGATTCTAGACAAGCAAGACTATTCCCTGGACTTTAGCAAAAGAAACTCACTAGTCTGGAAGGGGTAAGGTGACTGCATACATTCTATACATTTCACTGCTGCACTCTAGAGTGAATGCCTGACTCATTCTGCGAATGCATAAGCAATCACTGTGTTCAAATACTACTGACATTTGTCAACAGGACAGCTTTTTAAGCACTTATGTGTTCGGAAAGACATGAAGTAACGACATGCTTCTGTCACAATGGTTGCGTAAGTGAACACAGACTCATAGTGTGATTCTAGACAAGCAAGACTATTCCCTGGACTTTAGCAGGAGAAACTCACTAGTCTGGAAGGGGTAAGGTGACTGCATATATTATAAACATTTCACTACTGCACTCTAGTGTGAATGCCTGACTCATTCTGTGAATTCATAAGCAATCACTGGGTTCAAATACTACTGAACTTTCACAACAGGACCGCTTTTTAAGCACTTATGTGTCTGCAAAGACATGAAGTAACAACATGCTTCTGCCACAATGGTTGCACAAGTACACACAGACTCACAGTGTGGTTCTAGACAAGTAAGACTATTCCCTGGACGTTAGCAGGAGAAACTCACTACTTTGGAAGGGGTAAGGTGACAGCATACATTCTACACATTTCACTACTGCACTCTAGTGTGAATGCCTGACTCATTCTGCGAATGCATAAGCAATGACTGGGTTCAAATACTACTGAAATTTGACAACAGGACAGCTTTTTAAGCACTTATGTGCCTGCAAAGTCACAAAGTAACCACATGCTGCTGCCACAATGGTTGCACAAGTACACACAGACTCACAATGTGATTCTAGACAAGTACGACTATTCCCTGGACTTTAGCAGGAGAAACTCACTATTTTGGAAGGGGTAAGGTGACTGCATAAATTCTACACATTTCACTACTGCACTCTAGTGTGAATGGCTGACTCATTCTGCGAATGCATAAGGAATCACTCAGTTCTAATAGTACTGAGATTTGACAACAGAATAGCTTTTTAAGCCCTTATGTCTCAGCAAAGGCATGAAGTAACCACATGCTTCTGCCACAATGGTTGCACAAGTACACGCAGACTCACAGTGTGATTCTAGCCAAGCACGACTATTCCCTTGACTTTAGCAGGAGAAATTAAATTAAAAACAAAGGCACCACATACCACACCTCACAAATTAATATCTCATCTTTCAAATTGATTTGTAGATTAAGAAGTATCTGAATCACACTCCAGATTTTCTTATACAGAATGGTTGTAGTTGACTCCTCTTAGCAAAACCAAAAATTGCAAACATTCCCTCTCATTCTGCACACATATACATGTAATATCAAATCACATTGCTTCCCACATTAATTCAAAAGCTAACAAATATTTTCATTGCTTTCCAATTGATATAACTTTGTACCGTACCACCATTCTGCTTAATGCCTGTTACCATAGTAACATTTCATGGAACACTCAACTAAACACACATGTCACAAGTTCAGCACACAATGTTGCAATTTCAAACAGCAAGTGTGCTTGACTTTTCAAAATATCAGCTTATCCAATGTAATGTTCCTTTCAAACTGTTTATATTAACCAATAAGAAACATGCTTCTAACACACAGAAAAAGGCACCCTATTTTTCAGTATATAATGTTCTCAAACAGACAATCATTTCTCTTCTTTTTCTAAAACAGCATCTTATCCACCATTTTAGAAAAATCTTAGTTTTCAAACTGCCCATTTCACATACAGACACCTTCTGAGTGCATCCACACCTCCCTTCAAGATGCTTAGAGTGTGGATTGTGGGACGCAGTTATTTTTCACGAGCAAAACGTGTGCTGAAAACAGAGGTATTGACAAAGATTTAACTTTGCAAAATATAGACATTAAATGAATTTAACAGAGAGGATTAAAGTGGCACCAATTGATGCTATTGGTTAAATCCTTTTTGCATCTCCAACACCCTGACCTCATAATTGTGCACTGTGGTGGCAATGACCTAGGCACTTTAAATGGGGTAGGTCTGGAAATGCTTATGAAGGACACCTTTGGAGAATTGATGTCACTTTTCCCCCAAACTGCCTTTGTCTATTCTAACATATGCCAAAGACAGAAATGGAACTGGTCCAATCAATTTTGTCTGCAGATTGAGAAAACTAGTAAACATGTCAATAAAGCTGTTTCTGCTTATCTCAGAGATTATAGGATGGGGTCTATTTACAATAACAATCTGCGTTTTAATATGGACGGCATCTATAGGAGAGATGGTGTACATTTTACAGATGAGGGTCTTCTTCAACAACTTTAGACTCTGCATCAGAACTTAATTGTAGGTACCAAAATCTTCCAATAAACCCAAGGGCTCTTTTTAGAGCCACCCAAGATCTAAACACATAAGCTTGATGTATATTTGAAAAATGTTATTTTTTTCTTTCCTTGGTGTCGCGCACCTAGCGCGTTTTGGAGTCGCGCACCCAACGCATTCACACCAGGGGTCCGTGCTGAGAATCGCACACCCTGCGCATTCAGACCAGACACATTTGTTTTAGCTCCTATCACTAATTTATATTCTCCCCGGGGACCCAATCCCCCGGGGCCTATGTACAACATTGGGGACCGTGGGGGGAGCCCCAATGCCCCCCGTCCCGCGGCTCCCCGCATCCTTTGGGAGCCGGCATTGCTTTTCTACATGGGGAGCTGTGAACATGCGCATACTGGAGGTTCCTGGTGGGCTAGTTGGCCCCCAGGGACCCCCAGTATGCAAGGGGACTTAATCCTCCAACTTAGAACGTGCTACGGGACACGTTTCACAGTGGTGAAGGTAGGGAGTGGGGCTTGAGGTGAAATGTGTGCAAACATGCCCTGTGGCGCGTTTTAAGTTGGGGAATTAATTCCTCTTCAATCCAGAGGTTCCCTATGGGAAACTAGTCCAACAGGTACCTCCAGTAAGCACCATGGAGCTGCGTTGCAGAGTGTTGTAAAAAGGGGGCGTGCCCTCTGAACACCTCTCTACAACGCAGCACCCTGGCACATACTGGAGGTACCTTGTGGGCTAGTTGGCTCACAGGGGACCTCAGCATTGAAGAGGAATTAATTCCCCAACCTAAAATGCGTCACAGGGCATGTTTGCACACATGTCAATTCAGGCCCCGCCCCCTTCCTTCACTATTGAGCACAATATTCCTCTAAAATCAGCGCAACTATGAATTCCGATTTACTCACCTGTTATCACGAGAGACGTCAGTGCTGCATCTTTGAGCCCAGTACGGACACTGAAAAGTAATTCTATTCATACTTACAGTAACTTGAATTTCCTTCCACAGGTTAACATTGACTCGTTTCACTTGGAAATTCTTCTAAGTGTGGAGTTTAGGAACTTAAAAAAATTCCTCTAAAATCAGTTGAACTACGAATTCCGGTTTACTCACCTGTAATCAGGGGAGACATCCGTGCTGCATCTTTCAGCTCACTACTGATCCTGAGATATAATTCTAACCATATTTACAGTAATTTGAATTTCCTTCCATAGGCTAATATTGACTGCTTTCACTTGGAAATTCTTCTAAATGTGGAGTTTTGGAACTTTAAAAAATTCCTCTAAAATCAGCCGAACTACGAATTCCGATTTACTCACCTGTTATCAGGAGAGACCTCAGTGCTGCATCTTTCAGCCCACTACTGATTCTGAAAAGTAATTCTAACCATACTCACAGTAACTTGAATTTCCTTCCATAGGCTAACATTGACTGGTTTCACTTGGAAATTCTTCTAAGTGTGGAGTTTTGGAACTTTAAAAAATTCCTCTAAAATCAGCAGAACTACGAATTCGGATTTACTCACCTGCTATCAGGTGATACCTCAGTGCTGCATCTTTCAGCTCACTACTGTCCCTGAAAAGTAATTTTAACCGTACTTACCAGTAACTTGAATTTCCTTCCATAGGATATCATTGCCTGCTATATAAAATATATATAAATGAAAAAAATATAAAATAAAAATAAAAATATTACCATTTCAATATTTGTAAAAACATTTTTTTCACTTTATATTAAAAATATGTAATGTAATTTGAAACATAAGATATCTAAAAATAAATACTTTAAAACAATGTAGTAAATCAGTATAAAAAAATAACAATTAATACATTTAAAAATTATCATTTACAAAACCTTTGAAATTCACTGAAAAAAACATTGGTTTCAGCCACGTTATAGTTAGGAATTAGCATTTAAAAAACCTTAGAAATTCACTGAAAAAAAGATAGGTTTCTGCCACATTATAGTTAGGAATTAGCATTTAAAAAACCTAAGACATTCACTGAAAAAACCATAGGTTTCACACATGTTATTGTTAGCTGGACATTTCATTCATACAAAACCATTGAAATTCCCCGTTAACTATAACTCGCGCGCTTGCAATGCACTGCTGATGATGTCACATATTACATTACTCATGACAAGGTCAGTGACATCACTGATGACATCACTGATGACATCTCAAATGACATCACTGATGACATCATCCAGTGAATGTCACCCTGAAAAACCAAGAGATCTTGAATTGATAAAAAATCTTCGTATGGCTTATAGGAAAGCAATAGCCACCAGAAAAAAGGAAATCAAGGCAAATGTTATTGAATCCCTCCTAGATCCATCTGTGCTGGGGAATAGTAGCAAGTTTTGGCAAATGATTAACAAACCTTTGTTTGAAAATCCTAATGACACAGCTATTGGAACAAACATCCCAGAGGGGGAATGGGTGTCCCATTACAGTACAATTTTCAAGAGCAATGAGCAATGGGAAGTCTCCGACTTTTTAACTCCAGCTGTGATTCCTTTGTGTTTCACAGTACAAGAGACTGTCAAGGGTATACAGGGTCTTACTTCCAACAAGGCCCCGGGTCCGGATGGATTGCCGCCGGACCTGTTTAAGTCTAGTATCCCGTTTTGGGCCCTGGTTCTCACGGCCGTAATTAATGCAGCGGTGAAAACTGGTTGCCCAAGAACTTGGGGTCTCTCTACTATAGTTCCTATTTTTAAGAAGGGCGATCACAGTAGCCCGTTATGTTACAGGCCAATTTCTTTATTGAATTCAGTAGTTAAAGTGGTAGGGGGTGTAATCCTCAACAGGTTATCTTTTTGGGCTAAAGAAAACAAAATCCTCTCACCTATACAATATGGGTTTAGACCAGATCACTCGACTATCACGCAGTGTCTGAACCTATACCTTATTCTAAGCAAGTATACATTGGCGAGACAAGGTACCGTCTACATGGCCTTTATGGACCTGTCGTCCGCCTTTGATTGCGTAGATAGAAGCCTATTATGGGCTACTCTGCTGAGAATGGGCGTAGAGAGGAACCTCGTTAATTTTCTCGCCGATCTGCATACAGATACAAGGGCGAATGTCCGTTACTCTCAAGATCTTAACGTAACGGATGAATTTAAAATAAAACGGGGCGTCCGACAAGGTTGTATCCTGGCCCCTTTTTTATTTAACCTGTACATTAATGAATTGGAGGAATCTCTTTTACTTGTAGAAGCAGACTACCCTTTAGTCGAGCGTAGAGGGGTACCTGTACTACTCTATGCCGATGATGCTGTTCTTATCTCCAGAACAGCAATTGGGCTTCAGAAATTATTAAATTCCTTCCATAAATTTATGGAGTCACGTGGCTTAAGTATAAACAACTCTAAGTCCTTCGTTATGAAGACAGGTAAGGGCATTCTGAAACCTGGTAATTTTAGTATAAATGGGGCAAAAATTCCATCAACCAACTCCTTCTCTTACCTCGGGGTTCTGATAGACCATAATTTATCATGGGGCCCAGCAGTCTCCAAAAAGAAGGGAGAAACTGCAAGGGTCAATGCGGCCATCCTTGGCTTTGCAAAAAAAATTGGTAATTGCCCGTTGGCCGCATCGCTTAAGCTGTACCAGGCAAAAAGCGTTGCTGTTGCCTGTTATGGGAGCGAGCTTTGGGGCTATCGTAAGGCAAAAGATCTAGAGGTCACAGAAAATAATTTCCTAAAAAAACTCCTAAGACTACCTAGGGGCATTGGGAATTATTCTGTACATGAGGAGCTGGGGGTCCCTTATCTAGGTGACAGATTAGCAGTAAGCCCAATTTTATGTTGGCTGAAATGTTGGTTAAACAACGAAATCTCATTAACACATGCCATACTAAAAGAAGCCTTACAGCTAGACGGGAGATTTAAGGTACCATGGATTAAGTATATAAAGGACAGTTTAATGGCAATTGGCCGCCATGACCTGTTCTATGCCCCAAACACAATTAGAAAATCTGATGTGAACCTGGTCAAGAATGCCATAGTTTTGTTAAGATGTACTGACAGAGAAGAGGTTGAGATACAGAAGGTCAGCATTAGGAAACATATTATGATAAAAACATGTTTGCAAATAGAACCTTACCTGACATGGCCTATGTCTAGCTATGATCGGTTCCTGTTAACAAGGTTCCGCTTTGACCTCTATCACCTCCTTTTGGCATTCCCAAGTGGCGCCCAGCGGGGCGAAGTGTTGCCAGCTTGTGGCTGCGACGGAAAGTCTCCTCAAGATCTGGCACACTTCCTTTTTATTTGCCCTTATTACTCCACTCCACGGAAATTATACCTTAAACCGTGCCTTAAAAAAATGAGTTTTACACAAACTAAACCCGCACTTTATTACTTACAACTACTGAACATTGACTGTACCTTGTTTATTTGTAATTTTTTAAAAAAAGCCATCTGCTTTAGGAAAAGCATGGATGGCTAACCATGCAGAAAAATTTTGTGCTGGTGCTTTTTAAGCCTACAGATATTTATATTTTTAATTATATATTGCCCATGCTCTCATTGTCTGATATTGTACTGTTTACTGTGTCTTTTTGCCTATGTAAATGAACTGTGTGTAATTGTTTTTAACTGTGTTTCTTGATGTTTTAAAATGAACTTTTATGATTGTAAATTTACAATCGAATAAAGATTTTGATACTGATACTGGTAACTAAAATTTTCAAAAAAATAGAGATACCAATACCAGTTACAACAACCTATTCAGTAATTCCACCATCTACATACACATCCACTCATTCACCAACAGTTCTATATAGTTACTCATACATGTACTCACTCATCATATGTACTCATACACCTATACATCCTGTTACACACCGACACTCATCTATAGAGTTTCTCACACACATACTCACATACGCAAATAAACTATCAAACATCCATTTATTTGCATATTCAGCTATACACACACACCACTGCACTTACTTTTACAGAAACGTACACATACTTACTCTCTTAAACAATCACTTATAGAAACACATACTTATTTATACAGGAACCCTTCCAATCTCTCACTCTCACATATAATCACTTATATACATCAATACTCACATATACTAGATTAAAACATATGTAGTTACTCATAAAGATACTATTGAGACCTTCATTCACTCACTAACACACCCATACACACACTCATCCACCCAAACAGTTCTGCACACATACTGCCTTCAAAACACATACAAACAGTGAGTCACTCATTCATGCATCTATGCGCTAAGTAATACCCACACCGAACCATACAGACACTCATACTGATACTCAAAAAAACAACGAATAACCCATATAGACACTTATGTAGCTACTCACCAACCCATGCAGCCACTTATAGACAAAGTGAGACACTAATACAAATATTTACATATTTAAACATTACTCGCTAATACATGTATTCCCTAAGATAGACTTAATAAGTCAGTTATGCAATCATTTTTACAAAATAATTTTTACAAAAAAAATCCATTTAGACACTTATTTACCCATTTATTCTTCCATCGACCTTTAGATATACATATATAAAAAAATATTTATTTTTCAGAAAGACACACATTCACTGGATGACTTCATCAGTGATGTCATCAGTGATGTCATTTGAGATGTCATCAGTAAAGTCATGAGTGATGTCACTGACCATGTCATGAGTGATGTAATATGTGACGTAATCAGCAGTGCATTGCGGGCGCGCGAGTTATAGTTAGCTGAACTAACTATAACGGGGGAATTTCGATGGTTTTGTATGAGAAAAATGTCCAGCTAACTATAACATGTGTGAAACCTATGTTTTTTTCAGTGAATTTCTAAGGTTTTTTAAATGCTAATTCCGAACTATAACATGGCTGAAACCTATGTTTTTTTCAGTGAATATAAATAAATATATATATATATATATATATATATATATATACATACACACACACATATATATATATATATTCCACTTTCCAAGAGGGTTCTGCTGAAGTCCTCTCCCGTGTCAGGTGGCGCATAAAAGATGGCGAACCCAATAGCCGTTAGAATAATTCCAAATTATCCAGCGCTCGTAGGCAGTGCGCACTCAAAAGCAGGTTGCTCAAAGTTGTTTTTTTTTTAAAATATATTTTTATTATTATAACACAAGAGTAGGAATAGACATATCGGGCATCATTTGATGGAACACATCATAATACTGAACAGGTGGATCAATTGAGAGAATATACAACAGTCATAGGCATCTGAGAGACATCACTTACAGGATAGAACTGAGATAAAGCAATACGGTACAGATAGCCTTGAGCAAACATCATCGGTCCCACCCATCCAGCATATAGAACATGAAATTCGAACACCCGACACCCGGCTATAAGGAAGAAAAGATCAGGAGAATATGCCACTTCTCTTGTGAAGAAGGGAAAAGGGAAACAGAAAGGTCATAGAACAAAATAAAGGAAAAAACTAAAAAAAACTCAACCCCCCACCCTGCACCCCTGCGGATGGCTACGACCTAACCCCACTAGCAGCGTGCCTGTCGCCCACTAAACTAACCCCAAGGAAGGGAAAAGATGGAGGAGGAGAGATCGTAAAGAGCAAATACACCCCCGGTCTCTCATACCCCCCACCAGAAGCAATCACCCCGAAATATAGTCAAACCCATATATAGCAAATTTACAAACCAATCGGGGAAGCGTAGCAAAGCACCACCCAACTCCCGTCACGTTGTAGGTACAACCCCGGCATTGAGTCAAGCTGTTTTATCTAACCCAAGCCCGCAAGTTCAACCCTGGCCAGTACGAAATGTCATGAAAGTCTTTTCCACTCGAACCACCATCTCAATTGAAAAGGCAAGGCGATCGGTAAAGTTCAGGTCAGTGGTGCAGGATCGGCAGACGGAAAAAGGTTCACGCTGTCCACAGAACAAGCGAAGGAAAGTGTTTAGGAATGTCGAGTCTTTCCAACAGTCACTGAGGAACTTGTAACAGCACAGAAGACTGTCCATATCTGTATGAGGTGGCAACAGGATCAAGCAGGGAATGCTAGAGATAATCACGGGCTCGCTGGCTGTGAATTGGGGGTCAACAAAGCACAATAAATCCGGGTTACGCCCGGGGACCTTGATCCCGGGTGTACGCTGCACCGCTGGCACCACCGATAGATGAGAACTTAACGGAAAATCAGTGACCGGTCCCAGGATATCATCCACGTGCACGATCAGTGTCTGGAGCACAGCGGTGAACTGTGAATGGAGCGCCTCAATGGCGGCCATGACGGCTGGCAGCGATGGCGTATCTTCAGGTCGCCCCATCTCCTCTCACGAAGAGACAGAGCTCGATGCGCACCCCGGATGCCGGCTTCTCCAGGGCGACAGATCACGCAAATCCGGCGATCACAATTACAACCAATATTTGCTCCAGAATCGCTGCCCTTATTCAGGCCCAACTCGACCACTGGACTTACTCTGTCCACTGGTCATCCACACGATCCACAGCTCACCCGATCTCAAGTACTCTGATGCGATGTCCGAGTACACCGAGGGTGCCTGGTGTCACTCCCACTGCGTCCGAGGCACCCCTGCAATCATCAGCCTTATATTTACGGACTGTTTCGCATGGGGGGCGCCCTCCAGGGGTTCCCACTCAATCGGGTACAGCGCACCGCAATTCTGCCATGCCAACGGGATTTCCAACCTTAAGGAGCCCACTCGTATGTGACGGCTTGTCTGTGCCGCTCCTGGCCTCTGGGAATCTCCCTGGGATAACAAGCCAGCCTCTCCTTCACCAGAGAGCTCTCCTTACACCAGGGTGAATGACCCAGTACACTTTCAATCCTCAACCAGGCATCGCATCACCAATGTCAAGTCTTACTGCATTTGGGGACGTATACCCTGCGTCCTCCCAGCCGATTCTGACTCACCGGCGCTAAGTCCCCTCAGGAACCACTCCGCCGCCTCTTGCGTGTTATTTCAGGGCCGGGCCATTTCCCCCCGGCCTCGCTATCTCACCAGTGCCATCCGGCGCCCCAAGTCACTTAGCGGTCGTTTTCCCACCGATCAGGACGGGCCGGGTCTTCTGCGTCTCCCAGCCCGCTGTTGACGAACTGCAGGGCGGATCGCGGACTACGCAAGGCCCCGTTCTAAACGCCGGACCGGGCCTCAGAATGCCAGGCGACGCTGCTCAGCCACCGAGCCTCGGAGGAAGCTCTGTTTACGGCGACGGGTTCCGCTTCCCTTCACAAACACGGGGTAGGACAGGGGAACAGGATCAATGCCAGGATGTTGCGGTGGGAGCGAGAGACCGGCGGAGCCGACCCCCTAAGCGGCCATCTCGGTAGCGAGCTTGGCTCGCTCAAAGTTGTTTTTATTCCCAAATAACGCTACGCGTTTCGACACTAACTTGTGTCTTGTTCACACGGTAAAACTCAAACATCACCAGCATGTTAAATAGCACAAACAAGGGTATGGTCACATTATTTACAGGGGTCCAATGTATGTGTCCTAGAAAGACTATCAACAAAAAGAAATACAGAGTTCCCCGGTTGCAGTCAGCTAAAGGACTGTCATTGGTCTCTCTCTTGTCGGGTCAAACAGTAAAAAGGTGAGTGTAGTGAACCCTCTCTTGGAATTTTTGGGGTACCTCACACAAGTCGCCGGTTGGACTACACTTGTAATCCCACCCGGTGATCGTTCAGCGTCATCATCGGTACCCTGCCCCTGCGCCAGGCTGGCAGTGCAATGCCTGTCGGGCAACAATACTTGTTGCTCTTTGGCGGGGATCTTCTATTCCTTCGCCAAAGGGTGTGTGGATGTAAGGGGACCATGCAAGGAGGTAATATGTGAGTGTGCAAAAGTGAGCGTGGGTGAAATAAAAGGAGTCAGTGGAGTCCAAAAATTGGGATTTTAATGATATGGCTCACTGCTCTATTAAAAATACAAGGGGTATAGAGGCAGAACTATCAAGGTAGTAAGCCTCATTCAACCCTTGGTGAGTGGATGGTCAACATGTTTCTTGCTTATAGAGCAATTCGTCAGGACCAAGGGGTGCTCATATAATTTGCAAGGGCTCCCCCGTGATCAGGGGGCCCAGTATACGACCTGGTAGGTGTCGTATGGCAGTCCTTTCCTCAGGACCCTTCCCAGGACCGTTTGTTACACTACGGAGGCTTCCTCGAGCTGACCGGGTGGGGCCAGGACTTGGTGGAGACCACCTCGGAGTTCCTGGCGTAGGGCGTCTAGTCACCTACCCTTCCCACTGCGGACGGTGCCGCAGATCAGCCATTATTTACAGGTCACATGATTCTCTATGCTTTCAAATCCGCCATTATTAAACGGTGTAAATCAGCATAAAAACGCTATCAATGTGATTATTATACTGTAAGTTACTGGCATGTGCAATCGAAATTAATGGGAGGACAACAAGTATTTACTATTTGTCTTTCATCCATAGCGGGAATCATCAGTGTATCCCATAATTCTTAGAATACACCAATACCATTGCAATAGTCGTCATGTTAGTATAATCAGAAACACTTTCCCTTCTATTTTAACATGATTAGTAGATCTTATCTTATTTTCTCAGTATGGTACCCCAGAAATAAACGCAAGTACCCTGCTTGGACAAAGCATTACAGTGGTAGTGAGGTTTCTCAAAATTATGCACAAGTAGATATAACAAATAAATGTTCAAAAATAATAATTGCTCTCAGTTTAGTACCGGATGAAAATGCAAACTAAGTTCCACAAAACTACTAATGTTAATAATAATAAGCCCTATAAGCCCAGATTCAGTAAAGGGTACATTCTGCCATGTTACTTCCCTTCTAAAAGGACTTTGGCTATTGCTGCATAGGCTTGTATATAATAGACAGATACTTTTGCCCTTAATTACTAGTCAAAAATCTACTTCATGCACAAAAAGTGACCCCCCTAAAAAAGTCAGATTAGCACGGCAACAGTCCTACACTCATAACTGAGCTCTAAATTTGAACAATAAAGAAGGTTCTTCTCTTGTTCAATTCATCAAATTGAGGCCACAGTCCCAAGTTCATGTGAAAACAATGTTTGCTGGGTTAAAAAAACGAAAACAGTGCATAAAAAGTGAAAGTGAAGTATTACATCTTACTATTCTAATGGTGTCTTCGATCCAAATGAAAAAAAGGTTAGGGAACTGTGAAGTGCACAAAACAGTGAAATGGGTATTCCCTTCCTTTTCCCCTGGAAAAAACATATAAAATGCAAATTAAAATTAAAATCAGCATTGCATAAAATGTATATACATAAACTGTGAACATTTCCTGACATATTAATCCAGTGGATACATCATATCACTTATTCTCAATTGGTACCTTGTTGTATATACTCATACATCCTACCCCTACCTCTAACAATTATATAGACGACTCGCAAGTTCCTCATCAAGATTATGTCCCCCGGGAAATTTTGTCTCGAGGTCCATAATCCACTTGGATTCTCGTTTTCTTAATGCTAACTCACGATTACCTCCTCTCTTCCCGATGTTAACTTGTTCCACCACAAAGAAACTGAGTAAGGAGGTGTCGGATTGGTGAAATTCTTTAAAATGTCGTGCAATGGGGTAGCGGACATCCACATGTATAATGGCTCTACGATGTTCCTGTATTCTTTTTTTGGCCATGCAAATGGTGCTCCCCTCATATCTCTTTTGGCACGGACACTCCAAAACATACACCACAAAATTGGTGTTGCATGTGAGGAATTGCTTGATTTGTTTGGGTTGAGGATTACCTGGTATATTCACTTCTTTGACCATAAAGCTTTGTTCGCATGCTCTGCAGTGTCCACAGGGATAAAAACCTTTAAGACCCTGTATATGAAGTTTTTTATTTTCACTGATGTCTCCTCTCACCAGAATATCCCTTAGGTTCCTGCCTCTTCTATATGTAATAAGTGGTCTGTCTCCCAGTTGCGGCCCTATGATGTGATCAGATTTGAAAATAGGCCAAATATCAGCCAGGATTTTGCGAATCTTATCAGATCCCTGGTGGTATGTAGTGATTATTCTAGTTACACTTCCATCCTCTCTTGTTGTATTACCTGAGATGAGGGTTTGTGATCTCTCTACTTGTGCCACTTTAGACACTGCTTTTTTTCAGCACCCATTCAGGGTAGCCTCTCTCTCTAAATCTGGATAACATGGTCTCTTGTTCCAACCTGAAACCCTCAGTATTGCTGCAGTTTCTCCCTGCCCTCAGTAGCTCCCCAAAAGGTATACTCCATTTTAATGGTTCTGGGTGAGCACTGAGGGCGTGAAGCAATCTATTACCTGCAGTTTCTTTTCTGTGTAGGCTGGAAACTAGATCGCCGTTTTCAATTTTGACTTGAGTGTCCAGGAACTCTACACATTCCCTATTGATATTATATGTGAGATGTATATTATACTCATTGATGTTCAATTTTTTAATAAAAATATTTATTTTTCAGAAAGACACACATTCACTGGATGATGTCATCAGTGATGTCATCAGTGATGTCATCAGTGATGTCATTTGAGATGTCATCAGTAAAGTCATGAGTGATGTCACTGACCATGTCATGAGTGATGTAATATGTGATGTCATCAGCAGTGCATTGCGGGCGCGCGAGTTATAGTTAGCTGAACTAACTATAACGGGGGAATTTCAATGGTTTTGTATGAGTAAAATGTCCAGCTAACTATAACATGTGTGAAACCTATGTTTTTTTCAGTGAATTTCTAAGGTTTTTTAATACTAATTCCGAACTATAACATGGCTGAAACCTATGTTTTTTTCAGGTGTCTGTAAACATTCCAAACAGTCCGGAGCGGCCGCCATCTTGTGTCTCGGTAGGATCGAGACACAAGAGGTGGCAAAAACAAAGGGGGAAATAACCAAAAGGGGGCAGGGTAGACCCCCCCTGACCCCCTAGGTTTGATGTGGGGGCCATAAAAGGGTCCCGCGGGTGAAAAAAAAAATCGATTTTCGCGGGGGGAGCGCCCGGTACGCGCACCGGGGAGCGTACCGGGGAGCGTACTTTGGGGAAAAATAGTGAAAATAGTAGTGTAAAAAAATCATATTGAGTGATTAGAGGTAGGGTAGCTCTGAAAAGAGCTTTTGGGTTCTGTGGCTGTTTTAGGTACCTACAAGTACGTCCCATACACACCCACACGCACACAACCCCACAGCCACACACTCCCCACACATACCTCACACACGCACACCTCCACACACACCCAAACACCCCACACCCCCACACTGACACCTTACACATCCACACCCACACCCACACACCCCACACACCCACACACACACCTCACCCCCAACACACACACACACATGCACACACAGATACCTCACAGAACACCCCACACATCCCACACACACACCTCCCTCCCTCCCCCCCACACACACACACATACACCTCACAGACACACCCACACATCCCACACACATCCTACACACATACCCCCACAACCACACACCTCCCACACACACCTCACACACCCACACCTCCACCTACACTCAAACACCCCACACACCCACACCCACACACACACCTTACACACCCACACCCACATACCCCACACACCTACACACACCTATACACCTCACCCCCCCAGACACACACACACACAAACACTTCACAGACACACCCCACCATCCCCCACATACACCCCCCCACACATGGGGAAAACTCAGTGAAACAGTAAAATAATAATTTAAAGTGCTTAGAGGTAGGGTAGCTCTGAATAGAGTTGTTGTGTTGTGTGGGTGATTTAACTACCAACATGTAGGTACCAATGCAGAGTCTTAAATTCAATGTACACTGTAGATATCTTGCATGTTGTTACAGAAGTTATTGTGGTATATGGAATCCATACCATAGTCTGTCAGGAAAGCAGAAACAGATCCTTTAAGTACTCCTTGAGAAGACCTAGGGGATCATGGGTAGTCTTCCCTGCTCCCTTATGATGTTTTAAAATTGCACGGTATACTGTAAGTTTCACTTTATACTATAATATAAAGATAATCATTTTGGTAGTACTTCATGAATTAGATATAAAAATGAATAATGTCTCAAACAATTTTTAATTATTAAATACAAATTTATTGGTTAGAATTTTCATAGTTCAATAAAACTTCCAGCATTAGATCATCTGGAATCTCCTCAAAAATGCATGTTTCTATATCTTGTAAACATTCAATAAATTGTTGATCCAAAGACTGATCCATAAAATCTTCTTCAACAAAATCTTCATTAAGAATCTCCTCATATGTAATCTCGAAGGAAAGATTGATGTTTTCTTGCTCCCCTTCCATTTTTTTGTTGTAAATTGCATAAAAAATAACTATATCAGTAGAGTTAGGGCACTGTTGGGTTTAAGTTCAGACAGGTAGTTCTGATTTTTTAACAGTGAAGTTAACTTTGGGCAGTGTAGGTAACAGGCAGGAAGTAGAAATATAAAAAAGTGCCTGTGAAGAAGCGTAAGTAAATTCATAATTATAGCAGAGAAGCCTAAGTCAATCCATAAATATAACAGAGGAGCCTATCTCTATGTATAACTATAGCAGAGGGACAGTAAATAACTATCAGAAAACGTTTTTACAAATTAACTTAAAGTGCCCCTTACAAATTATCAACTTACTTTACAGAGAGGTGAAGAAGACAAAATGCGAAAATCCTTTCAAGATGTACCTCAGGTAGTTGTAGTCAAAATGGCCGTGTTTCCCTCTCATTTTTCATTTATATTCATGTATATAACCAATCAAATGTCAGGAAAAAAAAGTAGAAAATGAAAGTAACATTTTAATTGGTTGTAAATTCTAACACTTCAGATGTGTTTTTGTCATGTAATTTACCTCAGGATATTTAGGCAATGCTACAGCTGAAATGGCTCAATGGAATTCCACCAAATTTGGGAAAATGGTAGGGATTGGTATGTAGTAGGGCCTATTCTATATTTGGTGAAAGTGTCTCCAGTGGTTTTTATGTAACTTAACTTTTAAAAAATTTTGGGAGCGCTTCCCGGTGCGCGCCCCGGTACGCGTACCGGCAGCGCTACTGGAGTCCTCCATCTTGTGATTCGGTAGATTTGAGACACAAGATGGAGGACAAACCATGTTGGGAATGGGTAAAAGGGGGCACGGTAGACACTCCCTGACCCCCTAGGTTTTCTGAGGGGGGCTTAGGAGGCCCATTTAGGCCAAAAAAACCTATTTTTAAAAAATTTCGCGGGGGGAGCGCCCGGGACGCGCACCGGGAAGCGTACCGGGGAGCGTACTTTGGTGAAAAACAGTGAAAAAAGTTAGAGTAAAATAATCATTTTGAGTGATCAGAGGTAGGGTAGCTCTGAAAAGAGCTTTTGGGTTCTGTGGCTGATTTAGGTACCTACAAGTAGGTTCCAATGCACAGTCTTATATTCAGGAGGAATATTCTATTCCCCTCATCTGAGAAGTGCACACCATCTCCTCTGTATATATCTTGCATGTTGTAACGCAAGTTGTTGTTGTATATTGAACCCATTCCATAGTCTCTCATGTAAGCAGAAACAGATTTATTCACATGTTTCCGTGCTTTCTCAAATTGTGGACAAAATTGGTTGGACCACTTCTATTTCTGTCTTTGGCATGTATTGGAATATACCAAGGCAGTTTGAGGAAAAAGTGCCATCAATTGCTCAAGGTGTCCTTTAAAAGCATTTCCAGACCTACCCTAGTCAAAGTGCCTAAGTCATTTCCACCACAGTGCAGAATTATGAGGTTAGGGTGTGGCAGATGCAAAAAGGTTTTCACCAATGGTATCAATTGATGACATCTCAATCCTCTTTGGCCAATCCATTTTATGTCTACATTTGGTAAGTCAAGGTTGTGAAAATTTCTGGTAGCTGCATACCTTTGAGCCCAGTGGATGTAGCTATGTCCAATAATCCAGACAGAATACATGGTAAGAGGAGGTTCTGGTGCAGTCAGATGAAGTGTGGGAATGAAGTGGCAGTTGGAACAGTATGAGTTTGCAAAAAAAAAAACTGTGGAGTTTCAGTGCTCTTCAATCACAAGCAATGATTGGTGGATTCAGATAGTTGAGAACTGGAAGTTAGGGTGCATGGTTCTGTTCTGTGAAAGAAGCAATTTGAATGGTTAAGAAAAAGTCATTTAAAGAAAGATTGCAGCGGATAAACTGGTGTATTGAGAGGTCAAACATCCTTGCTTAGTTCATTTGCAACATTGTAGAATAAAATTTTAACCCTGAGAGCTCAGTGAGGAGGGAGTTGCTATGGTAACAGGTAGAAAAGGCTGATGGGGGGAAGGGTGTTGGTTTGAAAATAGAGAGGGAAGAGTTGTGGTTACCATGTGCAATATGTGTGTAGAATTAGAGGTTCTCTGTGCCATTCATGGTTGCAGTGCCTGGAGTACATACCTTTTGCTCTGCTAAAGAAATATTGGTGGTGTGTCTGACACTGTTCTCAATCTCCTAAAGCATTTGTAAAGGTGAGTAATGATTCATTTAATATACATAGAGACTTGTATACTCTATGGAGAAGATTTGGAAGCAAATTGTGTTTTTTTAATGTTGCTTTGTGTCATGCTTTTTGATAATGCTTGGTAAAAAGTTTTTACTGCATAGAGGAATTGTATTTTGTAAAATTGTGAAGTTTCTGTAGTGACATGGAATTCTTGTACATAGGACCTGTGCTGTGTTTCTTAAATTTGATGTCAAAAACGATTTTGGGGAAAATGAATGGCTTTTACATTTTTTAGAAGGAATACATAATGTGTGCATGCTTAAAGAAATAAATGTGACCCTTTCACAATGATGTTACCTGTGTTAACTCAGTGTAGGAAGCACATTGAGTTTCTTTGCATAGAGGAATTGTATTATGTAAAATTGTGAAGCTTCAGTAGTGACATGGAATGCTTGTACATAGGACCTGTGCTGTGCTTCTTAAATGTGATGTCAAAAACGATTTTGGGGAAAATGAATGGCTTTTACATTTTTGAGAAGCAATAAAGAGTGTC
Organism: Lissotriton helveticus; assembly: GCF_964261635.1. Lineage (NCBI taxonomy): Eukaryota > Metazoa > Chordata > Amphibia > Caudata > Salamandridae > Lissotriton > Lissotriton helveticus. The sequence continues at coordinate 565,597,184 of NC_136057.1, read as the reverse complement.
TGCATGCTTAAAGAAAAAAATTTGACCCTTTCACAATAATGTTATTATTTTAATAATCAAAAGAATTAGGACACTTAACAAGACAATTGATGTTTTCAAATCAAATAGTAGATGGAAAAGAGTAATTACTCGGACTAATTTATGTAAAGTTTTTTCAGGAGAATGGATGCACAGTTCAAGTTGTGAGCCATTTTTTAATGAGGAGAGTTACTTCCAGGAGAATGATTTAGTGCATGCAGTTGACACCAGTGGTCGAGCATATGAGGTGAAAGACGGTTGTCCGATTGAAAAAGAGAAACTTGTGCCTAGAGAACCAGAAGAGGTGTTAACTGATGAAGTTTTAGGGAGACGTACTAAGGGTCCAGTGTACACTTGGAAGTGTAGTAGTATTTGTAGTGTGCGACAGGATTCAATTGATTTGTTTTGTAATTTCTTACAAACATATAGTAAGAAAAGTCTAAAGCAGAAAATGAAGTTGTTGCAAAACTTAGATCCTTGCAGAGTGAGAGAAAACACAGGTTTGCAAGGGCATTCACTAGCTTGTCTTTCTAGAAAAGTCTGTCAGAGTGTTTTTCATCAGTTTAGGATGTTAGCAGTGCATCATACCAAAATGAGGAAATTAGTGAGAATGTTGTATTATGCAAAAAGTCCAGCACTTAACCTTAAACAATTAAACAGTGCTCTTTTGCATGGAACTGAATTAGATGTGAAGAAGATTTGTGAAGGAATTGAGATTTGTTATTTTGGTGAAAAAGAGGACAGTGTAGAAATTGAGACAGAAATTCAAGGTAATGTGGAAGACAATGTACAGATTTCAAGTACAGAAAAGTTTGACCAGGAAATTACCAAGTTTAAGGTGAAATCAAGTGAAAGGCCTAATTTTACTTGTGTGTATTGTCGACGAACTCATTATAAGCATCAAACTAGATTAGTTGATTTATACGTAAACAGTGAAAAGATAAATAATTATGAGTGGAAGGATTTTGCAACTTATTTGTGGGTGGAGAATTGTTTTGATTTGAGTTCTGATCAGCGTATTTGTAAATATTGTTATGATAAATTAAATCAAAACAGAATGCCTGCTAGAGCTGTTCATAATAATCTGGAGTTGGTAGACATTCCTCCTGAATTGATGGATTTAAATACATATGAGTCTATTTTGATTCAATGTGTCCATCCTTTTCAGGCTATTGTTCGCATGGAGCCTAAGATAGGGAAATTGCCTCCTTCAGATTTACAGAGAGGATTAAAGGGAAAAGTTGTTTATTTGCCTCTAGATTTCAAGAAAAATATTGATACCATTGGTGTAGAGAAAGTGGAAGAGGAACCTCTGGTTATTCTAGTTAATGGGGTTCCGACGAAGAGTAAGAAAATCTGGCAAGATTTAGTGGATGTTAGGAAAGTCAAAAAGGCAACGTTGTATTTGGTCAAAAACAATGAGTACTACAAACATGTATGTGTTGTTGCTGTTCCGAAAACTGCCGAAGAAAACAGTTTAAGGCAACAAGTTTTACGCTTTCAATCCCATCGTTGTGGAAAGTACTGTCGTCGAAAATTCAGAAACAAGGACTAGTTCTACACAAAATGTCGTTTCAGCTTTCCACGACCAGTGATTTCTAAAGGAAGAGTCAATAATTTGATGTCTTCTCTACGACATACTGTGACGAGGAAATCACCCAAAAATACATACAATTTAAAAAGAAACGAAGAGTCCAAGTACATCAATGACTACAGCCCAGTGATTTTGTCCATGGGGAATGCTAACATGGATATTCAATTCGTTGCTGACAACTCTATTGCTGTGGCTCGATATGTGACGTCTTACATCACAAAAAAAGAGAAAGACAGAACTGAAGGAAATGTGGGAGGACATTTCACATGAAAAGAGTCTAAGCAAGAAATTATACAGTTACAGTCTGAAGATGTTGTCGCATCGAGAAATTGGAGCATATGAATGTTCTGATCGATTGTCATCAGCAAGTCTCTATGCCAAATCTAGAACCATCATTTGGATAAGTCTAGGTCTTGCTGCAACACGAAACCGAGTTTTGAAATCTGTACAAGAGATAGAGTATTTGGCGGAGAAAGAACCAGAAAGTACAGATATTTTGAAGACAAACATGTTGGATACATACTATCCAAATAGAAGTCCTCACCTTAAGAACGCTTGTCTTTATGAAGTTCTTCAAAGCTATATTTATAAGAGGAACATCAGAGAAGATATCAATAATGGAATATATGCTGTCATTGGATGTGAAGGATGTCTAGTGAAACAGAGAAAAGGTCATTTGATTAATCATCGAAAATTGAGTTGTGAAAATCCAGACAAAAGAGAATTTTACTATTTGGCTCTTTTGCAACTCTTTAAACCATGGCGTACAGAAGAGGAACTACTTGGAGATTTTCTCTGTTATGAAGACTCTTTTAATGCAACGAAGGATACCATAGAATGTCCTGTTTTTCCAAATTATCTGCAAATGTTGAATGAAGAAATAGAGCAAGAAGCAACAATTGCTGCAGAGATTTCGAGAGACAGTTCTCAAGACAGTCAGAGTTCTGCTTCATTGAGTCAGGATACACTAGGAGGACCAATTATCCAAAATGAAGCTGCCACTACCATGGATGAGGTGGAAAGAGCTATGGAGCAAGCTCAAGAGGATGTAATTAATTTAGAAGATTTGGTGAAACAATTAAACCTTGAGCAGAAACAGATATATGACGAAGTCACAGAACAGGTTGAACATGGATTGAGTCATGAGAAGAAAGAGTGCTCATGTACATCATTTAAGCCTGTCCAACTGTACGTGAGTGGAGAAGGGGGAACTGGAAAAAGTTTTCTGATTAAAGCAATTGCAACTTATCTGCAGAAAAGGACTGAATCACCGCTGTCTTGTGTTGTTACCGCTCCAACTGGGCTGGCAGCACATAATATTAAAGGGATTACTTTACATCGTTTACTGATGCTGCCAGTGGAGCATGATAACAAATTGCAATACCACAAGCTATCTGGAGATGCGTGTTCTGAAGTTTCCAGAGTCCTGAAGAAAATGAAACTTCTTATCATTGATGAAGTAAGCATGGTCTCAAATTTAATGCTTGCTTTTGTGCATTTGAGAATGCAAGAAATTCTTAGAACAGACTATGATGTCTTATTTGGAGGAAAACACATTATTGTTTCTTGAGGTCTACTGCAGTTGACTCCAGTGAAAGGTCAACCAGTGTTTAAAATGGTCACGCATGAAGATACCAGGAAGTGCCTAGGAAGCATTGGAAACGTTAATATATGGTTAAATTTCAAATATGCAGAACTACTCCAAAATATGCGGCAGGCAAAGGATGAAGATTATAAAAATATTCTACAAGATGTAAGAATCGGAAAAATAAGTCAGCATGGGAAAGAAGCTTTACATGGACGTTTAATTTCAAATTTGTACCCAAATGAAAACATTCTTCCAGAGAATATTTTTAAGAAAATTAACGAGAAGAAATCTGGCATATGTTTGATGCCTACTCTGAAAGAATGTTCCATGTTCAACAACAAAATGTTAAAGTTAGAAAATGAAGAGATAGTGAAACTGGAAGCTATAGATAAAATAGAGCATATGGGAGCAACAATTATTTTGTCAGAAAATTTGAAATCAAAATTGGATTCATTAGAGAAGACTATATCTAAAACTGCTGGTTTTGAAAAGACTCTGAATGTGTGTTTAAATTGTCGTATCATTTTGAGAAGGAATTTAAATGTTGAAAGAGGTCTGGTAAATGGAGCAATGGGTCATGTTGTTGGTTTTGTGAATTACAAAAATAGAGATGGAATTGAAATTTTGAAAATTAAATTTGATGGCATTGACGAAATAGAACAAATTTGTCGTTGTTCAGCTAGATTTTTGCTTGTGAAAGACTTATATGTTCGCTGAAAACAGTTTCCTGTTTGTTTGGCATATGCAGTGACAATTCATAAATCTCAAGGTTTAAGTGTAGATAGTGCTTTGGTGAACATTGGAAGTTCTGTGTTTAAAGAGGGTATGGCATATGTGGCATTATCACGAGTCAGAACTTTATCAGGATTGTACTTGATTGAGTGTGATGAAACAAAGATTTGTGCTGATCTAGATTATGTTAAATAATACAATAGGTTAAGAAGAGAGTATGCTCCACATTTGCCTCAATATCCTGTGTTTGAAAAATGTGTGGTAGGCCGAAAAAGAAGAAATGAGAATAATTGCAGTGAGGTACTAGCAAAAAGACAAAAAGTAGATGAAACTGTAATTGTAAGGAGAAAGAAAAAGGATTCTGTTGAAGATGTTGGATTTCAGTTTGAAAACAGTTCTGGTGTCAACTGCTATGCTAATGTAGTAGTTAATGTTGTTTTTGTTCTTCAAAATGTACAAGAACAGATTGTTGAAAATCGGGATCAAACATTCTGCTGTTTATTGAATTCTGTGTTTGAGAAATGTAGCAGCGATAGAGCAAAAATAGAAAGTGTTTCAGAAATTAGAATTCTTCTAGACATATGTTCTGGTCAAAATCAATTTTCACAGATAATTCAGCAGAATTGTCAGGAATTTTTAATGTATATGTTTGATGTATTGGAAGATGAAGGAGTAGATATAAAAAATCTTTTTAACCTTTATTATCAATGGCAGCATGACTGTGATAACTGTACTTTATCAAGTAGTACTAGAATAGACACTGAAAGATTTATATATTTGAGTTTATCAGACTGCAAATCAGTGCCTTTTAATAATCTCGTTAAAGCAGCTGATCACAATATGGTGTGTACCCAATGTAAGTCTGCAATGCTGTCCACATTATTTCTAAAAAGTTATGGTCACTATGTCATTTTAATGTTCCAACGATGTAGACCTGATGGAACGAAATTGACAACTTCTATTAAAAATTTTGTGGCTTCTCAATTATGAATTTCAGGAAGAACGTTTGCAACTGTAGCTATTATTTATCATGACGGTCCTTCAGCAACATCAGGGCATTACACATGCTATTTAAAAAGTTGTAAAAGGTTGGACCCTTTGTAATGACACTCATTTGACTTTAAAACAACGTTTGCCTTTTGACTTAAAAAAATCATATCTAGTGTTTTTACAACCAAAAATTAAGTAAAGGTAATTGGCCTATGAAGACGGGAGCAGTTAATAAAGGTTAGTTTGCTGTTTAAAATTATATTCTGAGTAAAAGTGATCAAGATAATATAAAAAATTGAGTTGTCATATAGGTACTGTAAGTGAATCTCATAGTAAGTGATATCAGTATTATAGGAAATGATGAACATGAGTGAGTCAGAGATGGGATTATGAAAATTTAAATATTGTGAAAATGTTGTTTGAGCCTTTCTTTCAGAACGTCGGAAAAACTGTAATTTTAGACTTTGTTTTAAGTAATTTGAAAATATACTGATACATCTGACACTATTTGGCCTTAAGGAATGGTGAAGGAATGAGTAAAGAGTCATGACTGAAAAAAGGAGTATTTGAAAATAATGAAAATATTTCAGATGTTCTTGAAGCTTTTCTTCTAGAAAGTTGATGAAATAGATTTTTTAGTGAACAGCAGAGTACTTTCCAACGAGAAAAGGACCTTCATGATATACTATTTGGCCTAAAGGAAAAGTAAGTGAATCAAAGATTAGTGTACATTTGTCATTTGTCAGTATCTAAGTTTTTTTTAAAAACACAATCTTTTAGATTGTGTGTTTTTTTTTCCCGCTGTCATATGATGAGTAATTTGAACTCACTGTTTTAAGTGAAATTCAATATATTCTGAGAACAGCAAAAACAAACTATGTAACATGTTGTACAAGTTATTCTATACTTTGGATTGTGTAAATTAAATTGTATTCCCATTGTCTGACACTCACTTTCCTTTTTCTATCCTCTTTCAGCTCTTTTTACTCACTTATAATGTCTTTCTCTCACTTTCTGTAACCCCGTTCCTTTACTCCACTTCTTTCACAACCCCTCATTCTCATTTCAACTGTCTGCATCCCCTCTCTCCCTTGCATAACTTTTAGCTTTCAGTCTCTCTGCTTTACTTCCCTTTTCCATATTTTCCTCCTTTGCTCTTTTAATGATTCCTTCTCACTCAGCAGTATTGTCGCACTCTATCACTATAAATCATCCACTCTCCCTCGCTTATCTTTGTTTGCTCTTTTCTTTTGACCTCTTCTCTCTATTTTTCGTTCACTACCTCTATGTCCTCAGTGCCTCACTCTCCTTGTGTTATGTTCACTTGTGTTTATCTACCTTCTATCATTTCTTTTATAACAACTTCACTGCTCCTCTCTCATCGTTCGTCATCCCATTTCTTTTAGTCTGGTTCCATTACTATCCCTCATTTCCTTTCTTTCAATGTCCTTCTCTTTACTTTCATCACCAAATTATTTTCTCTCAGTACCACTGTTTTAGTCGTCTTCTCCTCTGTTTCCTTTTTTGCTCCCTTACTCATTTCCTTTGCTTACTCATTGTACTCCACCTCACTCAGTTTTTCTCTTAGTGTGTCTGTCTACTAACATCCTCACTCCATTTCCCTCAATCATTGTATATTATCCTCTCTCCCTTCATCCCTTCACTCTATGACTGTTCTTCACTTACTCTCAGTTATCTTCTATTCCTCATTCTTCTAAATGCATCCTTAATTAGACTCTTTTCCGTCTCTGTCATTATCTTTTTACTTACTACTGTTTCCTGACTTAGTTTTGCTAACTCACATTGTTTTAGTATCTTTCTTACCTACAGTTCATTTCTCTGTTCTTCTCTTCCTCTCTGTCAGTGAATCTATATGCCTTACTCTTACTAATTTGCTCTCCTTCTATTTCTTTTTCTCTCTTTTTGTCCTTCTACCTTACTTTATTTCCCTTTCTATGTCCTTCACTCTTACTTTATTTCTAAATACACTGTTATGCTTTTTAACGTCTTCATTTGTATCTTTTAATTTAAAATACATATTTTACTAATTATAACTTATTTTTTCTTCTCTCTTTCACAGATACAAAGTGTAGTAAAAAAGTGTAATTAAAGTTACATTTATTATATGGTAAGTGTGACAAAAAAATGTAGTTTGTCATCACCCTTTGCTTTAAGCTCACTAATATTTTCTCAACCAACCTCACTCCTGTTTCTTTACTCTGCTTCCCTCGCTTATTCTTATTCTCCATTTTTACTCCAATTTCCCTATTTCCCCTCTCGTATTCAACTTCTTTCAGTCCCTATTCTTTACTTCACTTACCCTCTCTTCCCTTCCTTTGCTTCTTCACTCATTCTGTTTTTCTTAATTATTTACCTTACTCCTACACACACACCTCATCCCCCTCCCAACACATACACACACCTCTGACATACACCCCACACACACACCACACACACACCTTATACACACACACACCCCCCCCACGCACACTCCCCACACACACACACACATTCCATACACACACATACACCCCACACACATACCCCCCACACCCACACACCCCTCACACATATCTCACACACCCTCACCCTCACCTCCACCCACACCGAAACACCCCACACACCCACACCCACAGACACACCTTACACACCCACACACCGACCTACACCCACTGACTCCCTATAAGTCACACACACTGCATTACTTACCTTTCTTTGCTGTTTCACTCAGACCCATTCAGGCACTGTTTCCTTTACTCTCTCTGTCCTTTCTCTTTGTCACTCCCCATGTCTTATCCTAATTCAATTTTTTACCATCTTTCACCCCTCTTTTCTTACACTGACTGCTCTTTTTTCACCCTCCCTCGCCGTTGTTCATTTATCCCGGTTCCGTCACTACCCTTCATTCCCCATTTTTTACTGTCCTTTCTTTTTCTTTCAACACCCACTCACATTCTCCCACTATTTCTACTTTAGTCTTCTTCCTCTCTCTTCCCTTCTTTCGCTCCCTTATTCATTTTACTTTTCTCACTTTCACCCTATTACACCTTCTCTGTTTTTTACTATGTAATAAACAATCCCTCTGTGTTTCTCCCTCTAGCTCTCTTTATCTTAACATTACTCTCTTTGTGTCCTTCCCTCATGCTAACTCCTTCATAAATGTTTTTTTTCTTTTTTTTGGGTGCGCGCCCCGGTACGCGTACCCTGAGAAAAAAAAATTGACAGAGATTCTTTAAAAATATAGGTTGATTTTTATAAATTAGAGATAGTTCTAAAAATAACTGTTTTTTCTTCTTTTTGTTGTTTTATATTTTTGATAATGTTTTTTTGAACATTTTGTACTTTCTTTGGCTTTTCTGAACAGTTTTATATTTTTTTGTATTTTTTATGGGGAGAAACAAAAATAAGGGAATTGAAAATGGCTCAACTGGAGCAAAAAACAAAAAACTGAAAAAATTAGGGTTTTTTGGGGCAATTGTGGTTGTCACCAGCAAGGACGACGAGCTTTACGCTCTTTTCACCATAGGAGATGAGCTTACCACAATATATACATGTAATCCTTGGCCGCATTGACTTTTTTCTTGCCCTCTGGGATTGAAAAAAACTCCCATACAATGTGTGGCCTTGGCTGGTATGGGGTATTGTCTTCAGCCAGCCATCTTCTCCTCTCCTCCACTTCCTCTTCCTCCTCCTTCTCTTCTTGACCACCAATGTACTGTTGTGGTGGTCCTCTTGGTGGTGGTGGTGGTGGTGCAGATGCTCCAGCTGCTGCTGCAGCCATTTTAAAGTACAAAATAATTCTCTTTGTTGTTGAAACAGGTCTTCCTCAGTCAAAGGACAAAGTCAGAATAAGGAAAAAAGGTGGAGTCTTTCATCATTTGGAAAACAGAACTGTTCTTGACCAATGAAAAGTGTTATTTTCAAGTCACATGATCCGGGCATTCATCATTTGGAAACCAAAACTGATCTGCACCAATGAAAAGTGTTATTTTCAGATCACATGACCCGACGCGCTTACGCTACGCTCCCCGGGGCGCGCCCGTGGTCGCGCTCCGGGGCGCGCCCAGGGGTGCGTAGCGTAAGCGTGTCAGGACGTTGCGCGATCGTATGCGCTCGCGTGCTTCTGGGTGCGCTTACGCAGTGCGTCATATGACGCATCACGCGGTTACGCGAAACCTCGCGATGTTGTTTTCGTTCGCGAGAATAGCGCTAACGGGACGCTCCCCGGTACGCGCCCCGGGCGTGCCGTAACATTGCGCTTACCCGTGCGTTCACCGGTATGCGCCCCGGGAGCGCCCCAGGGCAAAAAAAAAACAAATAATAATTAAAAAAAAAACATCATTATACAATATAAAATTCGTTATAATATTTTTTACTTTTTATACCTATAGAGATTTGCTATTGAAATTCACTGAAAAAACCATAGGTTTCACACCAGTTATAGTTAGGAATTAGCATTTAAAAAACCTATTAAATTCACTGAAAAAACCATAGGTTTCACGCCAGTTATAGTTAGCTGGAAATTGTACTCGCATAAAACCATTGAAATTCCCACGTTATAGTTAGTTGGACTCACTATAACTTGCGCGCCTGCAATGCACTGCTGATGACATCACATATTACATCACTCATGACATGGTCAGTGACATCACTCATGACATCACTGATGACACCATCCTTGTGACAGAGTGACAGACCTCCTTTCACTGTAATGTAACCCTTGAAGCACATATTCAATAATAGAAACTAAAATTTTCCAAAAAATGGAGATACCCATACCAGTAACAACAACCAATTCAATAATTCCACCATCTATATACACATCCACTTATTCACCAACAGTTCTATACAGTCACTCATACATATACTCACTCATCATATGTAGTGATACACCTATACATCCTGATACACACCGACAGTCATCTAAAAGATACTCTGACACATACTCACACATGCAAATAAACTATTGAACATCCATTTATTTGCATTTACAGCTATACACACACTACCACTTTACTTCTAAGGAAACTTACCCGTACTTACTCTCTCAAACAATCACTTATAGAAGCACATACTAATTTAAACAGGAACTCTTAAAATCCCTCACTCTCACATACACTCACTTATATACATCAATATTCACATATACTAGATTAAAACATATATAGTTACTGATAAAGACACTAGTGAGATAGTCATTCACTCACTAACACACACATATACACAATCATCCACCCATACAGTCCTGCACATATGCTGTCTTCAAAACACATACAAAGAGAGAGTCAGTCATTCATGCATCTATGTGCTAAGTAATTACCCCCACCAAACCATACAAACACTCATACTGATACTAAGAAAAACATCTAATAACCCATATACATACACATTTACCTACTCACCAACCCATGCAGCCACTTATACAGAAAGTGAAACAATAATACATATATTTAAATATTTAAACATTACTCACTAATATTTATTTTTCAGAAAGACATACATTCACTGGATGGTGTCATCAGTGAGGTCATGAGTGATGTCACTGACCATGTCATGAGTGATGTAATATGTGATGTCATCAGCAGTGCATTGCAGGCGCGCAAGTTATAGTGAGTCCAACTAACTATAACGTGGGAATTTCAATGGTTTTATGCGAGTAAATTTTCCAGCTAACTATAACTGGTGTGAAACCTATGGTTTTTTCAGTGAATATATATATTACCTACTGGCGGTCGCCAGTAGGTATATATAGTTAGGATTTTTTCTCTATGGGATTTTTGAAAATTCTATGTCTAATAACTTTGGCGTTTGTGGACGGAATTGGCTGAAATTTTCAGGAAAATGGAACATTTTGTTTCTGAGCAGCCCCTGAAAATTCGGGGGGGTTTCGTCAAGGGGGGGCCGAGAAAAAAGGGGGGTCCCAAAACGTGTTTTTAACATTGAGTTTTCCATAGGGCGGTTGGCCTCACTTTTAGCCCGAACGGCTGAATGGATTTGCACGAAACTTGGCAAAATTGTAGGGACTGGTAGCCCGATGTGCCTTTGCTAGGTCTCAATATATGTGCTCCAGTGGATTTTGAGAAATTAACGTTCAAAAAAAGATATATATCTGTAACAGCGGACCAGGCAGCGCTCCAGTTCGCGTACTTTTCGCGTTACGGAGCTTTGTGAAGCGAAGCTGTTTGGTTCTCCGGCGTCTGTAAACATTCCAAACAGTCCGTAGCGGCCGCCATCTTGTCTCTCGGTAGGATCGAGAGACAAGAGGAGGCCAAAGCGAAGGGGCAAATGACCATAAGGGGGCATAGTAGATCCTCCCTGACCCTCTAGGTTTGATGTGGAGGTTTTAAAAGGGCCCCGCGGGGCAAAAAAAAAAAATATAATAATAATCGAACGGCTGAATGGATTTGCACGAAACTTGGCAAAATTGTAGGGACTGGTAGCCCGATGTGCCTTTGCTAGGTCTCAATATATGTGCTCCAGTGGATTTTGAGAAATTAACGTTCAAAAAAAGATATATATCTGTAACAGCGCTCCGCTTCGCGTACTTTTCGCGTAACGGAGCTTTGCGAAGCTGATTGGTTCTCCGGCGTCTGTAAACATTGCAAACAGTCCGTAGCGGCCGCCATCTTGTCTCTCGGTAGGATCGAGAGACAAGAGGAGGCCAAAGCGAAGGGGCAAATGACCATAAGGGGGCATAGTAGATCCTCCCTGACCTCTTAGGTTTGATGTACCATTTTGCCAAGTTTGGTGTAATTCCGTTCAGCCATTCAGGCTGTAGACGTATCTAAATGTCCTATGGAAAATTGCATGGGGAAAACACATTTGAAAGTGTTGAAATTTAGAACCAATTAAAATGTTACTTTGGTTTTGTATTTGTGTGTGATGAAAGATAATTGGTTATGTATATATCTAAAATGAGAGGAAACCACAGCCATTTTGTGATACTACTGTCTGAGGTACATTTGTGAGGAATTTTTGGTGCTCAATTTCTGGTGTTTGGTTTACACAGTACTAACACTTCTCCTACTTTTAAAAAGGTGAGTTGTTAATTTGTAAGGGGAACTATGTTGTACACTTTAAGATAATTTGAAAAATGTTTTCTGTTATTTATTTACAGTCCTTCTGTTATACTAAATACTTGATAAAGTTAGTTTTATATTATGTATTACTAAAAACGATAAATGAAAGTGATTATTTTTTTCTGCAATTTACAGCAAGCAATTTCAAAATAAAATGGCTCACAATGAAGAGACCGTGGCAATTTCTTTTGAATTATCCACTACATTTATTGAAATTGACAGCACCAATAATGAAGTATTCTCACAAGGAGGAGATGACTTGAATGATTTTTTGGATCAATCTCTTGATGGCGAATTTATCGAATGTTTGGAGACCATAGAGTTACAAGAATCATCATTGCAGACTTTTCATGAGGAGATTCCAGATGAGATGATTGAAGAGGAAATTCCTGATGAGGACATGTTACTAGTTCTTTCAAATTTTGAAAATTCAGAAGAATAAATTTATATTTAGAAATACAAAAATTGATTGAGACATTATTCATTTTTATTTTTAATTTATGAGGTTGTAGCGAAGTGATTGTAGTATAAAATGAGACTTATAGTATAGAGTGGAACATTTTTATGTTACATGGTAAGTTTACTCATATTTACTTTCCTTCTTCCACTATATTATCTCCAATGTGTATTTGACATCTCTTCTTCATCTCCGGCCTCCTTTCTCTCACTGTCTGTCTCTGATGCCTCTTATCGCTGCCATTTTGTGTAATTACAGAAGAGAGTAAAATAAAATAGTTCGGAACGTGAAAAGGGGGCAAAGTAGAGTACCCCTCACCCCCTAGGCCTTCTCAGGCGGTCCCAAAAGGATCAGTTTCTGCTTTCCTGAGAGATTATGGTATGAGTTCCATATACCACAATAACTTGCATTACAACATGCAAGATATCTATCTCCTATTACCAACTTTTGGAGATATTCGCGCTAAGCGCGAATATCTCCAAAAACTAACACCTGCCCTGAGCAGTTCTTAGCCATGTTATCCAATGGGAGGTGGATAACATGGCTAAGAGCATTAGCTCGGTAATGCATGAATATCGCTGACTTTTTAGCGATATTCATGCATTGCGGCCGTTTTTTATCGCATTTGCGATAAACCTTGATAATAGCAAGGTTTATCTTCGATAATTTCTGACGATGCTTAGCGGTAAAAAAATTTGTTGCTAAACATCGTTAGCGATAAATATCGCTTAAATTTGGCAATATGCACCAACGTCTGTTAACGTTCGATTCGAAGGAAATGAGGAAGTGTTGAAAAACATTGTCTGCGCCATCTTGCCTTTTTTGAAATGCCACACTTTTGTTGTGCACGGCAGCCATTTTAGATGCCTTGACCAGACCCACTCTCTGCACGCTGTCGATTCGTAGCATGGCTCCCCACCCTCGCAAGCATCTTCCCCAGGCACTGCTCACCCCCGCTCTCTGTCTTATGCATGGGCAATAAACCTTCCCCCATCTGCGCTGCTCTTCCCTGAGAATCACACTCTGTGCCCGCCCGACACCTCCCTTTCGCCCTATTCACTACCGCACCCTCTGACACTCCTCTTCTTCTGTGTCCGATTGTCCAGGCCGGTCCTAGGCTATCAGCTAGCCCTGCAGATTTAGTTTATGGCCCCAGCTGTAAAGAATCACCCCTCTTCAAAGGAGTTATAGTAGATCAAGGCCCACACCCGATGAGATCCGTCACACCACACGTGTTCATACTATCTGAAAACCATCCTGTATTGTGATTGGGGAGGGGACCGAGCCTGAAGCGGAAGATTCCAGGGATGACTCTTTGTACATCAAAGTTTTTACAATTATGTGTCACATTAAAAATATATAGCACTCCAACAAAGTAGTAGGAATATAAAACTTTAATAACTTATAAATATATACAACAAAACAAAAACAGTAAAAACATTTAAACAATGAAGAGACCGTGGCAATTTCTTTTGAATTATCCACTACATTTAATGAAATTGACAGCACCAATAATGAAATATTCTCACAAGGAGGAGATGACTTGAATGATTTTTTTGATCAATCTCTTGATGGCGAATTTATTGAATGTTTGGAGACCATAGAGTTACAAGAATCATCATTGCAGACTTTTCATGAGGAGATTCCTGATGAGATGATTGAAGAGGAAATTCCTGATGAGGACATGTTACTAGTTCTTTCAAATTATGAAAATTCAGAAGATGTTGCCTGGGGGTGGGTCGTCAGTAGCAGTCTGTTGTGCGAATAGTTCCAAGGCAGCAGAACGCGCTGAAATCTAGATGGCACGAAGGTGATGTCTAGTAAAATGCCGCACAGCAAATAACGGTGTGGGGCGCCGCGGGGGGGGGGGGGCGGAGGCAGTCCAAAGTTCCGTTAAAAGGGCAAAGGAAAGGATCGGTGGTTTGAACCATCAGTCAAAAAGGGGAGGGGGTGCAACAATTTTTCCTACCGGGTCACACTGTGCTTTCACCGGAACTGAGGTCTGCAGGATTCTAGTCATTCAAACTGAGGCTGGCGCCAGCATGGGAGCGCCGACGTCCCGCGGCTACAGTTTCATCACTCCACGGACGATCATGGCAGTCATTCCCCATCGGGGGTGTCTGCGGGGGTCGGGGACTCCCGCGGCTCCTCTAGAATCTTCAAGGTCGTGGAGGACTACGGTGGTGGAGTCAACCAGTGACCGGGCCATTTCTTTATGCTGGGCCCGCTCTTGCCAGGTCGACCGCCATTTTGAGAGTTCGGTAGCTACTGGCGATCGCGGGGTCAAATGAGCGGACGGGCTCCACCCTGCCGGGCGAGACGTTGCAGCATCGCCACAGTGGAAGAACCCTTTTCCGGGCGCCTGGAGCGCTGAGGGTGCAGGTGGGAAGCCTCCACCTGGGGAGGCGGGAGAGGCCTGTTCGCACCGTCTCTCCCTCCCAGTGCACCCCACGGCGTCTCGCTTGAGATTTGTTATGGCCGGACCAGGCGATGAGGACGAGAGGGGGGGGGGTCGGAGGCATGTGCAAGACATCCCCCCCCCCCAGGGTTGTTGCAGCAATTATTCAAGAAAGAAGAAATGTCCCGTCCGTCTTTGGGCCGGACCTCCGGTGGATGGCGGCCGGACGCCCTTTGCTCTGGCCCCATGAACGGGTTCCTTGGCTCATCGGCTGCAGCCGGATCCCGTCGGCCCCAGCCCCCGGCCGTTGGTGGCCGGACCGGGAGAGAGTGTGGAGGGACAACCTGCAACTCTCAAGGGCCACCGCGGCCGGACTGGGAGAGAGAGGGGAGGGTCGAGGACACGGACATCCCCCCCCCTAAAACTCTCCAGTGTTGTCAATCCCCCTGGCCGGGTCCCGCTGGCCTCGCCCTCTCCTCCGGCTACACCCTACGTGATGATCTCCTGGCCGAGGCGTGGCAGCAGGACCCGCCTTATATGTGTTGCTTCCGGCTGGGCGTAGCCGAAAACCTGTTGCCCTTTGGAAGTTTCTAGAATGGGGCGGATGTCTGCTGACTTCTATCTTTCCCAGTTTGATGTTATTTGGCCGTGGCAGGCGGTGGGACAGACACGTTTTGGGGCAGTGAGGGGCGATGTTTTCAGGTTTCTTATTACGGGCTTACTTCTAACGTTTCTTGTTTCCAGGACAATAATAGGTTTTATCATTACGTATTGTTATCGTTTCTTTGTTTGTTATTTAATAAAAAGTTCATCAGTGGCCTACTGATTTTCGTTTTCCTATTCTTTTCTTTCCAGGTTGTTTCATGCTAAAGTTTCTGTTAACAGGATACAGTGATCACTTCGTTATTATTGCATATGTCCTTTTCACTAGGGGTGCTCTCTTGTCGGGCCAGATGACCTTTCTCTAGTAAATGGTCCGGATGAAACAGGTGCATCAATCAGTGGGGAGTAGATAGGCATGACAGATTACAACGGGGGAGAAAGGTCCGCATTACGTACCCTTTCACTACTTGCAAAGATTTTCCTACGTTTATTTGCAAACAGGGAATACCTCCAAAAAGAACTAATTCCCAAACAGTCAATGTTCGGACAATCAATCAATCAATGAGGAATGAAATAGGTACGACGTGTTAAAGGCTTGCGTTACCTACCCTTCACTATCTGCAAAGGGAGAGAGAATATTCCTATTCTTCCTCGTTTGCAGGCAGAGAAGATCCTTAAGAGAACCAACTTCGAACAATTCAATGCTCGATTCAAACAATCAACAAGGGGTACTGTGAACACAAATGAACGCCGCTTATGTACATACACATTGCTATTTTCAACAGGTTGTTCCTAATGTTTCTATTTTAGCGAGGTCAAAAAGAGATCCCATTAGTGGCCTACTGATTTTGCTCGATTTCTTTTGTTTTTTTACACGATTTTTCGCTATCTGCCAAAAATAAACAGAGTATTGCGACTCTGTGCTTGTTTGTAAATAGAGAATGAACCAAAGAGAACAATCAATCAAATGGAGAGAGAAGCAGGCACGACGGATTACAACGGGGGCAAAGGCCTGCGTTAACTACCCTTCACTATCTGCAAAGAGAGAGTACTCCTAATAGAAATGAGGGGTGGGGGGCAGCATTCAAAGCAGATCAGTGTGCATAAACACGAAAATGTTTTTACTTACCACGTACTTGACATTCGACAGCTTATGATATTTGCTATTAAAAAACCATTGAAATTCACTGAAAAAACCATAGGTTATAGACCATATATAGTTAGGAATTAGCATTTACAAAACCTTGAAAATTCACTGAAAAAACCATAGGTTATAGACCATATATAGTTAGGAATTAGCATTTACAAAACCTTGAAAATTCACTGAAAAAACCATAGGTTATAGACCATATATCGTTAGGAATTAGCATTTAAAAAACCTTATTTTACTCACACAAAACCATTGAAATTCCATATATAGTTAGTTGCACTAACTATATATCGCGCACCCGCAATCCACTGCTGATGATGTCACATATTACATCATTCATGACATGGTCAGTGACATCACTGATGACATCACTGATGACATCTCAAATGACATCACTGATGACATCACTGATGACATCTCATTTGACATCAATGACCACATCACTGATGATATCATTCATGTGACAATACAATGCATCTCCTCACATTTTAATATAACCTTTGTTACACCCAGTGTTAAATACAGAGTATAATTTTTGAAACCATTCACACACCAATACTAGTTACTACATACGCACTCACTGATTCCTACGTCTACACACACATTCACTTATTCACCCATACAATCATTCATACATACAATCACTCATCTTTACAACACTATCATATGCACTCATACACCTATACAGATACTCACACTCTGCCACTCATCCATGGAGTTACTCACACACCTAGTCAGTCCTGTAAAGAATCAATCACACTTCCATTTTCTTGTCTATACAGTTAAACATAGAGCACCTTACATTTTCAAACATATACTAACACATACTTACTCTCTTATACAATCATTGATACAAGTACACATTGATCTGCACAGAGTCACACACCTCCCAGCCAGCCACACACACACTCAGTCTCCCATACAAATACTTGGACAATCAATCAATAACCCATATAGTTAATCATATAGCTACTGATCAACACATGCAGCAGTTTACAGAACAACAGACATAATGATGCACAAATTAAGACAGTTTAGTCACTAACCCATGCACTCAGTGAGACACATTTAATCACTCACTCATACATTCAGTCATGCACCTACTAAATCCTTCATCCAGACACTTATACTTCCACTCATTCTTCAATATGTAAGACATATTTTAACTTTACAGAAACATACAGTCACTGGATGTTGTCATCAGTGATGTCATCAGTGATGTCCTTTGAGATGTCATCAGTGATGTCATCAGTGATGTCACTGACCATGTCATGAATGATGTAATATGTGACATCATCAGCAGTGGATTGCGGGTGCGCGATATATAGTTAGTGCAACTAACTATATATGGAATTTCAATGGTTTTGTGTGAGTAAAATAAGGTTTTTTAAATGCTAATTCCTAACGATATATGGTCTATAACCTATGGTTTTTTCAGTGAATTTTCAAGGTTTTGTAAATGCTAATTCCTAACTATATATGGTCTATAACCTATGGTTTTTTCAGTGAATTTTCAAGGTTTTGTAAATGCTAATTCCTAACTATATATGGTCTATAACCTATGGTTTTTTCAGTGAATTTTCACGGTTTTGTAAATGCTAATTCCTAACTATATATGGTCTATAACCTATGGTTTTTTCAGTGAATATATATATATATATATATATATATATATATATATACACACACACACACACACATATGTATATATATTTATATATATATATATTCACTGAAAAAACCATAGGTTAGAGACCATATATAGTTAGCTGGACATTTTATTGACATAAAACCAATGAATGACATCTCAAATGACATCACTGATGACATCATCTAGTGTCTGTGTGTTTTTGTAAAGTTTAAATATGTTTTACATATTGAAGAATGAGTGGATGTATGGAAGACTGAGTGTGTGTGTGGCTGGCTGGGAGGTGTGTGACTCTGTGCATATCAATGTGTACTTGTATCAGTGATTGTATAAGAGAGTAAGTATGTGTTAGTATATGTGTGAAAAGTATGGTGTTCTGTGTTTAACTGCATAGATGAGGAAATCGAAGTGTGATTGATTCTTCACAGGACTGACTAGGTGTATGAGTGCATATGATAGTGTTGTAATGAGTGACTGTATGTATGAGTGATTGTATGGGTGAATGAGTGAATGTGTGTGTAGACATAGGAATCAGTGAGTGCGTATGTAGTAACTGGTATTGGTGTGTCATGATGTCATCAGTGATGTCATTTGAAATGTCATCAGTGATGTCATTTGAGATGTCATCAGTGATGTCATCAGTGATGTCACTGAAGTATGGTGTTCTGTGTTTAACTGTATAGATGAGGAAATGGAAGTGTGATTGATTCTTTACAGGACTGACTAGGTGTGTGAGTAACTCCATGGATGAGTGGCAGTGTGTGAGTGTCTGCATAGGTGTTTGAGTGCATATGATAGTGTTGTAATAATGAGTGACTGTATGTATGAGTGATTGTATGGGTGAATGAGTGAATGTGTGTGTAGACGTAGGAATCAGTGAGTGCGTATGTAGTAACTGGTATTGGTGTGTCATGATGTCATCAGTGATGTCATTTGAGATATCATCAGTGATGTCATCAGTGATGTCATTTGAGATGTCATCAGTGATGTCATCAGTGATGTCACTGACCATGTCATGAATTATGTAATATGTGACATCATCAGCAGTGGATTGCGGGTGCGCGATATATAGTTAGTGCAACTAACTATATATGGAATTTCATTGGTTTTATGTCAATAAAATGTCCAGCTAACTATATATGGTCTCTAACCTATGTTTTTTTCAGGGACATTTCAAGGTTTTGTAAATGCAAATTCCTAACTATATATGGTCTATAACCTATGGTTTTTTCAGTGAATTTCATTGGTTTTTTAAAAGCTAATATCTATAGCTGTAAAATATATTCTTTATTACGTGACGTATCACGTAGCCACGTGAGACGCCTCATGACGCGTCGCATAACCGTGACGTATCGGCTCTGCAGCGCAAACAAAACCCGTAACGTAAGCGTGCCGGAGCACGCTTACAGATATATATATATTTTTTTAACCTTAATTAGACAAAATCCACACGTGCACATATCTTGAGGCCTTGCAAAGGCACATCAAACAAACAGTCCCTACAATTTTGCCAAGTTTGCTGGAAATCTATTCCCTTAATTTTTTTTTTACTGTTTCTCTTGGTTTTCCCCTTGTTACGCTTACCGGGACGCTACCCGGTACGCGAACCGGACGCTCCAAAAACACAAGATGGCGGACTCCCGTTACGCTGCCGGTTAGCTGCCCGGTTCGCGTACCGGGAAGCGCCTCTTCTGCGAAAAATCGCGGGGGACTTTAATATCCCCCTGATCAATCCTAGGGGGTCAGGAGGGGTTTACCTTGCCCCCTTTCCTTCATTTCCCCCTTCTTTTTTCACCACATCTTGTCTCTCGAACCTACCGAGAGACAAGATGGCGGCCGCTCCGGACTGTTTACAATGTTGACAGCTACGCTGCCGGTTAGCTGCCCGGTTAGCTGCCCGGTGAGCTGCCCGGTGAGCTGCCCGGTTCGCGTACCGGGACGCGCCTCTACGGCGTAAAATCGCAAAAACATTTTTTTTTGAATTTTTTGCCCCGCGGGGCACTTTAATATCCCCCTCATCAATCCTAGGGGGTCAGGAGTGGTCTACCTTGCCCCCTTTCCTTCATTTCCCCCTTCGTTTTTCACCACATCTTGTCTCTCGATCGTACCGAGAGACAAGATGGCGGCCGCTCCGGACTGTTTAGAATGTTTACAGACACTGGAGAGCCAATCAGCTTCGCTTCGCGAAGTTCCGTTACGCGTCAGTTACGCGAACCGGGGCGCTAACCGGAGCGCTGTCACAGATATATATATTTTTTTAAACGTTAATTTCTCAAAATCCACTGGAGCACATATATTGAGACATAGCAAAGGCACGTCGGGCAAACCATATCTACAATTTTGCCAAGTTTCATGTAAATCTATTCAGCCGTTCGAGCTAAAAGTGAGTCCAACCGCCTTATGGAAAAATGAATGGGAAAAACGCGTTTTAGGACCCCCCTTTTTTCTCGGCCCCCCCTTGACGAAACCCCCCCAAATTTTCAGGGGCTGCTCAGAAACAAAATGTGCCATTTTCCTGAAAATTTCAGCCAATTCCGTCCACAAACGCCAAAGTTATTAGACATAGAATCTTCAGAAATCCCATAGAGAAAAAATCCTAACTATATATACCCACTGGCTATCGCCGGTAGGTAATATACATATATAAACATATATAATCTGCATATCTATATAAATATAAATGCATGCATACATATACATATATGCATACATATGCATGTTATTTACATGAAAGTTTTAAAAACACTAATAAAAGCAAAGCTAAAAAGCCACCTCATTACAAACAGAATGGCTTTAACTTAAACGAGGGCAAGATCTATTGCATTTTCAATGCTTGTTTACTTTGGTTCTATCAAGAAGGCATTCAGATGTGTCACACATTTGCCATAAATTCTGAATGTTAGCACTCTAGTTGCTCATTAGATCACTGTAGTAAAGCTAGTGCTCACCAGGGAAGTCTGCTGCTAATCATGGTTTGCAGCCATTTTCCCGCATTTTTTATCCCGCAGACTTTCAGTCCGCATACCATTATCCCGCAAGGTCATTGACCTCGCATACCATTATCCCGCATTTTTTCAAAACGCATGTGCATTTATCGCGCATGCCTTTATAAAGAATTACGTTTTAAAGGCATGTATGGTAAATGCATTTGCGTTGTGAAAACCACGATGACGAGAGAGGTAAGTGGGTTTGTGTTAATTTTTTCGTGGGTTAGTGATTGTGTAGTGTAGTGTAGTGTTGTGTAGTGTAGTGTTGTGTTAGTGTAGTGTGGAGCTGTGGTGGTTGTTTAGTGTAGGGTCATGCTGGGGGTAGTGTTTTAGGGTTTAGGGTTGTGGTGTAGTGTTTGCGTAGTGTAGGGTCATGCTGGGGGTAGTGTTTTAGGGTTTAGGGTAGTGTTGTAGTGTTTGCGTAGTGTAGGGTCATGCTGGGGGTAGTGTTTTAGGGTTTAGGGTTGTGTTGTAGTGTTTGCGTAGTGTAGGGTCATGCTGGGGCTAGTGTTTTAGGGTTTAGGGTAGTGTTGTAGTGTTTGCGTAGTGTAGGGTCATGCTGGGCGTAGTGTTTTAGGGTTTAGGATAGTGTTGTAGTGTTTGCGTAGTGTAGGGTCATGCTGGGGGTAGTGTTTTAGGGTTTTGGGTAGTGTTGTAGTGTTTGCGTAGTGTAGGGTCATGCTGGGGTGTAGTATTTTAGGGTTTAGGGTAGTGTTGTAGTGTTTGCGTAGTGTAGGGTCATGCTGGGGGTAGTGTTTTGGGGTTTTGGGTAGTGTTGTAGTGTTTGCATAGTGTAGGGTCATGCTGGGGGTAGTGTTTTAGGGTTTTGGGTAGTGTTGTAGTGTTTGCGTAGTGTAGGGTCATGCTGGGGTGTAGTGTTTTAGGGTTTTGGGTAGTGTTGTAGTGTTTGCGTAGTGTAGGGTCATGCTGGGGTGTAGTGTTTTAGGGTTTTGGGTAGTGTTGTAGTGTTTGCGTAGTGTAGGGACATGCTGGGGGTAGTGTTTTAGGGTTTTGGGTAGTGTTGTAGTGTTTGCGTAGTGTAGGGTCATGCTGGGGGTAGTGTTTTAGGGTTTTGGGTAGTGTTGTAGTGTTTGCGTAGTGTAGGGTCATGCTGGGGGGTAGTGTTTTAGGGTTTTGGGTAGTGTTGTAGTGTTTGCGTAGTGTAGGGTCATGCTGGGGGTAGTGTTTTAGGGTTTTGGGTAGTGTTGTAGTGTTTGCGTAGTGTAGGGTCATGCTGGGGGTAGTGTTTTACGGTTTAGGGTAGTGTTGTAGTGTTTGCGTAGTGTAGGGTCATGCTGGGGGTAGTGTTTTAGGGTTTAGGGTAGTGTTGTAGTGTTTGCGTAGTGTAGGGTCATGCTGGGGGCAGTGTTTTAGGGTTTAGGGTAGTGTTGTAGTGTTTGCGTAGTGTAGGGTCATGCTGGGGGTAGTGTTTTAGGGTTTAGGGTAGTGTTGTAGTGTTTGCGTAGTGTAGGGTCATGCTGGGGTGTAGTGTTTTAGGGTTTTGGGTAGTGTTGTAGTGTTTGCGTAGTGTAGGGTCATGCTGGGGGTAGTGTTTTAGGGTTTAGGGTAGTGTTGTAGTGTTTGCGTAGTGTAGGGTCATGCTGGGGTGTAGTGTTTTAGGGTTTTGGGCAGTGTTGTAGTGTTTGCGTAGTGTAGGGTCATGCTGGGGGTAGTGGTTTAGGGTTTAGGGTAGTGTTGTAGTGTTTGCGTAGTGTAGGGTCATGCTGGGGGTAGTGTTTTAGGGTTTAGGGTTGTGTTGTAGTGTTTGCGTAGTGTAGGGTCATGCTGGGGGTAGTGTTTTAGGGTTTAGGGTTGTGTTGTAGTGTTTGTGTAGTGTAGGGTCATGCTGGGGGTAGTGTTTTAGGGTTTAGGGTAGTGTTGTAGTGTTTGCGTAGTGTAGGGTCATGCTGGGGTGTAGTGTTTTAGGGTTTTGGGTAGTGTTGTAGTGTTTGCGTAGTGTAGGGTCATGCTGGGGGTAGTGTTTTAGGGTTTAGGGTAGTGTTGTAGTGTTTGTGTAGTGTAAGGTCATGCTGGGGGTAGTGTTTTAGGGTTTAGGGTAGTGTTGTACTGTGTGTGTAGTGTAGGGTCATGCTGGGGGTAGTGTTTTAGGGTTTAGGGTAGTTTAGTTGTTTAGTGTATGCTAAAGGCATATTCGTTCTAAAAGTTTTCGTTATATTAATTTGCGGCCTAATAGCACATGCGGGATTTGTTTTGCGGACTGATGGTATGCGGGATTTCGTCATATATTCGCTAATCATACTTTCTATGGCAAAATGAACCCCCTCATTTTGTTCCTTTTTAAATTAAATGTTTTAAGAGTTACCACTTTATTTCAATCAAGATGACTTCAGGTGTGCCATACCTTTGTAATAAGTAGGACTGTTAGCACTCTAGTTGTTCTTTAGAACACTCTGGGACATTCTGTCATTGGGCTATAGTTGGGCTACATCTGGCTGATATTTGGGCTACATTTGTTTTTTTTTGTCTCTGGTGGCCATCTTTGGGCTACATTGGGCTACATTGGGCTACATTGGGCTACATTTGGGCTCCAACATATATATAGCCCAATGTAGCCCAATATATATTTTTCAAAGTTAATTTTCGTAAAAACCACTGGAGCCTATATCTTGAGACATAGCAAAGGCACATCGGGCTACCAGTCCCTACAATTTTGCCAAGTTTGGTGTAAATCCATTCAGCCGTTCAGGCTAAAAGTGAGGCCAACCGCCCTATGGAAAATTGCATGGGAAAAACACGTTTTGGGACCCCCCTTTTTTCTCGGCCCCCCCTTGACGAAACCCCCCCAAATTTTCAGGGGCTGCTCAGAAACAAAATGTTCCATTTGCCTGAACATTTCAGCCAATTCTGTCCTCAAACGCCAAAGTTATTCGACATAGAATTTTCAAAAATCCCATAGGAAAAAAATCCTAACTATATATACCTACTGACTATCGCCAGTAGGTAATATATATATATGTATATATATATATATATATATATATATATATATATATATATATATATATATATATATATATATATATATATATATAACCTACTGGCGGTCGCCATATATAGTATATAGTTGATGTACTGGCCACAGTTCCGCGCCCGATTCGCTTCCGGGGTGTTGCGTTACGCGCCTCGGGATGCGGACCGAAGCGCTTCCGGGTGCGCTAACGCGGCGCGTCATAAGACGTATTACGCGGCAACGCGATACGTCGCGCTTACGCGACGCGTCACGATGTTGTGTTCGATTGTGGGAGTTGCGCTAATGGAACGTTTCCCGGTGCGCGGATCGGGTCGCGGCACCAAATTGAGCTAACGGGAAGCTTCCCGGTGCACGGACCGGTAGCGAAACAAAAAAAAATTTAAAAAAATTAAAGACATAAAAAAATTATATTAGATACATATAAAATATATTTTTCCTTTAAAAGAAGAAAATATTTTACACCATTTGATATTTGCTATTAAAAAACCATTGAAATTCACTGAAAAAACCATAGGTTATAGACTATATATAGTTAGGAATTAGCATTTACAAAACCTAGAAAATTCACTGAAAAAACCATAGGCTATATGAGTGGCTATATGGGTTATTGATTGGTTGCCCAAGTATTTGTATGGGAGACTGAGTGTGTGTGTGGCTGGCTGGGAAGTGTGTGACTCTGTGCAGATCAATGTGTACTTGTATCAGTGATTGTATAAGAGAGTAAGTATGTGTTAGTATATGTTTGAAAGTGTAAGGTGTTCTATGTTTAACTGTATAGATGAGAAAATGGAAGTGTGATTGATTCTTTACAGGACTGACTAGGTGTGTGAGTAACTCCATGGATGAGTGGCAGAGTGTGAGTGTCTGTATAGGTGTATGAGTGCATATGATAGTGTCTTAAAGATGAGTGATTGTATGTATGAATAATTGTATGGGTGAATGAGTGAATGTGTGTGTAGACGTAGGTATCAGTGAGTGCGTATGTAGTAACTAGTATTGGTGTGTCAATGGTTTCAAAAATTATACTCTGTATTTAACACTGGGTGTAACAGAGGTTATATTAGAGTATGAGGAGATGCATTGTATTATCACATGAATGATATCATCAGTGATGTGATCATTGATGTCAAATGAGATGTCATTAGTGATGTCATCAGTGATGTCATTTGAGATGTCATCAGTGATGTCACTGACCATGTCATGAATGATGTAATATGTGACATCATCAGCAGTGGATTGCGGGTGCGCGATATATAGTTAGTGCAACTAACTATATATGCGAATTTCAATGGTTTTGTGTGAGTAAAATAAGGTTTTGATAATGCTAATATCTAACTATATATAGTCTATAACCTATGTTTTTTTCAGTGAATATATATAAATATATATATATATATATATATATATATATATATATATATATATATATATATATATATATATATATATATATATATATATATATTACCTACTGGCGGTCGCCAGTAGGTATATATAGTTAGGATTTTTTCTCTATGGGATTTTTGAAAATTCTATGTCTAATAACTTTGGCGTTTGTGGACGGAATTGGCTGAAATTTTCAGGAAAATGGCACATTTTGTTTCTGAGCAGCCCTTGAAAATTTGGGGGGGTTCGTCAAGGGGGGGCCGAGAAAAAAGGGGGGTCCCAAAACGTGTTTTTAACATTGAGTTTTCCATAGGGCGGTTGGCCTCACTTTTAGCCCGAACGGCTGAATGGATTTGCACGAAACTTGGCAAAATTGTAGGGACTGGTAGCCCGATGTGCCTTTTGTAGGTCTCAATATATGTGCTCCAGTGGATTTTGAGAAATTAACGTTTAAAAAAAGATATATATCTGTAACAGCGGACCTGGCAGCGTCCCAGGACGCGTACTTTACGCGCAACGGAGCTTTGTGAAGCGAAGCTGATTGGTTCTCCGGCGTCTGTCAACATTCCAAAAAGTCCGTAGCGGCCGCCATCTTGTCTCTCGGTAGGATCGAGAGACAAGAGGAGGTCAAAACAAAGGGGGAAATAACTATAAGGGGGCATAGTAGATCCTCGCTGACCCCCTAGGTTTGATGTGGAGGTTTTAAAAGGGCCCCGCGGGGCAAAAAAAAATAATAATAATAATAATCGAACGGCTGAATGGATTTGCACGAAACTTGGTAAAATATTAGGGACTGGTAGCCCGATGTGCCTTTGCTAGGTCTCAATATATGTGCTCCAGTGGATTTTGAGAAATTAACGTTCAAAAAAAGATATATATCTGTAACAGCGCTCCGCTTCGCGTAACGGAGGTTTGCGAAGCTGATTGGTCATTCTGTCACTGGGCTATAGTTGGGCTACATCTGGCTGATATTTGGGCTACATTTGTTTTTTTGTGTGTCTGGCGGCCATCTTTGGGCTACATTGGGCTACATTGGGCTTCATTGGGCTACATTGGGCTACATTTGGGCTCCAACATATATATAGGCCAATGTAGCCCAATATATATTTTTCAAAGTTAATTTTCGTAAAAACCACTGGAGCATATATCTTGAGACATAGCAAAGGCACATCGGGCTACCAGTCCCTACAATTTTGCCAAGTTTCGTGGAAATCCATTCAGCCGTTCGAGCTAAAAGTGAGTCCAACCGCCCTATGGAAATGAAGGAAATGAATGGGTAATTTGTAATTAGCAAATAGCTAATCGCAAACTAGGAATGGTAAAGAATCGCTATTTATTCCTTAAAGTTCGCTATTTAGGAAATGCAAAAAACTTTGATGATACATATGGCGGTTCATCTCTAACAAGATAAGAAGCATAGGGATACATTTATGATGACTGGCGCATCACCAGGGATGTGTTAGTCATTCTGTGCCGCTGTTCCGTCACCTATGGTGTGCTGCATTTACAATGCGGCGCATCATGGGGCAAAAACAGCACAGATGCGTGATGTATCTGTGCCGTAAAGGTGGCGCATTGCTGGAGTTGTATCGCAAGTGTGATGAAGCTCCAGCAAGGGTCGGGGGTGCCCCTGTCGCAGGGTTTCTGTTCTCACACAGAACTGTGGACAGAGGATTGGAACCTCGGCGAATTAGGGTGTCCCAAAACTCACGTTAGTAATCAAAAACTCCTTAGCAAGCTAGGTACAGTGTCACATTGGATATAACAAACTCTCAATGTTTAGACAATCCAGAATATGAACTTATAGTACCTCAGGATACGTGGAACTCATGAACAGTCGGTCGTTATATATTTCTTAGAAACCAGAACATGGAGTTAAGAAGAACACATGTGTATTTGAAATGTTTATTTACTAATGCCGTCTTCTCAGGCGTAGTATCTTAGATAATACAAGTACACATATTATCAGTAGCAAAATTACCAGCATAGTTACTAGTACATAAAAAGCGAATGGTGATAGTATGTTAACATGCTGTAAATGAATAAGAGTTAGCAACACTTATAAGCAGCCGCGGGCCGTGGAGGGAGTTACGGTGAGGCAGGGAGGCGGGGAGGGGGAGAAGCAGGGTGGAGAATACAAGTACACATATTATCAGTAGCAAAATTACCAGCATAGTTACTAGTACATAAAAAGCGAATGGTGACAGTATGTTAACATCCTGTAAATGAATAAGAGTTAGCAACACTTATAAGCAGCCGCGGGCCGTGGAGGGAGTTACGGTGGGGCAGGGAGGCGGGGAGGGGGAGGGGCAAGGTAGAGAGGGCTCCACCCTGCTTCTCCCCCTCCCCGCCTCCCTGCCTCACCGTAACTCCCTCCACGGCCCGCGGCTGCTTATATCTCACCCTCCCTAATACACATATTATATTATTTGCTAAGAAGGTCTCTTTGTGTTGGTTTAGGGCGTGCCCATACTTTAGTGTCTTAGATTTGAAGGAATCACATCAGCATACACCAGCTCTCTCTTCATGTGAACCGCATCAACTGTTGTGTATGTGTGTTCGGCAAAGCAATATAAAACCCGCCTCATGCCCAGAATTGGCAGAAGTTGCACTTATGTTATGAGTATGAAGTCGTGGAGATCAGACCTCATAACAATTCTGTATCGTGTTGTTCTTGAAACTTTAGCACTCGCTGTACAGATATAGTTTAACAAGCAAAGCAGATAGTAGAGCAATAACATATTATTCTCATGTAAACCACGATGAACTACTAGGTGGAAAGCTAAAGCAACAACTAAGTGTCGTGTGCAGAAGTTGCAAAAAAGGAAAAATGGCGTTTAAACCGGTAATGAGCCCATGCTAACTTAACATGGTGTAAAGATATCCAGGACCTAGATGACACCTCCCCATGATCCGGAAACGAACTGAATAAGATAATAGAAGTGCCATCTCATGAGAGCAGATTGCAAGTTTATATGTGGACGGTCCGCAAGGTAAAGCATTAAAAACTAGGAAAATTTAATGCTAAAGAAAAATAAAACAGCCAAGTACTTTATCGAGTCTTAAGCCAATAGGCAAGGTAAATAATAAAAACTTGACAAATAAGTCAATGAATTGTCAATGAAATGCTAGTACTCAGCATATCAAACATGAAAAAGGTCTATGACATAACTGTGTATGCAAAATAAGCTGCAACAGCCTCCAATAGGAAGTCACCGTCTTCATCCGAAAACAGTTCAGCCATCCAATTTAAAAGCGGAAAAGAACATACGTGCTCTCCCAGCACCGGATCCTCTATCACCATCAGAGGACAGCTCGGTGGGTTTTCAAGAAAGCTCTGTTCCAAGAAAGACTGTGCTGCCGCCAGTAAATTCCAGGGACCAAGTAGTCCATGCATCAATGCCACAGCCATAATCCTTTCGCCAGGACAAACCAACTCGTGAGTAATGATAGGAGTCATCAGCTGATTAAAGTCGACGTCAGGAGAAACCGGTCCGCAGAGACACAAATCAATGGCCCAATCGAAATCACAGGTCAGGCAGTGAAATACAGGCTGGACACAGGTGAAGTAGGAGAATCGAAAAGATAATCCATATGCCGTGCTTAATATCGCCAACGGCATTGTGCCATAATATTCTAGCATGCGATTGCGGAACAGTGTCAGCAGCTGCAGGGTGGGAGGTTGCATAGGAGGGACATCCATATTTAAAAATGTAAAAAAGCACAAGAGCGTCCGCTGGTAATGCAAGTAAAAATGCCAATCCACGAACCAGAGTGGAGAAAATAGAATGAAAGGAAGCAGGGATGACTCCAAAGATTTTCTCAAATGAAGTCACGAGACCACTGGTAACAACTTTAAAAAAGTGCGCCAGGGTCTTTGTGGAGGATGCGTTAAAGATAGTCGGAACCATCTTGCTGAAATTGAAAGGCAAATCTGAATTAAAAGTATTCCTTTTATCGTAACAGTAAGTGAACGGGTTATTTGCTGCAGAAATGTTCTATTTCCTCCCACACATGAACATAGGGAGTTTTCAATCTGGCCACAAATACCAACCTTGGGACAGATTTCAACGGCATGGCAAGAATAAGAGCTCTTTTGTCTCAGAGAGAGGTGGCCTTGAGTTCGGCCCGTGAAACTTTCGTGCTTCACATAGCGAACACCCGTACAGAGGTGCAGACCCTTTTCAATTAACTCAGAACAATCTTCATTATTGAGCATCAAATAACTACCATTTTCCAACAACTTGAGCGTGGGGATGATAGCAGGAACTGGCGTGCCTTGCAACACGCAAGCCATATTTGGTCGGTGTTTGTTGCATGAACCGTGTAACTGTATGTGCCTACACATTAGTGAATGATCTGGCGTCTCAGTGCATTCCTCTCCATTCAGATAAACTTCTTGATCATCTTTGAAACATCTGTATGTGTATGGAAGCGACCAGACCTCATGAAGAAAAGCACTACCTAAAGGTTCATAACGACCTATTGGTATATATTTCATACAATTTGAAAACTTATATAAAGCAAAAGGCAGCGTTATTAAACCGTGGATAAGGCACGTTGCCAAAAAACCCGCAATCCTCTGCTGATGATGTCAGTGAGCATGTCATGAATGATGTAATATGTGACATCATCAGCAGTGGATTACGGGTAATAGTATCTCTAGTTTACTCCCCTATAGCTGTCTTTCTTTTAACATAAGTGTCTGTTTCCTTCCCTTATACTTACTGTTTTTGGTTCGCTTCTAGTTCGCGTACCGGCGAGCGAACTGGGAAGCGAACTAAGAGAAATAGAGGTTGGCACAGTTCCAAATATTGTACCAATTTTTTAATAACGGGGAGGTAGTTCTGAAAAGAACTTTTTTTTTTATTGTTTTTGTTGTTTTATATTTTTTTTATTATTTTTCGGAACATTTTTTTACTTTTTTTGAATTTTTCTGAACAGCTTTATATTTTTTGGGGTTTTTCTTGGAGGGGGCAATGAAAACGATTCATTGTAAAGGGCTCAACAGGAGCAACAAAACAAAAAAAGAAGTATTTATTATTTTGGGCGTTTCGTACAAACTTGCATATGATAGTCAATAGCTCTGTTGATCAGAGTGATGCTTTTTTCTCCGTAGGAAATGAATCCATCGCAAAATACGCAGATGTGTTTTACTTCACCAAATTTCATTTGTATATTTGGCACCATCTCCCTGCCCTCTGGTCCCGTTACTTCCGGTACAACAGATCTTCTGGCCATAATAGGGAGATTATCTAGGTCGTTCCGAAACTGTGCAGCACTGTAGTTGTTAGGATGCCACCTAGTCATATGGCGATGCATTGTGTAGTTTCCGAAACTGTATTTTTTCTCGGTTCCTCTGGACAGTCTATCTTGACATATAAGGCAAGTTACATATCTTGCATTTACTTTTTTCTGACCTTTGGGAATTTTAAAAAATTGCCAAATGAAGTTTTCTTTCCGGTGAGACGTCCTGGGCTGCTCAGGCAAAAACTGCCTCTCTTCGTGCTCGTCGTCCTGTTACTCTTCTTCTTCTTCTTGTTGAATTATAACTTGAGCAGGTGGTCCACTCTTCCTTGGATGTGGTGGAGGTGGTGGGGAAGCACCAGCTGAAGCTACTAAAGAAGCCATTGCTCAGTGATCACAAAGGGTCTTTCTCTCACAATGATGAAAGTCAGAGTGAGGAAAGAAGGAGGGATTTTCATCATTTGGGAAAAACAAGAGTTCTCAACCAATCAAAAGTGTTCATTTTAGATTATATGACCTAGTCTTACATCATTAGGAAACCAAAAGTGAAATGAACCAATGAAAAGTGTTATTACCAAGTCACATGACTTGCTGTGTTTACGTTAAGCGCTTTGCAGGGCCTCCCGGTTTGCTTCCAGAAACCTGCGCTTTGCGACTCGCTTCGCGTACCAGTTCGCTAACGTAGCACGTCATATGACGTATCACGCGACAACGTGAAACGTCATGCGGACGGGAGGCGTCACAATGTTGTTTTCTAACGCGGCACTTGCGGTAAAGAAACGTTTACCGGCTCGCGGTCTATTTCGCGGCATCAAGGTCAGCTAACAGGAAGCTTCCCGATTCGCGAAGCGGGAACGAAGAAAAAAAAAATATTTAAAAAAAAAATTATTCATAAACATATAAAATATATTTTTGGATTTAAAGAAGAATACATTTTACAGCTACAGATATTAGCTGTTAAAAAACCAATGAAATTCACAGAAAAAACCATAGGTTATAGACCATATATAGTTAGGAATTAGCATTTACAAAACCTTGAAAATTCACTGAAAAAACCATAGGTTATAGACCATATATAGTTAGGAATTAGCATTTAGAAAACCTTATTTTACTCACACAAAACCATTGAAATTCCATATATAGTTAGTTGCACTAACTATATATCGCGCACCCGCAATCCACTGCTGATGATGTCACATATTACATCATTCATGACATGGTCAGTGACATCACTGATGACATCACTGATGACATCTCAAATGACATCACTGATGACATCACTGATGACATCTCATTTGACATCAATGACCACATCACTGATGATATCATTCATGTGACAATACAATGCATCTCCTCACATTTTAATATAACCTCTGTTTCACCCAGTGTTAAAAAGAGAGTATAATTTTTGAAACCATTGACACACCAATACTAGTTACTACATACGCACTCACTGATTTCTACGTCTACACACACCTTCACTCATTCACCCATACAATCATTCATACATACAATCACTCATCTTTACAACACTATCATATGCACTCATACACCTATACAGACACTCACAGTCTGCCACTCATGCATGGAGTTACTCACACACCTAGTCAGTCCTGTAAAGAATCAATGACACTTCCATTTTCTTGTCTATACAGTTAAACATAGAGCACCTTACATTTTCAAACATATACTAACACATACTTACCTTCTTATACAATCATTGATACAAGTACAGATTGATCTGCACAGAGTCACACACCTCCCAGCTAGCCACACACACACTCAGTCTCCCATACAAATACTTGGGCAATCAATAAATAACCCATATAGTTACTCATATAGCTACTGATCAACACATGCAGCAGTTTACAGAACAACAGACATAATGATGCACAAATTAAGACAGTTTAGTCACTAACCCATGCAGTCAGTGAGACACATTTAATCACTCACTCATACAGTCAGTCATGCACCTACTAAATCCTTCGTCCAGACACTTACACATCCACTCATTCTTCAATATGTAAGACATATTTAAACTTTATAGAAACAAAAAATCACTGGATGTTGTTATCAGTGATGTCATCAGTGATGTCATTTGAGATGTCATCAGTGATGTCATCAGTGATGTCACTGACCATGTCATGAATGATGTAATATGTGACATCATCAGCAGTGGATTGCGGGTGCGCGATATATAGTTAGTGCAACTAACTATATATGGAATTTCAATGGTTTTGTGTGAGTAAAATAAGGTTTTCTAAATGCTAATTCCTAACTATATATGGTCTATAACCTATGGTTTTTTCAGTGAATTTTCAAGGTTTTGTAAATGCTAATTCCTAACTATATATGGTCTATAACCTATGGTTTTTTCTGTGAATATATATATATATATATATATACACTCTACCACTGCCAGTATGAGCGTTGCTGCTGTCTTGAGCGGTCCAAGTTAGGTCACTGGCTGACCTCGAAATTCTCTCCGAATTACCTCAAAGTAAATGAGGAGGACATTTTAGTCTAGTCAAATACATTAGCTGAACAATATACTAGCTTGCCATATATGTGTGGAATACATATAACTCAATATATAATCCAAGAGTATGTGTGCACGATTATAACATTAAATGTGTCCCGTATATTAGCAAAATTAATTTCACAGCAAATACTCGTACATTTCTGTGCTGACGAAACAGCAACCAATGGGAACACTGGTTTCAGTTTAAGTTGGTTATGTCACATGACCCATTGTGGTTTATGTCATCATCGAACTGATCGATTTTAGATGGTCACTGTGCCTAATTGTGAGATACTGTGCACTTGCAATGGTCATATATCGAATTAATATATGTATAATGAAATTTACGAGTATTTGCTGTGAAATTAATTTTGCTAATATACGGGACACATTTAATGTTATAATCGTGCACAAATACTCTTGGATTATATATTGAGTTATATGTATTCCACACACGATATATGGCAAGCTAGTATATTGTTCAGCTAATGTATTTGACTAGACTAAAATGTCCTCCTCATTTACTTTGTTTGTCACATGACTTGCACGTAGGGTGTGTTTTGGGATTTTAAAAATGGCCGTTGTTATCGGCCTGACGAGCGTGAACAAGCCGTAAGGGTGAAACGCGTCGTGACTTTTTCCTGTTAAGAATAAAGGATTAACTGCAAACGCTGAGTGTCCAGGTCAACTTCTTGACGTGAGAGGTAATTCGGAGAGAATATAGATATATATATAGATATATATGTCGTGCTCTGGCCACGTTCTTTATATATGGAGGAAGCCTTCCTCCAATTAAATGATGTATTGTGTTACAAACGCTGTGATGTGGTTACCGTCAGGCATGTTTAGGCTGAGTTGGAAGAGTGCAGGTTTGTTAAGCCTGGATGAATTTAAATTTCTTAAAAAGGATTTTCCTGTGATGCCTGTTTTTTACTTGATCCACAAGGTCCATAAAAACCTTGAAAATCCCCCCGGCAGACCGATTATATCCGCCAGGGGTGGCCTGTTGGAAAATGTTACCATGTACATTGACTTTTTTCTTCAGGATTTTGTGAAAGCTTTACCATCGTATGTCCAAGATTCTGTTTATTTTTTAAGAAAGTTGGAAAGTGTACATTGGGATTCTGAATGTTGGCTGGTTACACTAGATGTTTCAGCTCTCTATACCAGCATTCAACACATGGACGGGTTAAGAGCTGTACAAATTTATTTGGGTGACAGGCCGATCCAATTGTCTGAACACAACAAAATGTTAACAACGATAATTTCCTTCTGCCTCCATAACAACTTCTTCCTGTTCAATAATCAATATTTCCAGCAAATCAGGGGTGTGGCCATGGGGGCCTGCTTCTCTCCCAGTTATGCCTGTTTGCATATGGGCTACTGGGAGGAGCAGGTCCTTCATGGCACATTCCATGAGGTAGTGGTTGAACATGTGGTACATTGGTACCGCTATATTGATGATATTTTTCTTATTTGACGGGGTACCAAGCAGCAGGCCGGTGACTTCATTGATAGGGTAAATCAGAATGCTTTAAATCTTGCTTTCACCTCCAAAATTAGTCAGGAAAGAATTTGCTTTTTGGATGTAGAGGTAGTGGTGAACAACACTAAATTGGAGACTGTACTTTACAGAAAGCCTACAGCTGGCAACACAGTGCTGCACGCCAAGAGTCATCATCCGGCGCATCTGATTCACAGTATCCCCTATGGGGAGATGCTGGGATCAGACGCATTTGCAGCACTGAGGGTCAATGTAGGTTAGCACAGGAGGAGAGTAAAGTGCGGTTTTTAGCCAGAGGTTACACTAAGACTGCTGTAGATATGGCTATTCGGAAGGTCAATTCTATTCCGAGGAAAGAGGCACTGCTACATAAGAAATCTCAGAAAGCAGAACCCATCAGTGCCAAACAACCGGTCAGACTTGTACTGACGTACAACCGACAGCACCGACCTCTCCGGAAATTAGTCACCAAAAATTGGAACTTAGTTTGTAATGATCCGGTTACTGGTAATCTGATGTCAGCCAAACCTGAAATTTCATTCAGAAAAGCACGCTCGATGAGCGATGCATTGGTCAAGTCCAGTCCGGAGGTGTTAATTAACACCTCTTGGCTTCAGGCCAGTAAGGGTTTCAGAAAGTGTTCTACGTGCAAGGCTTGCAAACACGGGGTGTGTAGGACAGAGTATACCACACCTTTCTCTGATGTCCCTCGTGTGATCCAAAAACAGCTGACGTGCAAGACTGAGTTCGCGGTGTATGTGCTGGAGTGTCCATGTGGCCTGCAGTATGTGGGTAGCACCAAGCTGCAGGCTCACAAACGGATACTCCAGCCCATCAAGGCCATTAACACCGGTGAAGCTGCTTACCCAGTCGCACGTCATTTCAAAGATCGTCATGGAAATCAAAGTCAGCTGTTACGGTAGTTTGTCATTGATGCAGTTCCACCCCTGAGGAGGGGAGGGAACCGCGAGGCGATTTTACGAGCTCTTGAGACCAGGTACATTGTGGATCTTGACTGCAAGTCTTTCTCAGGCCTCAATGCCAGTGAAGACTTCTATACCTGCCTGTAGCCTCCTCTTTATCTACCTACTTGGTTCCCCTATTGTTCTATATTGAGGTTCCATCATTTATCTCCCTATTGTTGTAAAACATGTGTTAAAATCTTCTTAATTAGGGGGTTAACACAGATGCCTGCGCCTCTCTCCTTGTACAGTACAGTGGTGTTTAACTATTTCATCTGTTTTTAGGATTTTTTAATATAAGAGAATTTGGTCTTTTATGTTAGTGTTTGCACATGTTTTTGCACATTCTTTTCCACTGATGTTACATTGCATTTTGCACTTTAATTGCAGCTTGACTATGAATGTTTATATTATGTGGATTTTAAATATGACATTGATTCAAGCCACTAGGATTATATTATCGTAGGGCGTTTGCCTTAGTCAACTTACCAATTACATGAATTTGGTAGATTGAAGAAATTATAAGGAATTAACCTTTTGACCGATCTGTATATTCGTTTTTAACAACATTGTTTTTACAAGGCTTGCTTTGTTTTGCTGTTTTTTACAAAAACGTATTTTAGATTGGCAGGTTGGATTAATGAATGTGAAAGGTTTTTCATTATCATGTCTTTAAACTCACATTTAGTAAGCTTATCATGTTTAGTCATGCTGACTCTCGTGACATCCAATCATGTAACAGAGTAACGCGCACTTGCACTTTAAAAATGAACTGCTCCTTCTTCAGCGTTGTGTGATCAAGGCCTCTGGGCAGGCCGAAACGTTGTGCTGGTGGCAAAAAAATCAAATAAGTAATTTTTCACCTGCAAGATTGGGTCGGCTCTCGTCTCCTTCTCTGGTGGTGTCCCGGTGCATGGAGGATTACTGGAGGTCTGGGTTCGAGTTTGCATTGCATATGTATATATATATATATATATATATATATTGCATTGCATATGTATATATATATATATGTAGAGAGAGAGAGAGAGAGAGAGAGAGAGAGAGAGATAGAGAGAGAGTGAGAGAGAGAGAGAGAGAGAGAGAGAGAGAGAGAGATTGATTCAATGAAAAATCCAAAGGTTACCGGGATGTTATAGTTAGCAAATAGAATTTAAAAAAAACTTAGCAATTCACTGAAAAAAACAAAGGTTACATGGATGTTATATTATTAATAAGCAAAGTCCCTTCCTCCATGAACAAACCTAAGCACTCCATGGATTAAAAACTGCATATATTCCACTCTGCACATTTAAAAATGCAATTTTTTCACTCAGCATGACACGTTTCGGCTACCAGGCCTTTTTTAAATGCTTTCAGTGATGCCAATCATTATTATGCATATTTTTTAATGGATTACTTCACTCCCCCAACATAGTGGCTACCAAAGAAGAACTACAATGGGTAACCTTGATTTTATGATGTTGTGCCAACTCTGTTAATTGCAATCCATTTTACTAACTATCCAATCACATAATGGGAAAGATTGTTCCACATCCCCTTATCAGTCTTATAGCATTTTCATACCACTGAGTGCTGTAATTCAGGAGCAAATTACATTCACAATCCTGTACCTGAAGGTGCCGGTCTCAGTGACAGCGAGCGAAGTAATCCATTTAAATACATGCATTATAAGGATTAGCATCACTGAAAGCATTTGAAAAAGGCATGGTAGCCAAAATGCATCATGCTGAGTGAATGAATTGCATTTTAAAATGTGCAAAGTGAAATATATGCAGTTTTTAACCCTTGGGTTGCTCCAGTTTGTTCCTGGTTGAAGTGACTTTGCTGTTTAATTACTTTGTGCATTCCAGATGCATGCCCCATTAGTTTTTCTCGCCTTCTCGCCCCGGTCTCAAACTGAGCAGCACATCCAGCCTTGCACCTCTAGATACTCCGCCTCCTCCTTAGAGGCTCCTAGACTAAAACCTTCCCCTACCGGCTATTCCCTATCCCCCGATCCTCACGACCTCTCCTCAATTACCCCCTCTCTTGCCTCTGGACTGAGCTCTCTCCGCCAATTCCGACCTGTCCCGGGCCACCGATAACAGCTCCGCTCCGCAGCAGCTAACCGCCTCGCCCACCTGGTTACAAAATAGCCCTCCTCAATAGACACTATCCTCACTAATCCTCACAATCTGCCCAGTTAGAATGCCTCCCACCTCGTCTCCCGCCCTAAACCCTCTCTCCTCACCCTACATAAAACAGCACAGCCATAACTCCCCCTCGATCACCCTCCCACCCATCTTCTCTCTGGAATAAAAAAAAAACCCTTAAACACAAACTAATCAGACAATTCCCGGAATCCCTCTTTGCCAACCTATACCACTCCTCCGCCTTAGGCCAAATAAAAATGGACCTCATATTCCACACAACCAAACCCGCCTACTGGATATCGGCCCTAAGAGACAGATGCCAAATCACCAAAACGACAAAGATGACCCATAGCTACAAATTCTCCTTTTACGCCCCCTGCCACTCACCGGGATCACCTCGGTGACCATCTACTCTAACGGCACCATCCTGATCCAAGCCAACATTGCCAGCCTGGAAGCTTTTGACCTCGTCTTCCCCTCTGTACTAAAAATCAACACCCCCACACTTCCCCCCCTCCGCTCACCCACCGCCTGGAAAGTCAATCCCCCTTAAGGAACTCTCACCACACTCCGCCTCCTGTTACCCCACCCACCATAGCCTATCCTCTGATCATCAGAAATCCCCCTCTCCAATGACGCCCCCCGCTTTACCTCTTCCCCCTGAGCAACCCCCGGCGCGGAACCCCCAACATCCTGTGCTGGGCATCCACAACCCACTCCGCAAGCCTCCCCCGTCATCCTCCCCCTAACAAGAAAAATAGCCCATCTCTTCCATATCTGTTGCATCCCTCATCACTCCCCATGACCCAAACCGTCACATCCACTAACAAATTAAGTCTTTCAAACTCCGCCAGCGCTCCCCGCCGAAGAAATCACCCCCAGCTGCAACCCACCCCCGTCAAGAAGAGACGGATTGCCTCCT
This sequence comes from Lissotriton helveticus, assembly GCF_964261635.1. Taxonomy (NCBI): domain Eukaryota; kingdom Metazoa; phylum Chordata; class Amphibia; order Caudata; family Salamandridae; genus Lissotriton; species Lissotriton helveticus. The sequence continues at coordinate 565,558,271 of NC_136057.1, read as the reverse complement.
CGCCCGCATTGAATGGCTACTCTTCTCCTTATTACAGGGCATGAGTCTCATAATAACCAACCTCTTGTCACTCCCCCTCAACACCACCTCCAGCCCCACCTCCCCCCCATGCCCCTCTTTGGCTTCCGAACCCCCTGCCCCTAAGCAGTCAGTCCACTCTCCCCATCCCCAGGCCCCGAGACCAAGGAGGGCTATGGAAGCCATGTCCCCGGAAGAAGCGATCGAGCTGGCCTCCTCCTACTTCTCCCCTCCAACCCACGATCTGCACTCCGCAATCCAGGTAATCACTGGGACCAGAACTGAGCTTTCTGTACAGAAACCCCATAGACCCCATTCCTCCCTCATCACCATCCCCACGGAACCAATGAAAGACACCCATCGCACTAACTGCATGCTCATCAATTGCAGGTCTGCCACGAAAAACGCCACAGAGCTAGCAAGAAGAAAGTACAAACAGCATATCAATAACAAAAAATCCAATTTTTTCTGCACCGCCCTGGACAAGGCCAAAAACATTTAAGAGAACTCTTTGACATCATTAAAAAATAAACGTCCAAGCCAACGACATCCCTCGTCCAGCCTTCAAAAGCGTTGTGCGACAGCTTCGCCAACTTCTTTAACAAAAAAATCACCTTTATCGAACTTTCTCTGGACATTAACTTCCATCCCCCTGACAAAGACAAGCAAAATCAATTATTAAGACAGATCGCTACAAATCATTTTGGTTAAAGAGCAATGGAAACACAAAAACAGTATCAATCTGTGCAAAAGTGCAAACTACAATCCATATTAATTTCATAATAGATTGATAAAACCAAAAATACATAGGAACACATGTGTGTAAGGAGCAGCAGACACAAAATATAAATAAAGTGCAAAGTGCTGAAAAGTGCATGAAGTGCAATCCGGAAATCTGTCAGTTAGCAGCTAAGAGAAAATATATAAAGTGCCAAGTGCATTTTATATATACAAACCATTACAAATCACATATAAACAATTTATTAGACAGAATATACATTATAACAGGATCAAAAATAAAGAAACCTGTTTAATCCAGTGGATACTCAATGAACGGCAATAGAAAGTTAAGCCAGTCTTATGCTCAATCAATAACCACCCGATTCCTATACCTCATCTCCGTCGAATTAAAACTAGTAAAACCAGAGAAACCAGTAAAACCAGCTAAAAATTCGACAAAAACAAGGCATAAAAGAATACAGATAAAATTAATTCAGTTAAAGGAGGCATAAAATTAATACATATTTACATAGCAGCAAAAGGGAAACGGATCAAAAAGTGCACAGCTCAGATAATATACAGTACAATATAAGAGTAAAGGGACAAGCCTGTCTCAATTACAGGATTACAGAAAACTGGCATAACCCTATAAATAAATAAATATGAACAGTTTATAAAAAGTTTATAAAAAATTATTCCCTAAAAAAAAATGTAAATCTTCCTCAGTTTTAAGACCATTACGGATCTTAGTGTCCAGAAGTAAAATGTAGTGGCTCTCCAATTGTCTTAGTTTCCTCTCTCTGTCACCACCCCTTGTAGAGGAAGGTACTGCGTCAATGACAAAATAACTCAAGTCCTTGAGATTAGTTTAAAATGACGTGCCACAGGATAGTTGGAGTTAACAATCGCCCGCAGATGCTGCAGAATACGATTGAACACCTGGAGTTTGGTGCTCCCCATCTATTGCAAGTTGCACGTGCATTGCAATACATAGATGGCACAGTCTGTTTTACAGGTGTACAAACTCTTAATCTTGCATGCTTCTTGGGGGAACGCCTCATGGTATTCTAAAGTATTAACCCCAAACTTACAGGCTCAGCATGAACTGCATATAAAAAAGCCTGATCTATTGAAGAGCCAATTAGATGGTTTAATAACTTCCGGACTGGACAGAGCGTCCCTCATAGAAGGAGCCCTTCTAAAAGTGATAGCGGGAATCTCACTGAGTAATGGAGCTAAAGTAATATCAGTTTCAAAATGGGCCAGTTAGACTTCATGATGTTCCTGACTTTTTTCTCAAATGACAACTATAAGTCGTAATAAGTCTAACTACAGTGTCTTCTTTCTTAGAAGAACTGTGTCCATTAGATATAGCAAGCTCAGTGTTGGCAACCTGGGGCGGATTAGTAAAATTTAAAAACATTTAATTCATGGCATTCTGTAAATCACTCTTTTTGTAGCCACGAGCCAGAAATCTTCTGGTCGATTCATTGAGACACATATTAAGATCAATTTCATTGCTGCAAATTGTATGAATTCTTAAAAACTCCCCATAGGGGTTGCTTTTTATAAGGTGGCGAGGATGAGCACTTTGGGCATGAACAGTTGCGTTACCAGCTGTTGTTTTCCTATGCAATTTAGTTTGGATTTCATTCTCAACAATGTAGATCTCAACATCAAGAAACTCAACAACCTCATTACTGATAGAGGCTGTAAATTCCAAATTAAGCATATTAATGTTAATGTCAGCAACACATTTTTCAGCAGTCGCTCTCGATCCATGCCATATTATAAACAAGTCATCTATGAAACGCCCCATGTGAAGAATGCCAATATACTGGTTCTCAACAACAGGGTGGGCGTGACCGAGAACATGCTCCTCCCACCAGCCCAAATGTAAACACGCGTAACTGGGGGAGAAGCACGCTCCCATAGCCACGCCCCACAACTGCTGGAAAACGTCATTGTTAAAAAGGAAATAGTGATGGCAAAGGCATAGTTCAATCATTTTGACTAACATTTTACTATGCTCGTAAAATCTGATGTCCCTGTCCGATAAAAAGTACTGAATAGCATTTAAACCATCTAGATGATTGATATGATATAAGTATAGAGAGAACACAGCTGATGAGGCAATAGTTTCCACAATTTGGGGCTTTTTGATATTGATCTCTGTGTTTAGAAAACAGACGAATACAGAAGAATAGGATAATTTACAGAAAGCTTCAGATGCACTTTTGCACTTTATAACAAGGGCCACATAAAACCTTTGGACCCAATCCTACCGGAGTGGCAGAATATAAAGGAAGCCTCAAAGGATTTTTTTACCAACCGTATAATAATTTGGATGTCCAAAAAAAAAAAGCAATCGATATCCGCTTACTGGGGTTAAGCAATCCTTTAATGAAAAGAATAGAAAGAGAAGGCACAAATATAGGGAACATTTTGGGGTAATATTGAGCCTCTTGCTATGGGAAGAAACAGAGTTATGCGACCTAATGTTAATAGATCTATTTCTATGTGAAGTAATAGTAAAGCTGCCAGTCATAGAAGGGGATTTGGTCACTTTATTGACTTCCCTGGTTAGCTGCGAAGAAGTTAAAAATGCCAGAAAAGAATTGCCAGGATCCAAAGCCCAGGTGGGAGATCGTTTTGAGGCAGACTTTTAGAAACACATTAGGCATTACTCTCGGCCCCATTAACTACACTTTTTAATTCTATCTTACTTGGAGAAGTTATCTCACCCTCCTTTGGGAAAGGAGTATTCATCAACTTTTTTTTTTAAAAGGAAGGATGAATTTGAGCCATCTTCATGTAGACATATAGTGCTTTTAAATAAAGGTTATATTATGTTTGCAAAAATGTTAACTAACTGAATTTGTACTGTTATGAATGATCTGATGCATCCCACTCAAAATGGTTTTCAGCATAGTATGAGGGCTAATACATAATAATTGGCTGAATTTAGAGACCTTGTTATGGCAAGTAACATCTCTGTGGCCATTGTACTGCTAGACACTGAGACCGTGGGATTTCCTAATTAAGATACTATGACAATGTTACATTCCAGCACTGATCTCAATGTTCTTTGGTAGATTATGTGAAAATACATTGCCCCATGTTATCATAAACAATCAGTGCGTGGGTACTATATTGCCCGGGAAGGGATTTGAAAATACACTAAGGGGGCCATTAGGATGTCAGGTGGACTTCTGTCCGCCCGTAACCCTAGCGGAGCTGGGATTGACCGTCTGTGGTGCGGCGGTCCCGCACTGACCGCCACAATGCTGGGAATGCACTGCATGCATTGTCATGTCATTGTCATTGTCATTGACAGGCACCGCAAGGTGCTTGTTACCATTTCCATAACAATGTAGGGGGAACCATAGATACCCCCCTTGTGCAGCACCTACCCCCCAGAGTCCCTGGGGCCAGCAACAGACCCCCATAAGGAAACTCTGCAAGCCTTTCCATGGCGGCAATGCCGCAGTGGAAAAGCATGTTTCTGCCCCCATTCTAATAATGGCTGGCGGTGTCTAGCACCCACTACCACCATATTGAACCTTTTCGCGTGGTACCCCCCGCCATACTAATGTGGCAGGGGTAAATGGGTGGAGGGCAGGGACGGATGTAGGGCAGATCTCCACCGCCATGCAGGCGGTGGTGATCTGCCCTACATCTAATGACCCCCTAAGGCCCCCCGGAGAGGAGCTGGCTGGCCTAACGGCTAAGGCGCTCGACCTCGGACCTGGGGATCTGGGTTTGAGTCTCGGTAACAACGCCAAAAAACCTCCTGTGATTCTGGGCAAATCACTTAATCTTCCCGTGCCTAAAAATGAAAGTGTGTCCTCATGTAAAAAAAAACGTAACTTGTGCTATGTAAAGCGCTATGATACCTGATTCGGTTCGGGTCTAGTTCGCGCTATATAAAACTCCACAAAAAAAAAAAAGTTGGGGGGATATAAAATCAGTGAAACTAAAACCGAATCTCTCTTGTTCATTACTACCCCAAACATTCTATCCCTTGAGATTAGGGCTAGTTATAATCAACGTCCTTAAAGTCATCGGGGAGTGTTTTACTCGGATTCAGTTTTCAACAGTTATTGTCTGAATTTTGTCCCATTACTGTCTAAAACCCATTCTTTTCTCACAATTTGGGACCAGAGCCACAGATGGAGGATTAGCAATTCCATGTTTCAGATCTTATTACTTACCGGTTGTTGTGCTGCAGGTTCATAGATTCACTATGCAAGTCTCTTCATTTGATAATTTTAGCAAGTCTGGTGTGGGCTATAAAGGAATCAAACATACCCAAAAAAGTGAAATGCAAGAACCTGCAGGCCATCTGGGCTGATAAACAAATGTGTTCTCAAAAATATGATGTACCGACAATCCACACATAGGGGCTCATTAGGATGGCGGACGGACTTTCGTCCGTCCGCCACCCCAGAGGAGGAGGGACCGTCTGCAGGGGCAGCGGCGGTCCCTCCGTGCCAATTAGGATGTGACCGCCACCCTGGCGGTCACATCCTATATATTTAACATTGCGGTGGGTGCTGCTTGAAGCAGCACACGCCGCAATGGTAAAAAACACATGTTTTCCTTTGCGTGCACAAAGCTGCAGACACCGTGTGGTGCCTGCCGCTTCGTGCACGCAAAGGCAGGGGGGTACCATAGGTACCCCCCATGTGCAGCCCCCACACCCCCTTCACCCCTGGGGGCCAGCAACGGGCCCCCAAAGACAAGTCCGTATGCATTTACACGGCGGAAATGCCGCCGTGTAAAGGCATAGCACCGCTGACATCCTAATATGGCTGGCGGTGTCTGATAGACACCGCCAGCCATGTTAGTGCTTTTCCGCCGCGGACGGAGGCGACCGCGGCGGAAAAGCGGCGGACTGAAAAAAGATCCCCCAGCCATCCTAATCTGGCGGGGCTCTTTTTATGTCCGCAGCGGTTAATCCGCATCCTCCGGGCCGGCGGTGGCTTCCGCCAGCCTGGAGGATGCGGATTAACCGCAATCCTAATGTGCCCCTAAATTGGAATGATTTCGGCATCTATCTCCTTGTCTCTCTTCCACTGCCATTTAGTGGAGAAGTGTGGCTCCCAGGGAAAAACCAGGATGGGTTCCCAAAGCAAGCGCCTTAAGACCCTTTGGGGTGATTAGTGCGCTATATAAGAAGCCAACATTACGATTTTACATTATGCCATCAAGAGAAGGAAAATATTATTATTCATAAGGTGTGGGACTTCTTGGATTAGAATAGAATTTAATCTAAGGTAGGGGTAAGCTCTAGAAAACCTCAGCATGGTGTCTCCTTCAGCTTCCAAGATAGGAACATTTTTCAGTTCCTAATAGTTTATGCTTATCAGCCGTATATCAAGCAACTGAATTAGTTCAGAAACTGTTTAGGACCGATAAAGTAAATGATTCTTTAAAGATATTGGTACAGAGAATGACATGGGGATAGCCGTCAGATAATTGAGGAAATGAGTATGAAGTTGTTGCAATGTACATTGCTTGATAATGACATACTTGTTCCAGATATTTTGATTTTGGATATTCCCTGTTGAGAGGTGCTAGCTTTTACAGAATGACTATTTTCAATGGCTGGTGCTGTATTATACTCCAGATAGGCTTAATAAAATATTCAGAACCACATATAAAGGGTGCCCTAAGTGCAATGGATTAGGAGAATTGGAACATATATTTTCATCATGTAAGGCAGTTATCGGACACTGGGTGAAGGTATTTAGACAGATCTTTCTAATAATGGGAAATACAGTTAAGCCCTCACTGTCTATAGCCCTGTTAAGCTTGGCCATTCTGTCATGATTTGGGAAAAGGATTGCACAATTCATCTTTATTTCTGCAATGGTGTCTGGTCCATTATCACACAGTATTTTAAATAATCAGTTAATCCCACACTGCTAAAATGGCATAAGAAGATGAAGAAAGTTAGCATGAACGAGTATTGGGGTACCATGCTTGGATTTATCAAATACAGTATTACGAGGAAATATGGGACATTTTGCAACAGAGAAAACTCTTGGTAATCAAGAACTAACCTTTCAATTTTTGTGACACCAGGCACTAGCACTTTCTGACTTTGTTTTTAGAATGGGCAATATATTATTTTAGTGTGCTGATGATTTTGTCTGCACTGGACATTTTACTGTGATATGTAAAAATAACAATTGTTTGCAAATGGTCACAATTTAACAATATTAGACTACAGATTACTATTTTGAATAGATTATGCACCTTTTATTGAACTTGCATTTTAGAAATAATTAAATTTTTTATGTGGTTAAAATATGTGGGTTCCCGTAGATAGTTATGACTATGACTACTGATTAAGCCTGGGCATAAAATTCCTCTCTACGCTTGGAGTTTGCAGAATTTTTCCCACTCCACCTGGAGCGTGGAGTTCCCAAAAAACTCCACGCAGCAGAGTGGAGTTCTTACCCTCTCATGGCCTGCCAACATTATGTTGGTGAGCGAGGAAAATCATAGCTAGACCACCTCCTATTGATATTACTCAAGACAGGCGGTCATGACAGGTCGCTACCGCTCGAGTTGAGAAACCTGTTGCCTGTGTTGAGAAAGCTGCTGCTTAAGGAGGACATTTACTTGAGTGGCAGAAAGAAGCAGAGACCTCTTATGCTGCACATGGGGCTGATTTTACAGTGTGAGTCTAAAAGTCAGCAGCATGAAGTTCCAAAAAACTCCATGCACAGAGTGGAGTTCTACATCTCTTGTGGCTTGCCAACATTACGTTGGCTAGTGAGGAAAATCATAGCTAGACCACCTCCCAGTGAGATTTCACAACATAGGCTTTCGTGACAGGTCGCTGCCACTCGCATTGAGAAACCTGTTGCTCTTGTTGAGGAAGCTGCTGCTCAAGTAGAACATTTACTAGAGTGCAGAAAGAAGCAGTGCCCTTTTGTGCTGCACATGGTACCATTAGTGCTGATTTTGCAGTTTGGGACACGCTCCCAGTGCTACAAATCAGCACAAGCAGCACAGCTTACCTGTCACTTTGTGCATGGCAATGCAAACCAGGCACTTTTAACATTGCAGACGGAGCTGCACCCAGCAGCACCGTCCGCAATGTTAATGGCCAGAATGCGCCCACCAGTGTGGCGGGCGCATCCTAATTGGCCTTGTGGGACCACCATACCTCTGGTGGTCAGTCCCATTTTCCGTTACGGTGGCGGGCAGATTTATGGGGCCCTTTGTCTGTAGTTATGTATATATTCTTCTGTGTAAAAAAGTGTATTTTAATTTTTACTCTAGCCAACAAACCAACTATTTTACTACTGACACATAATACAAAAACTGTTTTTATGTTATGTTGCAGTTTTACATCCGCAGATGAACCTAGCTATATAACTACATGCACTTACTTCAATATACCAAACCCAAAGCAAAACACCAAACTTTATCTATTATTTACCTATTGACATTATAGCACACTCTTCTACAACACAGCTGCACCATATCTCTTATACATGGGAAAAGACCAGTTTATCCCTTCTGTAGTAATTTCTAAAATGAAAATCAACTAAAGTGTAGAAGTACATTCAGTGTCTCAACACATTAATTACTAAAACACAACATATGAGCCATGTGCGTGCCTCTCTATCACTGTGCCACTCGTGTATTTAGTATCTCAGTACTTTTCTACTTACTGTATTCCATTTACATTTTGGGAGATGGGGCATATAAAAATCTGCACATTAATCTCTATCAGAGCATACAGCTCACTAATTCTTCTGAGTGCATGCAGAGAGTGTGTGACAGTCTGCATATATAATTCTCCGGATGGTTCTTATAGACTACATGTTCCTCACTAAAACTTGTAAATAGATGTGTTTGTGGTTGAATACATCAATACTCCCTCACCATCAGGTCTCTTGGCACTATGGATGATTGAATGAGTGCATAGGTAGTGCCTAGGTGATTCACTGAGGATACAGGTAGTGCCTGGATGATTCCCTCTAACTTCCTCCATTGCCCCTTTTACACTGGAGGAAGCCAATAATGCAATACAGGCAAGTAAAAGTGGCAAAGCGCCAGGACTAGATGCAATACCAGAAGAGTTATATAAAGATAATATTGCCCTATGGGGGCCCGTGTTAACTTTAGTACTGATGACATGCTGTACTGTAGGCTTTTTGTCATCATGGGTTGAGTCCATTACTATACCTATTTATAAAAGAGGAGACCACCTTAATCCAGAGTGTTACAGACTTATTTCCTTGCTTGAGTCATTTGTTAAGATAGTGGGCCGTAGACTCCTAAAAAGATTACAGGACTGGGCAGAATCATAAGATATCATGTCAGATTTACAATAGGGCTTCCTCCCGGGGATTGGGATGATAGATCAGAGTCTCAACTTAAATATGCTAATCGAAAAATATGTTAACATCAAAAATAACATATATTTATATTGTGTCGATCTGTCATCCGCCTTTGATTGTGTTACACAAACTAAATTGTGGCTAAAAATGAAAGATATGGGGGTGGAGGTATCGATCATCAGCCTACTGAGGTACTTATATTCAGGATGCAAAGCCATGGTCGGATATGGCACCAGAGGACAATGCACTGAAACCTTCAGCGTGAAGAGAGGGGTGAGACGGGGTGCATCTTGGCTCCCTTCCTGTTTTCACTATATTTAAACAGTGTGGGTGAGGTACTTGCGGCATCTACTAAATATCACCCACAAATAGGAATGTGCCCTGTCCTGGCTCTCTGCTGACGAAACTGTCCTTATGGCCCGCACTCCTTGGCCCTTCATTCCCTGCTCTCGAATTTTGTAGATTACATGAAGGAACTTGGCCTCCTAATCAACCAAGGAAAAGCTTTTATTATGAAATGTGGGCGGACTAGTAAGAAATGTAGAGATATAAGAACAGATGGCACAATCATTGGTTTTGCTAGTACTTTTTCTTATCTGTGGATTTTATTTGACAAGGATGTTTTATGGAACAAAGCCATTGCCAACAGGAAGCTACAATTTAGCAAATCTTGCATGGCCCTTAGAAGTTTTGTGAGATGATTGGGCTCTAACCCACCCGAGGTGATGATGAAGATCTATAAAGCCAAGTGCCTGAGCATAGCTCTCTATGGGGCGTGCTTGTGGGGACATAAACCATGTACAGATGTCCAGGTTGTAGAAATTAAATTTTTTAGATATTTGCTTGCAACACCCAAAAGTACATCAGTATATGTATGAAACGGCGAAGTGGGTGCTCAATACATCACAGATTCAATAAAGCTGCAGCCAATTCTACTCTGGCATAAAATCTGTACTTCGGAATATACAGGCCTTAACCAAGCCATAATCGGGGATTGTCTCAAATTTAGCCCACATTTAAGAATCTCATGGCTGGCCTACGTACGATTTTGCCATGATATGGGCCACCCTGATTTTTTTGAAAAGCCAGAAACATTAGACATAATTAATAAAAAGACATTGAAAAAGGAAGGAATGATACACATGGAAAAAGTTAGATTGCTAACTGAAGTCCCCAAACCCAGTGTCTTGAAAAATCAACTGATCTTAACTACTATTAATGTGCATCCCTACCTTAAAACTGTATTAAACAGAAGGCATATGTTTGTTCTGACCCTACGTTTTCCATAGATCAGTAATTTTCCCAAAAATGAATGACTGGTCTACAAACCTGACCAGTTGCCCTTGTGACAACACGATGCCCCAGGACACAATACATGTGGTCTTTTTCAGTACGTTTGATAGTCAACAAAGGAAACAATATATCTTACTGACAATCAGACCACACTGTTTTACACCATGCTGTCCTGCATACTTATTTTTCCAATCATTGCCTATTCTACAGATCTGTTATAGAATGTCATTCTTTCTATGCGCAGTTTTTTACGCCAGAAAGACCATTTTACCAACCCTTGATTAGAAAAGGCCATGCGCTGCAACTTCTTTAGGGATCTATGCATTTTGACCAAAGTGATCAAGGAAAACGGAATCTGAATTGAATGTGTTATGCATTGTACTTATGCACTTTTTACTCCATTAGACTTGCGCATTTGAGGACCAGATGAGATGGATAGCATGGCAGACCAGGAGCTAGGTATTTGTGCCCCCTTTTACACCGGTCCTGCCCACGCACAGGGCTATACCGCTATGGAAAGTTGCACTTCCCTGTTTTGCTATCTTGGATGCAAGATGCAATTGATGAACTAACTTATGTATACATGAAGGCACTTTACCCTATTACTTCATTTTAATTTTAACAGCTATTTTAATGCCTGAACTATTAGTATTCTGTGAATTTTTTTATAGATTTTAATTGTTTCCAGCATCTATGTAGCAAACTGGTATTTATAACTTGTTTTTAGGAATTAATATCTAAGGAAAGTGTTTTATAAAGCGGCCACCCAAAATATTCGGCTAGGGTATATATACATGTTTAAAACTTCCTGACATCTGATAGTTATAAGATCTAACTATTTTACCCTGTGTCTTGAACCGTATCTGATTTTATGTATATTTCTTCTTTATGATAAGAACTGTATATTGATGTGTGTATTGAGTGATGCTATTAAGGATGTTTTTATACCTCTGAATAAAGTAATTAACTAACTAACCAACGGATTCCCTGAGTATATGAGAACTCCATGGGTTTTCCATATCTATATTGCTACTGCCTATGTGTTTGCATGAGTATATCACTACTATCTGGATGTTTGGATGAGTGCATGAGTAGTCCCTGAATGATTAGATAAGTGATTTACTAATGCCTCAATATTTAAATACATGCATGGATAGTGTTCAGATGACTAGATGTGTGCAACTCTAGTGCCTGTGTGATTGCAAGAGTGCATAGTATATAGGTGATTTATAGAGTGCAATGATTGCGCAAAAGTGATCGTTTAAGTGCATACATAGCATCTAGCAGATCGGAAGAGTACATGAGTAGTGTTTCAGTGAGGGGATGAGTACATGACTGCTGCCCATGTGTTTTTGGTTAAGTGAACAGGTAGTGCCTGGGTGATTAAATATGTACATGGGTAGTGCATGGATAATGGAATCAGTAGTGCCTGGCTGATTAGATGAGTGCATGACTGGTGTCTGGATGATTGCATGAGTCTATTGTAAAAGTGTGAGTGATTGGATAGAAGCAATTTTATTACTTGGGTGATTGAAGTAGTGCAAAAGTATTGCCTCAGTAATTGAAAGAGTACATAAGTACTGGATAAGTGATAGGTTGACTGCAATTGTACTGCCTGCGTAATTGGATAAGTGCATGGGTTGTGTCTCAGTATTTTGATGAGTGTATGTGCTGTAAGTGGGTGTTTGGATAAGTGCATGGGTTGTGCCTGGGTGTTTAAATGATTGTATAGGTACAGCCTTGATGATTGTATAAGTGAATTGCTAGTGCATGGGTGATAAGATAAATGGATGTGTAGTGCCAGCATAGTTCCATGACTACATAATTAGTGCATGCATCATTTGAAGTGGTAAACAGCCATAACAACAAGGCTGTTACAACACAAGTTGTTACATCGCATGTGTAACTAAGCATGCAATGTAACAATGACTACCATTACAATGAAAACCATTATATCACATGCGCTTCTAAAACGCATGCGATGTAACGGTTATCCATAGCGTTGTGAGAAAACTGAGTTGTTCCATGTCCTCACAATGACGTGCACCGCCTCTCTGTCGACGATTGAACCAGGAGAGAGGAACCACGAGGAGTCAGAGGTAAAGGGGATTGTGCCTGGGGTGGGGGTTACTCTTAAAGGATTTAGGGTACTGTTGAAGTAGTGTAGTAATGTTTGTGTAGTGTAGGGTTGTGTTTTAGGATTTAGGGTTGTGTCGGAGGGTCGTGCAGGGTAGAGTTAGAGTGTAGGGACCGGACTGGGGGTAAGGAGTGGGTCGTGCTGGGGGAAGTGTTTTTGGGGTTTAGGGTAGTGTTGTGGTGTTGTGTGGTATTTGTGTAGAGTAGGGAAGTCTTTTATGGGGTTTAGGGTAGTGTGGGGGGGTCATGCAGGCTAGTGTTAGAGTATAGGGACAGGACTAGGGAAGAGGGATGGTAATGCTGAGGGTAGCATGTTAGGGTTTAGGGTAGTGTTGTGGTGTTGTGGTCTTTGTGTAGTGTAGGATAGTGGTTTAAAATTTAAGGTAGTGTTGGGGTTGTACAGGGTAGTGTTTGAGTGTAGGAACGGACTGGGTGTAGGGGAGGGTCATGCGGGGTAGTATTTTTGGGTTTAGGGTAGTGTTGTGTTTGAGTAGGGTAGTGATTTAGGGTTTAGGGTAATGTAGGGGGTCATGCAGTGTAGTGTTAGAGTGTAGGGACAGGACTTGGAGAAGGGGGAGGGCCGTGCTGGGGATAGGGGTTAGGGTTTAGGGTAGTGTTGTGATGTTTGTGTAGTGTAAGGTAGTGGTTTAGGATTTAGGGTAGTGTCGGTGGTTTTGCAGGGTAGTGTTAGAGTGTAGGGACTGGACTGGGGGTAGGGGAGGGTCATGCAGGGGTTAGAGTTTTAGGGTTTATGGTAGTGTTGTAGTGTTTGTGTAGTGTAGGTTAGTGTTTTAGGAATAAGGATAGGGTTGGTGTTGTGCAGGGTAGTGTGGTGTTATTGTAGGGAGAGGACGGGGGTCATGGGAGGGTTGGGGAATTAGTATAGTGTCAGGGTTGTGCAGGGTAATGTAGTATTATTGTAGGGAAAGGACTGGGGGTTGGGGGAGGATCATGCAGTAAATATACATTAGGGATTCGGTTAGGGTAGGTTGGAGTCACTTACCATGCAAACGTTTACCATGAGTATACCTTTACCATGAATGCCTTGAAGTTGAAATGGCATGCGTGGTAAAGGTAAAGTTGTGGTAAAATTTTGTGTTGTGATGGTACTCGTTGTAAATGACATTGAGTAGTAATACCCACGTTGTAAAGGCATGTGTGGTATTTCTATGCGATGTGACGAGTGCTATTCATTTGTAGTGCCTGGGTAATTTAATAAATGTGTTGATAGTGCATGAGTGATTCAATAAATGTCTTAAGACAAACTTAAGACAGACTTAAGACAGACTTAAGACAGACTTCAGACAAAATCCTAACTTCTGTGAATACCAAAAGTAGTAAGTTCATTCTGTGAATGCCAAAAGTAGTAAGTGCATTCTGTGAATACCAAAATAGTAGTAAGTTTAGGATTGAATCTTAAGTTCATTCTGTGAATCGGGCCCTAGATCTTTCAGTAAACTTAAGAGTCACATCCTACATATAACTATCTGCTATCAAATAACCCATATCTCACCATCTAAACATATGCAAACTGGTCATACAAGTTAAAAACCATATTGACAAACACATCATAATATATACCAAAAAAGTATTTCTACTTTATAATTCATATACAGGCACAGCACATTTTCTTATGTTTCATTTATGACCACACTACTCATGTTTAATAATGTAACTAAAAGTACTACAGTTCCCAGAATGCAAATATATTATATGTCTTTTCTGCACATGATGCTTAGGGTTCACTGAAAGAATATCGATGTAAAAAATGTAGAAGTAAAAAATATTGATGAAGAAATTATAGAATGCAAAAATATCGACTCTCTATACTTAAACAGGTAAGTACAAAAATATCAAAAAATATAGTTGTACAAAATATTGATTTATTTATATTGTTATATATCTATATATATATATATATATATGTATATATATATATATATATATATTCACTGAAGAAACCATAGGTTTCAGGGGTGATATAGTTAGTTGGACATTTCACTCATACAAAATCATAGAAATTCTGCCGTTATAGTTAGTTCAGCTAACTATAACTCACGCGCCCGCAATGCACTGCTGATGACGTCACATATTACATCACTCATGACATGGTTAGTGACATCACTCATGACATCACTGATGACATCTCAAATGACATCACTGATGACATCACTGATGACATTATCCTTGTGATAAAGTGGCAGACCTCCTCTCACCCTAATATAACCTTTGATACACACACTCAAAAATACAAACTAACAATGGACATACCAATATCAGTGACAACCCACCTATTCAGTAATTCCACGATCTACACACACAACCACTCATTCACCAACAGTCTCTATGCAGTCACTCATACATGTACTCACTCGTCATATGCACTCATACACCTATACATCCTGTTACACACCGCCACAGAAACATACACATACTCTCTTAAACAATCACTTATAGAAACACCTACTTATTTGTACAGGAAATCTTTCACTCTCACATATACTCACTTAGATACACCAATACTCACATATTCTAGTTTGAAACATATGTAGTTACTCATAAAGACACTATTGAGACAGTCATTCACTCACTAACACCCACACACACACTCATCCACCCATACAGTCCTGCACAAATGCTGTCTTCAACTCATACAAACAGTGAGTCACTTATTCATGCATCTATGCACTAAGTAATACCCCCACCAAACCATACAGACACTCAGACACTCATACTGATACTCAGAAAACCAACTAATAACCCATATAGACACTCATGTAGCTACTCACCAACCCATGCAGCTACTTATACACAAAGTGAGATGCTGATACAGATATTTACATATTTAAACATTACTCACTAACCCATGTATTCACTAAGATACACTTAATCAGTCAGTTATACAATTAATTTTACAACAAAAAAATCATCCATTTAGACACTTATATACCCATTTATTCTTCCATAGACCTTGAGATATACATATATAAAACATATTTAAGTTTTCAGAAAAACACACATTCACTGGATGATGTCATCAGTGATGTCTTCACTGATGTCAATTGAGATGTCATCAGTGATGTCATGAGTGATGTCACTGACCTTGTCAAGAGTGATGCAATATGTGACGTCATCAGCAATGCATTGCGGGCGCGCGAGTTATAGTTAGCTGAACTAACTATAACGGGGGAATTTCAATGGTTTTGTATGAGTGAAATGTCCAGCTAACTATAACATGTGTAAAACCTATGGTTTTTTCAGTGAATTTCTAAGGTTTTTTAAATGCTAATTTCTAACTATAACGTGCCTGAAACCTATGGTTTTTTCAGTGAATTTCTAAGGTTTTTTAAATGCTAATTTCTAACTATAACGTGCCTGAAACCTATGTTTTTTTCAGTGAATATATATATATTTATTATACTATATATACATGTGAAAATGTCTCTGTCCGCCTGTTTGCCTCAGTGGCACGTAAAAAATGGGTGGAACTGATGTCTGCACGCCGACGAGGTCCTCTTATGGCTCCAATGACGCGAGCTGAGCTGTGCTATTATTATGTCCTCGTCGACAAGGGAGAGCAAGGAAAGAATTTCTGTGGAATGCTGGTGCAAGGGATATTCACCTAAGTGTTCAGGCTAGTCCTTTGGGAGCAACTGTTTATGTTGCCACTCCAGAAACTGAAACCAGGGATCTAAGGGCAGAGGCCATGCAGATGGCACACGAGGTGGGGTGCCCAGTCGTGTGCCCCGGCGGGGCATCGGAGTGACAAGCATCACAACCCACAAAAACGGTAACGAGGGCACGAAATAACACAGGATCTTCTCTTTTTATCTGGCAGGAACAACAAAGTTAAAATGCCCTAGTACCAAAATGTAGAATTAGTGCTACAACGGTCTTCAAGAAGTCCTGCGATGCCGATTCTTCCTCCAGTACCCTGGAGGCGGCACATGGGTCATGCGGTACGGTCATACTGAGGTGGAATGCACATTTGTTGACCGCTCATGGCACTGCTCCACACTTCAGGGAGGACGCTTTCCATTAGCTATGTTTTCTGATAATGTGTCGCGCCAGCCCCGTCCAACAACAGAACTCTTTTAGATCCAAACAGACTCTTCCACTCTCTCACCAGAAGAGAAACCAGGCCACGCGTACACTTTCACAATACAACGGCCGGTAATACACTTTTCCGTAAAAAAACTACATTCCTTCTACTAATTAAGCAAATACACATCTCACTGAAGAACAAGGGTCAGCTTAGATTGGTAAACAGCCGTTACAGCAACTTTTTTACTTTGCGATACCATTACAACGCATGCATTACCACGCATGCGTTGTACATCACAAAGTCATCACTACGCACTATGCACTATGTCAAAAATCTCCGCGATCACGCAGAAATATCGCGAAGACGCGAAAGTATTTCCCTGCCCATTCGCGATATTTTCTGCGTGATCGCGTTGAAAAATGTCTCGACAACTTACCCATTCGGTCGCTCATGGGCGCGTCCATCTTGTTTTCACTTGTCCCGCCCACTCGCGATGCTTACTTCCTGTTCTGGGTTGCGCAATGCATGCTCGCGCCCGTTCGCGGTACGTATTTCCTGTTCGGGATAACTTTTACTTGTTCGCGCCGCTTTTTGCGTGCTCGGGGAGAAAATATCGCGCGAACTTGCACACGTGGTCGCAATGGGCGCGGCCATCTTGTTTCTCACTCTATTGCATGGTTCCGGGGCCTGATTTTGAATCCTTCCTGTATCTTTGCAATCCTTTGTTTCCAGCCACTTTTTTAAAATCTTTTTTATTTATTTTCCCCGTTCTATACTTTTGGTTTTTGTCTACTTTTTAGTTTTTTAGCTACTTTTTCACTCTTTTTCTATTCCCTGCTATTTCCTTTACTTACTTTTTAAATTTGATTACCTTTTCTTTCCTGCCCGTCTCTCTCTCCCCAGAACCATGCCGCAGTCAGAGCCGCGACCGCCTTCCTTGCGGAAGGCGGCGCCCACAAGGGGTGCAGGCACAGGCCTTATTTGGGGAGGTTGAGTTGGCTGCACGCATCTTCTTTGTGCAGCACCACCTGCCCTCTATCCTCGCAGCAGGTGGCAGGCCTGGGTCAAAGCACGGGCTCCGGGAGCATCAACAGCGTTGGGGGAAGGTACACAGGGTAGTGTTTTGCTGCTCTGGGGTCCGGCGCACCCAGGCGCAGTTGACGCACCAATGGGCTGACATCCTGGACCATGAGCAGGACCTGCTGGACCTGCTAGGAGTGGAGGTTCCGGGTCTTGGTGAGTAACTATTTATTTAATTATTACTACTTTGTGTCTGTTCTTCGGCTCTGTGTTATATATATTGTGAATATCTTTTTTTCTTCCAACCAGCTAGAATGTTGCTGCTTACATTCCAGGTTAATTAGGTTTACAAGTCTTCTGTGATTGTTATGACACAGGTGCTCCTCTGCGCTACTGTTAATCTTACTTTTTGCAACATTGCGTTTGCGCTCGCTTAGCGTGATTATGTAAGAGTTTATTTTAGAGAAATGAAGTTACGTAATGCTATAGTGACTCTATTCCTTACTTTGTCCTGTCACTAAGAGATAGGGGTGGATTGATACTTAGGTTTAGTTACTTTGTATGAGTTTTTAATTTTTTAGTGGTTTGCGTGATGCCCCCTCAGTTACGTCACCTGCTGCTGGTACCCCAATCTTTATTAGAACCTTTTCTAGTTTGTATAATGAGTGGTGGTAATAGGCTTAGCACTAGCAGAACATCAGCATCAATCAATGAATCAACCCAAAATTTGGTGTATACAAAAAATGTAGTCATGTGTCCTCCATTTGACCATATGCATTGTTGAGGAATAAAAGAAGTGGAAATGCATACTAGGGGGTCGATTCCGATCTGGTAAAAATCGCTCCGAATTGCCGTTCGGAGCGATTTTCCCGTACGAATCGTACCCCTAAATGTTCCCGTACGAACGACGAAGTACGATCCGTACCAGGAGCCGTACTCCGTACGAATCGTACAGGGACCGTACGAATGAATTCCCCGTATGACTCTCCCGCGGAACCCGCTGTACGCGACATCTGTACGGTTCGTGGACGATTTTTCCGACCCGGCAAGTACGATTCGTGTTGGGTACGCACCGCATGACCCTTTTCCGACGGGAGCTAAAAACAGCCGTAAAAGCAGAGTTCACCCCGAAACAGGTATGGAACGGCCCCCCCGGGTATGGCACGTACACCCCATGATCGCAGGGGTACGCGCCGTACCCCTGCGATCATGGGGGGTACGTGCCGTACACCCAGCGTACATATGCGCAAAATATGGGATGCGCCCGCCACTGTGGCGGGCGCATCCTATTCCTAATTGTCCCCACGGGACCCCCGCCCTTATGGCGGGTGGTCCCTTTTTAGCGTGAGGATGGCGGGCAGACTTTGTCCGCCCGCCATCCAATGTCCTAAGTAAGTGAGAGGTGTTGTAACCGTTTGAAGAGTGAAGAAGACACCCTTTAATTGGCATGGGGGTGGCGGGAGTATTGAGTAACCAATGGCCTCATCTATCTGTGATTTCAACTCCGCTTTGAAAATTTTATGGAGAAGACTAAAAGTCAGATCAGATCACCTGGTGTTCAACTAAAAAGTGAAAGACAGGAGGAAGGAAGAACGGGCGAGATTTAATAAATGTTATGTACTGTGCTTTATAGTGTTAACATGCCACTATGTGTATAATTAACTTGTCTTACTGTTTTTCTAAGAGTATATTTTATAATTGTCTTGTTTCCTTTTGATATACAGGTACTCCTTCCAAGGTTGATCGGAAGGAGTTGGCCGCCAATGCACAGCGCCGGAAACTGGAGGCAATTCAGTGAGAATACCAGCGGCTGGTGGTCTTGGCAAAGGAGGAGGAGGAGACTGCTGCTACACTTGAAGCCTCTTCCAGTGCCCCGAGCCCCAGCCACTGCCCTCCAGTGGTACAGCGCCACCGTCTGGCGGCTGCCCGCCGCCCTAGCAGCAACACCATCTCTGGTGCCCCCCACCACTGTTGCTCCTGCTGCCGCACTCTCAAGCGCCGTGTCAAACGTTTAGAGGAGCAAATGAGTGTCATCCTCCAATCCCGCCGCCAGTCCCTGTCTTAGTTCTGCCATGTTTTAATTCTTGTTTGGGTGGATGGGAATTGGGCGTTGGGGATTTTTGAACATTTGGACTTCTATTTCTTAAGGGCATTGGTTGGGGTTAGGGATGGGGTGGATCAGCTTTTGTGGGTTTCCGACGTACATCGTTTATTATTGCTAGGGTAAATTAAATCTATATTTATACTATACATTCAATGTTGTTAATGTTTTATAGGTGGGGTTACTGTTTTACATCACACTGTTTCCTTGCTGGTGCAGGTCTGCCCATAGCCAGTGTTTAATTTAAATAATTGGCTGACTGTGTAAGACACAAACAGATAGATGCGAGACCCTTCACTGATTGAGTTGTCCTACCAGTACTTTGTCTCTCTCTTCTAGTCCATGCATTCTTTTTCTGGACTCAAAGGGGTCTGTTTAGTCATTGAAAACATGTCCATTATTAATTATGCCTCCCCCAAACTTCTCTTAAATTTGCTTGATATTTAACTTAGGCACAGGGATGGCTGCATGGTGAAGATGGTTTCCTTTATGTACCAAGGAAGGTGGTGGTGGTAGTATAGTAGTAGTAATAGACACTGGCAGGGCAGCAGCATTTGCAGAAAAAGAAAATGAGACAGTCAGTTGCCTTTGAGACTCTGTTCGAGGAGTAGTAGAATGAAGTACAGTACAGAACTTACCAAGCAACAATAATATGCTAAAATATTTTACAACAAAACATAATGGTGGTGGGGATAGCCTACTAGACAGAGTTACAAACTATAGTTGTGTCGAGTCACTTGACTAGGCTTACTGCGTAACAGTTAGTGCTGTGTATGAGGAATGACAACAAATCAAATCAATGCCGCCAATTAATGCTGAGGTATATGTTCCTTTCTTAAATTAAAATCACCTCTAAAATATACTGCTCTTGGGTGGGCAAGCAGAAGAAGATCATCGCTCTGCCTTGAAATTGAAGTACTGTTGCTTTCGCCACATCCGCCCCAGCAAGCATGTGATTAATTATTGGTGTACATTTAATTTAGTCACACCTCAATAAGTCACACAGCCCGGGGGAAGAGGGTTTATGAATCATAAACAGAGCAAACCTAATGATAATAACAAAAACAAGAAGCACACTGTTGTAAAGATTGTAGACAAAAACATTAATCAATCAAATTATTTAAAAGAAGGTGAAAGTTGATACTTTTACTGTGATATCCTGGTCTGGTACTGTAGAAAGATGATTAGTGCCCAATGACATAACTTCATGCACAACAAAACAAAAAACAACAAAATCACTCAGTCTGCGACTCTGCGTCCAATGCGTGGCATCAATCATTACCTGTTCCAACTCATTTTCATGGGCAGTCTCTCTCGGCTCTGAAAGGAGGATAGCTATAGTATTCATCATGTTCCACTTCTTTCGACGGGACTAGGAACGTTTTTATTTATTCTTCTATTTTCCATCATCCAATCATTATGAGGGCAATGGATTTAGGCAGGAGATTCAGTATGATGGAGTGGAGGAGCTGGATTCGGAGGACTGTACTGTCAAATGCAGACACCTGAAAGTTGTATATTGAAATAATAAGAGCAGAAGATGGTGGTAATGGGATGGATTTGTTGTGATTCACATGTTTGTACCCGAACGACAGACACACAAAACAAAGGGAAAAAAGGGAGAAAGACAGTAAGTGCAAGCCTAATTGTCAGGGAAGTATAGCTCTTCCTGAAACTCTGGGGGTTCAGCCAGTAGTAGGTAATCATCATGTGACACACTACTTCCGCTGTCCTCCTCATCTTCCTCCCTTGCTTCATGTATTGTGTAATTCGGTGGTATAAAGTTCTGATTCATTTTGATCAGTGTTAACCTCCCCACGCTTTTTGGCCAGAGACTGGTCCTTCACACTGTTACAATGGAACCAGCAGCACTGAAAACACGTTTGGAAGAGACACTTGCAACAGGGCAAGCCAGATAGCTAATCGCCAGCCTGCTGAGCAATGGCCATTCAGACCTTTTCCTATACCAATACTGCAATGGGTTTTTATCAATGTACACCTCTGTTGGGTCGTCCAGATTGGCCTGGACCACCTGCTCAATGTTCAGGGGTCCTGCTACTAACCTTTTGTGCTATTTTCTCTGTGCATCAGCACTGCGCTTATTAATGCCTAACTGTAAATACCAATCGTCTAACCATTCTACTGGGCCTAATGATCCAGTTATTGTTGCTGTTGTTGATGGTGATGGTGAGTGTTGTTGTGCTGATCCAAATGCACTGCTCTCAGCCTCCAAAGTTGCACTTGATGCTGCATGCCCTTCTGCAGAACTTCTTGTGGGTTGATCTTGCAGGCTTTTAATTAACAGCCTTTCATTTTCCAACTTACTCGCTGCCACAGCTATCCAACTTTTGTAGCGGGCAACATCCATCTCTGAAAAAGGAAAGAATGTCTTAAGTCCCAATTTTGCCCGTGGATCCACAATTGAGGTAGAAATGTAAAGTTCTTGCGACAACATTTTATTTTCTATCCTTGTATTTTCAGCTAAGCAACGGGCTAAGCTCTGCACCAAGTCATAGGCTTCCTTTTTGTTCTCTAAACCTTTGTATGATTCAGACACCTTCTTCAGCTGATGCTCTAGCATTTGCAACAATGGGATAGTTTTGCCCATTGTACAGTCGTCCTTGCTGACTTCACGTGTGAAGACCTCAAAAGGACGAAGCATCTCAGTCAGGCTTAACTAGGCCCCATTGCTCCATCTGAAGGGTCATGCCTTTCACAGTAGCATCCCTTCTTTGCATGACACATTCATTGAGTGGCCTGTACTGCTCAGACGATCAAGCATGTAATACGTTGAGTTCCAACGTGTTGCCACCTCCTGGATGAGAGCTTTGACTGGCATCCTGTATTCACCTAGAATGATCCTCAGCTGCTTCCGAGCTTTAAAAGAATGGCTGAATTGAGTGCATATTCTTTGGCAGATGCTCAGTAAGTTGCTGGCTAGGGGTTCTTTTTTCAGAAAGTCTTGAACTATCATGTTTATGCAGTGCGTCAAACACGGAATCCTGAAATAGGAACCAAGGTCCATGGCCTTAAGTACATTACTGCCATTATCTGTGGCAACAAAACCAATACTAAGCCCTCTTGGGCGCAGCCATTCAGAAACCTTGCTGCGAAACTCTTGCAAAATGTTTACAGCAGTATGAGATTTCTCCATGGCGAACATGGCTATAGTTGCATGTCTCAGAGTAGCTTTAAAAATCTCAGCTGTGTCAACAGCACCTCGTTCAGATAGCTTATCTCTAACCCCCACAAAAGAGACCCAGTGTGCAGTGATGCACATGTAATCTGTGGCTTGGCAACTGGTCCACATGTCTGTTGTCAGGTGGATATTGTGAACAGCACTCTGCTGCAAAGCTTGCCCAACCAATTCCAGCACATCATGATATAGTGCCGGAACAGCAACTCTTGTGAAATAGGACCAGCTGGGAACCTTCCATTTAGGGCAGATGGCTGACACAAATTCAAGGAAACCCACCCCTTCCACAAATGAAAAACGGAGAAGATCCAGTGATAACATTTTAGCAAGCTTCGCATTGTACAACTGTGCCGTTGGGTGGTTGCGTTGGAACTGCCCCTCCAACCTAAGCATTCTCTCAATGGTAGGCTGGATTACTTCCTTTGTGGTGCTGTTGTTTTCATTGACCCACTTAGGCCCAACGACGCAGTTTGTCTCATTGCGGTACTCGGTCGCCTTGGTATCTCAGCCTGAGTCTGAGTATGGCTCTTACTGCGGTACCACTCAGATGTTACTGAGGAGGATGTGGGAGGCACCACTACAGTACTGGTGACAGGGCTCGAAATGCCTCCCTCTTGTTCACCTTCCACCGCAATTATATCGCCCCTTTTTCTTCATGACCAACTTCAATGGGTTGACTTTTTCTACTTTCAATTAAGTGAAGTAGGTGATAGTGTGGTGTATTCTGAGATGACTTGCTTGGCCTCCGGTACTATATAATTGAGCATATAGCAATGTTCTCCACCCTGGTGCTAACAGAAAAGAAGTCCCAAACTGCGGAGGAAAACTTTCTGGCACTGCTGGATGTGTCCCTTTCAATACCAGATGAACTGGAGGGTGTGCTTGGAATGTGATGACTCTGTGCAGCTACACTGTGACTTTTACTACAACTACCTACTGAGATGGTTGAGCTGGATGAAGGTCCTTGCCGGGCCTTGGAAAATATGGCAGCTGGAGGTCGTGGTGGTGTAACCTGTGTTGGTGATATCCGTACTACATCCCGCTCAGTAGCAGCCTTTCTGGATAGGGTTAGAATGTTGGTCTCCATCCCCTTTGGGGCGGGAGTGATGTGCGTGATGACTGGCTCATCTTCATCAACATCATACGACTCTTCTACATCTATGTCCATAACTCTAAGTTTTTCTGGACCCTTCCTTTTTAGAAGCCTTGTCTTGTGGCGTGCGTCACTCTCAGATTGAGTTGATGGCTGCCAAGTGGCATCACAATCATCAGAAGTGGGCTTGAAGAAGAAGATGATGTACTAACAAGCCTCCTTTTCCTTGATGGTGGTCTGGAAGACAATAGATCTTCCGAAATAGTGGTTTGATCCACTTTGTCTGCAGGAAGCTCGATTTCCTGAAATGCTCCTACGTCAGGAGCAACAACTACTATTGTGGGCTGTTCTTGCGGCTGCTGCTGTTCCTCTTGCCGCTGCGGCTGCGGCTGCG
This sequence comes from Lissotriton helveticus, assembly GCF_964261635.1. NCBI lineage: Eukaryota > Metazoa > Chordata > Amphibia > Caudata > Salamandridae > Lissotriton > Lissotriton helveticus. The sequence goes on along the minus strand of NC_136057.1, from coordinate 565,533,889 downwards.
GCTGCTGCTGTTCTTGCGGCTGCTGCTGTTCTTGCAGCTGCTGCTGTTCTTACGGCTGCTGGTGTTCTTGCGGCTGCTGCTGCTGTTCTTGCGGCTGCTGCTGTTCTTGCAGCTGCTGCTGCTGTTCTTGCGGCTGCTGCTGTTCTTGTTGTGGCTGCACACTTATCTGCTGAGTTTCCGCCTGCGTTGATTGTGTCCTACTTTGCGGTAATGATATTTCAACGTCGCAGCTCGTTAGTAGACTAGCTACCTTTGTGACACTCAAGGGCTTGGCCTAGGTTGGTGGGGTTGGCCCGCTGGTGCGGAGGTGCTGCTCCCAGCTTGGTTCCCGGACAACGCTGCTGCAGGCGTACCTTTTCTTTTGGACCCAAAAAAAACATTGGCCGGCACACCAGTCGTGGTTAATGGCACTTCTTTTTTCTGTTCCTTGTTCTCACCGGCAACTTTATTGGTACTGGACCTGGTACCTTTCTTTGGGGCCATCTTCTTCAGATGTCAGGCAGGACGCAGATGCACAACAAGTTGTGGTCACACATGGACGTGATGCGCAGCAGGACTTCTGTCTGGCTGGCAGTACAACGGGTGATGAAAGATGATGACACCTCCTCCTCTGGCTTGTTGTGCACCTAAAAGCAAATAAGCCAGGAGAAGAACATCAGTGAAATGTTGCATTTATCGTTGTGGTTCAGTTACTTACTACTGTACAACAAAAGATATAGTCTAGCCATTTCTAAGACTTTGTCAACAAGGGCTATGTTATACTACTGTGTATACAGTATACACACACTACACTCTCAGGAAGGATAGGAAAGAGAATAAGAACCACCAAAATAAAAGTGTAATGGAAGTGGGGTGGACCCTATTTGCCATTAAATTATTAGAGCATCACATCATTCACGGAGCTGCTGCTGGCAAAGGGGGTGGATGGATGGAAGCAATAGGCCAATAGGAAAACCATGCAGGCCTATATGCCAAAAGCAGTACACTACTAGTAACTCCCAACACAAAGAAAGGCCACCAGCCACATTGCCAAGCCCAACAACATCAGAAAGCCCACCACCAAAAAACACACTTCCCAACTCAATCCAGTGACATCCATGCCCTAAATGCTGTCTAAATTCAACAGACCACACACAGAAACATTTGATTAATAAAGCTGTGGCTACCTGCTCTGAGCCTGCTGGATGAAAGGAGGCCTGTTGGCAGACAAGGCCAGACAAGCTTGCAGGCTTAGGCTTCAAAATGGCCACCAGCCACATGGCCAGGCCCAACAACATCAGAAAGCCCACCCAAAAAAAACACACTTCCCAACTCAATCCAGTGCCATCTATGCCCTAAATGATGTCTAAATTCTACAGACCACACATAGAAACACTTGATTAATAAAGCTGTGGCTACCTGCTATGAGCCTACTGGATGAAAGCAGGCCTGTTGGCAGACAAGGCCAGACAAGCTTGCATGCCTAGGCTTCAAAATGGCCACCAGCCACATGGCCAGGCCCAACAACACCAGAAAGCCCACCCCAAAAAACACACTTTCCAACTCAATCCACTACCATCCATGCCCTAAATGATATCTAAATTCAACAGACCACACAGAAACACTTGATTAATAAAGCTGCGGCTACCTGCTCTGAGCCTACTGGATGAAAGCAGGCCTGTTGGCAGACAAGGCCAGACAAGCTTGCAGGCCTATGCTGCAAAATGGCCACCAGCCACATGGCCAGGCCCAACAACATCAGAAAGCCCACCACCAAAAAACACACTTCCCAACTCAATCCAGTGCCATCCATGCCGTAAATGCTGTCTAAATTCAACAGACCACACACAGAAACATTTGATTAATAAAGCTGTGGCTACCTGCTTGGAGCCTACTGGATGAAAGGAGGCCTGTTGGCAGACAAGGCCAGACGAGCTTGCAGGCTTAGGCTTCAAAATGGCCACCACCCACATGGCCAGGCCCAACAACATCAGAAAGCCCTCCCAAAAAAACACACACTTCCCAACTCAATCCAGTGCCATCCATGCCCTAAATGCTGTCTAAATTCAACAGACCACACACAGAAATATTTGATTAATAAAGCTGTGGCTACCTGCTCTGAGCCTACTGGATGAAAGCAGGCCTGTTGGCAGACAAGGCCAGACAAGCTTGCAGGCCTATGCTTCAAAATGGTCACCAGCCACATGGCCAGGCCCAACTACATCAGAACGCCCACCCCAAAAAAACACACTTCCCAACTCAATCCTGTGCCATCCATGCCCTAAATGATGTCTAAATTCAACAATCCAGACACAGAAACACTTGATTAATAAAACTGTGGCTACCTGCTTTGAGCCTACTGGATGAAAGCAGGCCTGCTGGCAGACAAGGCCAGACAAGCTTGCAGGCCTAGGCTTAAAAGAAGAAGTGTGGCTCAATGGTTAGAGCAGCAGACCCTGATGTAGATGCCTGGCCTGGGACCAGGGTTCAATTCCCACCTCGGCAGGTCTTGGGCTCAATTTCCTCAGACCTGATAATTCTCGCCTCAGTGCCTATTCTAATCATGGGTCCCACTCTGCAACTCTGGGCAATAGCTTGCTTAAACTCCACAACGGCCCCAACAGCGCTGGGTTGCCTGGCCGCACCTGGGGGGTGCCCAGGAGTGGACATTTCACAGGGAAGCCAAGAAGGGTTCCTAAGAGGTATACGGACAGCGCCGGGACACTTCCAGCGGAGGTAGCTGTGCGCTTTACAAATGTCGGTATTATTATTATTATTATTGTTAAAAATGGCCACCAGCCACATGGCCAGGCCCAACAACATCAGAAAGCCCACCCCAAAAAAACACACACTTCCCAACTCAATCCAATGCCATCCATGCCCTAAATGCTGTCTAAATTCTACAGACCACACATAGAAAAGCTTGATTAATAAAGCTGTGGCTACCTGCTCTGAGCCTACTGGATGAAAGCAGGCCTGTTGGCAGACAAGGCCAGACAAGCTTGCAGGCCTAGGCTTCAAAATGAACACCAGCCACATGGCCAGGCCCAACAACATCAGAAAGCCCACGCCAAAAAAACACACTTTCCAACTCAATCTACTGCCATCCATGCCCTAAAGGATGTCTAAATTCAACAGACCACACAGAAACACTTGATAAATTTAGCTGTGGCTACCTGCTCTGAGCCTACTGGATGAAAGCAGACCTGTTGGCAGACAAGGCCAGACAAGCGTGCAGGCCTAGGCTTCAAAATGGCCACCAGCCACATGGCCAGGCCCAACAACATCAGAAAGCCACCACCAAAAAACACACTTCCCAACTCAATCCAGTGCCATCCATGCCCTAAATGCTGTTTAAATTCTGCAGACCACATGCAGAAACGCTTGATTAATAAAGCTGTGGCTACTTGCTCTGAGCCTACTGGATGAAAGCAGGCCTGTTGGAAGACAAGGCCAGACACGCTTGCAGGCCTAGGCTTCAAAATGGCCACCAGCCACATGGCCAGGCCCAACAACATCAGAAAGCCCACCACCAAAAAACACACTTCCCAACTCAATCCAGTGCCATCCATGCCCTAAATGCTGTCTAAATTTGACAGACCACACACAGAAACATTTGATTAATAAAGCTGTGGCTACCTGCTCTGAGCCTACTGGATGAAAGGAGGCCTGTTGGCAGTGGCAGACAAGGCCAGACAAGCTTGCAGGCTTAGGCTTCAAAATGGCCACCAGCCACATGGCCAGGCCCAACAACATCAGAAAGCCCACCCCAAAAAAACACACACTTCCCAACTCAATCCAGTGCCATCCATGCCCTAAATGCTGTCTAAATTCAACAGACCACACACAGAAACACTTGATTAATAAAGCTGTGGCTACCTGCTCTGAGCCTACTGGATGAAAGCAGGCCCGTTGGCAGACAAGGCCAGACAAGCTTGCAGGCCTAGGCTTCAAAATGGCCACCAGCCACATGGCCAGGCCCAACAACATCAGAAAGCCCACCCCAAAAAAACACACACTTCCCAACTCAATCCAGTGCCATCCATGCCCTAAATGCTGTCTAAATTCTACAGACCACACACATAAACGCTTGATTAATAAAGATGTGGCTAACTGCTCTGAGCCTACTAGATGAAAGCAGGCCTGTTGGCAGACAAGGCCAGACATGCTTGCAGGCCAGGCCCAACATCATCAGAAAGCCCACCCCAGAAAAACACACTTCCCAACTCAATCCAATGCCATCCAGGCTCTAAATCATGCTTGAAAATGAAATACATTCAAAAAACACCAAAGGAACATTTGCTTCATCATGCACACACCCATGACTAGCTCTGGCCTACTACTGACTAATACTACCCACAACATTTAAAAAAAAAAAGGAATGATAGTTACCAAAATTAAATTGTAGTTGCAACAACTGCAATGACCCCAATCAAACAGACACAACAAACACTTACATGTAAAATATCCAATTCAAAAATCCTAAAATCCAATTGCAATGACAAAAAGAATGATCTTTCCAGCTCAAAATCTAAAGGCAGAATGACCAGGAGATGGACAAAGCACTGGGAGGAGCCTGCTGGACAGGAACAGGAAGTTGGAGATTCTGTGGCACTTCCTCCCTCTCCCCACCTTTTTAAAAAAGGACTCCTTGCACAAAAAAGGACAGCCAAATGTCAATCGGAGGAGTTTTTTGCATCCAAATCATCATTTGCAGAAGGTTTCATGCTGCTAGAGCTGATATTCTTCTCCAAATTGAAAATTTTACATGTTCGAGTTCTCGAGCTTAACATTACTTCCGCCGGCGCATCTAAAATGACTTGGTCGCCTTCTCTCGCTCGTTGTCGCGTAGGATATGACGTGTTCAGGTTCTCTCGCTCCTTGTCGCGTTCGATATGACGTGTCAGCAACCTCACGCTCTCGCTCGCGGTGGAGAATGACGTGTTCGAGAACTTAATCATCTCATACTCTCGCGGTGCATGATCGCGAGAAGAAAGAGGTGATCGCGCGACGAATGACGTTAATGCGGGCGCGAACTCTCACGAGTTAGAGCAAAATGGCTACCACAATCCAACATCTCGTGGAGAACGTGACCGGGTCGGGAAAACTTGTCGGCGAACGCGGGTATTCAGATAAGGCGATCGCGCGCGCGCGAGAATGTATTTTTTTACAGCGCGAGCAAGACAAACATTTTTGGTAAGATGTGGATTGCGGAAATTTTGACATTTTCGCGCTCTCCGCGGAACGTGAAAATGTCGAATTATCGCAATTTCCGCAAGCGGAATGGAATTTGACGCCCAGGCCTAATGATCATTTACCATGCATGCCTTTACAACGAATTTTGTTTTAAAGGTATGTATGTTAAATGACCATGCGTTCTAGAAAACATGTAGACGATGTACGTCGTTGTAAGGAATCAGAGGCTGTTCTGTTTCCTCACAACGACGTGTACTGCCCCTCAGAGACGACGTGAAGCAGGAACCACGAGGAGAGAGGAACCACGAGGAGTGAGAGGTAAGGGGGATTGGTCATGGGGTGGGGGTTTCTATTCTAGGGTTTAGGGTAGTGCAGTGGTGTTTGGGTTGTGTAGTCGGTCTTGTTGGGGTAGTGTTTTAGGGTTTAGGGTAGTGCAGTAGTGTAGGGTGTTGTGCTGTGGGTGGTGTTTTAGTGTTTGGGGTTGTGCAGTGGTGAATGGGTAATGTAGGGGGCCGTGCTGGGGTAGTGTTTTAGGGTTTAGGGTAGTGCAGTGGTGTTTGAGTAGTGTAGGGGGTCATGCTGGTGGTAGTGCTTTAGGGTTTAGGGTAGTGCAGTGGTGTTTGTGTACTGTAGGGGATCATGCAGGGGGTAGTGTTTTATGGTTTAGGGTAGGGCAGTGGTGTTTGGGTAGTGTAGGGGGCATGCTGGGGAGATATTTAGGGTTTAGGGTAGTGCAGTGGTGTTTGTGTAGTGTAGGGGGTTGTGCTGGGGGTAGTGTTTTAGAGTTTACGGTAGTGCAGTGGTGTTTGTGTAGTGTAGGGGGTTGTGCTGGGGGTAGTGTTTTAGAGTTGATGGTAGTGCAGTGGTGTTTGTATAGTGTAGGGGGTTTAGGGTAGTACAGTGGTGTTTGTGTAGTGTAGGGTGTCATGCTGGGGGTAGTTTTTTAGGGTTTAAGGTAATGCAGTGGTGTTTGTGTAGTGTAGGGGGTAGTGTTTTAGGGTTTAGGGTAGTGCAGTGGTGTTTGTGTAGTGTAAGGGGTCATGCTGTGGGTAGTGTTTTAGGGTTTAGGGTTGTGCAGTCGTGTTTGTGTAGTTTAGGGGGTCATTCTGGGGTTGGTGTTTAGGGTTTAGGGCAGTGCAGTGGTGTTTGGATAGTGTAGGGGGTCGTGCTGGGGTAGTGTTTTAGGGTTTAGGGTAGTGCAGTGGTGTTTGTGTTGTGTGGGATGTCATACTGGGGGTAGATTTAGCGTTTAGTTTAGTGCAGTGTGGTTTGGGTAGTGTAGGAAGTCATGCTGGATGTAGTGGTTTAGGGTTTAGGGTAGTGCAAGCTGTGCATGAATTGTAATTACAATATCTGAAGAAGGCTGTAATATGTATTGAGACGATTTTGTGATTTTGAAAGTGCATGTTATGTGTTTAGCTGATTAAATTTTGCACTTTTTTGAAAAATAAAACGATTAAGAGGAATCACCAGGTCAGATCAAACTTGAGATATGCCATTAGTTTTTTAAAAAAAAGTGTAAACTTGTGTGATGAGTGGATAGTCCAGGATTTTTTAAAGTTATTAAACCATGTGATTGATGCAGAATACGAAATAGATGCAGGATACGTTTTTATTGACGCAGGATACGTTTTAACACGTTCTTACAGGCAGACTTCACATTCTTATCTCTTTTCTCATTCATTCATGAAAACTTGCATGTCCTTTACGGAAGATTATCATCAGCTGCCTTCTTCTCATTAGTTCTTCTCAGCAGGTCATTTTGCTTAACAAATAGAAGTATTGTTGTTACACTAGTGCCATCCATTGGCTAGGCACGAGGTGGTTTTTTTCATGGTTTAGGAACTCGTAAAAAATGTAGTTGTTTGCAAATGATCGTTGTTAAGCCTTCGTGGTTAAGGCATTCATGGTTTAGGCAGTAGTTGTTTAATCATGTATTCGTTTTGGGTTTAAGCTAGTGCAGTGGTGTTTGTGTAGTGTAGGTTGTCGTGCTGGGGCTAGTGTTTTAGGGTTTAGGGTAGCGCAGTCGTGTTTGTGTAGTGTAGGGGGTAGTGTTTTAGGGTTTAGGGAAGTGCAGTGGTGTTTGTGTACTGTGGGGGGTTGTGCTGGGTTCTAGTGTTTTAGTGTTCAGGGTAGTGCAGAGGTCTATGTGTTGTGTAGGGGGTTGTGTTTTAGGGTTTAGGGTCGTGCAGTGGTGTTTGGGTAGTGTGGGGGGTCATGCTGGGGTTAGTGTTTTGGGGTTTAAGGCAGTGTAGTTGTATTTGGGTAGTGAAGGGGGTTGTGCTGGGGGTAGTGGTTTAGGGTTTATGGTGGTGCAATGGTGTTTGTGTAGTGAAGGGGGTCATTCTGAGGGTAGATTTAGGGTTTAGGGTAGGGCAGTGGTGTTTATGTAGTATAGGGGGTCATGCTGGGGGATAGTGCTTTAGGGTTTAAGGCAGTGCAATGGTGTTTGTTTAGTGAAGGGGTCGTGCTGTGGTAGTGTTTTAGGGTTTAAGGTAGTTTAGCGGTGTATGTGTAGTGCAGGGGGTTGTGCTGGTGGTAGATTTAGGGTTTAGGGTAGTGCAGTGGTGTTTGGGTAGTGTAGGGAGTCGTGCTGGGTGTAGTGGTTTAGAGTTTAGGGTAGTGCAGTTATGTTTGGGTAGTGTAGGGTGTCGTGCTGGAAGTAGTGGTTTAGGGTTTAGGGTAGTGCAGCCACAATATTCGTGGACAAAGGGGATCCTGATTCTTTTGAACGCTCCGCCAATTGAATAATTTGGGTCAAGGGCCCTACCATGTCCACGACCTATAAATTGCTTTCTTGGGATCATATACTTGGAGACAAAAGTACATAGTTTCTCATCAATTTCTGGCGTGTGTGAAACCTTCCCCTTCAGTGAGGGCCTGGGGCATTCTCCCCTCATCCTATTCCTGACCTCTCTTTCAAGGGGTTGATGGATTTTCCCCACAACATACTCTGCCACTTTGGCGTCAGGGGTCCACTCCGCCGACCTAGGATGGTAAACTTGGGTAGGCTCGAACATGTCCGAGTGGACCCCATCCCCAACCGGGGACTGAGAGGAGTGGGACTCTGGATTTCAGGGATGCCCTGAGTCCTTATCCCCATCGTCCTCCTATACACCCTCTCCTTCTAAGGGAAACCCGCCGTTGGGGTCTACAATAGTGGTGACTGCATCACAATTTTCTCCGGGCCCCTCCTCCTCCTGTCAGGGTGCATGTTTTAGCATTTGCGCACTCTTGAGGAAGGTCTCCGTAAATTTTTCAAATCCTTCCAAGTGCCCCGCGTTATGCTTAACGGCTCTTTTATTACCCATCTGGGAGCTACTGAGACCCAGCACTACCAGATCTGGGTCACTGAACACCCCAGGGATGCTTTCGCCAGCTTATCAACCTGACCCCTAATAGTAGCCAGCGCCCTAGAAATAGCCAGAGAGAGGGCTTGGTCCCCTGCTGGAGGGAGAATTTGTGGGGCCATTCCTCTTCCACTTTCTGGTAGGAGGAGTAAAAATGGTCTTCTGGAGAAGACATGATAGCAGAGGGTGTGAGCACAGAACAAATGCCCTAAAAATCCTTAAGGCAGTCCCCTCGCCGGTGCTCCAACAGCTGGGCTTTCCCCCAAGCTGTTATAAGAATAGAATGAGGCGCAATACCAATTACCACCACCAGGTGGCGATGGTCACTAACGTGGCCGTGTGGGGAAATCACTGCATAGCGGTGTCAAAATTAGGCGAGGGTTGGTCGGGAATCAAGCGGACACTAAAGGAGTGACCGGATTCCCAAACGCGTGTAAAGACTAGCAGGAGCGCCCGACGGAGCTGCCTCGCTCGGACCAGACGTGCCTGACAGTATCTCATCGCGAGCAGAGCGCACAGTGGGAGATACTGCGAGGGGGAGAACACACTTGGACAAGAGCCTGCTGGGCAGGGAATATGAAACAATACCAAGGCAATAATGCTAAAAACGTGCATAAGAAACCGCTATACAAACAGCAACAACGTCAGATTAAGCCAAGAATGTAAGAAATGCACTTAACTGACGAGCAGTGACAAAAGAGGAAGCGGAAGCAACGTCACAATATTATATACGAAGGGTTGTGATATGATTGGACTCTAGTTGCCTTGGAGACTACCCCCTAATGGTTTATGGGTTGGGTAGTCTTTTGTTTAATGATTGTTGTGTTACGTTTTCTTTGAACTGCCATGCAAATAAAGTGAGGAAAGATATGCATAATCCTCGCCTCCATCCTGCCATAGAATTCATTAAACTTTATTTGACCAGACTTAGAAACATAGATCATAAAAGTGTACCTGAAAACAGTAAATCCTCTATCCTAATACAATACAGTGAGAATTAATTAAAACCAGTAGGTAAAAACAGGTGTTACAAAGCCAAGTTCAGAGCAACTTCAGGTTAACAGAATCGTAAAGATCAATGTTTCACAAAATCAGTCTTATGTACTTTGTGCAAAAGACGCAATAAGGGGTCCAATTAAGATGTAACACTCCAATACCTGACCAGTCTGCACTATTTAAAACTGCAGTAAAACTAAAAATAAAATGTTTTTTGCACACTTCTGTCATTGGGCTTTATCTGGGCTACATCTGGGTGATATTTGTGCTACATTTGGGCTCTTTTTTCTCTCGTGGCCATCTTGGGAGACTTATTTGTTATGAAGTTCCATAATTTCCTCATTTACTGCAGTCTCCTCAGTAGGAAATGCTTTCAGTTTTTTACTTTGATTCCATCAAGAAGGCATTCAGATGTGTCACGCATTTGACATAAATTCAGAATGTTAGCACTCTAGTTGTTGATTAGATGACTGTAGTAAAGCTACAGCTCACCAGGGAGTTAACTGGAAGTCTACTGCTGGTATTGGAAGTGATTGTTTCAGTCTGTATATCAGAATTTTATAATGAAATTAAGGAGAATTTGAGATCTCACTTAAAACATGTCCGAAATTTTCTTTCTACAGCACTAACTATAATTTCTATGACAAAATGAACCCCCTTTAAGAGTTACCAGTTTATTCCAATCAAGATGGCTTCAGGTGTGCCATAATGTTGTCATAAGTAAGACTGTTAGAGCTCTAGTTGGTTTTTAGAACACACTGGGAAGATGCAGTAGAAAACAAAGGCATCAACTGACAGGCTGCTCCTGTTGAAATATAACAGGAAGATATTTGAGATCACACTTGAAACATGTCCTAATTTTTCTTTCTACAACACTAACCATAATTCCTATGACAAAATGAACCCCATCATTTTGTTCCTTTTTAAATTAAATGTTTTAAGTGTTAACAGTTTATTCCAATCAAGATGGCTTCAGGTGTGCCATACTTTTGTCATAAGTAAGGCTGTTAGCACTCTAGTTGTTCTTTAGAACACTCTGGGAAGCTGCAATAGAACACAAAGGAATCAACTGACAGTCTCTGCCCTTGTTGGATGTACATGTTTTACTGAGAATGTCAGACTTCATTCTCACATGACTGAGAAAGATAATGTGAATTTACAGAAAATATGCTCTCATTTTAGCTGCTGGAGCACCTTCCAAAACACTATGGGACAAGGATGTGAAAATAGTTTTCTCTCAAACATGATTCAAGATATCCCAGCAGAAGGTTTTTTCGCAGGTTAACTCACCTTAGAACATAACACAGTTCCTGAAATTAGTATGGTACCATCAACAAATGAAGTCTAATGTAACTGAAGTCTGTTATCACCCTTTATAGTTCTCCTTTTGGTAACCCTCAAAATCTTCAATTCACTTCAATGCATTTCAATGTGGTACTATCATGTATATTGCTCCCAAGATTGCTACCAGCAATTCCAGGATGAAGTGCTGACAGCCAATCAGATCTCACGATGTCATATGCTCTTAGGCTCCGCCCAGATATCGATATTTATCATTTTTCAAATTTCTCACCAACTACTTAATGGATTTACACCATTTAACAAAAAGAGCTCTTTCTGAACAAAGGGCTACCTTTTTGCCAAATTTGGTGTAATTCCGTTCAGCAGTTCGGGTTGTAGCCGCGGCAAAAATTTTCCTAAGGGGAATTGCATGGGGAAAACACGTATATATATATATATATATATTGAAGCTCCAAATGCACCGATATCGTGGGTCACTCTTAGTGTCGGGTGCCGTGAAACGCGGCGGTGTACCGCGTTTTAAAATTACGGCTCCAGTCCTCTTTACCCATACCCAGCCGGGCCGGGAACAAAGACACAGCACTCCCGGGCTCAAGTAATCCAGCAAAAGAATTTTAATCAAGCAAACGCGTTTCGGGACAGCGTCCCTTCGTCACTGCTTGATTAAAATTCTTTTGCTGGATTACTTGAGCCCGGGAGTGCTGTGTCTTTGTTCCCAGCCCGGCTGGGTATGGGTAAAGAGGACTGGAGCCGTAATATATATATATATATAATAAAATAATAAATGTTAAATATGTTAAAAAATAAAATTAATATAAAAGATAAAGTAGATTTAATATAAATTAAAAAATATAACAAATAAGCTTTAAACAAGTTAAAAACACATACACATATATATTTTTACTTTAAAATAATTATTAAACCATTCATTTTAATTTATTTTATACTTAAAAAATATATAAAGATTTAGAAATATATGTGTATATATGTATATATATATATATTCACAGAAAAAACCATAGGTTATAGACCATATATAGTTAGGAATTAGCATTTACAAAACCTTGAAAATTCACTGAAAAAACCATAGGTTATAGACCATATATAGTTAGGAATTAGCATTTAAAAAACCTTATTTTACTCACACAAAACCATTGAAATTCCATATATAGTTAGTTGCACTAACTATATATCGCGCACCCGTAATCCACTGCTGATGATGTCACATATTACATCATTCATGACATGGTCAGTGACATCACTGATGACATCACTGATGACATCTCAAATGACATCACTGATGACAACATCCAGTGATTATGTGTTTCTGTAAAGTTTAAATATGTTTTACATATTGAAGAATGAGTGGATGTATAAGTGTCTCAATGAAGGTTTTAGTAGGTGCGTGATTGACTGTATGAGTGAGTGATTAAATGCGTCTTACTAAATGCACGGGTTAGTGACTAAACTGTCTGAAAGTGTGCATCAGCATGTCTGTTGTTGTGCAAGCTGCTGCATGTGTTGATCAGTAGCTATATAAGTAGCTATATGGGTTATTGATTGGTTGCACAAGTATTTGTATGGGAGACTGAGTGTGTGTATGACTGGCTGGGAGGTGTGTGACTCTGTGCAGATCAATGTGTACTTGTATCAGTGATTCTATAAGAGAGTAAGTATGTGTTAGTATATGTTTTAAAATGTAAGGTACTCTATGTTTAACTGTGTAGATTAGAAAATGGAACTGTGATTGATTCTTTACAGGACTGACTAGGTGTGTGAGTAACTCCATGGATGAGTGGCAGAGTGTGAGTGTCTGTATAGGTGTATGAGTGCATATGATAGTGTTGTAAAGATGAGTGATTGTATGTATGAATGATTGTATGGGTGAATGAGTGAATGTGTGTGTAGACGTAGGAATCAGTGAGTGGGTATGTAGTAACTAGTATTGGTGTGTCAATGGTTTCAAAAATTATACTCTGTATTTAACACTGGGTGTAACAGAGGTTATATTAAAGTGTGAGGAGATGCATTGTATTGTCACATTAATGATATCATCATTGATGTGACCATTGATGTCAAATGAGATATCATCAGTGATGTCATTTGAGATGTCATCAGTGATGTCATCAGTGATGTCACTGACCATGTCATGAATGATGTAATATGTGACATCATCAGCAGTGGATTACGGGTGCGCGATATATAGTTAGTGCAACTAACTATATATGGAATTTCAATGGTTTTGTGTGAGTAAAATAAGGTTTTTTAAATGCTAATTCCTAACTATATATGGTCTATAACCTATGGTTTTTTCAGTGAATTTTCAAGGTTTTGTAAATGCTAATTCCTAACTATATATGGTCTATAACCTATGGTTTTTTCTGTGAATTTCATTGGTTTTTTAACAGCTAATATCTGTAGCTGTAAAATGTATTCTTCTTTAAATCCAAAAATATATTTTATATGTTTATGAATAATTTTTTTTTAAAAATATTTTTTTTTCTTCGTTCCCGCTTCGCGAATCGGGAAGCTTCCCGTTAGCTGACCTTGATGCCGCGAAATAGACCGCGAGCCGGTAAACGTTTCTTTACCGCAACTGCCGCGTTAGAAAACAACATCGTGACGCCTCCCGTCCGCATGACGTTTCGCGTTGTCGCGTGATACGTCATATGACGTGCTACGTTAGCGAACTCGTACGCTTACCGAGTCGCAAAGCACAGGTTTCTGGAAGCAAACCGGGAGGCCCTGCAAAGCGCGTAACGTAAACACAGCAGGTCATGTGACTTGGTAATAACACTTTTCATTGGTTCATTTCACTTTCGGTTTCCTAATGATGTAAGACTAGGTCATATGATCTAAAATGAACACTTTTCATTGGTTGAGAACTATTTTTTTTCCCAAATGGTGAAAATCCCTCCTTCTTTCCTCACTCTGACTTTCATCATTGTGAGAGAAAGACCCTTTGTTACCAGTGAGCAATGGCTTCTTTACTAGCTTCAGCTGGTGCTTCCCCACCACCTCCACCACATCCAAGGAAGAGTGGACCACCTGCTAAAGTTATAATTCAGCAAGAAGAGGAAGAAGAGGAACAGGACGACCTAGATAATCTCCCTATTATGGCCAGAAGATCTGTTGTACCGGAAGTAACGGGACCAGAGGGCAGGGAGATGGTGCCAAATATACAAACGAGATTTCGTGAAGTAAAACAAGTCTGCGTACATTGCAGTGGAATCATTTGCTACGCAGAAAGTAGCATCACTCTGATCAACAGAGCTATTAACAATCATGCTCATGTTTGTCCGAAACTCCCCAAACAATAAATTCTTTTTTTTGTTTTCTTCCTCCTGTTGAGCCCTTTACAATGAATCGTTTTCGTTGCCCCCTCCGAAAAAAAAACAAAAAAAATATAAAACTGTTCAGAAAAATTCAAAAAAAGTAAAAAAATGTTCAGAAAAATAATAAAAAAAAATATAAAACAACAAAAACAATTTAAAAAAAAGTTCTTTTCAGAACTACCTCCCCGTTATAAAAAAATTGGTACAATATTTGCAACTGTGCCAACCTCTATTTCTCTTAGTTCGCTTCCCAGTTCGCTCCCCGGTACGCGAACCGGAAGCGAACCAAAAAATTTTTTTTATAAAAAAGAACAGTAAGTATAAGGGAAGGAAACAGACAGTTATGTTAAAAGAAAGACAGCTATAGGGGAGTAAACTAGAGATACTATTACCCGTAATCCACTGCTGATGATGTCACATATTACATCATTCATGACATGCTCAGTGACATCATCAGCAGAGGATTGCGGGTAACAGTATCCCTAGTTTATTCCCTATAGCTGTGTTTCTTTTAACATAACTGTCTGTTTCCTTCCCTTATACTTACTGTTCTTTTAAAACAAAATTTTTTAGATCTGTCAGAAACAGTGAAAGTAATGAAATATAAAAGACTACGTAGAATATGAGCACTGTATGCAACAACTTTGACACTGACAGAAGCCTCACCTTCTCCATGCCTCCTACACAGTTCTACATGTACATCATAAATGCAAACAGAACAGAATTAATTATACATGTTAAATGGTTTATTTTTGCTGTTCTCAGAATGTATCAAATTTCACTAAAACAGTGACTTGAAGGTATTCATCATATAACAGCGGGGAAAAAAAAACACAATCAAAATGATTGTGTTTAAAAAACCCATACATTACAAATCAGAATTCAGAACTCCTTAAAGTTAACTTACTTTCCATGACTGCCAAGGATGTCCTATGAACAGCTTACACTCTGTTGTGCTGTTATTACTTTCAACCCGCCACTTTCTGAAAGAAAACCTCCATCGTTTTCAAAAACATGTTACATACAATAAATGACTTCTCGCTCTCTACCACACGATTCCACAAGGCCAAATCGTGTCAGAGCCATGTATAACTCTTGGATTTCTTGTAAGCCAATCCCGTCTTTTCGCATTTCCGCAACATTCAGAATTAAAATGTTGAAGATCATTTACACAATCCTGGACTAGTAATATCTTCCCCTTCTTGCTCAATCATGTTCTACATTTCCTATCACACTGATACTGCTTACTATGAAGCAGACTTACACTACCTTTATGACTAGTACAATTATTTAATTCTCTACATCACTTTTAATCACAAAGCAATGTAAAACAGTAGACAGCATTGCAGACTTACATTCCCTCTACTCCATGTTTTGATTCGCTGCTTCAATTAGCTTATAAAAAGAAATAGTTTTTCTGAACTCATTCAAAGTGCACGTATTTCTCAATAACGTCCAGTGTTATGGTAAAAAGTTATGTCTCTGTACTACACTTATCCTCAAGGCCAAATAGTGTAGGAGCCATGAGAACTTCTTGAAATTCCTCAGAGCACATCCCGAGATTCTTTCCCTAAAATTTTGGTTTTAAAAACACCAGGTAAGAGTTTTTAAGGTCATATGGCAATTTTTTTTTGAAAATTAAAACAGAATCATTGCAGAATGACCAGCCATTTCTACACTTTAAATAAGCTGTATAATGTCCTGATGTTATTGAAGGACCATCATGATATATAATTGCTACAGTTACAAAAGTCCTTCCTGATATTGACAACTGTGAAGCCACAAAATTTTTAATTAAAGTTGTCAATTTTGTTCCATCAGGCCTACATCGTTGGAACATTAAAATGACATACTGGCCATATGTTCGTATAAATAAAGTGGACATCATTTCAGATTTACATTGGCTACACTCCATGTTGTGATCAGCGGCTTTTACTAGCTTATTAAAAGAGACTGATTTACTGTCTGGCAAAGTTAAATATATAAATCTTTCTGAGTCTACACTAGTAGTAGCTGATACCCTACAGTTCTCGCAGTCATGCTGCCATTCATAAGAAAGCCCAAACAGGTGATCTACATCTACACCTTCATCATGCAATACATCAAGCATATACATTAAAAACTCCTGACAATCTTGCTGACTATTTTGAGAGAATTGTGTTTGGCCTGAACATCTGTCTAACAGATTTCGAATTTCAGACACACTTTCTATGTTTGTTCTATCAGTGCTACATTTCTCTAACACAGAATTTAACAAACTGCAAAATCTTTGATCCGAATTGACCACAATCTGTTCTTTTAAAGTTTCTAGAGAAAAGACAACATTAACCACTACATTAGCATAGCAGTTGACACCAGAACTGTTTTCAAATTGAAAACCAACAACATCTTCAACAGAATCCTTTTTGTTTCTGCTTATAATTTCAGGTTCATCAACTTTTCGTCTTTTTGCTACAACCTCCCCAGTATTGGTCACATTTCTTCGTTTCCGGCCTACCACACGTTTCTCAAACAAAGGATACTGAGGCAAATGTGGCGCATACTCTCTTCTCAACCTATTGTATTCCTTAACACAATCTAGATCCGCACAAATGTTTGTGACATCACACTCAATCAAGTACAATCCCGATAAAGTCCTAACTCGTGACAATGCCACATATGCCATACCCTCCTTGAACACAGAACTGCCAATATTCACCAATGCACAGTCTACACTTAAACCTTGCGATTTATGGATTGTCACCGCATATGCCAAGCAAACAGGAAACTGCTTACGACGAACATATAAGTCTTTTACAAGCAAAAATCTAGCAGAACAACGAGCAATTAGCTGTACTTCCTCAATGCCATCAAATTTAATTTTTAAAAATTCAATTCCATCTCTATTTCTGTATTTCACAAAATCAACAACATTACCCATTGATCCATTTACCAGACCTCTTTCAACATGTAAATTCCTTCTTAAAATTATACGGCAGTTCAAGCACACATTCAGAGTCTTTTCAAAACCCGCAGTTTTAGATATACTCTTCTCTAATGAATCCAATTTTGTTTTCAGATTCTCAGACAAAATAATTGTTGATCCCATATGCTCTACTCTGTCAATAGCTTCCAATTTCACAATCTCTTGCTTTTCTAAATGCAACATTTTGTTGTTGAATTTGGCACATTCTGCAAGAGTTGGCATCAAACATATTCCAGATTTTTTCTCAGTAACTTTCTGAAAAATATTCTCAGGCACAACATCTTCGTCTGGATATAAATTTGTCAGTAATCGTGCATGTAAAGCTTCTTTCCCATGCTCGGTCACTTTTCCAATTCTAACATCTTGTAGAATAGTCTTGTAAACTTCATCCTTTGCCTGACGCATATTTTCATGCAGTTCAGCATAATTGAAGTTTAACCATATATTGACGTTGCCAATACTCCCTAAGCACTTCCTGGTATCTTCATGCGTGAGCATTTTGAACACAGGTTGCCCTTTCACTGGTGTCAGCTGCAGAAGATCTCCAAAAACAATGATGTGTTTGCCACCAAATAACACATCATACTCTGTTTTCAGAACTTCTTGCATTCTCAAATGCACAAAGGCAAGCATAACATTGGAAACCATGCTTACTTCGTCAATGATAAGAAGTTTCATTTTCCTCAAGACTCTTGAAACTTCAAAACAAGCATCTCCAGATAGCTTGTGATATTCTAATTTGTTGTCATGCTCCACTGGCAGCATCAGTAAACGATGTAAAGTAATCCCTTTAATGTTATGTGCTGCCAGTCCAGTTGGAGCGGTGACAACACAAGACAGCGATGACTCTGTCCTTTCCTGCAAATAACATGAAATTGCTTTAATAAGGAAACTTTTTCCAGTTCCCGCTTCTCCACTCACGTACAGTCGGACAGGCTTCAACGACGTACATGAGCACTCTTTCTTATCATGACTTAATCCATGATCAATTTGCATGGTAAGTTCGTCATATATTTTCCTCTGCTCAACGTTGAGTTGTCTTTCCAACTCTTCTAAGTTAACCGCATCCTCCTGAGCATGTGCCATGGCTCTTTCCACTTCATTCATAGCAGTGGCAGCTTCATTTTCGATAAGAGGTCCTCCTAGTGGATCCTGACTCAATGAAGCAGAACTCTGACTGTCCTGAGAACTGTCTCTGGCAATCTCGGCTGCAATCGTTGCTTCCTGCTCAATTTCCACATTCAACATTTCTACATATTTGGGAAAAGCAGGACATTCTATGGTCTCCTTGGCAGCATTGAAAGAGTCTTCGTAACAGAGGAAATCTCCAAGCAGTTCCTCTTCTGCACGCCAAGGCTTAAAAAGTTGCAAAAGTGCTAAATAGAAAAACTCCTTTTTTTCACGAGATTCGCCACTCAATTTTCGATGGTTTATCAAGTGGCATTTTCTTTGCTTGACCAGACATCCCTCACTTCCTATTACAGCATACACTCCTTTCTCAGTATCTTCTTTGATGTTCCTCTTGAATATGTAATTTTGCAGAACCTCATACAGACAAACATTCTCGAGGTGACTGCTTCGATTTGGATAATATGTATCCAACATGTTGCTCTTCAAAATGTCGGTACTGTTTGGCTCCTTTTCCGCCAAATACTCAATTTCCCGCACAGGTTTCAGAACTCGATTACGTGTTGCAGCAAGACCAACACTCGCCCAAACGATACTCCTGGACTTGGCATAGAGACTTGCTGAAGACAACCGGTCAGAACATTCGTAAGCTCCGATTTCTCGATGCGACAACATCTTCAGACTGAAACTGTACAACTTCTTGCTGAGGCTCTTTTCATGGGAAATGTCCTCCCACATATCCTTCAATTCTGTCTTCTCTTTTTTGGTGATGTAAGATGTCACATACCTAGCCACAGCCATACAGTTATCAGCCACAAACTGTATATCCATGTTAGCATTCCACATGGACAAAATCACCGGGTTGTAGTCGTTGATGTACTTAGACTCTTCGTTCCTCTTCAAATTGTATGTGTTTTTAGGTGATTTCTTCATCACATTATGTCGCAGCGAAGACATCAAACTGTTCACTCTTCCTTTAGAAATCACCGATCGTGGAAAGCCGAAACGACATTTGGTGTAGAACTTGTCTTTGTTCCGGAATTTACGACGACAGTACTTTCCACATCGATGGCTTTGGAAACGTAGAACTTTTTCTCTTAGGCTTTTTTTCTCCTTTGCGTTTGGAACAGCACACGTAGAATACTGTTCTATGAAACTCATCACTGAGTCGTCTGCATCCGTTCCAAATTTAGGTGCATCCTTGATCCACAGCAACATATGTATATGAGGAGCACCTCTTGCTTGGTACTCCTTCCTCCAGAAGAAATCCAACACCTCTCCAAGAGGTGGATTCTTCTTATTCATGATGAAAGACATCATACCTTCAAATCTATGATTGAAGTACCTACATACATTGACTGGATCCAAAGAGCACAGTTCTCCGGGTGTCTTGAATTCGATGTTTTCTACGTTAGCATTTGCCTCTCGTAGAAATTCAAGTAAGTCTTCCCAGCCATACTCAGCACAGCTCAAAGTGAGGAACCATGTGGGAGTTCCTAAGTTCCTCAGCATACATTTTAAATCACCATGACGACGGTACCAGTACTCATTAGTACCACGCTGACACGCCATGAGATTAATCAGGTGAGAATCCAAAATACTGTCTTGGACATTGACTTTATCCATAAAGTCACTTGCCGAGATGTTTTGCATGTGTATACCACTTTTCAAGATGTGGTTCACTGCATATGACAGTCCAGACAGATCGCTTTCAAACAGGAGATGAAACAAATAAGGAATGCATTGTCGAAACCTACGATCTCCTGCATACAATCGCAAAGTCCGGTATTCAGAAGCAGGAATTTGATGAGGTCGCTCATCATATCTTCCTCCCTGACCTGTTGGAAAAAGCTGTGGGAAACACCGAGCTTCCAAACTTTCCTCCCAAACACTAATGGGACTCCCTTTCGCTTGTTTCATTTGAAACAACTCAATAGCATTCCCCATGACTTCCTTGGAATGCAAAGGATGAACACTATAATGTTCATATATTTCTTCACTAGTACAGGGTTCTACTTTCTCAATTTGACCAGCACACAAATCGCTATCCTCTTCCTCACTTACTTCCTCTTCTGCAACATATACATTTTTATAGTATTTATTATATTTTTTCAAATACAATGTTGCCCTTTTGACTTTCCTAACATCTACTAAATCTTGCCATATTTTCTTATTCTTTGTCGGAACCCCATTAACTAAGATAACCAGAGGTTCCTCTTCCACTTTTTCTACTCCAATTGTGTTAATGTTTTTCTTCAAATCTAGAGGCAAATAAACAACTCTTCCCTTTAATCCTCTCTGTAAATCTGATGGAGGCAATTTCCCTGTCTTTGGCTCCATTCTTACAATAGCCTGAAAGGGATGGATACTTTGAATCAAAATAGATTCATAAGTATTTAAATCCTTCAATTCAGAAGGAATTTCAACCAATTCCAGATTATTATGAACTGCTCTAGCAGGCATCTGGTTTTGATTTAATTTGTTACAACAATAAGTACACACACGTTGATCCAATCCCAAATCAAAACAATTTTCTACCATCAAGTATGTTGTAAAATCCTTCCATTCACTATTATTTTCCCTTTCACTTTTTCCATATAAATCCACTAACTTAGTCTGATTCTTATAATAAGTGCGTCGACAACACACACAAGTGAAATTTGGCCTCTCACTTGATTTCACCTCAAACGTCGCAATTTCCCTCTGGAAATTATCTGTACTGGAAACCTGTACACTATCTTCCACATTACTCTCTTCTTCTTGGTCAATTTCAACATTCTCCTCTTTACTTCCAAAGTAACAAAACTCAATTTCTTCACATATATTCTTCACATCTATTTCAGAACCATGCAAAAGAGCAGCGCATAATTGTTTTAGCATAATTGCTGGACTCTTAGCATAATACAACATTCTAACTAATTTCCTCACTTTATTATGATGCACTGCTAGCATCCTGAAATGATGAAAAACACTCTGGCATACTCTCCTGGAAAGACAAGCCAGTGAATGACCATGCAAACCTATCACTTCTCTCACTCTGCAAGGATCTAATTCTTGCAACAACTTCATTTTCTGCTTCAAACTTTTCTTACTAAATGACCGTATAAAATCACAAAGCAAATTGATGGAATCCTGTCGTACACTGCAAATACTACTACACTTCCAGGTGTACACAGGACCCTTAGGACGTCTCCCTAAAACCTCATTACCTAACACCTCTTCTATCTCTGTTCTCACAAGTTTTTCTTTTTCAACTGGACAACCATCTTTCACTTCATAAGCTCGACCACTGGTGTCAACTGCATGCACCAAATCATTATCCTGGAAATAACTCTCCTCATTAAAAAATGCCTCAGAGCTTGAACTATGCATCCATTCTCCAGAAAAAAACTTCACAAAAATTACTACGATTAACTATTCTCTTCCATCTACTATTTCTTTTGAAATCATAAATTACCTTGTTTAGCTTCCTAATTCTATTGATTGTCAAAATAAATAACTTACGTTTAAATTCAAATGCCTGATCAATAACTTTCTCAACTATTTTTTTTCTCTTATAAAAAACCACTTTCTGCTGACCTTTCTTAATATTTTTTAACAAATTCCCAATTATCCTGTTGCGGAACATTCGTTTACGAATATCCCTAAACTGTTGTTTCCTTCTACTTTCATGCATAGAGTTATCTCTTACTCTAGCAGTAACATTTCTCATTGGCCTTTCCTTACCATTTGAATTCGGTCTCCTTTTCTGGAGTGAAACATTTTCTGTAGTAATATTTTTTTTACTACACATATTTCTTATGACTGTTTTTCGACTCTTACCCGGTGCTTTCTTGGTGACTTGACAAATCTTTTTGTTAGAGGACTGCTGCAATATTCCATGCTCCTGCTGTCTTTGACGTTTTCCAGCCTTTCTTACTCTTTCTTTGCTAGGCATCCTAAAATCTTGAAATAATGTGCAGTTGAATCTGTGGTAAAATATAATAAAAAATTTTATTAACCACTATTACCCAACAGTAAATTAATAACAGTCATCAAAAACTTAACACACTACTTAAGTATATAATATACTGAAGCCTATCTCCAATTTTTCACTGAACAGGACTCATCTCTTCTTAACCTTGGATAAACCTCACCTACTCTGTGTCCCCTGCACATAATTAAATGTAAAGGGGCAGATTTATATTAACTAGCACATCCCCAGGGATGCACCAGTTAACGTGCACCGCTGCTCTGCCACCCACGGTGTGCCGCATTTACAATCAGATAGGACAAAGCTACATCAAAACCCTGCGCCTGCTTGAAGCAGGCATAGATCTTGACGCAGGTAGGCTGAAAGCTAAAGCAACAACTAAGTGTCGTGTGCAGAAGTTACAAAAAAGGAAAAATGGCGTTTAAACCAGTAATGAGACCATGCTAACGTAATACAGAGTAAAAATATCCAGGATCTACATCAGTTTGGGGTTCACGAACCTGGCAGGTACAAGGCACTGAGGCTTTCCACCGTGCATGTCTCATCCCAAAACATATGTTGTTTGTGAATGAAACAATTTCCCAGACCAAATGCTTTGGATTGGCTACTTCTAAAAAATTAAACACCCCTACTATCCCGGAGTTAGAGGAATACGATGGTTGGAGTAATTTTACTCGTTGTCTATTAAAGATTTACAGGCCCTACTCCGTAATTCTTCCTTTAACATTTCCAGTATAAATCCAAAAGGTTGACTGCTTTGGCAACGTGCCTTATCCACGGTTTAATAACGCTGCCTTTTGCTTTATATAAGTTTTCAAATTGTATGAAATATATACCAATAGGTCGTTATTAACCTTTAGGTAGTGGTTTTCTTCATCAAGTCTGGTCGCTTCCATACACATACAGATTTTCAAAGATGATCAAGAACTTTATCTGAATGGAGAGGAATGCACTGAGACGCCAGATCATTCACTAATGTGTAGGCACAGACAGTTACACGGTTCATGCAACAAACACCGACCAAATATGGCTTGCGTGTTGCAAGGCACGCCAGTTCCTGCTATCATCCCCACGTTCAAGTTCTTGGAAAATGGTAGTTATTTGATGCTCAATAATGAAGATTGTTCTGGGTTAATTAAAAGTATTCATTTTATCGTAACAGTAAATGAACGGGTTATTTGCTGCAGAAATGTTCTATTTCCTCCCACACATGAACATAGGGAGTTTTCAATCTGGCCACAAATACCAACCTTGGGAGCACATTTCAACAGCATGGCAAGAATAAGAGCTCTTTTGTCTCAGAGAGAGGTGGCCTTGAGTTCGGCCCGTGAAACTTTCGTGCTTCACATAGCGAACACCCGTACAGAGGTGCAGACCCTTTTAAATACAGATTCGACTTTGCATTTCAGCAAGATTACCCATTCATTTCCATGCAGCAGGAGGCCCATAGGAATGAAGGTGCAATTTGCGATTAGCAATTACCTCATCGCAAATTACGAATTTTTCCGACGGTGCAGGGGTATCTCAAGAACACCCTGCTGCACCCCTGAAAAAAAAATTTGGGGTCATATGGCGCACATAAATTTTGAAAACATTCCTTTACCTCAAAAACGATTTTCAACTCATAATTTGAAAACACTGCACATGGGGAAATGACTTAAAATGTCCTTAAGACACATAAAAGCATTTTTTGATTGCCTTTGCAGCATGTTTCAGTCACCTTTAACATGCCTATGTAACGGAAACATTCAAAATCTAAATTTGCCATGCACAGGTGGGAGCATATTTACAAGCAATTTGCTCCACAGACAAACTTCTTACATTGAAATGGGAAAGACTCTCAATTACCTTATAAAGAAGCAGACACCATTATATCCTTCTCATCAATATTAAAACCATTGCTTTTTCTCAAAAACGATTTACAAGTCATAATTTGAAAACACTCCACAGCTCCTATGCACATAAAAGCCCTGTCAGTACTAATACTTCACATTTTCTCCAATTACAATTTCTCAAACAAACAAAATCTATTTGTGAAACACTTGAGACAAAGCAACATTTGAAAAACACAACTTTCTTCATAATTTTCTCCTTAAAGCACACTATTTTCTATCTAAATTAAAGAAATTTTTTCTCACCTTAGCAAGTACTTTGAGTTTCAAAACAGTCTCAGAAACACACCAATTTGTCTTCAGCAGAGCAAAAGGTATGCACTCCAGAGTCTGCAGCTATCAAAAGCACAGAAATGCTGTAATTCCTCACACAGATCTCTCATGTCACCCAATCAAAACTCTTCCCTCACTTTTTTTCAAAGCAAAACCCTTCCCCCCTCTGCCCCCTCTCTGCTTTTTCTGCATAGCAACCACCTCTTGCAAGACCTCTCACACAACAATGTTGCAATTGAACTCTGAACTCTCAGTGCACCTGCATATCCAAAGCATTCTTTCATTTAATGATTTTTTCTTCGCCACTCAAAATACATCTTTCAACGAACTCATCCATGCACACTAACTTTCTGTTTTCAGCAATCAAAATCCACCAATCACTCTTACTGCTTCATTAACACAGAAACTCCTCAGTTTTTTTCATTTTACACTCTCATTTTTTCAACTGCCATTTCATTGCCACACTTCATCTGACTGCAGGAGAACCTTCTCTCGCCATGTTTTCTGTCTGGATTGTTGGACATAGCTACATCTATTGGGCTCAAAGGTACGCTGAAAACAGGAATTTACCTAACCTCAATTTACAAGATGTGGAAATTAAGTGGTTTGGCCACAGAGGATTAAAATGTCACCAATTGATACCATTGGTGAAAACCTTTATGCATTTGCCAAAACCTGACCTGTTAATTGTGCACTGTGGAGGTAATGATTTGGGCACTTTGACTGGGGTAGGTCTGGAAATGCTTTTAAAGGACACCTTTGAGCAATTGATGGCACTTTTTCCTCAGACTGCCTTGGTATATTCAAATATATGCCAAAGACAGAAATGGAGGTGGTCGAACCAATTTTGTCCACAAATTGAGAAATCGAGGAAGCATGTAAACAAATCTGTTTCAGCTTACATGAGAGACCATGGAATGGGCTCCCTGTACAACAATAACTTGCGTTACTACATGCAAGATATCTACAGAGGAGATGGAGTTCACTTCTCAGATGAGGGCAACAGAGTTTTCACTCTGAATTTAAGAATGTGCATTGGTACCTACTTATAAGTACCTAAATGTACCATAAACCCAAAAGCTCTTCTCAGAGCTACCCTACATCTGATCACTCACAATTATTATTGTACTCTAACTTTTTTCACTAATTTTCAAGAAAGTACGCTCCCCAGAACGCTTCCCGGTTCGCGAACCGAGCGCACTCCACGCAAAAAAACTAAAAAAACGGTATATATTTTTTTGCCCTGCGAGAACCTTTCAAAGCCTCCACATCAAACCTAGGGGGTCAGGGACGATCTACTATGCCCCCTTATGGTCATTTGCCCCTTCGCTTTGGCCTCCTCTTGTCTCTCGATCCTACCGAGAGACAAGATGGCGGCCGCTACGGACTGTTTGGAATGTTTACAGACGCCGAAAAACCAATCAGCTTCGCAAACCTCCGTAACGCGAAAAGTACGCGAAGCGGAGCGCTGTTACAGATATATATCTTTTTTTGAACGTTAATTTCTCAAAATCCACTGGAGCACATATATTGAGACCTAGCAAAGGCACATCGGGCTACCAGTCCCTACAATTTTGCCAAGTTTCGTGCAAATCCATTCAGCCGTTCGATTATTATTATTATTATTTTTTTGCCCCGCGGGGCCCTTTTAAAACCTCCACATCAAACCTAGGGGGTCAGCGAGGATCTACTATTCCCCCTTATGGTCATTTGCCCCTTCGCTTTCGCCTCCTCTTGTCTCTCGATCCTACCGAGAGACAAGATGGCGGCCGCTACGGACTGTTTGGAATGTTGACAGACGCCGGAGAACCAATCAGCTTCGCTTCACAAAGCTCCGTTGCGCGAAAAGTCCGCGAACCAGACCGCTGCCTGGTCCGCGCTTACAGATATATATCTTTTTTTAAACGTTAATTTCTCAAAATCCACTGGAGCACATATATTGAGACCTACAAAAGGCACATCGGGCTACCAGTCCCTACAATTTTGCCAAGTTTCGTGCAAATCCATTCAGCCGTTCGGGCTAAAAGTGAGGCCAACCGCCCTATGGAAATTAACATGGGAAAAACGCGTTTTGGGACCCCCCTTTTTTCTCGGCCCCCCCTTGACGAACCCCCCCCAAATTTTCAAAGGCTGCTCAGAAACAAAATGTGCCATTTTCCTGAAAATTTCAGCCAATTCCGTCCACAAACGGCAAAGTTATTAGACATATAATTTTCAAAAAACCCATAGAGAAAAAATCCTAACTATATATACCTACTGGCGACCGCCAGTAGGTAATATACACATATATATGTATATATATGTGTGTGTACCAGTAACATAACAACTAATTAAAAAAACTTCTATTATAAATTAAAACCTTCAACTATTTAAAAAACATTCAAACCTAGATTTCCCACTCAAGTCACTGCAATAGTAGGGAAAGTGTTGCATAATGGAGGGGTAAAAGTTACTATTCACACTTCAGTGAGTGTAATAGTATGGAGAGTGTTGGATAGCGGAGGGGTAAAAATTACTGTTCCCACTCCAGTGAGTGAAAAAGTAGAGAAAGTGTTGGAGATTGGAGGGGTAACATTACTATTCCCATAACAGTGAGTGCAACAGTAGGGAAAGTGTTGGATAGTGGCAGGACAAATTTTACTATTCCCACTCCAATCAGTGCAACTGCTGAGAAAGTGTTGGATAACGGAGGGGTAAAAATTACTATTCCCAGTCCGGTCAGTGCAACAGTAGGGAAATAGTTTGATAGCGGAGGGATAAAAATTACTATTCCCACTCCAGTGAGTTTAACAGTAGGGAAAGTGTTGGATAGTGGAGGAAAAAAAATTACTATCCCAACACCGGTCAGTCCAACAGTAGGGAAAGTGTTGCATAGCCGAGGGGTAAAATTACTATTCCCACTACAGTGAGTGCAACAGTAGGGAAAGTGTTGGATAATGGAGGGGTAAAATTTACTATTCCCAGTCCAGTGAGTGTAACAGTATGGAGAGTGCTGGATAGCGGATGGGTAAAAATCACAAATCCCACTCCAGTCAGTGCAACAGTAGGGAAATTGTTTGATAGCGGAGGGGTAAAAATTCCTATTCCCACTCCAGTGAGTGTAAAAGTAGGAAAAGAGTTGGAGAGCGGAGGGGTAAAAATTACTATTCCCACTCCAGTGAGTGTAACAGTAGGGAAAGTGTTGGATAGCAAAGGAGAAAAAATTACTATCCCAACACCAGTCAACGTAACGGTAGGGCAAGTGTTGCATAGTGGATGGGTGAAATTACTATTCCCAGTACAGTGAGTGCAACAGTAGGGAAAGTGTTGGATAATTGAGGGGTAAAATGTACTATTCCCAGTCCAGTGAGTGTAACAGTACGAGGAGTGCTGGATAGCGGATGTGTAAAAATCACTATTCCCACTCCAGTGAGTGCAACAGTAGGGAAATTGTTTGATAGCGAAGGGGTAAAAATTACTATTCCCACTCCACTGAGTTTAAAAGTAGGGAAAGTGTTGGATAGCGGAGTGGTGAAAATTACTATTCCCAATCCAGTGAGTGCAACAGTATGGAAAGTGTTGGCTAGCGGAGGGGTAAAAAATACTTTTCTCACTCCAGTAAGTGTAAAAGTACAAAAAGTATTGGATAGCGGTGGGGTAAAAATTATTATTCCCACTTCAGTGAGTACAACAGTAGGGAAAGTGTTGGATAGTGAATGGGTAAAATTTACTATTCCATCACCAGTCAGTGCAACAGTAGGGAAAGTGGTGCATAGCGGAGGGGTAAAATGTACTATTCCCAGTCCAGTGAGTGTAACAGTACGAGGAGTGCTGGATAGCGGATGTGTAAAAATCACTATTCCCACTCCAGTGAGTGCAACAGTAGGGAAATTGTTTGATAGCGAAGGGGTAAAAATTACTATTCCCACTCCACTGAGTTTAAAAGTAGGGAAAGTGTTGGATAGCGGAGTGGTGAAAATTACTATTCCCAATCCAGTGAGTGCAACAGTATGGAAAGTGTTGGCTAGCGGAGGGGTAAAAAATACTTTTCTCACTCCAGTAAGTGTAAAAGTACGAAAAGTATTGGATAGCGGTGGGGTAAAAATTATTATTCCCACTTCAGTGAGTGCAACAGTAGGGAAAGTGTTGGATAGTGAATGGGTAAAATTTACTATTCCATCACCAGTCAGTGCAACAGTAGGGAAAGTGGTGCATAGCGGAGAGGTAAAATGACTATTCCCACTCCAGTGTGTGCAACAGCAGGAAAATTGTTTGATATATGAGGGGTAAACATTACTATTGCCACTCCAGCGAGTTTAACAGTATGTAAAGTGTTGGATAGCGGAGGGGTAAAAATTACTATTCCCACTCCAGTGAGTGCAACAGTATGGAAAGTATTGGCTAGCGGAGGGGTAAAAAACGTACTATTCCCACTCCAGTGAGTGTAAAAGTACGAAAAGTTTTGGATAGCGAAGGGGTACAAATTACTAATCCCACTCCTTTGAGTGCAACAGTAGGGAAAGTTGGATAGCGAAGGGGTGAAAATTACTATCCCATCACCAGTCAGTGCAACAGTAGAGAAAATATTGCATAGCGGAGGTGTAAAATTACTATACCCACTCCAGTGAGTGCAACAGTAGGAAAATAGTTTGACAGCGGGAGGGGTAAAATTACTATTCCCACTCCTGTGAGTTTAACAGTAGGGAATTTGTTGGATAGCGGAGGGGTAAAATTTACAATTCCCACTCCGGTGAGTGCAACAGTATGGAAAGTGTCGGTTATCGGAGGGGGTAAAAAATACTATTCCCACTCCAGTGGGTGTAAAAGTAGGAAAAGTGTTGGATAGCGGAGGGGTTAAAATTACTATTCCCACTCCAGTGATTACAAAAGTAGGGAAAGAGTTTGATAGTGGCAGGATAAAAGTTACTATTCCCACTCCAATCAGTGCAACAGTAGGGAATTTGCTGGATAACGAAGGAGTAAAAATTACTATTCCCACTCCAATCATTGTAACAGTTGTGAAAGTGTTGGATAGCGGAGGGGTAAACAAGACTATTCCCACTCCAGTGAGTGCAACAGTAGGGAAAGTATTGGATAGCAGAGGGGTGAAATTACTATTCCCACTACAGTGAGTGCAACAGTAGGGAAAGTGTTGGATAATTGAGGGGTAAAATGTACTATTCCAAGTCCAGTGAGTGTAACAGTACGGAGAGTGCTGGATAGCGGATGTGTAAAAATCACTATTCCCACTCCAGTGAGTGCAACAGTAGAGAAATTGTTTGATAGCAAAGGGGTACAAATTACTATTCCTACTCCAGTGAGTTTAACAGTAGGGAAAGTGTTGGATAGCGGAGTGGTAAAAATTACTAATCCCACTCCAGTGAGTTCAACAGCATGGAAAGTGTTGGCTGGCGGAGGGGTAAAAAATACTATTCCCACTCCAGTAAGTGTAGAAATAGGAAACGTGTTGGATAGCGGAGGGGTTAAAATTACTATTCCTACTCCAGTGAGTTTAACAGTAGGGAAAGTGTTGGATAGCGGAGTGGTAAAAATTACTAATCCCACTCCAGTGACTTCAACAGTATGGAAAGTGTTGGCTGGCGGAGGGGTAAAAAAATACTATTCCCACTCCCACGCATTTCGGGCATTCAACAACACAGGCCCTAAATATCTCACCAGTGTAAAGTACACGTAAGTTCTTTATTTGATTGTCAACATAGCACGCTACGGCGCACTCATGTTTTAGCACCCGCTCAGTGTTCCATCATTGTGCACGCACTCTTGAAGAGAATGTTTCTCTTCAAAAGTGCGTCCCCTCGAGTCAATCCTGTATACAGTTTATGTTTAGTAGTTTGTGTCAGTTATTCCCTGGACTTAACTTGAACAGGCTGCGCTCCTGTGATCTGCTGTATATTATTTTAATAAAGTATTTCTTAATACTTTCACCGTCTGCTTCCTGTATCAATCGCTCTTCACATATTGGCGACAAACATCTCGACAACTCCGGCGATTTTACCAGCATTTCACCATTTTTGCGCATCCTTCTCAAATACCTTCAATTTTTGTGTGCACCGCGCTAACCTCGATTTTGATCTGCTACTGCATTCCTGAAAACCTCGTCATCCTGTGGCACTGCGCTGAGCCGTGAGGCATTTCTTCTCTTTTCACAGTTTTGGGATACCAGCGTTTGATTTGTCTAGCAGCCAACTACGCGTATGACATCGTCTTCAACGTCATTACGCTCACGCCCAGACAGCCAGGTTTATTCACTCGTCTCTATGACAACGCTGTAACGAGTGATTTTAAAGTTGATTTTCTTCAACCAGTGACCCTCAAGTTGCTTTTAAACAGCGCGCACACCTAATTCAAAAGGTATTTGCTTCATATTTACAAAAGAAAAGACTTTCTGCATTTTTAAAAAAGTATTTGTTTTATATTTACAACTTAAAAGACTTCCTGCATTTCGTTTCAACTACATGTTATATACTGTTATTACTATTTCACAAGAAATTTAAAAGCTTCCTGTTTTAATTACTTTATCATGGCCACTAGTCAACAAATTGTTTATTTGAACCATTTTTTACCCAATCCTGGTAAACCTAAAGAGTCATGGAAGTTATGGTTCATAAGTTTTGAAAATTACTTAGTGGCCATTGGAGCAGATGAATACTCTGCAAAAAGGAAGCTGGCCATTTTATATAGCCATTTGGGTACTGCAGGAAAAGAAATTTTCAACAATCTTCCATTGTCTGTACCTCCATCAGGAGATGGAGAAGGATGGAATGTTTTCACAGATGCAATTTCAAGATTGAATAAAAAATTTATTGATCAGCCAAGTATTATGATGGAGCGTTTCAACTTCATGAAAAGGAAACAACATCAAGATGAGTCTGTGGAAGACTTCATCTCTGTTTTAAGAAATTTGGCTGCGGAATGCAATTTTGGAGCATATCTAGATACTGTTTTAAGAGACCAGTTTGTCTACAACTGCTATCACAAAAAAATTCAAGAAAGAATTTTAAGTTGTCG
The DNA here is from genome assembly GCF_964261635.1 of Lissotriton helveticus. Taxonomy (NCBI): domain Eukaryota; kingdom Metazoa; phylum Chordata; class Amphibia; order Caudata; family Salamandridae; genus Lissotriton; species Lissotriton helveticus. The sequence continues at coordinate 565,502,492 of NC_136057.1, read as the reverse complement.
TGACCCCACATTAAATGAAGTGTTGGATATGGCCAAAAGTGTAGAAAGGTCGATTGTTTCTTCCAGATGCATCACCGATGGAAATTCTCTTCAACATGAAAAGGATGTACAAATTAATGCTCATCATTTAAACCTTTTCAAAAGAAATTTAATTCTTATTGCTTTAGATGTGGATCAAAAAGCCACCTTAGTAACAGCCCCACATGTCCTGCGTTGGGTAAAAAATGTACTTTTTGTAGCAAAATTGGCCACTTTAATATTGTTTGCAGAAACAGGAAAGGTGTTAGAATCAATAACCTTTCTTCTGTTGAAGACCCTAATGAAAATGTTTCCAACATTGAAATGTCTGTCTTGCAATCTCCATTTGATGATTTTCACATTAACTCTATTCAAAATGTTGATTCTAACCTGTCTATTCCTGAAAGGAAAATTCTCTCCATTGATTTAGTTGAACTTGATCTAGACACTACACTTGTCAAAGACCCCACTTGCTGTGTAATTGTTGATGATGTAGAATTAGACATGATGGCAGATTCAGGGGCACCTGTTACCATCATCTCTAATACCTTATTTGATGAAATCTGGAGCAAGAATGTAACTTTATCTCCTCTTGACATCATTCCCAAAGCCTATAATAAGAAACGTATTGACATGTTAGGATATTTTATTTCAAGAATTGAATGTTTAGGTAGGTTTACTAATACAAAAATATACATTGCCATTGATGGAAAACTTATTGTTGGATGGCAAGATTTGGCTAGAATGGGTTTGAAATTGGTTCCTGGTTCTGACACACCAGTCCAAATCAATGAAACCTCAATTTTTAATGTGGTTCATGAAGAAAACTTGGAGATTCAGAGTTTAATATCTGAATTTCCAGAGGTTCTCAAAGATTCCGTGAACTACATCAAAGATTTTGAGCATCTGATCAGATTGAAACCCAATGCCATTCCTGTCTGTCATAAACTGAGAAATGTTCCTTTGAATGTAAGAGATGACCTTAAAAAAGTATGCATATTCATGGTAAAAGAACTTGACTACTTGGGCCATAGTATTTCTACATATAGTATTAAACCAAAGATTTGTTTAACCAAAGCTATTTCCAATGTTGCTGTCCCTAAAGATAAGAATGCCCTAAGGTCATTTCTTGGACTTACTGAGTACTATTCACGATTCATCCAAAATTATTCTCAATTTGTCCAACCTCTCCACACCTTACTCAAAAAAGATATCAAATTCATTTGGTCTGAAGAAACTAACAAGGCTTTTGACACTGTTAAAAAGGTTATTGTTGAAACACCTGCACTATCATCATTCAATCCAAGTTTAGAATGTACCATTACTATTGACGCAAGTCAAAAGGGTTTAGGTGCAGTGTTAACTCAAAGAGACTCTTGTAGGGAGAATACTATAGGTTTTGCGTCAAGAGCCTTAAATGTAGCTGAGTCTCACTATAGCACTATTAAAAGAAAAGCCCTTACCTGTTCTTGGGCAATTGAAAAATTCAAAACATTTATATGGGGCTCTCACTTTATTCTCCTCAGTGATCACAAGCCCTTACTTCATCTTCTCAATGGTAATGGTACAGGCAAGGCTTCCTCTAGGTTAGTTCATATTTTGTCTAGACTACATGAGTACAATTTCACCATTAGACACATTTCAGATGGCAATAATTTGCATGCTGTTGCCCTTTCAAGACTTACTTTACTTGAAAATGATGTTGATGATGATTCCGTTGATGACGTTGAGTGTGTTGTAGCATCCATAGAAGAGTTGGTCCTTTCACCTTTTTGTATATCAGAGACTGAATGGAAACATAGTTACTCTGAGAATTCAGTTCTTCTCAATGTTAAAAATCTAATTGTTTCTGGATGGCCAAGAATTAGCTCTCTCCCTGCGTCCTTGAAAGTCTTTGCTCAAGTGTCTAATGAACTTTCCATTGCTAATGATGTCATTTTTAGGGGTGATTTATGTGTTCCTCCTTTGGGTATTAAAAAAAAAAAAACTTTTTGACTTTGCTCATCAGAGACACCTTGACATTGGCAGCACCTCAAAGAAATTGAAGGAACACTTTTGGTGGCCTGGTCTAAATGGTGATGTTGCTAACTGGATTGGGTCTTGTTCTACTTGTCTGGTTTCAGACAAGCACTGGAAGACAACCCTTTTACCGTTGCATGTAGCGGAGGGGTTAAAATTACTATTCCCACTCCAGTGATTACAAAAGTAGGGAAAGAGTTTGATAGTGGCAGGATAAAAGTTACTATTCCCACTCCAATCAGTGCAACAGTAGGGAATTTGCTGGATAACGAAGGAGTAAAAATTACTATTCCCACTCCAATCATTGTAACAGTTGTGAAAGTGTTGGATAGCGGAGGGGTAAACAAGACTATTCCCACTCCAGTGAGTGCAACAGTAGGGAAAGTATTGGATAGCAGAGGGGTGAAATTACTATTCCCACTACAGTGAGTGCAACAGTAGGGAAAGTGTTGGATAATTGAGGGGTAAAATGTACTATTCCAAGTCCAGTGAGTGTAACAGTACGGAGAGTGCTGGATAGCGGATGTGTAAAAATCACTATTCCCACTCCAGTGAGTGCAACAGTAGAGAAATTGTTTGATAGCAAAGGGGTACAAATTACTATTCCTACTCCAGTGAGTTTAACAGTAGGGAAAGTGTTGGATAGCGGAGTGGTAAAAATTACTAATCCCACTCCAGTGAGTTCAACAGCATGGAAAGTGTTGGCTGGCGGAGGGGTAAAAAATACTATTCCCACTCCAGTAAGTGTAGAAATAGGAAACGTGTTGGATAGCGGAGGGGTTAAAATTACTATTCCTACTCCAGTGAGTTTAACAGTAGGGAAAGTGTTGGATAGCGGAGTGGTAAAAATTACTAATCCCACTCCAGTGATTTCAACAGTATGGAAAGTGTTGGCTGGCGGAGGGGTAAAAAAATACTATTCCCACTCCCACGCATTTCGGGCATTCAACAACACAGGCCCTAAATATCTCACCAGTGTAAAGTACACGTAAGTTCTTTATTTGATTGTCAACATAGCACGCTACGGCGCACTCATGTTTTAGCACCCGCTCAGTGTTCCATCATTGTGCACGCACTCTTGAAGAGAATGTTTCTCTTCAAAAGTGCGTCCCCTCGAGTCAATCCTGTATACAGTTTATGTTTAGTAGTTTGTGTCAGTTATTCCCTGGACTTAACTTGAACAGGCTGCGCTCCTGTGATCTGCTGTATATTATTTTAATAAAGTATTTCTTAATACTTTCACCGTCTGCTTCCTGTATCAATCGCTCTTCACATATTGGCGACAAACATCTCGACAACTCCGGCGATTTTACCAGCATTTCACCATTTTTGCGCATCCTTCTCAAATACCTTCAATTTTTGTGTGCACCGCGCTAACCTCGATTTTGATCTGCTACTGCATTCCTGAAAACCTCGTCATCCTGTGGCACTGCGCTGAGCCGTGAGGCATTTCTTCTCTTTTCACAGTTTTGGGATACCAGCGTTTGATTTGTCTAGCAGCCAACTACGCGTATGACATCGTCTTCAACGTCATTACGCTCACGCCCAGACAGCCAGGTTTATTCACTCGTCTCTATGACAACGCTGTAACGAGTGATTTTAAAGTTGATTTTCTTCAACCAGTGACCCTCAAGTTGCTTTTAAACAGCGCGCACACCTAATTCAAAAGGTATTTGCTTCATATTTACAAAAGAAAAGACTTTCTGCATTTTTAAAAAAGTATTTGTTTTATATTTACAACTTAAAAGACTTCCTGCATTTCGTTTCAACTACATGTTATATACTGTTATTACTATTTCACAAGAAATTTAAAAGCTTCCTGTTTTAATTACTTTATCATGGCCACTAGTCAACAAATTGTTTATTTGAACCATTTTTTACCCAATCCTGGTAAACCTAAAGAGTCATGGAAGTTATGGTTCATAAGTTTTGAAAATTACTTAGTGGCCATTGGAGCAGATGAATACTCTGCAAAAAGGAAGCTGGCCATTTTATATAGCCATTTGGGTACTGCAGGAAAAGAAATTTTCAACAATCTTCCATTGTCTGTACCTCCATCAGGAGATGGAGAAGGATGGAATGTTTTCACAGATGCAATTTCAAGATTGAATAAAAAATTTATTGATCAGCCAAGTATTATGATGGAGCGTTTCAACTTCATGAAAAGGAAACAACATCAAGATGAGTCTGTGGAAGACTTCATCTCTGTTTTAAGAAATTTGGCTGCGGAATGCAATTTTGGAGCATATCTAGATACTGTTTTAAGAGACCAGTTTGTCTACAACTGCTATCACAAAAAAATTCAAGAAAGAATTTTAAGTTGTCGTGACCCCACATTAAATGAAGTGTTGGATATGGCCAAAAGTGTAGAAAGGTCGATTGTTTCTTCCAGATGCATCACCGATGGAAATTCTCTTCAACATGAAAAGGATGTACAAATTAATGCTCATCATTTAAACCTTTTCAAAAGAAATTTAATTCTTATTGCTTTAGATGTGGATCAAAAAGCCACCTTAGTAACAGCCCCACATGTCCTGCGTTGGGTAAAAAATGTACTTTTTGTAGCAAAATTGGCCACTTTAATATTGTTTGCAGAAACAGGAAAGGTGTTAGAATCAATAACCTTTCTTCTGTTGAAGACCCTAATGAAAATGTTTCCAACATTGAAATGTCTGTCTTGCAATCTCCATTTGATGATTTTCACATTAACTCTATTCAAAATGTTGATTCTAACCTGTCTATTCCTGAAAGGAAAATTCTCTCCATTGATTTAGTTGAACTTGATCTAGACACTACACTTGTCAAAGACCCCACTTGCTGTGTAATTGTTGATGATGTAGAATTAGACATGATGGCAGATTCAGGGGCACCTGTTACCATCATCTCTAATACCTTATTTGATGAAATCTGGAGCAAGAATGTAACTTTATCTCCTCTTGACATCATTCCCAAAGCCTATAATAAGAAACGTATTGACATGTTAGGATATTTTATTTCAAGAATTGAATGTTTAGGTAGGTTTACTAATACAAAAATATACATTGCCATTGATGGAAAACTTATTGTTGGATGGCAAGATTTGGCTAGAATGGGTTTGAAATTGGTTCCTGGTTCTGACACACCAGTCCAAATCAATGAAACCTCAATTTTTAATGTGGTTCATGAAGAAAACTTGGAGATTCAGAGTTTAATATCTGAATTTCCAGAGGTTCTCAAAGATTCCGTGAACTACATCAAAGATTTTGAGCATCTGATCAGATTGAAACCCAATGCCATTCCTGTCTGTCATAAACTGAGAAATGTTCCTTTGAATGTAAGAGATGACCTTAAAAAAGTATGCATATTCATGGTAAAAGAACTTGACTACTTGGGCCATAGTATTTCTACATATAGTATTAAACCAAAGATTTGTTTAACCAAAGCTATTTCCAATGTTGCTGTCCCTAAAGATAAGAATGCCCTAAGGTCATTTCTTGGACTTACTGAGTACTATTCACGATTCATCCAAAATTATTCTCAATTTGTCCAACCTCTCCACACCTTACTCAAAAAAGATATCAAATTCATTTGGTCTGAAGAAACTAACAAGGCTTTTGACACTGTTAAAAAGGTTATTGTTGAAACACCTGCACTATCATCATTCAATCCAAGTTTAGAATGTACCATTACTATTGACGCAAGTCAAAAGGGTTTAGGTGCAGTGTTAACTCAAAGAGACTCTTGTAGGGAGAATACTATAGGTTTTGCGTCAAGAGCCTTAAATGTAGCTGAGTCTCACTATAGCACTATTAAAAGAAAAGCCCTTACCTGTTCTTGGGCAATTGAAAAATTCAAAACATTTATATGGGGCTCTCACTTTATTCTCCTCAGTGATCACAAGCCCTTACTTCATCTTCTCAATGGTAATGGTACAGGCAAGGCTTCCTCTAGGTTAGTTCATATTTTGTCTAGACTACATGAGTACAATTTCACCATTAGACACATTTCAGATGGCAATAATTTGCATGCTGTTGCCCTTTCAAGACTTACTTTACTTGAAAATGATGTTGATGATGATTCCGTTGATGACGTTGAGTGTGTTGTAGCATCCATAGAAGAGTTGGTCCTTTCACCTTTTTGTATATCAGAGACTGAATGGAAACATAGTTACTCTGAGAATTCAGTTCTTCTCAATGTTAAAAATCTAATTGTTTCTGGATGGCCAAGAATTAGCTCTCTCCCTGCGTCCTTGAAAGTCTTTGCTCAAGTGTCTAATGAACTTTCCATTGCTAATGATGTCATTTTTAGGGGTGATTTATGTGTTCCTCCTTTGGGTATTAAAAAAAAAAAAACTTTTTGACTTTGCTCATCAGAGACACCTTGACATTGGCAGCACCTCAAAGAAATTGAAGGAACACTTTTGGTGGCCTGGTCTAAATGGTGATGTTGCTAACTGGATTGGGTCTTGTTCTACTTGTCTGGTTTCAGACAAGCACTGGAAGACAACCCTTTTACCGTTGCATACAGTTCCTTTTCCTTCTGAAACTTTGCAAAAGCTAGCTATTGACTTCTCTGGTCCTTGGAAGATTTTAACTAGTAATAAACGTTTTATTGTGTCACTAGTTGACTATCATTCTAAGTGGTGTGTTTTTAACTTCTTAGACTCTCCCACTTCTGTTACTGCCATTGATTTTCTCAGTAAAGTTTTTCTCTCTGAGGGTCCCCCTAGAGAGCTGGTCAGTGACAATGGCTCTCATTTTTGTTCATCCTCGTTTGAATCATTCCTCAAGTCTTATGATATCAAACATCTTAAAGTGGCATTATACTCTCCTTCTTCCAACGAAATAGTCGAGAGAATGAATAGGTTTTTCAAGGAGAGAATACAGACCGCTATGTCTTCTAGTCTAGATGTAGAAAAATTCCTTAGGGGCAAATTATGGTCTTATTTAGTTAACCCTCATAGTACAACTAGTGTTTCCCCTTTCAGACTCCTGAGGAAGAGAAATCCTAATGAGAACATTTGCCCTTCTTGGTTAAAAGATTTAAAAACTCAGGACAACTCTTGTTTAGCTTGTCTTGACAAAGAAATTGTCAAAGTAAATGTTGCTTCTAAGCAATTATCCCAAGAAAGAAATTTTAATTCAAAGTTTCTTTCTTCTGTTCAGCCATTCCATGTTGGAGACTGGGTCAAGATTAAGTTTAATAACAAAGTTAAAAAAAAAAAGGCCTTTCGACCTTCTCCTTACACACACAGGTCCTTAAAGTATCTAAGGGATCTCTCTTTCTTAATAGAAGGGAGTGGTGGAATAAGCGTGTCATTGTCAGACTCACTCCTGAACAAACAAGGAAAATTTCCACTACCAAATATGTAAATGAACCGTCCTCTTGTTCATTTTTTCCTTTAGGTACCACCTCTGATGAAGACACACTTACTAATAATTGTTCTTCTTCTTCTCGAAATTCACTTCCTAATTCAAACTTTGTTTCAGATTCTCAGATTGAAGAAACAACATGTGATGCTGCTGATGACCCTCATGTTGTTGCAACTTCTTCTTCTCTTATTTCCTCTGACAGGTCTCACAGGAATTGTTCTCTCCCAACTCGTTTTAAAGATTATTTTCTTTCTTAAATATTGACTTTTTATTGTCACTTTGTTTTCTTTTATTTATGTAAATAGGGAGAAGATGTAAAGTACACGTAAGTTCTTTATTTGATTGTCAACATAGCACGCTACGGCGCACTCATGTTTTAGCACCCGCTCAGTGTTCCATCATTGTGCACGCACTCTTGAAGAGAATGTTTCTCTTCAAAAGTGCGTCCCCTCGAGTCAATCCTGTATACAGTTTATGTTTAGTAGTTTGTGTCAGTTATTCCCTGGACTTAACTTGAACAGGCTGCGCTCCTGTGATCTGCTGTATATTATTTAAATAAAGTATTTCTTAATACTTTCACCGTCTGCTTCCTGTATCAATCGCTCTTCACAACCAGGCGTTACCCCCACTACAACCCTTCTAGGACTCTACGATCCTCTAATGACAATCAAATAAAGCCAGCTAGGTTTAATCTCAAAACCAAAGGTGGCAAAACCCTGACTCATCTGTCTGCTAGAGCCTGGAACTCCATGCCCAAAAACCTCAGGTCCCAAACCCAAGAAACCCAATTTAGGAAGCAACTAAAAACCTGGATTTTTAATCTCCCAGACGAATATGTCATGGCCGCCATCTAATTCTGCTTATGTAACTGATTGCATACTATCAAAACAGCGCCAGGATGCTCCTTCCGGAGCGACCGTTGCGCTCTACAAATACAATTACAAATTACAAATGACAAATTACATTAAGTGTAGAAGTACGAAAAGTGTTAGATAGCGGAGGATAAAAATGACTATTCCCACTCCAGTGAGTGCAACAGTAGGGAAAGTGTTTGATAGCGAATGGGTAAAATTTACTATCCCAACACCAGTCAGTGCAAGAGTAGGGCAAGTGGTGCATAGCGGAGGGGTAAAATTACTATTCCCACTCCAGTGAGTGCAACAGCAGGAAAATTGTTTGATAGCGGAGGGGTAAAAATTACTATTCCCACTCCAGTGAGTGCAACAGTATAGAAAGTGTTGGCTAGCGGAGGGGTAAAAAATACTATTCCCACTCCAGTGAGTGTAAAAGTACGAAAAGTTTGGGAAAGCGAAGGGGTAAAAATTACTATTCCCACTCCAGTGAGTGCAAAAGTAGGGAAAGTTGGATAGCGAAGGGGTAAAAATTACTATCCCATCACCAGTCAGTGCAACAGTAGGGAAAGTGTTGCGTAGCGCAGTTGTAAAATTACAATTCCCACTCCGTTGAGTGCAACAGTATGAAAAGTGTCGGCTAACGGAGGGGGTCAAATATACTATTCCCATTCCAGTGGGTGTAAAAGTAGGAAAAGTGTTGGATAGCGGAGGGGTGAAAATGACTATTCCAACTCCAGTGAATACAACAGTAGGGAAAGAGTTTGATAGTGGCAGGATAGAATGTACTATTCCCACTCCAATTAGTTTAACAGTAGGGAAATTGCTGGATAATGGAGGGGTAAAAATTACTATTCCCACTGCAATCATTGTAACAGTTGTGAAAGTGTTGGATAGCAGAGGGGTAAAAAAGACTATTCCCACTCCAGTGAGTGTAAAAGTAGGAAAAATGTTGGAGAGCGGAGGGGTAAAAATTAAGTATGGGCAAATTTTGCGAATTCGCGATTCGTAAATTTGCGTATTTATGAATTCGCAATCCGCAAAATTCGCGAACTTTCGCGAATTTGCGGATTTTTTTTGTGTTCGCAAGGGTTTCTGCCAGTTCGCAAGGGTTTTTTACGAGTTCGCAAACACGAACTTACTTGTCCGGTCGCAACAGTCGCGACCATGTTGTTTCTACGTCTGGTTCATCACAGCACCCTCTGTTTCACCACTGCAACCCTCTGGTTCACCCATGCCACCCTCTGGTTCATCACTGCCACCCTCTGGTTCATCACTGTAGATTATGGGGGGAAAAGCACCCCTGCCCTGCCTCAACTGACATGAATTAATTTGGGGCTGATTAATGTGTCACTGAATTTGAGCTGGCACCTGCTTCCTTAGCTGTAAGTGCTTCCTGATTAATGATGAGCTTGAACTTTTGCACCTGCTGAGTGCTTTCAGTTTTGCAAAATTCGTTAGCACACCTGCCCTGCCTCAACTGACATGAATGAATTAGGGGCTGATTAATGTGTCACTGAATTTGAACTTCCAGTTTGGCACCTGCTTCCTTATCTGTAATTGCTTTCTGTTGCAGTGTAATTTTTTTTAACAGGACCTTTGTGGCATACTTGTAGCTATTCTCTGAGCCTGCTGTGAGGGTCAGATCAGGGTCATAGAATAGTTGCAAGTAGGCAACTGAACTCTGGAGGGCCCCTCAGGAAGCACTACAGGGAATGGTTGCACCTGCTGAGTGCTTTCAGTTTTGCAAAAATCGTTTTTCTGCAATTTCGCACGATTCGCGGGGCGCGAATTTGCGCAAGATCGAATTCGGAAGCCGCAAATTCGTGCGAATTTGTGATTTGATTTTGAAAAACGCACAAAAATCACCACAATCCAATGCCATCCATGCACTAAATGATGTTGAAATTCAACAAAACAGTAGTATCATGCACCCATAACAAACCCTGGTCCTACTGGATACTGTGGCTACCCACAATATATTTTATTTAATGTTCTTAAAAAGTTCCAAAATTGTAGTTGCAGCAACTGTAATGCCCCAAACAAACAACATCAACTTACTTGTGAAATTTCTAATCCAAAAGTGATCCAAAGAAAGTCAAAAAGACCTCAAATCCAAATATCCAGCAGCATCCACAAAAAGTAATCCTTCCAGGTCAAGATCCAAATCAAAGTGACCAGGACATGAAAAAAGCACTGGGAGGAGCCTGCTGGACAGGAACAGGAAGTTGGAGACTATGGGGCACTTCCTTCCTCCCACCCCCCCCCCCAAAATGGACTCCTTGCAAAAAAAAATGCAGGCAAATGTCAACCTGAGGAGTTAGGAAAAACCAAAGGTGATGATGGACGGAGCGTTGACAATACAAACACTCACCCCCAGTCAACTGATCTGGGTTTAATCCATCACCGTTCTTTAGCTCACTCCGCCACCCCAGTTCAGACACGGCCATATGCAAATCAGTCTGACCCTGTGCCTCATGGGAACAGTCCAGCCCGAACTGCCAAGCCATGTCTTCCCTGGACCGGAATCAAGCTTCCCAGGACCGGTTTCTAGCATTACAGCCGTCTTCAGCAGGGCTTGCTTGACTCCAGTGGCAAAGTGAGCAAGGGACTCACGTCTGAGCATACCCTGCCAACTTAGGGCGAACAAAAGAAAACCAAAGGTGATGATGGACCGAGCGTTGACAATACAAACACTCACTCCCAGTCAACTGATCTGGGTTTAATCCATCATCGTTCTTTAGCTCACTCCGCCACCCCAGTTCAGACATGGCCAAATGCAAATCAGTCTGACCCTGTGCCTCATGGGAACAGTCCAGCCCGAACTGCCAAGCCATGTCTTCCCTGGACCGGAATCAAGCTTCCCAGGACCGGTTTCTGGCATTACAGCCGTCTTCAGCAGGGCTTGCTTGACTCCAGTGGCAAAGTGAGCAAGGGACTCACGTCTGAGCATACCCTGCCAACTTAGGGCGTACAAAGAAAAACCAAAGGTGATGATGGACTGAGTGTTGACAATACAAACACTCTCCCAGTCAACTGATCTGGGTTTAACCCATCACCGTTCTTTAGCTCACTCCGCCACCCCAGTTCAGACATGGCCAAATGCAAATCAGTCTGACCCTGTGCCTCATGGGAACAGTCCAGCCCGAACTGCCAAGCCATGTCTTCCCTGGACCGGAATCAAGCTTCCCAGGACCGGTTTCTGGCATTACAGCTGTCTTCAGCAGGGCTTGCTTGACTCCAGTGGCAAAGTGAGCAAGGGACTCACGTCTGAGCATACCCTGCCAGCTTAGGGCGAACAAAGAAAAACCAAAGGTGATGATGGACGGAGCGTTGACAATACAAACACTCACCCCCAGTCAACTGATCTGGGTTTAATCCATCACCGTTCTTTAGCTCACTCCGCCACCCCAGTTCAGACATGGCCATATGAAAATCAGTTTGACCCTGTGCCTCATGGGAACAGTCCAGCCCGAACTGCCAAGCCATGTCTTCCCCGGACCGGAATCAAGCTTCCCAGGACCGGTTTCTGGCATTACAGCCGTCTTCAGCAGGGTTTGCTTGACTCCAGTGGCAAAGTGAGCAAAGGACTCACGTCTGAGCATACCCTGCCAACTTAGGGCAAACAAAGAAAAACCAAAGGTGATGATGGACGGAGCGTTGACAATACAAACACTCACCCCCAGTCAACTGATTTGGGTTTAATCCATCACCGTTCTTTAGCTCACTCCGCCACCCCAGTTCAGACATGGCCATATGCAAATCAGTCTGACCCTGTGCCTCATGGGAACAGTCCAGCCCGAACTGCCAAGCCATGTCTTCCCTGGACCGGAATCAAGCTTCCCAGGACCGGTTTCTGGCATTACAGCCGTCTTCAGCAGGGCTTGCTTGACTCCAGTGGCAAAGTGAGCAAAGGACTCACGTCTGAGCATACCCAGCCAACTTAGGGCGAACAAAGAAAAACCAAAGGTGATGATGGACGGAGCGTTGACAATACAAACACTCACCCCCAGTCAACTGATCTGGGTTTAATCCATCACCGTTCTTTAGCTCACTCCGCCTCCCCAGTTCAGACATGGCCAAATGCAAATCAGTCTGACCCTGTGCCTCATGGGAACAGTCCAGCCCGAACTGCCAAGCCATGTCTTCCCTGGACCGGAATCAAGCTTCCCAGGACCGGTTTCTGGTATTACAGCCGTCTTCAGCAGGGCTTGCCAACCTGAGGAGTTATTCTGATAAAAATCATCATTTTCAGAAGGTTTATGCTGCCTGCTGGTGGATTTCTTGTGCAGAATTGCAAATTTTGCAATTTCGCGAGCGCGAGATTGTTGCTGCTCGCCGCATCTACGTGTTCGCAATTGTTTACTCCCGCGATGCGTGATCACGGGCCTTTATGACGTACTCGCGTTGACAAACTCTTGCTGTGCAAGGTGGTGGGCCGCGATGACGTAATCGTGGTCGACAAACTCCTGCGGGATCACGCAGCAAGATCCAAAATGGCGCAGCACACGCAAACATGGAGAAAAACAACTCTTCAAACGCTGAATGACGGTAAGTGAACGTCGCGCACCCCAATATTGTATTTGTCAAGCGCGACCAAGCAAAAAAATCCGCTGCGTGCAAATTTGTGAATTTTCGGCAAATTCGCAAGCATTCGCGTATCGCAAATTTGCCGAAAATCCGCAAATTCCGCGAGCGGAACGGATTTTACGCCCATGCTTAGTAAAAATTACTATTCCCACTCCAGTGAGTGCAACAGAAGGGAAAATGTTGGATAGCGAAGGAGAAAAAATGACTACACCAACACCAGTCAGTCCAACAGTAGGGAAAGTGTTGCATAGCGGAGGGGTGAAATTACTATTCCCACTACAGTGAGTGCAACAGTAGGGAAAGTGTTGGATAATGGAGGGATAAAAATTACTATTCACAGTCCTGTGAGTGTAACAGTACGGAGAGTGCTGGATAGCGGACAGGTAAAAATGACTATTCCCACTCCAGTGAGTGTAAAAGTAGGTAAAGTGGTAGAGAGCAGAGGGGTAAAAATTACTATTCCCACTCCAGTGAGTGCAACAGTAGGGAAAGTGATGGATAGCGAAGGAGAAAAAAGTTACTATCCCAACACCAATCAGTGCAACGGTAGGGAAAGTGTTGCATAGCGGAGTGGTAAAATTACTATTCCCACTACAGTGAGTGCAACAGTAGGGAAAGTGTTGAATGATGGAGGGGTAAAATTTACTATTCCCAGTCCAGTCAGTGTAACAGTACGGAGAATGCTGGATAGCAGATGGGTAACAATCACTATTCCCACTCCTGTGAGTGCAACAGCAGGGAAATTGTTTGATAGCGGAGGGGTAAACATTACTATTTCCACTCCAGTGAGTTTAACAATAGAGAAAGTGTTGGATAGCCGAGTGGTAAAAATTACTATTCCCACTCCAGTGAGTGCTACAGTAGGGAAAGTGTTGGATAATGGAGGGATAAAAATTACTATTCACAGTCCTGTGAGTGTAACAGTACGGAGAGTGCTGGATAGCGGACGGGTAAAAATGACTATTCCCACTCCAGTGAGTGTAAAAGTAGGTAAAGTGGTAGAGAGCAGAGGGGTAAAAATTACTATTCCCATTCCAGTGAGTGCAACAGTAGGGAAAGTGATGGATAGCGAAGGAGAAAAAAGTTACTATCCCAACACCAATCAGTGCAACGGTAGGGAAAGTGTTGCATAGCGGAGTGGTAAAATTACTATTCCCACTACAGTGAGTGCAACAGTAGGGAAAGTGTTGAATAATGGAGGGGTAAAATTTACTATTCCCAGTCCAGTCAGTGTAATAGTACGGAGAATGCTGGATAGCAGATGGGTAACAATCACTATTCCCACTCCTGTGAGTGCAACAGTAGGGAAATTGTTTGATAGCGGAGGGGTAAACATTACTATTTCCACTCCAGTGAGTTTAACAATAGAGAAAGTGTTGGATAGCCGAGTGGTAAAAATTACTATTCCCACTCCAGTGAGTGCTACAGTAGGGAAAGTGTTGGATAATGGAGGGATAAAAATTACTATTCACAGTCCTGTGAGTGTAACAGTACGGAGAGTGCTGGATAGCGGACGGGTAAAAATGACTATTCCCACTCCAGTGAGTGTAAAAGTAGGTAAAGTGGTAGAGAGCAGAGGGGTAAAAATTACTATTCCCATTCCAGTGAGTGCAACAGTAGGGAAAGTGATGGATAGCGAAGGAGAAAAAAGTTACTATCCCAACACCAATCAGTGCAACGGTAGGGAAAGTGTTGCATAGCGGAGTGGTAAAATTACTATTCCCACTACAGTGAGTGCAACAGTAGGGAAAGTGTTGAATAATGGAGGGGTAAAATTTACTATTCCCAGTCCAGTCAGTGTAACAGTACGGAGAATGCTGGATAGCAGATGGGTAACAATCACTATTCCCACTCCTGTGAGTGCAACAGTAGGGAAATTGTTTGATAGCGGAGGGGTAAACATTACTATTTCCACTCCAGTGAGTTTAACAATAGAGAAAGTGTTGGATAGCCGAGTGGTAAAAATTACTATTCCCACTCCAGTGAGTGCTACAGTAGGGAAAGTGTTGGATAATGGAGGGATAAAAATTACTATTCACAGTCCTGTGAGTGTAACAGTACGGAGAGTGCTGGATAGCGGACGGGTAAAAATGACTATTCCCACTCCAGTGAGTGCTACAGTAAGGAAAGTGTTGGCTAGCGGAGGGGTAAAAAATACTATTCCCCCTCCAGTGAGTGTAAAAGTACGAAAAGTGTTGGATAGCAGAGAGGTAAAAATGACTATTCCCCACTCCAGTCAGTGCAACAGTAGGGAAAGTGTTGCATAGCGGAGGGGTAAAATTACTATTCCCACTACAGTGAGTTGAACAGTAGGGAAAGGGTTGGATAGCGGAGGGGTAAAAATTACTATTCCCACTCCAGTGAGTGCAACAGTATGGAAAGTGTTGGCTAGCGGAGGGGTAAAAAATACTATTCCCACTCCAGTGAGTGTAGATGTACGAAATGTCTTGGATAGCGGAGGGGTAAAAATTACTATTCCCACTCCAGTGAGTGCAACCGTAGGGAAAGTGTTGGATAGCGAAGGGATAAAAATTACTATCCCATCACCAGTCAGTGCAACAGTAGGGAAAGTGTTGCATTCAGGAGGGGTAAAATTACTATTCCCACTCCAGTGAGTGCAACAGTAGGAAAATTGTTTGATAGCGGAGGGGTAAAAATTACTATTCCCACTCCAGTGAGTTTAACAGTAGGGAAAGTGTTGGATAGCGGAGGGGTAAAAATTACTATTCCCACTCCAGTGAGTGCAACAGTATGGGAAGTGTTGGCTAACGGAGGGGGTAAAAAATACGATTCCCACTCCAGTGAGTGTAAAAGTAGGAAAAGTGTTGGATAGCGGAGGGGTTCAAATTACTATTCCCACTCCAGTGAGTACAACAGTAGGGAAAGAGTTCGATAGTGGCAGGATAAAATTTACTATTCCCACTCCAATAAGTGCAACAGTAGGACAATTTCTGGATAACGGAGGGGTAAAAATTACTATTCCCACTCCAATCATTGTAACATTTGTGGAAGTGTTGGGTAGCGGAGTGGTAAAAAAGACTATTCCCACTCCAGTGAGTGCAACAGTAGGGAAAGTATTGGATAGAAGACGGGTAAAAATTACTATTCTCACTCCAGTGAGTGCAACAGTAGGAAAACAGTTGGACTGCGGGAGGTGAGGGTAACAATAATATTCCCACTACAGTCAGTTCAAACGTATAAACAAACACAATATTAACCGCAAAAATATTTAAAAAAATGTAAATAAATGAAAAAATATGAATATGTTAAAAATTAAAATCCAAATATATTAAATACTAAAGTATATTTTAAAACATATTATAATGTTAAATACACATGACAACTACTTACAAATATTATATTAAATAAAATAAAAAATAATTTCCAAACAAATAAATATTTGTAATTACAAATTATTTAGAAACAAAAACATTATACATATAAGAAACCTCTATACAGACCTATAATTCTTTCAAAGTAGAATTTATCTAGACATTTCTCAGAGATGCAACTTTGATTAGAAATATTCAAATAAACATATTGTTCTTTAGTTTTTCATTTATTTTCATTTTCATGATTTGCAAGAGAAAGACATTTTTTAACATTTTATAGTTTTTTTTAAATATCATAAAGTAAGAAAAAATAATTTGATTGAATAATGAATAGACAATATTTACAATGACAAACACATTTTTGAAACCCAAATTAAAACTTCACAGTATTGACAATCTTTCTATCATTCACTCTACATCACTCATTCTAACTCCACACATACTCTTACCAGTGACAAAATACAATTAAAAACAACAACAAAAGACATCAATACATCTGAGAGTCCCATTTGTTCTATTATGAGTGAATTCCCATGATTTTTCACTCTTTTGGATTCCATCTTGTATATTATTTCTTCTTTTAGATCTTATTCCTTATGTATTTCTTTGTCCGGGTGTCCCAGATGTATAGGACCTACGTACGATGGGGGTCATTAGGATGCACCCGCCAAACTGGCGGGTGCATCCTGCATTCTTGACATTGTGGCGGGCAGTGCTCTTAGCACCGCCCTCCACAATGCCAAAAAGGCATGTTGTGCATTTTCATGCACAACGTGGTAGGCACCGCGCAGTGCCTGTCATGTTGTTCATGAGACTGCAGGAGGTTAACATAGGTGCCCCCAATTTGCACCCCCTTCCCCGAACACCCTGGGGGCCTGCAACGAGCACCCAAAGCCAAAACCGCCTGCCTGAGTCTCCGCCATGGAAAGGCAGTTCACCGCCACCATGATAATATGGATGGGCTTTTCCGCCCAGTAGGCAATCAGGCAGATTGCCTACCGGCGGAAAACCGGCGGATGGTCTTCCCATCCGCCGGGCTCCCCTCCGCCATCGTAATGTGGCGGGGGGAAAAGTCATGCGGACGGATCGCCACTGCCATACGGGCGGTGGCGATCTTCCCAGCTATCCTAATTACCCCCTAGGTTCCTGTCTCCACATGTTCGCAATGTCTTTGTGATCATTGAGGAGAAATTGAAAAAAAAAATCCATTTAGGTTCCATTTCCATTTTTTTAAATTGAAATACTGCATAACAGTTCATTACATAGTCCTGCATTGGAAATTAAAGTTTATCATTACTAAATTGTGTCATAACTCCTCAACTTAAAAAACAAATATTCTGCCTCTTTAACACCATTCCCCCCAATACACTCACAGCTCAATGTAACTAGAAACCCAGTGGAACCAGCAGGTCACAAGTTCACAGCACATTGTAGAAGGAACATGCTGCTTTCAAATGAGATACAGCATGTGAGTTTTACTACACAGATTCAAAAGCATATCCATGTCTGTATTACATTTCTTTTTTTAAAACAACAGCCAATAATTCGTCATTGATAGGCGGCCACCTAGGAGCCGGTCGCAAGTCGAGAGCCCCAGATAGCCTCCACTACCTGGATGTGATAGCATTTGCTACGTGATCGTTCTGTACCTTTTTCACTGTGTTGATTGCTGCTGCTGCCGAGGTGCGGGTTGTGCCGTGGTGTGTTCCGCCCTACAGGAGACCGCCGGTGACTGCAGAGACTGCCAAAGACCGCTGCTGACTGGTTGGTGGTGCTGCGGGGGACTAACATCGGTGACTCGTTCGAGCAGGTTTGCACTTCTCCGGAGCCGCTCTTGTTTGTTTACTGTGTTTGCTCGGGAGCACCTCTGTGGATTTTGGGCTTCCGTTGTTTGGGAGCTGTCAGGAGGCTGGCTGGGAAGGGGGAGTGCTGACGGGGGAGAAAGAAGGAGAAAAAAGGAGTCTACCCGAGGCAGGGGGTGTCGAGGACTGGGTGAAAAGCGGCAATAGCATGAAAGGCTGCTGAAAGCCTGATGGTAGATGCTGGTTTTATTTTCATTTTGAGCATACTGTACTTAAGCTGCACATCAAAAAAAAATATATATATATAAGGGTCTAAGACTCACACTTTGAATTATTAGTTGCTCCAGGCCAGCAGAGTATTATTTTTTTTTTTTTGTTGATGCATTATACTCGGGCTGCAGGTGCACTTGCGGAGCATTGTCGTGTCCGGTGCAGTATCCGCGATGGAGATATCTTCTACAGCCTTAAGCAGGGCAGGGTCACCGCCTATAATACTTTTGGCAAGGGCGAGTCTAGGTCTAAGCAGGACTCGCATTCACAGTTAGGTACAGATTTATTTAGAGTGACAAGACAAAGATCGCTCCCCTCTTCTGACTCTTCTGCCTACCTTGTGGAATTCTGGAAACAATCTACAAAACCGAGATATGTACCTCACCTCTATCCCATGGAGGTAGTTAGTCTACAATCTGGGTGTCCCTAAGGCCGAGGAGGTTGTTAGAGAGACGCAGTTATATACAGCAAATACTGACATCCCAGGCTGTTCAGGTCCCACTTCCAACTCTATTGTCACCCCTAGCGCTACCACCCCCCTCCATCTCAACCACTGAGCCGACCCAGGGAGAAGGTATAAATTAAGATCACGCAATATCTTGAGGGGGACCAATGAGTACAGCCTCATCAAGTTACTGAGGCCGGTCAAGGTGAAGGCAGACAAAATCCCAAACAGAGGCAGGTAGCTAACAAAGCTAACAAACCACTGAAGCTTATGCCTGCAAAGAGCCGTAGGAAAACGAAGAACTTAGTACCCATGAAGGTAGTCCCCTCACTTAGGTCCTATTTCATGGCCAACTCACAGGGCAACCCTGACCCTGTAAGACGGTGTGGTACTGCTGTCATAGTAGAGGAAGGTAGAGAGGTGGTGGACCCCTCTATCATACTCTCTAATCGTTTTGCACTTCTGAGTACAATGCCTGTATTGAGTGGGGAGGAAAGACAAGAAGAACTCGAGGAGGCAGGGTCTGCTTCGTTGGAGGAGGAAGCTCAAAGCGCAGAAATGGTCCAGGGGCGACTAAAACAGCTGACTCTGGAAATTGGGGCTCGCTTCTCTACTTCGGAAGTGAATAAAAATTAATACAAGATGCCTGTACTGGCTTAGAAGAAAACCTCTTGGCACTCACTCATAGGATGGATGACCTCGAACAAAAAGTAGGGGACCTCGTGCAGGAGGTTAAGGACAACGTTCAAGAGGTATTGAGACTAAAAGATAGAGAGCGGGACATGGCAGAGAGATTGGAGAGACTGGAAAATATGTCAAGGAGGAACAACATTAGGATCTTAGATTTAAAAGAAGGTTTGGAAGAAAATAATCTAAAATCCTATGTCATTAATATTCTGACCAATGCCTTCCCACAGATTGCATCTGCCTCGGTCTGGGAGGCAGAAATTCAGCGGATTCATAGAATTCATAGAGACCCCTTCAGGTTAAACCCGGCTCGGAAAAAACCTAGAAAGATTCCGGATTACATACAGTCTTATGCCCTTATGGAGCAGTTACTGGGGGTGGCTCTTAAACTTAAGACTATCCAGGCGCAAGACGCCTCCTTTAGAATCCGTTTGGATATCTCCCGGGTCACAGAGGACAGGAGATCGGAGCTGGTTAAGCGGATGGATGCGTTAAAGGATGTAGGGGCCTAGGTGCACCTGCGGTTTCCAGCATTCTTAAAAGTGGTTCTAGCAAATAAAATGCATAACTTTAGGTTTCCTGAGGAGGTAGATAGCTTTTTGGCACAATGTAACGCCGCTGTGTAGGGTGTGGGGTCAGTGAACCAGCATCCAATTTTATTTTTAATACTATACTAGATATACAGAGACTAGGGGCTCCCGGCTCAAACAGGCAATATGTATTGCCGATAGGTAGTATGGGAGGGTTCCTGCAGGATGGGGGATAGTTGGGGGGTGTTGGGGAGTTTTGGGGTTTTTCACGTTGTTTGGTGGGGAGCATTGGTGAAAAAATAAAACAAAATATATATATTAAAATTATGTGACATTACAACCTCTAGTAGCTACTGCAGAAGGTGGAGTCAGATCTATGATGGGGGATAGACCTACCTAGGATGGAAATCAACATCTTGAATGTCTTAGTTGGAATGTTAATGGCTTGAGAGTTATAAGAAGACATTGTCTGATTCTTCAGTATTTAAGGAATAGTTCAGCTAGACTCCTTTTGATTCAGGAGACTCACCTCCTGCAAGCTGAGTGCAAGGCACTATTTGGTAAATATAAATGGGTGGATACAATCATTGCTTCGGATCAGCAATGCTGCTCTAAAGGGACTGCGTTAATACTAAAAAGAAACTCCAGAGTAGAGGTAACTAAGTCCCAGGTAGATTGCAGAGGACGCTGGGTAATCGTTGAGATTAAATTTAGGGGGGTAAAATATACCCTGGTTAGCTTTTATGGGCCTAACGAGGATGATATTTCCCCTCTGAATATTCTTTTTTTGGCCTTTGCTGAGTTCGAAGCCCCTCTGATCCTGGCCGGGGATTTTAATGTACTTTTAGACAATAGGCTAGATAGGTCTTCCCCTCGCACTCAGATAGCAGCTCCTCATGTTCAAGCACATCTCCTGAACATCCTAAAAAACTTCAACCTATGTGATGTGTGGAGATAAAAACATGGTGAGGCTAAGGAGTATTCCTTTTATAGTAAAAATAATTCTCACTATTCCAGGTTAGATTATGTATTTATGGAGCATGCGGACACACATAGGGTGCTCTTAATCAAATATATGCCCATTCATTTATCGGATCATGGTGCTATGGTTTTCAAACTAGATTTTCCCCCGGATTTCCCATTAGGAAGATGGACATTAAATAGGAGGTTTCTCCTGTTATCTTCTACTCCAGGTTTTTGGAAGTTTGAAACTGAAATTTTCTTCCATAATAATCTTGGGTCTGTATATTGTCTGGGATGCCTTTAACACCTTCGACGCTCATGACGAGCTGAGCTCATCATGAGCCACAGCGCTCCGGTGCTCATGACGAGCTCAGCTCGTCATGGCCCATGGAAAGCTCAGGTGCAGGGAGAATTCCCCTGCTGTGCTGAGCGTTCCACGGGAGTCAATACACCTGTGACGAGCTGAGCTCGTCATGAGCACTGGAGTGCCGTAGCTCATGACGAGCTGAGCTCGTCATGAGCATGGGGGCGCTGTGCGCGCCCCTCTTCCCCCAGCACAGCGGGGGAATAACCCCCACAGCAAAGGGGTTAAGGCTTGGCTGAGAAGGATACTAAAAGGGGCGGTATCAGCCTGGGCTAGGTCAGAGATGGAAGAACTGGCCAATTTAGAACAACAGATAGCGGGGACGGAAGCGGAGTTGAGGCCGAGACCTCCTGATGATCCGGAGAAGGAGCGGTGGGTAAAGAGAATGGAGGAGTGTCAACTAAAATTTAAACTGAAGAAATTTTACATCAAAAGAGGGAGATAAGTAAGATGAGGGAGTTTGATCTAGGGGAGAACTGTGGTAAGCTCCTTTCCATGAAGTCTAGGACTGATAGAGCCAAGATGTATATCAGTAAGATCAAGATGGGTACACAACTGACAGAGGAATAAGACAAAATAGAACAGGCTTTTACAGGGTTCTTTTGTGATCTATATCATGAAGGTCTCCAGGGGGTGGATTAACTTATAGCTGAAAGAGAAACAACTGCCGAGGTTAACAGAGGCTAATCAAGAATTTCTCTCTTTAGAAATATCAGGGAGTGAGATACTGGAAGTGTTAAACTTGGATAAAAAGGGGAAAGCTGCTGGCACAGACACAATTCCGATCGAGGTTTATCTCATGTTGAAGGATGAAATCATTCCGGTCTGGATGAAGTTGTTTAACGAAATACTAAAGGGTTCTTGCCCCCTACCGGACTAATGGTTGGCAGCAGTTATTACCTTGATGTTGAAGCCTGATAAGGACCATTATCAGTGTCAATCATACTGCCCAATCTCCCTATTACATGTTGATTATAAGGTTTTTCAGTGATTTTGAATAAACAGCTTTGTAAAATTATATACCAAATAATCCATGAAGACCAAAAAGGTTTTCTTCCAGGTAGGCAAATGTCAGACTTGGTTGTTACAGTGGATGTGGCATCATCAAGGGGTCGCCCTCTGTCAATTATTACAGGCGACGCGGCCAAAACCTTTAACTGTGTTAACTGGCATTTCCTAGACAGGACTTTGAATGCTATGGGCTATACTTCGGGTTTTAGAGAGGTCATCAAAAAAATGTATAGTTCACCACGGGCTCGGATCTTTGTTAATGGTAGCCTTTCCTCGCTTGTTAATATAGAACGTGGAACAAGGCAGGGATGTCCGTTGTCCCCATTCTATTTGACATTTATTTGGAGCCTTTGACTCAGAGTTTAAGGTTAAATAAAAAGATCGTTCCATTTAAAGCGGGTGGGTTGTTAGAAAACTAGCTATATTTGCAGACGATCTAGTTTTGTTCTCATCTAGTGTAGACACTACCTTGCACAAGCTTATACTTGAAACTGAAACCTTTGGGAAGTTCTCAGGTTATGAGATAAACAAAGATAAGACGGAGGTTATGGCTTGGAACATTGCTAATCAGGGGGTGGCATACGCGACAGAACTTAGATACCTCGGAATCACAATAACTCAAGATCCTAGGAAAATTCCAAAGGTGAATTTAGATAGAGTTTCAAAGGAAGTTAAGATTCTTTTAAAAAGATGGCAGAACATACCACTATCGCAATACAGCCGAGTCAATCTAGTTAAAATGTGTGTCCTCCCGAAGTATACTGATCTTTTTAACAACATTCCTCTGGAATTTCCAAAAGCTGAGATCCTTAAAATTCAGGGTAGGATTTCCTCTTTCATTTGGGCAGGAAAAGGGATTAGACTGTCCTGGAAAAAACTCAGGTGCAAATTAGCACAGGGTATGGGTTTACCTGACCTTCAGCTCTACTGCTGGGCCTACCAACTAAAAAATGCCCGGATGTTATTACGTACCCCGTATAATTCTGTAATTGGTAATATGTTCAAAGCCATGCTGGAGGTGGTAGGAGACTATGGTTTTTTGTACAAATTTGGCTCTCCCAAATTTTACAAAAAGGTTCGTCTGAAAACGGGTATGGCGGCCAAGCTTTGGTCGAACTGTCAAGTCTGTGTGGGGCTTCCTTACTACAGCGTGTGGGTGCCGGTGTGGGACTCTCTTGGAACGTGGGAGCGCCTTTTAGACGCCCTAGCTCACCCACTAAAAGCGGCAGGAGTCCTAGTATGGGGGGACTTTGTAGTAGATAGCAAATGTCTTCCCTGGGTGTTTTGGAATCAAACCACAGTTGGAACTCTGTCCAGATTTAAACCCTAATAGCTTACGTCATGGTGTAAATCTCAAAGTTGGTCCTGTTGTGTGGATAATGACATTGTTAATGACTTGCAAAATCAATCCCCGAGGAAGAAAGAAGTTGCCCTATGGTATAACTATCTTCTGGCTGCAGCAGAAAGAAGAATAGATAAGCCGTATCGGGTATGGGAGAATTACTTGCCTGGCAAAGAATGGAAGGAGTTATGGCAAGTATCTATTGACCTGCTTTATTCTGTGATTAAATCTGCTGCACTCAGAAGAAATCATTTTTTCACACTCAATAGGATATACTGGACCCCTCTCAAGGTTTCCAAATTGAAGGGTGGAGGAGCAGCTAATTGTCGGAGGTGCGGCTTTGAGAAAGCGGATGATCATATATTCGCGTCCTGTCCCAAGATACACTAATTTTGGTTGGATGTTGGTAAAACAGTCTCCAGGGTTCTGGGTGTAGATATGGAGGTAAGCCCAACTCTTATCTTTTTTGGTGTGGTGTCTATGCTGGATGGGATACGACTTCAGTGTGGGCCTCAATAGAAATTGGTGTTTTACCTGATGTTGTTGGCATGGAGGGAGATCTGCTTGCTGTGGCAACAGGAAACATCTCCTAGTTGGAATGTATTATCAAGCCATAGACCAGAAGGTTAATGTTTCTAGGGACAGGACTGACGCTGGGTTATTCTAGAATTGGCTGGATGACCCTCCCTGAGTAGATTGTAGATTCTGGATTACCATTTTTTAGATCTGGATATAGGACATCTTCCAATGATTAATACCTCTGGGTCAGCTCAAGTTGAGTATAAACGGGCATTCCCCATTCAGAATATATCAGCTGAGACTAAGCATCCACCAAAATCTATTTGCACCAGTGGTTGGACAGGTCGAGATGGGCAGTATCTATGGAGGTCATATGAAAAATAAAAAAAACAACAGCCAATAATTGGAGTTCCATATATCTTTTTAAGAAAAAAAAGAAAACACCTCCATTCATCTCCAGCCTTCTTCTGACTGCTATTGCTGCTTCACTTCAAAATTCATAAAGTGTGGAATGTTGGGCACAGCTATGTCTATTGGGCTAAAGAGACTGCAAAAAAGAGAGGTGTCGACAGGAACTTGAGTTTGCCAAATGTGGAGAATATTTGGGTAGGCCAGAGAGGGTTAAAGTTTCATAAGTTGCTGGTTTTGATTAAAACCAATATGGATTGTGCACTGTGGTGCAATGACCTATGCACATTGAAATCCTAATGCAAAATACTTTTGCTGAATTGATGATGTTTTTCCCTCACACTATCTTGTTGTACTCTAACATATGCCAAAGACAGAAATGGAAATGGTCTAATCAATTCTATCCACTGAGGGACAAAGCCAGGAAACATGTTAACAAAACCTTTTCTGATTTCTTGGATACTATAACATGGCCTCTATCTACAACAAAAACCTGGGTTTTACCATGCAAGGAATCTATAGAAGTGATGGAGTTCACTTATAAACGAAGGGAAAAAGGTGATTCTAAGCGACCTGAAACTCTGCATACAGTCTTTCTGTAGATGTCTTATGCACACTCTCAGCACAAAGGCTCTTGTCAGAGCCACTCACTCAGGTGCCCACAATATTGTTCATTTTCTTGTTAAATAATATTTTTTTCAAATGTTTTACATTCGCGGCAACGTTGCGATGATCACAATCACGTAGTGAAATCGCTTAACAATTGCAGTTATTCAACGACCACCATCACATTAAAAAATGTAACTTAAAAATTGCATTCTAAGTATTACAACACACATATTACTAACTACATCACTGCTTAAAAAACTTCTTTATACACATATGTTTCAATAAGTTTAAAAATAATGTTTGAACCCTAATTTTCATCTTTGCGATAACGCTGATGAATATGAAAACTTCGATAACAGTGACAATCGTGCCTTTTTGGGAGGGGTAAAACACTTGCGTGCAGACATTTTACAGTATTTAGAGACTTGGGTTCATTAGTGCACTGTTTTAAGTCATATTTGTATAGGGAGTTTGTATAAAAACAATTCTTGAAACCAATTTTCAGTTTTCTCATAATGACAAACCAAAAGCAGACATTCAATAGCCACCACCACATACAAAACTTATAACTGTAAAATAGATTATAACCAATACACTAAACATATTACTATCTAAAAAGAATATTTAATAGCATGTATAAATCTCTTACTATCTCTATAATGATGTATAACTCTTTCAGTGGAATCTGAGACAACACTTATCAATGTGTCAGTAAGTTTCTCATTCACTTTATTAGTATTTTAGCGGACATATGACATGGTGCACCAGTCTATCAACAGTTCTGTAACAAATTGCATGACTCTCTCGGTGCATCTATGAGTGTGTACATCAGTGTCTCAAAGGATCTGTGATTGTTTGCATAAGGCTCTCAGTCGATCTATGAGTAGTTGCATGAGTGCATTTGTGCATTTGAAAGTTTTGACTGTCCGACTGAAACTATGAGTAGGTGTATAACTGTGTGAGTGGGTCTGTGAGTGAGTGCATAAGTCTTTCAGTGGGTCAATGACTGGGAGCGTAAGTGTCTGAGTGGTTCTGTGAATGATTACATGGGTCTCTGAGAGGATGTTTCAGTGTATAAGTGACTGGGTGCATAAGTCCCTGAGGGGGTCTGTGAGTGGGTGTCTGAGTGACTGTATGGGTGTATGAGTGAGTGTATGAGTGTCTGAGTGGATTTGTGAATGGGTGCACAAGTGTCTCAATGGGTCTTTGAGTGACAGCATAAGTCACTCAGTGGTGAGTGAATGGGTACATGCATAAGTGTCTGTTTAGGTCTGTGACTGGGAGGAGGAGTGTCAGAGTGGGTCTGAGAGTTAATGAGTGATTCTTTGAGTAGTTGAGTAAGTGGTGCATGTATATATGAGTGAGTCTATGAGTGGGTGTGAGAGTCTCTGAGTGCATGAGTGAGTGGCTAAATGCAGAAGCCTCAAAGAGGGTTAGTATGTGAGTGACTGTCTGGGTGTGTGAGTGGGTATATGAGTGTCTGAGTGAGTCTGTCAGTGGGTGTGTGAATTTCTCAGCAGGTCTGTACATGGGTGTGTGATGCTCTGTGTGAGTCTCTAAGTGGGTGCATGAGTATCTGAATGGATCTGAGTGTGGGTGCATGAGTGCCCAGGTGGGCCTGTGAGTGAGTGTATGAGTGTCTGAGTGGGTCTGTCAGTGGGTGTGTGAGTGTCTCAGTGGGTCTGTTAGTACATATGTGATTCAGTCTGTGAATGGGTGTGTGAGTCTCTAAGTGTATGAGTGAGTAGCTGAATGTAGAAGCCTCTAAGAGGGTTGGTATGTGAGTGACTGTCTGGGTGTGTGAGTGGGTATATGAGTGTCTGAGTGAGTCTGTCAGTGGGTGTGTGAATTTCTCAGCGGGTCTGTACATGGGTATGTGATTCTCTGTGTGAGTCTCTAAGTGGGTGCATGAGTATCTGAGTGGATCTGAGTGTAGGTGCATAAGTGCCCAGGTGGGCCTGTGAGTGGGGGTAAGAGTCTCTAAGTGGGTATGGGACTGTGCGCATAAGTCTTTAAGTGGGTCTGTACATGGGTGCATCACTCTCCAATTGAGCCTGTAAATGGGTGCATGAGTACCTGAGTGGGTCTGTATATAGGAGTTTGATTGTCTCTGTGAGTCTCTAAGTGGGTGCATGAGTTTCTGAGTGGATCTGAGGAGTGTGGGTGCATGAGTGCCCATGTGGGTCTGTGAGTGGGTGTAAGAGTCTCTTAGTGGGTATGAGACTGTGCATATACGTCTTTGAGTGGATCTTGGAGAACTGTCCCTTGCTGCAACTGTTCCCACAGACCCCCATAGCTCGAACCACCTCTCCCCCTCTGACCTCCTCAAACTCTGTAACTCTTACCTCCCTAACTATCTAATCGACCCCCACCCACACCCTACCATTCCCTTGATCCTGGGTATGAGCAGAATCCCTTCCTCGCCATCTACCCTAGACCCAAAACACAACTTAGTGCTATCACACCATGCCCTCCCCACTCTACCATTCCCGAGATCCTGGGGATTAGCAGAACCCATTCCTTACCCATCTCCCCATGACCCCATCACAACTCTCTGCCATCCAATCATGCCCTCCCCCCACAAACAACCTGAAACCCCTCGCAGGCATGATAGTTAACTGCCGCTCAGCTGTCCAGCATGCAATGGAAATAGCTGAATCCATCCTCAGGGATGATATTGACATTGCCTTCCTTACGGAAACTTGGCTCAACGATCACTCTACAGCTATCCTTGACCTACTCTCTCCCCGGTTACTCCATACTCAGAAACAATAGACTAGATATAATTGGAGGTTGTCTAGCCATCATATTATAAAAACAAAATTCAACTCTTGCTTGTTAAGAACATTGACCCCACCACCTTCGAATACCTGGGAGCAGAACTTATAATTCAGGGCGCCCCTCCTATTCGCCTACATAAAAACTATCAGCATCCTGAGGAACCCCTTCTCTTTGCAGAGGACCTTTCCGACCTCCTCACCCAGTCCTCACTTTCCAACTCCAAAAATCTCTTCCTTGGACACTTCAACCTCCACTGGAATGACATCAACGACCCTGCAGTTAATCTCCTCTTTAATCTTCTGGAGATCAGTGACCTTAAACAAATCTGCACTCTCAACTCACTCCAAAGGAGCCACTCTTGATGCCATCACCACTAATGATGATTTGGCCTCCCATTCCAGCATCATCTTCGTCGGATGGTCTGACCATCACCTCATGCTCTTCAAGATCAATACTACTGCCCTATATCCATGCCAAAAGCATCAAACACAAGAAACTGACCAGAAACCTTCAGCTTATCCCACCAGGTGAACTAGAAAAGAAAATCAAAGCCCAACGCCTGCTAGCTCCCTTCTCCCAAAATGCCAACACCCTCACTGAACACTATAATAAATCAGTTACCGAGGTCCTAGACCAAGCGGCCCCCCTAAACTTAAAACCCAAATAAACATACCTTCCAAATCCTGGTTCAACTTTGATTTCAACAACGAAAGACACTCCCTTGGATAATCTGAAAGAACATGGAGGCAGCAGCGGCCCCCCTCCCATCTAGCCCTCCTCCGATCTGCTAGGTCCAACTAGAAAAAACACTTCCTCAATGAAAATCCCGCCTTCTTCCGCGCTCTGCTTGATAGGGCCAAAATTAGACCTAGAGAACTACTCAACATCATCAAAAATCAAACATCCTCTGCCCCCTAAAAGTTGACGGCCTCTATTGAGAAATGCGAAGAAATTGCAAAGTTCTTCTCTGATAAAATCACCAAAACAGACCAATCCTTCATCTTAAATTCACTTTCTCCTAACCCACTACTTTCTTATGACATTTCTCCCGAATATCCTTCCCCTTCACATCCTCCTTCTGTCCCTGCCCATCTCTTGTCCGGTTCATTCCCACCTAAACCCAACCCTTCTTTCCCCCAGCAACAAAAAAACAATGCCTTCTGGCATAATTTTCACCCTGTCACTGAACACAAAGCCTACAACATCATCGCTAAGCAAAAACCATCCTCCCACTCCAAAGACTCTCTGCCCCCTAACCTTGTCCAAGACCTAAAACATAAAATTGCCCCTTTCTTGACCACCATTATTAACTCCTCCTGGCCATAGGGTGTGTTCCCGCCTCCCTCCAACTGGGTCTAAACACACCCATCCCCACAAATCCTAACGCAGATCCCAACAACCCAAATAACCTCTGACCCATCTCTAACCTCCCTCTTCTCTCCAAAGCCCTTGACAAATGTGCCCTGCTCCAACTAGATAATCACATCAACACTTTTGACCTCTTTGACTCACTACAATCTGGCTTTAGAAAAGGATGCAGCACAGAATCTACCATGCTCCATATAGTGGATGACATACATCATTCACTCGACAAAGGTGAATCATGCCTTTTCATTCTCCTTGACCTATCCGCTGCCTTTGATACTGTTAACCACACTGCCTTACTAAACACTCTTAAAGTCCGCTTTGGCCTCAATGGCCATGTCCACAACTGGTTCACCTCCTTTCTCCAACACAGAACCCAACAAATCAAAATTGAGAACTGCCTCTCCAACCCCACTCCGATCTCTCTCGGTGTCCCCCAGGGATCCATTCTCTCTCCTGCTCTCTTCAACCTCTTCATGGAACCACTCACCCTCATCCTCAAACCAGCAGGAATAAATTACCACCTGTATGCCGACTACACGCAACTTTACTATAAGATTAAATCCCACTCTGATATCCTTCACCTAAATGACACCCTGACCAAGATCCAATCTTGGTTCCACCTGAATCATCTCAAACTCAACCCTTAAAAAAATTAAAATATTCTCGCGCCTAAAAACAACCTACTTCTCATACAAGACTGGATTTCTGACCTTAATGCTCTCAACTGCTCTCTCACCACTTCTAATTCAGTTAAGTCTCTAGGCACCACCATTGATAATAGCCTTGCCCTCACCGCCCACATAAAAACCTCAGCCAAAGGAGCACGCTTCACTCTCCGCCACCTCAAGAAATTTAAGCCCTTCATCCCGGCTGATGACTTTAAAACTTATGTCCAATCACTGGTCCTGTCGAGAATCGACTATGGCAATGCTATCCTCGCTGGAACACCTAAAGTTCACCTTGCTCCACTCAAATCTGTGCTCAACCTAGCTGCTAGACTTATCTCTGACTACAAACTTTTTGACCACATCTCCTCCGCCCTGAAAACCCTCAAATGGCTACCCATCGAAGGCAGATTCACCTATAAGATTGCTTGCATCACGCACAAATCCCTTCACCAAAACACCGCACGTTACCTTTCAGATAAACTCCACAAAGCAGGCTTCACACGACCAACGAGGAACACTAACGCCCTCATTCTTATCCCTCCTGTTAATGAAGAAAGGCACTCAAGCTCGCTTCTTCTCCGGTAACGCTTCCTCCATCTGGAACTCCCTGCCCAAAGACCTACACTGTAACCCCTCCTACTTCAACTTAAAAAACTAACTCAAATTGTTCCTCCTCAACAAATACTGGGGTCCTTAATTCCTACCTCTGACTGGGTATGTGACTGACAGTACAATTGTGTAAGTGAGTATGTGAATGGGTGTATACGTATCTGGGTGTGTGAATAGGTATATAAGTGTCTGAGCGACTAGGTTCATGAGTCCATGACTGTGACCAGCAAGGGTCTGTATATAGATATAGATGTTGTTTTATATTTTCACCAGTAATCAAGGCAACGTCGTGATAGCTGCAATGTCCCCATGATGGTACACAGTGGGGCCAAGCTGGCAGTTGCGTTGTCATCAGGAATGGCACACGCGATTAAAAATCTATATTGGACACATAACTTATGTAACTAACACCCCTATTTCTTAAACATGGAGTCAGAGTATCTCTACCTTGACCCCTTATCTTAGCTTTGACACAAATTTTCAGCCCTGGGAACCTTTCCAGATCGATAAAATATGTAATATATTCTCTCTTTGTCATCTGAAATGCTTAGACTGTTAAGATCAAACAAAGGTATTCTAGGCAAAGAAGTAGGGTTAATTATTGTTGAGTATACGTGGGATTTTAAATATGGCCTGTTGCATACAGGGACATCTACTAAATAATCTATTATATAGTAAGTATGCCCCCTTTTCCAGCCACTCACCTTGATCCATCCCCCATTTATAGCTTAGCAGTAAACTTACATGTGTGAGTGTTAGAACTGGGGGTCTCTAGTTGGCAATGGTATACACCTTTGACCAAATAAGGACCCTTGCTTCTAAGTCAGGGAAATGGGATTCCACTACTGGATAACCCCTGCTCACCCCCTTGGTAGCTTGGCACGAGCAGACAGGTTTATTTCAGAAGCAGTGTGTTAAGCATTTGTGAACACGTACAGTAATACAGCGGAACCACTACAGATGTACATAACACAGGTTTTATAAAAATAAGTATTCTTTATATAGACTTAACACAAGACCACAAACAACAAAAATCCACAATACTGTACTCAAAATATACTTAAATATGGTAGAAGTCACTTAGTTCAAGTGGATGATAAATGCGACACAGTTCTCACAAAAGTACCTGGATGCGTAACGCAAAACAAACAAATGGTTTGCAGGGATTGGAGATGCTTCAGGGGAGACGATGCGTCGTGCCTCAATTCTTGCGCAGAGTGGGGGATGCGTCTTGGTCCTTACCGGAGAGGAGGTGATGCGTTGATTCTTGTACTGCATTCCGGTTACGATGAGACAAGATGTCGCCTCGATGCGAATGCACAATCCGGTGCGATGCGATAAGATGACGCCCTTGGTGCGAAGACGTGAATACGATGCGTCATGTGTGCTTAGAGGAGAGGTAGTGTACATATCATTAAAGCAGTCCCTATCATCTCTGACAGCGTGCATGTTGTTGCGGAAATGGGATTTTCCACTATCTGGAAAGACCCAGGGTTGCATAACAAAGGTGGCAGGGCCTTTAAGGCATCCCGTAGCATAGTGGTTGAAATGTCACATGGATGCACTCAATGGCACCTAATACCGGAAGTAACCACTATCTGGCAATGCATGCTTCCCTGGCCATGCCAAAGATGTTGATCCGTTGCCTATAAATCCTTTCTCTCCTCCAATAATTGATGCTCAAATGCAAGGGCTAAGCTACAATGACTTCACCAACATAGTGAACCTAAAATGTTTTTGTTGCATGCATTTATTTCTTTTATGTGTTCAACCTGGGTGATTGGTTGCTGTTGTAATGAGTTTCACCTATAAATGTATGGTGTTGTCCTTACGGCTCATTCCTCTGCCTTACATTAGCTGAGGTGCTGCATGACATGTGAGCCATGTGGTAATATTTATTTTGAAAGTTCATTAAAAATCAAATTATATTTAAATGTTAGAGAAACACGTATAAAAAAAGTTTTAAAAATTTATATTTTAGAAAACATTTCCCATTTTTCTCTGTGTTGATAGCAGTATTCCTTTGATGCATTGATCTATTTGACAGTGAGTTTCAATGCCAGTGATTGTCCATGTGTGATGCTTGACATGCTCCAAGATGTGGCCAAAGTACATAAAATCTTGTTGTGTCACTTGTAGAGAGTAGAAGAAATGAAAACCTATTTTATGAATAGTCATTGGGTTACTCTTCTTTGTGTGATCTATTCATTAGCGTGCCCATCCCCAAGTCCCCCTTTAAATTCCCTACACTACACCTATTTGATAGCAAATGGTCTTCAGTTTCAAACCACTCCCCCTTGTTCCTTCCAAATAAACTATAAAGTCCTGTACTTATGTGTGCGATAATCTCCACGCAGAAATATTAGAAGAGGTGAGACGGAGATCTCAGACTGGGGTTTATGAATAGCATATTCACATACCACATTCTCTGAAGTACCTTTTGTGAAGTGGACCCTAAATGACCAAACTAATATCCCATACGGCAAACTTGACTGCATGCTGTTCGAACTACTAACTCTCACTCTAGCTGTTGCACCAGTTCTGAGCACATGTAAGTCATTTGAAAGGGCCAGCTAACTGCAAGAACCCCGTAAACCACTTGAATTTTCTTGCTGATCTCATTGGACTTTGCACGCCTTAATATCCTCATAACAACCACTTCATGGACCATCCTTAAGAGAAATCAATGAAAAGATTGAATAGGGCATTGATTGCATGCTAGAGAATTAGGGAATTTACTGCTGTATGTAGAAAATGCTGACAGGCTTGTCTGTGAATGTGTAACCTCAAAGCACAGGGGCCGATTACAATGAAGTAAGGTAAGCCATCTAATTGTGAGCACCTGCCTTGGCGTGTCTACTGTTTTTATTAGGTACTGAGAGGAAGGGATCCCAGTGTATACAGGGAGCAATTAAATACAATTCAAGTGAGTTAATCAAAAACAATTATTTTGATCCGCAAAGTTTTATTCACAGTGGGATCCAGTGTATTGAATATACATAGCAAAAAATACAATCAACTGTATTGAAAGTCATACAGTGCCCCGAGGAGGGAAGGGGGAAGTGATAGTGAATAGGTAAGGGAAGTGATGGGATTGTGTGACAGTAAAATCAATCCTTCAAAGACTTGTTCATGCTATAATTAGTATAGCAACAGCTGCCATTAAACATGGCGACATTATTTGAAAAATGGCATACAACACAAGGTACAGTGTATATACAGAATATTGGCGTGAGGTTGCCGCAATTGAAAAAACAGTCGACGTTTCGACCCTCTGAAGTTGCAGGACAGTTCAACCTTGCTGTGGGGTCTTCATCAGGACCAGGGGGTGGGGCAGGGGACCTAATAGAAGTATAATAAATTAAAGTAAGAGGGTTGCTACTCCTGCCTCGAATTATCACATAGGTAGAGACGGACAAAATCCAGGATAAAATCTTTTTGATAGTTAATTATAAAGAAATGGAATCTACTATGTTCCGGCGGGTCCAGAACATAGAACAGGGTAAAACCTTATTAATTGCGGAAATTAGGGCGCCTGAGTAGGAAAACCAGCATGGTACAAGACGGCCCACCAGTCGCAAAAGGCATTCAATAAAAGGAACTGCTACTACAAAATAAAGATGGAATCTGGGATTGAGGGCTAACAATTAGCGCGAGTCCAGAGGCTTCT
The DNA here is from genome assembly GCF_964261635.1 of Lissotriton helveticus. Classification (NCBI taxonomy): domain Eukaryota; kingdom Metazoa; phylum Chordata; class Amphibia; order Caudata; family Salamandridae; genus Lissotriton; species Lissotriton helveticus. The sequence continues at coordinate 565,468,285 of NC_136057.1, read as the reverse complement.
GAGATTTGAAATGTGGCCTTACCCTCATGTTTGAAAGGTACACCACTGTCCAAATGCTTTGTCTCAAACTATATATGATTGTAATTGTTGATTCACTATTTGTTGGGCCTTTACCCTCATGTTTGAGAGGTACGCCCAGAATTCACCCACATGTCGTTTTAAGACTATAGTGGTTTTCTATTTCTATTTTATCTCAACATCGCAATCGTATTTATTTATTGTTGCTTGATGAAATATAATGGATAAATGATACTCCAAACTCCTTATTCCACAACAGCACCCTTTAGTCTTATTAACTATGGCAGACGACATTGATAGTCTTTCTTCCCATTTCATGATTTCTACGGTCACCACGTGACCTGTTACCATGACTCCTTCCCCAAACCAGGAAACGCGGCATTGATCGGCTGCCCTCGTACGGAGCTCTCAGATTCATTCCTACCGAGTGAGTATGGTTTCGCTCCTTGTCCGCCTCCCGCCTTAAATCATTCTACAGTGGTCTGTTTGTTTACAGTCCCTCTGTTCTTGCCCCAGTAGACTAACCACGGATTCATTCCTCACGATGTCTGAACTCACCGAATCCTGATATCAAACAGGACGCTACCATCGGTAAGCACGATTTCACTGTCCCCAACCGGACATTGTTGTAATCTTCCCGAATGTCTGCCCCCCTTTCAATACAGATATGCAATTAATGTACGCTCATCATTGCAGATGCAGCTCCACTGTCTTCCATTCCTTAATCAAGACCACACGGCGGACTTTTGACCCTGTGGTATGTGTTTCATTTTGTTTTTAATTTTTTCAGCCTCTGGACTCACGCTAATTGTTAGCCCTCAATCCCAGATTCCATCTTTATTTTGTAGTAGCAGTTCCTTTTATTGAATGCCTTTTGCGAGTGGTGGGCCGTCTTGTACCATGCTGGTTTTCCTACTCAGGCGCCCTAATTTCCGCAATTAATAAGGTTTTACCCTGTTCTATGTTCTGGACCCGCCGGAACATAGTAGATTCCATTTCTTTATAATTAACTATCAAAAAGATTTTATCCTGGATTTTGTCCGTCTCTACCTATGTGATAATTCGAGGCAGGAGTAGCAACCCTCTTACTTTAATTTATTATACTTCTATTAGGTCCCCTGCCCCACCCCCTGGTCCTGATGAAGACCCCACAGCAAGGTTGAACTGTCCTGCAACTTCAGAGGGTCGAAACGTCGACTGTTTTTTCAATTGCGGCAACCTCACGCCAATATTCTGTATATACACTGTACCTTGTGTTGTATGCCATTTTTCAAATAATGTCGCCATGTTTAATGGCAGCTGTTGCTATACTAATTATAGCATGAACAAGTCTTTGAAGGATTGATTTTACTGTCACACAATCCCATCACTTCCCTTACCTATTCACTATCACTTCCCCCTTCCCTCCTCGGGGCACTGTATGACTTTCAATACAGTTGATTGTATTTTTTGCTATGTATATTCAATACACTGGATCCCACTGTGAATAAAACTTTGCGGATCAAAATAATTGTTTTTGATTAACTCACTTGAATTGTATTTAATTGCTCCCTGTATACACTGGGATCCCTTCCTCTCAGTACCTATTGAACCCAGGTCCCAGTGACTATGTCTGGGTAAAACCCCCCTTCTATAAACTACTTCGAGCAGACGCCTGTCTGCGAGGTTCTTTTCCCTCCTTTTCTTTAAATTAATTTCTAACATCACAATATGGTAGAAAGAGAACTTTTGTCCTATTCTGAGGACTATATTGACAAATTGCTCGAAAATCCTGATAACATCATTTTCCAATCTGATATTCCATCAATTGATTTCTCATTAAAGGATAAAATCTCCCGTCTCGAGCGCCTGGAGAAGAAACTGGTACGGACACGGTGGCATGGCCACTTGCTCACTAGGTATCTCAAAGAGAACATAATTCCGGTTGGACTACAAATTAAAATTGAACCGGCTATCTTTATTGAAGTCCCGAAATTTAGAGAAGGATTTAGTCACATCTCAAACAATTGTTCTCGCCACTGGATGGTGTTGGGCGTTGAAACGGCTGCGGATCAAGTGCAACAACTCACTGCTGAAATCACTGCATTGAAAGCTGAAATAACCGCTGATACCAACTTTGCAAGCGCCAAGGATACCCTAACCAACTTACAAGCCACACTTAATGATTTTGACCTAACCACACAAAACCGCAAACTTGAAAAATTGGCTCGTGATATTCGCCTATACGACAAAAAAAGACATATCCATACCTACAGGACGACTACTACCGACAAGACACACAGGGTCGATTCACCAATAGAGGCCGTGGAACCTACCGAGGGAGACGGAATTATCCAACCTTCTCTGACTCGTCCTACAGCTCCGAAGGAGAACAAGACTCAGCAGGTCCTAGTTACCAATACCAATATTTTGATTACAACTACCCACCCCAGCAATTCTCTCCTTTTTTAGGACAAGGTCGGGGATCTTGGCGACCTCCACGAGGAAGAGGCAACTCATGGCCCCGCGGCCAGAACCAGCGTGGCTCCCAGCAGAATCAAACCAACTGGGATGGAGGACGAGGCCAATCTTCGAAACAAGTTCGGTTTCAACCCGAACAACACGGCGAGAGAGTGACTCGCAACAAGACTTACCGTTGGTAGAACCGATGGAACCGGTTGAAACCCTCAATCCTGTGGTTAACATTTCCAAACAACTACTTACTGATGCTGAACTCCAAGTACTTAGTAAAGGACTATCGTACGTCCCTACGTACAATCCAGATAATTTCGTAATAAGAACAGAACTTTACAAATTTTTCCGAAAGATTCGACTTAAGTACTTCTTCCGCAACACGGAAACACAGCTCAAGTCATCTGTCACCGGCTTGCGACCTCCTTCAACTTTTGTTCCATATGCCAACAGTATGTCGAATCAGATTCTAGCTTATGAAGCCGGTGTCTGGCGTGATGTGCAAAGAGTTCTTCAAGACAAAACCTTTGTTCGATACAACACCAGCAAACCCCAAAAGACAGCTCTACAGTCATTGGCCAATAACCATCAAGTCGTAATGAAGCCTGCAGACAAAGGCGGTGCCATTGTTATACAGGATCTATCTGCCTATAAATCTGAGATTCTACGTCAACTACAGGACGATAATTGCTACCAACTATTGAGGTCTGACCCCACCAGATCCATCGCTACAGAGATCCTAGAAGTAACCCAGGAAGGTCTGAGTCTAGGCTTCCTGTCTGAGAATGAATTTCACTTTTTGAATAACAAACATCCTCGTCTGGCAACACTATACACTTTGCCCAAACTCCACAAAAGCATGGAAAATCCCCCGGGTCGCCCAATTGTTTCTGGCTGTGGTTCCATATTGGAACCTTTGGGAAAGTACATTGACTTTTTTATTAAACCACTTGCTGAGGCTACTCCATCATACCTTCAAGACACGATGCACACTATCAACATAACTGAGAGTATACCCTATGATCCGTCAAACCAAAGATTAGCTACTTGCGATGTAGTCTCCCTCTATACTTGCATTCCCCAACAGGAAGCACTTACAGTGATAGCCAGATGTCTTCAGAAACGTCCTGCACCTGTCCAAGTACCCTCTGAGTTCATTGTAGCTTTGCTCAAAATCGCAATGACCCGCAATTTCTTTCTGTTTGACAACAACTTTTACCTTCAAACTTCTGGTGTAGCCATGGGTGCTCCCTTTGCTCCCGATGTAGCCATTCTGTACATGGCAGCATTTGAAGAAGATACCATTCTCAATCAATCGAACCCATTCAGAGACCAAGTGGGCCTCTGGATGAGGTACATCGATGACATTTTAATGATTTGGAACGGCAGTCATGACCAATTGAACAGTTTCTTTACTTGGCTCAACCAACAATCTCAATATGTCAAGTTTACAATCCAATCGGACAGCAACACCATTGACTTTTTGGATGTCACTATTTATCACCACTCTGGAAGACTCTGCACCAAACTATATCGAAAAGCATCTGAGAGAAATTCCCTATTGGCTTATAATAGTCATCATCCTCGCGCTCTTCGGGATAACCTGCCCTTTGGGCAATTTCTGAGGATACGGAGAAATTGTTCAAATAAAGACGACTATTTTTCTGAATCACAGGATCTTTCAAACCGCTTGCAAAATCGTGGTTACCCAAGACGTTTGATCAAAAAAGCCCGCAAACGTGCTTGGTTCTATCCCCGTGAAGAACTATTAATACCCAAAGATAGAACCGACCATGAAGAGAGTCGTATTGTCTGTGTCACCACTTTCAATACCAAAAGTAACAGCATCAAAGGAATCATCAACAAGCATTGGCATTTGGTATCGGATGATATCAAACAACCTGAGACACCACTTCATGCATTTAAGAAAGCCAAGAGCATCAAGGACTATGTTGTCTGCTCTTTCCTATCCCCTGACAGTCAACCTATGATCAACACCTTGTGGAACTTACCACCAGTCATTGGTCATTTCAAATGTGGCCAATGCAAGGCTTGCGATTCCACTATTCAGACTAAGGAGTTTGTACATCTCCATCTCACTGTCAAACTCAAATCCTTCAGCAATTGTAATTCTAATAACATCATTTACGCCATCGTATGCCCATGTCACAAAATCTACATTGGCCAAACTCAGCAAAAAATAAAAGCTCGGATACTACAACACATGAGCCGAATTCGATGTGATGTTCAAGGCGCACCTTTAGTAGAACATTTCAAGCTGAATTCCCATCCCCCTGAAAGTTTACAATGGCTGGTCATTGAAAAAGCAACGATGGGACCACGAGGTGGCAACATCTCGGACATTCTAAACACCCGAGAACTGAAATGGATTTACTTTTTTAATTCAATTGAAACTGGTCTCAATGAACTAGACAGCTCATTTTCCCAATTGGCTACACTACCATGATGGGTCTGTTTGCTTATATTAGTTTCAAATTTTTCTCCATTGAATTTATCAGTATCCCACCCTTCTTTTTCCACAAGTAGGGTTTCATATTCCATTTAATTGCTTCTGAGATTTGAAATGTGGCCATACCCTCATGTTTGAAAGGTACACCACTGTCCAAATGCTTTGTCTCAAACTATATATGATTGTAATTGTTGATTCACTATTTGTTGGGCCTTTACCCTCATGTTTGAGAGGTACGCCCAGAATTCACCCACATGTCGTTTTAAGACTATAGTGGTTTTCTATTTCTATTTTATCTCAACATCGCAATCGTATTTATCTATTGTTGCTTGATGAAATATAATGGATAAATGATACTCCAAACTCCTTATTCCACAACAGCACCCTTTAGTCTTATTAACTATGGCAGACGACATTGATAGTCTTTCTTCCCATTTCATGATTTCTACGGTCACCACGTGACCTGTTACCATGACTCCTTCCCCAATCCAGGAAACGCGGCATTAGTCGGCTGCCCTCGTACGGAGCTCTCAGATTCATTCCTACCGAGTGAGTATGGTTTCGCTCCTTGTCCGCCTCCCGCCTTAAATCATTCTACAGTGGTCTGTTTGTTTACAGTCCCTCTGTTCTTGCCCCAGTAGACTAACCACGGATTCATTCCCCACGATGTCTGAACTCACCGAATCCTGATATCAAACAGGACGCTACCATCGGTAAGCACGATTTCACTGTCCCCAACCGGACATTGTTGTAATCTTCCCGAATGTCTGCCCACCTTTCAATACAGATATGTAATTAATGTACGCTCATCATTGCAGATGCAGCTCCACTGTCTTCCATTCCTTAATCAAGACCACACGGCGGACTTTTGACCCTGTGGTATGTGTTTCATTTTGTTTTTCATTTTTTCAGCCTCTGGACTCGCGCTAATTGTTAGCCCTCAATCCCAGATTCCATCTTTATTTTGTAGTAGCAGTTCCTTTTATTGAATGCCTTTTGCGAGTGGTGGGCCGTCTTGTACCATGCTGGTTTTCCTACTCAGGCGCCCTAATTTCCGCAATTAATAAGGTTTTACCCTGTTCTATGTTCTGGACCCGCCGGAACATAGTAGATTCCATTTCTTTATAATTAACTATCAAAAAGATTTTATCCTGGATTTTGTCCGTCTCTACCTATGTGATAATTCGAGGCAGGAGTAGCAACCCTCTTACTTTAATATATTATACTTCTATTAGGTCCCCTGCCCCACCCCCTGGTCCTGATGAAGACCCCACAGCAAGGTTGAACTGTCCTGCAACTTCAGAGGGTCGAAACGTCGACTGTTTTTTCAATTGCGGCAACCTCACGCCAATATTCTGTATATACACTGTACCTTGTGTTGTATGCCATTTTTCAAATAATGTCGCCATGTTTAATGGCAGCTGTTGCTATACTAATTATAGCATGAACAAGTCTTTGAAGGATTGATTTTACTGTCACACAATCCCATCACTTCCCTTACCTATTCACTATCACTTCCCCCTTCCCTCCTCGGGGCACTGTATGACTTTCAATACAGTTGATTGTATTTTTTGCTATGTATATTCAATACACTGGATCCCACTGTGAATAAAACTTTGCGGATCAAAATAATTGTTTTTGATTAACTCACTTGAATTGTATTTAATTGCTCCCTGTATACACTGGGATCCCTTCCTCTCAGTACCTATTGAACCCAGGTCCCAGTGACTATGTCTGGGTAAAACCCCCCTTCTATAAACTACTTCGAGCAGACGCCTGTCTGCGAGGTTCTTTTCCCTCCTTTTCTTTAAATTAATTTCTAACATCACAATATGGTAGAAAGAGAACTTTTGTCCTACTCTGAGGACTATATTGACAAATTGCTCGAAAATCCTGATAACATCTTTTTCCAATCTGATATTCCATCAATTGATTTCTCATTAAAGGATAAAATCTCCCGTCTCGAGCGCCTGGAGAAGAAACTGGTACGGACACGGTGGCATGGCCACTTGCTCACTAGGTATCTCAAAGAGAACATAATTCCGGTTGGACTACAAATTAAAATTGAACCGGCTATCTTTATTGAAGTCCCGAAATTTAGAGAAGGATTTAGTTACATCTCAAACAATTGTTCTCGCCACTGGATGGTGTTGGGCGTTGAAACGGCTGCGGATCAAGTGCAACAACTCACTGCTGAAATCACTGCATTGAAAGCTGAAATAACCGCTGATACCAACTTTGCAAGCGCCAAGGATACCCTAACCAACTTACAAGCCACACTTAATGATTTTGACCTAACCACACAAAACCGCAAACTTGAAAAATTGGCTCGTGATATTCGCCTATACGACAAAAAAAAGACATATCCATACCTACAGGACGACTACTACCGACAATACACACAGGGTCGATTCACCAATAGAGGCCGTGGAACCTACCGAGGGAGACGGAATTATCCAACCTTCTCTGACTCGTCCTACAGCTCCGAAGGAGAACAAGACTCAGCAGGTCCTAGTTACCAATACCAATATTTTGATTACAACTACCCACCCCAGCAATTCTCTCCTTTTTTAGGACAAGGTCGGGGATCTTGGCGACCTCCACGAGGAAGAGGCAACTCATGGCCCTGCGGCCAGAACCAGCGTGGCTCCCAGCAGAATCAAACCAACTGGGATGGAGGACGAGGCCAATCTTCGAAACAAGTTCGGTTTCAACCCGAACAACACGGCGAGAGAGTGACTCGCAAAAAGACTTACCGTTGGTAGAACCTATGGAACCGGTTGAAACCCTCAATCCTGTGGTTAACATTTCCAATCAACTACTTACTGATGCTGAACTCCAAGTACTTAGCAAAGGACTATCGTACGTCCCTACGTACAATCCAGATAATTTCGTAATAAGAACAGAACTTTACACATTTTTCCGAAAGATTCGACTTAAGTACTTCTTCCGCAACACGGAAACACAGCTCAAGTCATCTGTCACCGGCTTGCGACCTCCTTCAACTTTTGTTCCATATGCCAACAGTATGTCGAATCAGATTCTAGCTTATGAAGCCGTTGTCTGGCGTGATGTGCAAAGAGTTCTTCAAGACAAAACCTTTGTTCGATACAACACCAGCAAACCCCAAAAGACAGCTCTACAGTCATTGGCCAATAACCATCAAGTCGTAATGAAGCCTGCAGACAAAGGCGGTGCCATTGTTATACAGGATCTATCTGCCTATAAATCTGAGATTCTACGTCAACTACAGGACAATAATTGCTACCAACTATTGAGGTCTGACCCCACCAGATCCATCGCTACAGAGATCCTAGAAGTAACCCAGGAAGGTCTGAGTCTAGGCTTCCTGTCTGAGAATGAATTTCACTTTTTGAATAACAAACATCCTCGTCTGGCAACACTATACACTTTGCCCAAACTCCACAAAAGCATGGAAAATCCCCCGGGTCGCCCAATTGTTTCTGGCTGTGGTTCCATATTGGAACCTTTGGGAAAGTACATTGACTTTTTTATTAAACCACTTGCTGAGGCTACTCCATCATACCTTCAAGACACGATGCACACTATCAACATAACTGAGAGTATACCCTATGATCCGTCAAACCAAAGATTAGCTACTTGCGATGTAGTCTCCCTCTATACTTGCATTCCCCAACAGGAAGCACTTACAGTGATAGCCAGATGTCTTCAGAAACGTCCTGCACCTGTCCAAGTACCCTCTGAGTTCATTGTAGCTTTGCTCAAAATCGCAATGACCCGCAATTTCTTTCTGTTTGACAACAACTTTTACCTTCAAACTTCTGGTGTAGCCATGGGTGCTCCCTTTGCTCCCGATGTAGCCATTCTGTACATGGCAGCATTTGAAGAAGATACCATTCTCAATCAATCGAACCCATTCAGAGACCAAGTGGGCCTCTGGATGAGGTACATCGATGACATTTTAATGATTTGGAACGGCAGTCATGACCAATTGAACAGTTTCTTTACTTGGCTCAACCAACAATCTCAATATGTCAAGTTTACAATCCAATCGGACAGCAACACCATTGACTTTTTGGATGTCACTATTTATCACCACTCTGGAAGACTCTGCACCAAACTATATCGAAAAGCATCTGAGAGAAATTCCCTATTGGCTTATAATAGTCATCATCCTCGCGCTCTTCGGGATAACCTGCCCTTTGGGCAATTTCTGAGGATACGGAGAAATTGTTCAAATAAAGACGACTATTTTTCTGAATCACAGGATCTTTCAAACCGCTTGCAAAATCGTGGTTACCCAAGACGTTTGATCAAAAAAGCCCGCAAACGTGCTTGGTTCTATCCCCGTGAAGAACTATTAATACCCAAAGATAGAACCGACCATGAAGAGAGTCGTATTGTCTGTGTCACCACTTTCAATACCAAAAGTAACAGCATCAAAGGAATCATCAACAAGCATTGGCATTTGGTATCGGATGATATCAAACAACCTGAGACACCACTTCATGCATTTAAGAAAGCCAAGAGCATCAAGGACTATGTTGTCTGCTCTTTCCTATCCCCTGACAGTCAACCTATGATCAACACCTTGTGGAACTTACCACCAGTCATTGGTCATTTCAAATGTGGCCAATGCAAGGCTTGCGATTCCACTATTCAGACTAAGGAGTTTGTACATCTCCATCTCACTGTCAAACTCAAATCCTTCAGCAATTGTAATTCTAATAACATCATTTACGCCATCGTATGCCCATGTCACAAAATCTACATTGGCCAAACTCAGCAAAAAATAAAAGCTCGGATACTACAACACATGAGCCGAATTCGATGTGATGTTCAAGGCGCACCTTTAGTAGAACATTTCAAGCTGAATTCCCATCCCCCTGAAAGTTTACAATGGCTGGTCATTGAAAAAGCAACGATGGGACCACGAGGTGGCAACATCTCGGACATTCTAAACACCCGAGAACTGAAATGGATTTACTTTTTTAATTCAATTGAAACTGGTCTCAATGAACTAGACAGCTCATTTTCCCAATTGGCTACACTACCATGATGGGTCTGTTTGCTTATATTAGTTTCAAATTTTTCTCCATTGAATTTATCAGTATCCCACCCTTCTTTTTCCACAAGTAGGGTTTCATATTCCATTTAATTGCTTCTGAGATTTGAAATGTGGCCATACCCTCATGTTTGAAAGGTACACCACTGTCCAAATGCTTTGTCTCAAACTATATATGATTGTAATTGTTGATTCACTATTTGTTGGGCCTTTACCCTCATGTTTGAGAGGTACGCCCAGAATTCACCCACATGTCGTTTTAAGACTATAGTGGTTTTCTATTTCTATTTTATCTCAACATCGCAATCGTATTTATCTATTGTTGCTTGATGAAATATAATGGATAAATGATACTCCAAACTCCTTATTCCACAACAGCACCCTTTAGTCTTATTAACTATGGCAGACGACATTGATAGTCTTTCTTCCCATTTCATGATTTCTACGGTCACCACGTGACCTGTTACCATGACTCCTTCCCCAATCCAGGAAACGCGGCATTAGTCGGCTGCCCTCGTACGGAGCTCTCAGATTCATTCCTACCGAGTGAGTATGGTTTCGCTCCTTGTCCGCCTCCCGCCTTAAATCATTCTACAGTGGTCTGTTTGTTTACAGTCCCTCTGTTCTTGCCCCAGTAGACTAACCACGGATTCATTCCCCACGATGTCTGAACTCACCGAATCCTGATATCAAACAGGACGCTACCATCGGTAAGCACGATTTCACTGTCCCCAACCGGACATTGTTGTAATCTTCCCGAATGTCTGCCCACCTTTCAATACAGATATGTAATTAATGTACGCTCATCATTGCAGATGCAGCTCCACTGTCTTCCATTCCTTAATCAAGACCACACGGCGGACTTTTGACCCTGTGGTATGTGTTTCATTTTGTTTTTCATTTTTTCAGCCTCTGGACTCGCGCTAATTGTTAGCCCTCAATCCCAGATTCCATCTTTATTTTGTAGTAGCAGTTCCTTTTATTGAATGCCTTTTGCGAGTGGTGGGCCGTCTTGTACCATGCTGGTTTTCCTACTCAGGCGCCCTAATTTCCGCAATTAATAAGGTTTTACCCTGTTCTATGTTCTGGACCCGCCGGAACATAGTAGATTCCATTTCTTTATAATTAACTATCAAAAAGATTTTATCCTGGATTTTGTCCGTCTCTACCTATGTGATAATTCGAGGCAGGAGTAGCAACCCTCTTACTTTAATATATTATACTTCTATTAGGTCCCCTGCCCCACCCCCTGGTCCTGATGAAGACCCCACAGCAAGGTTGAACTGTCCTGCAACTTCAGAGGGTCGAAACGTCGACTGTTTTTTCAATTGCGGCAACCTCACGCCAATATTCTGTATATACACTGTACCTTGTGTTGTATGCCATTTTTCAAATAATGTCGCCATGTTTAATGGCAGCTGTTGCTATACTAATTATAGCATGAACAAGTCTTTGAAGGATTGATTTTACTGTCACACAATCCCATCACTTCCCTTACCTATTCACTATCACTTCCCCCTTCCCTCCTCGGGGCACTGTATGACTTTCAATACAGTTGATTGTATTTTTTGCTATGTATATTCAATACACTGGATCCCACTGTGAATAAAACTTTGCGGATCAAAATAATTGTTTTTGATTAACTCACTTGAATTGTATTTAATTGCTCCCTGTATACACTGGGATCCCTTCCTCTCAGTACCTATTGAACCCAGGTCCCAGTGACTATGTCTGGGTAAAACCCCCCTTCTATAAACTACTTCGAGCAGACGCCTGTCTGCGAGGTTCTTTTCCCTCCTTTTCTTTAAATTAATTTCTAACATCACAATATGGTAGAAAGAGAACTTTTGTCCTACTCTGAGGACTATATTGACAAATTGCTCGAAAATCCTGATAACATCTTTTTCCAATCTGATATTCCATCAATTGATTTCTCATTAAAGGATAAAATCTCCCGTCTCGAGCGCCTGGAGAAGAAACTGGTACGGACACGGTGGCATGGCCACTTGCTCACTAGGTATCTCAAAGAGAACATAATTCCGGTTGGACTACAAATTAAAATTGAACCGGCTATCTTTATTGAAGTCCCGAAATTTAGAGAAGGATTTAGTTACATCTCAAACAATTGTTCTCGCCACTGGATGGTGTTGGGCGTTGAAACGGCTGCGGATCAAGTGCAACAACTCACTGCTGAAATCACTGCATTGAAAGCTGAAATAACCGCTGATACCAACTTTGCAAGCGCCAAGGATACCCTAACCAACTTACAAGCCACACTTAATGATTTTGACCTAACCACACAAAACCGCAAACTTGAAAAATTGGCTCGTGATATTCGCCTATACGACAAAAAAAAGACATATCCATACCTACAGGACGACTACTACCGACAATACACACAGGGTCGATTCACCAATAGAGGCCGTGGAACCTACCGAGGGAGACGGAATTATCCAACCTTCTCTGACTCGTCCTACAGCTCCGAAGGAGAACAAGACTCAGCAGGTCCTAGTTACCAATACCAATATTTTGATTACAACTACCCACCCCAGCAATTCTCTCCTTTTTTAGGACAAGGTCGGGGATCTTGGCGACCTCCACGAGGAAGAGGCAACTCATGGCCCTGCGGCCAGAACCAGCGTGGCTCCCAGCAGAATCAAACCAACTGGGATGGAGGACGAGGCCAATCTTCGAAACAAGTTCGGTTTCAACCCGAACAACACGGCGAGAGAGTGACTCGCAAAAAGACTTACCGTTGGTAGAACCTATGGAACCGGTTGAAACCCTCAATCCTGTGGTTAACATTTCCAATCAACTACTTACTGATGCTGAACTCCAAGTACTTAGCAAAGGACTATCGTACGTCCCTACGTACAATCCAGATAATTTCGTAATAAGAACAGAACTTTACACATTTTTCCGAAAGATTCGACTTAAGTACTTCTTCCGCAACACGGAAACACAGCTCAAGTCATCTGTCACCGGCTTGCGACCTCCTTCAACTTTTGTTCCATATGCCAACAGTATGTCGAATCAGATTCTAGCTTATGAAGCCGTTGTCTGGCGTGATGTGCAAAGAGTTCTTCAAGACAAAACCTTTGTTCGATACAACACCAGCAAACCCCAAAAGACAGCTCTACAGTCATTGGCCAATAACCATCAAGTCGTAATCAAGCCTGCAGACAAAGGCGGTGCCATTGTTATACAGGATCTATCTGCCTATAAATCTGAGATTCTACGTCAACTACAGGACAATAATTGCTACCAACTATTGAGGTCTGACCCCACCAGATCCATCGCTACAGAGATCCTAGAAGTAACCCAGGAAGGTCTGAGTCTAGGCTTCCTGTCTGAGAATGAATTTCACTTTTTGAATAACAAACATCCTCGTCTGGCAACACTATACACTTTGCCCAAACTCCACAAAAGCATGGAAAATCCCCCGGGTCGCCCAATTGTTTCTGGCTGTGGTTCCATATTGGAACCTTTGGGAAAGTACATTGACTTTTTTATTAAACCACTTGCTGAGGCTACTCCATCATACCTTCAAGACACGATGCACACTATCAACATAACTGAGAGTATACCCTATGATCCGTCAAACCAAAGATTAGCTACTTGCGATGTAGTCTCCCTCTATACTTGCATTCCCCAACAGGAAGCACTTACAGTGATAGCCAGATGTCTTCAGAAACGTCCTGCACCTGTCCAAGTACCCTCTGAGTTCATTGTAGCTTTGCTCAAAATCGCAATGACCCGCAATTTCTTTCTGTTTGACAACAACTTTTACCTTCAAACTTCTGGTGTAGCCATGGGTGCTCCCTTTGCTCCCGATGTAGCCATTCTGTACATGGCAGCATTTGAAGAAGATACCATTCTCAATCAATCGAACCCATTCAGAGACCAAGTGGGCCTCTGGATGAGGTACATCGATGACATTTTAATGATTTGGAACGGCAGTCATGACCAATTGAACAGTTTCTTTACTTGGCTCAACCAACAATCTCAATATGTCAAGTTTACAATCCAATCGGACAGCAACACCATTGACTTTTTGGATGTCACTATTTATCACCACTCTGGAAGACTCTGCACCAAACTATATCGAAAAGCATCTGAGAGAAATTCCCTATTGGCTTATAATAGTCATCATCCTCGCGCTCTTCGGGATAACCTGCCCTTTGGGCAATTTCTGAGGATACGGAGAAATTGTTCAAATAAAGACGACTATTTTTCTGAATCACAGGATCTTTCAAACCGCTTGCAAAATCGTGGTTACCCAAGACGTTTGATCAAAAAAGCCCGCAAACGTGCTTGGTTCTATCCCCGTGAAGAACTATTAATACCCAAAGATAGAACCGACCATGAAGAGAGTCGTATTGTCTGTGTCACCACTTTCAATACCAAAAGTAACAGCATCAAAGGAATCATCAACAAGCATTGGCATTTGGTATCGGATGATATCAAACAACCTGAGACACCACTTCATGCATTTAAGAAAGCCAAGAGCATCAAGGACTATGTTGTCTGCTCTTTCCTATCCCCTGACAGTCAACCTACGATCAACACCTTGTGGAACTTACCACCAGTCATTGGTCATTTCAAATGTGGCCAATGCAAGGCTTGCGATTCCACTATTCAGACTAAGGAGTTTGTACATCTCCATCTCACTGTCAAACTCAAATCCTTCAGCAATTGTAATTCTAATAACATCATTTACGCCATCGTATGCCCATGTCACAAAATCTGCATTGGCCAAACTCAGCAAAAAATAAAAGCTCGGATACTACAACACATGAGCCGAATTCGATGTGATGTTCAAGGCGCACCTTTAGTAGAACATTTCAAGCTGAATTCCCATCCCCCTGAAAGTTTACAATGGCTGGTCATTGAAAAAGCAACGATGGGACCACGAGGTGGCAACATCTCGGACATTCTAAACACCCGAGAACTGAAATGGATTTACTTTTTTAATTCAATTGAAACTGGTCTCAATGAACTAGACAGCTCATTTTCCCAATTGGCTACACTACCATGATGGGTCTGTTTGCTTATATTAGTTTCAAATTTTTCTCCATTGAATTTATCAGTATCCCACCCTTCTTTTTCCACAAGTAGGGTTTCATATTCCATTTAATTGCTTCTGAGATTTGAAATGTGGCCTTACCCTCATGTTTGAAAGGTACACCACTGTCCAAATGCTTTGTCTCAAACTATATATGATTGTAATTGTTGATTCACTATTTGTTGGGCCTTTACCCTCATGTTTGAGAGGTACGCCCAGAATTCACCCACATGTCGTTTTAAGACTATAGTGGTTTTCTATTTCTATTTTATCTCAACATCGCAATCGTATTTATCTATTGTTGCTTGATGAAATATAATGGATAAATGATACTCCAAACTCCTTATTCCACAACAGCACCCTTTAGTCTTATTAACTATGGCAGACGACATTGATAGTCTTTCTTCCCATTTCATGATTTCTACGGTCACCACGTGACCTGTTACCATGACTCCTTCCCCAAACCAGGAAACGCGGCATTGATCGGCTGCCCTCGTACGGAGCTCTCAGATTCATTCCTACCGAGTGAGTATGGTTTCGCTCCTTGTCCGCCTCCCGCCTTAAATCATTCTACAGTGGTCTGTTTGTTTACAGTCCCTCTGTTCTTGCCCCAGTAGACTAACCACGGATTCATTCCCCACGATGTCTGAACTCACCGAATCCTGATATCAAACAGGACGCTACCATCGGTAAGCACGATTTCACTGTCCCCAACCGGACATTGTTGTAATCTTCCCGAATGTCTGCCCCCCTTTCAATACAGATATGTAATTAATGTACGCTCATCATTGCAGATGCAGCTCCACTGTCTTCCATTCCTTAATCAAGACCACACGGCGGACTTTTGACCCTGTGGTATGTGTTTCATTTTGTTTTTCATTTTTTCAGCCTCTGGACTTGCGCTAATTGTTAGCCCTCAATCCCAGATTCCATCTTTATTTTGTAGTAGCAGTTCCTTTTATTGAATGCCTTTTGCGAGTGGTGGGCCGTCTTGTACCATGCTGGTTTTCCTACTCACTGCAAACACAACAGTGATGGACAGAATGTGGATCAATGTCACACATTCACCCCAGTCCAAAGATCTGGGCCCAAATCCATCGTTTTTCCACTCCACGCCACCCTGGGTTAGACAATGGCGATATGCAAATCAGCACCGACCCTGTGCCCCATGGGAACAGTCCAGTCCGAACTACAAAAGCCATGTCCTTCCCAGAACGGAATCAAGCATCCGAGGACCGGCCCGGTTTCGAGGTAACACCTCTCATCAGCCCGGCTAGCTTGACTCCAGTGGTGTGGAGTGCCTGGGACTCACGTCTGAGCATCCCCAGTACACTTAGAGCGGTAATTGCAAACACAACAGTGATAGACAGAATGTGGATCAATGTCACACATTCACCCCAGTCCAAAGATCTGGGCCCAAATCCATCGTTTTTCCACTCCACACCACCCTGGGTTAGACAATGACGATATGCAAATCAGCACTGACCCTGTGCCCCATGGGAACAGTCCAGTCCGAACTACAAAAGCCATGTCCTTCCCAGAACGGAATCAAGCATCCGAGGACCGGCCCGGTTTCGAGGTAACACCTCTCATCAGCCCGGCTAGCTTGACTCCAGTGGTGTGGAGTGCCTGGGACTCACGTCTGAGCATCCCCAGTACACTTAGAGCGGTAATTGCAAACACAACAGTGATGGACAGTATGTGGATCAATGTCACACATTCACCCCAGTCCAAAGATCTGGGCCCAAATCCATCGTTTTTCCACTCCACACCACCCTGGGTTAAACAATGGCGATATGCAAATCAGCACTGACCCTGTGCCCCATGGGAACAGTCCAGTCCGAACTACAAAAGCCATGTCCTTCCCAGAACGGAATCAAGCATCCGAGGACCGGCCCGGTTTCGAGGTAACACCTCTCATCAGCCCGGCTAGCTTGACTCCAGTGGTGTGGAGTGCCTGGGACTCACGTCTGAGCATCCCCAGTACACTTAGAGCGGTAATTGCAAACACAACAGTGATGGACAGAATGTGGATCAATGTCACACATTCACCCCAGTCCAAAGATCTGGGCCCAAATCCATCGTTTTTCCACTCCACACCACCCTGGGTTAGACAATGGCGATATGCAAATCAGCACTGACCCTGTGCCCCTTGGGAACAGTCCAGTCCGAACTACAAAAGCCATGTCCTTCCCAGAACGGAATCAAGCATCCGAGGACCGGCCCGGTTTCGAGGTAACACCTCTCATCAGCCCGGCTAGCTTGACTCCAGTGGTGTGGAGTGCCTGGGACTCACGTCTGAGCATCCCCAGTACACTTAGAACGGTAATTGCAAACACAACAGTGATGGACAGAATGTGGATCAATGTCACACATTCACCCCAGTCCAAAGATCTGGGCCCAAATCCATCGTTTTTCCACTCCACACCACCCTGGGTTAGACAATGGCGATATGCAAATCAGCACTGACCCTGTGCCCCATGGGAACAGTCCAGTCGGAACTACAAAAGCCATGTCCTTCCCAGAACAGAATTAAGCATCCGAGGACCGGCCCGGTTTCGAGGTAACACCTCTCATCAGCCCGGCTAGCTTGACTCCAGTGGTGTGGAGTGCCTGGGACTCACGTCTGAGCATCCCCAGTACACTTAGAGCGGTAATTGCAAACACAACAGTGATGGACAGAATGTGGATCAATGTCACACATTCACCCCAGTCCAAAGATCTGGGCCCAAATCCATCGTTTTTCCACTCCACACCACCCTGGGTTAGGCAATGGCGATATGCAAATCAGCACTGACCCTGTGCCCCATGGGAACAGTCCAGTCCGAACTACAAAAGCCATGTCCTTCCCAGAACGGAATCAAGCATCCGAGGAACGGCCCGGTTTCGAGGTAACACCTCTCATCAGCCCGGCTAGCTTGACTCCAGTGGTGTGGAGTGCCTGGGACTCACGTCTGAGCATCCCCAGTACACTTAGAGCGGTAATTGCAAACACAACAGTGATGGGCAGAATGTGGATCAATGTCACACATTCACCCCAGTCCAAAGATCTGGGCCCAAATCCATCGTTTTTCCACTCCACACCACCCTGGGTTAGACAATGGCGATATGCAAATCAGCACTGACCCTGTGCCCCATGGGAACAGTCCAGTCCGAATTACAAAAGCCATGTCCTTCCCAGAACGGAATCAAGCATCCGAGGACCGGCCCGGTTTCGAGGTAACACCTCTCATCAGCCCGGCTAGCTTGACTCCAGTGGTGTGGAGTGCCTGGGACTCACGTATGAGCATCCCCAGTACACTTAGAGTGGTAATTGCAAACACAACAGTGATGGACAGAATGTGGATCAATGTCACACATTCACCCCAGTCCAAAGATCTGGGCCCAAATCCATCGTTTTTCCACTCCACACCACCCTGGGTTAGACAATGGCTATATGCAAATCAGCACTGACCCTGTGCCCCATGGGAACAGTCCAGTCCGAACTACAAAAGCCATGTACGATGGATTTGGGCCCAGATCTTTGGACTGGGGTGAATGTGTGACATTGATCCACATTCTGTCCATCATTGTTGTGTTTGCAGTTACCGCTCTAAGTGTACTGGGGATGCTCAGACGTGAGTCCCAGGCACTCCACACCACTGGAATCAAGCTAGCCGGGCTGAAGAGAGGTGTTACCTCGAAACCGGGCCGGTCCTTGGATGCTTGTTTCCGTTCTGGGAAAGACATGGCTTTTGTAGTTCGGACTGGACTGTTCCCATGGGGCACAGGGTCAGCGCTGATTTGCATGTCGCCATTGTCTAACCCAGAGTGGTGTGGAGTGGAAAAACGATGGATTTGGGCCCAGATCTTTGGACTGGGGTGAATGTGTGACATTGATCCACATTCTGTCCATCATTGTTGTGTTTGCAGTTACTGCTCTAAGTGTATTGGGGATGCTCAGACGTGAGTCCCAGGCACTCCACACCACTGGAATCAAGCTAGCCGGGCTGAAGAGAGGTGTTACCTCGAAACCGGGCCGGTCCTCGGATGCTTGTTTCCGTTCTGGGAAAGACATGGCTTTTGTAGTTCGGACTGGACTGTTCCCATGGGGCACAGGGTCAGCGCTGATTTGCATATTGCCATTGTCTAACCCAGGGTGGTGTGGAGTGGAAAAACGATGGATTTGGGCCCAGATCTTTGGACTGGGGTGAATGTGTGACATTGATCCACATTCTGTCCATCATTGTTGTGTTTGCAGTTACCGCTCTAAGTGTACTGGGGATGCTCAGACGTGAGTCCCAGGCACTCCACACCACTGGAATCAAGCTAGCCGGGCTGAAGAGAGGTGTTACCTCGAAACCGGGCCGGTCCTCGGATGCTTGTTTCCGTTCTGGGAAAGACATGGCTTTTGTAGTTCGGACTGGACTGTTCCCATGGGGCACAGGGTCAGCGCTGATTTGCATATCGCCATTGTCTAACCCAGGGTGGTGTGGAGTGGAAAAACGATGGATTTGGGCCCAGATCTTTGGACTGGGGTGAATGTGTGACATTGATCCACATTCTGTCCATCATTGTTGTGTTTGCAGTTACCGCTCTAAGTGTACTGGGGATGCTCAGACGTGAGTCCCAGGCACTCCACACCACTGGAATCAAGCTAGCCGGGCTGAAGAGAGGTGTTACCGCGAAACCGGGCCGGTCCTCGAATGCTTGTTTCCGTTCTGGGAAAGACATGGCTTTTGTAGTTCGGACTGGACTGTTCCCATGGGGCACAGGGTCAGCGCTGATTTGCATATCGCCATTGTCTAACCCAGGGTGGTGTGGAGTGGAAAAACGATGGATTTGGGCCCAGATCTTTGGACTCGGGTGAATGTGTGACATTGATCCACATTCTGTCCATCATTGTTGTGTTTGCAGTTACCGCTCTAAGTGTACTGGGGATGCTCAGACGTGAGTCCCAGGCACTCCACACCACTGGAATCAAGCTAGCCGGGCTGAAGAGAGGTGTTACCTCGAAACCGGGCCGGTCCTCGGATGCTTGTTTCCGTTCTGGGAAAGACATGGCTTTTGTAGTTCGGACTGGACTGTTCCCATGGGGCACAGGGTCAGTGCTGATTTGCATATCGCCATTGTCTAACCCAGGGTGGTGTGGAGTGGAAAAACAATGGATTTGGGCCCAGATCTTTGGACTGGGGTGAATGTGTGACATTGAGCCACATTCTGTCCATCATTGTTGTGTTTGCAGTTACCGCTCTAAGTGTACTGGGGATGCTCAGACGTGAGTCCCAGGCACTCCACACCACTGGAATCAAGCTAGCCGGGCTGAAGAGAGGTGTTACCTCGAAACCGGGCCGGTCTTCGGATGCTTGTTTCCGTTCTGGGAAAGACATGGCTTTTGTAGTTCGGACTGGACTGTTCCCATGGGGCACAGGGTCAGCGCTGATTTGCATATCGCCATTGTCTAACCCAGGGTGATGTGGAGTGGAAAAACGATGGATTTGGGCCCAGATCTTTGGACTGGGGTGAATGTGTGACATTGATCCACATTCTGTCCATCATTGTTGTGTTTGCAGTTACCGCTCTAAGTGTACTGGGGATGCTCAGACGTGAGTCCCAGGCACTCCACACCACTGGAATCAAGCTAGCCGGGCTGAAGAGAGGTGTTACCTCGAAACCGGGCCGGTCCTCGGATGCTTGTTTCCGTTCTGGGAAAGACATGGCTTTTGTAGTTCGGACTGGACTGTTCCCATGGGGCACAGGGTCAGCGCTGATTTGCATATCGCCATTGTCTAACCCAGGGTGGTGTGGAGTGGAAAAACGATGGATTTGGGCCCAGATCTTTGGACTGGGGTGAATGTGTGACATTGATCCACATTCTGTCCATCATTGTTGTGTTTGCAGTTACCGCTCTAAGTGTACTGGGGATGCTCAGACGTGAGTCCCAGGCACTCCACACCACTGGAATCAAGCTAGCCGGGCTGAAGAGAGGTGTTACCTCGAAACCGAGCCGGTCCTCGGATGCTTGTTTCCGTTCTGGGAAAGACATGGCTTTTGTAGTTCGGACTGGACTGTTCCCATGGGGCACAGGGTCAGCGCTGATTTGCATATCGTCATTGTCTAACCCAGGGTGGTGTGGAGTGGAAAAACGATGGATTTGGGCCCAGATCTTTGGACTGGGGTGAATGTGTGACATTGATCCACATTCTGTCCATCATTGTTGTGTTTGCAGTTACCGCTCTAAGTGTACTGGGGATGCTCAGACGTGAGTCCCAGGCACTCCACACCACTGGAATCAAGCTAGCCGGGCTGAAGAGAGGTGTTACCTCGAAACCGGGCCGGTCCTCGGATGCTTCTTTCCGTTCTGGGAAAGACATGGCTTTTGTAGTTCGGACTGGACTGTTCCCATGGGGCACAGGGTCAGCGCTGATTTGCATATCGCCATTGTCTAACCCAGGGTGGTGTGGAGTGGAAAAACGATGGATTTGGGCCCAGATCTTTGGACTGGGGTGAATGTGTGACATTGATCCACATTCTGTCCATCATTGTTGTGTTTGCGGTTTTCCTACTCAGGCGCCCTAATTTCCGCAATTAATAAGGTTTTACCCTGTTCTATGTTCTGGACCCGCCGGCACATAGTAGATTCCATTTCTTTATAATTAACTATCAAAAAGATTTTATCCTGGATTTTGTTCGTCTCTACCTATGTGATAATTCGAGGCAGGAGTAGCAACCCTCTTACTTTAATTTATTATACTTCTATTAGGTCCCCTGCCCCACCCCCTGGTCCTGATGAAGACCCCACAGCAAGGTTGAACTGTCCTGCAACTTCAGAGGGTCGAAACGTCGACTGTTTTTTCAATTGCGGCAACCTCACGCCAATATTCTGTATATACACTGTACCTTGTGTTGTATGCCATTTTTCAAATAATGTCGCCATGTTTAATGGCAGCTGTTGCTATACTAATTATAGCATGAACAAGTCTTTTAAGGATTGATTTTACTGTCACACAATCCCATCACTTCCCTTACCTATTCACTATCACTTCCCCCTTCCCTCCTCGGGGCACTGTATGACTTTCAATACAGTTGATTGTATTTTTTGCTATGTATATTCAATACACTGGATCCCACTGTGAATAAAACTTTGCGGATCAAAATAATTGTTTTTGATTAACTCACTTGAATCTTATTTAATTGCTCCCTGTATACACTGGGATCCCTTCCTCTCAGTACCTATTGAACCCAGGTCCCAGTGACTATGTCTGGGTAAAACCCCCCTTCTATAAACTACTGTTTTTATTAGGCTTCCTCATGCATAACTGCTGGGCTAGCTGATGCACAAACCTGCCACATGAGGTTTAATATGTTATGTTATTTATATTTATACAGCGCACAGATACTCCGAGGAGTGTCCCGCGGCGAATAGAAACCAGGGCCCATGTTTGAAGAGATACCGTAAATGCCGGAGTGCAGATTTAGGAAAGAAATTAGCCTATGCTTTTACAGCTTTTTGAATGTATCTTTGTTTTCTTCTGAATAATAGATCACTATTTGCAGCAGTTGGTTTTACTTCATGCAAGTATGTATTTATAATGTAAATGAAAACCAAAAGTGTTGTCTACTGAATTCAGCATCTATTTGCAGCATGCGCAGCTTTCACTTTTGTGATGGTCTACACAAACTTACTTTGACAAGGCTTTATGAAATTTAAATATGATATAGCCTTTCCTACAAATATATGCCCCATTTGATCCACATTTTTCACCGGGTTTATTTTACTTATGTAATGCAAACCCTGTTTATTTTCCCACAATGAGGATGTGCACAAAGTAACTTCGCATCAAGGGGGCATTACCTGGATGGTACATGGATGTTCCCATACCAACACTCACAATTGTAGACAGGCATTGGTGCCTAAACATTATGCCTCCTTGAAGCAGGCGTATCGAAGGAGACATGTTTTAATGTCTCCATACTTTCCACATTTGCATATGGTCTGCATTGTAAATCATACATACAACATGGCAAAAATATTAAAGCAAAGTTTTATGTTTGACAGAACACACTCACCCTTAAGCTGCAGTGCAAGGGTGTGTAAATTGGCGCATGGCAGCCTAAAGTGTACCAGTGCTGAAAGAGAGAAAAACAGCATCACCACATCTTTGCAGATATGACTTTATGTTAGACTCTCCCTTTGATGCAACGCACTGCAGCAACGTTGGTTGCTATGCTTTGTTGCAACACATTTTAGTACATTTTCCTCATAGTCTTCTTTGTGCAGAAGCAGTGTGTTCATATCTTTTTCTTATCTTCGCAGTGCCATTTTGAGTCAACACTTTTCAGATTACTAATTTCCCCTAAAGGTATAATAAATGAGTTTAAACCAGGATAGTGGTGGTGCACTTTCATTCCATTATCTATCGTTTTTGTGACATATATAGTGTTACTATGTCATATTTTGTCCTCTACAAAATATTTTGAATCACAACCGTGGAAAGAGACGGAAAGATAAGGAGAAGAGAAAGAGACATAGAAGAAGGAGACCTGAGGCTATTTCATACCGAGGTATGAAGAAAAAACTCCCTTTAATACCTTCGGAGAATCGCGCCTTGGTGGTGAGCAGCATTGTGGGCAGCAGGCTGGAGTATTGCAATGCCCTCTATTTGGGGGCCCCTGGTTACATCTTTCAAGGCTTGCAAAGAATCCAGTCTGCAGCTGCTAAATTGGCCCTTGGCAGGCCACGGAGTTCCTCCTCTACCGCGGCGTTGCGGGAGCTCCACTGGCTGCCTGTCAGGGAAAGGGTACACTTCAAAGCCCTGTGTTTGGTCTTCCGCACGGTGCACGAACTTGGCCCCGTTCCCCTGCAGGAAAGGTTCGAATGGTATCGTCCAACAAGGCTGCTTCGTTCTTCTAGCACGGGCCTGCTGGCAATTCTTCGGTTTAAGAGGGCCAGGCTTGGAGGTAGGGCTTTTAGCAGGGTTGGCGCGCGTCTATGGAACGAGCTCCCTCAGAACCTCAGATTAGCAAGCTCTCTGCTAGAATTCCGTAGGAATCTAAAGACCTGGCTCTATCCCTCAATCTAGTCTGTGTTCCTCCACTCTGTGAGACCTGCTCCACTCTGGTCACGGCTTGCTCTCTGTTTTTCAGCGCCAGGATGCCCATAGGATGATAGCATGCGCTATATAAAAGCTAAAATCAATCAATCAATCAATCAAAATATCATGGAAAAAAAGACACTCCTTAACAATTCAAGGGCATTACATGCATGGAGGATAATAGAGTGGAAGTAAAACAGTGGAGAAAAGGAAGAGGTGAAGAAGAGGCACAGGGGGTCAAAGGAAAAGGTGGGAGGCATAAGTGAATGAGACAATGGAGCGTTTCAATTTGCAACTAAGATGAGCAAAGGGAGGAACATCCTTAAGTGGCATAGCATGTGAAGTATGTCTGAACTCAGAACCGTTACTAATGCCATAATACTTTATTCCAGCTGAAATGCCTTAAACGTTTTCCAAATTCAGAGTTTTACACCAATATACAATATATGAAGATACAAAAGTGAACTGTTGGTGGATATCGACATAGCTTAAAAAAAGACAGCTGAACAATTTGCTAAAATACATATGAATACCAATATTGCAGTACACATGCTTGACATATAGATACTAAGAGGACCGGGCACCCAGAGAATATCCTTTTTGGACCGTTTCTGCCTCATTAGTGTCTCTTGTAGTAATGTAACTCTATTGTTCACTACTTTATAAGAGCACTATGAGGGAAATATCCAGGTAAAAATTGCATTGGCCCTGTTGTTGTTCCGCCAGACCCCAAATGATAAAAAGTGCAAATGCATACAGTACAATGAGATTAATGTGCTTTCAGTATTACATAAAAAAATCTATTACGTTCTATTACATAAATAG
The DNA here is from genome assembly GCF_964261635.1 of Lissotriton helveticus. Taxonomy (NCBI): domain Eukaryota; kingdom Metazoa; phylum Chordata; class Amphibia; order Caudata; family Salamandridae; genus Lissotriton; species Lissotriton helveticus. The sequence goes on along the minus strand of NC_136057.1, from coordinate 565,443,335 downwards.
GCTGCACGTGATAAAAACTAAAGAATAGAGAAGTTAAAATCAGTAAGCTCTAAGACCTTTGCCTAAGATGCTCAGTTAGCAATTTTCAGAAAGGATCTTCGAATGGCCCACATCTTGTCTAAGAACTTGCAACTGTGCATACTATCAGCAAGTTGGTATCATATTTTAAAATGTGCAGTGCTACTCGATGACAACAAGTACCAAGGCTCTTACAGAGAGGGGCTAACCATTTCGACATTGGGGATCTATAGAGTGGACAAGCGAACTGTATGTGGGCTATTGACTTGGTAGCCAAAGAACATCCTGGACAAGACCCCAGTTGAGTGGGGACCTTTCACCAGGACGCTGTAAGCAAACTCACCAGAATGAAGCCAAATCTAAATTGCATGTAGAGCTTTCTACCCAATGGAACTGTAAAGGCCTCTATATATTGCTCATATTTTCTTGTCAGTTTGAACTGAAGAAAATACGATGTAAAAAACGGCCTCATTGGTGATAACTTAAAGGCACCCAGTCCCATTATTATTTCTTAATTAGGGCCTTACTGGAAAATAGTGCAGGGTCCCTAACATTCCATAGCCCCATAATCCCTATTGAGGTAAGCAGGCTTGTTAAATCAACCAATTTTCTTAAAGCGGTCAAGGGCAATTACCTTGGATAGAGCAGCCAGCATATGGGAGCAACTTAGGAGTACTCCTAAGACGCACCCAGAACAGAAGGGGGAAAAGATTGGCCTTCTCGGTAATAGAGGTTCTGCCCATATCCAGCCCAAGAGGATGCAGGGGGTGCTCTGTGGGAGTGAGACCAAGGCTCTCAAGAATTTGTTCTCCGTGGTCATGAGAGCATCCCAAGTTTCAAACCCCCACAGTTCAGCACCATAGAGTGCTGAGCTCACTGCCTTACAGTCATAAATGTGGAGTGGAGCAGCAATAGGTTTGCTAGAGAAGGTCCTATGCTCCTTAATCGGAGCCCCTGTTATTTGTGGGTGTTGCAAGGTACACTTTACTATGTGGGGGTTCCATGAGTGATTATCAGAGAGGGTGATCCCCAAGTACTTCCAGTGGAACCCCCCACCCCAATGTGAGCTTTCCATTAAAGGTTTTGTAGGGATTAGTCATTAACAACTTCGTTTTCGAAGTGTTACTCTCCAGCCCACTCATGGTACAAAGCAAGCCAGAAGCATCTGTAGGTCACTCGGGGTTTTGGACACCAACAGCGTATCGTCAGCAAATAAGAGTGTTACTACTTTTGAAGCCCCCTAATGTAGGAGTGTCTGCAGGAATTTCAGAGAAGTATTAGACGACATTGATGAAGAGTGAAAAGAGTGTAGGGGTGAGTCCACAGCCCTGCCGAGCCCCTTTGTTGACTTGGATCGGGTCTGTTAACTGCCCTTAGCTTCCCCAAAGAACTCTTGCATAATTGGTCGCATGGAGACGAATAACTAGTGATAAGATGTCAGTTGGAAGTCCCATCTCATTTAAGACTGACCAAAGTCTGTGCCTGGGGGACCAGGTCAAAGGCAGGTCAAAGGCAGACCTTAGATCAATAAAAGCAATGTAAAGGCTTCCCTGGCCTATGACCACAGTTTTCCTTTGCATACCAATAAAAGGAAGCGAAATATCTAATTAGTAGTACTGATCTTTTGCCTGAACCCAGCCTGATAGGGGGAGGGAATGTTAAAGTCACTACACCAGGCCTGTATGTAGGATAGCGCGAGCAAACACCTTCTGAACACAGTCTATCAAACTGACAGGTATGTAATTAGAAGGTGAGGATCGATCGCCTTTCTTGTAGATTGGGATTACCTCAGCTCCCTACCAAGAAGGTGGAATAGGGGCACCCGCCACAATACCCTTTGCAAGGCCTAGAATACAGGTAGTCCAATTCTCGATATCGTGTAGAAAAATATTGCCATCAGGTCCCATGGCCCTGGCCCTTTTGATGGAATTAATACTGGATCTGATTTCAGCTTCTGTAAAAAAAACAGCAGCATATAAATGTAGATGGTCAACAGTATGAGCTGTACTATCGGTATTATGAGGCTCGGAATATAATGTAGAAAATGATCTTGCCAGGCTGCGTTGGAGATGTTGTTAGTCAGAGACGAAGGCCTAGTAGCATCCCCCCTAGTGACGAACAGCCAAAATTGTTTTGAATCGTGTCAATTGCAGGCATCCCTAATTGACAAACATCGATTGTCCTCCCATTCCCTCTGTGCTCTGACCTGGGCAGCCTTATAGGCACTTCTTGCTTCTCTCAACTCAGTCACATTGTTTGCCCTAATAGAAACCACTAGTTTGTGTCTAAGGATCTTGCATTCTTTTTTGTACCAGGCAAACTGATACCTAGTCTTCTCTTAGTGGTATCCTTAGAGTGTGATAGTTCTCTAAAGAGGGAGGTCAACAAACTAAAGAGGCAGCTATGGCATTTCGTGACTTCGCCCAGCATTCCCTGTTTACAGCTAGATATCATAGTGATGCTGTCAAGAATATTTCATTTAATTACTTCAAATTTATCTTCATCAAAAGATATCCGAGCCCAATTGAGTCATCTGTTGTCGTTGGAAGGACATACCTCCCTTGTCATAACAACAGGACTGGTTGAAATTGCAAACTTATCCCAGGGTGATACCAGGGCGAGCTCTAAGGGATTATGATCGCTATCTGTGGTAGTCCCCACCACCATATCAACCATAATCGGCCACAGTCTCAGATCTAATAACCAATGCTGCTCAAGTTGGAAGTACTATTACAAGTGTTAGCCCCCCTAATGACCTAGTACGGCCATTAGCTGCCCTCAATCCATACTCACGGGGTTAAAGCATTAAGCTAAATTAGTAGGGGCTCAGCATCTCTAGTATCACGTAAATTTACTAGCTCTTGTAGGGTTGGCGATCGTCTTCCTGCAATGGGTCCTTGGCGTAGGTATTATAAATATCCTGCAATGTGCCCTCTCTGCCCCTAATTTGGACTGCTAAAATATCAGGACTATTAGAATGAAGCACAAAGATGGTGCATGTTAACACAATTCTTATCCAAATCATCAGTCCCCCTGCGGGACTGCTTGGTTTGTTGGAAGAAGCTGGGCGATGGAATGTAAGGTAGCCAGGTAAGTGGATTGGGGTGGTACTCCAGGTTTCTTGGAGAATGCATATGTCAAAGCACTCAATAAATTGTACCCAGTAAAGAAGAGCCATTTTTGATCTTAGCCCTGCCACATTCCATGACACCAACTTAAGTCCATTGGATGTTTTACAGCTGGAATTCACTGATAGATGGGTGTCCACTTCATTACAATCCCTATATGTTTTTGGGTGAGATATTGTCACAGAATGAGCTCCCTTCATGGGTCCAGCAATTTAGCTCCAGGGCATAATGATCCTCTCGGAGTCAGTCAGCATGGGGATTGCTGAAGGCTTTGCTCTATCTCCAATCTCGTCGGTACAATACTGTCTGCTTGGACAGGCTGTATGTATGTCTTTGACACCTGGGATAGCAGAGTGGACGTCAATCAATATTTGCAAGGGATGAATCTAGGCCCAAGTGAGAACCCCGATGCAGGGGGTGATTAGAGATGGGAGCTGGGAAAGTCTTTACTTGAGTTGAATGCCCAAGAGAGTGGGAGAACTGGTTCTAGTTTTGAGGGCGATAAAATCGTGGGCCATATTTCCATCTGCAATGTAGAGTTCAATGGAGCCTGACATAGTATTGGGGCAGGTTATCCTTTTGGCACCCATGATGCATCCCTTCTTACTGAACGGCAGACCCTTACATGTCGGATCCAGTGCATGGCCTTGTTAATCAATGAGTCCTCACCTTCATATTTAGCAAGGGAAATGGCTTTAGAAACATTTGTCATAAATATACGCTTAGTGGGTATTTGAATCTGCCCATGCCCTTGTTTGAAGAGGATATGGGAAGTAGTTGAATTAGAAGGTTGAGGGAAGAATTTGTGCTCATACACTGGCCATGCTGTTTGTAACATCTATTTTTGACTTGCCACCCTGCTTTTTGCGTACTCCTCGCATCTAACCTAGTGTCGAATGGCAAAAGGCATTCCCTAGGGACAGTGTTTAGGGACTGTTGGCAGTGTACTGGCATAGGAATAGTTGGACAAGTAGCAACTCTAGGTTGATATGCTTGCTATTTTGGGAGAATAGACTAATGGGACTCCTCTAGCTGTTAGGAGTTTAACCTGCTCAATGCAGGTGGGAACAACTGACTTTAATTGGATTACTTCCTTCCTTAAGTTAGAAAACCATTATCGTTCATTAGTAGCCGCTCTGAAGAACTCTCTACCCCTGTTGCACCTACCACTTCCACTGCTCCTGTCTCTAGTTCCGCCTCACCCACCACCCCTCCACCATATCACCCTCTTGTCTCCCCAAGGACACAACTCAGGTTCTGGAGTGGTAGGAATCTGTTGGATAAGGCAAGGTCCGCATCAGGGTCGACAATATCAGCAAGGTCTTAGTCTACAGCCCTAGAAGGGCTCAATTTTGTCAACAGTGGGCGACAGTAACGAATGGGTACTGGGCGGCTGGGTGGTGCTGCATGAGCTGTGTGTTTCTGGTTTATTGAACATCTGGGGGATATGTTTTTGCATTTTAGCTTTAGCAAAAATGAAAGGTTTGGTTGAGGTAGAAGGTGTAGGGGATTTTTGACGGGACATGGTGGACCAGTGGTACAAGAATTAAGTCACATTCAATTAAGAGATCATCAATACGGTCTAGAACAAAATTGTTCACTCTAGGCTTACGACCCTGCTTTGCCCTGCACGTTTTTAACTGGACCCCCATGCTCTCATTTCCACCCCCGTACGCGTTGGGTTTTCTTTTTCCCATAGCTTCTCATGGGCTTACTGGGGTGCTAATGTGCAAATAAAAACAAGCAAGCAAAGAGACAGATCTATATCATATTAATAACTGGTCTGTAAAGGCAGTTTTTATCCACAGTTTAAATGACAGTAACACACAGTGACGAATCCACTGCAGTTTGCCTCACCCAGTAGACGCGTTACAGTACATGAGCGGATAGGTAATAACAGATAGTTGTGAAGGCAGGAGAAGAAAAAGAAAAAAATAATGAGTCTCACACAGCGTTGAAATGCCGGTGCAATGAGACAGGTTGAGACATGGCAAGAGTGGTGATTGGACTGGAAGGGATACAGAGCCAAGGCTATACCAAGCCCAGCTAAACAGTCAAAAGAATTCCAGTACTTCGTGTAATGGTGGTGAGACCATGAAGCCATCAGGAAATCAAACGCAAGGGGGGTGGCCCTGCCCTGCCTCTTCCTGGCAATGACTGGCAAGGAAGGGCCTGCCCTAGGCCCAGGCTTTGCCCATGTGCGGGTCACGCAGCTGAGCCTCTCAGCACAGTATATGCGCCCTCGGGCACTGGGGATGGTATCAGGTGTGTGCAGTGCAGCGAGGAGCCTTGGACAGTAGTCCCATGCCCCAGCTCACAGGGCCGGCATTTCTTTCTTCATAAAGCTCACGATAGCAGCATCCAGTTCAAGGGAGCCTCTCCGCACAGTTTATGCACCTCACGGTGCTGGAGATGGCATTAAGTGTGTGTAGTGCAGCAAGGAGCCTGAGGGCTGTAGTCCCGTGCCCCAGCTCATGATAGTAGCGTCCTGCCATTCTTTTGGTGCATTTACGAGTCAGTTGAGACATGGGTTCAAGTAAAAATTGAGAAGAAAACATGAAAAGGTGTCAGAGCACATGAAGGTAAAGTGGGAAGTTAGACAAGATCAGTGAACAAGAAGTCGATGTTCAAATCCAAGATCGCATCAATGCTAACTATCTTGCACAACTGCAAGCCTGGCTTCAGGTCACACTGCAGCATGGAGATTTCCACAGTACACATCTTAGACAAAGCCCTCTTGACCACAAATGAAGATGACAGCTGCCTCCTGATATTGCTAGACCTCTTAGCTGCATTCAACATAGTGGACCATCCCACCCTCATATGTACTCTGTATTTACAAATGGGATTTACTGGCCGTAGCCCTCACTATTTCTCCTTCTACCTTTCGAATTAACATCCATTTGTTCACATGAGCCCTTCCATGCTACAAAAGATCTCTGTCACGTGGGATGCCCCAGGGTTCTTTATGACTACCTGTCATGTTTAAACTTTACATGCTCTACTCACAGATAACATTGCCAAGACTCACCATTATGCTAATGATATGTAACTCAACTTGATAGTCTCTTCTGCTTCAACATCAAATGCATCAAACGCTGCTTGCATATCATCCACAACAGGATGTCCAGCACCTATCTGAAGATCAATCCAACCAAGACAAACTTCCTATTATTTGCAGAGAACAATTAACAAGATACTATACAAACCGTGTTCAGTTACATGAACCAACCCCAACTATTACCGAATGCCAAATCACTTGGATTTGCCTCTGGACACCAACCTATCCCTCAAGGAACAGATTGCCCAGAAACAAATATGTTTGGTACCCACTCTCTCTGTTGAAGAAAGTCAAACCATTTCTCCCAGAAAGTGACTTCAGAACTGCTGTTCACACCCTTTTACTCTCGCATCTGGATGGTGGCAATGGCCAACTCTGTGGCCTCCCAGATTCCAAAACGGCATCCCTTAGGGGCCTCCTACACACCACAGCACATCTTCTCCATGGCCTGAAGAAATGTGATCACATCACCCCAACCCTGTTGGAATGGACTCTATCTGCTCCCATTGGGAGCCTGCTCCATCTTCAAAAGCAGCTGCATCATTTACAAATCCATCACAACAGCACCACCATTTATCTTGCAGACAAGCCCACTATCTCTGGAATTCTGGGTATACCCACAGCCAGGACACTAATAAACTGCAGACTAAGAAGTGTAAAAAAGAATAAAAATACAAGGCATTGCATTTCCATCTATGCACTCTGGAACTGGAATAACAACCCCCTATCCATCAGCACCACCCTAATTTAAAGAAAGAGTTTAGGATTCTCCTCTTTAAAGAACACTGCATAACAATGCATTACGTTTGCAACTCAACATAATTTGTTCTATATATACAAATCAGTTGATGCCGAAGAAAGTAACCCTTGCGTAATTAGGTTTGTGATGTATCTTTGTGTCATCTTGCTGCGCTGAGCTGTGTCATTAGGAAAGCGCAGGAATGTGTCATATTTACAACAATATCACGCATTCCTTTGCTTTCCTCTGCACTGACGCATAATCAGCAGCCCAGGTTAATGCAACACCCTGGCACTTTGGTGCCAGGGTGCCTGTGTTGCAGGGGTGTTTTGCTCCTATGTTTGCTGCAGAAATAAAGGTATTTCTCCTCATTGCACTACTTTTATGCCTTCCCTGGGGGGGCATTAGAATCTAATGGATTCCCAAATTAACAAATCCTTGTAAATCTGGGACAGCGTCAGAATCCATGGGTGTCGCGTGGGAGCACCTACAGCAACACCAATATATCGCCCCGTTGAGGGAAAGTAATGTGTGAAAGGGGGCCATATTTACAAGGCCATCAAAGCCACAGAGGGTAGCTTTGTGTGGCCTTGTAAATATGGGCCAGCACACTGCTCAACCAAAGTGTCAAAATACTTCAAGCTCCGGCGGCGCATCAGGCTTGTATATATGTCCCTTAGGTTTTATCAGAAAAAGTCTATACGGACGTCCTCCATTTTTTGATCAGTGTGTCATTAACCACTGAGGTGACAATAGAGACTTAGTAGAACAGCAGCTACTATCTGACTGACTTTATTTTCACAATGCCATTTATCAAAAAATGTATTACTTCACACAAAAAGGTCAAATTGAAAACATTTTCAGAAAGATCTATTATTTTTTTCTACCCTTTTTCTGAAAATTTGCAAAATACTTTACTCAGACTGAGACATCCTACATTTTATGAGAAACAAACCAAGAAAAACATTCTTAATAATACAATAATCTGTTTTGAAACTGTAAATAAACTATTGCAAAGTGTCTGGATTATTTTAAGCAAAGTAATATATTTAAAAAAATTAATAAGAATGTCAGACAACAGCAAGAAGGTGTTGGGCACATGTTATGGAGCAAATTTCCTATTCCCTATGTGCCTACTCAGGGATGATGCTGGACACTGATTGGGAGCAGATTTACTATTCCAGACTTCGCCCTGTGCTAACTCGATGAAAGTGCTGGACACTGGTGAGGGGGGAAGATTTACTATTCCCAACTCTACCATGTGCTGTCCGACTCACTATTCACAACTCCTCCCTGTGCCAACCCTGGGAAGGTGCTGGACTCTGGTAAGGGATAAACTTACTAAAAACATTTTATACTACAGTATTTTTTCAAAGATAGCATCATCATACTCGCCAAGTAATCAACGTTCACATCAGAAAACAAAATGCTAAACCATTAGGTAATCTATTTTGCAAAAAGGTTCCAAAAATTAGTAACCATTTTATCATTTTATAACAGACAAATAGTTTTCATTATTGTCTTGTTTAAACTAGAATAAAAACTATTTTGTGTTCATGCAAACAGTGTTTGAAATATAGTACATGATTTTTCTTTTAACCAGATTAACATGGATATTTTAAACTTGTTAAAAAATGTTAAACATTCAAAAATCAGTAATTTCAGGAAAACAGTAATCAACACCTCTTAGAAAACCAGCTTCATTGCTAGAAAAAAAAACATCCTAACAAGTTTGTCAACCAAACACCAGTACTCCAATAAAAAAGGTAATTCTCCTCACTTGCATTGCAGAAGTGAAACAATAATGATTTTTCCATCTACCAACAGGGAAGTAACTACATTTAAAATATGTTTTCCAACATAATTCTATTAATTGTCAATTCTTTTCCTTTAGCTCAGCAAATGAATAATTATTCAGATTTTTTTTTAACAGGATACAGAAAACCATGTAAAATATATACAATGGATTTTTTCTACATGTTTTTTTTCTCTCTTTTAGTTAATCAACATGGAAAATGCAAGTCATGCTGCTTACATGCTCTAAGAGAGGAAATAAACTGCTCAAATACTGGAGTTACCTTTATTGTAGGGAAATGGCCCTTTTTGCAGGGTTATCCCTAAACTTTTTGCTTCTTCCTCCCTTGTTTTTCCTGACCTGTGGTTGTTGGCAATAGGACTCTAGGCACTTTACCGCTGCTGATCAGTGCTAAAAGTGCATATGCTCTCTGTATAAATTATTATTGTGATTGGTTATCCATGATTGGCATATTTGTTTTACCAGTAGATCCCTAGTAAAGTGAACTGACTTTGCCAGGGCTGGGGGTTAAAATGCTACTAGCGGGCCTGCAGCACTGATTGTGCCACCCACATGAGTAGCCCTAAAATGGTGTCTCAGGTCTGCCACCGCAGTGCCTGTGTGCAGTTGCTAACTGCCATGCTCACCTGACCAATGTCCCCACTGGCTAGGCCTTACCCTTCCCTTTCTATACACATTGGACACCCCTATGGAAGGCCCAAGGTACCCCCCTGGGCAGGGTGCAGTGTATGTGAAAGGCAGAGCATGTACTAGCGTGGGTGACATGCTCTGATAGTGAAATACTGCCAATTTCGTTTTTCACTATTGAAAGGCTATCTTGCCCATAGGCTAGAATGGGGAATGCTGTGTATAATGTTTACCTGCATTTCATCCGATAGGAGCAAGATAGAAAATTAAAGTCTGATATCCCTGAACTCAGAATTGAATAACCCATCTTTTAGGAAGGATGTTTTTTAAATCCTGTGTTTGAAAACAGCACTTTTAGAAAGTGGGTGTTTTCTTGTCTAACCTTTCTGTGTGCCTTGGCCTGTTTGTGAATTGACTGTCTGGTTTGTGAGTGACAGGGGCATGGGTGGCTCCAGGAGGCTGGGTGAGTCAGCACTAGGCTGAATAGCTTCATCTGCATCTTGAGTGGTGGGAGGGGATAGCACCTGGGCCTGAATAGGGCTGTGCCTGCCTTCCACAATGCTGGCTCAACCTCCTGCTGGGCAGCTGATGACCCTGCCCCTCTAGTGTCGGTGACATGCTCTGATAGTGAAATACTGACAATTTCTTTTTTCACTATTGAAAGGCTAACTTGCCCATAGGCTAACATGGGGAATGCTGTGCATAATTTTACCTGCATATCTTCAAAAGGAGCAAGATCGAAAATTAAAGTCTGGTATTCCTGAACTCAGAATTTAATAACCCATCTTTTAGGAAGGATGGTTTTTACATCCTGTGTTTGAAAACAGCACTTTTAGAAAGTGCAGCACTCTGGAAGGGGGTGCAGAGGAAGGAAGTCCTTGCCTTTGATCCCGGTGCAACCTGAGGGTTTAGACCCTAGGTTGGGAGTACAGTTGCTAGAGAGAGGTCCTAAACTGGTGGGCGAGCTGTGTTCTGAGGGTGGCTCTCCTTGGAGGACCCAAGAAGTAGAGATAGGGGAGGAGAGCCTCGCCCATGACCTCTGGTCAGCCTGAGGGTACAGACCCTGGGCTGGCGGGCCAGTGTCAGGATGCCCTAACTGATTTGGAAGGAGGGAGAGTGGAGGAAAGGTGCCAGGCACATGGGGCAGATGCCCCCCACTTTCTGATGCCACAGAGGTTAGAGAGGCCTGACAGGCATGAGGCCTGGCTCCCATCACTGGCCGTTGTCAGTGGCCCCTGTGCCTGGTTGTCCTGGTGGACAGGGTTACCCCTGGGAGGGGGGCAGGAGTCACACCCTGGGAGTGGACTGGGCCACATCTTTGTGTTGGTCAGGTGGGTAAGGTCTACCAGTGTGGACACATCTGTGAGTGAAGTAAGGTTAGGCACTGCACAGATGGGGTCCCCAGGTGAGGAGAAGGGTCCTCCATGGTTTAGCCTAATGGGCCCTGAGAGTATGGATAGAGGGATCCAACTGTGTTCAGGAAGGCGTAGAACAGGAATAGTCCCCTGCTGTTTGGGCCAATTTCCGTGTTCTATCGCCCTAAGCAGGGAATCCCATTGGTGTATCGTTTGGTCTACCCTGGCTTGAGGCTGGAAGGGGGTTGTGTTGGAAATGGTCCTTTTTGCAGGGTTATCCCCAAACTTTTTCCTTCTTCCTCCCTTGTTTTTCCTGACCTGTGGTTGTTGGCAATAGGACTCTGGGCACTTTACCATTGCTGATCAGTGCTAAAAGTGCATATGCTCTCTGTATAAATTATTATTGTGATTGGTTATCCATGATTGGCATATTGGTTTTACCAGTAGGTCCCTAGTAAAGTGCACCAAGTGTGCCAGGGCTGGTGATTCAAATGCTCCTAGTGGGCCTGCAGCACTGATTGTGCCACCCACATGAGTAGCCCTAAAATGGTGTCTCAGGCCTGCCACCGCAGTGCCTGTGTGCAGTTGGTAACTGCCATGCTGACCTGACCAGTGTCACCACTGGCCAGGACTAACCGTTCCTGCTCTGTACACATTGACACCCCTATGGATGGCCCAAGGTACCCCCCTGGGCAGGGTGCAGTGTATGTGAAGGGTAGAGCATGTACTAGCGTGGGTGTCATGCTCTGATAGTGAAATACTGCCAATTTCGTTTTTCACTACTGAAAGGTTATCTTGTCCATAGGCTAGAATGGGGAATGCTGTGTATGTTTACCTGCATTTCATCCCATAGGAGCAAGATAGAAAATTAAAGTCTGATATCCCTGAACTCAGAATTGAATAACCCATCTTTTAGGAAGGATGTTTTTTAAATCCTGTGTTTGAAAACAGCACTTTTAGAAAGTGGGTGTTTTCTTGTCTAACCTTTCTGTGTGCCTTGGCCTGTTTGTGAATTGACTGTCTGGTTTGTGAGTGACAGGGGCTCGGGTGGCTTCAGGAGGCTGGGTGAGTCAGTACTAGGCTGAATAGCTTCATCTGCATCATGAGTTGTGGGAGGGGATAGCACCTGGACCTGAATAGGGCTGTGCCTGCCATCCACAATGCTTGCTCCACCTCCTACTGGGTGGCTGACGACCCTGCCCGTCTCTCTCAAAGGAAAGAAGGAGTCATGTAAACAGAGTGCTCCAGGACTGACCAGAACTGGTTTGGACAATGCAAAGGCATCTCTGCCTTCAGAGAACACAGAGAATATTGGTATAAAAAAGTATAAAAAGGGATACCCAGACCCCAGAACTTTAGATCATCCTGGAATCAAGAAGAAGCCACCACCCATCGCACCGGTGTGGGAAGATTCCTGTTGCTGCCAATATCGTTGCAGAGCCTGTCGTTGCTGTAAAACCGTTGCATCGCATGCTTGCTGACCGCATCCAGTCGCTGCGAACATCGACACAGAGACCAGCGCCAACGCATCGAGAGGCCACGGCAGAAGAGGATTAACACTGCACCGCGTATTGAAGCTCGTCGCCATCGCGAAGATCATTGCATCGTGCTTGGGTGAGACGCTTCTACCGGAGAACCTGCATCCTGGAATACATACAAGGTATTGCATCGCTCCCCATGCACATCGGATTCGTCGCAACATGCCCGCTGTGTGCAGCGGGGTTGTCACGTCACCTCCCCAGGGTCTCAGGAGTCAAGCATCAACTGTTTTTTGACACTGCAGTTCCCGCTAGGAACTTCTGTCGCATCTACAGGTACCTTGGGCTAAAAAGTGATGCAACTGTGCATATTTTGATGCAAACCCAAGAACTCTTTTAAAATCATATTTTTGAACTGTGTATGTTGGATTTTTGTCGTTTTGGTCTTGTGTAGTTTAGATAAAGATAAATTATTTTTCTAAACTCGTGTGGAGTCCATTTGTGGTGTTTTCACTGTGTTACTGTCAGTGTTGGTACACATTCTTTACACATTGCCTTTTGATAAGCCCATCTGCTCGTGCCAAGCTACCAAGGGGGTGAGCAGGGGTTATCCAAAGAGTGTATCCCCCTTACCCTGACTAGAAATATGGTCCCTATTTGGACATTGGTACCTACCTCTGCCAACTAGAGACCCCCAGAACTAACACTCTGCATCTGCAATGGAGTTTAAAGTGAGAGAAAAGTTCCAGCATATTTAGACATTTGGTGCTGCCTCCAATGGTTGCTGTGGCTCAATATTGAGGGAGGTAGTCAAGAACAACGCCATGCATTTTGTTAGTAATATGTCGTGAAATCCCACTCTTAGTAAAATTGTACAGTGTCAAAAGCAGGCGTATAATTTCCAACTAACAACTTCTGATACATACACTTATAGTAACATACTCCTAGACCTAATAGACTTTTTCAATGATAAATCTTTTCTTCTCTATGACAGCCAACACCCTCAAAGCGTACACTAATTTTTGCTACCCATCAAAACACTGCTACTCTAGAAGACAGTGATATTTGGATAGTAGCTGTTACTGTAAATCCACACCTCATCCATTCACCTAAATTTACACAACACATGCTATTAATACATTAATGCATTAATCACACCACTATCCCACTTATTTATGGTTTACTCCCTGACAAGCATTCTTCAAGGTATACTGAGTTTTTAACAGTTGCCATATCAAAACAATAAACAAAAGTCCTAGGAAAATAGTCATTGATTGTGAAATTAGCACCCCTTTTATATTATTTTGGAGACACATGGTTTGGTCATCTAAGCAGGACGGGTCACAGGAGGAAACCATGCTTTCTAATTGATTGGTGGAAAATGTCCTCGACATGCTTAAAGGGAGGTGCAAAAACAAACAATGCCATTGAGGGTTGCCATCACTCTTTTAACAGTTCAGCAATCAAACAACAAATCAACCTGCATCATTTTTTTGGAAATTTATAAAAGAAAAAACATTTTCAGGAAATGATACAGGTTCAGTCCTTAAAAGGTAGTCCGGAACCTCTAGTGTTCAAAAGAAGTAATTCGATAGCTCTAATCCTATTGACCAAAATCAAACAATGTTTGTGTTGGGTGGTTTAGACTACTTTGAAAACATTGCTTACATCTTACATTATTGATCTTAGGATATTTTCTAAACTAATTAATTTCCCGTTTTCCCAAAATATTTTATTTAAATCAGCATTTTGAAATTATTTATAAAAATAAAAAAGTGTCCTACTTGCAGAGGTCTTTTTTCTTTAGCTCTTTGTGATATTTATCAAGGTCCATTTACTAAGGATCTTTGGTAATCCAGTACTACATTAAAAATAGAAAACACAAAATTAATTTTTCCAATCATTCTTTTATGCACCAACATTTTTTTCCAACAAAAATCCATAAAAACACAAAACATTTATTTAAAGTTTGTCCAAGAATTGTATTCCATAAGCACAACTAATAAAAAAGAAAGAGCTGAATGATATGGAGCATCTCCTCTTGATTATTCTCTCTCTCAACGAAAGTTAATCACCAAATTAAAAACACAACATAACATATTTTAAATTTAACATCGATCTACCTCCCTCCCTCTCTCCTTACTATAAAGTGCCTAACATATATGTTATTATTTTTTTTTTAACTAAGGGGACGATTATGACAATCAGTCAGTGGTCCGACTATCCAATTATGAAATGACCGCCACCTGAAGGTGCTTATTGTGAGACGAGCAAGAGACTACTGTAGTGAAGATACGTTGCAGACAGATGCAGTGGTGGATTTTAATTTGGTTTTCGTAGGGTGAGGTAGTTGGGAAATGCAAGTTTCTTGGCAAATGTTTCTGCTTTTTTTATAGATGTGTGGTGGAGTGTACATGTGTAAACAATGCAGTCACTTTGATGGGTATTTGATTTAAAGTAAATATGTTATAGAGCAGTCACAGAGAACATCACCTTTTACGTTTCATTTTTATATTGTATTTAACCATTTTCTTTTTTGGCATTTTCTTTTGATTAGTTTGCATGATATGTGAGTTTTATTTGTTTAAATTATTTAGTCACAGCTGCTAACATACATTTTTGCCTTTTCTAGAGTTTCCCTGAGGAAGGACAAGGGTTAGCCGAAATTCATTGGAACATGACCTTCACTTTTAATTATGAGGAATTTTGCATTGCTAACATGTCTTGGGGCAAAGTCTAATTGGCACTTGTGGAACTTGAAAAGATTGTAAGAAAATATTGTTGATACTATGGCTTACTAAGGATTATTGCTGGAATAAAAACACAAGTAATTTGGACACTATGGTTGAAACATTATTGTATGGTGTACATGTTGGCAGGGCATCCTGGGTTGGGGAACCTGACGAGGCTCCAGCTATTGCTTTCAACTTTAGAAAGTTGCCACTTTGTTGCCCAAGATTTTCCAGAGACCGTTTACAGTTGTTGGCCATGAAATAGCTTTCTGCCCTCCCGGAGAAAGCTATGAATAACTCCCAGGACGGAACATAAAGGGCCTGCTGTTAGAAGATGTGTGACCTCTCCGTGGCAGGAAGGCCAAACAGGGTGGGAGACACAGGTCAAGCTTCAAAGGGGAAGCCACCTTTGAAAGAGAAATGGTGGACACACACAAGAGGGGCAGCTCCTTTAGTTTTGCAGACAGGCTGGCATAGGGGAGAGAGAGGAGGAAGCTGCTTCCAAATCAGTTTTTTGAGGGCATGTAGCCCTTCGGGAGCTACACCTCTTGGATGGCCTAGGAAGCCCCACATGCTACAATAGGTATTTTGCCATGTCGGGAGTGGGTAGAATGGGCTAGCTAGATGCCACACTTCACAGGAAGTCAACACTAGGCAGGAAGGGACCTGGTCACCCATTGGCTAGTAGTGGTCACTTGCCCAAGGTCACAACTGGCATTAAAAGGGGAACACCTGGCACCAATACCTCAGATCACATCTGTACTATAGAGAGGACTGGGGAAAGACTGCTCTGCTGCTCCATGGACTTGGCAAAAAGAGGCTGCACCAAAGACTGGACTGCAGCTGCTGCTCCTTGGACTAACAAGAGAGGCCTGTGCTTGGGGACCCTGATTAAAAAAACTCTAGAGACCCAAAAAGTTGCACCTGAGTCTTCTGGACCCAGGTGAGGTGCCGAAGTGCAGTCTTGTTGCCCAGCAAGTAAGTGTAGTGAATGAACCACTTTAGTGGTCTGATGATCTTTGATGACCCTCGATCACCACCATTGTGTACTGATTTTAGTGTGCTATGTTACTTTAGCCTTAATGTAGGATGGTCTTGCATTACAATAATCTTGGCAAAGAATAGAAGGTATGGGATGTCGAGGTGCAGAGTTGTTGGTGATGGTGCACACATGTGCTCCATAGTGGATACTGAGGGATTAAAGGCATAGTGTTATTTGAGTTAGGTGAATTATGACTTTAGCCTATTGGCTTTGACGTGGTATAATAGCATTCTGCTTTCTAAGTAGTAGAGGCCTATGCTTGAGCAACTCCATATTCTAAACTGCAGCCATCTTCTGAGCCTCTGCAGGTGAGAGGTTATATTTTAGATTACATGTGTTGTCCACCAGTAGTGAACCAGACAGGACCGGTTCTTATCGGGTGGAATGTGCTCTCTTCGTGCAGAGTCAGAGCAAAACGCTTGGCCAGCTGCTTGTTGTGCTCTTGGTACGAGGTGGTACAGGAATCCAGTGAGAACTGTGGGCGGAGTTAGCTAGAAACTTCGATGGAGAGCTGAATTCTATATTAGAGAAAGGGTTCCGAGAGAGAGGGAGAGTTTTCTGAGATGAAGAGATGCTGAGATGCAGGTCTGGTGTTTTGGCGGTCTGATGATACATCACGGTGCAGACGTGCAGTCGTGTTTGTGCAACAGAGAGTCCGGAACCAACCAGAGAGAGAGGGAAAGAGAGACAGACCCTTCTTCAGATGGCAAGACGCCTAAGATTATGGTGAGGTGTTCGATGTATATCTAACTTTATCTAACTCTGCTTTTATTTTCAGGCTCTATGTATATGTATGTGTTGGTGATTGCTATAAATGTTCACTGTGATATTTAGTTATTTCTTTCTTTTCTCATCCTATTATCATGTAATAAAGAAACCCTAGAGCATATCATTTGTTTGCATTCCTTGTGAGGGAAGGTCGGGACCCTTTTTTTACCAAGTACTTACAGAGGGATGGGCGATTCCCCTCTAATGGGTAATTGTTGATACAGGAGGGAAATCGGCTCCCATCAGGGATGTCTAAATTACATTGCTAGGAGAAGCATGTGCTGTGTACCCTCTTAGATTAGGAGGTGTTGTGAATTTCTGCGTACCCTCTTGAATTGGGAGGTGTTGTGACTTGTTGTTATTTGCGAGCTCCTCGGCAATGGTCTTATTTGTTGTCAGTGTTTATTCCTTTCTTGAGTATTGTGAAATGTGGTGTCTTTCTGGAACCTGAGAAAGAATGTGGTAAGTAATGACCTGGTGACTGACAGAAGCACCAAAACATACAGAGAAGCAGGTCGTTACAAATTGGCGTAGTCGGCAGGATATGAACGTTGATTTGAAAGGGGAAAATATTGTTGGGGTTTTTTTGCAATTGAAAGCAGACTCTCAGATATCAGTTGATTTATTTGCCTGGGGGTAGCCCATATGGTGTTCTGGCTCATGAGTGAGCTAATTGTGTTTGGTTGAACGAGAATTGCTGTGTGTTTAAATGTGTTTTGTATAAAGGGCTTGTGAATAGCTGTTTTACGTTAGGCAGAAAGGGCGGGATCCCTTTACAGTGTTCAGTAAAAAGAATGCATTTAAAATGTGCGCAGCTGCAACATGAATGTAACATCTCAGAATATAACCCTGAAAGGTGGGATGATGTTTCAGACAGAGATAGTGGGATTATTTTTAATGTGTTGTTTAACGTGCAGCCACAATTTGAGCATTTGCCAAAAGAGCTGAAGGAAATGTTAATTGATGCCCAGTGTGAAAATATTCCTTTAACAACAGACTTAAACGTGCATGATTTACATGTGAAAAATGTTACAGAAAATCTAGTCAGGTTGCCAGTTGCACAGGCTGTTTTAATTAATTCTTCCAGAGAAAATTTTCAGTCAGAAAGGAAAGATAAGAAGACTCGTGTTTTAGAATTAACGATCACTGGTTGTGGAGATAAATCAGACCTATCTGTGCACGATACATTTTGCTTTAAAAGAAAAATGCAAGCATATGATTTTGAAAGTGTACAACAGCGAATTGTGTATGACTGGCTACTTCCAGGTTTTAAAAATGTATTTTGTGATTTTAACCAAAAGCAATGTGCCCATTTTAGCTACAGTGGAGTGCAGGGACTTTTAAATTCAGATGCTGCACAAAGGCCCATGACTATGTGCTTTGGCACACTAAAAGATACTGACAGAACAGCGTGAGTGAAAATGTGATTTGCTTATGGGAGGTCGCACTAGTGGTAAAATGGCCCATATAGACAGAATAGTAGTTAGGTAGGATTTCACAGAAGCAGGGTTGGTGACCCAAACAACTAATGTTTAAAATGATTTTATGTAGCTGGTGCGCAAATGTGATAATTCTTTGCCCATGACAGTTGACTGTTACAAATTAAACAAACATAGACCTTCTTTGACTGATGCTGCCCCAGATATTACAGAAATGTAATGTGATGTTGTTATGCGACTTTTTAAGGTTGTCAATGTTTTATACATGATAGTTTAAATTTGCCTGAATTAGCTAAACAGAAGAGCAGAGCATTTAGAAATAGAACGCAGGATTTTGATGGAAGTCAAAAGAGGTTGAGTCTGTTTTTTGTCTTAGACGAAAGTAAGGGTTTTTTGACATCATGCTGTTCCATTTAAGAATAGAAAATTTCACAGCTTTTGGTCTGAGAACGGCTGGGAACTGACATGCTTTGACTTTGAGGAGATAAAATGCATTCCACAGAGCCGCCTCTTTCCCGGGCTCTTTGTAAGGGAGGGGGCGATCGCAGAAGCAGTCTCCGCTGCTTGGTATGTTTGGCGAGCACCCAATTCTTTTAGGGAAGAATCTGTGTGAAGGAGGGGGGATTCCACTCTTCAGACTGTGGAGCTTCCTTTAATTGGAAAGATAGGGAGGCTTGCACAAAGGTGCAGGCTTCATCACCATCATGCCCCATCCTTATGAGGAGGTAGGCAGGGCAGACAGAAGTTGGCAGGCGCTTCACTCCTGGAATGTGAGCTCTTGGTAAGGGAGGGGTTGCAAGGCAGAGCAGTGTGTCTCTGTTATGGTTGAAACTGAGCCAGCTCTGAGACGCGGACACCTCTGGAAGGGAGGGGTAGCTTAGCAAGGAGAAGATTGTACAGTTGACTGCCCCAGCCCTTCTGGCTGTGCAAGAAAAAATTAGATTTTGCCCAAATAAACTTAGAAAATATAATACAGGTAGCATTCTTAAGCTATTCCCCAGATCTCGAGGAGAGCTTTGCAGACAGAAATTAAAATATTGGACTTTGAGAGATGTAAAAAGAAAATGATGTGCTTTTGAATTGAAGTTTTTTTTGTAAGATGAGTGATACGTATTTATCGTTTCAGGTTGCTGGGATGTGCTGCTGGGGGTGCGAGTGATACCTTGCCCCGCCCCGCCCTGTTTGTTTTTTTTGGTCTTTTTTATTTTTATTTTGTTATTTTAGTTTATTTTTTTTGAAAGTGGAACTCTCCCAAGCCTGGAGACTGCTTCTTTCTAAGCAAAGAAGGGATCAGCAGAGTGTTCTGCAATTGGAACTGTCCCCTTCGAGTGAGGCTGACTTTAAAAGAATGAGAGCTGTGTCTTTCTCACAGGAGAACTGCGTGTGCACCCTGACAAGAGACAGTGGTGTTTTTTGTTTTGCTTTTTTTTTTCACAGAAAAGAACGCTTTTTTCCCATAGAGATTTTGTGCTGCACTTAGAGTAGATATTTTCTGAGCTACAGTTGGCTGCCTTGGCAGTAGAATTTGCAGTTTCATTATTAGAGGTTCAAATGACACAAGCTGAATTATTTTTAGATATTTCACCTGAGTTCTTGTTTTAGGTAATGCAGTAAGTTTAAAAAGAACAAAAAGAGAAAATCAGTTAATTATGATCTGCTTTGAATTCAATGTTTTTGAGTAGTCACTTTAACACAAGAGTTATTGCTTATGTTTTTGATTCTGTGGTGCAGTTTTTACTCTTTCAAATATGGCCTACAGTCTTGTATGATTCACTCTGACAATTTAGTTTTTAAGGTTTTGCCTTTAAATGAGACATGCAATGTTTCAATGACAATCAGATCTTCAGTTAGATGTTATTCAGTTGCTAGTGACTTTGCAATAATGCCAATTGTGCAGTTCACAGATGCAATCATAGCTGTGCCTTTAGTTCAGTGATTTTATTTTTGATATATGTGAATGGTGATGTTCAAGGGTCAAGGGGTGCAATGTACTGAATGAGCCACTTTAGTGGTCTGATGATCTTTGATGACCCTCGATCACCACCATTGTGTACTGATTTTAGTGTGCTATGTTACTTTAGCCTTAATGTAGGATGGTCTTGCATTACAATAATCTTGCCAAAGAATAGAAGGTATGGGATGTCGAGGTGCAGAGTTGTTGGTGATGATGCACACATGTGCTCCATAGTGGATACTGAGGGATTAAAGGCATAGTGTTATTTGAGTTAGGTGAATTATGCATTTAGCCTATTGGCTTTGACGTGGTATAATAGCATTCTGCTTTCTAAGTAGTAGAGGCCTATGCTTGAGCAACTCCATATTCTAAACTGCAGCCATCTTCTGAGCCTCTGCAGGTGAGAGGTTATATTTTAGATTACATGTGTTGTCCACCAGTAGTGAACCAGACAGGACCGGTTCTTATCGGGTGGAATGTGCTCTCTTCGTGCCGAGTCAGAGCAAAACGCTTGGCCAGCTGCTTTGTTGTGCTCTTGGTACGAGGTGGTACAGGAATCCAGTGAGAACTGTGGGCGGAGTTAGCTAGAAACTTCGATGGAGAGCTGCATTCTATATTAGAGAAAGGGGGTCCGAGAGAGAGGGAGAGTTTTCTGAGATGAAGAGATGCTGAGATGCTGGTCTGGTGTTTTGGCGGTCTGATGATACATCACGGTGCAGACGTGCAGTCGTGTTTGTGCAACAGAGAGTCCGGAACCAACCAGAGAGAGAGGGAAAGAGAGACGGACCCTTCTTCAGATGGCAAGACGACTAAGATTATGGTGAGGTGTTCGATGTATATCTAACTTTATCTAACTATGCTTTTATTTTTAGGCTCTATGTATATGTATGTGTTGGTGATTGCTATAAATGTTCACTGTGATATTTAGTTCTTTCTTTCTTTTGTCATCCTATTATCATGTAATAAAGAAACCCTAGAGCATATCATGTGTTTGCATTCCTTGTGAGGGAAGGTCGGCCCTTTTTTTACCAAGTACTTACAGAGGGATGCGCGATTCCCCTCTAATGGGTAATTGTTGATACAGGAGGGAAATCGGCTCCCATCAGGGATGTCTAAATTACATTGCTAGGAGGAGCAAGTGCTGTGTACCCTCTTAGATTAGGAGGTGTTGTGAATTTCTGCATACCCTCTTGAATTGGGAGGTGTTGTGACTTGTTGTTATTTGCGAGCTCCTCGGCAATGGTCTTATTTGTTGTCAGTGTTTATTCCTTTCTTGGGTAAGTATTGTGAAATGTGGTGTCTTTCTGGAACCTGAGAAAGAATGTGGTAAGTAATGATCTGGTGACTGACAGAAGCACCAAAACATACAGAGAAGCAGGTCGTTACAGTAAGTTACCATCAGTTAAAGGGAACCGCTGGTTTCACTGTAACCAGTAGACCAGCGGGAACTTATTTTTGTCTAGGCTTCACAGGGATTTCGAGGGGCATTAACCACAGTGGTCAAAGTCACCCCACTGTATTTGTGGGTCAAGGAAAGGCCCTAGGCATTTTCTTCTTATTTAACTGTATTTATACTCTTTAATGCTTTTCCCTTGTTCATTTGATAAAGCCACACTGCTCAGAAACAAAGCTACCCACGGATGAGCTAAGGTTTTTCAAACAAGTCTGACTGGAACCAATATGGATTTCTGAGTTTGTCACATGGTGACGATGCACAACGACAGCATATAGAAAGCTGCATTCCTCACATGTATAAACCAAGAAGAAGCAGTAGACATTAGACTATGCATTATTTTGAGGGAAATAAATGACTTTTAAGTGGTAGATCGTTAATCTTTTCCTAACTTTAGTGAAGTACTGGGTTTTTCAGAACCGGTACTGAACCGGTAACCCAGCGGTGCCAGGGACAACACCCTAAGACTTCGGGTCCTTCCTGTTTCAGACTACAGAAACACAGAGTCTTTTAGGTGAAGTCAAGGATCGAATTTATTGGCTGCAACCAAGTAACAGGTATCCTAGAAGTACAACACAGTGTATATTCTCAGGAGACTGCTCAAACTTACAAAGCCAGCCTTCTCTTTTTATACAAAATATTACGCTTTAGGCAAACATTCTTTGTTTTACAGTTGATCATTCACATATTTCCACTACAAAGAAAAAGCAGAGTCATGATGACAAGCCCATATTTCAGTTTGTTCAGCCCATAATCAATTACCCGGCAAGGCCCAGTATTTTCATCAGATATCGACGGATCCCCAATAAAAATGGGCACCTCCTCCTCGTAAAGCAAGTCATAAAGTAGGAAACAGGGACAGGTGTGTGCAAGATTAGAAAGGGCTTGTGTGCGATGAAAGGTTTATGGCATGTTGTGCCTTGATACTATCTCGTTCGGCCACTGGGAGAAGAACTGACCGAACAGGTTTGGCCTTGGGCAGTGGAGTCAGCTTGCCCAGGTCGTAGAGAAGTCAGGAAAGGTGTTCGTGTCCTTCAGGATCGGGTTTGGCCTTAATCATTGGCCTATGTGAGGGCAACTCACAAAATGGCTGCCGTACACAAAATGGAACCCGAGGGTTCAGGACGAAAACTGCGATTTCAAGGTGAAATCGTCACTCGAATATGACGAAAATGCTTGTGCATAGTGTACTAGCCATTCTTGGTCTTCTGATATCAAAATCGTCATGATATGATGATGTTTATAACATGGGTCCAGAATTTCAAGTACTACAGACCCTCCTTTTGCCCTTACATAGGCAATAACCTATACTCATGCTAATCTGAGTCCAGGTCTATATTCGTAAAGTCATTGAGATGTTGCTGTAGCATCATCCTATTACTTAGCTCATCCCTCAATACAGGCCTCCTTACACACGATGTAGCACAGAGGCCACATATAGCAGGAGCACACTGTACGCACAGACAGAACAGGAAAAGGATGGCTAAGACCATCCCAATGACCATCAGAATTTTCCATCCCCAGCCGGATACCAGTTCCCAGAACCATCCCATTAACGACCAATCTCCTTTGTCTACATGAATAGATTCGGAAATCTTATGCAGTTTGTAGGTGGCCTGGTACACTGTTGGAGCGTTATCTGGAATGAAAACACAGCAACTCGATTGGATCACCCTACATACCCCACCTCGGTCTGCAAGGATGATGTCTAACGCGACCCTGTTCTGAAGGGTCATAAGACGATCCGACTGGAGCTCAGCAGTCAAGTTACTAAGGGCACCAGCAGTTTCAACTACGGTGGACTCAACCACCCTTGTCAATTGCCTTATGTTCCTGCTGTTAACCATGGGTCCCCAGAATGGCAGAAAACGCCTCACGAAGTCTCCAAATTCTTGTTCTGCAGTGTCCTCTTCACTGAAGACACCTCTAACTATCCTTGTCTTATGGTAATATGCCGCAGCTGTGTAGGTGGGAGGCAGCAGGAACGAAACAAAGCATGTGCCCGAAAAGTCAGGGGACAACCATGTATAGGCTCTATCATGGCAGATGAAATAGGTACCTCTAGCTGCTAAGAACGAAGGGGAAGTTTGGGACGCAAAAACATACGTCTCAGTACAGATACTCTTCCCTAACTGAGCTCTGGGATTCTTGCCAATACCTTGCAGACATAAGTGACCCTGATGGGGTACAATCCAAATCGGGGAAGATCTCTTCGCTTGCTGTTTCTCACTCAGAGTAACTCCATATCCGGTCACGTTCCATCCTATATATACTAGTGTCTCATCTCTCGGGATAGTCTCATAGGAGATATCTTCCTTAATCATATCTACTATACCCTTGACTAGAGCACTATTCTTAGGATTGTCTGTCACAGAACGTAGGGGGTAGATCTCATGTGCGTAGATGAACATTGTTCTGTATGCCCACACAGAACCATTATGGCTGTAAGGCAGAACCAGATAAGGGATACCTTTATCCGTTGTGTGAGGCATAAGACCACACACCCACAGTTAGTCATGTTCATTACTAGTTGGTGTTGGTGCAAAAGCTGAACGAAGGAGTTATTAATAAACTCTAATCTCCTAGCGGATTCATGTTCAGGAAGAGGTTGAAAAGAATGTGAGGAAATAGTAGTAGGAGGAGGTATGGGCGATGAAGTGGGTGCAAATGTCACTCGAAAAGAGAATAAAACATATCCTATAAAAAACTTCATTACACTGAACAACATGAAAATACATAATATCAAAAAACGTTTCTTGGTCATCATTCTGCAAATTGTAGTCTTAAAGTTCATTTGTTTGGCAGGTCTCTCCATCTCGAAAAACTCCATCCTCTCTAAAATGCTGCTCGCGATGGTAGGGTGTTCTATGCTAAAGGATGCTTCTGTCAGTCCAGGGAAACTCCCTTAGACCAACCAGAACCGTCGACCTAACGTCTTCGGCTGCACCCCAAAGATTTGGGCAACCGCGACCCTACAGCTGAACCCGGATAGTGGTTCGAAAAACAAAAATACAAAATTTTCTCAGATGAGAGAGCTGCACTTTCAAAATTTAGCAAAGAAAAGGAAAATTTTATTTGTCCATAGTTCTCGGCCTCAGATTATAGCGTTGCTTCCCAGATACTGTCTGGTCTTGAAACAGGAGTTCAGGCTCTGTATTTTCCAATCGATTTGATGGTGGCACAGCTTCTTGCAAGAGATTGTCACTTTCTTTTTCAGAAATTGTTCCTTTTACACGTGCATCACTGAAAGGCAGAAATCGCGGCACAGTTTCAGTCTCTGAGTCAGCGACACCCTCCTGGACCCACCGGTCGTACGGTAGAGGCAGAGGCACCCTCTTACAGTTTACACCGTGGATCCAGTGCTTCTTCCCTTCCACTCGAACGGCTGATCTCGTTGAGAGAAGAACTAGGTGAGGGCCGGTCCACCGGGGCTGGTCATTCTTTGTTCGCTGGAAATTCTTGACCAGCACCCAGGATCCAGGATCGATCAGATGTCCTGGAGCTTCAGAGACCTGAGGCAGAGTATCGTGAACCTGTTGGTGTAAAACACGCAATTTAGCCGTCAATTCGTACAAATAGTCAAGCAGTACAGGGTGTTCAATCTCACTGAATTTTCTCGGCCTTGGCACTCCCCATATGTTGGCCGGACGGCCGAAAACGATTTCATAGGGACTAAGTCCCACTCGCGAATGCACAGTCATTCTGGTTGATAGCAGTGCTAAAGGCAGAACGTCAGGCCATTTAAGACCAGAGCTCACTTGAATTTTGGCCAATTTTAGCTCTAACGTGCCATTGTAGCACTCTACTAGTCCAGCTGATTGGGGGGGATTTGCAGCGTGAAATTTTTGTTGGATGCCTAGCCCTTCGCATACTTTCTTCATCACTCGACCCACAAATTCACTCCCATTGTCACTCTATACCATTCTCGGCATTCCAAATCTAGGGAAGAACTCTTTGACAAGGGCTTTAGCTGTGGATAAGGCAGTGTTGTCCTTTAAGGGATACGCTTCTACCCATCTTGAAAAGGCACAAACAACAACGAGTACGTATTTCAGATTGTTGTACCTTTCCATGTGGATGAAATCTAGCTGCAAAACCTCGAACGGATACGTTTGAGGCGCAAAATGACCAGCTGGAGTTGGGGTTCCCCTACCAGGATTGTATTTCAGACACACCATACAATTTTTGACCACGTTCTCTGCACACTTGGGGATTCCAGCGTTTTGCCATACTGGAGCCAACAACTTACAAACCCCTTTCACACTGATGTAAGCCATTCCATGAGCCATTGTAACAACTGCAGGCACATACGCATCGGGTAACAACCATCTCTGATGCTCTGACAATTCAACCCAACAACCATTGGCATCCATTTTACCCGTACTTTCTCTCCATGTACTCAACTCTTTCTCTGTAGCTTCAGCTTGAATAGACTTTCCACTCTCTATCGTGTCTTCACACATTCCAACGTCACCAATCCATCTTGCAGGGCCTACAACATACATTCGACTCATCACATCCCTCGCTGTTTCTTTTGCGACTTCGTCAGCAAATGCATTTCCACGACCAACATCATCAGTCACCTTCTTGTGTGCCCTGCATTTTACAATCGCGACTTGCAACGGCAAAGTAAGTGATTCAAGGAGCTCATTCACCAATTGACCATGCTGAATCTTAGTTCCATGCAAAGTCAGGAACCCACGTTCTTTCCACAATCGTCCAAAACTGTGAGCCACACCGAATGCATACTGGCTGTCAGTATATATGTTCACTTTTATTCCTTTCGACAACACACACGCTCTTGTAAGTGCAATCAACTCTGCTGCTTGAGCTGAATTATGTGGGATACGTGCAGCTTCAACAATCGTATGCAAAGTTGTAACAGCATATGCCGCAGTCGTATCTCCATTCGGAAGCTTGAAGCATGAACCATCCACCCATAAGGTACCATCACACTTTGCAAGGGGAGTGTCACTAAGATCTATTCTCCCTTTCGTTTCTTCTTCTGTTCTGAGAAAACAATCATGCTGTTCAGAAGTATCTAACTCTGTTTTAATCGGCAACAACGTAGCTGGATTCAACGTGTTGCATCTTTTTTTGTGCACATGACTCGCTAACAGTGTTAACTCATAACCTGACAATCGAGCACTAGTTAAGTGCTGTGTCTTGGTCCGGTTTAACAACGTGTCCACTGCATGTGGACCCATCACAACCAATGTATTATTCATAACTAAACCAGCAGACTGCCGAATAGAAACAGCTGCTGCCGCTGTGGCTCTCAAGCAACTTGGCAATGCTTTAGCTACCGGGTCCAAAGTTGACAAAAAAAAATGCATGGACGCTGCCTGTTTCCGAACAACTGTGTCAACACTGATAATGCACAACCTTCTTTCTCATGAACATACAATGTAAAGGGCTTACTGTAGTCGGGGGTACCCAACACAGGAGCCGAACATAATGCATTGCGCAATTCGAAAAAACTTTTCTGACACTCTTCAGACCATGGAAGGGGATTCGGTGTATCTTTACAAGTTAATGCCACCAAAGGTTTGGCCAACAAAGAAAAATTTGGTATCCATTGTCTGCAATATGATGTAATACCCAAGAAAGCACGTACTTCTCTCTGTGTCTTTGGCACACTTAGTTTTGCAATTGCCTGAATTCTTTCTGGGGTCAGTTTCCTTCCCTCCTTCGATAAGAGATGACCTAAGTAGGTCACTTCTTGTCGACAATATTGCAATTTGGAAAGAGACACTTTGTGATGTAAATCAGACAAATGACGCAACAATGCCAACGTGGCTTTTTTACAGATTTCTTCAGTATCTGCAGCAACAAGCAGATCATCAACGTACTGAATAAGTGTAGCGCCATCAGGTAAAACAATTGTGTCAAGCTGTGCTTTTAAAGCTTGACTATATATCGATGGACTTTCACAGTAGCCCTGGGGAGCGTGTTTGAAGCGGAAGCTTCGACCTCCTAAACTGAAGCCATCCCTACTCTCCTCGGCAATCGGGATGCTGAAGAACGTATTCTTCAAGTCAATCACCGAGAACCAAGTCGCGGAAGCTGGAATCATAGTCAACAGGGCAGTGATATCAGGAACGACTGGAAATTGTGGCACAACGATTTTATTCACCTCTCTAAGATCAATCACAAATCTGTAAACGGGTGGCTGAGAAGGGTCAGTACGCTTCAAAACAGGCAGGACAGGACTATTGCAAACGTTGCCTCTTGTCTCTTCAATTACATCTTTTTCAATCAAATCATAAATGATCGCTAGCAACGCTTTTTCACCTTCACTAGGATCTTGTATTGGGGAATAAGTGGCATTTTAACATTGGCTTTCAATGTCACAACATATGGCGGTATTTCCAAAAGACCCATATCATTAGGACCAGTAGCCCAAAGAACATTAGGAAGAAACGACAATTCTGTCGGAAGTTTATCCTTCGACAAATACATTGGGGAGACTACTTTCTTACCTAGTGTAAGTTGTACTCCTGAAGGAGAACAATACAAAGTCGCATACAATCTTTTCAACAGGTCCAATCCTAACAAATTTTCACCACAACCTGTTGTCTGAATAAGGGGTGCTTCTAATTCACAAGGTCCAACAGAAAGGGACATAGGACTAGAAATCGGGTTCCTAACCGGGGCGCCAGAAAAACCTACTGAAACATTAATTTCGCCAGACAAAGGTGCGCCAGGGAGTTTAGAGTGCATAATAGAACTCTTTGTAGCACCAGTATCCAACAGAAAAGGCTCTGACACACCTGATGTAATCACTTCAACGTAAGGTCCACTCTGATCTACTGGAACTGAAACAACTCCCTCTCTTTGTCTACGGCTGTCCTAGCAATCATTACCTTCCATATGCTCATCTTCTGCATAGTAGTCATCAGCATAGTACTGAGCTGTCCTACTAGACGCGTTATTCTGCTGGTCAAACCTATTCATTGAATTTTGAGGCGGAAGGGAACGCACATTCTGGGGGAAATTTCCACGTCCTCTACCTCTAGGTGCTTGTGAAATACCTCGACCTCCTGCGCTAGAAACACCATTCATACGCTGTAATAAAGCAGGGCAGCTACTTTTAAAATGGCCCTCCTCTTTACAATATGCACACTGATTAGGGCCTACAGGAAAACGTTGTTGGGGATATTCGGTCCTTTGCGTGTTTCTCTGAAACTGCTGAGGCTGCTGATAGTTACTTTGACCACCACGAGGCGGATACGCCTGCTGTAAAAGCACTTTCGTCTTTAACTCTTTAGTTTTCTTGTCTGCTCTAGCCTTCTCATCTTTATCTCGATTTTCATAATACTGTGAAGTAGCCAATATCTGTGCTGAAGAGGAAACGGCCCAAGAACTCTCTGAATCTTTTAACTTCTTACATAACTCGGGAAGCAAATTATGCACAAACTTGTCAACGAACAACCGTTGACCACCTTCTGTACTCATATCTTGACCGCTGTGGTCGACAAACGTCTCTTCAAACCTAGTGAAGAAATCAGACACTGTTTCATCTTTCTTCTGCTTACACGCAGACAATTTGTCCCAATTCACACGCATAGCAGGCATTAAAGTCTTCATGTAATTAATAATCCTACCAGGGAGATCTGCTACTAAAGGCTCGGGTTTAGCACCACCAACTTGTTGGTCATTTGCAGCACTAATATTATCCCATGAGTCACCTAACTCTTGATCATGATCCGCATGACGAATCTTTCCCCATAAAGGCTGTGGAACAACATTTCCAAACAACATGTCTATGTCGGCTAAATTCATAATGCAGGAGCCTGCAGTCTGTGACAATTCCTTGTAATATCCTGCAGGATTTTTACGGGGATCAGCAATGTCTGTTTAAGGGCCAAGATTTCAGCTCTTTTCCATGGAACATGTACCCAAACACGCTGAAAGTGTGCTGGAACAGCGTCAATATTACGACCCGCATCAGCCTGCACTGCTTCCTTCCATACCGGAGGAACTTCTCTCATTGGATACTGTCTTACCTTCTTTTTAACAGAGGAATCAGACTCAAACAATGACCGAGAAACACCCTCACTCCTGAATGATAACAATGTCGCAACTGCTTTCTCGACATCGGAACCCACAATCGTGCCTTTTGCAAACTCGAACCGGACACGACACAACTCAGGCGGATTGGGCTCTAAATCATTTTCTTCTAAATCCTCACAAAGAAAAGTACACATTTTCTCAAAAATGTATCTCTGTTTCGGTGCTTCCCACTGATGGAAGACATCCATAACAGACTCTAGCTCATATCTCATCGGGTCAGTAACCCATTTATGTGCCAAATAATTCAATGTTTCCTTCTCCCTAGAATCAGGCAGTTGGCTACGTAACTGTTTACGCTCTGAGACAGGAGTTACACTTGTTGCTCCAAAGAGAGGATACAGAAGGCTAGCAACAGTGCTAGTCATTCTCTGGCAAACAGAGGGGGAGGTCGATGAAAGGACAGGCGGAAAAGCAGAGTGAGGCAAGGCAGATGCAGAGGCAGTGTCAGGAGGAATACCAGGAGTGGTAGTCGATATAGTGGTCAAAGTTGTAGGAAGTAAAGGCAGAGCAGATGTCAAAGTCGGTGGCCCTTGAGGAGGCTGCACCGGAAGAGTAGGAGCCAACTAAAAAGCAGCTGGTGGCTGTGGAAGAACTTGAGGCACAACAATCGGGGGTTGCACGACTAAAGGTTGCAGAGGTGCTGTAGCACTCTGCGCATAGGGGGTGGCGAACTCAATAAATGCGACATTAGGGGATCTTTTTCAAGTTCTTTTGCTGCATCTTGCTGAAGAGATGACAAGACTGGATCACATTTATCGATTGCCATTTTATGTTGCCTATGCAACTGCTCGCTCATCTGTTCTTCTTCGTTATCTTTAAACTGCATAGTAGCTTGCATTATCGAGATACCCTTTTCTCTTTTATTTTTCTTCTCTAATTTAATTTCCTTCTGTTTGGCTTCCTTTCGCCATAGGTGGAAAGAGTCAAACATCGCCGGCCGGGCTTTCTTCTTAAAAAGTTTCACCTCGAGATTATCTAAAACCTCTGTGTCAAAGCTACCATATTGGGGCCATTTTAAAACACCATCCTTTCTGGTGTATTTGATCCATACTTCATTGTATGTGATGGGGCCTACTCCATGTTTCACATACAGTTCATAGGTCAGAGTTCCAATCGGAGGAACTGGACACGAGTCCTCCAATCGGGAATCCCTATTACAACCAAGACAAAACAAATTTCCAAGTCTGCTAAGACCAGGCATCTTCGCTCTTTAGTCTAGCTTCAAACTTTAAAGGATTATCGAATACGATAGTCTCGTGAATACACGAGTCCCTTGGCTTTGGTACTTGCAAGTTCCAAATCAAAGATCCCAAGGGGATACCCAAAACTAAGAACCAACTAAGGACTGGGAGACGCTCCCCTTATACTTAACTGAGGTATCGATGACTGCACCAAAAGACTCGTCTATCGTTTCGCTCTACCAATCATCAAGGGTCCAAAACAGGGCGATAGTCAGGGCAGCAGTCCTTCGTAGCCGTCGGGAAGCGGGGAACCTCGCAGCAAAGACTTTCGGACCACGTCGACATGCAGGGGTCGATGAAGTGGCGGCCTTCCTCCAGAATTTTCACACGAAGCTCCTCACGAACCTCTGGCTTGGACCGGTACCGCTGATATCGCCCCACGTTGGGCGCCAACTGAAGTACTAGGTTTTTCAGAACCGGTACTGAACCGGTAACCCAGCGGTGCCAGGGACAACACCCTAAGACTTCGGGACCTTCCTGTTTCAGACTACAGAAACACAGAGTCTTCTAGGTGAAGTCAAGGATCGAATTTATTGGCTGCAACCAAGTAACAGGTATCCTAGAAGTACAACACGGTGTATATTCTCAGGAGACTGCTCAAACTTACAAAGCCAGCCTTCTCTTTTTATACAAAATATTACGCTTTAGGCAAACATTCTTTGTTTTACAGTTGATCATTCACATATTTCCACTACAAAGAAAAAGCAGAGTCATGATGACAAGCCCATATTTCAGTTTGTTCAGCCCATAATCAATTACCTGGCAAGGCCCAGTATTTTCATCAGATATCGACGGATCCCCAATAAAAACGGGCACCTCCTCTTCGTAAAGCAAGTCATAAAGTAGGAAACAGGGACAGGTGTGTGCAAGATTAGAAAGGGCTTGTGTGCGATGAAAGGTTTATGGCATGTTGTGCCTTGATACTATCTTGTTCGGCCACTGGGAGAGGAACTGACCGAACAGGTTTGGCCTTGGGCAGTGGAGTCAGCTTGCCCAGGTCGTAGAGAAGTCAGGAAAGGTGTTCGTGTCCTTCAGGATCAGGTTTGGCCTTAATCATTGGCCTATGTGAGGGCAACTCACAAAATGGCGGCCGTACACAAAATGGAACCCGAGGGTTCAGGACGAAAACTGCGATTTCAAGGTGAAATCGTCACTCGAATATGACGAAAATGCTTGTGCATAGTGTACTAGCCATTCTCGGTCTTCTGATATCAAAATCGTCATGATACGATGATGTTTATAACATGGGTCCAGAATTTCAAGTACTACATTAGTGTATTAGTGGCATATAATAAGGTGAAAAGTTATTCAGTGCTCTTAATCTGGCATCTGCATATCACCG
Source organism: Lissotriton helveticus (assembly GCF_964261635.1). Classification (NCBI taxonomy): domain Eukaryota; kingdom Metazoa; phylum Chordata; class Amphibia; order Caudata; family Salamandridae; genus Lissotriton; species Lissotriton helveticus. The sequence goes on along the minus strand of NC_136057.1, from coordinate 565,411,066 downwards.
GGTCACAATACGTGAGATATTGAGAGCGCCGGCTAGATGAATAGCACCAGAGTTGGTATTTTGATTTTGTAGGATACCATCTAGCCTAGTGCAGTGGTGCTTAACCTGTGGTCTGGAGACCCCTAAGTGTATGTGTCAGCTCGTCATGAGGTACGGTGCTCGTGTGCTCATGACGAGCTGAGCTCGTCATGACCATACCCATTTACATTAGGGCCCAGCACAGCAGGATAATCTCCCTAGCAACCATGAGGTTAAAACGATCTGTACATGTTATGGAGTTTGAAATGGGAGCCTAAAAATTAAGTTAGTATCCTCTGATTTATTTGTGGAAGCAGTGCAAGTGCTTCAAACAGACTATGCCATGGACAATGGGTGCCATCACTTGAATTTAGAAAAGCTCCAAACTTCAAATTAAAATTAAAATGTTTTTTTATTTTGTTTGTGATTTAAATCATTTGTACATTAGTTTGATTTGTTTATTTAAAATGTTTTCACTTAGGTTAAAGTCGCCCCAGCAGATGAGTTTTATGTCACCCAGTCTGTGGTAATGCGTCACTTTATCCTCAAACAACTCTGGGGAGCTGTGATTAGAGGCATATGAATTTATAAATTTGATGGAAGAGTCACATAGCAGGCTCTAGTATATCTTCACCTGAAGTTCAGGTAGACATAGTTGGCCAACAAAGGGAGTGTCATGCGTATAAGGATTGCCACCCTGGCTTTAGAGTACATTATCAACAAAACTGTACCTTACCCCGGTAGTGTAGTCGTGTCAAGCATCCCACGGCACCAAGGGTACAGCACGGTCATTCCTCAACCACATGAAGGAGTGTTCTAAGGGGCCACAACAAATAAGCATCCCAGAGTGCACATTGCAAGTGTAACTAGAGCCTATAATAGGTTCAATCAGCATCTTCAAACAAGTCTCCCAAAAGCATTCCCCACTCCTTTGATGCAACAGTGGAACATGGCAGAGTTTACTGTTTTATTGCCTCTGTCAGCAAAGTGAGAACAGAGGCCTATTCTCCATCAGGCAACACAGTTTCGCCACTGACAGCATAGTGTAGTGTATGTTATTAGTACTGATCAGGTTCTTCACCTCAGCATTCACTCTCCTGGCCTCATGCACCCCCAAAGTGAAGTCAGGGTATAGGGACATCATGGCACCCTGGTGTTGCAATGGACTTTTCTCCCCGGTGAATCATAGTGCTTCATCCCCTTCTTAATAGTTCAAAATGTTTGCAAATATGGGCTGCAGTGGTGCCTCAGGAGGAGGTCTGGGCCCAGGTGATGATAAAGCATTGAGAGAAGTTTCCCCGCCCAATAAGTTTCCTAACAGGAAATAGCTAGGCAGTTATTGGATGTTGGACATTATTACAGAAGAAAAACAATTGGACTAGTAGTGTGAAAAATACATTGAAGAGTAGTTTAACATTGTAAACATTAATAAAGGTCAATAGTTTTAGAGGTGATCTCGCTTAAATATACTATACTCCACTATTGCCTACAAAAGATCTGTCATCAGCCTCATCTGCACTGTTAACTCTGCCTGATGAAAGACGATCATAGGCCTTTGAGAGCAGCACACCTGCTGATGCGGAAGATTTTGAAGACCAACTGTGCTTATCAGGTCTGTGAGGCCAGCTCCCTGCGTCTATCCCTCAGGACACAAGATTTAATACTTCTAGCAGAGTCCTCGCCCCATTAGTCACATCATCTGGTCCGGTTGAGGACAACATCCAAGAGACCAAAGAGATGCAAAAAGAGATGGAAACATTGTCCTAATGTGCATTTCCAGACAAATCAGCTTAACCACTTAATGTCCATATATTTCCAATCCACTTATGGATTATTGTCTACAAAACCAATCTAAGCAAATGTTGGCGTATCTTTAACTTCTCATACCAGTTTTTCAGGGAATCTGCAATTATATTTTTGTTCTAATTCATAAAAATAATAAAATATAGAAAATATTATGGGCCATATATATCTAAATAGGTTTTTGCGATTCTCAAAATACAATTTTTTGCTAATCGCATTTTGAGAATTGCAAAACCAAATGTAAATAAAAGATCGCCACATTTTTACCACACATCCCACCCACCCCACGTTCGCCCCACATCAACAACTGTAGCCATCATTGTCTTGGTTACCATGACAAACAGGACATACTACACCCATGGCCACCCACTCAGGTTCCAAGGGCTGTTTTGAAAGAACTGGGCAGGACCTGCTGCGGGAAGGGAGACTCAGGGTGCTGTCCCCAATATAAATTCAATGAGTTGGGGCCTGATAGATAAAACTCCAAACAGGGCCAAAATATTGAACTTCTAAGAGCTCAGAACGATCTCATGAGGGCCCACAATGAGCTCCAGAGGGCCCAAAGTATCTCTTCGTATGTCACCTTACTGCCCATACTTTACTTTCAGTTTCTCATTTAGCTGTTGGTTCCCATGGTCAAGCACCATCTTCTGCCAACTTGGTCCCTGAAACATCTACATCTAGCAGCACCATGGCAAGATGAACATTGTTGCACAGAGTCACCAGATACCCTCCACCCCTGTTGATAATCTGCCCATTTGAGAGGCTCTTAGGAGGGGTCATTCATCTTGTCCGGTTGAGGACAACATCCAAGAGACCAAAGAGATGCAAAAAGAGATGGAAACATTGTCCTAATGTGCATGTCCAGACAAATCAGCTTAACCACGTAATGTCCATACATTTCCAATCCACTTATGGATTATTGTCTACAAAACCAATCTAAGCAAATGTTGGCGTATCTTTAACTTCTCCTACAACGTACCAGTTAACTTATTTTCAGGGAATCTGCAATTATATTTTTGTTCTAATTCATAAAAATAATAAAATATAGAAAATATTATGGGGCGTATATATCTAAATAGGTTTTTGCGATTCTCAAAATACAATTTTTTGCTAATCGCATTTTGAGAATTGCAAAACCAAATGTAAATAAAAGATCGCCAATTTTTAGCGATTCCCAGATATCCGCAGAATAATAATGCGAATACCTCATTTGCGAAATTGAAAATATGGCATCGGCAATTCTTGTGCAGCTTGATGATATCACAACCAGGAAGTGTGACTGCCCATACTACACCTGATTACCAGAAGCTGAGTGATAGGCTGGAAGGGGAGGGAGAGAATTGCGCACTGCAACTGAGAGAAGGAGAAGTGGATCTCCAGAATAAAGAGAAGCAGCTGGGGGAGAATGTCAGAAAAAGGAAGCAGAAGTTCAGTGAGAGGTAGCTGGAGGTGCTCATACAGGAAATGGCAGTCAGCCATGAGCTCCTGTTTTGGAAGAAATCCCTACGTGTGCCAGAGGCCCGAAAAGGAAAATTTGGCTTGAAATCCAGGAGAAGGTAAATGCCATTGGCGTGACCCACCGCACTGTGGAGGACCTCCGCAAAAGGTGGTACGATATGTGCCAAAGATCAAAGGAAAAGGTGGCAACAAGGTTGGCAGAAGCAAAGAAGACTCGTGGTCGAGCATCCACTGCAACTGAGTCTATACCCCTTGAGGAGTTGGTGGAGGGCACCCTTCAGCGGGAGAGTGTCAGTGGCGTGGCTGACCTGGACAGCTCCGACCCCGCAAACACCAGAAAAGGTAAGATACATGCCATTACTCCCCTGATACATCACCACTTCACTCACACACTCAGGAAAGAAGACCCAGACACTAAACATGAATGCAAGTCCAGTACATGTTAACAAGCACACCCAACAATGCATTATGGGAGATTTTGTCAAATGCACCAAACAGTGGAGCAGTGAAACACAGCAAGGTAGAATCAGGATGAGTAATTCAGGAAAGGCAAAAAACAGACAGATAGTACTCATGTAACTCAAAATCTGAGAACTGTATTGCATTACCAATGAGAGGCAGGACACCAAATGAATGTGTGCATTTACATTCACAGCAGGAGGAAGGCAGACCAGCGATCCCTGTGCCATGCAGACGGCACCTCATAGTGCCACCACTCCTATTGCTGGATGCAGAACCACAGGACACAAGTGGAGAAGCCAAGCCAGCCCAGCGCCAGCATGCAGTAAAGCACACAGCACAGTCCCCTGTCCATCCTAGTGAAGGAAATCTTTCCAGGCACAGCCGTCCACCAGGGCAGCTGCTGCAGGTGAAGACAATGTGTTTGCAGGGCTTGAAGGCACCATGGTTAAAGTCCAGCGCCTGCAAGCAAAGGAATTAAGGTCAATCTAGTGTCAGTTTGCCACATACAACCACAACATGACCAAGATGAGGGATTGGTTCATGGGCATGACAGGTGCACTAGAAGGACTGTGTACAGAGATAAGGAGAGACCGGGCAGCCATGCATAGGAAGAGACAACGTCTCCACAGCTGGCTGGACATGTATACCAAAGCTGTGAACCGCCTGTCTACTGCCACATCCCTGCTGGCACATCGCTGTGTTAGCATGCAGCATGAAATGGCTCACTGCTGCCAGGATGTGGCCAAGGGCCTGTTGCAGGTCACACATGCCGTGGACCAACTGCGGGAAGCAGCCACAGGTGGCACAGGGCCCCTGAGCTGATTGGAGAGTGAGGATCAGTCCAGCAGGGGCAGCATCACTCCACCTATTCCCCAGGACAGACGGTGGAATGCGCTGCTGGGGAGAACACCTGATGACTCAAGGGAGGGCAGTGGGCACCATGAGAGAGGGGCAACAGGCTGTGCCCATGGAGATGAAGTAGCATCAGTGGCACATGGAAATGAGTGAGGAAACACATTGCATCTTGACTTATGTTTGAGCGACACACTTGCACTGTGGGTTTAACATGTGCAAGCATTTGGGAACAGCTCTTAAGGATGACAAATATTCTCTTAATGGCACAGCGGGTGGTCCTCCGCTCCCCTGCAGTGGCTGGATTCAGGTATGTAGTCACGTACAGCATACGCACTGTCACCTGCAGGGTGACAAGAATTAGGTTAAACACTGTCCTACCACTTCAGACCTTTACTGATTGTGTGTTTAAAAGCGATGCATTTACCTAGCAGGTAGCCCTCACCAAATTCCCCATCAGTGAGTCATTGGTGTATTCCGCTGTGGCAAAAAATGAATGAGTCGTGTGTGCTGCCTGGGTATTTAGCAACAATATCAGTGATGACATGTTTGGCATTGCACGTTACCTGTATGTTCAGGGAATTATAGGACTTGTGGATCCTGAACACATACGCATTCTGTGAGGGGGGGAGATTGCGACATGGGTCCCATCTATGCAGCCAATTACATGGGGGAATTGGGCTATCTGGTTGAACTCCTGTTCGGTCTGATCTAGTGCCTGTTGTGTGCTGGGGAATTGTATGTGGTGATGCAGCCTCTGTACCATTGCATCAAGGAAAGTGTGGAAGAAGCGCAACAGTGCACTATGAGAGACCCCCTGAAAACTCCCTGATGCCAGTTAGTGCAGTTAGCACAGCACCTGTACATGGGTAGGAATGGTGTGTGTCCTGTGTGTGGGGTGTTCTAGTATGGGTTTGAGCTCCTCTATTAAGTCCAGTATGCTGCCTGTGTCCAGCCTGGAACAGGGTGATGCGCGCTCTGAAGATTCTTTCCTTGCGTCTCCTTCTCCGTGCTGCAGCTCTGATTCGCAGCTTCTTGGCTATCACATACAGCCAGCCATTGTGAAAACCCCTGTAGCATTGTGGGCCTGTTTAAATAGGTTGCACCTGTTACCACCTACTCAGAGTTGGTGGAAACTGCGATGTGCTAAATTGCGAATTTCGCAAATTCGCAATTTGCGTATTTTACCTGCTTCTCATTTTGTGATTTTGCAGTTTGCGAGAAAGTTATTCGCGAATATTGCAAATGACGTGTCGCTGATTGCGAGTTCACAAATTTATTCGCAGATTCCATGCCTCGCAAAATTGGTAATCGTTAAATTTGCGATTACTGTTTTTCCGCACCGGAACCTTTTTCTACTTTGGAACACTCTGTTTTAGGATTGCAAACACCATTTTGTTGTGATTCACAGTGTTTGAGATCGCAAAACAGCTTCATACATATGGCCCCAGTTGTGTTACCACCTTCTTCTCATAAATGTAACATTGCTGTGTTATGAAAACGTCTCTTGAGATACCACATATATGCACAATGCACATTTCGTAGTAACAAAACTTTTCTAATCACAATCATCTCAGTATGTACACTGCACGTAAAGTGGTTTATTACATTTTCAGTTTAATATAAAGGTTTTACACATCCTAATGCCCAGCTAGTGAGATGGCTACATCAACAATGCTTACAAGTACTTGTCTACCTAGAAACCACGCAGATATGATACAGCATTTTAAAGTACAGAATAACATTTTTTTTAACGTATTATGAAGCATACTGAAAAATAAAATGTGACTTTTGCAATGCAAGGTATGTCCTGATTCCACCAATTGTGAAGAAAAAAAGTCAGTATTATATTTCGTTTGCAATTGCTCCTCTAAATAATGGGCCTATTAGGATGGCGGGCGGACCTGCGTCCGTCCGCCACCCCAGAGGTGGAGGGATCGTCTGCAGGGGCAGCGGTGGTCCCACCGTGCGAATTAGGATGTGACCGCCACCCAGGCGGTCACATCCTGTATTTTTAACATTGCGGCGGGTGCTGCTTGAAGCAGCACCCGCCGCAATGTTAAAACTGCAAGCAGTGCATTTGCATGCACAAAGCGGCAGGCACCGCGCGGTGCCTGCCGCTTTGTGCATGCAAATGCAGGGGAGTACCATAGGTACCCCCCATGAGCACCCCCACCCCCCTTCACCCTGGGGGCCCCCATAGAAAAGACCGTATGCCTTTTCGTGGCGGCATTGCCGCCGCGGAAATGCATGTCCCAGGGCAAATCCTAATATGGCTGGCGGTGTCTGATAGACACCGCCACCATAATAGAGCTTTTACGCCGCGGTCTCGTGGCGGAAAAGCGGTGGACGGTCTCCCCGTCCGCTGATGACCCCCCAGCCATCCTAATCTGGTGGGGGGTCTGCACACACACCGCAGCGGTGAATCCGCATCCTCCGGGCCGGCCGTGGCTTCCGCCGGGCCGGAGGATGCGTATTCACCGCAATCATAATCGGCCCCTTAATTAGCAGCACGGATGTGAGTCATCAGTCAGATTCATGTTTTGAACAGATCCACCGCCCAGATGCAGTCATAAACTACAATTTCGACAGATATGCTACAGTTGACTTGTCACATAGGATTGCTAGTCTTCGACATACACACATTCACACACAATTTGTCAGGTATCTTACAAGAACCTCAGTTACAGTAGTATCACTCCATGACGGAGAGGAAGAGTAACCTTATTTCGTCAGAAACTAGTATCCCAGTGGATGACAGGATGACATGATTTACAAATTATTTAGCAGACATATTAATAAATGTGTGTCTTTTGTTTTAAAATTTGATTTGAATAGGTAACTGTTTTATGAGAATCAAATATTAAGAGCTGTAATAAAGAAAATCTCATATAGCATAATCATTACACATCAGATTTTGTCAATCTACTTACTATTCCACATTCAAGACATATTTTAAAAAACAAACTCAGAGTAATATATAAAAAAACGGATTAGTGGATTTTCAACATGCATTTTATAAGAGAAAATCTCTATAGTGTAGTAAACAAAATACATTTTTTCTTAAAGTTAATTACCATAAGGGAAAGAAAGATGTTTCCATGTTATCATCTCTGGTGAAAGTTCTACATATTCCCTATTTGAAATTATTTATTGCATTATATTCCATATTGACTTAGAGTTTATTTAATTTAAAATGTGTGATGCTAACTTAGACTTTTTTGAAAATGTTTTCTCTACTGCTGACCTTTCCAATGACCTAATACAATGCACCATTTACAACTAGTGAAATGTAGCTTTATTTGTTCTGTACATATATAAACCTTGAGATTCCTAAATGTTTCTTTAATGTTCACAGTGAAATATTCCTGTGGGTACAAGATTTCAGCTGTTTCTACAGATGAATACTTTGTATTTTTTTTTCACTGATATTAGGCCTAAGTGGACTCCCAAACCTTTCATTTCTCATGACCAGCATAGGAAAGCATCTCACTGTTGTACAAGGTGACATTATGTGAATGTGAGCATATGACAGTCTTCTGATGGTGGTGTGATGCTACATCACTGGTATTTGATGGAGACTTTATAAAAGAAGAAACCACAAAGGAGGGACAATGCCATACTTTTTCGTTTCCCCTTGCTAGAGGATGCTATGCTGATCGATTTTTGGTGAATACTAAGAACTATTCTTTTACTTTTGGACTGCCTTGCTGATTCTACAGTCCGTAGCTGATGGGCTGAAACCTTCTTTGCTGAACCATTTTCATTATTTAATTTCCTTGTTTTGTGCTAATGGGTTTGCCCTTAATGGACTTAAAGTATGAAATTTTCCCCTTCCATGTAGGATTTGATCAGCATCAATGGTAGTGGGACTCTGTAACTCTGTAAACTGGTTCTGACATTAACCATAAGATAAACCCTTTCCTAAATATTTTCTACTTTAATGCAAGCTGTGATGTTCTTAACTGAAATTCTCAAAAGTCTTGTTATGGCTACATATGTTGGATCTTTAATACAATAACCACATTAATCTAATGCCTGTTTGAGTCTAATATTGAATCTTGTTTGTTCTTCCATTTAAACTGTGCTATTTTACAAATGATTTAAATGCATTTTAGGGAGAATCAGCGAGCTCTGTCAGAGCATTAAGTATTACTTTGTTTCTTCTGTGTCGTCTTTGCAGAGCTTTTGGTATGCTTAATTCTTGCTTGACTTAACCTTTTCAGGAGGTTGGGTCTTCCCATTGCTATTTTTTATTTCCACGGTACAAAAGGGGGTGGTGATGGACGGAGCATCTGAATCAATCAAACACTCACACCCAGTCAAAAGATCTGGGTTTAATCCATCACCGTTCTTTAGTCCACTCTTCCACCTCATTTCAGACATGGCTATATGCAAATCAGTCGGACCCTGTGCCTCATGGGAACAGTCCAGCCCGAACTGCCAAGCCATGTCTTCCCTGGACCGGAAACAAGCTTCCGAGGACCGTTTTCTGGCATCCCAGCCGTCTTCAGCCCGGCTTGCTTGAATCCAGTGGCAAAGTGAGCAAGGGACTCACGTCTGAGCATACCCTGCCACACTTATGGCGGCCAAAAGCGGTACAAAAGGGGGAGGTGATGGACGGAGCATCTGAATCAATCAAACACTCACACCCAGTCAAAAGATCTGGGTTTAATCCATCACCGTTCTTTAGCCCACTCTGCCACCCCAGTTCAGACATGGCTATATGCAAATCAGTCGGACCCTGTGCCTCATGGGAACAGTCCAGCCCGAACTGCCAAGCCATGTCTTCCCTGGACCGGAAACAAGCTTCCGAGGACTGGTTTCTGGCATTCCAGCCGTCTTCAGCCCGGCTTGCTTCAATCCAGTGGCAAAGTGAGCAAGGGACTCACGTCTGAGCATACCCTGCCACACTTATGGCGGCCAAAAGCGGTACAAAAGGGGGTGGTGATGGACGGAGCATCTGAATCAATCAAACACTCACACCCAGTCATAAGATCTGGGTTTAATCCATCACCGCTCTTTAGCCCACTCTGCCACCCCAGTTCAGACATTGCAATTTTCACCCCGAGTGGGCTGGGTATGCTCAGACGTGAGTCCCAGGCTCTCCACACCACTGGAGTCAAGCTATCCAGGCTGATGAAGGCTGATAGCCAGAAACCGGTCCTTGGATGCTTGATTCCGGTCTGGGAAAGACATTGGCTTGGTAGTTCGGACTGGACTGTTCCCATGAGGCACAGGATCAGAGCTGATTTGCATATAGCCAGTGTCTAACCCATTGTGGTGTGGAGTGCAAAAAACAATGGATTTAGGTCCAGATCCTTGTACTGGGGTGAATGTATGACATTGTTCTACATTCTGTCCATCAACTGTGTTTTTTGCAATTTTCACCCCGAGTGGGCTGGGTATGCTCAGACGTGAGTCCCAGGCTCTCCACACCACTGGAGTCAAGCTATCCAGGCTGATGAAGGCTGATAGCCAGAAACCGGTCCTTGGATGCTTGATTCCGGTCTGGGAAAGACATGGCTTGATAGTTCGGACTGGACTCTTCCCATGAGGCACAGGGTCAGAGCTGATTTGCATATAGCCAGTGTCTAACCCAGGGTGGTGTGGAGTGCAAAAAAACTATGGATTTAGGCCCAGATCCTTGTACTGGGGTGAATGTATGACATTGTTCTACATTCTGTCCATCAACTGTGTTTTTTGCAATTCTTTATTTCCACAGCATGGTTTTAAGAGTGTTGTACCAAAATCTGTTCTCAAATTTGTAAGTTAGCTGTCAATTAATGGTCCTCATTGGACAACTAACATGGTGATTTGACTATCCTAATTTCCACCACTCCTATCGGCGTACAAAGATTCATCACAGCATCATTGCCTCTGTGGTAAATAAAAATGCTGCAGATTGTCAGATCCTAAAGGGGACCAGTGCAGTTACAGTAGTAAGGAGAGTAAGTGTACAATAAAAAAGATTACAATGCTTGTGAAGTAACAAACGCATTGTACATGGTTTGAGATGTAGGAAGAGCTAAAGAAAGAACTTTGAGAAATATTAATGACTTAGTGGATGACTCTTCATACAACAGAAGTGAGGCTTTCATTAAACCATTCCAGGGAAGGAAACAAACATCAGTGTCAGGGGCGTTGGAAGTAGGGTGTGAAAGGATTGAAGCAACCCCAAGATAACCTTGCAAGGGCTTTACGAATGAGCAATAAATAATTATTTCAGTTTTAGTTTGTCCTGTTAGTTCAAAGCAGAAGCCAATTGTCAGCCAATATCTTCTGACAAACGGCTGCTTATTTAATATGATGATCAGTGTTTACTTTGCCTTTCCTTGATTGCAAAGTGAGGCAATTTTCTAATGTGAGCCCTTTGACACTTACCGGTGTGCTGGAAATGTGAAAGGAAGGCTGTAAGATGTGAAATATTTTCTAATGCATAACAAAATATAAATACTTGATAACACAAAAACAATTTCATTACATTTCACAAGCAAAGAAAGTACAAATGAGACTTTTTTTGTAATTCTGAAGTGTGATGGATACAAAGATTTGGGTCTAAAACAATTTACTACTGTGGTGGGAGAATGACAAATATGGGCAGAGATATTATTTTCATGTTATTGTTTGTGAGCCATATGGGTTAAGCAGTAAAGTTGCATATCTGATGCTAATTTAGTGGCCATATCAAGCAGGCATTTTGATGGAAAAAGCGCACATAGTAAATGCCAGTACCTTGCACACCTTGTTTTAGTTGTATATGGGATAAGGCGTTCCAAAGTGCACCACAGAACACACACTATTCCCACAGCATACTCCTGTTGAATATGTGAAGCTCTAAACCTGTTCTTTGTTTAACACATTTGGGGGCATATTAGCAAGTGCAATATCACCACTTTAGCAGGACTTTTTCCAGCTAAAGCGGCAATATTTTTATCGCCCTATTAGCAAGCTGTCGCTAACAGCAGTTAACGACAGCTTTTAGGCGATAGCTACAGGTTTGGGGCCCGCTTTGCATGTCAGCGATATTTATCGCTAATGACATGCAAAGTGGGCGTACCCAAACTGTTAGCGACTGAAAACAGTCGCTAACACAGCTATCACCCATTAGCAAGGCAGGCGAAGCGATAAAAAAAATAACACTAACCGCGATTATCGCTATAAACTAACGCCTGCTAAAAAGTTGACCTACCTGTATAGTCAATGGGGGGTGGATTATCAGATTAAGCACCCATTGGCGTTAATGCAAGAATATCGCTGGATTTCCAGCGATATTCTCGCATTTGGCCGCTATCGCTTGATATTTTAGCACAATGGAGAAAATGGTTCTCATAGCATGTTTTCTCCGCTAAAATATCCAGCGATATCCAGCGATAAAAAAAGAAATCGCTAACCACGTTTAGCGATAAATATCGCTATTTCTAGCTAAAAGGCCCCCTGGTTTTATCACCATCCCCATAATTTCAGTGGCATAACATTGATGGTAGTACAATCAGTCTTCAAATTGTTCTAGCTCCACTGACCTGTGTGTTTCCAAGTACTAGCTTTTTCAGAGTTTTGCCTGGCTCTGCCTGGCAAGTGTTTGCATCTTCTTAGCATGATCACTTGACGCGGTCTTCTGCCAGCACAGAGGGGCGCTGGGTGCAGGCATCAGTTGTGAAAGTATGAGGAGTGTCAAACATGAGGGCCTTCTCCCTAAGCCTGCCATTGAGAGGTAATGGCATTCTCCTAGATCAGTGAACTTCACTAGTCTATATTTATGACTGTCTAATATGGTCACCTCTCCAGTGTTTGCTTCTTCAAGTTTCCAATCGAATATGCTGTCAAGCTTTTTTTTGTGACATAAGTTGCTGCCTAGAACATACATAAAGAGGGTTGGGCTAGAAACGTATGCACCCAAAGCAGTTGTTAACCCTGATTTTTCATCCTATTCATCGCCCACTCAATTTCCTTTCTTTTTTTGATTTTTGGCTCCTGGAAGATCTAATGCCGTCCTCTTTTTCAGCGGTGATTTGTAGGTGATTTGTTTAACTTCTACATCAAGTACGAATGACAATCCATACTACCAATATTGCCAAGTAGGTTTTTCTCCTGTTTGTAGCTTTGGGTTTCTAATTGAAAGAAACCCTCTTAACGAGGCACTAAATACCTTTCACATGTGTTTTACTCTGCATGCTGGCCTCGTGCTACTGGGGTAAGTTCCCTTTCCTCAGACAATCAAGAGAGGAAAATTAAAAATATTTAGTGCATCCAGTCCTTGACACCAGGGTGAGGGACATTGAAGTGAGGTTGCTATATAAATCAAAAATAGGATTTGTGAAATGTAGCATGGTAAAAATGACAGTAGGGACCGTGATGAAAATAATAATCAGCTAGAAAAAATCAGTCCACATTTTCAAAGCTAATGAAAGTTGTGAAGTTCTTTAAAATACTATTAATGTAGATGATTGCAGACTGTAATAGGAGCAAAATTACTAGGTGTAAAAACTACGGGTGGGGAAACTGATATGAAGAATTGTGACTGATGGCATGCCAAGTTATTCAAACTACTGGAACTTCAGAGATGGAGAGATGAAGAACATTTATAAGAAAGGAAAAACTTAGTCGGACCTGCCTATTTTTGTTCATTTTCCCCTCTTCCACCCCCACCGGCCACACATGCAGCCTCAGACTCGTCCTGGGCAGCCTGCTGACCATAAAGCAGCAGATCAATGCCATCTCCTCTGCCTGCTTACACATCATCCACATGCTCTGCAAGATATTCGGATGGTTCCCCTTCTCAACTAGTAAGACAGTCACCCAGGACCTCGTTTCCAGCCAACTCGACTACGGCAACACACTATAGTTCGGAACCACCAAACAGCTCCTTTTCCACCTCCAAACCATTCAGAACTCAGGAGCTAGACTCATCCTCAACATCCCCAGACGAACCAGCACCTTCACTCACCTAAGAGACCTCTACTAGCTCCCTGTCTGGGAAAAGAAGTATCTTCAAACTCCTCACTCACACCGACAAAGCCCTTCACAATTCTGGACCCGCCTACATAAACTACCACCTGATGGTCCACAGCTGACAAGGAAGATCTGCTTCTCCACCCTCACCCTTACCCACATCCCCACATCCTTCAAAGCAGCTGCAGAGGTTGCTCATTCTCCTACCTCACTGCAAAATCATGGAACTAGCTCCCCCTCCTCCTACGTGCCTCCCCTTCACCAGAGGACTTAAGGAAGGAGTTGAAGGGGGATAGGGTGGGAAGTTAATTAATTAGTTAATCAATAATTATACATTATTTAATATGTTTTATTTGATTATATGATTGATGTTTATTATGTAATAATGATTTATTTTTGTTATATTTTTTTTGCTGGTTGTTACGTTTGCCGGAGTGTAGGGTGGGAGGTTAATTGAGAAATAATTAATAATCAATTGTTAATGAAATATTTATTTAATTTTTAATTATGTAAAATAGGGAGTACTGATTTATTTTATTGATATTTTATTTGTGGGAAGCTAAGATTGTAGGGGTATCAGATTGGAAGTTAATTAATTAATAATTTATTAATTATTTGTAAATTAATAATTTCATAGAATTTTAAATATTTAAATTTTGGAATACATATTTAATTGAATTATATTTTAGCTGGTTGATGCTAAGTGTGTAGAGGTCTAAGCTGGGAAGTTAAGTAAATAAGAATTGATCAACTGTTAGTTATTAATTGTTAATTAATTACTTCATCGATTTTAAATATGTAAATTATAGAATACTTCTTTTTTAAGCTATATTTTAGGTGCGGGTTGCTAGGTTTGTAAGGGTACTGGGTGAAAAGTGATTTAATAAATAATTAAATAACTGTTATTTATTTATTTATAATTAATTATTTTTAGTGAATATGTAAATTGATTCATCGTTTTTAATTTTTTATTACATATATATATATATGTGTACATGTATATTATGGTAATTATTAATTTGTATATTAAGAGTTTAATAACTTTTCTACATTCATGGTGTTGCTTATATGTGCAATGTTTTTGAAGTGAAGTACTTTCCCTACTCTTCGTTAGACTGCAGTTGCAATAGTAAAATTAACCTCTTTGCACTTTAGCACATTCCCTACTGTTGCTCTGTTTTAGAATGGAGTGGGAATAGTAAATACTACCCTTCCAAAGTCCAACACTTTTCCTACTGTTGTGCTGTTTGGAGTGGGAATCGTAAATTGTAGCTCTCGAACGCTTTCCATATTTATTCAGTGACTGGAGTAGGAATAGTAAATTTTACCAGTAGCTAAGTCCCAAACTCTCCCTACTGTTGTGTTCACTGGTGTGCGAATAGTAAATTTCACCTCTCCAAAATCCAACGCTTTCCGTGCTGTTGCACAGGCTGGAGTCGGAAATATAAATTTAATCTCTCCAAAGTCCAACGCTTTCTCTACTGCTGCACAGACTTGTGGCAATGGTAAATCTTACCCTCCCCTTCCCCCTGAAGAGGAAACCTTTTCCGAGTGTTGCAAAGACTGGAGTGTGAATAGTAATTTTCCCCCCTCTGAACTCCATTGGTTTCCCTTCTGTTGTGCAGTTTGGAGTGGGAATAGTAAGTTTTACCCTTCTGAAATACAATGCTTTTCCTACTTTTTCCCTGTTGGAGTGGGAATAGTAAATTTTAACCTTATGAAATTGAATGCTTTCCCTGCTGTTGAGTTGTTTGGAGTGGGAATAGTACAGGTTTCATTGTCCAAAATCGAACGCTTTCCCTACTATTGCATAGACTGGAGAGGAAATAGTAAACTGTATCCGTCGGAAGTCCAACACTTTTCCAACTGCTGCATAAACTAGAGTGGGAATAGTATACTTACTGACGATATTATATTAGTGATCCAAATTTGTAGTGATTTCATGTGCTTCCTCTCCTGGGTATGTGCTTTGTATCACAAGAGTCTATCCCAGAAACCCATTAATCTAAATTTCAAAATAATGCACCTATGTGTCAGATGTGTAAACTGCCTCCAAATTTCTACCCCGGCTTGTTAATGCTGATATACCATTTTGGGAATTCACAAAATCATTTATAGCCTGGACCCACATTTTCAGTTCCTTCCACACAGCATGAGTTTAGTCCAAACTTGCCAACATATGTATCATCTCTAAATGATGAATCTTTTTTAAGAAGGCAGGGAGTTGGTAAATTATAATCATAATTTACACTGTGAATCAATATCATACCATATTAACAACAGACACCTTTCCGTTAATAACAATAATCTTTAGGTTAATATTGTGATTCTCATCAAGTACAACTACAGCACAAACCAGGGTAATTCACACAAAGAACATTCAGTTTTGAATCAAACAGTATATATATCTCATTGTGATGTATTCCTATAGGTACTGTATCGATTCCCCTATTCCTGACCCTGGTTTGGTTAATAATTAACTAGCAGCCATCCAACGGTGCAAAAACCGTTATCTGATTAAGCCACACCACGGCACAGAAGCGCGTTATCTGATTAGGTCATAACGCATGCCATCTAATTAGACAAGCGATATTCCTCCAGCCCCTGATAAGGCATACGGAGTTCTCAAAACAAATCAAACCTACAGCGACCTGGGAAATTCCCATAACCATTGTTTTGATTTCACCGAGAACTTCAGCAAAAGAATGTGCGAACGAGCCCGTTCATATGACATCCTTATTGACGTATATATGTCCATCCTTACGTCAATCTCGGCACCTTTCAGGTATAAATATTACCGACATTGCCTTAAGCAAACACATGCGGTGGTGACGAGATTGGAGCAGCAAGACGTGCTGAGGAGCCCAGCAGAGAGCGAAGCCCACAGACGCTGCCCCACCTTCCTGACGCGCTGAGAACGAGACGCTGCCTTTCTCCTGCAGAGAAATCCAGCTCCGGCGCTTCCAAGCGGCCCTCGCAGGCAGCTGGAATATCAAGACCTGGGATAAGAGATACCAGCCCTCCATCATTCTAGATCTCAGGTACAGAACTGAATAACCCCTCGCAGAGAATTCTCTAGTCAGTCCCTTGGCAAAACAAACTTAAACTGCCACTTAGCTACTCCCGCCCACGTATTAGGCTTAAATTGGGGTAGGCGTGATTAGAAGCACCAGTTGAGTATGATTAGACAAATTTATATATGTATGTATCTATTTTATCCATTTTAAAGTATCATATGGCTCAGAAACCATATCAATGCTTTTACAGTATTATTTTATAATTCTGTCTCTACTGTATGCACTTTACTTAACTACAAGTATTGCAATAATAGCGATTCATTTCTCTTGTATGAGAAAAGAGACTGATCAATAAATAACATCTTTTATTGAACCACGCCCATCTCTTATTTCTCTACAAACTGGTGAAACTAAGAATGCACGTACTGACTGAGTAAAATAAGTTGTCTTTTGTTTTCACACGACTCTAGAGATACACTCTTGATTAGGGGAGAGCAAAGTTGTCATGTTCTATGGTTGTCAGAAACTAAATCCCTTCTGGTCTATCCAGGGAGGTTAAAATCCTCCTTGCCTATTCGAGAAAGTTTCTAGTGAACTCTGAGCTAGCTGGCAAACACTAAACTTTAAGTCTAATATTGTCGGTAGAAGACCTAGTTAACCTCTGCCCTAGGTCTATACTATTGAAGATATTATTCCAATGCGCAGAGCCTATTGGGATAATAGGAACTACACTACATGGCGCCCAACCGTTTGGATAGGCGATAAAACTAACGCAAGACATTAGAGTAACTCAGTCGTGCTTTTTCACACAGACCCCTTTTTTCCCATAATACTCCAAAGACGTCTGGAGTGGGTGAAAGGTCATATCCGCCAAACCTCGCAGGAGGAGACTCCTATGTATGGTTCTTGGTATATTCAACGTTGAAGGATACACTGTTCCAAAATATTGTGCATCTAATCTTTGTTTCCATAGAAACCTGATCTGCAAACAAACAGAATAACCTTTCTGTCAGTAAAATGACAGAAAGTGAAGAAGAAAGGGAGACAGTTAGACTAGCAGCTGAACTCCTAGAAGCAGATAATACTCTGCAGCAAAATGACCCGGATATAATACTCATCCCGGTCAACATAAGAAAATCTATAACCTTAAAACTTATAGAAAATGGACTAACACCAAGAGGTGGTACAGTCATATTCGTAATTGAGGCACACGAATATCGTCAGACAGAGGTATTCTATTCATGGATAAACTTTCCAGCAGCAAACGCTGTAACAAAGGACTTCCACTATTACAAAATAGATGAACCTCCTAATGAGTACACTCCTTTCGAGGAGGTGGAAATACCACTCAAATTCCAAGAGCACCTGCTCTTGTTTAATGGCGCCCTAAAACATAATAATCACATCACCAGGCTCGGTCCACTAGGCAGACCAGGAGCAACGTGGCCGGTCCTAGCCGGATACACACCACATCCAGACATTGAAGAAATGCCTGCACCAGAACTTTTAGCACAGCTAAAACAATTAATAAAAATACATAGACAATTAGTCCAATATGTAATGCGGACTTCAACAATCCAACCAGCAATTAAAATTCCACAGCTGACCAATAATCAGGGGAACACAAATAAAATTACACCTCAGAACATACAGTCCTGTCTAGGTAAAGTACCCGCAAAACGGGAACAAATTCCTTTCTGGCTAGCACAAAAAATCACTCAAATAGAGGCGGTGTTTCTAGATACCACCCCTGTTGAGAAACATAGGATTCTGACTATCTGTCTCCCAATGGGAATCGCACCACGTGTGGAGGACTGTGACACTTGGGGAACAGTCTTTGCCTCCATTTACACAAAAACACATGGTGTACCATCCATGTCAGATTCAAGATGAATACGGTCCAGAACCCGCTTTAACTCTCGGTATGAAACTACTGAAAGATTTCAAGCAGGTCTCTGCAATATTATTAGCCAACATAAAGGGAGAAGCAGCAAATGTGGCGATTCGCCAGAGATTAAAAGAGACAAATATAGCAGACCAACCATCTGAAATTGCCAGAATCATAGAAAAATCCTATGAAGAACTAGGAAGAGATAGTTTGGGTGGAATACCAGTGAAACCTCAACTAGTTGAAAGTCCTGAAAAGGTATTTATAAAAAATAATTTAAACACTCAAAAAAAGAGCTGGGATGGAAATAAACAATCCAATCCTAAAGAAAAAAGATTCCAGTCCAGAGGAAGGTCTCCTCGGCGGAGAGAAAGATCTCCTGACCAAGGACGCAAGTCTCCCCAAAGGGAGCCCTCTGTGAAAAAATACAACCTTAGAAATAGGGATAATATAAAAAAACCTGATAGATATCAAGATATTGATACACGTCCCTCTCAAACTTTTCAGACTTCCTCGCAGAAATCGGAAAGAAGAGGACGATCAGAACACAGGGAAGAGCACGTCAAGTCCAAAGACAAAGAACCTGCTCATCTGAATAAAAAATTACAATTTCCAAAAAAGAAGGTAGCCAGTATTAAAGTAATCAACAATGCCGAGAATACTGAGGACACAGCTGAAAAACGGAGAATGGGCTCAGACAATGCTAGACAGCGCAGCAGAAGTGAGCATAGCTCGCAAAGTCCTTATGAATCATCTGGAGACAGTGGACACGAATGAATACATTCAGGTGGAAACTGCAGATACCAGAGTTAGCAAACCTCATAAAATATATGAAATAACATTGCGTATAGAGGGGGATAAGACTAGAAAAATAAGGGGACTATTTTGGGATAATCTGTCCAAGGGCTATGACATCCTTCTAGCTGAACGAGACTGGCCTCCAGAGTTTGTCAGGGAGTGCCCACATGGCGAAGAAATAATTATGCCTGCCTTCTCAAACCATATTCCAATTCATAAAAAATATTCACTTGCAAGAAAGTGGGCAGTAGCTCAAGCCCCTGCCTTATATAAAAATCATGTGGGATGGGATGAGGACTCTCCTCCTCACAAAATCCAGTTAAAATCACAACCTACTGCACAGAGGCAGTACCCGATTAAGCAAGAAGCTAAAAAACAGGTAAAAGAGATCCTAGACCAACTTGAATACCAGGGGGTGATTGAAACTTGCACCTCACAAATGAACAACCCTCTGTTTCCTGTCTCCAAGCCAGACAATTCATATCTTCTTGTTTTGGACTACAGACACCTTAACTCATCTTGCAAAACATTTGCAGTACAAAACTCGCATAGTGCTGCACTAATGAATAACATAGTGCGCAAAAAATACAAAACCACATTAGACATTTCTAATGGATTCTTTTGTCAAAATATAGCACCAGAGAGCAGATATTTGACGGCGTTCTCAATAAATGGCACGCAAAAAAATTTCTGTCGTTTGCCCCAGGGGTTCAAGAGCAGCCCAGGATTATTCTCAGCGAGAGTAACAGAATTACTACAAACATATGATGACGAGGCATTATCTTATGTCGACGACATCTATCTAACAGATGATGACTTGGATACTCACTTGAAAAGAGTGAACACCATAATACTTGGGTTTGCAGCAGAGGGTTACAAATTCAACTTTAAAAAGTCAAGAATTGCCCATCTAACAGTCCTGTTTTTAGGATATGAACTATCAAGTGAAGGCAAAAGCCTGGCTGACAATTTCCTAGAGAAATGTGCTGTAATCCAAGCACCTAGAACACTGAAAAACTTACAATCAATTCTAGGCTTCCTAAATTTCGGAAGAACTTACATTATAAATTATGCAGAGAGAATTAAACCTCTCTATGATCTAATAAAACCAGATTTTAAAAGAATCAATTGGACTCAAAAACACACAGAAATTTTGAGATCTTTACAAACAGATATGTTAGTTAAAACAAAATTACAAACACGTGAGAATACACGCAACCTTGTGATTCGAGTCATCCCAGGAAGATGCGGATTCACATACCTGACCTCTAATGAGGGAGAGAAGGTACCAATAGCATACAAATCACACTTGTACACAAAAGCTGAAATGAAATTTAGCCCAACGGAAAAAATTCTGACCGCGGTACAGACTGCTGTAGCAAAAGAGCGGGCTCTAGCACAGGGTAAACGAATAATCATCGTGACACCTATACCAGCCGAATGCTAAAGCACTCCATCCAAGGTGGATACAGTGGGCCAACTCTCTTGCTGCAACAGACGTGGTATACGAATTTGATCCCAATTTAAAAACACAAGAATTTCTCCAATATGAATTCGAATGTCCTCCGCCGACCGAAATTCTGCCTCTAGAACATTACGGCTGCATAATATATACAGACGGATCAGCACAACCCGCAGTGGGGGGTAAGCAAGCTTACAGTGCTGCGTGCGCGATTGTTAAAGGTCGCTGGCACGAAGGAAAATTTAAACCAGTGGTCACTAAAACGCAATCTCTGGGAGACTGTACAGCTCAAAGAGCAGAACTACTGGCATTCAAGATGGCGCTTGAAAATACCGATCGAGAATTCCCCACACTAATAGTGTGCGATTCATATTACTGCGTCCAATCTTACAATGAATACTTGCAGATCTGGGTTCAGAATGGTTTTAAAGATGCAAAAGGTGGCACAATAAAACATAAAATGCTTTGGGAACAAGTAGTTCTTTTGCAAAAAGAACTACAAAAGACTCACGTGATACATACACTGAGTCATCAGCGTGATGGCGTTCACGTTGCAGGGAATTCATTGGCTGACGAAGCAGCGAAGGCAGCTGTGCAAACGGCTTCCGTAACTGCTATCACCCGGTCAAAAACAAAAATAGACAGCGAAATATTACAGGCTGTCAGCGCTACAGTAAAAGATGCGATAGAAACACTCCCGAAAGGCTTTCCAGTAAAGTACTCATACATAACTGATGCAAATAATGTTCCGTTTGCTCGAATCCCTGGAGTGGGGGATAGGGCAATTCCAAACATGGAACATAGGTTAGGACTCATTATAGCGGCACACGAGGGTCTCGCTTCTGTACATGCTGGCGTTTCAGCCACAGTGTCATTATTAAAACAGAGATACTGGTGGCCACAAATGAGAAGACAGACAAGGAACTATGTTCTAGAATGTGAAATATGTCAAAGAATTAAAGTATCAACAGTGAAACGACCAGCACAGACGCCCCTTCTAATCTCAGATAAACCATTAGCCTGTGTTTACCTGGACCACTGTGGTCCCTTACAAAGGGATGGTAACTATAAATATATTGGTCGCAGTGGATTCATGCACGAGATTCATATGGATGTGGCCCCAGCGATCGGCTGACGCCAGAACTGTTATAAAAGATTTGCGAGTCTTTATCGGCACATACGCAATTGGCATGCTACATTCTGACCAGGGTCCTGCTTTTAGCTCTCGAGCTTATAAGGAGGCCATGACCAACATGGGCATTGCATTGCGGTATTCTTGTCCATTTCATCCTGAGGGAAACGGAATCGTAGAAAGAAAAAAACGTGACATAAAGCAATCTATAACAGCAAAGGTATTAGGTTCGGGAGCTGGGTGGGTCAAACATTTAATAAGTGTCCAACGTAGTCTAAATAACCTGCCAAGGAATTCTCTGAAAGGGTTCAGTCCGTACGAACTATTGTTCGGGACTGGAATGATGATCCAAGATCTTGATAGTCAGACTTCAGTGGTTAAAGACAAAAGCTTTGATATCAAAGATCGTTTGGCTATTTTACAGGACTTAAATGAAACAAGGAAAGACCTGAGCAACATAAAGTTGAAACAACAGCCAACAACCACTGAAGAGAAACCACCTGTCCCAGCAAGGCCTGTCTGGATTCCAAAAGTCGGGGATCTAGTCAGAGAGAAGATCGCGGTAAAGAAGGAATTTGGGCCTTCTTACAGAAAAGCAGTTCCTGTCTTGTCTATCAACGGGACAAGATCAGTAGTACTACCGCCCCTTGCTGGTAAAAAGGAGAACCGAGTCATATCCATCGACCTGGTAAAACCACAATCATGTGGCCGATAACAAACAGTAGGCCAAGTGGACTCCCGAGAAGTAGCAGAACACCAATGTTTGCTACAAATACAGAGGCTCAAACTGGAAGACTGATCACATTTGGAAAATCTACAGTGAATCAACAAGGACTATTCAACAAAGCAATGGAACTTGAACCTCTTAAAACCCAAATTAAAACGTTTCATCAAGAAACAACAACCTATGATGATGTAACTGCAGACTTTGCTAATGAAACAAAGCAAAATCCAAAAACAATTGGAACAATTGACAGAACAGCATCCGGCTACTTCATCAACTTCGATGATTCATCTGAAGACCTGAGTGAAGCAAAGAAAAAGCCATCAACAAAAACTTTTAAAGACAAAGCTAAGGAACTTTTTCAACAGCTGAAAGAAACCTATCTGATTTCTCCAAGGATTGAATTTTGGGTGGCCTTCGGTGCATTTATCCTCATTTTTTGGCTCATCATGGTATTATGCTTGGGACATTTCATTGAAGGAAAATATGCTAAAATGGACACAGCAAGCCAGAAGATCAACTTGGTCCTTAAACCACACACATCTTCACACATCGAGAAAAGAGAACTTTCTTCAGTAAACTTCACAGCCAATCCTATACCAGGCGGTGTAGCATGGGACAAAACTGATTATGAAATCTATGGTCCGGTTGAAATCCTGAAGTATCCACACCAATTCAAGATCTCATTGAGTGACTTTGTAAAACCAAGCACATTTGCTGATGATTGGGACTTTGAAAGTATTAATGATATGATGTCTGATCTTGTGATGTCTGCTAAATTCACAGAACATGATTATTTGCAGGGTTCGTCTAATTATGATCAGATGTTCTGCTACAACCACTATGGTAACCATTATCTACATAAATCTGCTCAACCTAGAAATGTTTTAAATTATAACCAATGGGAACATTGTGCTACTCCTCCAAAAGACAGCTCAAAAACATTTTATGACAAATATTCATACTTTTCAGGGTTTGACACAAGTAATGCAGAAACATTTTATTTCAAATTGTCAAATAAGACAGGTATGAAGACCATGCTTACAAACACAAAATTGATATATTCCGATTCATTCTTTGAACAAATGAATACATTTGGGTTTGATTTCTGGAACAATAATATTGAAGCAAAAACTGTTTGGGGTACAAGAGATTGGCAAGTACAAGGTATAGAATCATTGTTTAGAGCCTGCATGATCCCAGAACAAATTATATTTTTGAATGACACTATTCAACAAACTACCTGTCTTGGCTTAGCCAAAATCAAAGATTTGAACAAACCGTCTATTCCAAAACCAACGGTGAACAGTAATAGCTCTATAGATGTTGGGATAGACGTAAACCATATATTAAACCAAAACAGAACACATCCTGAATGGAAAAAATGGTTGATCTGGCCCACAGATACGAATAACTGTCAAGACCGATTCCTGAACAAAATACAGGGGTTCACATTGACTAGGCTAGACCCTAGATATTCCCAAAGACAACATCCAGGTATAGTAACCACCTACAGCGTGGGCAAGCTCTGCCTTCAATGGCTACAAACGTCCACACTGGCTGAAATTAAGCAACACCTAACTTTACTTACAGAAGGTGCTGACTTGCGTGATTTCATACTGGGACCACGCAAACAGCGTCAAAAACGTTTCATAGCGGCCTCTATATATGCAGCTTATAACGAAGTTTGGAAAGTAACTCAAATTGAGACAGCAGAAAAAATATGGGAAATTGACCGTATTAATTTGGAAAAATCACTTTCTGTGGTGGACAATGGGTTAATGACTCTGTCCTCCAGAATATATTCTCTGGACAGCATTGTGTCTTCAGCAATCGATATAATATCGCAAGACATACTGATGTTACAACATGGTCAGTCCCAATTGCGTTCTATTGTACAGCTTGGCTGGACGTTACAAAATCTGCGTTCTGGCTATGTGCCTTGGCGTTTAATCAACACAACGTCATTATTTAATATCTTTAACCTCACTGATAAACAAATCAGTTTGGCACAGAAGGGTGCTGACTATACAATTCTGAGCATTGAAAAACTTGAGAGATTACCATTGACAATGTCAGAACGACCTGTCATTGAATGGATAATACATGGAATAATAAATATTCCGATAACTACTTTCCAGTTTCAATTCTGCCAAAAATATATACAGGCAGGCCAGTATGAAAGGTTGGGTAAAGGATACATTAAGTCAATATGGAACTTGCCCTATACACACGAATGTGTCAGTAATAAAGGCCAGAAAGTGTTTCTCAGTGGCGATAATTGTGCAAGATCACTGAGCGGTACATTTCTGTGTCAGGGTATTAGCTTGCATGGAGCCTGTGAAGGGACTTCGAATAACCTTTCATGTTACCAGCTAGGCACACCTGCAACACAAATAGACCCATTCTTTAGGAGACTCTCGAACGGGAGTTACATTCTAATAGTAGATCGCAGATGTTGTAGTTTGCTGCCCGGAAAACCTTATCTCATAACTGTGACTAGGAAGGTCATGTGCTGTGAACATGTATTGTTCCCCAGCGATTCTCCAGACAGGGAGGCAAGGTTATGGCCCGATTTGAAAATTGCTTCTATTCGAATAGATACTTTAAGCAGAATGAAGACTGTGCTCCTACAGACGCCGACCAGGCTCACGTCATCAAAAGAAACGTATGATCTCCAAGTTGCAAGGACAACAGAAGAGATTCATTCATTATTATCAACTAATTCCCCCATACATTTCGCAGAAATACTGAACGAAATCTTAAATATTTCTGATACCACTGGTATCTCCAGTGTATTTAAAGCAGTGTTTTCGGGTGCTTTAACTCCATTCAAAGCCATCCTGGGTATTTTTCCAGACTTTGTCCATTCCATTTTTGGCGGACTTCCTCTCCTTTTAGGACTAGTAGCGGGTATTCTATTTTTGATCCTGTTATTTCGCTATGGCAAACCATGTCACAGACAAAACACCTGCGACAAGGGAAGAAATGATCCTAGCCATTGGCTACCGGGACCGCATATCTAAAGTCCTTGGATTAGCACGGCTTCGGGACCTGAACATGACTTGGTTTCTTTCATTTAGACCAATGTGGCAAAGCTGTATTATGCCTGTATTAAGGTGCTTGCTATGCGGCGAAGAATGCGCGTTGGACACCTGTCTGGCACTACAATCGGATGTGCCAATGGACGCAGATACCTTGTTGGGTCCGGTAACGGCTCATGCATTGTGCTGTCCCCAGCGGCTACCAATCCTGATGACGGCATTCGTGGAGTCTTCACCACAACGATTGAGGGGTAGTGAAGTACAAGATGAAAGCAGCATCAATCAGGTACGACCTTCAGTCAGCTATGCTGATCAAAACATCAATGGAGGCAATCATGCTCAGGCTCATGAATGCATGGTAACAACTTTTTCCGAGTTAGTGGAACTTACACAAGAAGCTGTTGACAGTTTTTAGTCTAAATGATATGATGTTTTCACCAGAACAGCAGGAATAACTTTGAGCAAATTAGCACTCGGAGTTCCCCACATCCTGAATTTGGCCTTCAACTTTTTTAAAGAAAAGCGATATGAAAAATTTTCTTATCAGTTTGTTCAGACTGCAAGAACCTTTTTCCCCAATTCCAAAATATTTACGATTTTTGGGACACTTATCTTCTGCTTAAAGTAGACATTATTCTTAGAGAACTAAATTTCTATTTTAGGTAGTCACAAGACGTTCGCTATGCTAGCACTGTTATACATAAATTTATGATTGTGATGAAATGGTCTCGCACTTTTTTTTTCTGTATTAAGAGCCATTTCATGTGTGGTTTTCACATTTAGATTATGCTGAATTTTTAACATATGAGTAGCATTATTAGACTGCTTGTGCATATAGTATACGTGACAGTACATGTGATTGTGTTTCGTATATTTTATAAAATCCAATTTTCGGAATGCATATAAATGTATTTTGGGGTGGTACGGTATACACAAACGCTACTGGTATTCACTATGCCTAGATTTGTAAATATGGACATAGTCTACGTGGAGTGGCTGTGATGTATTCCTATAGGTACTGTATCGATTCCCCTATTCCTGACCCTGGTTTGGTTAATAATTAACTAGCAGCCATCCAACGGTGCAAAAACCGTTATCTGATTAAGCCACACCACGGCACAGAAGCGCTTTATCTGATTAGGTCATAACGCATGCCATCTAATTAGACAAGCGATATTCCTCCAGCCCCTGATAAGGCATACGGAGTTCTCAAAACAAATCAAACCTACAGCGACCTGGGAAATTCCCATAACCATTGTTTTGATTTCACCGAGAACTTCAGCAAAAGAATGTGCGAACGAGCCCGTTCATATGACATCCTTATTGACGTATATATGTCCATCCTTACGTCAATCTCGGCACCTTTCAGGTATAAATATTACCGACATTGCCTTAAGCAAACACATGCGGTGGTGACGAGATTGGAGCAGCGAGACGTGCTGAGGAGCCCAGCAGAGAGCGAAGCCCACAGACGCTGCCCCGCCTTCCTGACGCGCTGAGAACGAGACGCTGCCTTTCTCCTGCAGAGAAATCCAGCTCCGGCGCTTCCAAGCGGCCCTCGCAGGCAGCTGGAATATCAAGACCTGGGATAAGAGATACCAGCCCTCCATTATTCTAGATCTCAGGTACAGAACTGAATAACCCCTCGCAGAGAATTCTCTAGTCAGTCCCTTGGCAAAACAAACTTAAACTGCTACTTAGCTACTCCCGCCCACGTATTAGGCTTAGGTCAGGTACATTGGGGTAGGCGTGATTAGAAGCACCAGTTGAGTATGATTAGACAAATGTATATATGTATGTATCTATTTTATCCATTTTAAAGTATCATATGGCTCAGAAACCATATCAATGCTTTTACAGTATTATTTTATAATTCTGTCTCTACTGTATGCACTTTACTTAACTACAAGTATTGCAATAATAGCGATTCATTTCTCTTGTATGAGAAAAGAGACTGATCAATAAATAACATCTTTTATTGAACCACGCCCATCTCTTATTTCTCTACAAACTGGTGACACTAAGAATGCACGTACTGACTGAGTAAAATAAGTTGTCTTTTGTTTTCACACGACTCTAGAGATACACTCTTGATTAGGGGAGAGCAAAGTTGTCATGTTCTATGGTTGTCAGAAACTAAGGGGCACATGCATCAACAGAAATTGCATTCGCAAACAGTGCGAATCGCTAAAAATAGCCGTTTGCGAATGCAATTTCTGTTTTTGGTATGCATCAAATTTTCACCATGTTAAGGAATCGCAATTTAGTTAGCGATTCTTTATTTACTCGCAATCAGGTTAGCGAGTCATTAAGAAATCGCTATTTTAACGAATTCTTAAAATATTAGCGAAAAACGGTATGCATGAAACTTAGCAAATTGCGAATTTTATAGAAATCGCTATTAGGAATTCCTAAAATAAGAAGAAGTGTGAGCAGGTGCTAATTTTTTCTAAAAAAAATGAAACATGTGCAATTGATCAGTAAACTATAAAAGGGCTCTCACAGACCCTCTGGACCTCTTCCAGGATGGCAGCAGCAATTGTGATGGCACGTAGGTTGCGTTTGAGAGCAGCTGGGAGGAGGGGAAGAATACTGAGTGAAAGAATCTTTAGATTGCGCATAACTTTGTTTGGGCAGACACAGGCAGACATATATGACAAGTATAGGCTCAATGTAGACTCTATTTTAGATCTGATAGCTGAACTTGACCCCATATTGCAGAGGCAAACAGCTAGGACTCAAGCTATACCCACCCATGTACAGGTGTTATGTTGTCTCCATCTACTAGCCTCTGGCTCCTTTCAAGGTGTCATAGCTGTTGCTGGGGGGGTGTCACAGAGTGCATTGTCTAGATTTTTTAGAGACTTTCTAAATGCAATGCTACAGAGAATAAACCATCACATAAGATTCCCTACAGCTCAGCAGGAGTTGCTCCAGACTAAATTAGATTTCTATAACATAGCACATTTTCCACATGTATTAGGATGTGTTGATGGTACTCATGTTCCCATTTGTCCCCCTTCTGCCAATGAATACATTTTCAGAAACAGGAAAAATTATCATTCCTTGAATATTCAAACAGTCTGCAATGCTAAAGGAATCATCACTGACTTAGTTGCAAGTTATCCAGGGAGTGCTCATGACTCCTACATTTTTAAACACAGTGCCATCCATGCTCGCTTGCTTGCTGGAGAATTTGGAGATAGATATTTACTAGGTAAATTGAAATTTGCAATCAGAGAATTTTTTAAATGTCATGCTTTTGGATGTAAATATTACTCATTTTCAATATTTATTTTTTAAATTAGGTGATAGTGCATATGGGTTGAGGTCATACATACTCACACCTTATTTGACTCCAAATACCCACAAAGAACAGCAATACAACCAGGCCCACATCTCAACCCGCAGTATCATTGAGAGGACTTTTAGTGTCATGAAGTCTAGGTTTAGGGTTTTGCATATGACTGGTGGTGCATTGCAATACCGTCCAGATGTCTGCTGCAAAATTGTTGCAACTTGTGCTATCCTGCACAACATAGCTACTAGGAGAGGCCTTGAACTTGATATGGATGATATGCTGCCAAATATTGACAACCAGCCTCAACAACCCCAGCCCAGATTGCATGGACCTGATGCAGCAGAAGGGAGGAGAAGAAGGGCAGAAATCACTCAACACTATTTTTAACCAAAGGTGAGTTTAATGGAATGTCTTTTCCTTAATTTTGTAAAACATGTCACAGAAGATGGTACATCATGGCACTTCTAAATATATATTGCTTATAATTTTTTGAGAAACAGAATACAACTTTCAATCAGTAAAGGGGGGAATTATTCAAAGTAATGAAATCAAAGCACCATTATGTAATGTTAAATGAAAATTACTTCTTTCTACCATGCAAACCTAATGCTCTAGTTTTGACATTTTCAGATTTTGTACAATTTTCTGTAGTCAGATGAAGACCTCTTGCACTACGGCGCTCAGGCAAATCTTTAGGTTTCATTTTTTCTTTGTTGTCTTCATTATCTACAATTGGGCCCCCTTCATCAGGTTTACAAAGCTTATCTTTAGGCTGCATCTCAGTTGCAGCACTTTTCATGGACAACATACCATCACAGAGTACACCACAACATTGCTGGATGGCCTTTTGAATGGAATTTGTATTTTTCATTACTTTTGCATTGCTGGATGTAACTCTATTTAATGCTCTGGCATATGTGTGCATGCTTGCAATGGACCTCATATGTCTATTACAATTTGCAATTTTCTGGCTTTCCAATCCCTGAGTGATGTTCTCCAAAGCACTAGCTATGCGGTCAAATTGTGCACATGAGGCCTTCTGTGCAGATTCAATCACGTTTGTTAGTTTTGTTAGATTTCTGTTCAGAGATATTACATTTTCATTGATATCACTGAGTTTCCCCTTCATGATTCTCATGTCCTTCCCTTGCAGACGCTGGACTTTCAATAATTTCACCTCTACAACATTGGCAAGGGTGCTATCATCTAAGGAGTCTCTTTGGACTGTGGACCTTGGCTTTCTCCTGATGAATTTTTGAAGTCTTTTGCGCTGACATGACTGTTTATCAGTGTTGTCTGGGATTGATGCTGTTTGTTTTTCAACTTCAGTGACATTATTTTCTTCCTCAGTGTCTGAGTTCAGAAGCTGTCGCACTCTCTTCCTAACTTGTATATTATTATCTGGTTTACAAGATATTTTGGGCTGTGGCTCACATGTGTTCTCAGATTCCTTGTTGTTTTCCTCTGAGACATATATTTCTGTTTCTTTCACATTATCTGCAAATGAAAAATGAATTTTTTTATGTGTATGTCTTTAATATGATTAAGATAATTTACATTGTTTTGCACTTGTCTACATTAATTAAAATTTTGAAAACAAGCAGGTTTCTTTAAATTTATTTGATGTTTCAAGTCATATTTTCATGTAAGGAAACTTAACATGTTTTAATGATTATTTTGGAAAAACTACATTTCCCATAATGCACTGCTTCATAATATTACATGCCTTTTTAAATGCCAAAAAAAAGTAGCAAAGTGTCCTATTTTTTAAGGCATGTTAAATATAGATTAAATAAGTTTAAAAACAGCAAGCACAACAAAGGCATGAAAAATAGAATATGAGCAATTTACAATGTACACATACCTTGGGAAGTGCCAGCATGCTCAGATGTGTCAATCTGAATGACTCCAATCACAGCTTCAGTCACAAGCGTCCCCTCAACCAAATCCTCAAGGGGGGTAGTAGGTATGTCCTTGGGAGGTCCTCCACCAGTTTTTTTCGCACTTTTTATCCTTGTCGCAATCCTTTCTTTTGCGCGTGAGCGTAAGTCATACCACCTTTTTTGCAAGTTGGTGATGTCTCTGTGGGCAACCCCCACAGCATTTACCTTGGCTTGAATGGCCAGCCAATGTGTCCTTTTCACTGCTTCTGGGACCTTCAAAGAAAATTTTCCAAAAAGCTCCTCCTGCCTTTCAGCAACTTCCTCTATTAATATCTGCAACTCCTGCTCACTAAACTTAATCTTTCTTTTTCTTGGTTGTAGGTCTTGACTTCCACCTTCAGATTCCATTTCTCCCTCTGCAGCAGCACACACAAAACAGTCCTTCAGGTTCAGCAAACAAAGCAGTACTGACCAACTGCCACTCCCAATTCAAACTGTGGCTCAGGTGCATTCAATCAGTGTAGGCTTCCTGGGTGTGTCCTCATTGTAATGCATCAATATGCGAATTCGCAATTTTGCGAATTTTTTGCGAATTCGCAAAATAAGGAATCGCACTAAAATTCGCATTTCAAATGCGAATTCGCAAAAAATAGCGAAAAATGGCGATTCCTTATAAAAATGCGAAAAAGATGATGCATTCCGTTTTGCGAATCGCAAAATGCGATTCCTTAAAATTCGCAAATAACGATTCGCAAAACGTAACATTGATGCATGTGCCCCATAATCCCTTCTGGTCTATCCAGGGAGGTTAAAATCCTCCTTGCCTATTCGAGAAAGTTTCTAGTGAACTCTGAGCTAGCTGGCAAACACTAAACTTTAAGTCTAATATCGTCGGTAGAAGACCTAGTTAACCTCTGCCCTAGGTCTATACTATTGAAGATATTATTCCAATGCGCAGAGCCTATTGGGATAATAGGAACTACACTACATCATAAACAGCGCAATGTGAGAGTGGATAGGTAGAGAGACAAAAGAAGAGGAAACATTTGCAAATAATTATGTAAATCAGAGATTGATTTTAGTTACCTATCAGTCAAGTTTTAAGATTAGAAATGCTAACCTCTGGCCATGAGAGTAAGCAGGGCATTTCAAAGAAGACTTTGAAATACAAAGTTTAAGAGTCAAGAACAGCAGATCATCAGCCATCCCACAAGAATAGGAAACAGGGATACAGCTCTCTCCTCACGCAAAATTAGGAATACGGCACCAACCCCCACCTACTTACTAGGTATAATTATACTCCAAATTCACACTAATCCAGCCCCCACACTAACCATCCCACCGAACTAAAGATTCCAATTGGCTAAAACAAGGGGTGTCTTGGTCACACCACTCCAAGCAAGTTCCGTTTTTCAAACACACTATTGTTCATATTCAATATGTAATTTTCAGACTTCTGTTTCTTTCTCGTGTTCAAATTTCGTTGACATTTATTGTAACTTTTCTGTCCGCATGTCTGCTTCCAGTGGAACTCACTTTTCAGAGGCTCATTCTTTCCTCTGTAACCTTGGTCATCATCGAAGACACACGGACACTGATTAAGCACTCTCCCTTCCTCATACCATGGCTTATACTTCAAGCTAGATTTGATGCCTTTCTCTCCAGCACAGAAGGAGCCATTTTCTAGGGAGAGACAAATGCAACGTGAATATCATATCTTTTGTAAAAGTGTATTCTCTAAAAGTGTTTTGCTTACCAGTAGTTTGAACAAGATTTAAAAAATTTAGTATGATCATTCATCTTGCAGCCCTTTAGTCATTAATTTCTACATTAGTCATGTGTAGGCTTGCCGCCTAACCCAAATTTTTCTCTAGAAGCATTCACAATTGCGCATGCACATTGGTAAATTCAAACTCAATTACTAGCATACAGTTAACATTTTAATGATTATTTTGCAAAATAAGAGGTTCAATCCGAGCAGATTTTGTTTGGCGAAAACCCTGCTCCATCAATACAGATGACTTGACTGCAAAGATGATTTTCTCCCTTAAATTGTTACTATTCCAGATCTCCTATATTGCTTGAATCTACTAAATATGCTGGGCCCCATTCTCTGAATGAAGACACTACAGTGTAAATTAAAGTGCAAATGGCTCCAGTGCATAGCTTGTGAAAGAAAGAGGGCCGGTATCCGAAACTCTGGGCAGAAGCTGTTGGCTGGAGCAATTAAACAAAGGTGAGTCACATCCCAAGTCTGGTAGACTTTAACTACTCCCAGATGCTCCCTGCTCCTTTTTCTCACTCTTGCAGGTTCCTGGTTAATCCCTTTATGACAATTTTACCGTCTTTCTTTTCCTCCATCTTTACTATCTGTGTGTTTTCCCCCTCTTGCACTCGGGACACATCTGATGCATAAAACAAGTGCCAGTCCCCCACATCTCAAACCACCGGTTCAAATTAAGCACTGAATGGCTCTACTTAAGAGCCCCCCTGCGTTTCCACTCTCCCATCCTAGCCATTGTGTGAACATGCATTCGAAGTGTTAACAGACAGAGAGGCAGGCAAAGCAAGTTACGAGTGTGGTGTTATTGCAGACAAATATATGTGCAATTTGAAATACACATCCATTGAGCTACTAGGTAATATGGGGTTAATGTCACCACTGGACACCTATTTGTTGTAAAGCTGTTTTGATAATAATTTCCTATAAAACATAATAAAACATAGCAACACGTGTCCTGTCCTGCATGCTAGAATAGTTGGTGATTAAAAACTGGATGTCTAAAGCAAAGAAATGGGAAAAGTGTGGCAAAAGATGGATTTTCTTACCGTCTGTCAGAATACGTCATTTACTAAGGTGTCAGCAATTATGTCCCAGAATCCACTGCACTCAACCAGTAAGTACATGGATAGATACCATACTTAAAAGGATATCTACAGCTATCTGATCCTCCAATAACTAATGCACTTATAAATGTAGGGACAAAATGTGATACAAATGGTACCCACTTATCCCAGGCTCCACCCCACACCCCTACAGCGCATATTGAATTGTGCAGACAGGAAGGTTCTGATTTTATATGTATATGTCATTGATATGTTAAACCTGTTATGGTGGTCGGCAGGGTGCTAGCGGAGGGTCAGAAATTTCTGTGAGAGGCAAGAAATTAGGTGAAAAGTAAAGGTATTGTTTTTTGGGACAGGGTATTAAGACAAACAGCTCTGCTTGAGGCTTATTCACAAGCTTATAGGGCTGTGTTTATTTATGAGACATGTGAGGATGGGGTTTAAGAATATTCATTAGAATGAGAGTTTCAGTGATTTTCTGAAACCCCATAGAGTGGGTTTGAAGCTCTCTGGGATGGATTATTCTGGCTTCTATCACGCCTCACTCGATTACCTTTTCCATCTACAGAGACCTTCGTGGAACATTACAGTCACAGGTTTGAATCCTCATGGATCCACTCAGCCTCTTCTTGTCCTTCCGTTGTTGACATAGAGTTGACAAATGACACATTTTATTACAGAATTTTCAACCTCCAATGTTTTTTTTTTTTACATCTGAGTAGTGCCAAACAATTGTGAATGTAAAACCTAATTTTGTGTTGCTCAAAGTTCAGCACAGTAAGAATTTGCGGCAAAAAAAGTTAACCATGTGCAGTGGAAAAATAAAGTAATCACTAATAGTAACAGACAAACATATTCACCAAAATAAATTCACAATCGGCAATTCTGTGCAAAAATAACCAAGGATAAACATGGAAAACTGCTGAGCAGACCTAGCGTAGAAGTTCAAACAAAAACTACAGCCCTAGTGCTGCGAAAATACTGATTGGCCAGCTCAAGGGACTCTCACTTTCAGCATGGTTTATATATTAGGTATACACTTTGAACATTGTTATACATATACTTATGGAGTATATTCATTGTGTGATTGCCATATTGTTAGAAACCCTTAATAGAGAAGACACATATTAACAAGCATTTGCAATGCAATAGGTCTCGGATTTGCAAGAGTTTAAGCTATTGGCATTATAAATGACAATGTCTTTTATTTATCTGTTTTGATAATAAACACATAAATAAAAGACATTGTCATTTACAATGCCAATAGCTCAAATTCTTGTAAATGCAAGACTTATTTCACTTCAAGGACGCAGTCGCCATTGTCCCGGGCTGCTTGGAAAGTGAAATCGGGCATTGGGCACTGAATGTTGCAGTAAAGCATGCGGTGCCTGCAGTAGGAGAAACTCATTAAAGAAAATAGGGCCTCATTTATGAAAACTGTTGCATCGCTGTTTTATCGCAGTGATACCTCGCCCTCCTTGCCACACAATGGATGCGCCTTATTTAATGTGCAGCACTCCATGTCGCAAGGAGTTACAGATACGTCAGTATTACTGGCGAATCTGTAGGCGAAAAAGTGACGCAACGAAAACAGACGCAACACTAGCAATGTGTCCTTTCACATGGGCAAGGGGCTGCATCAGTCTTACGCCTGAGGTTTTGACGCAGTGACGTCCTAGAAGTGGTGCAATCTGATAGATTTCACTGCACCACTTCTACAAGGCTTTTTGCAGTGGAACACCCACCCTGCATTCATTATAACTGACGCAGGTATAATGTGGCACAGGGCTTTACAAAGTGACGCATCTGCTTAGATGCATCACTTTGTAGATAGGGTGGAACTTGGCGCATTTTTTATGCTGCCGGTGCATCACAAAAAGTAACGCAACAGTGATGTAAAAGTATTACAAGGCCTCCTAAATAAGGCCACAAAACTTTTTCAACGCTGGGAATCACAACGCAGTCGTTACAACGACCGCGTTGTGATTCCCCATACCATTAATCCGCAAGTCGGAACAACGACTTGCGGGGGGGAGGTGATGGATGTAAAATCCAACACCTTACCTAGTGTTCGCACAGACTGGAGTTGGAATAGTTAATCATACTATTCCAACAGCCAGCGACCTCCCCTCCGCAAGTCGTTGTTCAGACTTGCGGAGTAATGGTATGCGGAATCAAAACG
Organism: Lissotriton helveticus; assembly: GCF_964261635.1. Taxonomy (NCBI): domain Eukaryota; kingdom Metazoa; phylum Chordata; class Amphibia; order Caudata; family Salamandridae; genus Lissotriton; species Lissotriton helveticus. Next base: position 565,375,240 of record NC_136057.1, on the reverse strand, counting down.
CGATCGTTGTAACGACTGCATTGTGATACCCTGCATTGAAAAAGACTGAGGGATAAGGACACACATTCAAGGCCCATAGTCCTTACAGACTAAATAATACATACAGTGTGACAACAGAAGTAAAAGGGCCAGTCCTCAGGGGAGGTTACAAACCAAAACAAGGCGGTACTAAGAAGGGACTAACAAGCCTATTAACAAATCAGAAGACAGCATTTACAAAGGACAATGACACAAGCCACTGAAAAATATGGGCAGAGAATGGGAGGAACTTCAAATCCATACTCGAATACAGCATGCCTCGCAGAGCACCGCATGCGCTGCCCATGCTAGACCTAAAAAGGAATGCATGGAATGCTTCAACTGTTTGTATTGTCCGGGTAGCCTGGAAGAAGGAACAACCACTGAAGCACAGAATGTAATGTTGTAGTTATTCCAAGCATTTACTTTGGAAATGCTATTCTGAAATATCATGTCAATAATGCTGGATGAAAATATAGATTCAAATTCGAAAAAGTTTAATTGTTACAAACACTCAGGCTAGCTTTGCCAAAGGAAATATACTACAGGTCTTTAGGAAAAAACATCAGGCTAAGTACATTATAACTTTTTAATTATGATGTAAGTGGGCGGGCATTCTAAGCGATTTGAATGCAACTTGATGTCAAGGTGAAACTTGTCTGGAAGTTGCCTATGCCCTCTGTGAGTTCTTCAGTTTTTCTTAGGGAAACATTTTTACGCTTTTTTTTCTTAAACTGGGTTAAATGTTAGGGGAACTTCCTGCAGTAGAATTGGCAGCCCATGTAATTTCCCATAAGACATTTATTTCTAGGACCAACATCTCACCTTAGGATCTGTGGTGTCCTCGTCGGACCGCCACTAGGGAATCAGGCTATGTCAGTAGGCCGGAGCCGCAAATGCTTGCCAATTGTATTGAATTGTATTGCAATTGCATTTATATAACGCCTATTAACCCTGACAAGGCGTTGAAATGATTTTTCGGCGAGTAGCACACTACTCATGAACCCATAAAGGATTAGTGGTGCATTAGTATAGTGAAATATGAAGTGAATTTGAGTGGTGGATATGTAAATCAGTTATTTGGATTGAGAAGGACAGTGGAGGGATAGAAGAGGGAAAAAGGTTTGAATTTATATAGCCCCTGCCACCTCTGATGATATGTTGAAGCTCTTTTTTGGCAAGTAGCATGCTACTCCAGACCCCATAAAGGATTAGTGGTGAATTAGTATAGTGAAATATGAAAGTAATTTGAGTGGTCAGCTACTTGGATTGAGAAGGATAGTGGAGGGATAGAGGAGGGAAAAGGGTTGCATTTATATAGCGCTTTCTACCCCTGATGAGGTGTTGAATCGCTTTTCAGTGAGTAGTACTTTACTCCGGAACCCAAACAGGATTAGGGGAAATTAGTATAGAGAAATATGCAATTAATTTGACTGGTGGACATGTTAGTCTGTTATTTGAATTGAAAACGAATAGTGGAGGGATAATCGAGGGAATGGTCTAGATTTTTTTTCCTTTTTTTTCTAGGTTATAGCCATTGGATGGGGTTTGGGATTAGTAAAGGGGACATTGAGGTCATTTAGTATAGGTAAATATGAAATTATTTGGGTGGTAGACATGTTATTCTGTTTTTTTGGATTGAAAAGGAACAGTGGTGGGATCAAAGAGGAAAGGGTCTAGAATCTTTTTCTTTTAGTTCATAGCTGTAGGAGGCGGTTTGGGATGAGTAAAGGGGAGGTGAAGGAATCAGATGTAAGGGTTTAGAAAGGCTTGTTTGGGAGATCTGAATAGTAAAAGAGATATGAGATGATACGTGGAGGGGTAGAGGAGGGAAGAGTCTAGAAGGGGTTATTTTGGGGATCATAGTAATGGTATGGGGTTCGGTATGAATGAGAGGGTGGAGGTACAGGATATATTGATAGAAGTATAGGGCGAGAAATAGGGTTGTGCATCGGAAAGAGTAGTAGAATGTGGTTTGAGATGAGTCTGAGAATTGAGGTAGAGGCTATATTGAGAGCGGTATCGGGTGAGAAAAAGGGTAGTGCATTGGATATTCTGAATTACAAGAAAAGTAATAAATATATAGACACATAAGTACATAGAAGGTATATATATATGCATAAGGAAGGTAGTATATGTAGATTAAAGATGCATTTAATGAACTCTGGCTTTCAAGTGTTGTTGTAATTTAAATTAATGTATTTGTTTTTTTCTGTTTTGCAATTCACTAGTGAAGCAATTGTAGATAAGTAGTTATGATAAAATATTTACTTATTTATGCAGTCACTTAACTTCATGTTAACAACAAAGAATAATGCAACTATCAGTAATATTTACATTTGTTAAGCAGAACGAATGCATATCTATATTTTTAAAAACATAATTATTATATATGTTTATACAAAGCAATACACATATAGGTACGTATCTATAGTCCAAATAAATACTTATATACAGAGGAATAAGCTGTTTATTTCTGATTGCATATGGTGTTTCTGTGGGGAATAGCCATTTCTTGAGTAGTTTTCTAAAGATAAGGTGGTTATCCATGGATCTCCTGTTGGGGGTAAAGAGTTCCAAAGTTTGGCTGCTTAAACAGAGAAGGATGAGCCACCCATGTTTTCAGAGTGTCATGGTCAACCATGTCAAAGACAGCCGAGAGGTCCAAGTGTAGTAGTAGAGAAGCCCTGTTGTGGTTAACTGTTTTCTACAGTTCATCCCAGATGGCACTGAGGGCAGATTCTGTGCCTCTTACTGGACAGAATCTCATTTGGAAGTCTGAAAGTATGGCATTCTATTCAATGAAGTGTGACATCTGGGTGAATGCTGCTGTTTCTTTCAGTTTGCTAAGGAAAGGTCCATTTGTAATCGGTCTGTAGTAAGGATTCAGCGGGCCCTAAAGCATTTTCTTCAGTAATGGGTATATTTATGACTTTTTGAGTTATTCTGGAAATATTCCTGTATTTAAGGAATTGTTGAGCATTCCTCTTATTGGCGTGGCAGCAGAGGGTGTTAGAAGATCTCTCTTGAAGGTTAGTGGTGGGCACAGGTCAGAAGGGCTGCCGGCAGGCCTGCTTGCTTTAACCAGCTCCATACATTTATTGAGTGAAATGTGTCGGAAGGAACAGAGAGGCTGGGTTAGATTTTTCTTGAATTCTTTTGGAAAAGGGTCGGCGCTGGTGTTTTGTCTTTGTTTTAAATATTAGTCCAACGTGTCTGCTTTGGCCATGTAATGATTTGCCAGTTTGTCTGTGAAATCTTGAGTAACTGGATGAGCTCTTTCTAGGCAATTTGGTTTACCAAATTAATTGAAAATGTTATAGAAGTCTTCATTTGTACATTTAGCATTTTGAATTCTGTCTGAATCGTACCTTTTCCAGCTTTTTTGATAGCTGATTTGTTAAATCTGGTAAGTTTCTGTAAGTTTCAGGCATATTGCAGCTTTCAAATTTGATGTTTTATCTCACTTATCTCTGTATTTCTCCAAGGTACTTGTTTTCTTTTGTTCTGCTGTATCATTTTCAGTGGAATTAGGATATCAATAGCTTCCTGTGGCCGCTCATATCTTTTTTTAACAGAATTTATTGTGTTTAGATCTGTACTGGAAGTGAGTTGTGTTTCTAAGTGTTCCAAGCTGAATTTGGTCCATGGTTGATATGTGGATGCATGTAAGGTGGTTTTAGGTGTTTTGCTTTGAGTTGTTTTATTTTAGATAGCAAGCAAATGGTGGTCTGACCATGTGACTGGAGTCATTGTTTGAAAGGTTACTAGTTCTGCTTTAGCAAAATTGACATCTAGGATGTGTCCAGCGATGTGTGTGGGTTTGTGGATGATATGGTGCATGTTCAGTACATCTAGGTCAATGATGATTGTTTTTGGATAGGGCATATTGGGATTGTCAAACCAGATGTTGAGGGCACCCAGAATGCATAGGTTGGAGTGTAGTGTTATCAGGTTTGAAACCGTGTCTAGAAGTGTGTCTGGGAATGTTGCATTGCTAGTTGGACGTCTGTAAAGGAGCAGGAAGTTCCCTTTTGAAGATGGTGTAGAATTGCATCTGGTGAAAAGGGCCTCACAATCTTTTGTATGGAGAAGTCATCAGCTTTAGTGATATGTAATGTTTGCCTGAACAGAACAGCTTGGCTACCGTAGTGCAGACCGTAGCGCGCAGCGGACGCTCCGATGGCGCGCCCGTCCGTGCCAGACCGCGGCCAAATTCTGACTTTAGGCGCATTTTATATTGCACTGCACAGAGCATACACACACACACTTGATGATGCTTCGCATGCAGAGAGCTGGTGGAAGATGATGTGATCCCGTATCACTAGGATCAGAGGTATGGTGCCGCCCTGCTAAAACCCAAAGAGACCTTCTTAGATATAGTATAAATATACTAGCAAGGGAGGGTGAGAATTAGGTTCTTTTAGCCTTCTTCCCTCTAGCATTTTAACATGCTTTCACCCTTTGTAGTTTATGGACTAGTAACTATGCTGATTACTTTTGTTTCTTATAATATGTTTGCTTGTATTAGCTAAGATACTGCGCTTGAGAACACTGCATTAGAAAATAAACATTTCAAATGTGCACGTGTCCTCATTTACTCCTTGTTCTGGATTGATATGATGGTATAACGAAAGAGTGTTCATGTGTTCCACGTTACCTGAGGTGTTTTAAGTCCATGTTCTGGTTTGTCTAAACATTGGAAGTGTGTAAGAACCAATGAGACACTGTTGCTAGTCTGGTAGGGGATTTTGGGTACTAAGGTGAGTTTTGGCACACCCTAATTCACTGAGGTTCCAAGTCTCTATGCACAGTTCTGTGTGAGAACGGAATCCCTGCGACAGTATACTGCCCATGTTGGAGTGACCCAAAGTCTAGACTAGCTCCAATCCATGACTGTTGAGGTTCACATTCTGTGATGATATATGCCAGGGATATCGGGACTCCTGCTGCTTGGTACCATGAACATGATAGCACTGTCATGTCTACTAGCAGGGTACCAAACATTGCTACAAAGTCATTTTTTCATCTTGATAATGCACTGGTGGCCAGCATGGGCTAGCTGGATGAAGGATGCTTAGGCTGGTGGGGATGATGATCTGATGGCTCCACAGTAAGCATCCATTTGAATCTACTGCAGGATTGTGGCATACTTAGTAGAACTAGTCAGTGATTTTCTGTGCTTCTGGCTCCTGTTGGGCCCAGTGTGTCATTAGGGTGTTCCATTGTCCTGACTAAATGGCCTTGAGGGCTTGCTCTAGCACGTTTCAGTGTTTGTTTTAAGGAGTGCCCTTAAATAATGCAATCAGTAGTTTGTTGTGAGTTATCACCACAAAAGGATATCCGCAGACCTACAGATGAAAGTACTGGCACCCACAGTGTATGGCACTCGCTTCCTTCTCAAATTGTGAGTAGCTTTGCTTGGTGGGAGTTAGTGACCGGCTGGTATATGTTGCATGCACCCACTCTCCCCAGTCTTATTGTTGCGTGAGCACGGCCTCCAAGCCTTTTGGGCCAACATCCACCTCAATGATTGTCCGTCATAAACAGTTGAACTAGGAAAGGGTGGTATTGGCTGAGAGGGTATATTTTGTAGCATTAAACAACTGCTCTTGATCCGCACCCCTTTCCCATACTGCTGATGATTTGGTGAGATCTCTACAATGGTTGTTTAAGGGTGGTGAAATTTTAAATGAAGTGACTGAGTAATTACCCATCCACAGAAAACTCCTGACGTCATAGACATTGGATGGTGTTGGGAATTTGTTCACATCATGTACTTTGTCTGGTTCTGGAGCCCCACCGTCAATGGAGAAGCGATATCCAAAGAAATGGTTCTTTCTCTTCATGAACTCACACTTGCTTTTATGTAGCATGTGTCCTGGCTCCCATATCCATTATAGCATGCTTCTTAGCCCTATTGGTGTTCTTTGACGGAGGCTCTATAGATTATTATGTCACCGCTCACGTTGACGTCTCAAGGTAGTCTAGCCAACATATCTTGTATGGTGTTCTGAAACACTTGTGCAGTGTTCGAGATCCCAATATTTGAACACCTGTATCACCGTAAACCTAAATGAGTGGAAAAAGTGGTTATGTATCTGAACTCCTTAGCTCTGGTTAGTTGATGGTATCCTGATATAAGATCTACTTTTTTTTCCTCCTCTTTCTCGCCTTCCTCTTTCTCCTTCAAGGATATGTCTCATTCCTAATATCTGTCTTCCCCTCTACTTCCTCTTTTGTACCACCTTATTCTCTTCCCTTCCACCAATTGCCTGACATTTTTCTTAGCCTTCCTCCTTTCCTCTCCTCTCCTCTCCTCTCCTCTCCTCTCCTCTCCTCTCCTCTCCTCTCCTCGACTCTCCTCTCCTGTCCTCTCATCTCCTCTCCTCTCCTTTCCTTTCCACTCCTCCCCTTGCCACAAAACCCGGATGCATTTCGGGCATTTTCCTTCCTCAGGGGGTATTACTGTAATAGAATGAAAATACCACTCTTTATAACAATCCAAGAGCTGTATACCATCGTGTACATGTATTGCAAGAGCTAAGAGAAAGAATGTACATTTCAGTGCAACCTAATGTCTAGAAATCACCAGAAATGGAATTGAAAAGGTGGTATTCTCGTTCTATCACAAAAATACCCCCTGAGGAAGGGCAATGCCTGAAATGCATCGGGTTTTGTGTAAAAAAAAAATATGTGAAGACGCAGTTTTTGATCAAAAGACTTATCATTAACACATCATCACAGGAGTGCCGGAAGGGTGCCATTTTCCCAGTTGGAGAACGTCCTAACTGCATTGAGTTCACACACCTCAAGATCAGAAGATGATACCCACAGGCACCCAAAACATAAGGAGTGAGAAAACCAAGTTGACAGTTTGTTTACACTAAGGAGTGTGATTGCTTAATTTAATTTTTGTGCATTATCAACCTTTTACTTACATAGTACCCTGCCCTCATGGCTACATAGGAACTACCCAGGGATTCAATAAAAGAGGAGTTTTAGGTTTGCTATATAGTTTTAAATGGCAAGTCGAAGTGTACACACATGCCCTGCAATGGAATGACTGAGACAGGTTTGAAAGGCACCTTGAGTGGGTGGCACGATCAGTTCTGCAGGCCCACTAGTATCATTTAGGTTAGAGTCCCTGAGTTTATGGTATACCACTTTACAAGGTACTTATAAGTTAACTAAATATGCCAATTGTGAACATACCAATGTTACCTTGTTTAGGAGAGAAGCACTTGCACTTTGGCACTGGTCTGCAGTGGTAAAGTGCTCAGAGTTCTATGGCCAACAAAAAGAATCAGCACAAACAGAAGGTAAGCAGGCAAAACCTTTGGGGAAAGACCACCCGAAGGATGACAGGTCTAACAGTGTTCTACTGAAATCACTAAATAAATCTGTGCGCTACTCTCTGATAGCTTGACACAGAGCAGTCAGCTTAGCTTCAAGGCAATATGTAAAATATGTATGCTTTACTCAAACAGTAGTAAAGTGTAAAGACAAAACAAGAAAAATCCCAAACCAATTGAGGAAAAGAGAGAATATTTTAATAAATAATATGATACCAAAACAAAAATCCAATTACTAGAACCAGAGTTATACATATTTAATGTTTGGAATTAAAAATTAGCACTAAAAACCTGTAAACACCAACTGTGATTATCTGGTTGTGCGAGACTGGGGTAAATTCCAAAGTTAGGGCCAACTGCAAAGGAGCACAGGTCAGACACTTTGACCAGGTTCGTGTGTTCAGAATTTACCTTCGGACTCAAAGAATTTTATGGAGATAGAAAATCTTCAATGGAGCATGGAAGCTAAATTAATCTGAGGAAGGGCTCATTGATGACTGGGAGCCACTGCGAAAGATCTTAGATTCAACCGGATGCTTCTAGGCTTCAGGCTGGCTGAAGTCATAGACGCAGGTGGTCGACTTTGCTTGAATGTAGCTTGGTGTCAAGCCTGGTGGCGCCATCAATCGGTGTTACTAGGCCTCAAGTTCGGTTAAGCCACCAAAGACGGTTGTCACTGTTGAAGCAGGTCAGGTCCATTTGGGACTGGTCAGCTGGATAGCAGGAAAGGCCCTCAGAAAGCTTGCCCTATATCTCAAACAAGAGGTCAGCCGACTGCCCCTAGGAGGCACTATTTGGGTCCTAAAGTCAAGACTAGCAGGTCTAATCTTCCTTCAGGTTTTTCAGACAGTAGGGCATTCTACCTTCTGATTATTCTCAGGTCCAGGAGTGTCCATTGTCTGCCTGTGGGTGAGCTTAATACTTTGTCCACCATCTAAACCAGATCCACACACCCCTCCCCTGCTCCCGTTGTGTTTGCAGTTAGCCTGACTAGAAAGAGAAAAGGGAGGCAGGCTTAAATGTGAACTTCATCTGCCAATTACAGGATAGGCATCCTTTGAAGCTCAGGAAGGGTCTGGAGACAGCCCCTCTAACCATCTTGTCAAGGGGGGAAATTCTCTTACCACACTCAGAGCCCACCATCTAGATTTCACTTCAGGGGAGCTATCAGTAGTCAGGTGACAGTTGGATACTTCAGAAAGGTCTTTGGTTTTAGGCAGGAACAAGACAACTTTCTAAAAGTATATATTAAAAAAACAGTAATGTGAAATCCAGCCCTAAATTATACTGGAACTTAAATTACTATGAACATGAATCCTTGAATTCTAGATGGTCCCAAACTGAGTTTAGCATGTATTAAGTGTAATACTGTAACCTAGTGTTAGCCTATAGGAAAGCTAACCTTGCCACAGTGAAAAAAGGACTTAGGAGGTTTTCCACCGCCAGGACATTTAAACTATTAAATATGCATGTCCTACTTTTAAATACCAGGCACCCTGCCACACAGGCATTTAAGGCCTACTTTAGAGGTGACATATAAGTATTCAAAGGGAAGCTTTAGACCTGTCAAAGGGGTTATTTTCACAGGTTGAAACTGCATAATAAAACTGTACGCAGATTACAGTGGCAGTCTTGGAGACACGTTTTACAATGCTACTTTAGTGGGTGGCACAATGACTGCCACAGCCCACTGGTAGTATTTAATTTACAAGTCCCCTGGTACCTGTAGTAACATATACTAGGGGCTAAATATGCCAATTGTAACATGTTTGAAAGGGAGAGCACTAGCACTTTACCACTTTTTAGCAGGGGTAACCTGCTCAGTCTTATGGCCAACAAAAATGGTTCAACAAAAGAAGTCAAAACATTCTTGGAATGTAATGCAATAGATGGGCATTTTCAAGAAAACTAAACCACCTCCAGGTCAAAATGCACAAGTTCTCACCACATCACCCAAATCCCCCAATAATCATTGCAACTTGACCACTCTAACTCCTCCTTTCCATACTTCAGGTAAACCATGACATTCACATCAATTCACATCACAAATGAAAGCACCTTTGATAAAAAAAAGCTGTGTCAAAGATGGAACACCTTACACCATCTCTTTAAACAACCTATAACCCAAAAAAGACCCCATGCTTGATTACTCATCATCAATCAGTAGAAGACCATGCAACACACCTTTACCATACACAACACACCATCAGACCCACATATTATTTCACCAGACCAAATGAGAATATTTAACACCATATCACCCTACCACATTTCACCTCCATACCGTTCGCTATAACCTCCCAACCCTAGCCAACTCTGACCCCTGACAAATGAAAGAAAAATGTTAGTAAATTTCAGCATATCTGCTCCTCCCTATGCGATAGGAGACTTTTATTTGTCTCTGAGAACCTCTTCCTTCAAATTGTGACAGGAAGCTGTCACAGAAAGGCTGTTGTACTCAGAAGCAATTGATCAGTGTTGATTATCACCTCCATTCCAGGGAAAGGAATGGACCCAATCACATGTAAGCCCTAAGGAGCCCTGTCACAGTAAGGGGATTATGCTTATTATGGTATGTAAGTCTATTTATTTTGTAATTATAATTTTGTTTTGGTGTTACTGCTTGTGTACCAGATGTGATTGTGTCCCAAGAAGGCCTTGTTGATTGCCTCACTACCAAGGATAAGCGGGGTGTTCCCCACATAAACCTATTTAGTCATTAGGAGTTAGCTTGTTTTGATTTTGTGGGAGCCTATTTACTACTCCCGCTAATTTGCACTCTTGTTTACTATACTGTCCATAACTTGCATCACCCCACATATGCTTGGTAGGCATCTCACAAGTCCCTCACATCTTCTATGGAGCACACCTATGGAAAAAACCCTCATCGTTTAAACCACATAGAGTTGGGCCAAGGCATGACACTGTACTCCTACTACAGACGCCCCTCTGTTTGTAAACCAACAACAGCAAACCCATACAACACAAAAATAATGATAGTTACTATTTGTCAAAAGTGATTTCACTCACATTATAAATAAATATTATGGATATGTTTCATAGCACAGATTTTAAACTAAATTAATTTTACTACATTTTATCGTTAAGAACCACTGTCACTACTTACAATCTAAGTAGTTCTCATTTTATCAACCATATGAAAATGAAAGGTTGCGAACATTTGTGGAACCTTCAGTGAAAGGGAGTGGGTTAAGTGGTAGCTGGCATTATATCACTAGTCCTGTCTGATTAACTTGTGTTGGTAGTCATGTGAAAAGAGGGAACAATTACTTCTTAGATAACCACAAATCCACTCTTCAGAATGGTCGGTAAAAGAGGCAATGCTTGAAAAGGTAACTAGACATTTATGTTTGGTAAATGCTGTTCCCTCACATACACCTGAATCATGCTAAATGTTTATCAAAATTAGCCCAACATTCTAAGCAACAGATACTATATGTGCATCATTAGATTCATTTGATGACAATTTTGATAAATTGTTTGCCCAAAAAAATAATACACAACTCCTAGCTCATAAGGAAAAAAAAACAGTGTATGCCTCTTGATATTTAAAGGGTACCCAATTGGTGTACGGTGGTATGAGGGTAAAGCTATGTGTTGTAATATATAACAGTTGCACTTGTGTGGTAAATTCTAGGGGAGTTAAAAAAGATGTTTTCTTGGATTCATAATCTCCAACTTATTTATTAAAGAGCTCAACCTGCAATTAAGTAAAGTAAAAAGCTGCTCTCCTGAAGTTGGTCCCATTTGTGTTCTATCCCTGTAATGTGCAGATGACATTGTTGTCTTCATTCATGTTTGACTGGGCTAACAAATCTGATTGAGCATTGTTTACAAAAAAGGTTGAAGATCAACAATTTTAAATCCAAGACTGTGCAATCTGGAAGGAAGACAAAAGACAAACAGTTTTTTCAAGATGGTAGCTATTTAAAAGTTACAAGTGAATACTGTTAATATTACCACATATTGGATATACATTTGTCCTGAAACGTTTTCCTTGTGACTAATTAGTGCTCTGCCAAAGCTACCAAGCATTGTTTAAAAAAAGTTCAAATGGAGATCTGATAGTCGTACTCTCCAACCCTTGACATTACTTTTCTGCATAAAAATGGTCACATTTGTAATCTAAAAATATTTGGTGGTCAGTTCTATAAAAGGAAGTTGACACCATGCTTGATTTGAAAAGGCAACCTCTTTCCAAGGAGTGCTATTTCCTAGAATGACATTTAAGGTAAAATGTTCTTCTCTATTAGAACCAAGCCATTGCCAGCCCTTCTTGGCTTTGCCTTTGAAATACAACCAGCTGATGTCAGTTACCTAGTATATCAAAAGGATTCAGGCTATGCCTCTACTTGGCTGGAAAGGCTGCTGATAAGAGATGTTTTTATGATTCTTTTCTTAGTATCTTTTTAAGGTGTTAGGCAAAATGTAAAAGGAACAAATGATGAATGGATTGCTTAACAATGCAAAAATTCCCCTCTAGTCACAAAGATCTAGCTTTAATCCATTGTTATTTTGCTCACTGTGCCAACCCAGTTTGGATCAAGCCATATGCAAATCAATATTAACCCTTTGTCTCATGGGAACAGTCCTGCCCGAACTGCCAAGCTAGGTCCTCCCTGGACCGGAAACAAGCATCCTGAGACCAGTTTCGGCATAACCCCTCATCAGCCAGGCTAGCTTGAGTCCAGTGGCGCAGTGATTACGGGACCCACATCTGGGCATACCCCTCCCACTTAGGGCGACAAATGCAAAACAAACAAATGATGGACAGAATGTTGAACAATGTAAACATTCACCCTCAGTCACAACGATCTGGGTTTAATCCATTGTTCTTTTGCTCACCACGCCACTCCAGTTTGGACCCAGCCATATGCAAATCAATCTTGACCATGTGCCTCATGGGAACAGTCCAGCCCGAACTGCCAAGCCAGGTCCTCCCTGGACAGGAAACAAGCATGCTGGGACCGGTTTAGAGGCATGACACCTCATCAGCCAGGGTAGCTTGAGCCCAGAGGCGCAGTGAGCAAGGGATCCACATCTGGGCATACCCTTCCCACTTAGGGCGACACAAGCAAAAGGAACAAATGTAATCAGTAGTTCATCAAATAAACACAATGGAAATCCAACATTCTAACTTTATTAAAGTTAATAATACGTTTAATTAAAATAATACTAAGCAACACAGCAAATAATTAAAAGACAATTGTCATTTCAACCGACCATAGCTCCCTCCCAAAATAAACAGTTGAAGAATGTAATGCAAAAACCCAACAGTTGATGAACAAGACCTCGTAGAGTCTGAACAGATGAGGCTGGATTGTGGTATTCCTCTGGTGTACGTGTTGGAGTGCTACACAAACAAATGATGGTCGGAATGCTGAATAAATCATATTTGCACCCCACGTCAAGAGACCTGGGTTAAATTCATCGTTCTTTCGCTCATCATGCCACCCCAGTTTAGACCCGCCATATGCATAGTAGTCTTGACCCTGTCCCTCATGGGAACAGTTCAGACCGAACTGCCAAGCCAGGTCCTCCCTGGACAGGAAACAAGCATCCTAGGACCAGATTCGGGGTTTCACACCTCTTCAGCCAGGATAGCTTGATTCCAGTGGCACAGTGAGCCCAGGACCCACTTCTGGGCATACCTAGTTCTCGTAGGGCGAGAAAGCAAGACACACAATTGATGGACCGAATGCAGAACAAATCAAAACATTCACCCCAGTCAAGAGATCTGGGTTAAATCCATCATTCTTTTGCTCACCATTCCACCCCCGTTTAGACATCCTAATGAGGCCCTAAGAGTCAATTCACGAGGTTACAATCTTTTCTTATTCAGACTCTAGTGAGAGATATGACCTCTGAAATGCTCTCAAATCTCATATTTGGCAAATGACAACTTTCCATAATGTGATACATGGCACATACAATATTACCAGCAACCAGAACACCAATATAGTGTTTGAGACAATATACATCAGAAAAATATGTTAATATACAATTTTGGAATAGATTCATATATTAAGGCTACACATGGTTTCAATATATATGTGCAGAAATATGGATACAATCTTGGGTTTCTCCCTCCTCAGTGGTGGGTATTAAATGGGAAGGTTTCAGAGCAGGCCAGGGTCAAGTGAGAAGCAGATCACAATAAAAGTTCAGACTGGAACGGTCAGACTATAAAGTGGTGCTTTGGTTTAGTAGTGAGAAGGAGTGCAACCAATGAATGAGGCATGGCAACAGTTAACTCAGCACAATATTTTCAGATGCTTCAAAAAGGTTTGCAGCCGCTGCCGTAGACCTTAAACAATGTTGAAGCTCAACCGCGACAAAGTACAGAAATGAAGTATAATAAGCTATGAGTTTTTTATGATCCCCAGTACTATGTGCCAGTACTTCAAGAGCAAATCCATTGCATTCATGCAAATTCAACATAAATATTTTGTGTAATCACAGAGTCCTTAGGCAGGTGCAGAAACTAGTTCCTGCTTAATTTTCACAAATGCATTTATAGCTTCACTAGACCCCTGCAAAGGCTCAACTGTGCCTTTTGTGACATAATACTGCAAATGCTTTGCTCTTTTATTGTAGCCAAAGATCCCCTATCTGTAATACCCAGGCAAGCCCAGAAAAGTATGCACCTAGGAGACAGCTATAGGATGCAACAACTTATAAATGTCTGCCCTGGTTCAGAGGACAGCTGTAGCTTGCCTGCATAGATTTCATGGCAAGGTATCACAGTCAGGGATGGCAGAACTGTAATCTCTCCTTTGAAGTGTTATGCCATTTATTAGCCAGTTTGGTGAGGAGATAGATGAATTGTTCCTTACAATGATCTAGAGTAGCAGATGCTAAAAGGAGGACGCCAAAATATTCGACTGAAGTAGAACCTATGGGCGAAAATCAATGCATCGAATATTCTTTTTCAGGGTCTGGGAAAAGATTGAAGGGGACTTTGTAATTCCTTGAGGAAGTGGTGTCCATGAAAGGTGGGACCTTTGGAATGTGAATGAAAGAGATGTTGATTCTCCTCATATAAGGATAGAAAAGAAAGCGGAACAAAGAAAAACAACGGTAAACCATTGGGCATTTGCAGGGATGTATGAAAGGATGGAGTCAGGGACCACAGGAAAGATTAAGATAAGCACATTATGAAGTGTTCAAAGGTCCTGTACATACCTGTACACATTGACTTTCCCCAACTCGTGTATCAGGAAAATGGAGGTCTTACATTTTCTGACTAACATTAGAATTGAAAAGCACCTTGCTTAATCAAATCCACTTTTTAAGGCTGGATGTCTTCATCTTACTTGTGTTTTTTCTGTTTGAAAGCTTTATTGAAGAACAAAATTGATAGATAAAAAGAACATCAGCAAAAGGTATAAAAAAAATACTGAAATACAGTCTATGGAAGTAGCATTGCTAATAATAACTAAGAAACAAAAGCATTTTAAGGGGTTTTAAAGATAAAGAAAAAGAAGGAAAGAAGGGAAAGGGACGGGAGAATATTGTTAAAAAAAATTAATTAATACTAGAGAAAATTGCGGCAGATAAACAGATAATACAACTATCAAAACGGATATACAGTATAAAAAGGTAATGTAATATACATAATCTACAAAAAATACTAAATAAACAGGAAGGAGAGAGTAAAAGTCCTTCAAAGAGGTTTATAATATTCTGAGTTGATCTGAACAAATTTTTTTCAGAGCTATGTGATCTAGGTATGTGGTAAGGGGTAACCAATAAAGGCCCACGTTATGAGGTGGTTTGGAGGAAGAGGCAAAGGCGACATCTAGCATAGTGTGTTCCACCAACCCTGTATGGAAATGTTTGTGAGGGACTTCCAGTTGGAAGAAATGTGTTGGAATACGAGTGCAAGCATGAGATCGTAAAGACCATGTGAGTGTGCAGGAAGATCTAAGGAATCTGAAAGGCTACCTAGGAAAAGAAGAGTCAGTGTGTATGGAACAGAGAGTACGAAAATGTGAGAAAGGTAAGACCAAACCTTAACCCAAAAGGCAGATACACTAGGACAGAGGAAGAACAGGTGTAAGAGATCCGCATTTAAAGCTCCACAAGTCCAGCATTTGGAGTCAGAAGAAGGCGTGAAACGGGACAAAGATTGAGGAGAAAGATAAAGTCTATGATATAGGTAAAATAAGGATTAAGTAAGAGAGGCAGAATGAGAAATTTTTAAAGTTCTAGACCAAAGTTTGTCCCAAAGAGCAACATACTAAGTACAATCCAAATCCGCTTCCCAAGCAAGCTCCAATTTACTTTTGGCACGTTCTGGACGAGGAGAGGAGAAGAGTTTGTATATGAAAGATGCTTTAGGGAAAGAAGAGAGCACCACAAGAAGAGGAGAATGAGGAATTAGTGAGAGTGAGGAAGGGAGAGAAAAATAACGGTCAAGAATATTTCCAGAAGAATAGAGAATTTCTGCAAGAAAGAACGAGGACAGCGGAACAGAAGTTGAAATTTGGGAAAAGAGCAAGGTAATACACCATCTAAGAGCTGGTTAATCCACATGACAACTCTTAGTCTCCAAGATGTCCAACAAATGGGTCTATTATATAAAAGGATAAGTGAATTATACCCAATGGGAGTGTTTAAAACGATTCACGTGTAATGGTGGTTGGAAGAATCGAGGGTTTTAAAAGAGAAGAAGTATATTTAAATAAAGGGAATGATGTATAAGGAGATTTGGCAGAGAAGCGTAATACTTCGTCAAAAGAAAAGGGCAACAATAAAGTACGTTCAATATGGAGCCAAAGAGGAGAAAAAGGGGAAGGTTCTGATGAGAGCCAACGGGATGTTTGATGTAGAGAGAAGGATTTATGATACAGATGAAAATCTGGAAATTGGACTCCACCCTTCGACTTGGATTTACAAAGAGCTACAAGAGAAATTCTAGGTTTTTTATTTTTCCAGAGAAATTTCGAGGGAGAGGAATCAATACATTTGAAATGAAGTGTAGGAATATGAACAGGCAACATGGAAAATGTATAAATTAGGATTGGTGCGATCATCATTTTGATTGAGTCCAATCGGCCCCACCAGGAAAGGTAAAGGGGGTTCCAGGAGGAGAATAATTGTTCAATTCGAGACAAAACTGCTGACATATTTAATTTAATTGAAGAAGAAATAGAATTTGAAAACCAGATACCGAGATATTTAATCTTTGAGCTATTCCAGGCAAAGCCAGTCGAGGAAAAGTGATAGGGAAGACAGGTTTTGGTCAAGGGGAGAATTTCAGTCTTATCCGAGTTGATCTTATATCCTGAGACTAGAAAAAATGCGTCAAATTTAGATAGTAAAGGGGAGAGAGATTGTTCTGGATTGGAAATAAACAAAAGGATATCATCCGCGTATGCAGAAAGTTTCTATTGATTATTACCATAGGGAAAACCAGAATTAGATTTAATGTTACAAATGGAGGAGAGAAATGGTTCAAGAGGTAAAACAAAAAGAAGTGGGGACAGAGGTCAGCCTTGGCATACTCCCCGCTGAAGAGTAAAGGATGAGGAAAGTTGACCATTTACGAGAACTGAGGCTTTGGGCTCAGAATATAACAAAGAGACAAGGGAGATGAATTTGGGACCAAAACCATGCCATCGCAATGAGGCAAACAAAAAAGACCAATCTACTCTGTCAAAAGCCTTTTCCGCATCAACAGAAATAGCGGCAAGAGGAATTGAGAGAGATGAAGCTTTATTCAAAACATTAAGAAAGTCGAGAGTTATCAGAAGTGAGTCTACCTTTGATTAAACCGCACTGCTCCTTACCGATACGATGAGGCATAAATGAATCCAAGCGTAATGCGATTAGTTTAGGAAATAACTTCTAATCTACATTAACCAAAGAGATTGGACAGTAGTTTTTACAGAATTCACGGCCATTCTTTGGGATAAGACAAATGGTAGCATCCTGAAAAGTGCCATCTGCTTTACCAGAGGAGTAGAATGATTGAAAGAATGTTAGAAGTTTGGGCAATAAAAAATCAGAGAAATGTAAGTAAAATTCAACAGGTAAACCATCAGGGTGTTTTACCCTTAGTAAGGGATGCCAAAGCCATGGAAAGTTCATGTAATGAGAGATCAAGTTCAAGGTCTGTAAAATTTAGATGAGAATTAGTGGGTTGAGGTAATTTCTCTAAATAGCTCTGAATAAGAGAAAGGGTAGGAGGAGATTCTGGAGTGTTTAATTGTTGATAAAACAGTTGAAATTGATCAAGTATTTCCTCATCTTTATGTAGGGGAGTATTATCAGAGAAATAGATAGATTCTATAGGAGTACATTCTTTACGAGACTTAAGATAGTTAGCTAAGAGTTTTCCAGACTTGTTACGGCCACCATAATAACGAGCACTACTGCGACGAAGAATTCAAGATGCATTATCTGTGGTAAATTTATTGAAATCCAATTTTGCGCGCAAAAGATCTGGGGACATACATTTGACCGAAGACGTATAAAATTTATGTTCCAGGGATTTTATATGGGCTAGGGACGTTTTACGTTTCTGAAGGTATTGCAGTAGGTTTTGAGATAAAGATTGAGAAAGAAAAATGTAATCGAGTCGAGAAAAAGATGAGCGAGGAGGAGATAAAAAATAATAGGCTAAAGTCTCCGGATGTAAGATTCTCCAAGAGTAAAACGTGATTGTAAGATGGTGTCTAGAAATTGTTTATGTGGTTTGTGGGGATGTAGCGAATTGTGGATTTGCGATCAAGGAATGGATCTACAATCTGATTAGTCACCACTTAAAATAAATAGGTCATCCTTATGTTGAATACATTTGCTCGTAATTAAAGGCCAAAAAGAACAATCAGGTTGAGTAGGACCATAGACATTAAAAACAATTAAAGGTATAGAATTAATAGGTAATTTAGACAAAATCCATCTACCATCGTCATCATTTTCTTGTAGCAAAACTTTACATTTCAATTTTTTATGAACTAAAATAGCAACACCATTCTTTTTATTATTGGATGGGGAAAATAAAACGTACCAACCCAGTTCCTCTTTAGTTTAAGAGATTCAAGTTCAGTAACGTGAGTTTCTTGAAGAAGGACTATATCCGGGTTATAAGAGGCTAAATGGGAAAGTACTCTCTGCCGTGTAATGGGGTTAATAAAACCTTTTACATTCCAGGAAACAACTCTAAATTTTTAAGTAGAATATAATGAATAAGAACAAAAAGTGTAAAATGGAATATATAGATCATACAGCCGAATAAAGAGAAAAGGAATAGAGAAGGAGAAATATAGCAGAGAAATAGAGAAAGA
The DNA here is from genome assembly GCF_964261635.1 of Lissotriton helveticus. Classification (NCBI taxonomy): domain Eukaryota; kingdom Metazoa; phylum Chordata; class Amphibia; order Caudata; family Salamandridae; genus Lissotriton; species Lissotriton helveticus. The sequence goes on along the minus strand of NC_136057.1, from coordinate 565,356,552 downwards.
GAAATATAACAAAGAAAATCAAAAGGAGAATAGGAATGAAGGAAGGGAAAGAAAGAGGAAATAGCACAGATACAAAAGAAGAAATAGAAGAAGAGAAGGCACATATCCAAAAGGATGACTGTAAAGAACGTACCTGGGGGGACATACAAGAGAAAGACGGGGGATGGCGGCATGCAACAAGACGGACCGCTCGAAGAGTGGAAATCCTACTGCACCAGGACAAAAAAACCGAAGGAGAGGAGCCAAATGGGATGAAGCAACGGACATCACAAATCTATGTAAGGGGAGAAAAGACACTTGATAATAGGAAAATAACAAGAGGATTATACAATATAATTCATACAACAAGCAAAATGACATAACTCATTAAGGATGGGAAAGGTAAATTGGAACGTGAACCGTTAAAATACTAACAGGAGTGTTATGAATAGAAACAACAAGAAAACAACAGATTCATTCAGCCATTAGGAGAAACGGAAGTATCCATTCCACCATTGGATTAAATATGGATAAAGTTCTTAAGTTCTCCAGGATCCTGAAAAGTCCAGGTTCGATTTTGATGAGTAACCTTTAAGATGCACGGATGAAACAAACCATATTGAGCTCCAAGGGAACGCAAAGGGCACGAAGAGATTCGGTGGCATTGGAGACATCTTGAGAGAGAAACACTCTCTGACCTAGCCAGGAAACTTGTCGCTTGGATCTAGCTGCGGAGAGAACTGAGAGCAGGTCTTTAAATTACAAGAAGAGAATGATGACTCCACGTAGTTTCATTGAAGCAGATGAATGGGGACCCAACCTATGGGCTCGTTGGATATTAAGAGAAGTAGTGGAAGGCATGTCCAGAAGCTTCGGGAGGAAGGAAGTAAAAATGCCACAGGGTCAGCACCCTCCAGGGATTCCGGCAAACAATAAATACGGAGATTATTCCTCCTATTTATATTTTCGAAATCCTCCGTCTGTTGCTGGAGAGCAAGGATCGACTTCTCCAGAGAAGAGATGCGTTGAGAGTTGGTTTGTATCTCCGAAACCCATTGTTCAACAGAGGCAATCCTATTATCCATAGCTACCCATTTTTCCTTTAAGAGTTGCATGTCCCTATTAGTTTCCTCTACAAATGGACGTAATGCACGTATTTCCTCCAAGATTAGCTCCATAGAAATAGGAGAAGAAGACTTGTCAGGGGATGGAGGTTCGTGCTTCAGACGCTTAGTCGAAGTGGTAGGAGGAGAGGATTTGTTAGGTGTATACTGCGTTGAGGAAGAACGGTGAGGTGCAACTCCAGCCATTGAGACCACAGCAGTAGAGTGAAGTGACGCAGAAGAGAGTGCCACCTGGACAGTCGTAGAGGGCACAAAAACAAACTTTGGTTTACGCAGTTTGACCATAGAAAAGAAGTTAATTCTAATGTGTTGTGTAGAAGGGTGAAACTGCCAACACTGTCAAAGTTACAGCTGTAGTAGTATACTTGTCAAACCGTAAATGCAAGCAAGTGGACTCCAGCAATGAATACAGAGAAAGTTCCAGAAGGTCTTGTATATGATGAAAGAAGGAAAAACTTGAATAGGATATGCTCAGCAAGTAAAGTGCTGCTGCGAAGAAAAGGAGTCACGCAGGAGTAAAAAGCAAGACAAATCGAATGAAAAAGCCTTGTAGGAAGACTCCAGCGTAAAATCTGGCAGATAGTGTAGCAAACAGTCACTTAAAGCAGTAGGAACCCATCTGAAAGAGGTTAAGCAACAGTTCTATGAAATAAATTGGGCATATTGGCACTGGACATTCCTTATGGAGCACATGAAATTCCAGACAATGTCACTAGGTACATAATATTGAGGTCTTTGAAGAAAAACCATTGAGGATGTGACTGAATAAACAAGTCAAAACTGGTTCAAAAATATGTTGTACATTTGAAAGAAGGAACAACTAAAACCTACTTCCAGTCTATTGGTGTGTTGTTATATGTGGCCACAAGAGGGAGAGCTTGTTGCAGCAAGGCGTCATGTTGCAGCGCATATTCCTTTGAGGAGAATCGGCGCGGGTAAAATGCCAGTCATAATAGGCTCAGGACATGGCGGTGCTGAAAGGTGAGAATGCACTGCGTGACGGTTTCAATAAAGAGCCCCTCCGGTGCCGCTCATATTCCAGTGAGTGAATTAAGCATTTGTAGCTCTAAAAACGTTGTAAGACCGCAAACTAAGTTCCGTCACCAGGTCCGGTGCGGCGGAGAAACACACTCAAGCAGCCATCTTGCGCGGCGCCATAGCCACGCCCCCTCCTACTTGTGTTTTAAAAAGCACTACTTCTGAGGGTCAACCTTCACCTTTACTGGTTCCGTTGATGGGATGAACACTGCATCATTGACCCCTGTGGACCACAAAGTAAATGGTACATGTCGAAGAAACACTTCCTTGCCAGCAATTCTGCTGTACAATAAATACGGTTAAGGATTCATAGCATGGCTTGTAAAAGAATGTACACTTTATGATCACAAGCCTTCATTCATACCTCAGCTCCAACTTGCTGTAGGCTAAATAATTCATTGGATAGAAAGAGACTAAAACAAACATGTACACAACACAAAAGCAAAGGTTTTCTAAACCAAATGTAGTGCTTTGAGAGTCCTGCATGAAAAGACTGTCATAAGATAGCTATTTTAAAGGTATTAAAATTCTTTAGTAGGTTTAAAAGGCTGCTATAGTTTTCCCAAGTTCACTTAATATAGCCTTATAACCTGCTGTAGTGGGCTATTCCGGCTATTAAAGGCCTTCGGCTCGGGCCTTTAACAAAGGAGTGGGACTTTAATAGCCGGTATAGCCGAGCTACGAAGGGATATAGGCTATTAGAACATTCTGCCACGGATGTATGACACTACAACGCATGTTTTGACCACGCATGCTGTTACAACGCAGTTTTTACAAGGCATGCTGTTACAACGCATAGCGCTTTGGGGTGCTGGATAGTGCTGGATAGTGAATAGTTAAGTTTACTATTCCAACTCCAGTCCCCGTGGATAGTAGGGAAGGTGTTGGATAGTAATGCGTTGTAATGGTTTTCGTTGTAAAACCTGCGTTGTAATAGCACTGTGTTGTAAAAGTTTCGTTGTAAAGGATGTTTCCCTTCTGCCACTAGAGGGCAGAATGTTCTAACAAATTAAACATAGGCCTCTCGTAGCCCGAGGGAGTTCCCTCGAGCTCTGAGAGGCCTTTGTTTAATCAACATTGGAATGTTTCTCTGCTGGCCTTTACCGGCCTGTAGAAGCACGGAGCACTCCATTGTCTGCAATGGAGTGCTCCACATTCCGATGTTCTAATACTAATTCAACTACGACAGGTAATCTAATTCTAAGTATTAGTTCCTTTTGAAATAACTCATAACAACTCTATCCTTGCCGGGTCTGGTAGCTTAGTGGACTAATACGTCCACTGCAGGGGTCTGTGTTTGACCTCATGGCCACAGGTTCAAACCCTGGTAGGTCCACTCACCCTCTCATCCTTCTGAGGTTGATAAAATGACTACGGTTGTGTAACGATAAACATCTGTTATTCAGCGCCAAGATACCCTTATGGGTGAATGTGTGCTTAACAAATGCACAAGTTAAATGTTAGCGCCACACGATTTCTTGTGGTTGTCCAAAATGCCGAGATATACCCGCAAGAGACCGGCAGAGAAAAAGTCCCAGAACAAGAAGTTGACAAAAACACCATATATATGCAGGAATAAAATATGAACGACATGCATCTCCTCTTAAATGGTGCCTGCTTCCATTATGGTGCCTGCCCTCGCGGACTTGCCAAGGGATTTGCAGGAAGCATTTGCCGACTCGGGAAAGTGTTTAGAAGCTCAGATCGCATACGTTCAATAAAGCTTTACTTGTGGTAATGACAGTTAATGTCTGCATTGCCACAACATGATATTTACATTGGCCATGCGAGTGTACTCATTGCTTCAGTAGAGAATGAACAATTGTCCTCTCACTGCCCTTATACTCCCAATATGTCAAACTCAATTGCTATGCTAGTGTGCACATTACTCTCAGTATCAATATCCCCAATATGTTGCAAAAGGTCTGTATTGCCATAAGCCATGATAATAAGTACAGTCACATCAGTAGTATTGTTACCCTTTACAAGGAACATGCCATTTGCTGGCATCTATTTAACTGTCATGCCATTTCCTCCTGGGGTTTTTTCTCATCAACTACAATTTTATTGTAGAGCCTCTCATTGTTTGTCTTTCATTGTAATTGGGATATTTGTGGGGTTAGAGTAAGGTGAGATGGGTAAGGGCAACTGCTAAAGGACAGGGTGTAAGGGTTTACGGGTAAGATGCAAGGTACTAAGCAGTTAAGATTAAGGAGTTATTGGTTAGGTGTTAGGGATAAGGATTTGAAGATAAGGTTTAGAAACGGGATATGGGTAAGGGTAACTTAAGGAGTTATGGAGGATAAAGAGGTACAGGTAAGTGGGCAAGCTGCATTGACAAGCGAGTAGGGAGTTAAGTGTAAGTGGAAAGCAGTAACAGGTTGAGAGTTTAAAATTAAGGAGTGGGTTTAAGTGGTTAAGGAGTAATGGATAATGTAAATGGTGAGGGGTTTGGCGCAAAGCATTAAAGATAAGGAGTACAGGGTTTTGTAAGAAGAAAAGATGTAAGAGGTTAATGGAGTGAATGTAAGTGGAATTAGTAGAGGGTAAAGTATTATGGGTAAGGGGTTAAAGGTAAGGGGTAAGCATTAGGGGTTAAAGGGTAAAAGTAAGGGAGCTGAAGGTAAGGGATTAACGGTAAAAGTAAGGGGTTAATGGTTAAGAGTGAGGGGGTAAGGGAACCTGTTGCGGTAAAGAAATATGGGTAATGGAGTTAGGGGATAGGACGACAAGACTTTAAATGTAAGTGGGCGAAAATGGGTTAAAGGTAAATACTTAAAGTTAAGAGATTAACTGTAAAGGGCAAGTGATAAGTGAATGAGTTAATAGTAATGGTTAAGGGTATATGGCTATAGAAAAAGGGGAGGGGCCTGAGGGGATGAACAAGTGAAACAAGGTTAAGAGTATAGAGGTACGGTTTAAGTGTAAAGAAGTGTAAAGGTGTAAGGGTAAAGGGTTAGGGATTAGGGGTTAAACGTTAGTGATTAAAAGTTAGTGTTGAGTAAGAGGTTAAGGTGTAAATGTAAAGCGTAAATTCAGTGGATTAAGAGCAAAGGGTTAAGTTTAAGAAAATAAGTACTTAAGTGTAAGTGGTTAAGGGTGTAAAGTTATGAGGGTACATTTAAGGGGTTAAGAATAAAGGGGCATGAGTAAAAAAGCCAACAATATTAACAAATACAATAATATATATCATTTTCTATTAAAAAAGAGTTAAGTAAAAATCATAAGGTAAGTGTAAAAATGATGAGCTGTTGATGCAGTAGTAAATAAAAAGCTTACCCACAGGATGACGAGTAAATGGTCAATGATAAAAAGCTGAGAGGTGATGGTAGCAAACAAATAGCAGGCAACATAAGGGTATACATCCCCTTTAACCAAGTAAAGCACCATTGACATATCAATGTTGATATTATTCTGATGTATGTAAACCACAGTCACCTGGCTAGCGTCCACATTACACTCAGTATGCAAATTACATATGCTATATGATAGCCTTCATGGCCCAAAACATCCGTATTGTTTGGGCTGAATCTATATTACAAGCCAGTATGTAAAGTACCAATTTTATGTCCGAGCCCACATTCCCCTGTGTCAGTACCATTGCATTTATGCGGCCATATTTCAGTCAAAGTTGAATTGGGATTGTCCAAATTGTACCAGAATGTTAATTGCTCCTTTTACTCTTTTATGTTCACACCCAGATTGGAAATCCCATAAGTGCGACAGAAAGCACTGCTGGTCTTCAATAGCCTTAAGGTACCACTGCTGACACTGAAGGAAAGCCATTGACAGCTTACCATAAATTCAGATAGTAACCGTTCTTAGTCGTACTTACTTGTTACAGTGTGATTCTCCCCAACAACCAGAAGTGGGGAACATCAAATATGATCACGTGAGGTGGTATCCAATATACTATTGCCACCTACGTGTGAATGCAGTATTTAGGAACAGACAGTCCCACACCATGTGGGTGGCCTCGGATAGGAACGAAGCAAAATTGCTGCAAGTACCCTCAAAATAAACTAATGTAGTACTATATATCTCACTGGGAGACACAAGTTGTTCAGCCCATAAAAATGCCAAGGCCTTTATTTGTTTTTGCATAAGAGGGCACGGGTGGAACAATGCACTGGATACATGGCTGTTCCTTCTAACAAAAGCATCATCACCCCACACTATCCCGTGCTTTCCCCAGCACCCCTTTATTTTACAGCGCCTTGTTTGGCGAGCTCTGCTCTTGGCTTTGAGCCTACTCAGCAACCACATCAACAGACTTCACCAAGGTTAGGAGATTAATTCCTGGATTGGCTTTGTTGATTTAGATACTGCACAATCTGCCTGTCAACATGCCTACTCTTTGATTTTCTGTTGGCTGTGGGAAGACGGTAGGTGGGGGTGCTCTGCTCTTGTTTTGTAGATCGCTCCTGTAGTCACATTCCCATATCGACATTTCACTCTAATATCCTGGTTGGGCACTCATTGACTCGCCATGGGAACAGCATGTCTCATATGTTCCTGGCCAAGTGCCACCTTGAAAGGAACGAGTGGAGATTCCCATACACAGCTCAGACAGGGAAAAAATACCACCGAGCCACGAAGAAAGAATGGAAAGAAAAGCTAGAAATGTCATGGCAGTGAGGCTTACAACATTTAATTAATTCTTTCATTTATAAAGAGAATTTAATGTTAACATAACATGATTTACTGGACTGCTCTTATCCGTGACTTTGTATTAGTTACATAAATAGAATATATATTATAAGTTTAGTATCAGACTATTATCTAGGAACCCACCAACATGTATAGTTAATGTAAGCAACTTGCAGCGCACATATATCTTTGCGGTTCACTAATACATTTATCAAGGAGTAACTTCACAAACTCTGAGGTTTAGAAATATAGCTGTTTAAAAATTCTTCTACTATAATCCATCTACAGTAAAACTGTAGAAAGGACATTGACACGTTGTAAATGGGAAACATTTATTGTTCCTCCACGGTTGCTTCCAGAATACAATTCAAAGGAAACCTTGGTATGTTACCATTTGGAAGTTTGTTTTGAAAGTAAACATAACCTTCTCTGTATGCGAGTTTGCGTCACGTAATAGGACCGTACTTTTATTTCTGTAAATGCTTTACAAGGAATTTTCCACCAGTCATGTTCCCATTCCATTTGTTTAGTTTGAGTCTGAGATTCTATATTGATCCAAATACTTGGATTGTCAAACGAGGTGCCATTTGAAAGCGTAGAATTGAATTTCGATTTTATTTGTTTATAACGATGCATATTTCTCACCTAAAAAAGACAAAGAGCATGTCTGAAAAAAGGACAAAGTGTATGTCTGCAACAACGACAGGGGGAGGAAATGTGTGACTTGGCTGTGAATATTTTCAACATTTTTCAGTCCAAGCAATATCCTGTTTTACTTTATCATAATAATATAGAGATAATCAAGACAACAAAGGTATGGTGCAGAATATCGTCTAGCATAAATAGTGTGCCCTAAACATCGTTTACAAATATATCACCCTATTAGAATTAATAGAATGGCACACATCAACTTACACAATGGAAAAAAAAACTTTTGGTGAACGTTTTACATTGTTCGCAACAGTATTAGCACCAGTTCCTTGCTAGTATTTGCATTCAAAGAGATTTTTCTACGGAAGGAAAACTCTTCGATGCTCCAGGAAGGTTTCTATTGAGAGAACCTAAATCTCTGCACTATAGCACTACAGCTATATGTAAGGCAACGTTGAGAAATCTTGTAGGATCAAAAACAAAAAGTTGGGAAATATATTTTTTTATAAATCATTAAAAAGAAGATTCAATGATGTGAACGACTTTCAAGAGTAAGACAGACAAGTGGCATAGCCAGATAGCCAGTGGCGGCTGGTAACTAGGGAGAGAGATGGGGAGGGAAAATGGGTGGTGGGTAGGTGCATGCAAGTATGTGCCTATGGTAAACTAAATAAAATAAATAGGCAGTTACCTTCCTTGCCTCCTGAATGACACGTCCTCCTTGTTCCAGTGTTTCAGTCTTTTCTCCTCCAGACTCCAGCACAGGACCCAGCCAACTCTCCCAGCCAATTCTTGTACGCCTCTCATGCTGTCAGCCAACAAGAGAGAAGTGCCAGGATTGGAGGGAGCAGCCCCTCAAAGTGCTCTTAAGCTCACTGGAGACTTGCTCTCAACCCAGATAGCTTAAACAGCTATTAGAGTGGTTTAAAATGAACGTCTGGCTGGCCGTCGCAAGATAACTGCCCCAAATGACACTTTAAACGTAAGTGCACAGCTCGCTGCAGACACAGCAGCAATGGCCCCGCTCTGCCCTGACACTAAGGGCATCATTAGGATGGCGGGCGGACTTTGCCCGCCCGCCTTCCAGACGTAAAAAGGGACCGCCCGCCATAAGTGCGGTGGCCCTGTGGAGGTGATTAGGATGCGCCCGCCGCACTAGCGGGTGCATCCTGCATTTTCAACATTGCGGCAGGCGATGCTTTCAGCACCACCCGCCGCAATGCCAAAATACATGTTGTGCATTTGCATGCACAACATGGCCGCTACGCTACAGGCCCCCAATGGCAAGGACCGCATGCCTTATGTCACCACGGATTGGCAAATATCCGCATGTATCATGATATGGATGACGGTATCTAACAGACACTGCCACGTTATTAAAACCTTTTCTGCCCGGTCGATTCATTGACCGGGCGGAAACCCGGCGGACCGTCTTTCCGTCCACCGGGGTCCCCCCCGCCATAGTAAAATGCCGGGGGGAAATGGCATGCGGGCGGGAGAGAATGTCGGGTGGATTGCCACTGCCATGCGGGCAGTGGCGATCCGCCCGATATTCTAATTGACCCCCTAAGTTTGGGACGGGTTGGTGAAAAATTAAATAGTGATAAATTATCTTTATACCCATTTTTCTTTTTTTATCTCTGGGGCTTTTTCTGGAGGCATTCTTTAGTGGGGCCACGCTCCTCCGCTCTAATGGAGGAGAGTCTCCTTGGCATAGCAAGGATACTACGTGCCCTATTGCAGGCAAGGAAAGTGGCCCTCCAGCTCATTGTTTAGTATGGAAAAGCAGCCACTAACTGGGATGTAGAGTGCCTGACCAACCCTGTGCCACAGTGCCGGTAATACTGCTGCACTTTTGATAGCTGTGACCCTGACACACACTACAAAAATGAAACATTTCCCGATGCTGAGACTAAATGCCAAAGTGTAAGAGGCCTTCCAACCAAGATGGGATCTGTGTGCCCAGTATGGAATTGAATTATTCAATAGGATCATCAAGTCCTCTAGATTCCAACAGGTTTGTGCAGCATATTGGGCCCTTGCTCGACATCTATCATTGGTCCGAATCACCCACACTGTTAAGTACAGTTATTTATGTCACTTTTTTTAACCAGTCCAGTTACTGCTTAATTTATTCCTGTGTTACATGCCTCAATTTTTAATATCACAAATGTAATTAATTTACTCTAGGTATCAGTGGCATAACACAAAACAGCAGATCCCCCCTGCAGACATGACAATGGACCCATTATTCAGTGATCTTAGGCTGAACCCCGAAGGGTGGTGGACCCCGCAGCATGGCAAGGGCCGCAGGGGTCTGTGTAACAAGGCACTGGCTGCATGAACAATGGTGACTAATGCTTAAGTGAGTATTACCATGCACTGCTTCTACAACAATGTATTTGGGCAAATTGTGTTCTAGTATACCACCCAGTGTGTTCCCTCCTCCTTTTGTGTTTGTCTCCTTGTTGAGCAGATGAGCTGATGACCTCAGGGATGCACCTACCCTCTGGAAGTGAAACAGAAACCTGAGAGGACTAAGAGCAGCATTGCCAACATCCCCACATTTAAGTTGTTACTTTCTACGGAAGAAGGACAAATATCCTGAAACATGTGTTTAGTGATATACAGCACTAGCAGCAGCAACACTAAAGGCTTTCAACTAAAGTGAGTGTTATCAGGCACCTGCATTTACCACAATGCATCTGGGGGAATTTAGCGCAGGTATGACTGGTAGTGTGCCCTCTCTCTGTTGTATAGCATTTTAGGACCCTAGTGTAATTTTCCCGATTCATGCCCTTATATAGGTATAAATCACCACATACTTATATAGGCGTAGAAATCATAACCATATTTTTTTGACATAGCTCATGCAGTCCAAATACGGCATGGCTACTTTCACTAGTTCCGAAAATCCACAACGATTTCTTGGAAAACGGGTTCAGCAGCTAGGGACTTCCCCTTGCTTGAATATTGATTTATCCAAGAACTCATGGAGTTTTCAAAGAACTGAGACCCTTTGATGACGTTATTATGTCCACCTTTACGTCAATCTCGGCACCTTCAAGGTATAAATATGCCAACACATGTTGGTTTGGAGCAGTTTGACTATCTACTTGCCCAACGCATCCTGCTACAGCAAGTGCCGAAGGAAGCCGACCCTCCAGCAGACGCACTGAGAGAGATGCTGTCTTTTCTCTGGCCGAGAAATCCAGCTCCAGTGTTTCCAAGCTACCCTTGCGGGTTGTTGGGAAATCGAGTCCTGAGACTGACCTCCTTCTTTCTAAACCAAGGTACGGAGCTGATTAGACCCTAAGAGAAATCTTGGATAGATTCTTGGCAAAAGAATACTAAATTTATGTTACACCTCACTTACTTCTTCCCTTGTATTAGACTTAGGTTAGGTACATCGTGGTAGGCGTATTTTAGAAGCACCAGTTGAGTACTTTTATTTATGTATGTATTTATCTATGGTCTAGGAACCATAGAATGCTTTTACAGTATTATTTTATCCTACTCTTTTTACTGTGCGCATTATACTTTGCAGTAAGTGTTACGATTGTAGCAGTTCATTTCTTCTGCATGAGAAAGAAGACTGTTCAATAAATACTTTTATTCAAAACGCCCGTCTCTCTATTTCTCTGCACCTCTGTGAAACGAAGCATGCACAAATGACTGAGTAAAATATCTTTCTATTGTTTCCACAACTATGAAGATCAGTTTTATCTTGGGGAAACAAAGTTGTCATGTTTCTGCGGTTGTCAGAAACTAAATCCCTTCTTGTGAATTCGAGAAAGTTTCTAGTGACCTCTGAGCTAGCTGGCACTCAGAATTAAGTCTAATATATTCGCTAGAGATCTAGTAGACATAAGTCCTACGTCACATCTATAGGATATATTATTCCAATGCGCAGAGCCTATTGGGAATATAGGAACTACACAACATGGCGCCCAACGTTTGGAAATGCACTAATTTAACGCTAGATACTAGAGTAACTCAGTCGTGCTTTTCACAGACACCCCTTTTTTCCCGTAAAATACTACAATAGACGTCTGGAGTGGGTAAAAGGATAAAATATCTGCCATACCTGAGTAGGATGAAAAATGCTATATATTAGTTTTTGGTTTATTCAACGTTGAAGGATACAGTGTTCCAAAATATTGTGCACCTTATCTTTGTCTCCTTGAAACTTGCTCTGCAAAACTCTCTACAAAATGGCCGACAATGTTAATCCCAAGGCCAATGGAACTGCAGCATTTACAACCCGACCGGGTTTAGACGTTACAGGTTTCCAACAAAATGACCTGGATGCTATAATCATCCCGGAAAATGTAAAGAAAACAATAGCTATAAAGCTCATTGAAAATGGCCTATCACCGAGAGGTGGTAGGGTTATATTTGTCGTAGAGGCACATAAATATCGGCAGACAGAGGTATTCTATTCATGGATTATCTTCCCACAAGCAAATCCAACAACACATGTGTTCCACTTCCATAAGATAAAGGAACATCCAGCGGAATACGTTCCTTTTTTAGGACATTGAAATTCCACTAACATACCAAGAGCATCAGCTCTGGTTTAAAGGCGCCCTACAACATCAAAATAACATTACCAGGCTCGGTCCACTAGGTAGACCAGGAGCAACATGGCCGGTACTAGCCAGCTATACACCACATCCTGCCATAGAACAAATGACAGGTCCAGAACTGTTAGCTCAGCTAAAATAATTAATTAAAATACATAGACAATTGGCACAATATGTCATGGTGACACTAACAGTCCAGCCTGCTATAAGAATTCCACAGCAAACCCTTCATCAAGGGAACACAAACAAAATTACACCACAGACTATACAATCATTCATTGGTAAATTACCCACAAAAAGGGAACACATTTCATTCTTGTTAGCTCAAACATTACTCAGATCTAGGCAGTATTTCCTAATAGTACACCTCATGAGAAACACAGGATTCTTACAATCTGTTTACCAATGGGCATCGCACCACACCTGGAGGACTGTGACACTTGGGGTACAGTCTTTGCTGCAATCTACACAAAAACAGATTGTTTTCCATCCATGGCGGTAATACCAGACGTCCTGAAACAGATTGAAAATGAATACATGGCAGAACCTGCTTTAAATCTCGGTATGAAGTTACTGAAAGATTTCAAACAGGTCTCAGCTATAATATTAGCAAATATTAAAGGTGAAGCAGCATCCGTGGCAATCTGCCAAAAACTAAAAAAAACTTGATATAACTGAGCAACCGTATTAACTGGCCAGAATAATAGAAAAATCCTATGAAGAAATAGGAAGAGATAGTTTGGGAGGGAAACCAGTAAAGCCCGAACTAACAGAAAATCCTGAAAAAGTTTTTATTAAAAACAATCTCACTACTCCTAAAAAGAAGTGGAAAAATACTAGACGGGCACTTCCTAAGGAGAAGCGTTCTCAATCAAGAGTAAGGTCTCCTCAAAAGGAGCCCTCTGAACAGAGGTATAACCTCAGAAACTGGGAAAATTTGAGAAAACCTGATAGATATCAAGGTACTGATACACGTTCCTCTCGTTCCTTTCACACTTCCTCGCAGAAATCCAAAAGAAGAGGACGATCAGAACACAAGGAAGAACGTGTGAAGTCCAAAGACGATCAACAACATTTTCCGAAAAACAAGAAAACTTAATTTACCAAAAAGAAGGTAGCAAGTCTTAAAATCAGACATTCCAATAATCTTGAGAACACAACTCAAGAACGGCGAGTAGCCCCAGACAATGCTGGACAGCGCTGCAGAGGTTACCATAGCTCGCAAGATCCTGAAGGATCATCTGGAGACAGTGGACCTGAATGAATACATTCAGGTTGAAACTGCAGATACCAGGGTTAGTGTACCACATAAGTTATATGAAGTAACACTCCGAATAGAGGAGGAAATAACTAGGAAAATTCAAGCACTCTTTTGGGAAAAACTATCTAAGGCTTATGACATCCTTCTGCCTGAAAAAGACTCGCCACCTGAATTTGTCAGGGATTGCCCACATGGCAAAGAGATCATTATGCCAGCCTTCTCAAATCATATTCCTATTCATAAAAAATGCACCTATGCCAGAAAATGGGCTGTGGCCCATGCACCAGCATTATACAAAAATCATGTGGGATGGGATGAGGGTTCTCCTCACCATAAGATCCAGTTAAAAAATAAACCAACTGGTCAGAATCAAGATCCGGTTAAACAAGAAACATAAAAAACTGGTCAGGGAGATCCTAGATCAACTTGAATACCAAGGGGTGATTGAAACATGCACCTCGTCCATGAACAATCCTTTGTTTCCTGTCTCCAAATCAGACAATACATATTGTCTAGTTTTGGACTACAGACATTTAAATTCTTGTTGCAAAACCTTTGCAGTACAAAATGCACAAAGTACAGCACTGATGAATAACATTGTGCACAAAAAATATAAAACCACATTAGATATTTCAAATGGTTTCTTCTGTCAAAATATCGTACCTGAAAGCAGGTACTTGACCGCTTTCTCAATTATGGGGTCACTTCTGTCGTCTCCCACAGGGAATCAAGAACAGTCCTGGGTTATTTTCAGCCAGAGTAACGGAGTTACTGCAAACATATGATGATGAAGCATTATCTTATGTCGATGACATCTATCTTACAGATGATGACTTGGACAGGCACTTTACCAGGGTGAACACCATAATACTTGGATTCGCCTCTGAAGGGTACAAATTCAACTTTAAAAAATCAAGAATTGCCCACCTCAAAGTCCTATTCTTGGGATACAAACTTTTAAGTTAAGGCAAAAGCCTGGCACCGAACTTTTTAGAAAAATGTGCGCTGCTCCAACCTCCCAAAACGCTGAAAAACTTACAGTCCGTTCTAGGATTCCTGAATTTCGGAAGAACATACATGTTAAACTACGCAGAAAGGGTTAAACCTCTCTACGAATTGATCAAACCTGATTTCAGACAAACTAATTGGACTAAAAAAAACACAGAGATTTTCGTTCAGTGCAAACAGACATGTTAGCAACAACACATTTACAGACACGCATAAACGAACGCAACCTTGTAATCTGAATCATCCCAGGAAGATGCAGATTCACGTACCTAACCTTTAATGAAGGTGGAAAGGTACCAATAGCTTACTAATCACACTTGTACACACAAGCTGAAATGAAATTCACTTCAACAGAAAATATTCTGACAGCGGTTCAAACTGCAGTAGCAAGAGAGCGAGCCCTCGCACAGGGTAAACGCATAAAAGTCGTTACTCCTGTACCTGCCTTAGAGGCAGTGACAAAGGCAAACATTCGGAATGCCAAAGCTCTACATCCAAGATGGATACAATGGGTTAATTCTCTTGCTGCAACAGACGTTGAATACGTTTCTGACCCCTACTTGAAGACTCAAGAATTTCTCCAATACGAACAAGAGTGTCCTCTTCCCACTGAGATTCTGCCTCTAGAACATTACGGGTGTATAATTTATACAGACAGATCAGCACAGCCCGCAATTGGGGAAAAACAAGCTTATAGTGCTGCGCGATGGGAAATTCAGACCTATGGTCAGTAAAACTCAATCTCTGTGAGACTGTACAGCTCAGCGAGCTAAACTCCAAGCTTTCAAGATGGTGCTTGAAAATACTGATTGTGAATTCCCTACACTCATAGTGTGCGATTCGTATTACTGCATCCAGTCATACAATGAATACTTGCAGAACTGGGTTCAAAATGGGTTTAAAGAGACAAAAGTTCTTTCTATAAAAGAACTACTTGTTCCGAAAGCATAAAATGCTTTGGGAACAAGTAGTTCCTTTACAGAAAGAACTACAAAAGACTCACGTGATCCATACACTGAGTCATCAGCTTGATGGCGTTCACATTAAAGGGAATTCATTGGCTGATGAAGCCGCGAAGGCAGCTGTGCAAAGGCCTTCCGTAGCTGCAATCACTCATTCAAAAACAAAAATAAATGGCAAAACAATGCTAACTGTCAATGCCACAAGCAAAGGCAGCGGAGCAGCGTTACCTCTAAACTATCCACTCGAATATTCATACATAATTGATGCCAACTCCGTTCCTTTTGCTCGAATCCCTGGGGTGGGGGATAGAGTAATCCCAAACAGGAATCGGAGAGGTGCTTTGATTCAAGAAACACATATGGGAGAGGGTCGGATACATCAAGGGATCTCTAAATCTCTATTGGAATTACAAGAGATGTATTGGTGGCCAGGGATGAGCGCCCACATTTATGAATTTGGAATTAATTGCGATGTCTGCTACAGAGATCATAGCTTGGAGCGCCACCAGATTCCTGACTACAGTGTAGCCAGCCCAGTACAGACACCATTGAGATAGCATTTGACTATCCACGCTCAGACGTCCCTATGGACAAAAGCGGTCCCACAAGTATTAGGACAAGATTCATTTGGATATGGCCTCAGCGCTCGGCTGACGCCCGAACTGTTATAAAAGATTTGCGAGTCTTTATCGGCACATACGCAATCGGCACGCTACATTCTGACCAGTGTCCTGCTTTTAGCTCTCGGGCTTACAAGGAGCCCATGGCCAGCTTGGGCGTTGCATTGCAGTACTCAAGTCCATTCCACCCTGAGGAAATTCGGTTGTGGAAAGAAAAAAACGTGACATAAAGCAATCTATAAGAGCCAGGGTATTAGGATCGGGTGATGGTTGGGTCAAACATCTAATAAGTGTCCAACGTAATCTTAATAACCTGCCAAGAAATTCTCTGGGTGGAATTGCTCCATATGAAATCCTTTTTGGTACTAGATGATGGTCGGAGACCTCGATCGTCATACTTCAGCAGTAGAACCAAAACCATTTGATATCAAAGACCGTTTGGCTGTTTTACAGGACTTAAATGAAACAAGAAGAAGCCTAAGCAACACAATACAAAAGCCAATGACCACTGAGGAAAAAACACCTGTCCCAGCAAGACCTGTCTGGATTCCAAAGATTGGGGACCTGGTCAGAGAGAAAATAGCAGATAAGACGGAATTTGGGCCTTCTTACAGAAAACAAGTACCTGAACTAACAGTCCACGGATCAAGAACACTGTTACTGCCGCCCCTTGCTGGTCCGTATCAATGACCTGGTAAAACCACACCATGTCGCCGATAATAAGTAGTAGGCCCAGTAGACTCCAAAGATGTAGCAGACGACCAAATCTTGCTACCAACCAAGAGGTTCAAACTGAAAGACTCATCACCTATGAAGAATCTGCAGTGAGAAAAGAAGGACTATACAACAAAGCCATGGAACTTGTGCCTCTTCAAAACCAAATAACAGTCCATCAAGAAACTCCTGTCTACCATGATGTAGCATCTGTCTATACTAACATGTCAAGGGAACAAGCAGCTCCAGCGATTTTAAATAATCCGGATGCAATACCAACCATTGACAGAACTGCTTCTGGCTATTTCATCAACTGTGATACCTTTTCTGAGGATCCCAGTGAACCTGAAACAACGCCAACAAACAAAACTTTCAAGGAACAAGTAAAAAAACTTTTTCACCAGCTTGCAAATACATATCTGGTTTCACCATGGGTTGAACTTTGGATTGTGTTGGGTATACTTTTTCTCCTACTATGGCTCATTCTTGTTTTAAGTTTGGGAAAGCTAATAGATGAAAAATATAGTAAAATAGACACAGCAAGTAAGAACATGAAATTGCTCCTGAAGCCACACATATCATCTCATTGTGAGCAAAGAGACCTGTCATCAGTAAACATCACAGCCATTCCTCTAGCTGGTGGTATAGCTTGGGATAGAACTGATTATGACATTTATGGCCATGTCGAGCTGCGGAAGATTCCACACCAATTTAAGGTTTCCTTGAGTGATTTTGTGCCACCCAGTACTTTTTCTGATGATTGGGACTTTGAAACTGTTAACTACATGATGGCAGACTTAGAAATGTCAGCAAAATTTGCACAACATGAATACTTAGCCGGTTCATCAAATTATGGAGAAATGCATTGTTTTAATCATTTTGGTCATCATTATTTGCACAAATCTGCAAACCCCAGAAATGTTTCAACTTATAATCAATGGGAGAATTGTCCAAAGCCACCAAAAGGTAGCTCGAAAACATTTTATGAAAAATGTCCATACTTTACAGGTTTTATTGTCACAAATGCAGAAACCTTTTATTTTAAAAATGTTAATAAGACATGCATGAAAAGTATGTTGACTATTACTAAGCAAATTTATTCTGCGGCCTTTTATGCTCTATTGCCCACATTAGGCTTTAACTTTTGGAAAGACAACATTGAGACAAAAACTGTCTGGGGCACAAAAGACTGGCAGGTAAAAGGTTTAGAAGCATTGTTCAGAGCCTGCATCATCCCAGAACAAATAATGTTCTTAAATGAAACTGTTCAACAGACATCTTGGCCTGGCTAAGATAAAAGATGTAAACAAACCTTCCATACCAACACCCGCACCTGATAGCAATAGAAATACAGATGAGGAGGTAGACGTAAATTATATTTTACAACAAAACAGAAGTAATCCTGAATTGAAAAAAATGGTTAATCTGACCCACAGACACGAATAACTGTCAAGATAGATTCCTGGACAAAACACAAGGGTTTAAAGTAACTAGGCCTGATCCGAGATATGTCCAGAGACAACATCCAGGGACAACTTACAGTGTAGGAAAACTGTGCCTTGAGTGGCTACAAAAATCTGCACTCCCAGATATAAAACAACACTTAAATTTAATTAAAGATGGCATTGATTTGAGAGAATTCTTATTTGGACCTCGCAAACAACGTCATAAACGTTTAATGTATGCCGATATATACGCTGCTTATAATGAAAAAGTCACACAAATGGAAACTGCAGAACGAATAAGAGAAATTGATTGTATTAATTTAGAGAAAGCTCTCTCTGTAGTTGACAATGGGTTAACAACTCTGTCGTCCAGAATTTGTTCTTTGGACAGCATTGTATCCTCTGCCATAGACATAATGGACAGGACTTGATAATGTTACAACATGGCCAGTCTCAATTGCGTTCTATAATGCTGCTAGGCTGGACGTTACAAAATCTTCATTCAGGCTATGTGCCTTGGCGTCTAATCAACACCACGTCATTGTTTACTGTATTTAACCTTACAGATAAACAAATCTCTTTGGCAGAGGGGAGCAGACTATATTGTGCTGAGCATGGAAAAACTGGAAAGATTACCATTAACCATTTCTGAGAAACCAGCCACTGAATGGATAATACATGGCACCATCACAATACCAGTGACGATTTTCTAGTTTCAGTATTGCTTAAAACACATACCAGCAAGCCTGTATGAAAGGTTGGGTAAAGAGTACATAAAGTCGACCTGGGATTTACCATACACACACAAATTTTGAAGTGGGGAAAAGAAGGTATTTCTTAGTGGTAAAAACTGTAAAACAACATTGAGTGGTACACTTCTCTGTCAAGGCATTAATTTACATGGAGCCTGTGATGGTTCTTCAAACAACTTATCATGCCACCTGTAGGGTTCCCCGGCAGCAGTGATAGATCCAATTGTAATGCAGCTTTCCAATGGAAGCTACATAATGCTGAATGATCACAGCTGTTGTGGAATGATGCCAGGAATAGCCTATCTCATTAGTGTGTCAGCCAGGGTCACTTGACAGGGGGGGAGTTGCTACTATGGCCTTCACTGAACATGTCTTCTATATGAATTGATACATTTAGCAGAATGAAAGCCATTCTTTTACAAAAAACTGTGCCACTGACCTCGTCCAGAGAGACATATGATCTGCAAGTTGCAAGGTCCTCTGCAACTTGATTTGATTTTTTTCCAAAAATGAACTTTGGCACAAAGCAATCTGCTTAACGTAGAACTATTCTTAGAGAACAAGAATTCTTTGAATACTTCCTAGAAACAATATTGACCTTATCAAGAAAACAAAAACTGTTTATATATTCTGCTATGGGATGGTCTCGAATTTTTCTTCTGTATTGAGAGCCATTTCATAAATGTAATTTTTATTATTAATTCAGTTAGCAATACTAACAACTTGCTACATGATTGACATAAAATCATTGCTTTTAAAATGCATACAGTACAAATGCTAATTTTTGTCTAGTACAACCATTTTCAAATGCATTTTTATGTATTTTTTGGGTGCGATTGTGAACACATGCTTTAGATATGTTTTAATGCTTGGATTTAGTAATGTCGAACATAATAAAGTGGAGTGGGTGTTGTATAGCTTTTTAGGACCCTAGTGTAATTTTCGTGATTCATGCCTTTATATAGGTATAAATCACCATATCCTTATATAGGCATAGAAATCATAACCATATTTAGACATAGCTCATGCAGTCCAAATACGGCATGGCTACTTCCACTAGTTCAGAAAATCCACAACGATTTCTTGGAAAACTCGGCTTCAGCAGCTAGGGACTTTCCCTTGCTTGAATATTGATTTATCCAAGAACTCATGGAGTTTTCAAGGAACTGAAACTCTTTGATGACGTTAGTATGTCCACCTGTATGTCAATCTCGGCACCTTCAAGATATAAGTATGCCCACTCTTGCCTTAGCCAACACACGGTGGTTTGGCGCAGTTCGACTATCTACTTGCCCGACGCATCCTGCTTCTGCAAGTGACGAAGGAAGCCGACCCTCCAGCAGGCGCACTGAGAGAGACGCAGTCTTTTCTCTGGCAGAGAAATCCGGCTCCAGTGTTTCCAAGCTACCCTTGCGGGTTTTTCGGAAATCGAGTCCTGAGACTGACATCCTTCATTCTAAACCAAGGTATGGAGTAAGCATGGGCGTAAAATCCGTTCCGCTCGCGGAATTTGCAGATTTTCGGCAAATTCCCGATCCGCGAACTCTCGCGAATTTGCCGGAAATTCGTAAATTTGCACGCAGCGGATTTTTTTTTGCTTGGTCGCGTTTGACAAATATAATATTGCGGCGCGCGGCGTTCACTTACCGTCATTCAGCGTTTGAAAAGTTGTTTTTCTCCATGTTTGCGTGTGCTGCGCCATTTTGGATCTTGCTGCGTGATCCCGCGGGAGTTTGTCGACCGCGATTACGTCATCGCGCCCGCCACCTTGCACAGCGAGATTTTGTTAACGCGAGAACGTCATAAAGGCTCGCAATCACGCATCGCGGGAGTAAACAATTGTGAACACGTAGATGCGGCGGGCCGCAACAATCTCGCACTCGCGAAATTGCAAAATTTGCAATTCTGCACAAGAAATCCACCAGCAAGCAGCATAAACCTTCTGAAAATGATGATTTTTATCAGAATAACTCCTAAGGTTGACATTTGCCTGCACTGTTTTTTGCAAGGAGTCCATTTTGGGGGGGGGGGGTGAGAGGAAGGAAGTGCCCCACAGTCTCCAACTTCCTGTTCCTGTCCAGCAGGCTCCTCCCAGTGCTTTCTTCATGTGCTGGTCACTTTCATTTGGATCTTGACCTGGAAGGATAACTTTTTGTGGATGCTGCTGGATATTTGGATTTGAGGCCTTTTTGACTTTCTTTGGATCACTTTTGGATTAGAAATCAACTTTCACAAGTAAGTTTGTTTGGGGCATTACAGTTGCTGCAACTACAATTTTGGAACTTTTGCAGAACATTAAATAAAATATATTGTGGGTAGCCACAGTATCCAGTAGGACCAGGGTTAGATATGGGTGCATGATACAACTGTTTTGTTGAATTTAAACATCATTGAGGGCATGGATGGCCTGGGATTGTGCTGAATTTTGTGGGTTTTTTCGATTTTTTTGGGCTGCTGTTGGGGCCTTTTGCCCAGGGGTAGTGAGTGGTGCATGGACTGAGTCTGTCTATGGGGTCTCTTTAATGTAAATATCATGGATGGCATTGGATTGTGGTGATTTTTGTGTTTTTTTCGTTTTTTTTAGGTGTACTGTTGATGGGGACTGGCCATGTGAGTGGTGGCCATTTTGAGTGCTGGTACAGGCAGGCCCTGACCATGTGTTTGGGGTGCAAGGGGCCATTTTGAAGACAGGCAGTGTTCTGAGGCCTGCACCCATTTTGCATAGCTTTCATCCATTATGCCCAGGGGTAGTGAGTGGTGCATGGGCCTAGTCTTTCTGTGGGGTGTCTTCTTGAATGTAAACATCATTCAGGGCATGGATGGCCTGGGATTGTGCTGATTTTTGTGTGTTTTTTTATTTTTGGGGCTGCTGTTGAGGCCTTTTGCCCAGGGGTAGTGAGTGGTGCATTGACTGAGTCTGTCTGTGGGCTCTCTTTAATGTAAACATCATGGAGGGCATGGATGACATTGGATTGTGGTGATTTTTGTGTTTTGTTCAGTTTTTTTGGGGTGTACTGTTGATGGGGACTGGCCATGTGGGTAGTGGCCATTTTGAGTGCTGGTACAGGCAGGCCCTGGCCATGTGTTTGGGGTACAAGGGGCCATTTTGAAGACAGGCATTGTTCTGAGGCCTGCACCCATTTTGCCTAGCCTTCATCCATTATGCCCAGGGGTAGTGAGTGGTGCATGGGCCTAGTCTTTCTGTGGGGTGTCTTCTTGAATTTAAACATCATTCAGGGCATGGATGGCCTGGGATTGTGCTGATTTTTGTGTGTTTTTCATTTTTTGGGGCTGGTGTTGAGGCCTTTTGCCCAGGGGTAGTGAGTGGTGCTGCTTAGGCTACAATTTAGGGCACTGTTCTGTACCATACTATCTATTGTACTGTTTCTAATGCTACGCTCAGGCCACTCAATGTTTAATTTCCTATTTTTTTCATATGGTGACTGCCAGTGTGTACCACTACTGCTACCAGCACAACAATGATATTGCATCCGTCGAGGATTCAAGTCAACAACCAACCTTATTCACCAACCGTGATTCGCAAATCCCAGGTAAGATAAGCATATAGAATAATGGGCTAGGACTAAGTTTGGAGGAGAGCAGAGACTAACAGTACTACTAGTAAAGTACAGTAGTAGGGCTACTGAATTGACTAACTCGGTTACTTGCATTTTGGTACATTTAGGACAAGATGTTTCATTCATGCTGGTAAGTTTGAAAAACCAAACGTACAGTAACCACCGCCAACCCCCACACAAAATAATATGAGCGCGTATACTGTGTTTTTGAATGAAAAATATAATTATTGAGAAATATAAATTATGGATGTTGTTGTCGTCACAAAAATAGAATTACCCCAACTCACCCCCCTCCCTAAGCAAACCAATGTCCAAAAATCAAAAAGTCCCCTTTCCCAAAAACCCAATTCCCACCCCCCCAACAGTCTTTAAAAAAGGGACAAGGTACAGTCACTTCCTCCGGTGGCGTTTAAGTTTAGAGAGCTGGTGCTGCATGTCCCGCAGCTCTTTGCGGAGGTCCTGGACCTGGCGCTCCAGGTAGTCCACTCACTTTCGGAGGCGGCGCTGGCGTACCATTCAGGCTCTGGGGGGGGCAGCTGGTGTTTTTGCTGCTGTGCGGCGGCGGCGGGAGGCTGTCGGGCCACTGCTCCGTTTGGCTGGAGGATGTGGAGGTTGTTGTTGTAGTTTCCTCCTCATGCTACCGAGCCCACAACCGTCGATACTCGACACAAATAGCCTCCAGCTGACGGGTCCCTGGCCCGGACAGCCATCTCCTTACGGGTGAGCTTTTTGGGAGTAGCATCTATGAAAAAAGAAAGAAAAATACTGTAGCCAATAGTCTTTAACATAAAGTCAAAATAATTCAACAGAAAGTTGACACTCAGTAACACCAGCATAAGTAACACCAGCAAGTAGCAAACACAGTATAACATTTTTAAGATAACGGACCAGGTTTTTTGTGATTGTCGATCCACAACTGGCGCCTCCCGTATGTGACGTTATTTATAATTTCTAACCACTATTTTGAGGGTGCCCCAGATAGGAGGAAGAACCTAAACTTCCAATTAGGACCAAGATCCAAACATAATTGATACAGCAGGTATCTGTGCACACGTCGCCTTTTACAGAGTAAATGCTGTTGGTAATCAAACAACACAACCAGACAAAAATGTGGAAGTAGTCTTGATAGAAGTTTTTCTTCAATTCAGATTTTATCCACCACGCCCAGCCAACACGTGTTTCGTCAGGGCTAGTAGCGAGAACCTCGACACTACCCGGTAGCCGGGTCGGATTTGGAAGCGGTTGAGAGCACCTAGCCATTGTGGCAATAGCTTTCGAACCGCTGCCCGCGGGAGCCCTGATGAAGTCGCGGGCTACTAGCCCTGACGAAACACGTGTTGGCTGGGCGTGGTGGATAAAATCTGAATTGAAGAAACACTTCTATCAAGACTACTTCCACATTGTTTGTCTATTGGTTGTGTTTGATTACCTACAGCATTTACTCTGTAAAAGGCGACGTGTGCACAGATACCTGTTGTAACAGTATAACATTTTGGCATGTATCTTTCCGCCGTCTTTGTAAGCCTGTGACATTTCTGGGAGTTTCAGGAATTCCACTAGCAGCACTATGGGTGGACTCACTACTACTTACATAGTCAGAGAGTACTCAAAAAAGGCCTTTTTTTACCTTTTTTTCTTTTGGGTTGCAAAAGAAATCACTGTTACGTGAACTTGTGCTCGCCGCCATAATGGCAGCTCACTCTGCTTTCACCCAAGAAATACAGACACAGGCCATGATGATGCAGACTCGCAGTACTTTAAGCAGTACATGCAAGTGGGATCTGAATGTCTTAATTTTCTATAGGGGTGGCACTGCCACTGGCCATACTTCTTCCACTCAGCGTCTGCTCTACTACATCATACACCTCTGCTATCGACGAGGAGGATAAAGAAGATAACATCCAGGCTTCGAAAGTACGTCTATGATTCTTCTTGATGTCTCAAATGTACCAAAATGTATTTTTTTCAAAAACCAACTAACACCCTTTTCATTATATTTTGGAAAGCGCTGTCTTCTTATGTTGAATTGCATTCAACAAAACCATTCTTTACAGTCATAAATATTAAGACTTGCTCGTCCTTCGTTTCACCCTTCTTTACCTTTTCGTTCTTCACACCCCTGAACTTCATCTGATATGACTTGGCTTCACAAATCACAATAAAAATTGACCAGCGGAGTTGAAGTGAAATAGAGGGGGCCATTGGTTACCAGAGAAGTACCGCAGCTAATGCTATTAACAGTCAAGGTTGACTGTCTTCTACGTGATAGTCCAAAAAGTAGTTCTAAATTAGTAAATGTTCTTGACAGTACAGTGTACTTATACTAGTGTACTGTGTACTACTGTACAGTACATCATACACTCCTTTGCGAGGCTACTCAAAAATATTTCAATAAGTAAGGAGTATAATAACTTACCACCGTCCGCTGCCCCTGAGTCTTCCCCCCCAGCTCCTCCTGTTGGCGCCGCCCCATCCTGAGTGGACCCCTCCGCACTGCTGGCCCCGGCACTGGTTGTCATCTGTGCCGCGTCAGATGTTGTGACGTCTAGGAAAAACATGTCATATTTTCAGATGCCATACACAACCCCCTATTTTGTCTCGTAACGGAAGAACATTTTACATAACAATTTTTTTTTATAACTGGGATTGAAAAAAAATAACGGTTTTGGGGAGGGTGTTAACCTTTTATATGCTTATTCCATTAAATGCTACACTTGTTCTTATGAGAACTGATGAATGCTTGCTTAACGGGCACCATTTTATTTTTCTCATTACAGAAAGAAGATTACATTGACCTTCTGCCAGACAATTCTCCAACTACTAGTAAGTCATCACCAGCAGTACTGTGTTTTCATTTCTTAATTGAAAATAAAACTTTAAAACTAACAAACACAGTGTGGTTTTTGTTTACGAGTGAGTGAGCGGAAAGGTTTGAACTACTTCACTTGGCAGTCATGTTTCAGTGACTCAGGTAGGCCGGGACTCGGAGGTAGTCTCTCTTCTTCTGTTCTTCTGGGTCGTAAAAATCATTGGTCAGACATTCTAGATAGTCTGTCAGGGGATTGGGAGTTCAACTTCTGTTCGGACTGAGGTATGTCGAAAGACGAACTGCACCTATCATCTTGTCCATACTTCTTTGTGTGCAGAATAGTCCCTGAAACACTAGCGGTATGGGACAAAAACCAGCAAGGCGGCCACCTCCACCGCAGAAAAGATCTCCCTGGGCTGCACTTCCTCCCCCCTCCAACGCCCGCAAGAGAGCCGGGTACGTGGGGCTGGGCCCTTCCCCTTGCCCTTGTTGCCTCCCTTAGCCATGGTCCTGGGCACAAGAAGAAGGAAAGAAGAATAGGTGTGAAAAAAAATAAGAGAGAGAGCAAAAGAAATAAAGTAGGTAATAAAGTAACAAAAAGTAAAAAAAAAACACAAAATATAGATGTAGGAAATTGAAGAGAGAGATAATAAGCAAAAAAAAAAAAAAGTTCAGAAAAACATAGGATTGCAAAGATGTAAGGTGGATAGAGAGGTAGCATGCCCAAAACCATAGCAGTGAATGAAAAACAAGATGGCCGCGCCCATAGAGGACCGCGTGGGTAAGTTTGCGCGATATTTCCCCCGCGAGCAAAAAACGCTCATGAATACGTAATCGCACGCCGCATACGACGCAAACTCGCAACGAGCGGCCAGAAACGGAAACACGTCACGCAAACAAGATGGCCGCGCCCGTACATGACCTCATGGGCAACCTCGGAGTCGGTGCGCTGCAAGCGGCCCGCGAAGAAGCAAAAAACCGCGCGAACACGCAAAAAAACGAAAAACCGCCCGAACATGCCAAAAAAAAGAGAAATCAGCAAATTCGCACGATTTTGCGGATTGCAAGTTCGATTTCGCGTCCCGCAAATCTCGCGAAATGGAAGAAAAACAAATTTTGGAAAACTGAAAGCACTTAGCAGGTGCAAACGTTCAAACTAATTTGTAACCATTCCCTGTAGTGCTTCCTAAGGGTCCCCTCCAGAGTTCAGTTGCCTACTTTCAACTATTCTCTGACCCTGCTCTGACCCTCAAAGCAGGGTCAGAGAATAGTTACAAGTATGGCACATTTCTCCTGTAAAAAAAATCACTGCAACAGGAAGGTCTTACAGCTAAGGAAGCAGGTGCCAGACTTGAAGCACAAATTCAGTGACACATTAACCAGCCCCAAATTAAATCATCTCAGTTGAGGCTGGGAAGGTGTGCTTTGCTTTCCCCCCATAATCTACAGTGGTGAACAAGAGGATGGCAGTGGCAAACCAGAGGGTGGCAGTGATGAACCAGAGGGTGGCAGCCTTGAACCAGAGGGGGACAGTGCTGATCCAGAGGGTGGCAGTGGCAAACCAGAGGGTGGCAGTGATGAACCAAATGGTGGCAGGGAGGAACCAGAGGATGGCAGCAATCAACCATAGGGTGGCATTGATGAACCAGAGGGTGGCAGTGATCAACCAGAGGGTGGCAGTGATGAACCAGAGGGTGCTGTGATAAACCAGAGGGGGACAGTGATGATCCAGAGGGTGGCAGTGGCAAACGAGAGGGTGGCAGTGATGAACCAGAGGGTGGCAGGGATGAACCAGAGGATGGCAGTGATCAACCAGAGGGTGGCAGCCTTGAACCAGAGGGGGACAGTGATGATCCAGAGGGTGGCAGTGGCAAACCAGAGGGTGGCAGTGATGAACCAGAGGGTGGCAGGGATGAACCAGAGGGTGCTGTGATAAACCAGAGGGGGACAGTGATGATCCAGAGGGTGGCAGTGGCAAACGAGAGGGTGGCAGTGATGAACCAGAGGGTGGCAGGGATGAACCAGAGGGTGGCAGTGATGAACCAGAGGGTGCTGTGATAAACCAGAGGGGGATAGTGATGATCCAGAGGGTGGCAGTGGCAAACAAGAGGGTGGCAGTGATGAACCAGAGGGTGGCAGGGATGAACCAGAGGATGGCAGTGATCAACCAGAGGGTGGCAGCCTTGAACCAGAGGGGGACAGTGATGATCCAGAGGGTGGCAGTGGCAAACCAGAGGGTGGCAGTGATGAATCAGAGGGTGGCAGGGATGAACCAGAGGGTGATGTGATAAACCAGAGGGGGACAGTGATGATCCAGAGGGTGGCAGTGGCAAACGAGAGGGTGGCAGTGATGAACCAGAGGGTGGCAGGGATGAACCAGAGGGTGGCAGGGATGAACCAGAGGGTGCTGTGATAAACCAGAGGGGGACAGTGATGATCCAGAGGGTGGCAGTGGCAAACGGGAGGGTGGCAGTGATGAACCAGAGGGTGGCAGGGATGAACCAGAGGATGGCAGTGATAAACCAGAGGGTGGCAGCCTTGAACCAGAGGGGGACAGTGATGATCCAGAGGGTGGCAGTGGCAAACCAGAGGGTGGCAGTGATGAACCAGAGGGTGGCAGGGATGAACCAGAGGGTGCTGTGATAAACCAGAGGGGGACAGTGATGATCCAGAGGGTGGCAGTGGCAAACGAGAGGGTGGCAGTGATGAACCAGAGGGTGGCAGGGATGAACCAGAGGGTGGCAGTGATGAACCAGAGGGTGCTGTGATAAACCAGAGGGGGACAGTGATGATCCAGAGGGTGGCAGTGGCAAACAAGAGGGTGGCAGTGATGAACCAGAGGGTGGCAGGGATGAACCAGAGGATGGCAGTGATCAACCAGAGGGTGGCAGCCTTGAACCAGAGGGGGACAGTGATGATCCAGAGGGTGGCAGTGGCAAACCAGAGGGTGGCAGTGATGAACCAGAGGGTGGCAGGGATGAACCAGAGGGTGCTGTGATAAACCAGAGGGGGACAGTGATGATCCAGAGGGTGGCAGTGGCAAACGAGAGGGTGGCAGTGATGAACCAGAGGGTGGCAGGGATGAACCAGAGGGTGGCAGTGATGAACCAGAGGGTGCTGTGATAAACCAAAGGGGGACAGTGATGATCCAGAGGGTGGCAGTGGCAAACGAGAGGGTGGCAGTGATGAACCAGAGGGTGGCAGGGATGAACCAGAGGATGGCAGTGATCAACCAGAGGGTGGCAGCCTTGAACCAGAGGCGGACAGTGATGATCCAGAGGGTGGCAGTGGCAAACCAGAGGGTGGCAGTGATGAACCAGAGGGTGGCAGGTATGAACCAGAGGGTGCTGTGATAAACCAGAGGGGGACAGTGATGATCCAGAGGGTGGCAGTGGCAAACGAGAGGGTGGCAGTGATGAACCAGAGGGTGGCAGGGATGAACCAGAGGGTGGCAGGGATGAACCAGAGGATGGCAGTGATCAACCAGAGGGTGGCAGTGATGAACCAGAGGGGGACAGTGATGATCCAGAGGGTGGCAGTGGCAAACCAGAGGGTGGCAGTGATGAACCAGAGGGTGGCAGTGATGGACAAGAGGGTGCTGTGATAAACCAGAGGGGGACAGTGATGATCCAGAGGGTGGCATTGGAGAACCAGAGGGTGGCAGTGATGAACCGGAGGGTGGCCGCGATGAACCACAGGGTCGCTAACAGGCTGGACACGTAGAAACAACATGGTCACGACCGTTGTGACCACATAAGTAAGTTCGCACTCCCGAACTTGTACAAAACCCTTGCTAACTGGCAAAAACATTAAATTCGCGCAAATTCGCGAATTTTGCAGATCGCGAGTTCGCAAATTTGCAAATTCGCGGACCACGAGTTCGTAAAATTCGCCCATGCTTAGTATGGAGCTGATTAAACCCTAAGAGAAATCTTGGACAGATTCTTGGCAAAAAGAATACTACATTTATGCTACACCTCACTTACTTCTTCCCTCGTACTAGACTTCGGTTAGGTACATCGGGGTAGGCGTATTTTAGAAGCACCAGTTGAGTACTTTTTAGCCTTTGTTATTTCTGTATGTATTTATCTATCATCTAGAAACCATACAATGCTTTTGCTTTTACAGTATTATTTTATCCTACTCTTCTTACTCTTCTTACTATACGCATTATACTTTGTAACAAGTCTTACGATTGTAGCAGTTCATTTCTTCTGCATGAGAAAGAAGACTGTTCAAGAAATACTTTTATTGAAAACGCCCGTCTCTCTATTTCTCTACACCTCTGGTGAAACGAAGCATGCACGAATGACTGAGCAAAATATCTATCTATTGTTTCCACGACTCTGAAGATCAGTTTTATCTTGGGGTAACAAAGTTGTCATGTTTATGCGGTTGTCAGAAACTAAATCCCTTCTTGTGGATTCGAGAAAGATTCTAGTGACCCCGAGCTAGCTGGCACTCACAATTAAGTCTAATATATTCAATAGAGACCAAGTAGACATAAGTACTACGTCACATCTATAGGATATATTATTCCAATGCGCAGAGCCTATTGGGAATATAGGAACTACACTACATCTCCCCTTTTGTGATTGGCTCCTTGTTGAATTGTTGAGTTGATTAGCTTTGAGGTGCATTTGTGCTCTAGGGGTGGTAAAGAAACCCAATACGTCTGTAAGCAGCAGTGCCAGCAATCTCAGGGTTAAGTTTTTACTCTCTGGAGAAGAAGGACAAATATCCTGTAACAAGTGTCTAGAGATATACACCAATGGCCGCATGAGGAACTGTGAAAGCTGTAAAGACTTTCAACTCATTTGAGTCTGTTTAGAAATGGGGGTCTCTAGTTGGCAGAGGTTTGCATACTGTCCAAGTAGGGACCCTTCCTTCTAGTCAGGATAAGGGAGGTACACACCTAGTTAACTCCAGCTCAACCCCTCAGTAGCTTGGCATGAGCACATAGGCTTATCTCAGAAGCAAAGTGTGCAGAATTTGTACCCAAATTACAGTAACACAGTGAAAACACTGCAAATGAACACTAAATCAGTTTAAAAAGTAAAGGATCAGTATCTAAACCAAATAAGACCAAAATGACAAAAATCCAATATACACAACTCAGAATATAGCTTTTTAAAGATTTTCAGAACTTCTGTCCATAGAAAACTATGTATTTTTCACAAAGTACTTTAGGATGCATCAAAATTCACAAAACAAAGCAGCCACAGGTGAGCGAGACACTGGAAAAACAAAGGATGCGTCGGTTCCTGAGTCCTTGGGCAGGTGATACATTTATTCTACTGTGTGCAGGAGGAAGGTTGGTCACCTCCGGAGTGTAAGATGAATCAATTTTTTCAAATTGTAGACAGCTCAGGTTTGCAGGTGACAAACTCGGCGCACACAGGTCGATGCACGGAAAATCCATGAGCTGCAGGTCGATGCAGCGGCAATGCAGACGCTGTGTTGATTTCCACAGCTGCAGACCGGTGATGTGTTGGTTCTTCCAGGGGCACAACAGGGCCTGTGTCGAAATTGTAGCGGGGGTCTCAGACTTAGGAGACTTGGTGCTCAGGTCTCAGGCTACAGCCGTTTCGCAGGCAGTAAACAGGTGCTGCGTCGATCTTTTCAGGTGCACCCCGGCGATGCGTGTGTTTTTCGGCGCACTGAATTTTGTGGTGGGAAAAGCCAAGCTGAAAGGGCAACACATGGATTATCCCCAACAGGAACAGCAAAACAACGTCCAAGGACTCAGAGCTGGGATTGGCACCACAAATCAGGTCAGAACTCCCAGCAGTGGAGTTCCAGGATGTTGTAGGCAAACTCTCTTGTCCCTGAATCTTCTTAATTGGATGCAAACTCTACACCAAGCCCTTGAGAATTTTCTCAAGCAGGATACACAGCAAATGCCCGTCTTTGTCCTCCCCAGCAGAAGCAGCAACTGCAGGCCAACCAAGCAATGTAACATGCAGCAAAGGGGCAGAACTCCTCCTCACAGCTTTTCAGGTACTTCTTGATCCAGAAGTGTTCTAAAGTTCTGGGGTCAGAGTCCTAATGTTTATGCTACCTTTCGCCTTTAAAGCCAGCATACCTCAAATAAAGAACCAGTTATTTCCTGCCCTGGCCAGGCACAGTACAGGAGGTGTAGACAGCATTGTGAAAGGCAGCCACTAACTATTCAGGTGAAGGAGACAACTTCACCCACTACTCTAGCTCAGGATGACCCATCAGGAAAGGCACACCTTAGGTTCCTTTGTGTGACTGTCTAGAGTGAATGCACAAATAGTCCCTGTCAGCCTAAACCAGATATTGATTCCAGTCAGGCAGAGACACAGGCTGATTAAACAAGAATATGCCCACTTTCTAAAAGTGCCATTTTCAAACACACTATTTAAAAACCCACTTCACTAAAATATGTATTTTTAAATTCTGAGTTCAGGAAAACCAAACTCCAAATCTCTATCACTTCCCAATTGAAAGTTACACTGATGTTACAAGGCAGCTCCAATGGCAGCCTATGGGAAAGATAGCTGTTCAATAGTGAAAACCTTAATTAGGCAGAATTTCACTATCAGGACATGAAAAACAAACTAGT
Organism: Lissotriton helveticus; assembly: GCF_964261635.1. NCBI lineage: Eukaryota > Metazoa > Chordata > Amphibia > Caudata > Salamandridae > Lissotriton > Lissotriton helveticus. Next base: position 565,324,786 of record NC_136057.1, on the reverse strand, counting down.
ACATGTCTTAACTTTCACATTTACTGCAGCTTGCCCATGGGGGTACTATGGGTGCCCATTTTAGGGGTGCCTTCAATGTAGTAAAAGGAAAGGGTTAGGCCTGGCAAGTGGGTGCACTTGCCAGGTCGACTTGGCAGTTAAAAACTGTGTGTGCAGACATTGCAGTGGCAGGTCTGAGACAAATTTGAAAGGCTGCTTGTGAGGATGGTACAATCAGTGCTGCAGGCTCACTAGTGATTCAGAAAAGGGGGTGGTGATGAACAGAGTGCCTGAATTAAGCAGACCACTCTTACCCAGTCCAAAGATCAGGGCTTGATCCATCACCGTTTTTTAGCTCACTGCACCATCCCAGCTCAGAACTTGGCTATATGCAAATTAGTCCATTCCTGTCCCAGTGCATGATGGGAACAGGGCAAACCAAACTACCAAGCCAATTCTTGTACTGGGAAGGAAACAAGCTTCCGGGGACCGGTTTCTTGCCATTTCAGGCGTCGTCGGCCCGGCTTGCTTGAATCTTGATGGTGCAATGAGCAAGGGACTCACATCTGAGTATACCCTTCCACGCTTATGGTGGACAAAATGATTCAGAAAAGGGGGTGGTGATGAACAGAGTGCCTGAATTAAGCAGACCACTCTTACCCAGTCCAAAGATCAGGGCTTGATCCATCACCGTTTTTTTAGCTCACTGCACCATCCCAGCTCAGAACTTCTCTATATGCAAATTAGTCCGTTCCTGTCCCAGTGCATGATGGGATCAGGGCAAACCAAACTACCAAGCCAATTCTTGTACTGGGAAGGAAACAAGCTTCCGGGGACCGGTTTCTGCCATTTCAGGCGTCGTCGGCCCGGCTTGCTTGAATCCTGATGGTGCAATGAGCAAGGGACTCACATCTGAGTATACCCTTCCACGCTTATGGTGGACAAAATGATTCAGAAAAGGGGGTGGTGATGAACAGAGTGCCTGAATTAAGCAGACCACTCTTACCCAGTCCAAAGATCAGGGCTTGATCCATCACCGTTTTTTAGCTCACTGCACCATCCCAGCTCAGAACTTGGCTATATGCAAATTAGTCCGTTCCTGTCCCAGTGCATGATGGGAACAGGGCAAACCAAACTACCAAGCCAATTCTTGTACTGGGAAGGAAACAAGCTTCCGGGGACCGGTTTCTGCCATTTCAGGCGTCGTCGGCCCGGCTTGCTTGAATCCTGATGGTGCAATGAGCAAGGGACTCCTGATGGTGCATATAGCCAGGTTCTGAGCTGGGATGGGGCAGTGAGCTAAATAACGGTGATGGATCAAGCCCTGATCTTTGGACTGGGTAAGAGTGGTCTGCTTAATTCAGACACTCTGTTCATCACCACCCCCTTTTCTAAATCATTTTGTCCACCATAAGCGTGGAAGGGTATACTCAGACATGAGTCCCTTGCTCACTGCTCCATCAGGATTCAAGCAAGCCGGGCCGACGACGCCTGAAATGGCAGAAACCGGTCCCCGGAAGCTTGTCTCCTTTCTGGTGAAGAATTGGCTTGGTAGTTTGGTCTGCCCTGTTCTCATGATGCACTGGGCCAGGGACAGACTAATTTGCATATAGCCAGGTTTTGAGCTGGGATGGGGCAGTGAGCTAAATAACGGTGATGGATCAAGCCCTGATCTTTGGACTGGGTAAGAGTGGTCTGCTTAATTCAGACACTCTGTTCATCACCACCCCCTTTTCTAAATCATTTTGTCCACCATAAGCGTGGAAGGGTATACTCAGACATGAGTCCCTTGCTCACTGCTCCATCAGGATTCAAGCAAGCCGGGCCGACGACGCCTGAAATGGCAGAAACCGGTCCCCGGAAGCTTGTCTCCTTTCTGGTGAAGAATTGGCTTGGTAGTTTGGTCTGCCCTGTTCTCATGATGCACTGGGCCAGGGACAGACTAATTTGCATATAGCCAGGTTCTGAGCTGGGATGGGGCAGTGAGCTAAATAACGGTGATGGATCAAGCCCTGATCTTTGGACTGGGTAAGAGTGGTCTGCTTAATTCAGACACTCTGTTCATCACCACCCCCTTTTCTAAATCATTTTGTCCACCATAAGCGTGGAAGGGTATACTCAGACATGAGTCCCTTGCTCACTGCTCCATCAGGATTCAAGCAAGCCAGGCCGACAACGCCTGAAATGGCAGAAACCGGTCCCCGGAAGCTTGTCTCCTTTCTGGTGAAGAATTGGCTTGGTAGTTTGGTCTGCCCTGTTCTCATGATGCACTGGGCCAGGGACAGACTAATTTGCATATAGCCAGGTTCTGAGCTGGGATGGGGCAGTGAGGTAAATAACGGTGATGGATCAAGCCCTGATCTTTGGACTGGGTAAGAGTGGTCTGCTTAATTCAGACACTCTGTTCATCACCACCCCCTTTTCTAAATCATTTTGTCCACCATAAGCGTGGAAGGGTATACTCAGACATGAGTCCCTTGCTCACTGCTCCATCAGGATTCAAGCAAGCCGGGCCGACGACGCCTGAAATGGCAGAAACCGGTCCCCGGAAGCTTGTCTCCTTTCTGGTGAAGAATTGGCTTGGTAGTTTGGTCTGCCCTGTTCTCATGATGCACTGGGCCAGGGACAGACTAATTTGCATATAGCCAGGTTCTGAGCTGGGATGGGGCAGTGAGCTAAATAACGGTGATGGATCAAGCCCTGATCTTTGGACTGGGTAAGAGTGGTCTGCTTAATTCAGACACTCTGTTCATCACCACCCCCTTTTCTAAATCATTTTGTCCACCATAAGCGTGGAAGGGTATACTCAGACATGAGTCCCTTGCTCACTGCTCCATCAGAATTCAAGCAAGCCGGGCCGACGACGCCTGAAATGGCAGAAACCGGTCCCCGGAAGCTTGTCTCCTTTCTGGTGAAGAATTGGCTTGGTAGTTTGGTCTGCCCTGTTCTCATGATGCACTGGGCCAGGGACAGACTAATTTGCATATAGCCAGGTTCTGAGCTGGGATGGGGCAGTGAGCTAAATAACGGTGATGGATCAAGCCCTGATCTTTGGACTGGGTAAGAGTGGTCTGCTTAATTCAGACACTCTGTTCATCACCACCCCCTTTTCTAAATCATTTTGTCCACCATAAGCGTGGAAGGGTATACTCAGACATGAGTCCCTTGCTCACTGCTCCATCAGGATTCAAGCAAGCCGGGCCGACGACGCCTGAAATGGCAGAAACCGGTCCCCGGAAGCTTGTCTCCTTTCTGGTGAAGAATTGGCTTGGTAGTTTGGTCTGCCCTGTTCTCATGATGCACTGGGCCAGGGACAGACTAATTTGCATATATCCAGGTTCTGAGCTGGGATGGGGCAGTGAGCTAAATAACGGTGATGGATCAAGCCCTGATCTTTGGACTGGGTAAGAGTGGTCTGCTTAATTCAGACACTCTGTTCATCACCACCCCCTTTTCTAAATCATTTTGTCCACCATAAGCGTGGAAGGGTATACTCAGACATGAGTCCCTTGCTCACTGCTCCATCAGGATTCAAGCAAGCCGGGCCGACGACGCCTGAAATGGCAGAAACCGGTCCCCGGAAGCTTGTCTCCTTTCTGGTGAAGAATTGGCTTGGTAGTTTGGTCTGCCCTGTTCTCATGATGCACTGGGCCAGGGACAGACTAATTTGCATATAGCCAGGTTCTGAGCTGGGATGGGGCAGTGAGCTAAATAACGGTGATGGATCAAGGCCTGATCTTTGGACTGGGTAAGAGTGGTCTGCTTAATTCAGACACTCTGTTCATCACCACCCCCTTTTCTAAATCATTTTGTCCACCATAAGCGTGGAAGGGTATACTCAGACATGAGTCCCTTGCTCACTGCTCCATCAGGATTCAAGCAAGCCGGGCCGACGACGCCTGAAATGGCAGAAACCGGTCCCCGGAAGCTTGTCTCCTTTCTGGTGAAGAATTGTCTTGGTAGTTTGGTCTGCCCTGTTCTCATGATGCACTGGGCCAGGGACAAACTAATTTGCATATAGCCAGGTTCTGAGCTGGGATACGGCAGTGAGCTAAATAACGGTGATGGATCAAGCCCTGATCTTTGGACTGGGTAAGAGTGGTCTGCTTAATTCAGACACTCTGTTCATCACCACCCCCTTTTCTAAATCATTTTGTCCACCATAAGCGTGGAAGGGTATACTCAGACATGAGTCCCTTGCTCACTGCTCCATCAGGATTCAAGCAAGCCGGGCCGACGACGCCTGAAATGGCAGAAACCGGTCCCCGGAAGCTTGTCTCCTTTCTGGTGAAGAATTGGCTTGGTAGTTTGGTCTGCCCTGTTCTCATGATGCACTGGGCCAGGGACAGACTAATTTGCATATAGCCAGGTTCTGAGCTGGAATGGGGCAGTGAGCTAAATAACGGTGATGGATCAAGCCCTGATCCTTGGACTGGGTAAGAGTGGTCTGCCTAATTCAGACACTCTGTTCATCACCACCCCCTTTTCTAAATCATTTTGTCCACCATAAGCGTGGAAGGGTATACTCAGACATGAGTCCCTTGCTTACTGCTCCATCAGGATTCAAGCAAGCCGGGCTGACGACGCCTGAAATGGCAGAAACCGGTCCCCGGAAGCTTGTCTCCTTTCTGGTGAAGAATTGGCTTGGTAGTTTGGTCTGCCCTGTTCTCATGATGCACTGGGCCAGGGACAGACTAATTTGCATATAGCCAGGTTCTGAGCTGGGATGGGGCAGTGAGCTAAATAACGGTGATGGATCAAGGCCTGATCTTTGGACTGGGTAAGAGTGGTCTGCTTAATTCAGACACTCTGTTCATCACCACCCCCTTTTCTAAATCATTTTGTCCACCATAAGCGTGAAAGGGTATACTCAGACATGAGTCCCTTGCTCACTGCTCCATCAGGATTCAAGCAAGCCGGGCCGACGACGCCTGAAATGGCAGAAACCGGTCCCCGGAAGCTTGTCTCCTTTCTGGTGAAGAATTGGCTTGGTAGTTTGGTCTGCCCTGTTCTCATGATGCACTGGGCCAGGGACAGACTAATTTGCATATAGCCAGGTTCTGAGCTGGGATACGGCAGTGAGCTAAATAACGGTGATGGATCAAGCCCTGATCTTTGGACTGGGTAAGAGTGGTCTGCTTAATTCAGACACTCTGTTCATCACCACCCCCTTTTCTAAATCATTTTGTCCACCATAAGCGTGGAAGGGTATACTCAGACATGAGTCCCTTGCTCACTGCTCCATCAGGATTCAAGCAAGCCGGGCCGACGACGCCTGAAATGGCAGAAACCGGTCCCCGGAAGCTTGTCTCCTTTCTGGTGAAGAATTGGCTTGGTAGTTTGGTCTGCCCTGTTCTCATGATGCACTGGGCCAGGGACAGACTAATTTGCATATAGCCAGGTTCTGAGCTGGGATGGGGCAGTGAGCTAAATAACGGTGATGGATCAAGCCCTGATCTTTGGACTGGGTAAGAGTGGTCTGCTTAATTCAGACACTCTGTTCATCACCACCCCCTTTTCTAAATCATTTTGTCCACCATAAGCGTGGAAGGGTATACTCAGACTTGAGTCCCTTGCTCACTGCTCCATCAGGATTCAAGCAAGCCGGGCCGACGACGCCTGAAATGGCAGAAACCGGTCCCCGGAAGCTTGTCTCCTTTCTGGTGAAGAATTGGCTTGGTAGTTTGGTCTGCCCTGTTCTCATGATGCACTGGGCCAGGGACAGACTAATTTGCATATAGCCAGGTTCTGAGCTGGTATGGGGCAGTGAGCTAAATAACGGTGATGGATCAAGCCCTGATCCTTGGACTGGGTAAGAGTGGTCTGCTTAATTCAGACACTCTGTTCATCCCCACCCCCTTTTCTAAATCATTTTGTCCACCATAAGCGTGGAAGGGTATACTCAGACATGAGTCCCTTGCTCACTGCTCCATCAGGATTCAAGCAAGCCGGGCCGACGACGCCTGAAATGGCAGAAACCGGTCCCCGGAAGCTTGTCTCCTTTCTGGTGAAGAATTGGCTTGGTAGTTTGGTCTGCCCTGTTTTAATGATGCACTGGGCCAGGGACAGACTAATTTGCATATAGCCAGGTTCTGAGCTGGTATGGGGCAGTGAGCTAAATAACGGTGATGGATCAAGCCCTGATCCTTGGACTGGGTAAGAGTGGTCTGCCTAATTCAGACACTCTGTTCATCACCACCCCCTTTTCTAAATCATTTTGTCCACCATAAGCGTGGAAGGGTATACTCAGACATGAGTCCCTTGCTCACTGCTCCATCAGGATTCAAGCAAGCCGGGCTGACGACGCCTGAAATGGCAGAAACCGGTCCCCGGAAGCTTGTCTCCTTTCTGGTGAAGAATTGGCTTGGTAGTTTGGTCTGCCCTGTTCTCATGATGCACTGGGCCAGGGACAGACTAATTTGCATATAGCCAGGTTCTGAGCTGGGATGGGGCAGTGAGCTAAATAGCGGTGATGGATCAAGCCCTGATCTTTGGACTGGGTAAGAGTGGTCTGCTTAATTCAGACACTCTGTTCATCACCACCCCCTTTTCTAAATCATTTTGTCCACCATAAGCGTGGAAGGGTATACTCAGACATGAGTCCCTTGCTCACTGCTCCATCAGGATTCAAGCAAGCCGGGCCGATGACGCCTGAAATGGCAGAAACCGGTCCCCGGAAGCTTGTCTCCTTTCTGGTGAAGAATTGGCTTGGTAGTTTGGTCTGCCCTGTTCTCATGATGCACTGGGCCAGGGACAGACTAATTTGCATATAGCCAGGTTCTGAGCTGGGATACGGCAGTGAGCTAAATAACGGTGATGGATCAAGCCCTGATCTTTGGACTGGGTAAGAGTGGTCTGCTTAATTCAGACACTCTGTTCATCACCACCCCCTTTTCTAAATCATTTTGTCCACCATAAGCGTGGAAGGGTATACTCAGACATGAGTCCCTTGCTCACTGCTCCATCAGGATTTAAGCAAGCCGGGCCGACGACGCCTGAAATGGCAGAAACCGGTCCCCGGAAGCTTGTCTCCTTTCTGGTGAAGAATTGGCTTGGTAGTTTGGTCTGCCCTGTTCTCATGATGCACTGGGCCAGGGACAGACTAATTTGCATATAGCCAGGTTCTGAGCTGGGATGGGCCAGTGAGCTAAATATCGGTGATGGATAAAGCCCTGATCTTTGGACTGGGTAAGAGTGGTCTGCTTAATTCAGACACTCTGTTCATCACCACCCCCTTTTCTAAATCATTTTGTCCACCATAAGCGTGGAAGGGTATACTTAGACTTGAGTCCCTTGCTCACTGCTCCATCAGGATTCAAGCAAGCCGGGCCGACGACGCCTGAAATGGCAGAAACTGGTCCCCGGAAGCTTGTCTCCTTTCTGGTGAAGAATTGGCTTGGTAGTTTGGTCTGCCCTGTTCTCATGATGCACTGGGCCAGGGACAGACTAATTTGCATATAGCCAGGTTCTGAGCTGGGATGGGGCAGTGAGCTAAATAACGGTGATGGATCAAGCCCTGATCTTTGGACTGGGTAAGAGTGGTCTGCTTAATTCAGACACTCTGTTCATCACCACCCCCTTTTCTAAATCATTTTGTCCACCATAAGCGTGGAAGGGTATACTCAGACATGAGTCCCTTGCTCACTGCTCCATCAGGATTCAAGCAAGCCGTGCCGACGACGCCTGAAATGGCAGAAACCGGTCCCCGGAAGCTTGTCTCCTTTCTGGTGAAGAATTGGCTTGGTAGTTTGGTCTGCCCTGTTCTAATGATGCACTGGGCCAGGGACAGACTAATTTGCATATAGCCAGGTTCTGAGCTGGTATGGGGCAGTGAGCTAAATAACGGTGATGGATCAAGCCCTGATCCTAGGACTGGGTAAGAGTGGTCTGCCTAATTCAGACACTCTGTTCATCACCACCCCCTTTTCTAAATCATTTTGTCCACCATAAGCGTGGAAGGGTATACTCAGACATGAGTCCCTTGCTCACTGCTCCATCAGGATTCAAGCAAGCCGGGCTGACGACGCCTGAAATGGCAGAAACCGGTCCCCGGAAGCTTGTCTCCTTTCTGGTGAAGAATTGGCTTGGTAGTTTGGTCTGCCCTGTTCTCATGATGCACTGGGCCAGGGACAGACTAATTTGCATATAGCCAGGTTCTGAGCTGGGATGGGGCAGTGAGCTGAATAACGGTGATGGATCAAGCCCTGATCTTTGGACTGGGTAAGAGTGGTCTGCTTAATTCAGACACTCTGTTCATCACCACCCCCTTTTCTAAATCATTTTGTCCACCATAAGCGTGGAAGGGTATACTCAGACATGAGTCCCTTGCTCACTGCTCCATCAGGATTCAAGCAAGCCGGGCCGACGACGCCTGAAATGGCAGAAACCGGTCCCCGGAAGTTTGTCTCCTTTCTGGTGAAGAATTGGCTTGGTAGTTTGGTCTGCCCTGTTCTCATGATGCACTGGGCCAGGGACATACTAATTTGCATATAGCCAGGTTCTTAGCTGGGATAGGGCAGTGAGCTAAATAACGGTGATGGATCAAGCCCTGATCTTTGGACTGGGTAAGAGTGGTCTGCTTAATTCAGACACTCTGTTCATCACCACCCCCTTTTCTAAATCATTTTGTCCACCATAAGCCTGGAAGGGTATACTCAGACATGAGTCCCTTGCTCACTGCTCCATCAGGATTCAAGCAATCCGGGCCGACGACGCCTGAAATGGCAGAAACCGGTCCCCGGAAGCTTGTCTCCTTTCTGGTGAAGAATTGGCTTGGTAGTTTGGTCTGCCCTGTTCTCATGATGCACTGGGCCAGGGACAGACTAATTTGCATATAGCCAGGTTCTGAGCTGGGATGGGGCAGTGAGCTAAATAACGGTGATGGATCAAGCCCTGATCTTTGGACTGGGTAAGAGTGGTCTGCTTAATTCAGACACTCTGTTCATCACCACCCCCTTTTCTAAATCATTTTGTCCACCATAAGCGTGGAAGGGTATACTCAGACATGAGTCCCTTGCTCACTGCTCCATCAGGATTCAAGCAAGCCGGGCCGACGACGCCTGAAATGGCAGAAACCGGTCCCCGGAAGCTTGTCTCCTTTCTGGTGAAGAATTGGCTTGGTAGTTTGGTCTGCCCTGTTCTCATGATGCACTGGGCCAGGGACAGACTAATTTGCATATAGCCAGGTTCTGAGCTGGGATGGGGCAGTGAGCTAAATAACGGTGATGGATCAAGCCCTGATCTTTGGACTGGGTAAGAGTGGTCTTCTTAATTCAGACACTCTGTTCATCACTACCCCCTTTTCTAAATCATTTTGTCCACCATAAGCGTGGAAGGGTATACTCAGACATGAGTCCCTTGCTCACTGCTCCATCAGGATTCAAGCAAGCCGGGCCGACGACGCCTGAAATGGCAGAAACCGGTCCCCGGAAGTTTGTCTCCTTTCTGGTGAAGAATTGGCTTGGTAGTTTGGTCTGCCCTGTTCTCATGATGCACTGGGCCAGGGACATACTAATTTGCATATAGCCAGGTTCTTAGCTGGGATAGGGCAGTGAGCTAAATAACGGTGATGGATCAAGCCCTGATCTTTGGACTGGGTAAGAGTGGTCTGCTTAATTCAGACACTCTGTTCATCACCACCCCCTTTTCTAAATCATTTTGTCCACCATAAGCCTGGAAGGTATACTCAGACATGAGTCCCTTGCTCACTGCTCCATCAGGATTCAAGCAAGCCGGGCCGACGACACCTGAAATGGCAGAAACCGGTCCCCGGAAGCTTGTCTCCTTTCTGGTGAAGAATTGGCTTGGTAGTTTGGTCTGCCCTGTTCTCATGATGCACTGGGCCAGGGACAGACTAATTTGCATATAGCCAGGTTCTGAGCTGGGATGGGGCAGTGAGCTAAATAACGGTGATGGATCAAGCCCTGATCTTTGGACTGGGTAAGAGTGGTCTGCTTAATTCAGACACTCTGTTCATCACCACCCCCTTTTCTAAATCATTTTGTCCACCATAAGCGTGGAAGGGTATACTCAGACATGAGTCCCTTGCTCACTGCTCCATCAGGATTCAAGCAAGCCGGGCCGACGACGCCTGAAATGGCAGAAACCGGTCCCCGGAAGCTTGTCTCCTTTCTGGTGAAGAATTGGCTTGGTAGTTTGGTCTGCCCTGTTCTCATGATGCACTGGGCCAGGGACAGACTAATTTGCATATAGCCATGTTCTGAGCTGGGATGGGGCAGTGAGCTAAATAACGGTGATGGATCAAGCCCTGATCTTTGGACTGGGTAAGAGTGGTCTGCTTAATTCAGACACTCTGTTCATCACCACCCCCTTTTCTAAATCATTTTGTCCACCATAAGCGTGGAAGGGTATACTCAGACTTGAGTCCCTTGCTCACTGCTCCATCAGGATTCAAGCAAGCCGGGCCGACAACGCCTGAAATGGCAGAAACCGGTCCCCGGAAGCTTGTCTCCTTTCTGGTGAAGAATTGGCTTGGTAGTTTGGTCTGCCCTGTTCTCATGATGCACTGGGCCAGGGACAGACTAATTTGCATATAGCCAGGTTCTGAGCTGGGATGGGGCAGTGAGCTAAATAACGGTGATGGATCAAGCCCTGATCTTTGGACTGGGTAAGAGTGGTCTGCTTAATTCAGACACTCTGTTCATCACCACCCCCTTATCTAAATCATTGTGTCCACCATAAGCGTGGAAGGGTATACTCAGACTTGAGTCCCTTGCTCACTGCTCCATCAGGATTCAAGCAAGCCGGCCCGACTACGCCTGAAATGGCAGAAACCGGTCCCCGGAAGCTTGTCTCCTTTCTGGTGAAGAATTGGCTTGGTAGTTTGGTCTGCCCTGTTCTCATGATGCACTGGGCCAGGGACAGACTAATTTGCATGTAGCCAGGTTCTGAGCTGGGATGGGGCAGTGAGCTAAATAACGGTGATGGATCAAGCCCTGATCTTTGGACTGGGTAAGAGTGGTCTTCTTAATTCAGACACTCTGTTCATCACCACCCCCTTTTCTAAATCATTTTGTCCACCATAAGCGTGGAAGGGTATACTCAGACATGAGTCTCTTGCTCACTGCTCCATCAGGATTCAAGCAAGCCGGGTCGACGACGCCTGAAATGGCAGAAACCGGTCCCCGGAAGCTTGTCTCCTTTCTGGTGAAGAATTGGCTTGGTAGTTTGGTCTGCCCTGTTCTCATGATGCACTGGGCCAGGGACAGACTAATTTGCATATAGCCAGGTTTTGAGCTGGGATGGGGCAGTGAGCTAAATAACGGTGATGGATCAAGCCCTGATCTTTGGACTGGGTAAGAGTGGTCTGCTTAATTCAGACACTCTGTTCATCACCACCCCCTTTTCTAAATCATTTTGTCCACCATAAGCGTGGAAGGGTATACTCAGACATGAGTCCCTTGCTCACTGCTCCATCAGAATTCAAGCAAGCCGGGCCGACGACGCCTGAAATGGCAGAAACCGGTCCCCGGAAGCTTGTCTCCTTTCTGGTGAAGAATTGGCTTGGTAGTTTGGTCTGCCCTGTTCTCATGATGCACTGGGCCAGGGACAGACTAATTTGCATATAGCCAAGTTCTGAGCTGGGATAGGGCAGTGAGCTAAATAACAGTGATGGATCAAGCCCTGATCTTTGGACTGGGTAAGAGTGGTCTGCTTAATTCAGACACTCTGTTCATCACCACCCCCTTTTCTAAATCATTTTGTCCACCATAAGCGTGGAAGGGTATACTCAGACATGAGTCCCTTGCTCACTGCTCCATCAGGATTCAAGCAAGCCGGGCCGACGATGCCTGAAATGGCAGAAACCGGTCCCCGGAAGCTTGTCTCCTTTCTGGTGAAGAATTGGCTTGGTAGTTTGGTCTGCCCTGTTCTCATGATGCACTGGGCCAGGGACAGACTAATTTGCATACAGCCAGGTTCTGAGCTGGGATGGGGCAGTGAGCTAAATAACGGTGATGGATCAAGCCCTGATCTTTGGACTGGGTAAGAGTGGTCTGCTTAATTCAGACACTCTGTTCATCACCACCCCCTTTTCTAAATCATTTTGTCCACCATAAGTGTGGAAGGGTATACTCAGACATGAGTCCCTTGCTCACTGCTCCATCAGGATTCAAGCAAGCCCGGGCCGACGACGCCTGAAATGGCAGAAACCGGTCCCCGGAAGCTTGTCTCCTTTCTGGTGAAGAATTGGCTTGGTACTTTGGTCTGCCCTGTTCTAATGATGCACTGGGCCAGGGACAGACTAATTTGCATATAGCCAGGTTCTGAGCTGGTATGGGGCAGTGAGCTAAATAACGGTGATGGATCAAGCCCTGATCCTTGGACTGGGTAAGAGTGGTCTGCCTAATTTAGACACTCTGTTCATCACCACCCCCTTTTCTAAATCATTTTGTCCACCATAAGCGTGGAAGGGTATACTCAGACATGAGTCCCTTGCTCACTGCTCCATCAGGATTCAAGCAAGCCGGGCCGACGACACCTGAAATGGCAGAAACCGATCCCCGGAAGCTTATCTCCTTTCTGGTGAAGAATTGGCTTGGTAGTTTGGTCTGCCCTGTTCTCATGATGCACTGGGCCAGGGACAGACTAATTTGCATATAGCCAGGTTCTGAGCTGGGATGGGGCAGTGAGCTAAATAACGGTGATGGATCAAGCCCTGATCTTTGGACTGGGTAAGAGTGGTCTGCCTAATTCAGACACTCTGTTCATCACCACCCCCTTTTCTAAATCATTTTGTCCAAAATAAGCGTGGAAGGGTATACTCAGACATGAGTCCCTTGCTCACTGCTCCATCAGGATTCAAGCAAGCCGGGCCGACGACGCCTGAAATGGCAGAAACCGGTCCCCGGAAGCTTGTCTCCTTTCTGGTGAAGAATTGGCTTGGTAGTTTGGTCTGCCCTGTTCTCATGATGCACTGGGCCAGGGACAGACTAATTTGCATATAGCCAGGTTCTGAGCTGGGATAGGGCAGTGAGCTAAATAACGGTGATGGATCAAGCCCTGATCTTTGGACTGGGTAAGAGTGGTCTGCTTAATTCAGACACTCTGTTCATCACCACCCCCTTTTCTAAATCATTTTCTCCACCATAAGCGTGGAAGGGTATACTCAGACATGAGTCCCTTGCTCACTGCTCCATCAGGATTCAAGCAAGCCGGGCCGACGACGCCTGAAATGGCAGAAACCGGTCCCCGGAAGCTTGTCTCCTTTCTGGTGAAGAATTGGCTTGGTAGTTTGGTCTGCCCTGTTCTCATGATGCACTGGGCCAGGGACAGACTAATTTGCATATAGCCAGGTTCTGAGCTGGGATGGGGCAGTGAGCTAAATAACGGTGATGGATCAAGCCCTGATCTTTGGACTGGGTAAGAGTGGTCTGCTTAATTCAGACACTCTGTTCATCACCACCCCCTTTTCTAAATCATTTTGTCCACCATAAGCGTGGAAGGGTATACTCAGACATGAGTCCCTTGCTCACTGCTCCATCAGGATTCAAGCAAGCCGGGCCGACGACGCCTGAAATGGCAGAAACCGGTCCCCGGAAGCTTGTCTCCTTTCTGGTGAAGAATTGGCTTGGTAGTTTGGTCTGCCCTGTTCTCATGATGCACTGGGCCAGGGACAGACTAATTTGCATATAGCCAGGTTCTGAGCTGGGATGGGGCAGTGAGCTAAATAACGGTGATGGATCAAGCCCTGATCTTTGGACTGGGTAAGAGTGGTCTGCTTAATTCAGACACTCTGTTCATCACCACCCCCTTTTCTAAATCATTTTGTCCACCATAAGCGTGGAAGGGTATACTCAGACATGAGTCCCTTGCTCACTGCTCCATCAGGATTCAAGCAAGCCGGGCCGACGACGCCTGAAATGACAGAAACCGGTCCCCGGAAGCTTGTCTCCTTTCTGGTGAAGAATTGGCTTGGTAGTTTGGTCTGCCCTGTTCTCATGATGCACTGGGCCAGGGACAGACTAATTTGCATATAGCCAGGTTCTGAGCTGGGATGGGGCAGTGAGCTAAATAACGGTGATGGATCAAGCCCTGATCTTTGGACTGGGTAAGAGTGGTCTGCTTAATTCAGACACTCTGTTCATCACCACCCCCTTTTCTAAATCATTTTGTCCACCATAAGCGTGGAAGGGTATACTCAGACATGAGTCCCTTGCTCACTGCTCCATCAGGATTCAAGCAAGCCGGGCCGACGACGCCTGAAATGGCAGAAACCGGTCCCCGGAAGCTTGTCTCCTTTCTGGTGAAGAATTGGCTTGGTAGTTTGATCTGCCCTGTTCTCATGATGCACTGGGCCAGGGACAGACTAATTTGCATATAGCCAGGTTCTGAGCTGTGATGGGGCAGTGAGCTAAATACCGGTGATGGATCAAGCCCTGATCTTTGGACTGGGTAAGAGTGGTCTGCTTAATTCAGACACTCTGTTCATCACCACCCCCTTTTCTAAATCATTTTGTCCACCATAAGCGTGGAAGGGTATACTCAGACATGAGTCCCTTGCTCACTGCTCCATCAGGATTCAAGCAAGCCGGGCCGACGACGCCTGAAATGGCAGAAACCGGTCCCCGGAAGCTTGTCTCCTTTCTGGTGAAGAATTGGCTTGGTAGTTTGGTCTGCCCTGTTCTCATGATGCACTGGGCCAGGGACAGACTAATTTGCATACAGCCAGGTTCTGAGCTGGGATGGGGCAGTGAGCTAAATAACGGTGATGGATCAAGCCCTGATCTTTGGACTGGGTAAGAGTGGTCTGCTTAATTCAGACACTCTGTTCATCACCACCCCCTTTTCTAAATCATTTTGTCCACCATAAGTGTGGAAGGGTATACTCAGACATGAGTCCCTTGCTCACTGCTCCATCAGGATTCAAGCAAGCCCGGGCCGACGACGCCTGAAATGGCAGAAACCGGTCCCCGGAAGCTTGTCTCCTTTCTGGTGAAGAATTGGCTTGGTACTTTGGTCTGCCCTGTTCTAATGATGCACTGGGCCAGGGACAGACTAATTTGCATATAGCCAGGTTCTGAGCTGGTATGGGGCAGTGAGCTAAATAACGGTGATGGATCAAGCCCTGATCCTTGGACTGGGTAAGAGTGGTCTGCCTAATTTAGACACTCTGTTCATCACCACCCCCTTTTCTAAATCATTTTGTCCACCATAAGCGTGGAAGGGTATACTCAGACATGAGTCCCTTGCTCACTGCTCCATCAGGATTCAAGCAAGCCGGGCCGACGACACCTGAAATGGCAGAAACCGATCCCCGGAAGCTTATCTCCTTTCTGGTGAAGAATTGGCTTGGTAGTTTGGTCTGCCCTGTTCTCATGATGCACTGGGCCAGGGACAGACTAATTTGCATATAGCCAGGTTCTGAGCTGGGATGGGGCAGTGAGCTAAATAACGGTGATGGATCAAGCCCTGATCTTTGGACTGGGTAAGAGTGGTCTGCCTAATTCAGACACTCTGTTCATCACCACCCCCTTTTCTAAATCATTTTGTCCAAAATAAGCGTGGAAGGGTATACTCAGACATGAGTCCCTTGCTCACTGCTCCATCAGGATTCAAGCAAGCCGGGCCGACGACGCCTGAAATGGCAGAAACCGGTCCCCGGAAGCTTGTCTCCTTTCTGGTGAAGAATTGGCTTGGTAGTTTGGTCTGCCCTGTTCTCATGATGCACTGGGCCAGGGACAGACTAATTTGCATATAGCCAGGTTCTGAGCTGGGATAGGGCAGTGAGCTAAATAACGGTGATGGATCAAGCCCTGATCTTTGGACTGGGTAAGAGTGGTCTGCTTAATTCAGACACTCTGTTCATCACCACCCCCTTTTCTAAATCATTTTCTCCACCATAAGCGTGGAAGGGTATACTCAGACATGAGTCCCTTGCTCACTGCTCCATCAGGATTCAAGCAAGCCGGGCCGACGACGCCTGAAATGGCAGAAACCGGTCCCCGGAAGCTTGTCTCCTTTCTGGTGAAGAATTGGCTTGGTAGTTTGGTCTGCCCTGTTCTCATGATGCACTGGGCCAGGGACAGACTAATTTGCATATAGCCAGGTTCTGAGCTGGGATGGGGCAGTGAGCTAAATAACGGTGATGGATCAAGCCCTGATCTTTGGACTGGGTAAGAGTGGTCTGCTTAATTCAGACACTCTGTTCATCACCACCCCCTTTTCTAAATCATTTTGTCCACCATAAGCGTGGAAGGGTATACTCAGACATGAGTCCCTTGCTCACTGCTCCATCAGGATTCAAGCAAGCCGGGCCGACGACGCCTGAAATGGCAGAAACCGGTCCCCGGAAGCTTGTCTCCTTTCTGGTGAAGAATTGGCTTGGTAGTTTGGTCTGCCCTGTTCTCATGATGCACTGGGCCAGGGACAGACTAATTTGCATATAGCCAGGTTCTGAGCTGGGATGGGGCAGTGAGCTAAATAACGGTGATGGATCAAGCCCTGATCTTTGGACTGGGTAAGAGTGGTCTGCTTAATTCAGACACTCTGTTCATCACCACCCCCTTTTCTAAATCATTTTGTCCACCATAAGCGTGGAAGGGTATACTCAGACATGAGTCCCTTGCTCACTGCTCCATCAGGATTCAAGCAAGCCGGGCCGACGACGCCTGAAATGACAGAAACCGGTCCCCGGAAGCTTGTCTCCTTTCTGGTGAAGAATTGGCTTGGTAGTTTGGTCTGCCCTGTTCTCATGATGCACTGGGCCAGGGACAGACTAATTTGCATATAGCCAGGTTCTGAGCTGGGATGGGGCAGTGAGCTAAATAACGGTGATGGATCAAGCCCTGATCTTTGGACTGGGTAAGAGTGGTCTGCTTAATTCAGACACTCTGTTCATCACCACCCCCTTTTCTAAATCATTTTGTCCACCATAAGCGTGGAAGGGTATACTCAGACATGAGTCCCTTGCTCACTGCTCCATCAGGATTCAAGCAAGCCGGGCCGACGACGCCTGAAATGGCAGAAACCGGTCCCCGGAAGCTTGTCTCCTTTCTGGTGAAGAATTGGCTTGGTAGTTTGATCTGCCCTGTTCTCATGATGCACTGGGCCAGGGACAGACTAATTTGCATATAGCCAGGTTCTGAGCTGTGATGGGGCAGTGAGCTAAATACCGGTGATGGATCAAGCCCTGATCTTTGGACTGGGTAAGAGTGGTCTGCTTAATTCAGACACTCTGTTCATCACCACCCCCTTTTCTAAATCATTTTGTCCACCATAAGCGTGGAAGGGTATACTCAGACATGAGTCCCTTGCTCACTGCTCCATCAGGATTCAAGCAAGCCGGGCCGACGACGCCTGAAATGGCAGAAACCGGTCCCCGGAAGCTTGTCTCCTTTCTGGTGAAGAATTGGCTTGGTAGTTTGGTCTGCCCTGTTCTCATGATGCACTGGGCCAGGGACAGACTAATTTGCATATAGCCAGGTTCTGAGCTGGGATGGGGCAGTGAGCTAAATAACGGTGATGGATCAAGCCCTGATCTTTGGACTGGGTAAGAGTGGTCTGCTTAATTCAGACACTCTGTTCATCACCACCCCCTTTTCTAAATCATTTTGTCCACCATAAGCGTGGAAGGGTATACTCAGACATGAGTCCCTTGCTCACTGCTCCATCAGGATTCAAGCAAGCCGGGCCGACGACGCCTGAAATGGCAGAAACCGGTCCCCGGAAGCTTGTCTCCTTTCTGGTGAAGAATTGGCTTGGTAGTTTGGTCTGCCCTGTTCTCATGATGCACTGGGCCAGGGACAGACTAATTTGCATATAGCCAGGTTCTGAGCTGGGATGGGGCAGTGAGCTAAATAACGGTGATGGATCAAGCCCTGATCTTTGGACTGGGTAAGAGTGGTCTGCTTAATTCAGACACTCTGTTCATCACCACCCCCTTTTCTAAATCATTTTGTCCACCATAAGCGTGGAAGGGTATACTCAGACATGAGTCCCTTGCTCACTGCTCCATCAGGATTCAAGCAAGCCGGGCCGACGACGCCTGAAATGGCAGAAACCGGTCCCCGGAAGCTTGTCTCCTTTCTGGTGAAGAATTGGCTTGGTAGTTTGGTCTGCCCTGTTCTCATGATGCACTGGGCCAGGGACAGACTAATTTGCATATAGCCAGGTTCTGAGCTGGGATGGGGCAGTGAGCTAAATAACGGTGATGGATCAAGCCCTGATCTTTGGACTGGGTAAGAGTGGTCTGCTTAATTCAGACACTCTGTTCATCACCACCCCCTTTTCTAAATCATTTTGTCCACCATAAGCGTGGAAGGGTATACTCAGACATGAGTCCCTTGCTCACTGCTCCATCAGGATTCAAGCAAGCCGGGCCGACGACGCCTGAAATGGCAGAAACCGGTCCCCGGAAGCTTGTCTCCTTTCTGGTGAAGAATTGGCTTGGTAGTTTGATCTGCCCTGTTCTCATGATGCACTGGGCCAGGGACAGACTAATTTGCATATAGCCAGGTTCTGAGCTGTGATGGGGCAGTGAGCTAAATACCGGTGATGGATCAAGCCCTGATCTTTGGACTGGGTAAGAGTGGTCTGCTTAATTCAGACACTCTGTTCATCACCACCCCCTTTTCTAAATCATTTTGTCCACCATAAGCGTGGAAGGGTATACTCAGACATGAGTCCCTTGCTCACTGCTCCATCAGGATTCAAGCAAGCCGGGCCGACGACGCCTGAAATGGCAGAAACCGGTCCCCGGAAGCTTGTCTCCTTTCTGGTGAAGAATTGGCTTGGTAGTTTGGTCTGCCCTGTTCTCATGATGCACTGGGCCAGGGACAGACTAATTTGCATATAGCCAGGTTCTGAGCTGGGATAGGGCAGTGAGCTAAATAACGGTGATGGATCAAGCCCTGATCTTTGGACTGGGTAAGAGTGGTCTGCTTAATTCAGACACTCTGTTCATCACCACCCCCTTTTCTAAATCATTTTCTCCACCATAAGCGTGGAAGGGTATACTCAGACATGAGTCCCTTGCTCACTGCTCCATCAGGATTCAAGCAAGCCGGGCCGACGACGCCTGAAATGGCAGAAACCGGTCCCCGGAAGCTTGTCTCCTTTCTGGTGAAGAATTGGCTTGGTAGTTTGGTCTGCCCTGTTCTCATGATGCACTGGGCCAGGGACAGACTAATTTGCATATAGCCAGGTTCTGAGCTGGGATGGGGCAGTGAGCTAAATAACGGTGATGGATCAAGCCCTGATCTTTGGACTGGGTAAGAGTGGTCTGCTTAATTCAGACACTCTGTTCATCACCACCCCCTTTTCTAAATCATTTTGTCCACCATAAGCGTGGAAGGGTATACTCAGACATGAGTCCCTTGCTCACTGCTCCATCAGGATTCAAGCAAGCCGGGCCGACGACGCCTGAAATGGCAGAAACCGGTCCCCGGAAGCTTGTCTCCTTTCTGGTGAAGAATTGGCTTGGTAGTTTGGTCTGCCCTGTTCTCATGATGCACTGGGCCAGGGACAGACTAATTTGCATATAGCCAGGTTCTGAGCTGGGATGGGGCAGTGAGCTAAATAACGGTGATGGATCAAGCCCTGATCTTTGGACTGGGTAAGAGTGGTCTGCTTAATTCAGACACTCTGTTCATCACCACCCCCTTTTCTAAATCATTTTGTCCACCATAAGCGTGGAAGGGTATACTCAGACATGAGTCCCTTGCTCACTGCTCCATCAGGATTCAAGCAAGCCGGGCCGACGACGCCTGAAATGACAGAAACCGGTCCCCGGAAGCTTGTCTCCTTTCTGGTGAAGAATTGGCTTGGTAGTTTGGTCTGCCCTGTTCTCATGATGCACTGGGCCAGGGACAGACTAATTTGCATATAGCCAGGTTCTGAGCTGGGATGGGGCAGTGAGCTAAATAACGGTGATGGATCAAGCCCTGATCTTTGGACTGGGTAAGAGTGGTCTGCTTAATTCAGACACTCTGTTCATCACCACCCCCTTTTCTAAATCATTTTGTCCACCATAAGCGTGGAAGGGTATACTCAGACATGAGTCCCTTGCTCACTGCACCATCAGGATTCAAGCAAGCCGGGCCGACGACGCCTGAAATGGCAGAAACCGGTCCCCGGAAGCTTGTCTCCTTTCTGGTGAAGAATTGGCTTGGTAGTTTGGTCTGCCCTGTTCTCATGATGCACTGGGCCAGGGACAGACTAATTTGCATATAGCCAGGTTCTGAGCTGGGATGGGGCAGTGAGCTAAATAACGGTGATGGATCAAGCCCTGATCTTTGGACTGGGTAAGAGTGGTCTGCTTAATTCAGACACTCTGTTCATCACCACCCCCTTTTCTAAATCATTTTGTCCACCATAAGCGTGGAAGGGTACACTCAGACATGAGTCCCTTGCTCACTGCTCCATTAGGATTCAAGCAAGCCGGGCCGACGACGCCTGAAATGGCAGAAACCGGTCCCCGGAAGCTTGTCTCCTTTCTGGTGAAGAATTGGCTTGGTAGTTTGGTCTGCCCTGTTCTCATGATGCACTGGGCCAGGGACAGACTAATTTGCATATAGCCAGGTTCTGAGCTGGGATGGGGCAGTGAGCTAAATAACGGTGATGGATCAAGCCCTGATCCTTGGACTGGGTAAGAGTGGTCTGCCTAATTCAGACACTCTGTTCATCACAACCCCCTTTTCTAAATCATTTTGTCCACCATAAGCGTGGAAGGGTATACTCAGACATGAGTCCCTTGCTCACTGCTCCATCAGGATTCAAGCAAGCCGGGCCGACGACGCCTGAAATGGCAGAAACCGGTCCCCGGAAGCTTATCTCCTTTCTGGTGAAGAATTGGCTTGGTAGTTTGGTCTGCCCTGTTCTCATGATGCACTGGGCCAGGGACAGACTAATTTGCATATAGCCAGGTTCTGAGCTGGGATGGGGCAGTGAGCTAAATAACGGTGATGGATCAAGCCCTGATCTTTGGACTGGGTAAGAGTGGTCTGCTTAATTCAGACACTCTGTTCATCACCACCCCCTTTTCTAAATCATTTTGTCCACCATAAGCGTGGAAGGGTATACTCAGACATGAGTCCCTTGCTCACTGCTCCATCAGGATTCAAGCAAGCCGGGCCGACGACGCCTGAAATGGCAGAAACCGGTCCCCGGAAGCTTGTCTCCTTTCTGGTGAAGAATTGGCTTGGTAGTTTGGTCTGCCCTGTTCTCATGATGCACTGGGCCAGGGACAGACTAATTTGCATATAGCCAGGTTCTGAGCTGGGATGGGGCAGTGAGCTAAATAACGGTGATGGATCAAGCCCTGATCTTTGGACTGGGTAAGAGTGGTCTGCTTAATTCAGACACTCTGTTCATCACCACCCCCTTTTCTAAATCAGCAGGATCACTAGTAGCATTTGATTTACAGGCCTTAGGCACACACAGTGCACACTCTAGGGACTTATCAGTAAATCAAATAAGCAAATGAGCCAATCGGGGATAACCAATCATAATCACAATTTAAGTAGGGAGCAATTGCACTTTGGCACTGATCAGCAGTGGCAGCGGGACCAGATCACCGAAACCAGCAAAACCAGAATCCAGCATTAAGTAAAAAATACAGGACGTTGAGGCAAGAAGGACTGGGGAACCCACACCAAGGATGCCTTGTCTAACAGTGTTATGATGCACTGCATTTACCAAAATGCATCTGGGTGAATTTTGTGATTGTATGACTGGCAGTGTGCTTCTTGCCCCCTTTTGCGATTTGTTCCTTGTTGAATTGTTGAGCTGACAAGCTTTGGGATGCATTTGTTCTCTGCGAGTGATACAGAAACCTAGGAAGTCTGTATGCCACATTGATTGCTCCCTCTAATATAATCGAATACTCTTTACCCCCTACTGAAGAAGGACAAAAATCCTGTAACATGTGTCTAGAGATAAACAGCAGTTGCTGCACCAACATAGATGAACATCAAAGGCTTTCAACTACAGTATCATCATACACTTCATTTACCAAAGTGCATCGGGGTGAACTGTGTGCTGGTATGACAGGGAATATGCTCCATCCCCCTTTTGTGATTGGTTCCTTGTTATGTTGTTCAGCTGAGAAGCTTTGGGAAGCACCAGTGGTCTGAAAGTGGTACAGAAACCTAAGAAGTCTGTAAGCAACATTGCCAACACTCCCAAAACTAAGTTGTTACTGTCTACTGAAGTTGATTTGCATATAGCTGGGCTAAACTGAGTTGACATGGTGTGCAAAAAACCGATAGATTTTAATGTGGCTTTACATCCATCACTTTTTGTATACTTTGGTATGACAGCGAGAGTCCTCCCTACCCCTTTTTAGGTCTCGCCTATGCAGCGCGCATGCCCTGCATAGTAGGGGACCTCTTGAAATCGATCAGCTTTTTTCCCCAAAAACGTGCACGCTTTGCATTGCTTTCTATTGCATCGCGTGCACGCTTGCCGATTCCCTTGCAGGAGCGAGCTTTGGTGATAGATACTCATTGTAGGACTTGTCAAACTTGCCAGGCAAGTGGGAAAAGTGGAAGGAGGCACAAGGCCCCTCTCCAACCTATCCCTGTAGTCAGTACCCCCTTTGAACAGGTGGGCATTGACATTGTGGGGCCACTGGACCCCAAGACAGCCATGGGCAACAGGTTTATCCTGGTCTTGGTGGACCATGCTACCCGGTACCCAGAAGCCATTCCGCTCAGGACAGTGAAGGCCCCCGTGGTGGGACATGCACTGATGGGGATCTTCTCCCGTATGGGGTTCCCCAGAGAGGTTGTGTCTGACCGGGGTACAAACTTAATTTCTAATTATATGAAGTCTCTGTGGAAGGAGTGTGGTGTTACCTACAAGTTCACCACTCCTTACCACCCACAAGGTAATGGGCTGGTTGAAAGATTCAACTGGACCCTTAAGGGCATGATCATAGGTCTTGAAGAACCAATGAGGCGTAAGTGGGACGTCCTCTTGCCATGCCTTCTGTTTGCCTATCAAGAGGTGCCACAAAAGTCTCTGGGGTTCAGCCCCTTTGAGCTTTTGTATGGTTACCCGGTAAGAGGACCTTTAAGTCTGGTCAAGGAAGGTTGGGAGCAAACTCCCAGGAAACCTTCCCAGGATGTATCTAGCTACATGCTGGCCTTCAGGAACCAGACTTGGCGTTTAAGGGATCTCACTCAGGCGAATCTGGAAGCCAGCCAGGAAGAGATGAAGCAGTGGTACGATCAGAATGCCACTCTGATTGAGCTTCAACCAGGACAGAAAGTTTGGATCATGGCCCCTCTGGAGCCTTATGCGCTCCAGGACATGTGGACCGGTCCATACGACGTGGTGGAGCGCAAGAGTGATGTCACCTATCTGGTGAACTTGCTGTCTCCAAGGAACCCTTTGAGGGTCCGTCATGTTAACCTCCTGAAGCCCCACTTAGAAAGGTCTGAAATGGGCATGCTCCTAGCGACAGATGATCGAATGGAGGAGGAGACCGAGCCACTTCCTGACCTCCTGTCTGCAGCAAAGCGGGATGGGTCAGTGGATGGTGTCAGCCTCTCTGCCACACTGACCCCTGATCAGCAGCAAGATTGTCGCCAACTGTTGGGGCAATTCTCTGATCTATTTTCCTTGGTTCCTGGTGTCACAGAGTGGTGTGTCCATGATGTGGACACTGGCGACAGTCCTCCTGTGAAGCACAAGGCTTACAGAGTGACTGACAAGATTAGGGTTTACATTAAGGAGGACATCTCCAAGATGTTTGCTTTAGGGGTCATTGAGTCCTCCAACAGTCCTTGGGCCAACCTAGTGGTCTTGGTCCCAAAGACTGCCTCACCAGGTGCCACACCTGAACTCCGGTTCTGTGTGGACTACAGAGTACTCATTCAGTCACCAGGACTGATGCACACCCCATCCCCTGAGTTGATGAGCTCATTGATCGGTTCTGCAAGGTACCCCAGCACATTTGATTTGACGTCTGGGTACTGGCAGATCACCTTGACTGATGGGGCTAAGGAGAGGTCAGCATTATTCACACCAGATGGGCACTACCAATTCCGGGTTATGCCCTTTGGGATGAAGAATGCACCTGCCACCTTTCAGAGGTTGGTCAGGGTTGGCTGTGCTGGAGGATTTATGTGCCGCCTACCTGGATGACATTGCAGTGTTCAGCACCAGTTGGGAAGAACACTTGCAGCACCTCTGGGAAGTGTTGATGGCACTGTGAAAGGCAGGCCTCACGATCAAAGCAAGTAAGTGCCAGATCGGGCAGGGCTCCGTTGTGTACTTGGGTCACCTGGTAGGAAGCGGCCAGGTAGCGCCCCTACAACCCAAGATTGATACCATCATGGCATGGGAACCCCCAAAGACTCAGACACAGGTGAGAGACTTTTTAGGACTCACGGGGTACTACAAGAGGTTTGTCAAGGGGTATGGCAACATTGCTGCACCCTTGACTGAACTGACTTCCAGGAAGCAGCCCAAGAAAGTGAACTGGACTGACACCTGTCAGAATTCTTTTGATGCCCTGAAGACTGGGCACTGAAGAAGTTGAGACCATACTTGTTTGGGACTCACTTCCGAGTTCAGACAGACCACAGGCCCCTCAGATGGCTGATGCAGATGAGGGGTGGGAACCCAAAGTTGTTGAGTTGGTCCATCTCCCTACAGGGTATGGACTTTACGGTGGAACATCGCCCTGGTACAGAACAAGCCAACGATGATGGTCTGTCCAGATTTTTCCGCCTTAGTGAAGAGAATTCCCAAGGGGAAGGGTAGTTCTCCCCACATTTCAGCTGGAGGGGGACATGTGTTAGACCTGACATCATTGGCGTTAGTCTCCCTTCCATTTTTTGATGGATTGCCTCTTCTGTTTTTATATGTTTTTGCTGGATTTATGCTTTGGGCACCAATCCACTGCTAATCAGTGCCACAGTGCAAGTGCTCCCTATGTTAAATTGATGTACTGATTGGTTATTCCACAAGCCGTGGGTTAAAGCAGGTACCCAAATTGAAGCTAATTTCTTTGTAAAACGGTTACAAAGAAATTAACTTCAACTTTGGCACCTGCTGTAACCCTGTAAGTGCTTCCTGAGCGGCGCCTCGTTGCCTACTTGCAACTATTCTCTGACCCTGCTCTGACCCTCGAAGCAGTGTCAGAAAATAGTTACAATTAGGCAACAAGGCGCCTGTCCCATCAATTAAACCTCAGCAGGAAGCACTTACAGATAAAAATAAGCAGGTGCCCGAGTTGAAGCTCAAATTCAGTCACGCATTATAATGAGCCCAAGAATCTAGTGAGCACGGTCAATGCTAGGCAGGTGTGCTTTCTCCCCAGATCTACCGTCTACAATTAGCTTTAATCCGTGATGGAGGTCTAGGCATCCACGAGTTTCTCGAGCGCCACCCCCTGTACTTCCAGTGACCAGGAGGCTGCTTTCTCCTCAACTGCTGCGCTGATCGGCCTCTGACCCTTTATAAACTTGAGGCATGTGAACTCGCACAGAAGCCCGGCCCCAGCCCACACACACTAGGCTATGCAACCTTTACCCGCCCTTGCCCCCACTGTGATGGACAGCTCACTCGAGGGACCTCGGCGCCTATGGGCGCGGTGGCAAAGTTACAGACACATGGGGTCACTGAAGACAACTCTTCCGGGCCTTTACTCTGCTGTCGTGCAGGACAAGCACAATACATTTACCCAACGAGGTACCACTTACTGCTTTCTCCTCATTTGCTGCGCTGATCGGCCTCTGACCCTTTATAAACTTGAGGCATGTAAACTCGCACAGAAGCCCGGCCCCAGCCCATACACACTCGGCTATGCAACCTCTTCCCGCCCTTTCCCCCACTGCGATGGACAGCTCACTCGAGGGACCTCGGCGCCTATGGGCGCGGTGGCAAAGTTACAGACACACGAGGTCACTGAAGACAACTCTTCCGGGACTTTACGCTGCTGTAGTGCAGGAAAAGCACAATAGATTTACCCAACGAGGTACCACTTACTGCTTTCTCCTCATTTGCTGTGCTGATCGGCCTCTGACCCTTTATAAACTTGAGGCATGTGAACTCGCACAGAAGCCCTGCCCCAGCCCACACACACTAGGCTATGCAACCTCTTCCCACCCTTTCCCCCTCTGTGATGGACAGCTCACTCGAGGGACCTCGGCGCCTATGGGCGCGGTAGCAAAGTTACAGACACACGGGGTCACTGGAGACAACTCTTCTGGGCCTTTACGCAGCTGTAGTGTAGGAAAAGCACGATACAGATTTACCCAACGAGGTAGCACTTACTGATTAGCCAGTAGAAAGTACTCCAGTTAAGTATGGTGCAAATCTCCCAAAAATCCGCGATTTCGCGGGAAAATCCACGGATTTATTTGCGATTTCGCGCGAATTTGAGAACCGCTGATTCGCAAAATTCACCCATACTTAGTTGAGAACTTTGTCGCATCTACCATCAACTTGAACTAAGAGACTTTAGTCATCTTTTAAGAAATCTTAAGTGTAGTATTGTGGATTTTTGTCATTTGTGGTCTTGTGTTTAAGTCTATATAAAGAATACTTATTTTTATAAAACCTGTGTGGTGTCCATCTGTAGTGTTATCACTGTATTACTGTGTGTATTCACAAATTCTTAACACACTGCCACTGAGATTAGTCTGTCTGCTCGTGTCAAGCTACCAAGGGGGTGAGCAGGGGTTATTAAGGAGTGTAATCCCCTTATCCTGACTTAGCAGTAAGGGTCCCTATTTGGACAAAGGTGATAACCAATGCCAACTAGAGACCCCCAGATCTAACAGGGGGTCTAATCCCTTCTAGACCGGGACCAAAACTATGCAGTACTAGAATGTTAAAACAACCTAGGAGTCAACAAAAATGATTTTACTCTGTCTGTGGACCCCTGGAAGGGTTAGAAATATATGTATCATGGTATAATGGGAACGTAATGGTCCCTGTAGCCCCACTGCCATTACCAACATGTTTCTGCCAATATTAGACCCCCTCATGGGTGGCGCTGGCATTCATCAGGGTGTTGGTCCCCACTTTTCAATCCTTACCCGCGTTGGGTGTTCATTACCTTTGTTTATTTGACTGTAGGTAATGTCTCATACCCTTGGACCTCTCCAGAGTTTCTGTGAGGGAACCAATTCACGAGTTCATAACAATTTTGCTGAACACTGAACTGCGTGGGGCTGTGCTCTCGCCGTCACATAGTCACAAGATGCACAAAGAGTTCTGCCCCCACTGTCAATCCTCCTTGGTCTGCACCTGGATGTATGATGCGGCCCAATGATGAAGCATGACACTGCAAAGTGTGTGAGGGCAGTATTAAGACATGTGTTTTCTTCCCATTTTTGTCCTAGGTACAAGTAGATATGTTATTTACTGTGCCTGTATAGATCTTTTTATGATCTTGAGTCCATGTCTGTTGTCTGATATTTCTTACATATGAAAGCGGACCATGCAGCACTTCTCTGTTGTGTGAGTTTAATCCTATAGTAAGGGAGCCAGGAAAGCTCAGTCCCTTGTCTCTTTTGGTGTGTTTTTCTGTTTTTTTCCCCCTGCTTTCACTTTCTCTATTATAGTCAGGCTGAGGTTCACGCGTTCCCTTTTGTTTACACTGCGGTGAAATAGTGCCCTTGGATAAACTGGAAAGTAAATATGCTAAAACAGGTCACTGAAGCCTCACTTTCAGAGGCATGCTCTGCAGAAATCACAGCCGCGCTGCTCCCCAAAGTGATCACTAGCACGCAACCACCTCTCTTGTGTCTGCCCCTCGCCGCTCCACTATACACAACATAACCCATCTCGGCTTGCCTACTTTGAACACCAGCATCAGCCTGCCCCTTCAGATCCAGGCGCAGAACCCATCATCCTTTCCCACATGCGCCACAAGAAAACACACTTTTCGGCATGCCCACACCATCCATACCCATGATGGCTGAGCTGCCGCCCGCTCCTCTCCAACCACCGGTCGTGTTCTTCCACGATTCCCCTAAGAGGGTCTTGGTGTCCAGAGTGCCGTTGCCACAACGGCCATCAAGCCCAATAGGCCGGCCGTAGCCGCAAACAGCCCAGGCTTCAGCTGGGGCGAGAACGTGCACAACGTGACTCTTAACCCGGGCCCCACGGATCCTGGCAGAGGTGTGAGAGTCCCTATGCCTACTGCTACTGCCAGCCCATGGAGTCGTACAGTCAAGCACCATGGGTAGAAGGGAGCTGCGCTGAGGGTGAATCTGCCTGCAGTCCAGACAGCGCTAGCTACAAGGTAAGATTGACCCGCCAGGAGTTCAATGATTATTATGTTTTTTTTAACCATTCAGGCACCCTTTTCGCAGTAGTGAATGGATTTAAATAAGTTCAGGGGGCGGTATTAGCTGGGTGTTTATGATGTCACCTCCGCGTGCCAAATCACTCCAGTGCATCTGAGCGTGTTATCTGGTTGCTATGGACATTTTTCCAACAGGTTCCGTAACCAAGTGCGTAGAAGATGCAGGAGGGTGGGCTGTAGGCTAAGCGAGTGTAGGGATTTTTATAGATAGATTAAATGCTACATTACTGACTTGCAGTGCAGGGCTCTGCATTTGAAGTTGTTAAGCTGACATTGTCTGCATGTTTCTAAAGTGTAAGGTGAACTGGTGAATTGATTTCACTGTGCTCTCCCAGCTATGAGGCATTGCAATCGTGCTGTGTACTTGATGGTGTAGGTCTATCTGAGATGAGTTTTGATTCTATTGATTAGTGGGGAGGAGTGTAAATGGAATGTGGTGTTTTAGTTAATGGTAGAGTGCTGTTGAATGACAAATGAAAGCCCAAACATTTGTGTTGGTTGAGTGTTGTAAGCAATGTCCATTTCATTTTGAATGCAAATTGTGTGTTGGTTTGGATGATTAGAGTAGTAATGTAAAAATATTATTTATCCAAACCACAATCACTTTTACACATTTATGTGATGTTGGTTGGCGCCCCTAGCCACAGTACCTTTTATACATTTGTGTGCTATGGTTGATTCCCCTTCAGAGTGAGGAGTTAGATAGGCTGCCCTGTTGGAGAATAGCAGGGGAGGAAGTGCAGTCTCCACTGCCATAGAAATCCAAGTGCAGTCATGGTAAAGCATTAAAACACAGAATAAGTGATAATCAAGGCATTTCTTAAAACAAGCATTGGCATAGCCAATATATCTTCCCTTTGGGACCTTATAATATGTTTAGCAATGCAGCAGTTGATGTTGTTGCACCAAGGATATTGTGCTGCATAACTAAATACTTATAAGGTCCCAAAAGCGGGACCTATTGGCTATGCCAATGCTTGTTGTTATTGGCTCCTTGCTGAATTGTTCAAATGATAGGCTTTGCGATGCACCTGTGCTCAGCGAGTGGTCCATAAACCAGAGAGAACTGCAAGCAGGATTGCCAGCATTCCAAATGTAAAATGTTACTATCTTCTGAAGAAGTACAAATATTGTGAATTATGGCCTAGATGTATCAAGCCTTTTGCGATTCGCAAAGGCCGAAATTCTGCGAATTTCGGCCGTTGCAAAGTCACAAACGGCTATTTTGCATTTTTTGAAATGTATGAAATAATCGCAATTTAAGGAATCGCAAAAATTTGCGATTCTTTATTTTGCTTAGTCAAATTGACACCTGCGTCTAAGAATGCAGACAGGTATATGCTTCATGAAGCCTAGTCCACTGCACTCTTAGACACAAGCCTCACCACCTACGCTCCCCAGGAAAGCCCAAACAAGTACCTTTTTGCCCCATATTTAAAAATTGACGCATGTATGCGTCATTTTTTAAACCTTTGCGCCACATTATACTCAAAAATGTAAAAACAATTTATTTTCCCCAAAATCGTTTTTGACATCACATTTAGGAAACACAGCACAGATCATATTTACAATCATCTGCCTCACAGCAGGGATACGACTGAGGCAAAATCTTGCACCTGCCTCACAACAGGAATAAGACTGAGGCAAACGCTTTCACAGGGAGCTTCACTATTTTACAAAATACAATTCCTCTATGCAAACAAACTCAATATGCTTCCTACACTGATTTAAAACACAGGTAACATCATTGTAAAGAGTCAAATTGACACCTGTGTCTAAGAATGCAGACAGGGATATGCTTCAGGAAGCCTAGTCCTCTGCACTCTTAGACACAAGCCTCACCACCTACGCTCCCCAGGAAAGCCCAAACAAGTACCTTTTTGCCCCATATTTAAAAATTGACGCATGTAGGTAGATGCGTCACTTTTTAAACCTCTGCGTCACATCATACTCAAAAATGTAAAAACCATTTATTTTCCCCAAAATCGTTTTTGATATCACATTTAGGAAACACAGCACAGATCCTATTTACAATCATCTGCCTCACAGCAGGGATAAGACTGAGGCAAAATCTTGCACCTGCCTCACAACAGGAATAAGACTGAGGCAAACGCTTTCACATGGAGCTTCACAATTTTACAAAATACAATTCCTCTATGCAAACAAACTCAATATGCTTCCTACACTGATTTAAAACACAGGTAACATCATTGTAAAGAGTCAAATTGACACCTGCGTCTAAGAATGCAGACAGGTATATGCTTCATGAAGCCTAGTCCACTACACTCTTAGACACAAGCTTCACCACCTACGCTCCCCAGGAAAACCCAAACAAGTAACTTTTTGCTCCATATTTAAAAATTGACGCATGTAGGTAGATGCGTCACTTTTTAAACCTCTGCGCCACATTATACTCAAAAATGTAAAAACCATTTATTTTTCCCAAAATCGTTTTTGATATCACATTTAGGAAACACAGCACAGATCCTATTTACAATCATCTGCCTCACAGCAGGGATAAGACTGAGGCAAAATCTTGCACCTGCCTCACAACAGGAATAAGACTGAAGCAAACGCTTTCACATGGAGCTTCACAATTTTATAAAATACAATTCTATATAACTATATAACTCAATACTTTCTCGGGAAGCATAGGTGGTGAAGCCTGTGTATAAGAGTGCAGTGGACTTAGACATAGGTCTGATCTTCTTTGTACTTGTGGACAGAGCTGTCTTCCACTATACTCTTCAATACAGGCCTCACCTTTTGTGCACCCCTGGAGAATCCTCATCTGATCTGTAACCCTGTATAGATCATTTGCTTTTTGTCATTGCTTTGTTGTTTGGTAATAGTGGTCTATAATGTGCTACTTTTTTCTTTAACACAGATTGAAATCGTTATTTGAAGAGTTAGCAAAGATGCCCACAAAGGAAAGGACAAAGGGCCGGATGTAGGTCGGTCGGTAACGGCCGAAAATCGGTATTTTCGGCCGTTACCGACCGGTATTTACGAAATGGTATGTAGGGCCACATATTTTACAGATTCGGTAAATTTACCGATCGGTAAATTTACCGAATCTGTAAAATACCGAATCGGTATTTTTACCTATTCGATAAATTTGATATGTAGGTGGGACTCTTCTGAGTCCCACAACCCTTACCGATTCTGTATTTTACCATCAAATATATTTGATGGTAAAATACCGATTCCGGTGTGCATGCACATGTGTGCATGCACACCTGTGCCATATGACAGGCAGACCTGCCCTTAGGGCAGGTATGCCTGCCACATGGCACCCGAGCCTCTTTTGGGGGTGCCAGAGGGTGTCAAAGTGACACCCCCTGCACCCTTGTGGAATTCGGTATTTACCGATTCGGTAAATACTGAATCGGTAATGCCCATTCATTCCTATGGGTTGCAAAGCCCATAGGAATGAATGGGCATTACCGGTCGGTATTTACCGAATCGGTAAATACAGATTTTTACCGATTCGGTAAAAGGAACATCTGGATGTTCCTACATGTCCCCCATTCTTATTTACCGATTCTTAATTACCGAATCGGTAAAATTCGGTAATTAAGAATCGGTAACTGAGTCCTACCTACATCTGGCCCATAGAAACAACGTAACCGGGAAAAATCAAAAACAGCAACGGAATTACAGCATTCTTCCACAACAAATACTTAAAAAAACAGGAACAAAGCTCCTGGTAAGACAACTAAGTCTTTTTTACGTAACATATGTACATCCCAAAAAAATGATGGACAGCATGTAGAAAAAGAAAACGAGAGAGTAAAATTGAAAAGGAAGGAGAGAACTTCAAAGAATCCTAAAACTGGAGCAGGAGAGAATAATATGTATAGGAATAGAAGGCAGAATCAGTTTAGAGACATTCGTAGACGAATGTTTCGCAATAGAGTGGTTTTAAATTTGTTAAAAAACATTAGGAAAGGTAAACAGAGAGCTGCTTTTTATAACAAAAAGAAAAGTGTAGAGAAGATTGTTGATCAGGCTTTTGAAGTTAAGAAAAAATTATTTATTTTAATAATCAATAGAATTAGGACACTTAACAAGACAATTGATGTTTTCAAATCAAACAGTAGATGGAAAAGAGTAATTAATCGGACTAAATTTTGTAAAGTTTTTTCTGGAGAATGGATGCACAGTTCAAGTTGTGAGCCATTTTTTAATGAGGAGAGTTACTTCCAGGAGAATGATTTAGTGCATGCAGTTGACACCAGTGGTCGAGCGTATGAAGTGAAAGACGGTTGTCCGATTGAAAAATAGAAACTTGTGCCTAGAGAACCAGAAGAGGTGTTATCTGATGGAGTTTTAGGGAGACGTACTAAGGGTCCAGTGTACACTTGGAAGTGTAGTAGTATTTGTAGCGTGCAACAGGAATCAATTGATTTGTTTTGTAATTTCTTACGTACATATAGTAAAAAAAGTATAAAGCAGAAAGTGAAGTTGTTGCAAGACTTAGATCCTTGCAGAGTGAGAGGAATCACAGGTTTTCAAGGCCATTCACTGGCTTGTCTTTCTAGAAAAGTCTGTCAGAGTGTTTTTCATAATTTTAGGATGTTAGCAGTGCATCATACCAAAATGAGGAAATTAGTGAGAATGTTGTATTATGCAAAAAGTCCCGCACTTAAGCTTAAACAATGAAACAGTGCTCTTTTGCATGGAACTGAATTAGATGTGAAAAGGATTTGTGAAAAAATTGAGATTTGTTATTTTCGTGAAAAAGAGGACAGTGTAGAATTTGAGACAGCAATTCAAGGTAATGTGGAAGACAATGTACAGATTTTAAATACAGAAAAGTTTGAGAAGGAAATTACCAGGTTTAAGGTGAAATCAAGTGAAAGGCCGAATTTTACTTGTGTGTGTTGTCGACGGACTCATTATAAGATTCAGACTAGGTTAATTGATTTATATGCAAAAAGTGAAAAGATGGATAATTATGAGTGGAAAGATTTAGCAACTTATTTGTGGGTGGAGAATTGTTTTGATTTGAGTGCTGATCAGCGTATTTGTAAATATTGTTATGCTAAATTAAATCAAAACAGAATGCCTGCTAGAGCTGTTCATAATAATCTGGAGTTGGTAGACATTCCCCGTGAATTGATGGATTTAAATACATATGAGTCTATTTTGATTCAATGTGTCCATCCTTTTCAGGCAATTGTTCGCATGGAGCCTAAGATAGGGAAATTGCCTCCTACAGATTTGCAGAGAGGATTAAAGGGAAGAGTTGTTTATTTGCCCCTAGATTTGAAAAAAAATATTGATACAATTGGTATAAAAAAAAGTAGAAGAGGAACCTTTAGTTATTCTAGTTAAAGGGGTTCCAACGAAGAGTAAAAAAATCTGGCAAGATTTAGTGGATGTTAGGAAAGTCAAAAAGGCAACGTTGTATTTAGTCAAAAACAATGAGTACTACAAAGATGTATGTGTTGCAGCAGAGGAAACAGCTGCAGATGAAGACAGTGATTGTTCAGGCGGCCAAATTGAAAAAGTTGATGTGTCTAGAAGTGAAGAAATATATGAACATTATACTGTTCATCCTTTGCATTCTAAGAAGTAATGGGGAATGCAATTGAATTGTTTCAAATGAAAACAGCAAAAGGAAGTCCCATTAGTGTATGGGAAGAAAGTTTGGAAGCTCGTTGTTTTCCACAGCTATTTCCAACAGGTCGAGGTGGACGATATGACGATCGACCACTTCAAATTCCTGCATCTGAATATCGAACTGTAGGATTATATGCTGAAGATGCAAGGTTTCGTCAATGCATTCTCTATTTGTTTCATCTACTGTATGAAAGTGACTTGTCTGGGCTTTCTTATGCAGTAAACCATATTCTGAAAAGTGGAGCACATCTGCAAAATGTTTCGGCGAGGGACTTTATGGAGAAAGTGAATCTGCAAGATAATATTTTAGAATCTCATCTAATCAATCTCATGGCATGTCAGCGTGGTACAAATGAGTATTGGTACCGTCGCCATGGGGAATTGAAATGTATGCTAAGAAACTTAGGAACTACTACATGGTTCCTCATTCTTAGCTGTGCCGAGTATGCATGGGAGGACTTACTTCAATTTCTACGAGAGGCCAATGCTAATATACAAAATATATAATTCAAAACACCTGGAGAACTGTGTTCTTTGAATCCAGTGAATGTATGCAGATATTTCAATCATAGATTTGAAGCTATGATGTCTTTTATTAATAAACGAAAAAAATCCTCCCCTTGGAGAGGTTTTGGATTTCTTTTGGAGAAAGGAGTATCAAGCGAGAGGTGCTCCTCACATACATATGTTATTATGGATTAAAGATGCACCCAAGTTTGGAACAGATTCAGATGAGACAGTGATGAGCTTCATTGAAAAGTATTCAACATGTGCTGTTCCGAAAACTACCGAAGAAAACAATTTAAGGCAACAAGTTTTACGCTTTCAATCCCATCGTTGTGGAAAGTACTGTCGTCGAAAATTCAGAAACAAGGACAAGTTCTACACAAAATGTCGTTTCGCTTTTCCACGACCAGTGATTTCTAAAGGAAGAGTAAATAATTTAATGTCTTCTCTGCGACATACTGTGATGAGAAAATCACCAAAAAATACATACAATTTAAAAAGAAACGAAGAGTCCAAGTACATCAATGACTACAACCCAGTGATTTTGTCCATGTGGAATGCTAACATGGATATTCAATTCGTTGCTGACAACTCTATTGCTGTAGCTCGATATGTGACGTCTTACATCACAAAAAAAGAAAAGACAGAACTGAAGGAAATGTGGGAGGACATTTCACATGAAAAGAGCCTAAGCAAGAAATTGTACAGTTACAGTCTGAAGATGTTGTCGCATCGAGAAATTGGAGCATATGAATGTTCTGATCGATTGTCGTCAGCAAGTCTCTATGCCAAATCTAGAACCATCATTTGGGTGAGTCTAGGTCTTGCTGCAACACGAAATCGAGTTTTGAAATCTGTACAAGAGATAGAGTATTTGGCGGAGAAAGAACCAGAAAGTACAGATATTTTGAAGACAAACATGTTGGATACATACTATCCAAATAGAAGTCCTCACCTTGAGAACGTTTGTCTCTATGAAGTTCTGCAAAGATATATTTATAAGAGGAACATCAGAGAATATATCAATAATGGAATATATGGAATCATTGGATGTGAAGGATGTCTAGTGAAACAGAAAAAAGGTCATTTGATTAATCATCGAAAATTGAGTTGTGAAAATCCAGACAAAAGAGAATTTTACTATTTGGCTCTTTTGCAACTCTTTAAACCATGGCGAGAAGAAGAGGAACTACTTGGAGATTTTCTCTGTTATGAAGACTCTTTTAATGCTACGAAGGATACCATAGAATGTCCTATTTTTCCAAATTATCTGCAAATGTTGAATGAAGAAATAGAGCAAGAATCAACAATTGCTGCAGAGATTGCGAGAGATAGTTCTCAAGGCAGTCAGAGTTCTGCTTCATTGAGTCAGGATCCACTAGGAGGACGGACAATTATCCAAAATGAAGCTTCCACTGCCATGGATGAAGTGGAAAGAGCTATGGAGCAAGCTCAAGAGGATGTAATTCATTTAGAAGATTTGGTGAAACAATTAAACCTTGAGCAGAAACTGATATATGACGAAGTCACAGGACAGGTTGAACATGGATTGAGTCATGAGAAGAAAGAGTGCTCATGTACATCATTTAAGCCTGTCCGACTGTACGTGAGTGGAGAAGCGGAAACTGGAAAAAGTTTTCTGATTAAAGCAATTGCATCTTATCTGCAGAAAAGGACTGAATCACCGCTGTCTTGTGTTGTTACCGCTCCAACTGGGCTGGCAGCACATAATATTAAAGGGATTACTTTACATCGTTTACTGATGCTGCCAGTGGAGCATGATAACAAATTGCAATATCACAAGCTATCTGGAGATGCGTGTTCCGAAGTTTCGAGAGTCCTGAAGAAAATGAAACTTCTTATCATTGATGAAGTAAGCATGGTGTCAAATATAATGCTTGCTTTTGTGCATTTGAGAATGCAAGAAATTCTTAGAACAGACTATGATGTTTTATTTGGAGGAAAATATATTATTGTATTTGGAGATCTTCTGCAGTTGACTCCAGTGAAAGGACAACCTGTGTTCAAAATGCTCACACATGAAGATACCAGGAAGTGCTTAGGAAGCATTGGAAACGTTAATATATGGTTAAACTTCAAATATGCAGAACTGCTTCAAAATATGAGGCAGGCAAAGGATGAAGATTATAAAAATATTTTACAAGATGTAAGAGTAGGAAAAATAAGTCAACAAGGGAAAGAAGCTTTACATGGACGGTTCATTTCTAATTTGTACCCAAATGAAAACATTCTTCCAGAGAATATTTTTAAGAAAATTAACGAGAAGAAATCTGCCATATGTTTGATGCCTACTCTGAAAGAATGTTCCATGTTCAACATAAAAATGCTGAAGTTAGAAAATGAAGAGATAGTGAAACTGGAAGCTATAGATAAAATAGAGCATATGGGAGCAACAATTATTTTGTCAGAAAATTTGAAATCAAAATTGGATTCATTGGAGAAGACTATATCTAAAACTGCTGGTTTTGAAAAGACTCCGAATGTTTGTTTGAATTGTCGTGTCATTTTGAGAAGGAATTTAAATGTTGAAAGAGGTCTGGTAAATGGAGCAATGGGTCATGTTGTTGGTTTTGTGAATTACAAAAATAGAGATGGAATTGAAATTATAAAAATTAAATTTGATGGCATTGATGAAATAGAACAAATTTGTCGTTGTTCAGCTAGATTTTTGCTCGTGAAAGACTTATATGTTCGCCGAAAACAGTTTCCTATTTGTTTGGCATATGCGGTGACAATTCATAAATCTCAAGGTTTAAGTGTAGATAGTGCTTTGGTGAACATTGGAAGTTCTGTGTTTAAAGAGGGTATGGCATATGTGGCTTTATCACGAGTCAGAACTTTATCAGGATTGTACTTGATTGAGTGTGATGAAACAAAGATTTGTGCAGATCTAGATTGTGTTAAAGAATACAATAGGTTAAGAAGAATGTATGCTCCACATTTGCCTCAATATCCTCTGATTGAAAAACGTGTGGTAGGCCGTAAAAGAAGAAATGAGAGTAATTGCAGTGAGGTAGTAGCAAAAAGACAAAAAGTAGATGAAACTGTAATTGTAAGCAGAAGGAAAAAGGATTCTGTTGAGGATGTTGTTGGATTTCAGTTTGAAAACAGTTCTGGTGTCAACTGCTATGCTAATGTAGTAGTTAATGTTGTTTTTTTTCTTCAAAATTTACAAAAACAGATTGTCGAAAATCGGGAACAAACATTGTGCTGTTTATTGAATTCTGTGTTAGAGAAATGTAGTAGTGATAGAGGAAAAATAGAAAGTGTTTCAGAAATTAGGAATCTTGTAGACATATGTTCAGGTCAAAATCAATTTTCACAGATAATTCAGCAGGATTGTCAGGAATTTTTAATGTATATGTTTGATGTATTGGAAAATGAAGGAGTAGATATAAAAAATCTTTTTAACCTTTCTTCAACAACATGACTGTGATAACTGTGCTTCATCAAGTACTACTAGAATAGACACTGAAAGATTTATATATTTGACTTTACCAGACTGCAAATCAGTGCCTTTTAATAATCTAGTTAAAGCAGCTGATCACAATATGGTGTGTACCCAATGTAAGTCTACAATGCTGTCCACATTATTTCTACAAAATTATGGTCACTATGTCATTTTAATGTTCCAACGATGTAGACCTGATGGAACTAAATTGACAACTTCTATTAAAAATTTCGTGGCTTCTCAGTTATTGATATCAGGAAGAACCTTTGCAACTGTAGCTATTATTTTTCATGATGGTCCTTCTACAACATCAGGGCATTACACATGCTATTTAACAACTTCTAAAGGTTGGACCCAATGTAACGACACTCATTTGACTTTCAAACAACGTTTGCCTTTTGGCTTTATAAATTCATACCTAGTGTTTTTACAGCCAAAATTTAGGTAAAAGTAATTGGCATATGAAGACGGGAGTAGTTTATAAAGGTTATTTTGGTGTTTAAAAATATATTCTGAGTAAAAGTGTTCCAGGCAATATAAAACATTGACTTGTCATATAGGTACTGTAATTGGATCTCATAATAAGTGAGGTTAGTATTATACAAAATGATGAACATGAGTGAGTCAGAGATGGTTTTACAAATATTTAAATGTTGTGAAAATGTTGTAGAGCCTTTTTTTTTAGAAAGTCGGGAAAAAGATTATTTCAGAGTGCCTTAGAATTAATTTGAACAAATACTCATACATCTGACACTATTTGGCCAAATGGAAAGGTGCAGGAATGAGTAAAGAGTCATGACTGAAAAAAGGAGTATATGAAAATATTGAAAATATTTCAGATGTTCTTGGAGCTTTTCTTCTAGAAAGTTGATGAAATGGATTTTTAAGTGAACAGCAAACTACTTTCCAACGCAAAAAGGACCACCATGATACAGTATTTGGCCTCAAGGAAAAGTAAGTCAATCTAAGATTAGCGTAGATTTGTGATTTGTCAGTATCTAAGTTTTTTTTTTAAACACAATCTTTTAGATTGTGTTTTTTTTCCCGCTGTCATATGATGAGTAATTTGAACTCACTCTTTTAAGTGAAATTCAAAATATTCTGAGAACAGCAAAAATAAACTTTGTAACATGTTGTACAAGTTATTTTATACTTTGGATTGTGTAAATTAAATTGTATTCCATTCTCTGACATTTACTTTTCTTTTTCCATCCTCTTTCACCTCTTTTTACTCACTTATAATGTCTTTCTCTCACTCTCTGTAACCCCCGTTCCCTTACTCCACTTCTTTGACAATCCCTCATTTTCATTTCAACTGTGTGTATCCCGTCTCTCCCTAGCATAACTTTTCAGCTTTCAGTCTTTCTGTTTTTGTTTTCTTTTCCGTATTTTCCTCCTTTGCTCTTTTAGTAATTTCTGTTTACTCACTCAGCAGTATTATTGCACTCTATCACTATAAATCACCCACTCTCCTTAGCTTATCTTTGTTTGCTCCTTACTTTTGACCTCTTCTCTCTGTTTTTCGTTCACTACTTCTATGTGCTCAGTGCCTCACTCTACTTGTGTTATGTTCACTTGTGTTTATATACCTTCTATCACTTCTTTTACAACAACTTCACTGCTCCTTTCTCATCGTTCTTCATCCCATTTATTTTACTCTGGTTCCATTACTATCCTTCATTTCCTTTCTTTCAATGTCCTTCTCTTTGCTTTCATCACCAAATTATTGTTTCTCAGTACCACTGTTTTAGTCGTCTTCTCCTCTCTTTCCTTCTTTTTCCTCACTTACTCATTTCCTTTTCTCACTCATTGTACTCCACCTCACTCAGTTTTTCTCTTAGTGTGTCTACCTTATAACTTCCTCAGTCCATTTCCTTCAATCGTTGTATATTATCCTGTCTCCCTTCATCCTTTCACTCTATGACTGTTCTTCACTTACTCTCAGTTATCTTCTATTCCTCATTCTTCTAAATGCATCCTTAATTAGACTGTTTTCTGTCTCAGTCATTATCTTTTTACTTACTTCTGTTTCCTGATTTAGTTTTGCTAACTCACATTGTTTTAGTATCTTTCTTACCTTCAGTTCATTTCTCTGTTCTTCTCTCTCTTTTTCTCAGTGAATCTATATGCCTTACTCTTTGTAATTTGCTCTCCTTCTATTTCTTTTTCCCTCTTTTTGTCCTTCTACCTTAGTTTATTTCCCTTTCTGTGTTCTTCACTCTAACTTTATTTCTAAATAGAGTGTTATGATTTTTAACCTCTTCATTTGTATCTTTTAATTTAAAATACATATTTTACTAATTATAACTTTTTTTTCTTCTCTCTTTCACAGATACAAAGTGTAGTTAAAAAATGTATTTATTATATGGTAAGTATGACTAAAAAAATGTAGTTTGTGATCACCCTTTGCTTTAAGCTCACTAACATTTTCTTAATCTACCATACTCCTGTGTCTTTACTCTGTTTCACTCACTTATTCTTATTCTACATGTTTACTCCCCTTTTCCGATTTCCCATCTCATATTGAACTTCTTTCAATCCCTTTTCTTTACTTTACTTACCCTCTAATCCCTTCCTTTGCTTCTTCACTCATTCTCTTTTTCTTAATTATTTACCTTACTCCTACAAATACACCTCATCCCCCTTCCAACACATACACACACCTGTAACATACACCCCACACACACCTCATACACACAAAAATCCTCCCACACACACTCCTCAAACACACACACACATTCCATACACACACATACATGGAACACATATACACCCCACACTCATACACTTCTCACACATATTTCACACACCCTCACCTACACCAACACCAAAACACTGCACACAACCACACCCACAGACACACCTTACACACCCACACTCCGACCTTCACCCACTGACTCCCTGTAAGTCACACACACTGCATTACTTATCTTTTTTTACTGTTTTACTCAAGTCCATTCAGGTACTGTTTCCTTTACTCTCATTGTCCTCTCTCTTTGTCACTCCCCATGTGTTATCCTAATTCAATTTTTTTCCCTCTTTCATCCCTCTTTACTTATACTACCTGGTCTTTTCTCACTTTCCCTCATCGTTCTTCATTTATCGTGGTTCCACCACTAACCTTCATTGTCCATTTTTTACTGTACTTTTTTTTTCATTTAACAGCCAATCACAGTCTCACACTATCTCTACTTTAGTGTTCTTCCTCTCTCTTCCTTTCTTTCGCTCCTTTACTCATTTTACTTTTCTCACTTTCATCCAATTACACCTTCTCTATTTTTTACTATGTAATAAATAATCCCTCTGTGGTCATCTTGTAGCTCTTTTTCTCTTAACATAACTCTCTTTGTGTCCTTCCCTCATGCTAACTGCTTCATTAAATTTTTTTTTCTATTTTTTTGCGGGGCCCGCCCCGGTACGCGTACCCTAAGGACAAAAAATTGACAGAGATCCTTTAAAAATATAGGTTTAATTTTATAAATGAAAGGTAGTTCTGAAAAGAACTTTTTTTTTATTCTTTTTGTTGTTTTATATTTTTTTCATGTTTTTTGAACATTTTGTACTTTTTTTGGCTTTTCAAAACTGTTTTATATTTTTTTTGTATTTTTTATGGGAAGAAACAAAGAGAAAGGAAATTGAAAATGGCTCAACTGGAGCAAAAAACAAAAAAACAAAAAAAATTACTTCTTTTGTTTGGGGCAAATGTGATTCT
This sequence comes from Lissotriton helveticus, assembly GCF_964261635.1. Taxonomy (NCBI): domain Eukaryota; kingdom Metazoa; phylum Chordata; class Amphibia; order Caudata; family Salamandridae; genus Lissotriton; species Lissotriton helveticus. Next base: position 565,283,203 of record NC_136057.1, on the reverse strand, counting down.
GACCAGCAAGGACAATCAGCTTTACGCTCTTTTCACCACAGGCAATGAGCTTGCCACATTCAGTACAAGTGATTCTAAAAGTACCAATTTGTTGCTGAATGCAAGGCATCGTCTCCGTTGTTTCTGGGTCCGATTGACTGGGTTGCTTTCTTTTTGAGCTGGTCCTTGAACACTGGGGGAGGTCACTGGCCAGTTCCCTGATCTCTGCACGAGAATAGTTAGCAGGATGCTTCCGGGTCATATGCCGAATCATGGTATGATTCCCAAATGAATATTTTTTATTTGGATTGCCCCTTGAGAGTTCTGCACCACAGATTCGACACGTTACTTTCTTCTTGCCCTCTGGAAGAGAAAAAAACTCCCATACAATGTGTTCTTTTGGCTTGTATGGGGTAATTTCTTCCGGCAGCCATCTGCTCCCCTCCTCCTCTTCCTCTTCCTCCTCCTCCTCTTCTCCACCAGCAATGTATTGTTGTTGTGGTCCTCTTGGTGGTTGCGGTGGTGGTGGTGGTGCAGATGCTCTAGCTGCTGCTACAGTAGCCATTTCAAAGTACAAAAGAATTGTCTCTGTAGATGAAACAGGTCTTCCTCAGTCAAAAGACAAAGTCAGAGTGAGGAAGAAAGGTGGGGTTTTTTATCATTTGGAAAAAAAACTGTGCTGAACCAATCATAAGTGTTATTTTCATGTCACAAGACCCAGGCTTTACTCATTTGGAAACCAAAACTGTTCTGCACCAATAGAAAGTGTTATTTTCAGGACACAAGACCCAGGCTGGTCACAAGACCCAGGCTATACTCATTTGGAAACCAAAACTGTTCTGCACCAATAGAAAGTGTTATTTTCAGGTCACATGACCCGACGTGCTTACGATACGCACACCGGTGCGTGCCCGTAGTCGGGCTCCGGGGCGCGCCCGCGGGTGCGTAGCGCAAGCGCGTCTGGATGTTTCGCGATCGTATGCGATTGCGTGCTTTCGGTTGCGATTACGCTGTGCGTCATATGACGCATCACGCGGTTACGCGAAACGTCACGATGTTATTTTCGTTCGCGAGAATAGCGCTAACGGGACGCTCCCCGTTACGCGCCCCGGGGCGCACCGTAACATTGCGCTTACCGGTGCGTTCACCGGTACGCGCCCCGGGAGCGCCCCTGGGTTACAAATAAAAAAAATATATTTTTTTTTTACATGTTTATACAATATAAAATTCGTTTTAAAATGTTTCACTTTCTATACCTATTAAGATTTGCTATTAAAAAAACATTGAAATTCACTGAAAAAACCATAGGTTTCACACCAGTTATAGTTAGGAATTAGCATTTAAAAAACCTATTAAATTCACTGAAAAAACCATAGGTTTCACACCAGTTATAGTTAGGAATTAGCATTTAAAAAACCTATGAAATTCACTGAAAAAACCATAGGTTTCACACCAGTTATAGTTAGGAATTAGCATTTAAAAAACCTATGAAATTCACTGAAAAAACCATAGGTTTTACACCAGTTATAGTTAGCTGGAAGTTTTACTCGCATAAAACCATTGAAATTCCCACGTTATAGTTAGTTGGACTCACTATAACTTGCGCGTGCAATGCACTGCTGATGACGTCACATATTACATCACTCATGACATGGTCAGTGACATCACTCGTTGCGGTGGGGGGCTGCCGGCAAGGTGGCGACCCTTAGTAATCCACACAAACAATCTCTCAGCAAAAAGATTGAGCCGAGCCCCAATTTCAATTATAGAGTGCTTTATTCCATTTCAAAAGCTGTGGCAAACATTGCCCCGACGCATTTCGGAACCTGGGTTCCTTGGTCACAGGTCAAAGGATGTTTCACTAAGGTCACATGATATAGTGTGTAAACAATAAACATAATCAAAAACAGACTACAGAGCTGCCTAGGTTTAGTGTGACTAGCACAGCCTCCATTTTGTAATGGTTGTTATATCTCGCAAAGTGCCAATAAATTTCATTATAATGAGCAATTCATAAATATAGCGAGTCATGTATCAAAATTAATACAGTCAAATAAAAGAGTAAATGTCAAATTAAGACAAATTTACATTCAATTCCAAAATATAAAAACCTAATATAACGTTATTTCTAAGCTGATAAGCTCTGCACTAATTTTGAAAGAGAGAACGATTTTTCTCAAAGTGCATATGACTTGCAAAATCAGTTCATAAACTTGAGATGAACTATATGAACCTTATATAATGCAGCAATTCCGCCCTAGTGGGCAAAAGATCACAAACTTATTTATATCAGCTCAAAAAAATATATACATATAAAGCCCTAGTGGGCTAATATATAATCTATAGCACTGAAAATTCGAGCAGTCACACCATATCGTGAGGCTAAATCAGAAATTCTTCACAACCAGGCATAAGCTCCGTCTCCTAAAAAAATAAACCAAATACACACATCAATTAAAAAGGAGTTGTACCCAAAAATTAAAAACTACATAAACATCTTTACAGAGGCAACATGAAAAGTTCAATTAATCAAAATTCATAATGTTTCTCTAGGTCAAGTAAGTTAACATCTCAGCCGAGATGAACTGATGACTTCTCATCCTTGTTGATGCCACCTGGGTACATGGTTTCGTACTTGATTATCAAGTGTGATTCTAATCTTCGCAGTTCCTGAATTCTTTTACCCCCCGTTCAGAAATGGGGATTCTATCATGGGCACAAAATCTTAAAAGACTTGCATCTTTATTGTGACACTCAACGAAATGTCGAGCGATAGGATATTGTCTGTCCTCATTAGTTATTGCTCGCATATGTTCTAGGATGCGTAGTTTAACTTGATTAATAATACTTCCTATGTGTACCGATTGGCAGGGGAAAATCAGTGCATAAACACAGAAATCAGTTTTACAGTTGAGATGTTTTCTTATAAAAACTTTTTTCTCAATTTTGATAGTACCACCTGCTTGCAGTAAGGAATGTTCTTACCCTAAGCACGTCATTATGGACCTGTCGAACTCGTGTGATCAAGAGACAGGCTTGTCTCGAAACGCGTAGCGGTTCTAAAGAAATAAACTTGGTTTGCAACAGCCCGTAGCCTTTGAGTGTGCGTTATATCCTTGGATCGGATATTATGGACATTATGACCGGCTTGGGTTTTGCCGGAAAATGCACCACCTGACACGGGAGCGAATCCCGGAAGAAACCCCTTCCTTTATGCATTGCTATTGAGGGATTCAGTGGCGGCCACCGCGAGGACAAGAAAAGAAGATTTACAATTATAGCACCAGGACGCGATGTGACATTTCAAACAAACGTGAGCCTAGAGACCCGAAGGTAAGCACGCCTTGGTAACTGCTTTCTGTGAGGGAGATACCTGCTTGCAATGTGTGGGGGTAGACGCTCTCGCAGATTGTAAGTGCCGGGGATCAGGTTTGCTTTTCTTGGGGGAGGCAGTGAAGGCGTTGCAATACGATACGGAATAGCAAGCGGGAAGTCCCACTGATTCATCCGAGAATTTCTTTACGGCAATAAAATACTTTTTTCTACTATAAACGTCCTGGGCTTTTTGTGTGAGTGGCATCAGGAACCGCCTACCCTAAGGTGGGGAGGCTGGAAGCTGAAATTACCAGAATACGAGAAGAGGTTAGGAAACACCGCAGAGTTTCTCTGGCCACCGTGATGTGTTGATCCTTAGTGTTTTCCATACACTAAACTGAATATTTTATACAGTCTGTACCAAAATGGATGATGAAGGTGAAAGGCACAGAGAAGGGCAAACTCTCTTTGCTCGAGCACCAGGCAAAGGTCCAAAGATCCAGTTAATAGCAGACAAGCAGGAGGGCAGTCCGCTTAACTCCAAACTTAAAAGATATGAAAAACTGAAAAAACAAGAATGTTCAAAATGGTGGGATGCAATTTCCCTCCAGGACTATGTTGACAAATCAATGGTACCTCGTGGATTGAGGATATACATCACACCATCTCATGAATCACCCAATGCCCACATGTTGGAATAATGGGCAACAAATTCCACAACAAGTTCAAGAAATATGCTAGGCATACTAATAAAATATGCGTGGCAAGACCGTGAAGGGATCCTAAAGGAATTAAAGGAACTGGATGAGGAATTTGGGAATCATATTGAACAAGAGACAATAATCAAATTCAAAGAAGACCTCAAAGGAAGACTAAAAAAATACGAAGACGATATCAAATATCGCAAACAGAGGAAACTCCATAGGGATTGTGGGAACTATGAAAGTGGACGCATTATTACGTATAGTCCAAAGTATGATTATGTCTATAAACAACAATCTGGCCAAGAAGGACTTCAAGAAACATCCAAGCTCCAAGAATCTGAAAGTGTGAATGTACAATCCAATGACTCAGACACAGATACATCGGTAGAAACAGCCAGCACAACATCGGAAGTGGAGATTAAGAACAAATCGGCGTCTTTTTTAAACGAGTTCCGGGTAATGCGGACACGATGGAAAAAAGAGTTAGAAATCATGAAACCTCCCATAAACCAACAGAATTGTCAAAGAGGGCGAAGACGAGGAAGAGCAAGAGGCAGGGGCAATCAAGATAAAGACGACTCAAGCTCAAGCAGAGGAAAAACAAACAAGAAGCCTGGGGAAACAGTGTGGAGGCTACAAGAAAAACAGATAAACATGGATATGACAATGGTAAACAAAACTATAATCAACTTGTCCTCCAGAACTCTTAGTGAAAGTGAGAAAAACATTTTATGCTTGGGACTGACATTTTGTCCAACAGAACTCTTTAACTACTCTAACACTAGAATTGATATATTCAAGTGTGTACGTAAATTGAAACTCATGAAGTGACACACAGTATTTATCAACAAACATATAGCACACACTGTGGAACAAGGTTATAAAACCGTAGTATTGCCAGAATTAAATGTAGGGGATGGAGATCTCCTTCGTACCGTTCATGTTTTAGGTGGAGTGGCAGGTGAGAATGAAGAAAATATAACAGTGGAAGGACTCAATGGTACATGTACTGATCGGGCTGCCTGCGCTTCATTTAAACCTAAATCCACCTTCTATCCAACTCTTCTGCTTGACTCTATTGATACCTGTCATGAGGTTGTAACAAAAAAACTTGTCAAACACAAACACAAAGTGGAAGGTAGTTACAACAGAAATTCAAACTTGTCCAAAAAACAGAGAGAATTTATGCGCTCCCTTGCAGAAGACAAAGGGATGGTGATACGACCATCAGACAAGGGAGGGAATATTGTTCTATGGGATAGGAAAATGTACATAGACAAGGCACCAAAGCAACTTAAAACAGGTACTTTCTACTCTAAGTGTAGTACTAGCAAATACAACACCAGTATTACTAGCACATGGGACAAACTCAAGGAATGGCAAACCACAGGGCTTATTATATGGCAAGAATACTGCTTTCTTAAAAAGGATTACCCAAAACTGCATATACTGTACCTACTTCCAAAGGTACACATGAATCCCCACGAACCTCCAGGAAGATATTGTGTCTTCAATAGGTAGTGTCAATGAAAATCTCTCAAAATATATTGATCACTTCCTGAGGGAATATGTTTGTCTTTTGCCCTCCTATGTGAGAGACACAAAAGATTTCCTTAGTATAATAGACAGAGTGAAGTGGGAGGAGGGATCTATCCTCATTACCCTGGACGTGAGTTCATTGTATACCATCATTGACCACATCCAGGATATGGAAGCCAGTTATTTCTTCCTTAGGAAAAGGGATATAAGCTACCTGGAAAACACATGTATGATCATGGAAATGATCAGAACATGTCTTACGGACAACATCTTTATGTTTGATTGTGAACTTTTCATACAGGTGCGGGGCACGGCGATGGGATTGTGCTTCGTACCGAGTTTTGCGAACCTTTTCCTGGGCAAATGGGAGGAAGGTATTCGAGAAGACACAATGTTAAAGCACGATTTTGAGTCTGTAAAACTTTGGATCAGATATATAGATGATCTTTTTATCATCTGACAGGGCACTGAAAGTGATGCAGAAAATTTTATTTCGAAATTGAATAAGAACAGATACAACATACATTTGACAAGCAACATGAGTAGGGACAAGATTGAGTTTTTGGATACTGAAATTACTGTCCAAGATAATTGCCTTGTCTCCAGTCTCCATAGGAAGGACACGGCTGGTAACAGTATCCTACATGCCCTCAGTGCTCAGCCTAATCCATTAAAATGGAGCATTCCTTTTGGAGAGTTACTGAGGGCACGTAGAAACTATAGCAATGATGAAGCTTTTGAATCAGAACAAAACACCATGATAGTAAGGTTCAAGGACGGGGGTATCCAGCATGGATACTCAATAAAGCTATTAAGAAACTGAAAGACACAAACAGGTCAGACACGCTCACTGAGAAGAAAAAGAAGGAGGAAGGAGAAGGGATCAATAGAGCGATAACTACTTTTAACAAAGAATTCAAAAAGGTCCAGAAAATTCTAGCAGACAACTGGCAAATTCTCAAGATGACAACATCATAGGCTCTTGATTAAGTGATCACCCACACATCACGTATAGGAGAGGGAGAAGCCTGAGGGATATCCTGGTGAAAGGGGACATCACTGACACACGGAAGCAACACATACATGGCCTTAAGGGTTTTTATCCGTGTGGACATTGTAGAGCGTGTAAGAATAGCTACATGGTGAAAGAGTTTGAAGTTCCAGGCCGTACTCATACAATGGAAATCCAACAATTCCTTACATGCAATACCAACGTTGCTATTTATGTTTTTGAATGTCCGTGCAAACTTAGATATGTAAAGAGTACGGTTTGCATGATTGTGAAACGCATCCCGGAGCATTTACGTGCCATTACTAATGTGGATACACATTATCCTATTGCCCGTCACTTCCATGAAAAGCATCAATCCAATAACTCGCTCCTTAGGTGTAATGTAATTGAGCAGGTTACTCTTGGGAGGAGAGGTGGGAATCGACAACTGGAATGAAGGAAAAGAGAATCCAAATGGATTATGGAACTCGAGACCAGATTCCCAGGAGGGCATAATCTTGATGAAGAACTTGCAACCCATTTATATGAAGATTGAATGATAATCTTGATTCAGACTGTTATCATATACTGCTGTATATATGTTATGTTTTAACTTGCTTTTAATAGTTTGCTTTTGTGTTATCTGTTCACAGGAGGAAAGGAAGGGACTGTATCACTAGTATGAGCACAACAGGGTTTCCCTACCCTTTTCTTCGTAGGGATGGGCTCGACATCAACACTGAAGATAAGATACTCTTTAGAGACTTTTGAGCACTTCACTTATTATTATTATTTTATTTGGATTATAGTTTTGGATTTCACACTTATGGATTGAACATGTAGAGAGGTTCCGATCTTTTATAGGCAATGGACATTTAGTAGCTGTTTTCAGCCTAAACTGTTGTTGTCCAGGATTCAAGATTGCAATTTCTGAGCACTAGTCTGAATTTACCAGGGAGCCTTTTAATTTTTGTATTGGTACCATGGCACTAGTCCGCAAGTATTGATCAATCTCTGGTAAACTGATATGTGTATTAGACTCCAATTCTACGACTAACATTCTGGAACGATATCGTATGAGTAATCCACATTACGATATTTTGTGTAGGGCTGAGATAGAGCAAATCATTACTTCTGTAGTCCTATCTTCGTGAGTTAGTGACACCGACTAGTAATATACGACATCTAGCATTTTTCAGGTGGCCTTGTTAGAGAGTACAAGCCCATTCAGAAATGTATTGCAGGACACTTCTTGTGAATAATTGCACACCCAGTTGTTATTTAATAATTTTGAACACGAACACAGTTCATGTATTTGTATTTGTGTCTCTAATATAACAATTGTTGCATTTGGATGTGTATGAATTCACAATACACGCATTCCAAGATGTCAGCCAGTAACAACAGTGATTCAGGCTGGTCAAGGGGACCTCTTCTATGTTTATGTTATTTAAGCTCGTCATTGTGGAACTGTCGAAATCGTGTGATCAAGAGACATTTGAGATGTCATCAGTGATGTCACTGACCATGTCATGAATGATGTAATATGTGACATCATCAGCAGTGGATTGCGGGTGCGCGAGTTATAGTGAGTCCAACTAACTATAACGTGGGAATTTCAATGGTTTTGTATGAGTAAAATGTTCAGCTAACTATAACTGGTGTGAAACCTATGTTTTTTTCAGTGAATTTTAAAGGTTTTTTAAATGCTAATTCCTAACTATAACGAGTGTTAAACATATGTTTTTTTTCAGTGAATTTCAAAAGTTTTTTAAAAGCTAATTCGTAACTATAACGAGTTTGAAACCTACGGTTTTTAAAGTGTATTATTACGTTTTTTTATAGCTGCTTTTTATAGCTATTAATTATTATATATATTTTTTAATTATTCAAATATTCTATATTTTTGTAATATTCATTTTTCAATGTGTTTTTCCTGTTTTTTTTGATGTTTTAACTCCGGAGCGCTCAGGGTGCGTGTACCCGTAAACGTAAAATAATAATGCAAGACATTTAGGGGCATACTCATAAAAGTAGTATTTTTGATTTTAAATAACCGTATTTTAACTTTAAACACATTTCTGAAAATCAAGTAAAACGTCATTCACACGCGCCGCGTAAGCGCCCCCGAAGCGCCTACGTAAGCGCCTACGTACGTGCCGTGTTAGCGCACCCAGAAGCGCTCCGGAGCATGTAGCGTAAGCGCGTCAAGCCATGTGACCTTAAAACAACACTTTTCATTGGTTCATAACAGTTTATTTTCCAAATATTGAAAGCCCCCACCCATTTCCCTCACTACCACTTTGAACTTGGAGAGAACAAGAGCTGTTCCCTGGTTCTTCTGCAGTATCTTGCTTTTTCTAAAGAATGGCTGGAAGACAGACAACCTCCAGTGACTCTGATGATGATGGCGCAAAGTCAAAGAACATTTCATTTGGACATTTTTTATCTTCCCGAAGGTGAAAAGAAGGTGAATGCGGCGAAGGTGTGCTGCAAAATATGTGGCACCACCTTGTCACGTGGTGACCCAACCAAAAAATACAGCTTTGGTAATGCCACTTTAATCAGTCATGTTGAGAGGAGACACCCCATCAACTATTCGAGGGAGTGTGTCAGGGACCTGGCACGCAATCCCCCAACAGATGGCGGCAGCACCTCGACTGGTGGAGCAACACCTTATGGTAGACAAGGTGGAAGATTAATTCCCAGCATGCAGCCGGTTTTTGCAGGTCTGAAATTTCTGTGCAAGGACTGCGATGAATTGATTTGTTATGGGGAGCAGAGCGTCGAACTTATTGTTCGCAGAAAACAAGAACACTGCTGCTCCATCCACCACTAATTTTTCCCCTTTTTTTTGCTCCTGTTGAGCAGTTTTGGATTCCCTGGTTTTGTTTTGCTCCCCAAAAAACCCCCCAAAAAAGTATAAAATCGTTATGAAAATGTATAAAAAAAATAAAAAAATGAAAAAAGAAGAAAAAAAAGTTATTTTTAGAACTACCTCCAATTCTCCAAAAAGAGCTATATTCCTTATATATTCTCTCATTCTTTTTTCAATGAATGTGCACTGCATAAATGAATAGATAAAATGACTGAATGAAGGGTAGAAAGTGCCTGAGGGAACAAATGACAGAAGGGGAGTGAGTGAGGGTGAGTTGATGACAGTGAGGGATGGAAGGTGAGTGAGGGTGAGTAAAGGGGGAGTCACAGAGTGAGGGGATGGAGGGAGTGAGGGTAATATAGAGGGAGTGAGGGAAGAGGAGTGAGGAAGTGAGAGGACAGAGAGACTGAGAGAAGAAGTGAGTGAAGTGGAGTATGGTGAGAGAGGAAAGGAAAATCAGTGAGGGAGCAAAGGAAGGGACGAGAGGGGAAGGGAAGTGAAGCAGGGCGACTGAAAGAAGGTGAGTGTGGGAGGGGAGTGAGGGGAAGGGGAGTGAACATGGGGAATGAGGATAAGTGAGGGAAGCAGAGTAAGGGAACGGGGGTGAGGGAGGGTAAGAGAAGAGCAGTGAGGTTGAGGAAAGAGTGGTGATAGAGGGTGGATAAAGGCAAGTGAGCGTGAGACAAGGGGAGTGAGGGAGTGAGGAGACAGAGGGAGTGAAGGAAAGAGTGAGAGAAGTGGACTGAGTGAGGGAGCATAGAAAGGTAAGTGCAGGAGTGTAGGTGAGTTAAAGGGAGTGAGCATGAGGGAAGGGGACTGAGAGAGTGAGGGGACGGAGGTAGTGAGGCTAAGAGAGAGGGAGTGAGGGAAGGAGAGTGAGGATGTGAGAGGACAGAGGGAGTGAGAGAACGAGTGAGTGAAGTGGAGTAAGTTGAGTGAGGGAAGATGAATGAGTGAGTGAGCGAAGGAAGGGAATAGAGGAGAAGAGGATTGAAGAATAGGTACTGAGAGAAGGTGAGTGGGGGATGAAAGTAAAGGGAAGGGGAGAGAAGGATGGGGAATGAGGGGTAGTGAGGGAACCGGAGTAAGGGAACGGGGGAGAGAGGGTGAGAGAAGGGCAGAGAGCTTGAGTAAAGAGGGGTGAAAGAGGGTGGATAAAAGTGAGTGAGGGTAAGACAAGGGTAGTGAGGGAGTGAGGGGATAGAGGGAGTGAAGGAAGGAGTGACAGAAAGGGACTGAGTGAGGGAGCAAAGAAAGGTAAGTGAGGGAGTGGGTGAGTTATAGGGAGTGAGCGTGATGGAAGAGGAGTGAGCGATTGAGAGGACGGAGAGAGTGAGGCTAAGAGAGAGAGAGTGAGGGAAGGGGAGTGAGGATGTGAGAGGACAGTGGGAGTGAGAGAAGGAGTGAGTGAAGTGGAGTAAGGTAAGTGAAGGAAGGGGAATGAGTGAGGGAGCGAAGGAAGGGAAGAGAGGGGAAGGTAAGTAAAGCAGGGGGTCTGAAAGAAGTTGAGTGTGGGAGGGGAGTGAGGGAAAGGGGAGTAAACATGGGGAATGAGAATAAGTGAGGGAAGCGGAGTAAGGGTACGGGGTGAGGGAGGGTGAGAGAAGAGTAGTGAGGTTAAGGAAAAGAGTGATGAGAAACTAAATTTTGTTTGTCAAACTTACCTTATAAGTAATGTAAACTTAATTACATATTTTTACTAAATGTTATATCTGTGGAAGAGGAAAAAAATATAATTTATAATTTTTATAATATATATTTCAAATTACAAGAGACAAGGCAGGAGATTAAAAGTCATAAAAAGGGTACTAAGAGATAAAGTAGGAGTGAAGGACACAGAAAGGGAAGCAAATGAATGGTGAAGGACAGAGAGAGGGAAAAAGAAATAGAGGGAGAGCAAATTACTAAGAGGCTAATGAGGCGGATAGATTCAGTGACAGAGAGGAAGAGAGGGAGAGAGAAATGAACTGAAGGTGAGTAAGATACTAAAGGAATGTGAGTTAGGAAAACTAAAGGAGCAAAGGGGAGTGAGTGACAGGGAAGGGGGAGTGAGTGAGGGTGGATTCACGACAATGAGGGATGGAAGGTGAGTGAGGGTGAGTGTAAGGGCGTAAGAGAGTGAGGGGACAATGGGAGTGAGGGTAACAGAGAGGGAGTGAGGGAAGAGGAGTGAGGAAGTGAGAGAACAGAGGGAGTGAGAGAAGGAGTGAGTAAAGTGGAGTAAGGGGAGTGAGGGAAGGGGAATGACTGAGGGAGCAAAGGAAGGAAAGAAGGGGAAGGGGAGTGAAGCAGAGGGACTGTGAAAAGGTGACTGTGGGAGGAGAGTGAGGGGAAGGGGAGTTAAGGATGGGGAATGAGGATAAGTGATGGAACTGGAGTAAGGGAACGGGGTGAGGGAGGGTGAGAGAAGGGCAGTGAGGCTGAGGAAATGAGTGATGGAAGGTGGATAAAGTCGAGTGAACGTAAGACAAGGGGAGTGAGGGAATGAGGACATAGAGGTAGTGAAGGAAGGAGTGAGAGAAGGGGACTAAGTGAGGGAGCAAAGAAAGGTAAATGAGGGAGTGTTGGTGAGTTGAAGGGAGTGAGTGTGAGGGAAGGGGGAGTGACAAAGTGAGGGGATGGAGGGAGTGAAGGTAGGAGTGAGAGAGTGAGGGAAGGGGAGTGAGGATGTGAGAGGACAGAGGGAGTGAGAGAAGGAGTGAGTGAAGTGGAGTAAGGTGAGTGAGGGAAGGGGAATTACTGAGGGAGCAAAGGACAAAATACAAAATAACTTGTACAACATGTTATATGGTTTATTTTTGCTGTTCTCAGAATATATTGAATTTCACTTAAAACAGTGAGTTCAATCATATGACAGCCGGCAAAAAAAAACACAATCAAAAAGATCGTGTTTAAAAAACCCATACAACATTTCAATAAATATTATAAAACTTAGAAAAACATATCTGAACTCATTTGTGATCCACTTACTTTTCCACGAGGCCAAATAGTATATGGAAAGTCCTTTTCTTTGGAAATTACTCAATAATACTCTTAAACTTGCATTTACCCGACTTTCTGAAAGAAAAGCTCCAACATCTTTTTCATCATGTAACAATACTTATATTTCCACCTCTGGCTCACTCATGATCAACATTTCCTATAATACTGATATCACTCACTATGTGATACACGTACACTACCTCTATAACAACTACAAGTTTTTTATTATCTTGATCACTCTCAGTCACAAAGTAATATTGAACAGCAGACCAAGTTTTATTAACTGCTCCAATCTTCATAGGCCAATTACGTCTCCTAAAATTTCCGTTGTAAAAACACTAGGTAAGAATTTTGTAAGTCAGAAGGCAAACGTTGTTTGAAAGTCAATTGAGTATCATTACAATTAGTCCAGCCTTTTTGACATTTTAAATAAGCTGTGTAATGTCCTGATGTTGTCGAAGGACAATCATGGTAATTCATTGCTGCAGTTGCAAAGGTTCTTCCTAAAATTGATAATAGAGAAGCCATAACATTTTTAATTAAAGTTGTCAATTTAGTTCCATCAGGTCTACATCGTTGGAACATTAAAATTACATACTGTCCATATCTTTTTATGAATAATGTTGATAGCATTGCAGATTTACATTGAGTACAGACCATGTTTTGATTTGCTTCTCTAACTAGATTATTAAAAGACACTGATTTGCAGTATGGTAAATTCAAATATATAAATCTTTCAGTGTCTATTGTAGTAGTACTTGAAAAGGAACTATTGTCGCAGTTATATTGCCATTTATAAGAAAGGCCAAAAAGATTTTCTACATCTATACCTTCATCTTGCAATACAACAAGCATATACATTAGAAATTCCTGACAATCTTGCTGAATATTCTGTGACAATTGATTTAGACCAGAACGTGTCTAAAACATTTTGAATTTCAGAAACACTTTCTATTTTTGTACTATCACTGCTACATTTCTCAAACACAGAATTCAACAAACAACAAAATCTTTGATCCCGATTTTCAACAATCTGTTCTTGTAAACTTTGGAGAAAAAACCCAACATTAACCACTAAATTTGCATAGCAGTTGACACCAGAACTGTTTTCAAACTGAAATCCAATAACATCTTTAACTGAATCCTTTTCCTTTCTGCTTACAATTACTGATTCATCTACTTTTTTTCTTTTTGCTACAACTTCACTACAATTTTTCTCATTTCTTCTTTTTCGGGCTACCACACGCTTTTCAAATAGAGGATATTTGAGGTAAATTTGGAGCATACTCGCTTCTTAACCTATTATATTCTTTTACACAATTTAGATCTGCACTAATCTTTGTCTCATCAAAATCAATCAAGTACAATCCAGATCCTCCTTGAACACAGAACTTCCAATATTCACCAAAGCACTATCTACACTTAAACCTTGAGATGTATGAATAGTCACCGCATATGCCAAAGAAACAGGAAACTGTTTTCGACGGACATAAAAATCTTTCACAAGCAAAAATCGAGCAGAACAACGACTGATTTGTTGTACTTCTACAATTCCATCAAATTTAATTTTTAAAAATTCAATTCCATCTCTATTTTGGTAATTCACAAAATCAACAACATGACCCATTGCTCCATTTACTAAACCTCTTTCCACATGTAAATTCCGTCATAAAATTATACGACAATTTAAACATGCATACAGAGTCTTTTCCAAACCAGCAGTTTTAGATATTGTCTTCTCTAAAGAAGCCAATTTTGATTTCAACTTTTCTGACAAAATTATAGTTGCTCCTTCATGATCTATTTTATCAATAGCTTCCAGTTTCACAATCTCTTGATTTTCTAACGTTAACATTTTGTTGTTGAAGATTGAACATTCTTGTAGAGTTGGCATCAAGCATATCACAGATTTGTTTTCAACAATTTTCTTACAAATATTCTCTGGGAGAATATTTTCGTTTGGAAACAAATTTGAAATGAATCGTGCATGTAAAGCTTCTTTGCCATGCTCACTTACTTTTCCAATTCTTACATCTTGTAGATTTTCATAATCTTCATCCTTTGACTGTTGCATATTTTGAAGCAGTTCTGCATATTTGAAATGTAACCATATGTTAACATTTCCAAAGCTTCCTAGGCACTTCCTGGTATCTTCATGCGTAAGCATTTTAAACACTGGTTGTCCTTTCACTGAAGTTAGCTGCAGTAGATCTCCAAAAACAATGACCTGTTTGCCTCCAAATACCACATCATACTCTGTTTTAAGAATTTCTTAAAAGCAAGCATTACATTTGATACCATGCTTACCTCATCAATGATAAGAAGTTTCATTTTCTTCAGGACTCGGGAAACTTCACAACAAGCTTCTCCAGATAGCTTGTGGTATTTTAATTTATTATCATGCTCTACTGGCAGCATCAATAAACGATGTAAAGTAATCCCTTTAATGTTATGTGCTGCCAACCCAGTTGGAGTGGTAACAACACAAGACAGCGATGACTCTGTTCTTTTCTGCAGATAATTGCTTTAATGAGAAACCTTTTTCCAGTTCCTGCTTCTCCACTCACGTACAGTCGGACAGGCATAAATGATGTACATGAGCACTCTTTTTTCTCATGATATAAACCATGCTCAATCTGTTCTGTGACCTCGTCATATATTTGTTTCTGCTCAACGTTTAGTTCTTCTTCTAAGTTAACTACATCCTCCTGAGCTTGTTCCATGGCTCTTTCCACTTCATCCATGGCAGTGGCAGCTTCATTTTGGATAATTGGTCCTCCTAGTGGATCCTGACTCAATGAAGCAGAACTCTGACTGTCTTGAGAACTGTCTCTAGCAATCTCTGCTGCAATTGTAGCTTCTTGCTGTATTTCCTCATTCAACATTTGCAGATCATTTGAAAAAACAGGATATTCTATGGTATCCTTGGTTCCATTGAAGGAATCTTCATAACTGAGAACATCTCCAAGTAGTTCCTCTTCTGTACGCCATGGCTTAAAGAGTTGCAAAAGAGCTAAATAGTAAAATTCCCTTTTGTCAGGAGATTCGCAACTTTTCGATGATTAATCAAATGGCCTTTTCTTTGTTTCACCAGACATCCTTCATATCCAATTACAGCATATACTCCTTTATTGATATCTTCTGTGATGTTCCTCTTAAAAGTATAGCTTTGCAGAACTTCATAGAGACAAACGTTCTCAAGATGACTACTTCTATTTGGATAGTATGTATCCAACATGTTTGTCTTCAAAATATCTGTACGGTTTGGTTCTTTCTCCGCCAAATACTCAATTTCTCGTACAGATTTCAAAACTCGGTTTCGTGTTGCAGCAAGACCTAGACTCAGCCAAATGATTGTTCTAGATTTGGCATATAGACTTGCTGATGATAACCGATCAGAACATTCATATGCTCCAATTTCTCGATGCGACAACATCTTCAGACTGTAACTGTACAATTTCTTACTTAGACTCTTTTCATGTGAAATTTCCTCCCACATTTCCTTCAGTTCCGTCTTTTCTGATTTTGTGATGTAAGACGTCACATATCGAGCCACAGCAATAGAGTTGTCAGCAACATATTGAATATCCATGTTAACATTCCACATGGACAAAATGACTGGTATGTAGTCATTTATGTATTTGGACTCTTCATTTCTTCTTAAGTTGTATGTATTTTTCGGTGATTTTCTTGTCACAGTATGTCGCAGAGAAGACATAAAATTGTTCACTCTGCCTTTAGAAATTACTGGTTGTGGAAATTCAAAACGACATTTTGTGTAGAACTTGTCCTTGGATTTGAACTTTCGACGACAGTATTTTCCACAACGATGGGATTGAAAGCATAAAACTTGATGTCTTAAATTGTTTTCTTCTGTACTTTTCGGAACAGCACATGTAGAATACTATTCAATTAAACTCATCACTGTGTCCTCCGAATCTGTTCCAAATTTGGGTGCATCTTTGATCCATAGCAGCATATGTATGTGAGGAGCACCTCTTGCTTGATACTCCTTTCTCCAAAAGAAATCCAAAACCTCTCCAAGCGGAGGATTTTTTTTGTTTGTGATAAAAGACATCATAGCTTCAAACCTATGATTGAAATACCTGCATACATTAACTGGATCCAAAGAGCACAGTTCTCCAGGTGTCTTGTATTCAATATTTTTAATGTTTGCATTTGCCTCTGGTAGAAATTGAAGTAAGTCTTCCCAAGCATACTCAGCATAGCTAAGAGTGAGAAACCATGTAGGAGTTCCTAAGTTTCTTAGCATACATTTCAATTCCCCAAGCGACGGTACCAATACTCGTTAGTACCACGCTGACATGCCATGAGATTAATTAGGTGAGATTCCAAAATACTGTCTTGCGGTTTGACTTTATCCACAAAGTCCCTTGCCGAAACATTTTGCAGATGTACTCCACTTTTCAGTATATGGTTCACTGCATAAAAAAGTCCAGACAAGTCACTCTCAAACAGTAGATGAAACAAATATGGAATGCATTGACGAAACCTTGGATCTTATGCATATAATCTTAAAGTCCGGTATTCAGATCCAGAAATTTGAACAGGTCGGTCGTCATATTGTCCACCTTGGAAATAACTGAGGAAAACAACGAGCTTCCAAACTTTCTTCCCATACACTAATGGGACTTCCTTTTGCTTCTTTCATTTGAAACAAGTCAATAGCATTCCCCATTACTTCTTTGGAATGCAAAGGATGAACACTATAATGTTCATAAATTTCTTCACTTCTAGAGACATCTACTTTTTCAATTTGCCCAGCTGAGAAATCACTGTCCTCTTCTACAGTTGTTTCCTCTTCTCCAACATATACATTTTTGTAGTAGTGATTGTTTTTTACCAAATACAACGTTGCCTTTTTGACTTTCCTAACATCCACTAATTCTTGCCAGATTTTCTTACTCTTTGTCGGAACACCATTAACTAGAATAACCAGAGGTTCCTCTTCTACTTTTTCGACACCAATTGTATCAATATTTTTCTTAAAATCTAGAGGCAAATAAACAAATCTTCCCTTTAATCCTCTCTGTAAATCTGAAGGAGGCAATTTCCCTGTCTTAGGCTCCATGAGAACAATAGCCTGAAAAGGATGCACACATTGAATCAGATTAGACTCATAGGTATTTAAATCCATCAATTCAGAAGGAATGTCTACCAACTCCAGATTATTATGAACAGCTCTAGCAGGCATTCTGTTTTCGTTTAATTTATTATAACAATATTTACAAATACGTTGATCAGAACCCAAATCAAAACAATTTTCTACCAACAAATAAGTTGCAAAATCCTTCCACTCATTATTATTTTCCATTTCACTTTTTACATATAAATCAACTAACCTAGTCTGATTCTTATAATGAGTTCTTCGACAACACACACAAGAAAAATTAGGCCTTTCACTTGAATTGAGCTTAAACTTTGTAATTTCATTGTCAAATTTTTCAGTACTTGAAATCAGTACATTCTCTTCCTTTTTTTTTTTTATTATTTTTTATTGACAGCACAAGCAATCATTCATTACAGAAGTAAAGCATTTTCAGAAAAATGATAGTACACACAATTCCTTAAAAGCTTAATCAAGTAGCAGTAAGCAAGGAATATACCATAGGTCATGAAAAAAAAGAGATTACATCATTTTCATTTTTGAGAATTATCGAGTGTGCAAATAGCTAGAGTCAAAACCCAAAAAGTCAATCAGCTGAATAGGGGTTACCCGATATTATTAGCCAAGTTCGTTGTTTTCCTAGCCGAGAGAAGACCTTGGTCGGCAATTATCACCCATCAGATTTACTAAGCAGCATAATCAGTTTATTACCAAACAATTGAAATCTTGCACGAAAATAATGTAAGTCAGATCATTAAATTATAAAACGGAGAAATAGGAACTTTTCCAAAATCTTATGTAGGAAAAAAAAAACAAAAAAAAAAACGTTCATTCGTTAAAAGGAAACAAAATATCCCATGTTTTGTTCACTTTCTTCAGTGATCGTTTCCCACGAAATTTTGCAGAGGAAAATTCCATATCGTGTATCTCATTTATCAAAAGCCACCATTCACTTACCAGTGGTGGTTTATCTGAGATCCAAGCCCTAGCAATTATCAATCTAGCACAGGAAATTAAAATAAACATTAAGTCTTTGTTTGTGGGCGGTGATATTTGGTTATATTCCCCAAAAAATCATCTCAGTAGTTAGTTTAGTGAAAATCAGTTTTTTCAGTTTCAGCACATTTTCTACGTCATCCCAAAATTTCTACAACACCGGGCATGAAAAAATTATATGTACTAAATCAGCAGCTAGTAAGTCATATTTTGGGCATTTTGTGCGTTCAGAAAATGCATTATTCCCAGACCATTTGTAAAAATGGAGTGGCGTATAGTATAGCTGACATACTGTGTTATACGATTGAAGTTTTAAGCTAGAAGAGTGGGTTAAAGAGTTACTGTTATGAAAAAAGGTAGATATGTTATGCGGAGAGATTAGCGTACCCAAATTAGTAGTCCATTTTTGTGCAAGTTTAATATAGTCATCAGGTTTGTGTTGACATAAACATTTATACTCCAAGCTAATTATATCTTTAGTTGTTTCTCCGTAAATGCAGGTCCATAATTCTGAATCAAAAATTTCCTTTAATTTCATTTTGTTCACGAAATAATCATGTATCTGTATATATTTAAATAAAGCACTTTCGGGAAGTTTATAGAGTATTCTTAGGGTATCAAATGTTAGAAAACCTGATGCGCCGTATAGGTCACGGAGGTGATTTATACCGTGATTAGCCCATATTCTAACTGGTGGGTCGCTAAAAATTTCAGGTAAGCCCGGGTTGTTCCACATGCTTAGCTTAGGGTGGAAAAACGTAGTTTTATTGATTGCCAAGATGATATTCCATATACGAGCCGCGTCTTTAGCGGTCTTGAACTTGACTCGTTTGAAATAATTCGGGTCGTTGCTTCTAGCTAGAAATTGTACAGAGTTTGCCCCAAGCATAAATTGGTGAAAAAAATAAGGATAGTTCGAAGAAAAAAGGCTGCGTATCAGACCCAAAAAAGAAGCATAAAAGTAACGTTTGAAATCAGGGAATTCAAGGCCACCCTTGCTAGCTGCTAATTTAAGAAAAGGAAGAGCTCTTCGGTTTTTCTTGTAGCCCCAAATATAACTGCCTAGAATACCATCCAGTTTTTTAGATAATAAGTTGTTAATAAAAAAAAGGATGGACCTAAATAAATAAAAAAAAATTAGGCAGAATATTCATTTTTATAAGGTTGATTCGGCCTAGGAGATTTAAAGGAACCTTATGCCATTTTTTAAGAAGCCTAGTTGTGTCTTTCAGTACATTCTCTTCCACATTACCTTCTATCACTGTATCAGTTTCTGCATTGTCCTCTTTTTCACCAAAATAACAAAACTCAATGTCTTCACAAATGTTCTTCACATCTAATTCAGATCCATGCAAAAGAGCACTGTTTAACTGTTTTAGCTTAAGTGCTGGACTTTTTGCATAATACAACCTTCTCACTAATTTCCTCACTTTATTATGATGCACTGCTAACATTCTAAAATGGTGAAAAATACTCTGACATACTTTTCTTGAAAGACAAGCCAGTTAATGCCCATTCAAACCTGTTTTTTCTCTCACTCTGCATGGATCTAACTCTTGCAACATCTTCATCTTTTGTTTTAGACTTTTCTTACTATATGTCCGTAAGAAATTGAGAAACAAATCAATTGAATCCTGTAGCACACTACAAATAATACTACAATTCCAAGTATACACTGGAGCCTTAGGACATCTCCCTAAAACTTCATCAGCTAATACCTCTTCTGCATTTCTAGGCACAATTTTTTCTTTTTCAACCGGACAACCGTCCTTCACCTCCTATGCTCGACCACTGGTGTCAACTGCATGCACCAAATCATTATCCTGAAAGTAACTCTCTTCATTAAAAAATGGCTCACAACTTGAACTATGCTTCCATTCTCCAGAAAAAACATCACAAAAATTAGTCCGATTAATTACTCTTTTCCACTTACATTTTGATTTCAAAACATTGATTACCTTATCTAGTGTACGAATTCTATTGATTACTAAACTGTATCATTTGTTTTTCACTTCAAAAGCCTGATCCACAATCTTCGCTATACTTTTTTTCTTGTAAAAAGCAGTCTTCTTTTTAAAAATCTTTAAATTTTTTAATAAATTTAAAACAATTCTGTTATAAAACATTCGTCTACGAATGTCAATAAATTGATTTCTCCGTCCATTACTACAGAGAATATCATCTCCCTTTACAGGTCTAACATTTTTTGGAGGGCTCTGTTTTTTCTTTGTATTTACAGATGATTTTTTTTCTCTTTGAAACAGTATCCACATGTTTTTGGCATTGCGATAATTTCCTAAAAAACTCCTTTGTTTGCTTACCAGGAGCATTCTTTTTTTTCACTGAAGATTGTGTTTTGGATGAATCTTCTAATTGTGTTTTCTTCGCCAATAAAGCATGTTTGTAACTTTTTCTTCTTCTTTCCTTCGTCGGCATATTCTTTTATCTTTCTATAGATGATTACAATCTGTGGTAAATAAAAAATAACATATTATTGACCACTACTAACATACTACATAGCAATTACAATAAGTGAACCATATAAACACTAGTTTACAACATAAGTAAGTTTATAGCACAGCAACTGTGTCACAGCAACAGTGCAGTACAGTTTCATTATTAATCTCACTCTCTGCCTGCACCATCTCACTCTTTGCGTGTCTCATCTCACTCTGTGCCTGTGTCTCATCTGACTCGGTGCCTGTGTCTCATCTCACTCTGTGCCTGTGTCTCATCTCACTCTGTGCCTGCCCCATCTCTCTCTTTGTGTGTGTCATTTCTCTCTTTGTGTGTCTCATCTCACTCTGTGCCTGTGTCTCATCTCACTCTGTGCCTGTGTCTCATCTCACTCTGTGCCTGTGTCTCATTTCACTCTGTACCTGCCCCGTCTCTCTCTTTGTGTGTGTCATTTCTCTCTTTGTGTGCCTCATCTCACTCTGTGCCTGTGTCTCATCTCACTCTGTGCCTGTGTCTCATCTCACTCATTTTTGACAAGGATCACACTGTCTGTGTGAAAAAAGGAATTATATTTTCACATTTTTCAATAATGTCACCTGTGTCTGCTCATAGTTTGCATCTCTTAGCTTAAAGGGTACTCTGTGCCTGTGTTTCATCTCACTCTGTGCCTGTGTCTCATCTCACTCTGTGCCTGTGTCTCATCTCACTCTGTGCCTGCCCCATCTCTCTCTTTGTGTGTGTCATTTCTCTCTTTGCGTGTCTCATCTCACTCTGGTAAATGTTTTATGGTAAAATGTATAGCTTTAATTTTTTTGACAAGGATCACACTGAGTGTCTGTGTGAAATAAGTAATTATATTTCACATTTTTCAATAATGTCACCTGTGTCTGCTCACAGTTTGCATCTCTTAGCTTAAGGGTACTGTTTCTTTTTACATTGTGTCTCATGTTTCTATGTAATGCTGGCAAAAACATGAATGGTGCATATTGGAAATGTATTTTGGAAATAAGTCAGGTTGTGATCCTTGTCAAAAATGAGTGAGCTGAGACACAGGCACAGAGTGGGATGAGACACGCAAAGAGAGAAATGACACACACAAAGAGAGAGATGGGGCGGATACAGAGTGAGATGAGACACAGGCACAGAGTGAGATGAGACACAGGCACAGAGTGAGATGAGACACAGGCACAGAGTGAAATGAGACACGCAAAGAGAGAAATGACACACACAAAGAGAGAGATGGGGCTGGCACAGAGTGAGATGAGACACAGGTACAGAGTGAGATGAGACACAGGCACAGAGTGAGATGAAACACAGGCACAGAGTGAGATGAGACACAGGCACAGAGTACTCTTTAAGCTAAGAGATGCAAACTGTGAGCAGACACAGGTGACAATATTGAAAAATGTGAAAATATAATTCCTTATTTCACACAGACACTCAGTGTGATCCTTGTTAAAAATTAGTGAGATGAGACACAGGCACAGAGTGGAATGAGACACAGGCACAGAGTGAGATGAGATACAGGCACAGAGTGAGATGAGACACAGGCACAGAGTGAGATGAGACACGGGCACAGAGTGAGATGAGACACAGGCACAGAGTGAGATGAGACACACAAAGAGAGAAATGACACACACAAAGAAAGAGATGGGGCAGACACAGAGTGAGATGAGACACAGGCACAGAGTGAGATGAGACACAGGCACAGAGTGACATGAGACACAGGCACAGAGTACCCTTTAAGCTAAGAGATGCAAACTGTGAGCAGACACAGGTAACATTATTAAAAAATTTGAAAATATAATTCCTTATTTCACACAGACACTCAGTGTGATCCTTGTCAAAAATGAGTGAGATGAGACACAGGCACATAGTGAGATGACACACAGGCACAGAGTGAGATGAGACAAAGGCACTGAGTGATATGAGACACAGACACAGAGTACTCTTTAAGCTAAGAGATGCAAACAGTGAGCAGACACAGGTGACATTATTGAAAAATGTGAAAATATAATTCCTTAACTCACACAGACACTCAGTGTGATCCTTGTCAAAAATGAGTGAGATGAGACACAGGCACATAGTGAGATGAGACACAGGCATAGAGTGAGATGAGATACAGGCACAGAGTGAGATGAGACACAGGCACAGAGTGAGATGAGACACGGGCACAGAGTGAGATGAGACACAGGCACAGAGTGAGATGAGACACACAAAGAGAGAAATGACACACACAAAGAAAGAGATGGGGCAGACACAGAGTGAGATGAGACACAGGCACAGAGTGAGATGAGACACAGGCACAGAGTGACATGAGACACAGGCACAGAGTACCCTTTAAGCTAAGAGATGCAAACTGTGAGCAGACACAGGTGACATTATAGAAAAATGTGAAAATATAATTTCTTATTTCACACAGACACTCAGTGTGATCCTTGTCAAAAAAGTTAAAGCCATACATTCTACCTAAAAATATTTAGCATAGTAAATCATTTTAGACACAGAGTACAGCCCATTTAAATGACCACTACATTACAGTGCACAAAATTGACTCATTTCCAAAATACATTTCCAATATGCACCATAAATTTTTTTACCAGCATTACAATAAAACATGACACGCAATGCAAGAATAAAGAAGCCCAATATGCTTCTTAATCTTCCCCATAGTGCATACAGCACTCTATCTATATTAAATGAATCATTACTCACCTTTAAAAATGCTTTTGAAGATTTAGAACAGTGTAAGTCACACACACCAGATTTTCTTAATCAGAATATCTGAAATGCACCTCAGACACTGCAACCACAAATGGCCCTGATTCCCTGTAATTCTTCACACATATCTCTTGACTTAACCAATCGAAATTCTTCCCACACTATTTCAAAACCAAACTAACATTTTAATTGGTTCTACATTTCAACACTTTCAAACTCACATACTATTCACCCATCCCCCAGTGCTCATTCAGCCTGTTACCATGGTAACTCCCACCTAACTCAGCACACAGGTGAAAAGTGCATCATACTATGTTGCAAATGAACTCAGCAAGGGTGTTTGAGCTCTCAATATACTAGCTAACCATGTGCAATGTTTCTTTCAATGACTTTTTTGAAACCATTAGAATTACTTCTTTCAAAAAACAGAAGCATGCACCCTAATTTTCAGTGGAGAATTTTAAGAAACCACCAATAATTTCTTCTTTTTCAACCACTTTTTTTCATAACTCCTACTTTCAAACTGCCATTCCATTTCCACAACTCATCTGAATACAACCACATCTACCTTCAAGATGCCTAAAGTCTGGATTGTGGGTCATAGCTTGGTTCACTGGAGTGAAAGATATGCAACAAACAGAGGTATTCACAACCTTGATTTACCAAATGTGGATATTATGTGGATTGGCCAGAGAGGATTGAGATGTCACCAATTGATATCATTGGTAAAATCCTTTATGCATCTACGACACCCTGACCTCATAATCGTGCACTGTGGTGGCAATGACCTGGGCACTTTGACTGCGGTAGGTCTGGAAATGCTTTTAAAGGATACCTTTGGGCAATTGATGTCACTTTTTCCAAAAACTGCCTTGGTATATTCTAATATGTGCCAAAGGCAAAAATGGAACTGGTCCAACCAATTTTGTCCACAGATTGAGAAAGCAAGGAAACATATGAATAAATCTGTTTCTGCTTTCCTCAGAGACTATGGTATGGGTTCTATATACCACAACAACTTGCGTTACAACATGCAAGGCATCTATAGGAGAGATGGTGTACATTTTACAGATGAGGGGAATAGAGTCTTCCTCTTGAATTTTAGACTCTGCATCGGTACCTACTTGTAGGTACTTAAATCACCCACATAACACAACAGCTCTTTTCAGAGCTTCTCTACCTCTAAGCACTCTAAAAAAAAATGTACTTTAATTTTTTTCATAGTTTTTCCCCGTGGTGCGCTCAGGGTACGCGTACCCGGAAGCGGACATGGGAACGCACCCAGCGCTTACCCCACAAAAATAAAAAATAAAAAATAGTTTTTTTGCCCTTCATGGTCCTTTTAGGCCCCCCTCAGAAAACCTAGGGGGTCAGGGGGTGTCTACCCTGCCCCCTTTTATTCATTTCCCCCTTTGTTTTCACCTCTTGTGTCTCGATTCTACCGAGACACAAGATGGCAGACTCTCCGGACTGTTAGGAATGTTGACAGACACCCGATAGCCAATCAGCTTTCCACTCGCGCACTTCTGTGGCGCGCCGGGTGCGCTTACCGGTACGCGTACCTGTTAGCGCTCGAATCGCGCATATAGATATATATGTGTTTTTGAAGTTAATTTTTGTAAAAACCACTGCAGCAAATTTCACCAAATATAGAAAAGGCCCTTCTGCGTACCAGTCCCTACAATTTTGCAAAGTTTGGTGTAATTCCATTCAGCCGTTCGGTCTGCAGCCGTGTCTGAACGTCCTATGGAAATGAACATGGGGAAAACACGTTTTAGGACCCCCTTTTTTCTCGGCCCCGCATGACGAATCCCCCCGAAACTTCCAGGGAAGTATATATATTCCATTCCCTTCCCAACAGTTTGTTTGTAATCCACAAACAACTCGAACGCCTTTGTGTGCAGAAAAATAATACTTTAATCGCAAGTCAAAACAACGCGTTTCAGCAATTAAGCCTTGGTCACGCTTTAGAAAAATTCATAATCAGCAAATTTTTACCCTAATAACGTGCCAATTGTTTAACAGTAAAATAGACTATATACTGCATGCTATGTACAAAATATTCATATATACTAGCAACCAAATGGTGGTCGGTGTCCTGAGCAACTGTGGTAGAAATTGATCAAATACTCACAGAATGCTATGTGCAATATGTCGCAAACAACACAGTTGGTTAAGCTTCATGGAAATCAATAGCGTGGCATACATGTAACAGTTATGCCCAAGTGGGCTTCACTGCGCCAAAAACCGCCACTCAAAAAAATATAGCAGCAATCTTGTCCATCATTGCGCATATTGGAAAAAGTAAACTAACAGGGAGATTGTATATATATCTCCTCCAGCAATACCGGTAAAGAGATCCTCGGCTGTCGCGGGCGGTCCGAGTCAGGCAACAGGTAAATCTAAATCTTCTCTCCAAACAAACCTCCTGATAAGGAAGAGGCTCGGACACCCAGGGTTTCTTGCAAGAAATGTATTAGGCAAGTAGAAAAACGACGCGTTTCGCCATTACGGCTTGGTCAAGCTCGCCAAACATTTGAAAATGCCATCTTAAATACACCTCATTCAAAACACATGTAAAAACCCACAGTGCAATAATACAAAAGTATGTAAAATTGGCGGACATTTTAACATGGACCCTTGGCAGTGGTAATTCTGTTTTAGATCTCATATAGCACATTCAAAATGTATGTGCCATATACATCCGTTCATTGCTGTCTGTATGACCAAACATATTACAAAAAGTCATATCAACATGAAAAAATAATGTTAAGATCACAAAACATCACTTTACGTCGCCATAAAGGTCCAATGTAATTAATACATTTGATGCTAAAAAACATACTGTCTCATGGTATTAAACTTAATAACGTTATGAATACAGAACTAAGAATCAATTTGTTCCGATTCCATGTCACGTGATAAGACACCCTACTAGAAGCTCCACCGTCATTGGTTCAGCGACCAATACCACTGCATCAGGTTGTTGCATTCGCTCTGATTACAACGCATGGTTGCTAAGAAACCTAAAAAAACACCGTAGCAGTATAAGGTAATATTTACAACTGCAGCCGTGATCTTACCCTATATAACAGGTAATTCTCAAGATAACGCAAAATGACATTACGTGCCACGCCCAAGTGGGCAATATCAACCTCGAGTGTAAAATGTAGATCAGGCATGATGTTATTACGTCCTCGCCCCAGTGGGCATATCTCCTAGAGCTTCAATCCATGTCAGAATAGCATCTTTAATTTCATGGTCCGTCAATGAAAACAAGAAGAAGTGCCCCCATCCTGTAAAATAATGTATTAAAATCTCTCTTAAAAACAAGAAGATTGCAGATTTCATAGTAGCCAACATCCTTCACTAATTACCCATGTAAATGTATTACTAATTCTTCACTTCAATTAAGCCCTTTAGGTGCCAAACAGTCAAGATCTATAATGTAACGGTACTCTGATTTTCAACTCAACTTCTGGCCTCAATCAGGAAATAACAAGTGACCCTCGAAAGAAAACGAGTAATTTTTTATTGCAGTTCTAGATGATAAGGCAGAACAGGACAGAATTTCAACAAGAAGGGGGTACTCCGAGAGGACGGGGTTGAGGAAACAGAGGAAGAACAGGTGCAACCAACAAGCCAAAAAGAGGAGGAACAAACGCCGGCAAAACTCCAGTGGGAATGGAAACCAGGGGCAGGAAACAGCAACAAATATGACTGTGATAAATCTTTTCCAATGGACTCTTTCACATTGTGAAATTGAAACCTTGGCTCTAGGTCTTTCATTTTGCTCATCGTCCAATATGAACTTTACCCAGACAAGGATTGATTTATTCCTATTTTCAAGGAAATTGAAGTTAAAAAAATTGTTCTGTACCAAACCAAAGGAAGCTGGCTATATATATATATATATATATATATATATATATATCACCATGCCGCCGGTTGATGAATCTTCGCAAATTTCTCAAGGAGGATGGTCCGCTCTGCTCCGCTCCTTCTCTGAAAGTTTTGGGGGGATTTGTCAAGTGGGGGCTGAGAAAAAAGAGGGGTCCCAAAACATGTTTTCCCCATGCTATTTTCCATAGGACGATTAGACACGGCTACAGCCCGAACGGCTGAACGGAATTACAAGAAATTTGGCAGTCTGATTCGCAGATCACCCTTTTGTTTAAATGTTGTAAATCCCTCCAGTAGTTGTTGAGAAAATCAAATGTGAAAAAATGTATATATCTATAAGTGCGCACCCATGCGCGCACCTAGCATGCGCGAGCGGAATTCTGATTTGCTGTTAGACGTCTGTGAACATTCGATTCAGTGGTAACCAGGAAGTGTTGGCCGCCATTTTGTCAGTTTGAGGACGAAAAGAGGGCAAAATAAAAGTAAAGAACATGAAAAGGGGGCAGGGTAGAGAGTCCCTGACCTCCTAGGCTTTCTCAGGGGGTCCCTGAAGGACCCTGAAGGGCAAAAAAAACCTTTTTGTTTTTTTAAATTGCTAGGTGCGCGCACGTTGCGCGCACCCTTCAGCCGCCATTTTGTGTAGTTTCAGAAGAGAGCGAAAAACGAAAGTGGAAAACGTGAAAAGGGGGCAGGGTAGAGTCTCCCTGACCCCCAAGGCCTTCTCAGAGGGGCCCTGAAGGACCCCAAAGGGCAAAAGAAACTTTTTTTTTTAAATTTGCAATGTGCGTGCACGTTGCGCGCACCCTTCAGCCGCTATTTTGTGTAGTTTCAGAAGAGAGTGAAAAACGAAAGTGGAGAACTTAAAAAGGGGGCAGGGTAGGGTCTCCCTGACCCCCTAGGCCTTCTCAGGGGGTCCCGGAAGGACCCCGAAGGGCAAAAAATACTTTATTTTTTTGGGAAAAAAATCGCGAGGTGCGCGCACATTGCACGCACGGTGGAAAAAAAACAACAAAAAAAGACAGTTAAATAAGTACCGATGCAGAGTCTAAAGTTTAAAAGGAAGACTCTGTTCCCCTCATCTGTGAAATGTACACCATCTCTCCTATAGATGCCTTGCATGTTGTAACGCAAGTTGTTGTGGTATATAGAACCAATACCATAGTCTCTGAGGAAAGCAGAAACAGACTTATTCACATGTTTCCTTGCTTTCTCAATCTGCGGACAATATTGGTTGGACCAGTTCTATTTTTGCCTTTGGCATATATTAGAATATACAAAGTCAGTTTGTGGAAAAAGTGACATCAATTGCCCAAAGGTGTCCTTTAAAAGCATTTCCAGACCTACCCCAGTCAAAGTGCACAGGTCATTTCAACCACAGTGCACAATTATGAGGTCAGGGTGTGGGAGATGCAAAAAGGATTTTACCAATGGCATCAATTGGTGACATCTCAATCCGCTCTGGCCAATCCACATAATATCCACATTTGGTAAATCAAGGTTGAGAAAGCATCTATTTGCTGCATACCTTTCACTCCAGAAAATAAAACTGTATCCTACAATCCACACTCTAAGCATCTTGAAGGCAGATCTGGTTGTACTCAGATGGGCTCTGGAAATGAAATGGCAGTTTGAAAAGTAGGAGTTTAGAAAAAAATGTGGATGAGATTCAGTGCACTTGAAAAAAAAGAAATGATTGGTGGTTTCTGATAATTTAACATTGAAAACTAGGGTTCATACTACTGGTTTTTAAAAGGAATAATACTATTGGTTTAGAAAAAGTCATCGAAAAGAACATTGCATAGGATAAGCTGGAATATTGAGTAGTCAAACACACTTGCTGATTTAGTTTGCAACATTGAGTGATGAACTTTTCACTTTTGAGTTCAGTTAGGTGTTCTATGGAGAGTTACCATGGTAACAGGCAGAGAGAGCAGTGGAGGAAGGTTGAAAGTGTTGAAATGTACAACCAATTAAAATGTTAGTTTGGTTTTGAATTCGTGTTGGAAGAACTTTCATTGGTTATGTACATGGATATGTGTGAAAAATGAGAGAGAATCAGGGCCATTTTGTGGTTGCAGTGTCTGAGGTACATTTCAGAGATTCTGCTTAAGAAAATCTGGTGTGTGATTGACACTGTTCTAAATCTTCAAAAGCATTTTTAAAGGTGAGTTATTAATTTGTAAGGGGATATATTTTGTGCACTTTAAGTTAATAATAAAAATGTGTTCTAATGTGGAAGTTACTCACTTTCCCTCTCTTTCACTCTCACTCACTGTCTTCCTTTCTCTCCACCACTGTTCTTTTTCCTTCCTCTCTTTTTCTATACATACTTCTGTTTCACTTACTCCTTTATCCTTTTTCTTAATATGCTTTTTTTCTCTCACTCTCCTTTCCTCACCCTCATATCTCTTTCCTCACTGTCATTATCCCTTTCCTTTACTCCTCTTTTCTAATTCCCTCTCTCTCTCTGATTTACTCCCTCTTTCTCTCTCCCTCACCCTTGCTCTCTTTATACAACACTACTAGCAAGACCCCCCCTTCACTGTAGTAATCATTTGACTGAATTGCAAGGATTTCTGTTATGTGTCTTTGATCACAGAGTGAGTCAGTATTCATTTCAGAAGATTCTGGCAGAAGAGTTTACTTTTTTCTTTCTGCATGTAGCTTTTCACCCTCTTTCTGTACCATTTTCTCTCTGTATGTATTATCTCCCTCTCTGTGTGTATCATCTCCCCTCTGCATGTAACATTTCTTTCTCTGTTTGCAGCATTTCTTTCTTGCTGTACCATGTTATCCCTTTGTGTCCATTATCTCCGTGTCTGTGTACACCATTTCTCTCTCTGTGTGAACCATATTACCCTGTCTCTGTTTTATCTGCCCTCTGTCTGCAGTAACTCTCCTCTGCCTGCAGCCCTGCATCATGTATTGTTTTTGGTTGTAATGTATGGTTTAAGATTTTTGGTCCAGGAACACACTGAGTGTCTATCTACATGAAAGAATTACATTTTGTTCTTTTTCTACAATCTCCCCTGTCTGTCCCACAGTCTACCTCTCTCTGCTGTCCTTTGTTTTCTGAAATGTCCACTCTTTCCTTATTTTTTCTTGTCTTTCTTGAGTGTGCTATTTTTTTGAACTGTTTCTTGTGTTCTCTCTGTTGTGGTTGTCTTTACTGTCCCCTAATGTTCCCCTTTCTTTTTATACTCCTTTCTTCTGCTTTCTTCATAATACTCTCTGTTTTATTAGACCTCCTCTTAGCAATGACCCACTTATTATAGATAGAGTGCTGTATACACTCTTGGGCAGATTTACAAGCATATTGGGCATCTTTCTTCCTGCATTGTGTCTCATGTTTGGATGTAATGCTGGCAAAAAACTAATGGTGCATATTGGAAATGTATTTTGGAAATGAGTCAGTTTTCTGCACTGTAATGTAGTGTAGTGTACATGGGCTGTGTTCTGTCTCTTAAACGATTTACTGTGGTATATGTGTTTTAGTAAAATGTATGGTTTTAAAATTTTTTACTAGGATCACACTGAGTGTCTGTGTAAATTAAAGAATTATATTTGCACCTTTTTCTATAATGTCTATAATGTCACCTGAGTCTCCTCACAGTTTGCATCTCTCTGCTTGTAGGGTACTCTTTATTTTGATATTGTGTCTCATGTTTTGATTAAATGCTGGTATAGAGATAGTGCTGTAAATTGGAAATGTATTTTCTGTCTACACTATCCCTCTCACTCTGCCTGCACCCTCTGCCTGCACCCTCTCATGTGCATCTGCAGAGGCCTATTATGATATGGCTGCTGGTGTGTATTAGACAGCATTACCATGTTAAATCTTTTCCTTGTCTGCCTGTA
Source organism: Lissotriton helveticus (assembly GCF_964261635.1). NCBI lineage: Eukaryota > Metazoa > Chordata > Amphibia > Caudata > Salamandridae > Lissotriton > Lissotriton helveticus. The sequence goes on along the minus strand of NC_136057.1, from coordinate 565,251,752 downwards.
GTCTCGCACCCTCTGCGTGTACCATTTTATCTCTGTCTTTACTATCTCCCCCTCTGTGTGCTCCAATTTGCCTATGCATGTAGCATTTGTCTCACTGTTTCCAGCATTTCTTCTCTGTTGTACCATTTTATCCTCTGTGTGTACCATGTCTGTGTCTGCTTGCACTATATGTGTCTCAGGTTTAACTATCTCACCCTCTCTCTGCATCATCTTTTCTCTGACTCCATCATCTGTCCCTCCGCCTGCAGCCCTGCACCATCTATCCTCTGGCTGTACCAGTTCAGTCTCTGCCTGCATCATCTCATTGTCTGTCTGTACCATCCCTCTCCCTCTGCCTGCACCCTCTGCCTGCACCCTTTCATGTACATCTGCTGAGGCCTATTACCATAAAGCTGCTGGTGTGTATTAGACAGTGCTACCATGTTAAATCTTTTCTTTCTCTGACTGTAGTTTCGCACACTCTGCTGTACAATTTTATCTCTGTCTTTACTATCTCCCCCTCTGTGTACTCCAATTTGCCTCTACATATAGCATTTGTCTCACTGTTTCCAGTATTTCTTCTCTGTTGTACCATGTTATCCTCTGTGTGTACCATGTATGTGACTACTTCCACTATCTGTGTCTCTGCTTGAACCATCTCACCCTCTCTCTGCACCATTTTTTTTCTGACTGCACCATCTGTCCCTCTGCCTGCAGCCCTGCACCATCTATCCTCTGCCTGTACCAGTTTAGTCTCTGCCTGCATTATCTCATTTTCTGTCTGCAACAACCATCTCCCTCTGCCTGCACCCTCTCATGTGCATCTGCAGAGGCCTATTATAATATGGCTGCTGGTGTGTATTAGACAACGCTACCATGTTAAATCTTTTCCTTCTCTGCCTGTAGTCTCGCACCCTCTGCGTCTACCATTTTATCTCTGTCTTCACTATCTTCCCCTCTTTGTGCTCCAATTAGCCTCTGCATGTAGCATTTGTCTCACTGTTTCCAGCATTTCTTCTCTGTTGTACCATTTTATCCTCTGTGTGTACCATGTCTGTGTCTGTTTGCACTATCTGTGTCTCTGTTTGAACCATCTCACGCTCTCTCTGCATCATTTTTTCTCTGCCTGCGCCATTTGTCCCTCTGCCTGCAGCCCTGCACCATCTATCCTCTGCCTGTACCAGTTTAGTCTCTGCCTGCATTATCTCATTTTCTGTCTGTACCATCCCTCTCCCTCTGCCTGCACCCTCTGCCTACACCCTCTCATGTGCATCTGCAGAGGCCTATTATGATATGGTTGCTGGTGTGTTTTAGACAGCGCTACCATGTTAAATCTTTTCCTTCTCTGCCTGTAGTCTTGCATCCTCTGTCTGTACCATTTTATCTCTGTTTTCACTATCTCCCCCTCTGTGTGCTCCAATTTGACTCTGCATGTAGAATTTGTCTCACTGTTTCAAGCATTTCTTCTGTGTTGTACCATGTTATCCTCTGTTTGTACCATGTCTGTGTCTGCTTGCACTATCTGTGTCTCTGCTTGAACCATCTCACTCTCTGTGTGCACCATCTTTTCTCTGACTGCACCATCTGTTCCTCTGCCTGCAGCCCTGCATCATCTATCCTCTGCCTGTACCAGTTTAGTCTCTGCCTGCATTATCTCATTTTCTATCTGTACCATCCCTCTCCCTCTGCCTGCACCCTCTGCCTACACCCTCTCATGTGCATCTGCAGAGGCCTATTATGATATGGTTGCTGGTGTGTTTTAGACAGCGCTACCATGTTAAATCTTTTCCTTCTCTGTCTATAGTCTCGCACCCTCTGTGTGTACCATTTTATCTCTGTCTTCCCTATTTCCCCTCTGTGTGCTCCAATTTGCCTCTGCATGTAGCATTTGTCTCACTGTTTCCAGCATTTCTTCTCTGTTGTACCATTTTATCCTCTGTGTGTACCATGTCTGTGTCTGCTTGCACTATCTGTGTCTCTGGTTGAACTATCTCACCCTCTCTCTCCATCATCTTTTCTCTGACTCCATCATCTGTCCCTCTACCTGCAGCCATGTACCATCTATCCTCTGCCTGTACCAGTTTAGTCTCTGCCTACATTATCTCATTTTCTGTCTGCACCAAACCTCTCCCTCTGCCTGCACCCTCTGTCTGCACCCTCTCATGTTTATCTGCAGAGGCCTATTATGATATGGTTGCTGGTGTGTATTAGACAGCGCTACCATGTTAAATCTTTTCCTTCTCTGTCTATAGTCTCGCACCCTCTGTGTGTACCATTTTATCTCTGTCTTCACTATTTCCCCTCTGTGTGCTCCAATTTGCCTCTGCATGTAGCATTTGTCTCACTGTTTCTAGGATTTCTTCTCTGTTGTACCATTTTATCCTCTGTGTGTACCATGTCTGTGTCTGCTTGCACTATCTGTGTCTCTGCTTGAACCATCTCATCCTCTCTCTGCGCCATGTTTTCTCTCACTGCACCATCTGTCCCTCTGCCTGCAGGCCTGCACCATCTATCCTCTTCCTGTACCAGTTTAGTCTCTGCCTGCATTATCTCATTTTCGGGCTGCACCAACCCTCTCCCTCTGCCTGCACCCTCTGTCTGCACCCTCTCATGTTTATCTGCAGAGACCTATTATGATATGGTTGCTGATGTGTATTAGACAGCGCTACCATGTTAAATCTTTTGCTTCTCTGCCTGTAGTCTCGCACCCTCTGCTTGTACCATTTTATCTCGGTCTTCACTATCCCCCCTCTGTGTGCTCCAATTTGCCTCTGCATGTAGCATTTGTCTCACTGTTTCCAGCATTTCTTCTCTGTTGTACCATTTTATCCTCTGTGTGTACCTTGTCTGTGTCTGCTTGCACTATATGTGTCTCTGCTTCAATCATGTCACCCTCTCTCTGCACCATCTGTCCCTCTACCTGCAGCCCTGCACCATCTATCCTCTGCCTGTACCAGTTTAGTCTCTGCCTGCATTATCTAATTTTCTGTCTGTACCATCCTCCTTCCTCTGCCTGCACCTTCTGTCTGCACCCTCTCATGTTTATCTGCAGAGGCCTATTATGATATGGCTGCTGGTGTCTGTTAGACAGCGCTACCATGTTCAATATTTTCCTTCTCTGACTGTAGTCTCGCACCCTCTGCTTGTACCATTTTATCTCTGTCTTCACTATCTCCCCATCTGTGTACTCCAATTTGCCTCTGCATGTAGCATTTGTCTCACTTTTTCCAGCATTTCTTCTCTGTTGTACCATTTTATCCTTTGTGTGTACCATGTCTTTGTCTGCTTGCACTATCTGTGTTTCTGCTTGAACCATCTCACTCTCTGTGTACACCACCTTTTCTAACCCTGGGCTTAAAACTTCACTACGCTGACGGAGCATGCAAAGATTGTACTAATTCACACTTCGCAAATAGCACGTAGTACAGTACCTAAACTGTGCTTAATCACATAGCGTAGCATCTAAATGAACAATATTCTCAGATGCTTTGAATAAGCAATTTTACATGCTTAACAGCATATAACCAATTCACAAAAATGAACTTTCACAATGAAAACATTAGGTAATGAGAGAGCTGATGATTTTGGCCCCCCCCTAACCTAGGGGGAGCACCAAGCAGATGCCTTGAACACAAAGAGCATAAACAAAAAGCACATTTTGTTGAACTTCAGTGGTGATCCCATCATTTTAGGACCACCCCTAGCACAATTATTGGCAAAAAACAATCCCAATCAAAGGCCCTGCAAACCATTATGGGACAAGATTAGCAGTGGCAGTGAATATTATAGTATCCAATATCAAAATATTTCTACAAAGAGCTGCAGTTCCACTGGTCGTTCCTAGATTTCCCTCACAAGTCAAATGCAAAGCATTGAAATTATTCTTACATCTAGCTGCAGTTCCACTGGTCGTCCCTAGATGTCCCTCACGAGTGAAATGCAAAACCATTGAAACCCGTTCATCAAGCATTTGCATTTGACTCGTGAGGGACATCTAGGGACGACCAGTGGAACTGCAGCTCTTTGTAGAATTCTTTTTGATATTGTATACTATATAATATTCCCTGCCCACTGCTAATTTCATCCCATTATGCTTTGCAGGGCCTTTGGTTGGGAATGTTTTTTTGCCACTAACTGTGTTTGGGTTTGTCCTAAGAGGATGGGACCACAACTAAATCGTTCAATAAGATGTGCTTTTTTGTTTTCAAGGCATCTGTTTGGTACTCCCCCTAGGTTAGGGAGGATCCCAAAATCATCACATCTCCCACTGCTTGCCAATTTTTCAGTTTTACCATTGTGAAAGTACTATATGCACTTTAGTATATGAAGATAGAAAAGCTTATTTTCTTATATCAGGTCATTTACAAGAAGCTTTTTGCAATTATTTTGCAATTTTAGCACAGTACAGACAAGTACACAGTGTCTTCAGCTACGCTACGCAGACTACGTGCACTACGCAAAGTTTATTGTATACTACGTGAAGGTACGTGTAGTGCTGCTACGCAAACTACGCCCAGGCTTAATTTTTTCTCTGACTGCACCATCTGTTCCTCTGTCTGTAAAAAATTGTAAATTGATACTTGTATAGCGCACTACTCACCCGCAAGGGTCTCAAGGCGCTTGTACGAATACCGCTGTGGAACCCATTCTGGCTTTCCCTGTGAGGTGTCCACTCCTGGGCACCCCCAAGGTGAAGCCAGGCATCCTTAGCATTGTGGGGGCCGTTGTGGAGATTAAGCAAGCTATTGCCCAGAGTTGCAGAGTGGGACTCCATGATTGGAATAGGCACCGAGGCGAGAATTATCAGGTCCGTGGAATTTTGAGCCCAAGACCCGCCGAGGCGGGGAATTGAACCCTGGTTCCGGGCTAGACCTCTGCATCAGGGTCTGCCGCTCTAACCATTGAGCCACACTTCTCCACATAGCCCTGCACCATTGAGCCACACTTCTCCACATAGCCCTGCACCATCTATCCTCTGCCTGTATCAGTTTAGTCTCTGCCTGCATTATCTCATTTTCTGTCTGCAACAACCCTCTCCCTCTGTCTGCACCCTCTCATGTGCATCTGCAGAGGCCTATTATAATAAGGCTGCTGGTGTGTATAAGACGATACAAAAGGGGGGGATGGACGGAGCGTTTGAACAAATCAAACACTCATCCCCAGTCAACTGATCTAGGTTTAATCCATCACCATTCTTTAGTTCAAACAGCCACCCCAGTTCAGACATGGCTATATGCAAATCAGTCTGACCCTGTGCCTTATGGGAACAGTCCAGCCCGAATTGCCAAGCCATGTCTTCCCTGGACCGGAAACAAGCATCCTGGGACCGGTTTCCGATTCATAATCCTCATCAGCCAGGCTATCTTGAATCCAGTGGCCAAGTGAACAAGGGACTCACGTCTGAGTATACCCTGCCACACTTAGGACGAACAAAGCGATACAAAAGGGGATGATGGACGGAGCGTTTGAACAAATCAAACACTCACCCCCAGTCAACTGATCTGGGTTTAATCCATCACCATTCTTTAGTTCACTCAGCCAACCCAGTTCAGACATGGCTATATGCAAATCAGTCTGACCCTGTGCCTTATGGGAACAGTCCAGCCCGAACTGCCAAGCCATGTCTTTCCTGGACCGGAAACAAGCATCCGTGGACCGGTTTCAGATTCATAATCCTCATCAGCCAGGCTATCTTGAATCCAGTGGCCAAGTGAACAAGGGACTCACGTCTGAGTATACCCTGCCACACTTAGAGCGAACAAAGCGATACAAAAGGGGGTGATGGACGGAGCGTTTGAACAAATCAAACACTCACCCCCAGTCAACTGATCTGGGTTTAATCCATCACCATTCTTTAGTTCACTCAGCCACCCCAGTTCATACATGGCTATATGCAAATCAGTCCGACCCTGTGCCTTATGGGAACAGTCCAGCCCGAACTGCCAAGCCATGTCTTCCCTGGACCGGAAACAAGCATCCTGGGACCGGTTTCGGATTCATAATCCTCATCAGCCAGGCTATCTTGAATCTAGTGGCCAAGTGAACAAGAGACTCACGTCTGAGTATACCCTGCCACACTTAGGACGAACAAAGCGATACAAAAGGGGGTGATGGACGGAGCGTTTGAACAAATCAAACACTCACCCCCAGTCAACTGATCTGGGTTTAATCCATCACCATTCTTTAGTTCACTCAGCCACCCCAGTTCAGGCATCCCCTTTTGTATCGGTGTGTATAAGACAGCGCTACCATGTTAAATGATTTCCTTCTCTGTCTGTAGTCTCGCACCCTCTGCGCGTACCATTTTATCTCTGTCTTCCCTATCTTCCCCTCTGTGTGCTCCAATTAGCCTCTGTGTTATAAGATTTGTCTCACTGTTTCCAGCATTTCTTCTCTGTTGTACCATTTTATCCTCTGTGTGAACCATGTCTGTGTCTGCTTGCACTATCTGTGTCTCTGTTTGAACCATCTCACGCTCTCTCTGACTGCACCATCTGTCCCTCTACCTGTAGCCCTGCACCATCTATCTTCTGCTTGTACCAGTTTAGTCTCTGCCTGCTTTATCTCATTTTCTGTCTGTAGCATCCCTCTCCCTCTGCCTGCACCCTTTCATGTACATCTGCAGAGGCCTATTATGATATAGCTGCTGGTGTGCATTAGACAGCGCTACCATGTTAAATCTTTTCTTTCTCTGACTGTAGTTTCGCACCCTCTGCTTGTACCATTTTATCTCTATCTTCACTATCTCCCCATCTGTGTGCTCCAATTTGCCTCTGCATGTAGCATTTGTCTCACTGTTTCCAGCATTTCCTCTCTGTTGTAGCATTTTATCCTCTGTGTGTACCATGTCTGTGTCTGTTTGCACTATCTGTGTCTCTGCTTGAACCATGTCACCTTCTTTCTGCCTCATCTTTTCTCTGACTGCACCATCTGTCTCTCTACCTGCAGCCCTGCACCATCTATCTTCTGCTTGTACCAGTTTAGTCTCTGCCTGCATTATCTAATTTTCTGTCTGTACCATCCCTCTCCCTCTGCCTGCACCCCCTGCCTGCACCCTTTCATGTACATCTGCAGAGACCTATTATGATATAGCTGCTGGTGTGTATTAGACATCGCTACCATGTTAAATCTTTTCTTTCTCTGACTGTAGTTTCGCACCCTCTGCTTGTACCATTTTATCTCTGTCTTTACTATCTCCCCCTCTGTGTACTCCAATTTGCCTATGCATGTAGCATTTGTCTCACTTTTTCTAGTATTTCTTCTCTGTTGTACCATTTTATCCTCTGTGTGTACCATGTCTGTGTCTGCTTGCACTATCTGTGTCTCTGCTTGAACCATCTCATCCTTTCTCTTTGGACCATCTTTTCTCTGACTGCACCATCTGTCCCTCTGCCTGTAGCCCTGCACCATCTATCCTCTGCCTGTACCAGTTTAGTCTCTGCCTGCATTATCTCATTTTCTGTCTGTACCATCCCTCTCCCTCTGCCTGCACCCTCTACCTGCACCCTCTCATGTACATATGCAGAGGCCTATTATGATATGGCTGGTGGTGTGTATTAGACAGCACTATCATGTTAAAACTTTCCTCTCTCTGCCTGTAGTCTTGCACCCTCTGCCTGTATCATGTTGTCTCTGTTTGTACTTTCTCTCCCTCTATGTTTCCTAAATCACCTAAATCATGAAGTGAGTCATGGATTAGGAGATGTAGTTGTAGAAAGTCCTATGCAGTATGTGTCTCAGGCCTCTTAATTCCCAAATTGTGTTTATGCTGTGCAATTTAGATACTGGGTGTGCTGTTGAAATGCAAAAGCAACTGTCTCTGTAGTATGTAGTAATCATTTCAGTGAATTTTCATTAGTACATTCTCAGTTCCACCTTGACTCTTTACACTGCTTGAACACCACTTCCTTGTCCTAAACCCTGAAACTCCATCCCTAGAAAAATATTCTAAACTCTTTCAACACTACTGCAGTGCTGTAAACTCAGAATACTCCCAGCAAGACCCCCTTTTACTGTAGTAATCATTTTACTGAATTGCAAGGGATAGTGTTATGTGTCTAAGATCACAGTGTGAGTCAGTTTTCATTTCAGAAGAATGTGGAAGAATAATTTGTTTAGTTGATGTGTTTAAAAATATGGGAATACATGTACTTATGAAGTTGATAAAGCTAGTTTTGTATTATCTATTAGTGAAAATGATATAATTAAGTGTTTATTTTTTTTGCAAGGTCCAGCAACATTGTACTATATATAAGGGATAAATATCAGGACAACTTTCAAGACAATTTTGAAATTTCCATCGATGTCATAGAGGACTTAAATGTACCTTTTGTGGATAATATTGATAAACAAGATAATGGAGAAGGAGATTTAAGCAGTGATTTTTTGATCAAAGTTTGGACATTGACTCGTTGGAAGCAGTAGAAGACATTGAGTTTCAAGTTGCAGATTTTGAAGTTGAGGACAATGCAAACGAAATTCCAGATGAAATCATGCTTGATGTTTTATGAGAGTATAAAATGTTTGAATAATAAATTTTTTTAGTTGATGTGTTTAAAAATATGGGAATACATGTACTTATGAAGTTGATAAAGCTAGTTTTGTATTATCTATTAGTGAAAATGATATAATTAAGTGTTTATTTTTTTTGCAAGGTCCAGCAACATTGTACTATATATAAGGGATAAATATCAGGACAACTTTCAAGACAATTTTGAAATTTCCATCGATGTCATAGAGGACTTAAATGTACCTTTTGTGGATAATATTGATAAACAAGATAATGGAGAAGGAGATTTAAGCAGTGATTTTTTGATCAAAGTTTGGACATTGACTCGTTGGAAGCAGTAGAAGACATTGAGTTTCAAGTTGCAGATTTTGAAGTTGAGGACAATGCAAACGAAATTCCAGATGAAATCATGCTTGATGTTTTATGAGAGTATAAAATGTTTGAATAATAAATTTATGATTTTGAATAAAAAATGTTTCGAGAGAGTCTTTTTGTACAATTGTAATAATTTGCTTAGTTGATGTGTTTAAAAATATGGGAATACATATTCTGATGAAGTGAGTCAGGCTTTAGGATATGTAGTGCTAGACACTGCTATGCAGTATGTCTGTCAGACTTCTTAATTCGCAAATAGTCTCCATGCTGTGTCCTGAAGATCCTGGCTGTGCCGTAGAAATGCCATACTAACTCTCTCTGTAACATGTAGTAACCATTTCAGTGAATTGCAAGGCATATTTCTGTCTGTTTTCATTCAGAATGCGAGTCAGTGTCTTTTTAAAAATATTGTGAGAGAATCACTTGCTCGGTGTATCTGTTTTAAGACATGGGAATACATGTGCTCATGGAGTGAGTTAGGCTTTAGGGATATCCAGTGCTTTTTACTCGTAGCCCTTGCATGATACCATACACTGCCTACACACAACAGTATTGCTCTAAACTCAGAAATATCAATCTCACCACGACCCCCTACACAGCCTGAACACCACTGCACTGTTCTGAACACTGAAACACCATTCTCAGCAAATACCCCTATAATGTTGAAACTCCACTGCACTGCCATAAACTCAGAAACAGCACTCACTGCATGATTTCCTACTCTGCTCAGACACAGTTGCTGTGCCTTAAACTTACTTATGAAGTAAACCAGTGTTTATATAATTTAGTGGTCCTAATTGCTATGTAATATGTTAGTAGTGGTCTATAACATGTTCTTTTTTCTTCACAACAGATTGTAATTATCTTCAGAAAGAAAAACCAACATGCCTTCGAAGAATGCGAAAAGAAAAAATATAAACAGGCTTACTTTTCCAAGAAAACACAATCACAAGATTTATCTAAACAACAATGTACGGAGAAAAAGAACAATGCGCCTGGTAAGACAACAAAGGATTTTATAAGGAAATTACTCCAAAGTAAAAAAGTGTGGATAATGTGCAAAAGAAAAAATTATCTGTAACTACAAAGAAAATCCAGACCCCCAAAAAAATGTTGGAATAGTATGTGGCGATCAAATTGTCCAGTTTGTTCAAATTCACAAGAGAATGTTTTATAATAGAGTAGTTGTAAATCTATTAAAAAATGCAAATAATTGTAAAAGGAAAACAGCTTTTTATAATAAAAATATTGAGAGTATTGTTGATCAGGCTTTTGAAATAAAAAAGAAGTTGTATATTTTAGTTATCAATAGAATTCGTACACTAAACAAGGCAATCAATGTTTTGAAAGCGAAAAGTAAGTGGAAAAGACTAATTAATAGAACACATTTTTGTAATTTTTTTGGGTAGAATGGAAGCATAGTTCAAGTTGTGAGCCATTTTTTAATGAAGAGACTTACTTTCAGACTAATGATTTGTTGCATGCAGTTGACACCAGTGGTCGAGCATATGAGGTTAAGGACGGTTGTCCGATTGAAAAAGAGAAAATTGTGCCTAGAAATACAGAAGAGGTGTTAGCTGATGAAGTTTTAGGGAGACGTCCTTAGGCTCCAGTGTACACTTGGAATTGTAGTAGTATTTGTAGTGTGCGACAGGATTCAATTGATTTGTTTCACAATTTCTTACATACATATACTAAGAAAAGTCTAAAACACAAAATGAAAATGTTGCAAGAGTTAGATCCTTGCAGAGTGAGAGAATAAACAGGTTTGCATGGGCATTCACTGGCTTGTCTTTCTAGAAAAGTATGTCAGAGTGTTTTTCACCATTTTAGAATGTTAGCAGTGCATCATACTGAAGTGAGGAAATTAGTGAGAAGGTTGTATTATGCAAAAAGTCCAGCACTTAAGCTAAAACAGTTAAACAGTGTTCTTTTGCGTGGATCTGCATTAGATATAAAGAACATTTGTGATGAAATTGAGGTTAGTTACTTTTGTGAAAAAATAGGATAGTGCAGAAACTGATACAGTAATAGCAGGAAATGTGGAAGAAAATGTACAGAATTTTAGTACAGAAAATTTTGACCAAGAAATTACAAGGTTTAAGGTCATTTCAGGTGAAAAGCCAAACTTTTCTTGTGTGTGTTGTCGACGAACTCATTATAAGAATCAGACTAGGTTAGTTGATTTATATTTGGGTTCTGATCAATGTATTTGTAAATATTGTTATAATAAATTAAATGATAGCAAAATGCCTGCTAGAGCTGTACATAATAATCTTGAGTTGGTAAATATTCCTTCTGAACTGATGGATTTAAATACCTATGAGTCTATTCTGATTCAATGTGTGCATCCATTTCAGGCTATTGTTCGCATGGAGCCTAAGACAGGGACATTGCCTACTTCAGATTTACAGAGAGGATTAAAGGGAAGAGTTGTCAATTTGCCTCTAGATTTAAAGTAAAATATTGAAACAATTGGTGTAGAAAAAGTGGAAGAGGAACCTCTAGTTATTCTAGTTAATGGCGTTCCTACAAAGAGTAAGAAAATCTGGCAAGAATTAGTGGATGTTAGGAAAGTGAAAAAGGCAACGTTGTACTTGGTAAAAAACAATCAATACTACAAAAATGTATATGTAGGAGAAGAGGAAACAACTGTAGAAGAGGACAGTGAATTGTCAGCTGGGCAAATTGAAAAAGTGGATGTGTCCAGAAGTGAACACATTTATGAACATTATAGTGTTCATCCTCTGCATTCCAAAGAAGTAATGGGGAATGCTATTGAGTTATTCCAAATGAAAGAAGCAAAAACAAGTCCCATTAGTGTATGGGAAGAAACCTTGGAAGCTCGTTGTTTTCCTCAGTTATTTCCAACAGGTCAAGGTGGATGATATGATGACCGACCTGTGCAGATTCCTGCATCTGAATACCGGACATCAAGATTATATGCAGAAGATCCAAGGTTTCGCCAATGTATTCCATATTTGTTTCATCTTTTGTTTGAGAGTGACCTGTCTGGACTTTCTAATGCGATGAACCATATACTAAAAAGTGGAGTACATTTGCAAAATGTTTCGGCAAGGGACTTTATGGATAAAGTCCAACAGAAACACACTGTTTTGGAATCTCAGCTAATTAATCTCATGGCATGTCAGCGCGGTACTAACGAGTATTGGTACCGTCGTCATGGGGATTTGAAATGTATGCTAAGAAACTTAGGAACTCCTACATGGTTCCTTACTCTAAGCTGTGCTGAGTATGCTTGGGAAGATTTACTTCAATTTCTTCGGGAGGCAAATGTAAACATAAAAAATATAGAATACAAGACACCTGGAGAACTGTGCTCTTTGGATCCAGTTAATGTATGCCGGTATTTCAATCATAGATTTGAAGCTATGATGCCTTTTATCACAAACAAAAAAAATCCTCCTCTTGGAGAGGTTCTGGATTTCTTTTGGTGAAAGGAGTATCAAGCAAGAGGTGCTCCTCACATACATATGCTGCTAATGGATCAAAGATGCCCCAAATTTGGAACAGATTCGGATGACACAGTGATGAGTTTTATTGAACAGTATTCTACATGTGCTGTTCCTAGAAGTACAGAACAAAAGAATTTAAAACATCAAGTCTTACAGTTTCAAACCCATCGTTGTGGAAAATACTGTCGTTGGAAGTACAAATCAAAGGACAAGTTCTACACAAAATGTCGTTTTGGATTTCCACGACCAGTAATATCAAAAGGAAGAGTGAACAATTTTATGTCATCTTTGCGACAAAAAAATACCTACAACTTAAGAAGAAATGAAGAGTCAAAATACATAAATGACTATAACCCAGTCATTTTGTCCATGTGGAATGCTAACATGGATATTCAATATGTTGCAGACAAATCCATTGCTGTGGCTCGATATGTAACATCTTACATTACGAAATCTGAAAAGACAGAACTAATGGAAATGTGGGAGGAAATTCCTCATGAAAAGTGCGTAAGTAAGAAATTGTACAGCTACAGTTTGAAGATGTTGTCTCATCGAGAAATTGGAGCATATGAATGTTCAGATCGCTTATCATCTGCAAGTCTATATGCCAAATCTAGAAACATCATTTTGGTGAGTTTAGGGCTTGCAAGAACACGAAACCGAGTTTTGAAATCTGTACAAGAAATTGAGTATTTAGCAGAGAAAGAACCAAACAGTACAGCTATTTTGAAGACAAATATGTTGGATACATACTATCCAAATAGAAGTAATCATCTTGAGAACTTTTGTCTCTATGAAGTACTGCAAAGCTATTCTTTTAAGAGGAATATTACAGAAGATATCAATAAAGGTGTATATGCTGTGATTGGATCTGAAGGATGTCTGGTGAAACAAAGAAAAGGACATTTGATTAATCATCGAAAACTGAGTTGCGAAACTCCTAACAAAAGGGAATTTTACTATTTTGCTATTTTGCAACTCTTTAAGCCTTTGCGTACAGAAGAGGAACTACTTGGAGATTTTCCCAGTTATGAAGATTCATTCAACGCAACCAAAAATACTATAGAATGTCCTGTTTTGACTAATTATCTACAAATGTTGAACGAGGAAATACAGCAAGAAGCTACAATTGCAGCAGAGATTGCTAGAGACAGTTCTCAAGACAGTCAAAGTTCTGCTTCGTTGAGTCAGGATCCACTAGGAGAACCATTATCCAAATGAATCAGCCACTGCCATGGATGAGGTGGAAAGAGCAATGGAAGAAGCTCAGGAGGATGTAATAAACTTAAAAAAATTGGAAAAACAACTAAATGTTGAGCAAAAACAAATATATGATGTAGTGACAGAGCAGATTGAGCATGGTTTATGTCATGAGAAAAAAGATTGCTCCTCTACGTCATTTAAACCTGTCCGACTGCACGTGAGTGGATAAGCAAGAACTGGAAAAAGTTTTCTAATTAAAGCAATTGCAACTCATCTACAGAAAAGAACTGAGTCATCACTCTCTCGTGTTGCTACCGCTCCAACTGGGTTGGCAGTACATAACATTAAAGGGATTACTTTACATCGTATATTGATGCTGCCAGTAGAGCACAAAAATAAATTAGAATACCACAAGCTATCTGGAGAAGCTTGTTGTGAAGTTTCCAGAGTCCTGAAAAAAATGAAACTTCTCATTATTGATGAGGTAAGCATGTATCAAATGTAATGCTTGCTTTTGTGCATTTAAGAATGCAAAAAATTCTTAAAACAGAGTATGATGTGTTATTTGGAGGCAAACACGTCATCGTTTTTGAAGATCTACTACAGCTAACTCCTGTGAAAGGACAACCAGTATTTAAAACCGTTATACATGAAGATACCAGAAAGTGCCTGGGAAGCATTGGAAATGTTAATATATGGTTATATTTCAAATATACAGAACTCATTCAAAATATGCGACAGGCAAAGGATGCTGATTATAAAAGAATTCTTCAAGATATAAGAATTGGAAAAGTGAGTGAACATGGCAAAGAAGCTTTACAGGCACGATTACTTACAAATTTGTTCCCAAATGAAAATATTCTCCCAGAGAATATATATAGAAAAATTGCAGGAAATAAATCAGTGATATGCTTGATGCAACTCTGCAAGAATGTTCAATCTTCAATGAAAACATTTTAAAGTTAGAAAATCAAGAAATTATAAAACTGGAAGCTATTGATAGAATAGAGCTGTGGTTCCCAATCTGTGCGCCGCGGCGCCCTGGTGCGCCATGAAAACTAGCCAAGGGCGCCACGGACAGATGCTCGCACAGTTTGGGAATCACATATAAATAGTATGTTTTTCACTTACGTGCATCTAAATTGCTCCGTGTGGTCAGGCCTGCCGTGGTTGCCCTAGCCATGAGAGGGCAGTGTGACCTTACTTTCAAGGCATCTACTATCAGAACAGGAGGGAGGCGAGGATGTTTCAATGTCTTTGCTTTCATGCTGTCCGGTGCGGTTTGTCTCTTTTTTCTGTCCTAATCTAGAGGATTCCTGGAATTGCAGTATAGCTCAGTCCAGACTCTCCTGGGGTCTTTCAAAATTTTAAAGCTGCTGCGGAGGCCTTAGCCAGAGATACGCGGTAAGAGAAAGTATCTCTTTGCAAGGAGGGACATGTATTATTTATACACTTATTTGGAAAAAGGTGGGGGTTAGGGGTGGGGAGCAAGGGATATGAAACAGTGTGACTTACAGTTTACAGAAAACATGCTCCGGTCTCAGTAAGATCATTCAGAGGGTTGAGAGTTTTAAATTCCAAGGCTGCGTTAGGATTTATTTATTCTTAGGTGAAAAAATCTGCTTATTCACTTTAGAAAATAAGTTTCAGGTACATGCCTTTACAGTCTGGCATATTATTGTAAGTTAACAATTTGTTATAACACCTTCGCTTTAGCTCCCTATTGTGCCTTTCTTATTCTCTTTCCTGAATATAAAACCCAGGAGCCTAGCAAACAGAATCACCTGTGACCATCAAATCAAATGAGATAATATTGAAATTGCAAGAAAACCACGTGCATTGCCAGTGCCCAATCAAATGTTTTTTGTTTGCCTTTTCTGTTTGCCAAAAATTGCTGCAGATTTACTCCAAACCTTGATTGTGCTTGAATGTGTCTAGATCATGTTCGTTTCAACTCTTTTTTTTCATTGTCCTCGTTTTACACATTATATTTAAAAGGAAATTGGAATAAACAGCAGAGAACAGTGGTCACTATTAAAAGTATCATCCGATATATATTTGTTTGCAAAAGTGAATATTTAGTTCTGCAAGCTATGGCATATTTTATTTCTCAAAACGTGTTGGTAATTCATTTGTGAATTCCTCACCTGCTGTCTTTTTCAGAATTTGCAAATGGCTAAGAAACATGGCATGCTCTGATTTGAGGTGAATAAACCTGGTTGGGGTTTTGTCTGATGAAGCTCACAGTGTGTCAAACAGTCTGCAGTGCACACGCCAATGTGTTTCAGGCATGGACACTGACGTGCATTTACGGTTCACTTCTCTGAGAACACTATGTCTCTCCAATTAGTCCAATCAGTTGTTGATACAGCATGGGGCTATGTAGTGGCCAGGATATGATTACAAATATGTTTTAAAATACCTTCAGCTTCATCCCAATTATTTTTAGGGAAAAACATGAAAGTACTCCCGAGAATGGGCTTACATTCACCACCCGCCACAAAAGGTACCATAATGGGGAGCCGCGGCCAACAGTCAACAGGTAAAGGGAGGCGCAGGTTGGAAAAGTTTGGGAACCACTGGAATAGAGCATGAAGCAGCTACTATTATTTTGTCAGAAAAGTTGAAGTCAAAATTGGATTCTTTAGACAAATCAATATCTAAAACGGCTGGTTTAGAAAAGAATCTATATGCATGTTTAAATTGTTGGATAATTTTACGACGTAATTTACATGTAGAAAGAGGTTTAGTAAATGGAGCAATGGGTCATGTTGTTGATTTTGTGAATTACCCAAATAGAGATGACATTGAATTTTTGAAAATCAAATTTGATGAAATTGAAGAAGTACAACAATTGAGTCGTTGTTCGACTCGATTTTTGCTTGTAAAAGATGTATATGTCCGCCGAAAACAGTTTCCTGTTTGTTTAGCATATGCAGTGACTATTCATAAATCTCAAGGTTTAAGTGTAGATAGTGCTTTGGTGAAAATTGGAAGTACTGTGTTGAAGGAGGGTATGGCATATGTTGCTTTATTTCGAGTCAGAACTTTATCTGGATTATACGTGATTGATTTTGATGAGACAAAGATTAGTGCAGATCTAAATTGTGTGAAAGATTATAATAGGTTAAGAAGAGAATATGCTCCAAATTTACCTCAATATCCTTTATTTGAAAAGCTTGTGGTAGGTCGAAAAAGAAGATATGAGAAAAATTGTAGCGAGGTTGTAGAGAAAAGAAAAAAAACTAGATGAACCAGTAATTGTAAGCAAAAAGAAAAAAAGGTAGTATTGAAGAGGTTGTTGGATTTCAGTTTGAAAACAGTTCTGGTGTCAACTGCTATGCTAATATAGTGGTTAATGTTGTTTTTTTTCTTCAAACTTTACAACAACAGATTGTTGAAAATCGGGATCAAAGATTTTGTTGCTTGTTGAATTCTGTCTTTGAGAAATGTAGCAGTGATAAAACAAAAATAGAAAGTGTATCTGATATTCAAAGTGTTTTAGACATATGTTCTGGTCTAAATCAATTTTCACAGAATATTCAGCAAGATTGTCAGGAATTTCTAATGTATATGCTTGTTGTATTGCAAGATGAAGGTATAGATATTGAAAATCTTTTTGGCCTTTCTTATAAATGGCAACATGACTGTGAAAATTGTTCGTTTTCAAGTACTACTGAAATAGACACTGAAAGATTTATATATTTGACGTTACCAGACTGCAAATCAGTGTCTTTTAATAATCTGGTTAGAGAAGCAAATCAAAACATGGTCTGTACCCAATGTAACTCACAAATGTTATCAACATTATTTATACAAAGATATGGACAGTATGTAATTTTAATGCTCCAATGATGTAGACCTAATGGAACAAAATTGACAACTTTAATTAAACATTTTGTGGCATCTCAATTATCAATTTAAGGAAGAACTTTTGTAACTGTAGCAATTATTTTCCATGATGGTCCTTCTACAACATCAGGACATTACACAGCTTATTTAAAATGTCCAAAAGGCTGGACTCATTGTAATGATACTCAATTGACTTTTAAACAATGTTTGCCTTTTGACTTACCAAATTCTTATCTAGTGTTTTTACAACCCAAATTTTAGGGAAAATAATTGGCCTAGGAAGATTAGTGCTGTTAAAAGAGGTTAGTCTGCTGTTGAGAATTACTTTGTGAGTGAGGGTGATCAAGATAAAAAAACTTGTACTTGTCATAGAGGTAGTGTAAGTGTATCACATAATAAGTGATATGAGTATTACAGGAAATGTTGATCATGAGTGAGGCAGAGGTGTTTTAGATTTGGTAACATTTTTTATTCCCTTGTAGAGGTTTCTTTTAATAGTATACAGCTCCTTGCTAAGATAAAGGATGAGCAGAGTGTCATCAGCATACCACATGATGTTGAGATTCTGATAGCTTACTGGTTGTTTAAGGTTCTATGTACATGATAAATAGCATCGGGTGAGATATAACTATTGTTAGATGATAAAAAAGACGTTGAAGCTTTTGATTCAGAAGGTCGGGAAAAGGAAGTTTAAGAGTACTATTAAGTAACTTCCAAACAAAGGACTTTCCATATACAATTTGACCATGTGGAAAGGTATGTCAATCAAAAATGAGTATTTTGGGTAAATGGTGTTAATATATGTTTGTACATAACTTTACTTAGAGAGTATAAAAAAGAAGTAATAATGTTTTATTACTTTGTGCTTATTGATATTTACGTAAGAAATTGGTGTTTGGAATAAAACATTTAAGATATGTTTTTTTCTAATTTTTACATTATTTATTGAAACGTTGTATGGGTTTTTTTTTTTGCCCGCTGTCATGATGAGTAGTATTGAACTCACTGTTTTTAGTGAAATTCAATATATTCTGAGAACAGCAAAATAACATATGTAACATATAGTAGAAATTATTTTGTATTTTCTATTGTGAAATATATATTATAACTCAATTGTTTATTCTCTTCCACAGATATTATATTTATAAGGTAAGTACGACAAACAAAAAATACTTTTTCATCACTTTCTTACTTCTCTTTCTCTCTATCCTTTCTTCACTCTCTCTCTTACTCCTTTACCTTTCCTCATCTTACTCCTCTTCCCTCATTCTACTTGCTCCCCTTCATTCACCTTTACACTCCTTCTCTCACCATCAGTACTCTTCCTTCACCCTCACTCATCTTGTCCAACTCACTCTGTCCCCTGTCTGTTCCTCACTTGTCTTTCCTATCTTCCTCCATCACTACCCTTGTCTTGCTGTATCGATCAGTCTCTTCTCACTGCCCCCTTACTCTCTTTCCTTCACATCATCCCTCAGTGACCTTCACTCACTACACTTCTTTCACTTCCTCACTCTCTTTCGCTCACTCCCCTTTCCTCCATCCGTCTCTAAGTCTCTTCCTCTGTGTCAGTCACTATAACTGATTTACTCCTTCACAGTCCGTCACTCTCCCTCTGTTTCTCTCTTTTACTGTCTGCCTCTCTCTCCACCAGTCTTCCTATTCTTTTCTCTCTCTTTCCATAAATCCTTCTCTCTCACTTACTTCTTTTTCCTTTCTCTTAATATGCTTCTTTTTCCATCACTCTTCTTCGCTCACCCTTATATCCCTTCCCTCACTGTCACTGCCCTTCATTCAATCTAAGTCCTCTTCCTCCACTTCATGTTCTCTTCTCTCTGCATCACTCTCATTCCATTTATCCTACACCCATTGCCTCACTCTCCCTCATACTCTTTCGCTCACTCCATCCGTCAATCCCCTTTCCTTATTCCCCGTGCCTCAATCCCTTTTGGTAACACTAATTCCTTTAGTCTCTCACTCCTTTCACTCCATTTCTCTCTCCCTCTCTCCCTCTGTCTCACTCAGTCTAACCACTTCATTTTCTGTCAGTCACGTCCTCTCTCTCTCTTTCTCTCTCACTCCCTCCCTCTGTGTTTCTCCCTCATCCTTTCTTTCTTTCCCTTACTGTTTTTTTCACTTCTACTTTCTTTTGTATTATGAAATATATAGTATAACCCAATTTTTTCTTGTCTTCCACAGATACTATATTTATATAAAAATATTCTATTAAGATGTCATTATTTATAAGGTAAGTATGACAAACAGAAAATACTTTTACTTCACTCTCTTACTTCTCTTTTTCTCTTTCCCATTCTTTAATCTCTCTCTTACTCCCCTTCCTCTACTCATCTTAGTCTCCTTTTCTCATTCTCATTACTGCCCTTCATTCACTTTTACAGTCTTTCTGTCACTATCAGTACTCTCTCTTCAGGTAAGTATGACAAACAAAAAATACCTTTTCATCACTCTAATATTTCTCTATCTCTCATTCCCTTTCTTCATTCTCTCTTTTACTCACCTTCCTTTTCTTCATCTTACTCTCCTTTCCTTACTCTCCGTACTCCTCTTCATTCACCTTTACACTCCTTCTCTCACTATCAGTACTCTTTCTTCATCCTCACTCACCTTGTCCAACTTTGTCTTTTCCCTCTCTGTCCCTCACTTCTCTTTCCTATCCTCCATCACTACCCTTGTCTTGCTGTATCGCTCAGTATCTTCTCACTCTCCCCTTACTCTTTTTCCTTCATATCATCCTTCACTTTCTCTCCCCCTCACTCTCTTTCCCTCACTCCATCCATCAGTCCCTTTCCCTTACTCCTCTTTCCTCATTCACATTTGCTAACTCCCATTCCTTTAGTCCCACACTCCCCTTCACTCCATTTCTCTCTCCCTCTCTCCCTCTATCTCACTCACTCTAACCGCCTTACTCCCTCTCAGTCACTTGCTCTCCCTCTCTTTCTCTCTCACTCTCTCTCTCTTTTTTTCCCTCACCTTTCCTGTCTTTCTCTTTGTGTTTTCTTCACTCCTACTTTATCCCTCAGTCCCCTTTCCTCTCTCTTAATCTCCTTCCTTCTCTCTCATTCCCTTCCCTCACCCTCATACACCTTCCCTAAGTTATGTTATGTTATGTTATTTTTATTTGTACCGCGCACAGCTGCCCCAGTGAAGGGGCGTCCTGGCGCTTTGACGAGGTAAACACAACACAACACCAGAAGACACAGTAGAGGCAGGAAGAGCATCAGGAAACTAAACAAATAAAAAAGTCTTGACAGCCCGTCTAAACTGAAAAAGGTCGTCAATCGCCCGGATATGAGGAGGAAGAGAATTCCACCACATAGCCGCTCGCACACAAAAAGAGCGACCACCCGCTCTGGCCAGTCTGAAACGAGGAACCACTGCCAGGTTCTGACCTAGAGATCTAAGGTTGCGCGGGGGGACATACGGTGTTAGCAAATTCTCCAGAATTTGGGGAGACATACCTTAAAGGATTTTAAACGCAAGGCAAAGAACCTTGAATTTAATCCTTTGGGGTATGGAGAGCCAATGGAGCGAGTGCAGAGCTTTAGAGACCGAGCACCTCCTTGGCAGACCAATCACCACTCTGGCTGCGGCATTTTGCACTCGCTGTAGCCGAGTGAGTTCTGCCTGATTGATCCCTGCTAACAAAGAGCTGGCGTAGTCCAGCCGGGACAACACAGATGCTTGAACCACCAGTTGCCTGGTTGATGCATCAAAAAATTTAAGGATAGGTCTGAGCCCTCTAATGATGCCATAGCAAGAAGCTGCCACCTTCTTGGTATGATCGATGAAACCGAGGGTCGGGTCCAGCCACACCCCTAGATTTTTTATCTCCGATGCTGGGAGAGGAGTCACACCTAGTTCAGAGGGCCACCAATTGTCACCCCACAACGCCACCTGCTTACCAACCACCATAACCTCAGTCTTCTTGGTATTTAACTGGAGACAGTTGGAGTTCATCCAGTCAGCCACTGCCCGTAGCCCGTCACAGAACCTAGGGGCCTCCATATCTGAGTCCCCACTCAGCCTGACCGCCAGCTGCGTGTCATCAGCATATGACACCATCGTCAGGCCCCATTGCTTGACGACAGCAGCCAGCGGCCTCACGTAGAGATTGGAAAGAGGGGGACTCAGCGATGAACCCTGTGGGACTCCCAAGGTTAACGGGTAGGATTTAGACTTACCGGGCGGAATCGCCACCTGGAATGATCTTTCCGTCAGAAAGGATCGAAACCAGCATAAAGCGGAGCCCGTGACACCTACTTCCTCAAGTCGCTGGAGCAGGATCCTGTGCGAGACCGTGTCGAACGCGGCACTAAGATCTAATAGCAGTAGTGCCACCGTCCGACCCGCGTCAAGCACAGACCGCAGATGTTTGACCATAGAGAGTAGGGCCGTCTCTGTACTATGACCCGCACGGAATCCGTTCTAAGTAGGGTCAAGGATGTTAGCCCTGGTGAGATGGTCGGTGAGGATGGCGTTCACATGGGCCTCAGTGATTTTCGTCGCCCAAGGAAGCAAGGAAATGGGGCGGTAATTCTCGGGTTTAAGGGGGTCAAGGGTAGCCTTCTTTAAAATAGGTGTGACTACAGCCTGCTTCCACCTAATGGGAACAATCCCAGATGAAAGTGACAAATTAATCAATAAAAGCACCGGAGTTCGGCATAGCGGCGCCATATTCTTAAGCTGGGCCGGTTTCAACGGATCTACGGGAGATCCTGACTTAATTCTAGGGCTTAGCGAATCAAAAGCCTCCATGCAAGATAGTAAGGCACTCGTTGTCACGTAACACACAACTGGCCCGATCAGGAGGAGAGAAGCCCATCGAGAATGTACGGTAGATAGCATGCACTTTCTCGAGAAAAAAGGAGGCCAAAGCCTCACAATGGGAATCTGAGCATATTTCCACCATCGTTGTCCTCTTGGCCATCAGGTCCTTCAATACCTTAAAAATGAGTTTCGTGGGATTTGCACTATTCTGAAACTTTTGAGAATAGAAGGCTGCTCGTGTTCTACACACCGCCCTGTGATACAATTTTGTTTTAGCAAGATAACTTGCTTTCAATACCGGATCAAACGATTTTCTCCATAGTCTCTCAGCCTGTCTACAGGCTCTTTTGAGAGACGCCAAAGCACCATCGTACCATGGGCTCGGCTCTTTTGGACGGCACTTGGACCATGACACAGGGATCAGCGAGTCCAAAGCCCTGGAAATCCACTCACAAAAAGAGTTGTATCCGTGATCAACATCCATAAAAGGGCCTTACGGTGTCTCTTCTAACAGATGGTAGAAGTCCTCCAGATGTAATTTGTTCCAATGACGTTTAGGAACTAATCTATCCTGAGGTGTAAAAGGATGTTCCATCATAGGGCATATCACTTTCACCAGCATATGATCTGTCCAGACCATCTGGATGGGACAGGTGACCCTGACTCCCTCCAAGTTAGAGAAGAAAGGGTCAAGAATGTGGCCATTTCTATGCGTGGGGGAAGTAACCAGCTGGGGTAGCTGTAAAGCCTCTAGATCGGTCAAAAAACTCCTAATGGAGGGGCAATTCAAATGAAGATTGAGATCTCCTATAACATTAAAATTGGCACACCCCAGTGCCTCCGTACTAATTAAATCTGGGAGAGCAGCCCTGAAGGCGGAATCGCAACCCGGAGGGCGATAAATTAACAGACCGGAAAATGTGAAATGATGACCAAACGAAATTTTAAAAAGAGCACTTTCAGATCCTGGGAGTTTAGCCGTCTTCCACTCGCACGGGTAGCACAACTTAACGGCCAGGGCAATGCCTCCCCCTCTAGTGCCTCGATTAAGGGTAAAGATGGCATAATCTGAGGGGAAGGCCAGATTCAGTTTAGAGGAGTCCGAACCCTGCAGCCAGGTTTTGGTTAAGAAAAGCGCATCAGGAGATCCGTCTTTAAGAAGATCGTATATTTCCTGATGATGCTTTACTAGTCATCTGACATTTAAGCTCCAAATGTTCAGATTAGCTGTTCCTGGCTTTCTCTTACCTACTGGTGGCAGTTCCAGCAATCGGATCTGAGAGGGAGTGTCAAATGTCCACCCACCACAGCTGCAGCGATGTGGACCACATAGCGGGTCCATAGGCGGCAGATCGCATTGTGATATACGATCCCGGATGTACAGCAGATCGTCCCTGGCATACCTGATAGTAGGGCGAGTCATAATTAAAAAGTCTCCTATCCAGAGTCCTGCCGCGACCCGCGCTACCTAGCGCTGACGGGCGCAGACGGTCAGGACTCTGGCACGACTCAGGCGCAGCGAGGGCGCGCCCACTGTGCGAGCCTGCTGCGCTAGGTGGGGAGCTTTAAGTAAGCGTCCCTCTGGTCATCCGGAGCGTAGAGCGCTCGCCGGTGACGCCCACTATCAGTCCACACCACTCCAAGATGGCGCCTAAAAATTTCCCCTACCCCAGGAACCGGACCCGCTAAACAGCGGTGGTTGCCGATTACAGTGCGAGTGAGGGGGAGATGTGTCAAGGATAAAAACAGGGGAGAAAGCGACTTAAAGAACACAAATAGCAAAAAGGTAAAATTAAAAGCAGCAACGCGGCAGATGAAGCGCAAAGCGAAGTGCGGCGTGCAGGTACCTCGTCAGGGCTATCCCCAGGGCTGGTTGCCTTAAGTAAGCGTCCCTCTGGTCATCCGGAGCGTAGAGCGCTCGCCGGTGACGCCCACTACCAGTCCACACCACTCCAAGATGGCACCTAAAAATTTCCCCTACCCCAGGAACCGGACCCGCTAAACAGCGGTGGTTGCCGATTAGAGTGCGAGTGAGGGGGAGATGTGTCAAGGATAAAAACAGGGGAGAAAACGACTTAAAGAACACAAATAGCAAAAAGGTAAAATTAAAAGCAGCAACGCGGCAGATGAAGCGCAAGGCGCAGTGCGGCGTGCAGGTACCTCGTCAGGGCTATCCCCATGGCTGGTCGCCTTAAGTAAGCGTCCCTCTGGTCATCCGGAGCGTAGAGCGCTCGCCGGTGACGCCCACTACCAGTCCACACCACTCCAAGATGGCGCCTAAAAATGTCCCCTACCCCAGGAACTGGACCCGCTAAACAGCGGTGGTTGCCGATTACAGTGCGAGTAAGTGTCACTGTCCTTCACTCACCGTTACTACCCTTCCCCACTCTACTTTCTCCTGTATGTATTTTTCACCCTTTCACTTTCCCGTTCCCTTTTCCTCACTCCCCTCGCTCTCCTTCTCTCACCCCATTTTTTACTCCCCTTCTCTCACTCCCCTTTTCTAAGTTCCCCCATCCCCTCACTCCACTTCTCTCTCCCTCACTTCCCATCTCCAACTTTCCATTACCCCCTTCCTTCACCCTCATACCCCTTCCCTCACCGTCAGTCCACTTCTCTTACCCTCACTCCTTTCACTCTGCTCTACTTCTCCCTTTCCATTTCTTACTCCCCTTCTCTGTCTCTGTTCCATGCTCCCCTTTTTTCACTCCTCCTCTCTCACTTTTCTTTCCTTACTGCCCTTCCCTTACTCTTTCTCTCCACTTACCTCACTCCCCTACCCTTTGTCCCCTTGTTTAAGTCACTCTTTGACTCCCTTTTCCTCACTCACCATACTACCCTTTCCTCACTCATTCCATCAATCCTTTCCTCCTTTTCACTCAAACATTTCAGTCATTCATTTATACACTACACATTCATTCAAAAAAGTATGACATAGTATATAAAAGATATAGCTCTTCTTTGAGAAGTGAGGTTAGTTCTGAAAATAACCTTTTTTTTCTTTTTTTTGTATTTTTTTTAGTTTTTAAACAATTTTATATATTTTTTTTCTTTTTGGAAGTTTTTTTGTTGTGTTTTTTGTACAAAAAAAAATAAACAGGAAACAAAAAACTGCTCAACAGGAACAAAGTAAATAACATTTTTAAAAAATTTACTTTCTGGTGCATTGGTGCTGCCTAATCCTGTTATCGATCAGATTGAGACTCTGCTCTCCATAACATAGTATTTCATTGCAGAAATTGCATCTCATATGGACATTGCCCAAAAGAGGGCGGACATCTAATGCAGATGTTGAAGGAGATACTGGTGGTGCTCCGGATGAAGTGTTTGGGAGAGCAGGTGAAACTTGAGTTGCAAGAGCTCTTGTTGAAGCCTGTGCGTATTGGTGAGGGTGCTTATTTTTAACATGCCGCAACATAGTATGTATACTAAAAGAATATTTTTTTGTGGGTTTCCCCTTGATAGCACAGTGTTACAGAGAGTACAAGTTACTTTGGGTGCATTCACCTTTCTTTGCCCCTCAGGAAAGCTGAAGAAGTTCCAAATAAATGAGTCCTGCTTCTTCTTGGAAGGTGGCTGTTGTTGAGCCATATCCACATCAGATTCTGAAGAGGAGGAATCCAGTGCCTGCTGTCTCTCTGCCATCTTTTCTGTAGAAATCTTTGAAGAAAACTCCAAGGCTGGAACAAATAACCAAAGCTCCTTCTATAAAGAAAGTGAAAGAGATAGTGAGGGAAGTGGGTTGGGTTTTTTAAGATTCTGGAACAGAAACTACTATAAACCAATCAAAAGTGTTGTTTTCAAGTCACATGACTTTACGTGCGCGCACGGGTGGGCGACCGTCGCATAAAAATGGTGTTTTGCCTGATTTTCGTAAGTTTAAAAACGTGAAAAGGATGCAGGGAAGAAACTCCCTGACCCCCTAGGCCTTCTCAGGGGGTCCCTGAAGGACACAGAGGGACAAAAAAAAACATTAAAAAAAAATAATAATCGCGAGGTGCACGCACGTTGTGCGCACCCTCGAGGCAGAAGTCACTCAAAAACAATAGTGGAGAATGTGAAAAGGAGGCAGGGTAGAGACTCCCTGACCCCCTAGGCCTTCTCATGGGGTCCC
The DNA here is from genome assembly GCF_964261635.1 of Lissotriton helveticus. Taxonomy (NCBI): domain Eukaryota; kingdom Metazoa; phylum Chordata; class Amphibia; order Caudata; family Salamandridae; genus Lissotriton; species Lissotriton helveticus. The sequence continues at coordinate 565,225,456 of NC_136057.1, read as the reverse complement.
GGAAGGACCCCAAAGGGCAAAAAAAAAATTGCAAGGTGCGCGCACATTGAAATAAATCACAAAAAAGGGTAAATAACAAATTTGAGTGTTTATTGTTGATTGAAGATGTAGACTATACTGTTCAACTTTAACCAAATCATAAACATTAGCTGTGCCATTGCATATTACTAGATACAGTCAATCTATTATAATATACAAAGGCAGTTTGTGAAAAATAAATATATAAAAAATATAAAAATTGATACAGAAATTAGCATGTTAAAAACTTTGGAAATTCACTGAAAAAACCTTATGTTTCAGACCTGATATAGTTAGAAATTAGCATTTAAAAAACCTTGCAAATTCACTGAAAAAAACATAGGTTTAACATACGTTATAGTCACAAATTAGCACTTAAAAACTTGCAAATTCACTGAAAAAACCATAGGTTTGACACATGTTATAGTTAGAAATTAGCATTTAAAAAACCTTAGAAATTCACTGAAAGAAACATAGGTTTGACACACGTTAAAGTTAGAAATTAACATTTAAAAAACCTTGCAAATTCACTGAAAAAACCATAGGTTTGACACACGTTATAGTTAGAAATTAGCATTTAAAAAACCTTAGAAATTCACTGAAAAAACCATAGGTTTTACACCAGTTATAGTTAGCTGGACATTTTACTCATACAAAACCATTGAAATTCCCCCGTTATAGTTAGTTGTACTCACTATAACTCGCATGCCCGCAATCCACTGCTGATGATGTCACATATTACATCATTCATGACATGGTCAGTGACATCACGGATGACATCACTGATGACATCTCAAATGACATCACTGATGACATCCAGAAGTTTACTGATCTCTTTCCTAGCTTTCTCAAAGTTACGTTTAGCTATTTTGTTGATGTCCTGTGATATATCATGACTCCCAGGAATCTGATTTCTTCTTTCCCCATTCTCCAACTCAATATTCCAAGTCATGATTTCAGTCTTGCCACTATTAATTTCGTAGCCCAAGATCTTTCCAAAGTCTGTCGTTATAGTAATTACACGGGACAGGGTTTTTTGTAAGTGTGTAGTATATATCAAAATATCATCTGCGTAGAGCCCAGTTTCTTATCCTAATTGATAAATCTAAAAGGTAGAATTTCGGGATCCTCTCAGATTTTTCTTGCCAGAGGCTATGTGTAAAGGTTTAATAGAAAGGGCGACAGAGGGCATCCCTGCCTCGTCGCTCTGGATATAGTAACAGGCTTAGTTAAAGAGGCGTTAATGAGCACTCTAGCTTCTGGGGCTTGATAGAAACCTGCCAATGTCTTACAGAAATTAGTTCCTAAATTCAATGATACTGCCACGGCTTTCAGATAGACCAAGTTCACGTGGTCAAAGGCCTTGGTGGCATTCAAGGCCAAAGGAAGATTGTTGGAGGTAGCCAAATCTATTGCACCAATTAATGTAAAGGTCAGATCTTTCAAAGATCTTCCCCAAATGAACCCTTTCTGGTCATCATGTAACAGCTTGGCCATTAGACAGTTTAACCTGTCTGCCAAAATTTTAGCGTAGATCTTGTAATCGCTATTTAGTAACGAAATTTGCCGATAGGAATCGCATTACTTGGGGCATTTGCCTGGCTGTAAAATTAGCGAGATTGTAGCTTCCTTCCAAGAGGCTGGCAAATTGGACCCATTAATAAAAAGATCATTGAAAAATTACACTGAAATGGGAGTCAGTGTACTTGCCAAGATTTAGTAGACCTCTTGGTGTATTCAGTCGGGCCCAAGGGCTTTTCTATTCTTGAGCTGACTGATTATCTTTTCCACCTCGCTACTATCGATATCTCTATTTAACTAACCAGATTTTTCTGGTGTAAGAGGATTTACGGTGTCTTGTCCTAACCATGTTTTTAAGTTATTTTCAGACAGGTTTAGCTCCTCTCAGTAGACTTCGCTAAAGTATTATGAAGCATTTGCTCAATCCTACTGCTGTCCCCAATCAAGGTCCCAGTTTGTTCACATATAACCTGCTCTTTTTTGGTCTTCCAGGCCAGCAGTCTACTGCAGCCTTCGCTGTATTCAAAATTAGCCATTCGGCTGGCCTTCCATCACTTTCTAACCCTATCTTGGAATATATTTGCTAAACTGGATTTTGCTTGTGACACTTACTGCAACAACCCCGTCCTGACCCCCTCTCCTAATCTTGGATCGATTAATTTTTTTTTCAATGTACGAACGCTTTCCTCCTGTATTGCCACCTCCTTGTAATAACTTCTCCTCTTCTCTGCTGGTAAAGCCCCTAATCTACCCCTTAAAAAGGCCTAGTAAGCATCCCAGGTCACTCCAGAAGCTGTGGATCCCAAATTGTGCTCGAAAAAATCTCCTGTCTCTCTATTCAGTAACTCGGGAACGCCCTCGTCCTGCAATATTGTGCGATCGAGAGTCCATCTTGATTGTGTGCCCGCCTTACTGATCTTTAGTTGAAGCATCACTGCCGAGTGGTCGGACAGATGAACTCCTACATGGTCAACCTGCTGTATACCATCTTTTATTTTGCAGTCAATGTGGAAGTAATCTATCCTAGACTGATATTGATTTTTTTAATTGAAAAAGGTGAAACCTTATTGTGACTGCTTTTTGCCGCCATACATCATGCAGACCTAGTTGTTCCACCATTTGTTTTATTAATCCAGACATTTTAGGATTAACCAGTGCTCTGCTATGCGAAGACTTATCTAAAGCATAGTTTAGCACCACATTAAAGTCTCCGGCTAAAATAATTCGGTCGGAGTAGTTTATAAGTTCGGCCATCAATTCGCCTAAAGGTTTCACCTCGTCCTGATTTGGACCGTAGTTACCTGCCAGAGTGTAGGGGCTGGCTAAAATTTTCACTTTAGCTACTATCCATCTTCCGGCTTTGTCTGATATAAAGGAGTCTAGATTCACTTGTAGCCTCATTTAATTAAGATTGCTACCTCTTTTGTTACGGCTGATTGGGTCTGTGCATGCCACCTGGGCAATCCGTTTCTTTGACTTAAACAGTTCTGTTGCCTCCTTCTCTGTTCGATGAGTCTCCTGAAATATTATAATTTAGGCTGAGCAGTCTTTAAGATACTGTGGTATATTCGACCTCCTTCCACTTACCCTAAGGCCATTTAAATTCCATGACAGAATTTTAATAGTGCTCTCCTTCCTCTCACACATCAACGGTACCAACTAAATAGATAGCCAACTTCGGAAAAATTAAAAGAGACTTCAGAAGAAATATTTTTTTCTTTTTTCCCCACTGCTCCCCACCCTGTCCCCCCAACCCCCATGGAAAACCCCTCCCTACCTCTACCTCTATCCCCTCAGAGCAAACTATTCTTTAAGATGTTTAGCATCTGAGTAAGCTTAAAACCATGTTTAGTGCTAGCAACTCTGGGTCAACATAGCTAGAGAAAGGAAAAATATTTTATTAATGTGTTTTTTTTATTTAATATTATTGTTTTTTAATATATTTATATATTTTTTTCTTTTCCCTCCTGTCCTTCCTCTTCCCTTCTTGTCATTATTTTTTTTCTTAACCTTCATTCCCATTGATTTCCCCGAACTAAGCTGAGTAAGTTAAGATTACAGACCACCTGCTTGAAGGTCTTTAATTAATTCATCTACCACAAGGACCCCCTAGGCAAAAAACATATTTTTTTTAAAAAAAAGTTGCGGTGACCCGAAGCCCGCTTTATTGTTAATTAGCCCCGGGGGGGCAAATCTCGGGGGATGTTTTTATTTATAATGGGTGTTCCAGAGGGGGGCCCACGCCTCTGACCAGGCCTTGGCCGAAATCCTCTGTAATGAGATAACCAGACAAGAGGCACCCTTGTCGTACATCATGGCCAAGACCTGGAAAGAACTCCCCCTCAGCATCAGATGAACCCCCACACTGGAAGCATTCAGGAAGAGCCATAACACCTGCCTTTTCGAATGAAGAAGCTGCACAAATGCCCCCCACATATTCCCCCAGAGCTTGGAAATCCTCACAGGTGAATAGTGAGGTCTATACATGTCTAATTGAATAATTCATAAGCCACCACAGTGGTGTTTGAGTGTTATGAACAGGCCCTGCCATTGCTTTGGCTGTCTGTAGCTCCTAAGGGTAGTGAAATGAGCAGTACTACCTTCTTTAATATACACAGAATCTCTGAGATTGGTTTGGTTTGGCTTCACGTCTGAGAGCTACTTTTAGGGTGCTGGGGAGCTACCAGTAGTTCCCGAGCTAGTAGTTGGAGACTCCTGGTATTTATAGTGAGTGGGGAATTGTAGTCCTGAAGCATGAATGTAAAGGTTATTACACCACAAAATGCATAATACATAGCACTTTGAATCAGTTCATTCCCTAAAGCCTGCCTCACTTCATGAGTGCACGCTTACTGAGTGAATGATTACATTAATATACGGTAATAAAGAGAATTAAAAAAAGTTTTAAAAAAAGGGAAATTACTAGAATTATACGTCGGAAAAATAAGGGGAATGTATGTTAATACTCCTATTAAAAAAATAGTAACCTATAGAAATGCTTTATTAATAATAAAATCAAGTTTAAATAAAGCATTTTAGAAATTATACGAAAGTTAAAAAGTATGGAAAGAGGCACATTTACATCAACATGTGACACGCTAAAACAGTGAAATGGGAACACCTGTCAACTGAAAAACATGACTTAATAGTGGGAGGAGCAATAAATTGATCACATAGACTGTTAAGTAACCAAAAAGTATATAAACCACACCCGTGGGATGATTAGTTTTGTTTCAGAAAATCAATACGGGGGAAGAAACTACGAGCAAAGGAATGATTCCGAACTGCGAAAACATCTTCACAATATCTTTCATTTCCTCAGAGAGTACATATTGTTAATGTATATTTAAAAATACATAATACCATATGTACTTTCCAGAGGAGTTGGATGAATTTCTACGGAGGATGGAAACAATAGGATTAGGAGCGATGTCATAATCTTGAATTCATCTTTCTTTTCCAGAGAGGGATCATATTGTTAATGTATATTTTAATTTATAATAAACTGTATGACCCTTCAACTGGAGTTTATTGTCTTACAACCGCCAATTTTTTTTTCCTTTATGATTGAAAAATGCACTAAAACCAAAACTCTTTATCTTCTAGAGTGAAATTGGGCTAAAAGTATTTATATTAAGTAGTGCTTTTTGCCAAGTTCACTCGTGAAGAATAGGAGGATTATCTTCGGAAGCACTTTTTAAAAACAATTAATATACTTGTGGTTTATAATGTCATGATTGTTAGATGTAATAATGACATGAAATGTGCATAAAAAAAAGATGAAGTAGTGAGGGAGTGTTTGTCGAGGCACTTCTATTCTACTTTATCTGAAATTAAAAGAAGCCCAAATATTTATAAAAAGATGATGGGGCAACACTTATATAATGTAAACATAAGGAATTAGTGCTTATGATAAAATAAAATAAATGTGGTCGAACGCGTGATACGAATGAATGTAAAATAATTTTTGCATTTCACCCATATGATGAATATAAAAGACTCAATAAAAATATTTTGAAAACATGAGCATTTTTCTTTCAAGGATGGTTTGAAAGTTATACATTTGATAAAAGAACATAGTACTGCACGCTAAAGAAGAAGAGTCAGCACAATTATGATAGAATAGAAAATAGAATAATGTTTTTAAATACTTTTACAGTCAACAAACTCATAAGCAGAGTACACAGTTTAAGTTAAAAAAACCCTACCACAACTAGTTTTTGAAACGCATAGTAAAATAAAGTGCGTCACAAAATGGGCTATATACATGGTGACTGTATCGTAACGTCACATAGAAAAAAGAAAGCCAATCAAAATTAGAATGAGGAAGGAAGACGTAAGTACTCAACAGCCAATCAATTTTTTTTCAAAATCTGTGCAAGGAAAGGGATTGGTCGCTAATACGTTTTCCTACAATGCTTCACAACCAATCAAAAAGAGGTGTTGAAAGTTTCTGTTTTTAACATACGAGTAAACAAGATATCTTTGCATGTAAACGCAGTGAGAGGGAATTATTAAAGATGACTTGCTTTCGCAAGACCCCAAAAGGCTTCTTCCTGAATAAGTACGCACTTCAGTGCCAGACACCATTTAATGATTATCCACGCTCTCAAGTCTAAACACGTCAGAAATCATCTCTCATCACTTTCTCTTCTTTTTAGTGTATTGTGTGTGGCAGACTGCGTGACCCTATGCCCAGAGCCCTCGAAGGCCCTGGAGACTGCCATGCCCCAAGACCAGCTCCTGTAGTGTCCCGGAGCCGGCGGCCCCCTCCCAACATTTAAAAGCCCCGGGGGAGATGTAAATTAATCGAGACTGAATACGTTGGAACAGCCCACTGTGCTTACACTACCAGGAAAACACAACAACACTTTATGGCCCAGATTTCCATTGTAGTGATTTCTTAGTTCCAGGTCTAGTTGTCGGATCAGCACACACAGTCCCTCATGGCTGGTATACGCCCACACCATACCCATCCAGCGCATCCGTCACTACACACGTGACCCCCGTACAATGCCCCCACGGTCCCGCCGACTCCTCGTGTCCTTCTGGAGCCGGCTTTGCTTTTACACATGGGGAGATGCTAAGTTGCATGTGGAAATCAATCTTTTTTGGATTTTGAAAGTGAGAACAGATTTCACTGTTGTGTCTTTCAAAGTTTAAACTAAGTTTGCTATGGGAGGGCGGGAGCCGTAAGACTTCCGCCCTCTCATAGCAAACAACAGTATCCCGGGGGTAGGCACCACCGGACACTGCAGGAACCGGCTCGGGCGTGGTGGACTCCAGGGCTCTCGAGGGCACCAGGCGGAGGGCCACCGAGCCCCTGTCACACAATACAGAAATCTCCGGGGTGTGGTTGTTCCTGGGGTTTGAGGTCCACACACTTTTCATTTTGTTGGGGGGGTTGACGCGCAAGTGGCGCAAGGGGGTTGTAAATGTGGTACACAGTGTTTTGTTTTAGTTTGCTTTTCTTTCTGTCTTGTAGAGGATCCAGGGTAAATATAACTGTTTTTGTACAGCCAGTACCTTTCAACGCTTTCCTCAAATGGCTTTTTGCCTATTACCATAGTAACAGGTAATGGAACACTTGTGTGAGCACAGTGGTGAAAATTTCAGCACAATATGTTGCTAATTGAAATAGTTACTGTGCTGGAGATTTATATTATTTTCATAGGAACCGTTAGTTGTAAAAGAAGTCAGTGGAAACGTTTTGTAAGCGATTCCTTCCTGTTCGGGGAGTATTAGAGTAACGTGCTCCAAGCGGGACTTTACAAAGCATAATGTTCATAATCTGTGAAGTATTAAAAGTATAAGTTTTGGTAGTCATTCCTTCCTCCTGTGCGGAACAACACGTACATTTTATTTGCTAAAGTTTTCCGAGCACGAGTTTGCTCCTTATTGGGTGGGTACGGTTCACTGTTGTCAGTGATATTTTGATGCATTTTCCAAAGGAGTCTGGGAAAAGAAAGTAGTAGAGGGCAGGTTAGGAACACTATTAACTCTGTACAGTGCCCATAATGTGGTGGGGAGGGATTATGAGGGGAAAAAAAGTTTTTATATGTTTCAAGGGCCATTTATATAATTGCCGTGTGGTGTATAAATCACGGCGGAAAAATGACAGTGTCTTGTGCTGTTTTTTATCATGTTTGCGAGTGACATAATTCTTGGGAGTACTAATTACTTATAATGTGGTGTTTACTTTCCTGATGGGGAGGTGTGGTTGCACAGCAAAAAATTCAGTCTAGGTTTAAAACAGTTTTTATTAAGCAAATACAAATAAACTTTCTTCAGAAACTGTCGCTGTATACAGGTGACAATTAACAATGGAATTTCATAAATTATCAGCTAAGCATGGCTATATCCTTCTTTTTTCTTCTACAGTTTGTAAAAGCATTGCCCCACATTCTTGATGATGTAAGAGGGCATCAGTTACTTTTAGATAAAGTAGAATAGAAGTGCTACAACAAACACTCCCGCACTACATTATCTGAGATCAAGAGAACAAGTAAAAAACAGTTAAATACAAGTGACTTCATATTACATAGAAATGTATGCATTCAGGAACATGCTGTCATAGTACTTAGAGGTTACAGACTGTTCCGCTAACAAATCACATACTCACTCAAGGATATATAGGATGGTACTCTTATAATATATAGTACAGGTCCTATATATTCTTTAGGGAGAAGATGAATATGCACCGCAAATAAGAATAGAAATTAGAAAATAACATTCAGAAATGTAGGGTTTATTAAATATTTAAAGTAACAAAGTATGCAGGATAGCTATTTTTTTTGTTCTGCTGTTTCATAAAATATGTTTCTTGAAAAAAAGATCTGATCAAGTGCCTTTTAATATTTGAAAGTTATATTACAGTTGGCGCTGAAAAATCTCCCATTCCTCTTCTGCAGCCATTGGACAATCTATTATAATTTAACGATTGATACTATTGTTACAGTAAAAAGAAAAGGAAAATAAAGTTATGTATTTAACAGAACATCCATAATGAAATACTTTTGAGCGGTAATTATTTACTGAACTTCTTTTCCCCGGGAGGTGAAAAAGTTTGATCTTCGTGGCAACAGGTCATAAACTCCTTTGAGATCATGATGGTGAGAGTTATAATATGTATATATTCTCACAGCACATTATCAAAAGGGGGAAACAGACTGAAAACTGGAAGCCGGTAACGTTGCTTACATATCGTTACTCTTTGTGGCGACGGATCATGAACTCCACTGAGATCACCATATCTGTTAATGTTATAATATACATATTAACAATACATGATCTCTAGGGGAAAACACAATAACAACTGTAAGATGGTGATGTTGATTGTAAATGTTTAGGGTTTGCGTCGACGGGTCACCAACACCTCTCAAGCGAAGTACAGTGTCAATATTATAATATGAAAAGTCACAATATATAAGCTGAAAAGAGCCAGAAAAGGAGCAATGTTTGTTGTAATCTATCTGTTTCTAATAACAAGCTGCTGACGTTACAGAGAAAAAGCGAAATGCATGCAAAATCGTTTTTTCTAGATATAAATGTTTAAATATTGACAAATAGCCACCAATTATAACTAAGTACTATGCCATATTGAAACAACTTACAACTCCGGAATATGTTTGTTGACGCAAAAAGAGAATCCGATGGTAGAAAACGGAACCTGCAACACAGATTGGCGACTCAGAAATAACTCACGAAAACTAAACTAATTGCACAGTAGGTGTGGTTTATATAGTTTTTGGTTGTTTAGTAGTCTACGGAGGAAGATGTGGCTCCGCCTATTTAGATGGCATGTTTTGTAGTTTACACGTGCTCACGTTTTAACTGTTTTACTTCTGCACATGTTGGGAAAAGTTACAAACTGTGAAGCTGTAAAGGTTTCGATTTCGATAGTAACACATATAAGGTATTATTATCTACATACGTTGGAGAGTTAAAAAAGTGTTACTCGGTAAACTGTGTTCTTTACATTTTCATGATTAAAAACATCTAAATAGAAGACATAAAAAAATATTGTTATCATTAGAAGAAAAAAATATGGATTAATATTTGTTATTATTATTATTCTTAATTTAAAAAATGCTAGCATTTGTAAATTGTAAACCTACCCTCGGAAAGGTGTGCTTGCATTTGGGGCGTTCGGAAGATTAAGCAAGATATTACTTACAGTGGGATAGTGGTGGGCTAAGATGCTGATGGACTATTGAATCGGACTGTGAACAGTGTTGTTGAAAGTCAGGTATTATAGGTGCTGTGTCATACTTTTACCACACGTATATGTTAATTACTGCTAGTTACGTTGAAAATATTCTTAAATTATAAGTAGGGCTGCTTGATTTATATTTTTACTGATGTTTACAGATAAATACAAACAGAAAAGAATTTATTTTCCTCTTTGTATTTATTTTAAACTGTGCATGAATACGGAAATTGGGTTATTTTTTAAGCGTTTGTAAATGCTGTCAATGATGAGTAGTAGGGCAATAGGTCTGTTGTTCTAAAAGTAAAAGAGTCAAAACAATAAAAGACTTTTAGAAAAGATCCTTAAAGAGCAATATATATCCTCGTATAATAAAAGTTGCACATTTTAATATGAAGATTGTGTATAGTTTATCAAGTAAGAGTGTTTACATGAGTGAAGACAGTTTGGAAATTAGCAACAGTCTCATGAAAGAGCTAAACATACATTTCACAGGCAGCGAGAATGAAGAACAAGAAATTAGTGCTGTAGATATCAGCTGTGATTTCCTAGACGAAAGCTTGGATGCTGATTTTGTGGAAGCATTAGATGATATCGAGTTTGATCATATAAATTCTGAAATTGATAACCAGCAAAATTGATATCAATTAAATACCTGATGGAATTATTTTAGAAGCTCTGTTAAATTATGAGATGTTAGAAGAATGCATGTATTATTATATAATAATAATGGTTTGAGTACTATGTAGTAAAACATTCACTGTAATAAGAGTGTAGCACTAATAGATTCACTTATACATTTTATACATTCTTTGCCCAGTCTGTATCCTCTACACTTCCTTCAAACACTTTGCCACTATTGTTTTAGTACTGTAGTGAGCCATTCAGCAGGATGTCCTTATCTATGCACTTTGCTAAAAATAAAGGTCTTATAAATTTAGTCAGGCACGCTACTTGCAGAACTTTAATCATCCAGTCCGTACCCAAGTAATCATGGAGCAAAGTAGGCCTTAGGACATGGACTGTTTTAAACCCCTATAGACAATGCTTGCAATCTTCTATGCACTTGCAAACTTGTCTTTTATACCTTCAATTACCCAGTCTGTAACTTTACACTTCCAGAAAACACTGTGTTATTGCTGATTCAGTATTTAACTGAGCTATTTAGCAGAATGTCCTTATGTATGCACTGTGCTAAAACTGAAGCTGTTATAAATTCAGTCAGGCACTTTGCTTGCAGAACTATAATCATCCACTCAGTACCTAAGTACTCATGCATTAAAACAGGCTTTAGGCCATAGACTGCTTCAAACCTCTATAAACTATGCATGCAGTCCTCCATGCACCTGCAAACTTGTCTTTTATAGCTTCAATTCCCCAGTCTGTATCCTTACACTTCCAGCAAACACTCTGTGATTGCTGATTCAGTATTGTACTGAACCATTCAGCAGAATGTCCTCATCTATGCACTGTGCTAAAACTGAAGCTCTTATAAATTTAGTAATGCACTCTTCTTGCAGAACTGTAATCATCCAGTCAGTCCCCAAGTAGTTATGGAGCAAAGTAGGCCTTAAGCCATGGACTGCTTTAAACTCCTATAGACTATGCTTGCAGTCTCCTGTGCAGCTGCAAACTTGCCTTTTATACCTTCAATTCTCCAGTCTGTATTTTTACACTTTCAATAAACACTATTACACTACTGTTGCAGTATTATAGTGAGCCATTCAGCAGAAAGTCCTTATCTATGCACTTTTCTAAAAATGAAGCTCTTATAAGTTTTGTCAGGCACTCTCCTTGCAGAACTGTAATCATCCAGTCCATATGCAAGTAATCATGGAGCAAAGTAGGCCTCAGGTAATGGACTGTTTTAAACCCCTATAGACTATGCTTGCAATCTTCTATGCACCTGCAAACTTGCTTTTTATACCTTTAATTCCCCAGTCTGCATCGTTACACTTTCACTAAACACTATCACACTACTGTTTCAGTATTGTCGTGAACCATACAGCAGTATGTGCTTATCTATACACTGTTCTAAAAGTGAAGTAGGTATACATTCAGCTTGACACTCTGCTTGCAGAACTGTTATCATGCAGTCAGTACCCAAGTGTTCATGCAGTAAAGTAGGCCTTAGAATATGGACTGCTTCAAACTCCTATTTACTATGCATGTACTCTTCTATGCACCTGAACACTTGTCTTTTAAACCTTTAATTACCCAGTCTCTATCCTTACACTCCCTCCAAACACTCTGCCACTACTGTTCCAATATTGTAGTGAGCCATACAGCAATATGTGCTTATCTATACACTGTACACAAATTGAAGCAGTTATACATTCAACTTGAAACTCTCCTTGGAGAACTGTAATCATTCAGCCACTACCCAAGTAGTCATGCAGCAAAGTAGGCCTAAGGGAATGGACTGCTTCAAACACCTATAGATAATAAATGCACTTTTCTATGCACCTGTAAACTTGGCTTTTAAACTTTCAATTGCCCAGGCTGTATCCTTACACTTCCTCCAAACTTTCTGCTACTGCTATTTTAGTATTGTAGTGAGCCATAAAGCAGTATGTGCTTATCTATACACTCTTTTAAAAGTGAAGCTGCTATATATTCAGCCAGACACTCTCCTTGCAGAACTGTAAGCATTCAGTCAGTTCCCAAGTAGTCATGCACCAAAGTAGGCCTTAGGGCATGGACTGCTTCAAATATCCATGCACTCTTCTATGCACCTGCAAACTTGCCTTTTAAACCTTCAATTGCCCAGTCTGTATCCTTACAGTTCCACTAAACACTTTCACACTTCTGTTTCAGTATTGCACTGAGCCATACAGTATTATGTGCTTATCTTTACACTGTTCTAAACGTGAAGCTGCTATACATTCAGCCACACACTCTCCTTGGAGAATTGTAATCATTCAGCCAGTACCCAAGTACTCATGGAGTAAAGTGGGCCTTAGGGCATGGTCTGCTTCAAACTCCTATAGACTATGCATGCACTGTTCTATGCACCGGAAAACATGTCTTTTATACCTTCAATACCCCAGTCTGTATCCTTACACTTCCAGCAAACACTCTGTAATTGCTGATTTAGTATTGTACTGAGCCATTCAGCAGAATGTCCTTATCTATGCACTGTGCTAAAAATGAAGCTCCTATAAATTCAGTCATGCACTCTCGTTGCAGAACTGTAATCATCCAGTCAGTACCCAAGTAATTATGGAGCAAAGTAGGCCTTAGGCCATGAACTGCTTTAAACACCTATAGACTATGCTTGCAGTCTTCTATGCACCTGCAAACTTGCCTTTTATATGTTCAATTCCCCAGTCTCTATCCTTACACTTCCACCAAACACTATGTCACTCCTGTTATAGTTTTGTAGTGACTCATTGATAAGTGTGTAGTAATCCATTCACTACATTAAAACTCTAATGGGCAGATGTACAATAACTGGCACATCCCCAGGGATATTTCAGTTATTGTGCACTGTGACATCACAACCATGGATGCGCCGTATTTACAATGTGGTGCACTATGGGGCGAAAATGGAACAGATATGTGATGTATCTGTGCCGTGAAGGCGGCGCATTGCTTGAGTTGCGTTGCAAGTACAACGCATCTCCAGCAATGCTCTGGGGGCTGTATGCTCAGAATGCTGAGTCAATCCTTACACCTGCTTCAGGCAAGTGCAGGGTTTTGACGCAGCATGAGCTTAAAAGTGACAAAGTGAAATCTTGTAGATTTCACTTAGCCACTTTTAGGAGGTGTTCGTATGCCGGAACACCTTCCCATCCCCCCGTGTAAGAATGTCTCCTTCTGGTACAGGAATTTACAATGTGACGCACCTCCCACATGCATCATATTGTAAATACCACACACCATGACACATCTTTCACACCACTGCTGCGTCTGAAAAGTGATGCAATAGTAATGTAAAAGAGGCAGAAGGAGGTTGTAAATCTGCCCCTAACACTTACAAATTCACCCAGGCAGTTTCACCAGCAGTGTAAAGGGAAGCATAGACTTGTAACATATTTATGCACATATGTTACATTGACGTGCTTTGAAAGTACTACAGTATACTATAAGTAAACACCTTATAGATTCATGCTGTAGCACTTCCTTTTAGTTCTGCACTTTCACATTCACCATACACTACTAATGTATTCATTCATTCATTTATGCACTACACATTCAATCAGACAAAGTTTTACACACTATTATAGAAATATAGCTCTTTTTTGACCAGTGAAGGTAGTTCTGACAAGAACAGTTTTTTTTGTCTTTTAGGTTTTGTATTTGTTTTTTTTAATAAGTCTTTTTTTTAAACAAAAAAATTAAACTGGAACCAAAAAAACTGTGGAACAGCAAGAAAACAGTGGGAAAAAAAAATGATTGCCGTGGACAAAGGTGCTCCCGTTTCCTGCGTACAATGAAGTCAATAGATTGTTCCCCATAGCATAATAATTTATTGCAAAATTTGCAACGAATAGTCAGATCTGCAAAATCTGGTTGTATGTTTGCATGCGGACTGCTCGGCGAAGGTGGTGGTGCACTTAATGTGCTAGGAACAGCAGCTTGACGCTCCTCCTGTAACCTTTGTGTTGCAACTCTGGCGCACCATGCTTGCTGTCCCGAATGAGTATTTTTTGCTAGAGAGAGTAACCTCACAAATTTTACACGTCACTTTGGTAGCGTTGACCTTTTTTTTCCCCTTCAGGAAATGTAAACATTTTTCCAAATAGCAGCTTCCTTCCTCTTCTTCTGAGGCTACTCAGGTAGAAATTCTTCATCAGTGGAATGTTGAGAAGAAGAGTCAACAAATTGAGCAATGGTGAATTTTTTTTCTAAATGACTTAAGCTCCACAGAAGTGATGCTTCTCCAGAGAAAGTCAAAGTAGAATTATTAAAATGGGAGGGTTCTTTGAACAGTTGGAATAGGAAGTGTTATGAACCAATCAAATCTGTTCTTTGAAAGTCACATGGCTTTACGTAAATTACGGGGCAATTTTGGTGATCTTACGGTGCGAGTACGTATGACGTACCGGTGCGATTTGCGTAATTGCTTTTTAAAGTAATATACGCTTATTAAAAGTAAAAACAAACTATTTTTATGATTATCCCAGATAATGTATGCCCCCAAAATTTACATTAAATACATAGATATATCATTTTAAACATTATAAAACTTTCGAGGGGTACGCATACGGGGTGCAGTACAAGCGTACATGACATCACGCGGAATGTGCCTCGTATTCGTGAGGTGTGCGCGGGTACGTGCACAGTACGATTAGCGGTACAAAGGACGGTGCAACATCATTTGAGATGTCATGAGTGATGTCATATGTGATGTGACTGACCATGTCATGAGTGATGTAATATGTGACATCATCAGCAGTGCATTGCGGGCACGCGAGTTAAAGTTAGCTGAACTAACTATAATGGGGGAATTTCAATGGTTTTGTATGAGTGAAATGTCCAGCTTACTATAACATGTATGAGACCTATGGTTTTGAATTGATATATATTTTATATAGCAGGCAATGATATCCTATTTAAGGAAATTCAAGTTACTGTAACTATGATTAGAATTACTTTTCAGGATCAGTAGTGGGCTGAAAGATGCAGCACTGAGGTCTCTCTTGATAACAGGTGAGTACATCGGAATTCATAGTTCAGCTGATTTTAGAGGAATTTTTTAAAGTTCCAACAATTTACACTAAGAAAAATTTCCAAGTGAAACCAGTCAATGTTAGCCTATGGAAGGAAATTCAAGTTACTGTAACTACGATTAGAATTACTTTTCAGGATCAGTAGTGGGCTGATAGATGCAGCACTGAGGTCTCTCCTGATAACAGGTGAGTACATTGGAATTTGTAGTTCGGCTGATTTTAGAGGAATTTTTTAAAGTTCCAAAACTCCACACTTAGAAGAATTCCCAAGTGAAACCAGTCAATGTAAGCCTATGGAAGGAAATTCAAGTTACTGTAACTACGGTTAGAATTACTTTTTAGGATCAGTAGTGGGCTGATAGATGCAGCACTGAGGTCTCTCCTGATAACAGGAGAGTACATCGGAATTCGTAGTTCGGATGATTTTAGAGGACTTTTTTGCTCAATAGTGAAGGAAGGAGGCGGGGTCTGAGGTAACATGTGTGGAAACACACCCTGTGGCGTGTTTTAGGTTGGGGAATTAATTCCTCTTCAATCCTGAAGTCCCCTGTGAGCCAACTAGCCCACCAGGTACCTCCAGTATGCACTAGGGAGCTGCGTTGCAGACAGGTGTTAAGAGGGCACGCCCCCTTTTTACAACACTCTGCAATGCAGCCCCGCGGTGCTTACTGGAGGTACTTGTTGGACTAGTTGGCCGCTAGGGGACCTCTGGATTGAAGAAGAATTAATTCCCCAACTTAAAACGTGCCACAGGGCATGTTTGCACACATATCACCTGGGGCCCTGCCCCCTACCTTCACCACTGTGCAAACACGCCCCGTACCATGTTCTAAGTTGGGGATTTAGTCCCCTTGTATACTGGGGGTCCATGGGGGCCAACTAGCCCACAAGGAACCTCCAGTATGCGCCAGGGGACTGCGTTGCAGAGAGGTGTAAAAAGGGGTGTGGCCTCATTACACCTCTCTGCAAACGCAGCCCCTTGGCACGAACGCAGCCCCTTGGCACGTTTGCAGAGCGGGAACTAATTCCCCTTGCATACTGGGAGTCCCTGGAGGCCAACTAGCCCACCAGGAATCTCCAGTATGAGCCAGGGTACTGCATTGCAGAGAGGTGTAATAAGGGCACGCCCCTTTTTACACCTCTCTGCAACGCAGCCCCCTGGCACGTTTGCGGAGGGAGAACTAATTCCCCTTGCATGCTGGGGGTCCCTGGGGGCTAAGTAGCCCACCAGGAACCTCCAGTATGCACCAGGGGGCTGCGTTGCAGAGAGGTGTTCTGAGGCCAAGCCCGTTTTTACACCTCTCTGCAACGTGGCCCCCTGGCGCTTTTTCAGAGGGGGAACTAATTCCCCTTGCATACTGGGGGTCTCTGGGGGCCTAGTAGAACACCAGCAAACTCCAGTATGCGCCAGGGGGCTTCATTGCTGAAAGGTGTAAAAAGGGGCATGGCCTCATTAAACCCCCTGCCCCATACTGGAGGCTCCTGGTGGGCTAGTTGGCCCCCAGGGACCCCCCGTATGCAAGGAGAATCAGTTCCCCCTCTGCAAATGTGCCAGGGGGTGCGTTTGCAGAGAGGTGCAGGGAGGGGGCATGGCCTCCTCCCGATCCCATTTTAAAATAAAGATATACTTTTAAGAAGGAGGGCTGTATAGCCCCCCTTCTTTTTCTTTTTTTTTTGGCCCTGGGGAAGGAGGCCCGCGTGGCCCCCCACCCAGGGCCATACTCCACCCCAGGGACCCCATCCCCAAGGCATGGGCCTTTATTTATTATTATTTTTTTAAAATTAGGAAGGGGGCTGCTTTGCCCCCCTCCTGTGGCCACCTTTGGCCCCGGGGACCCCATCCTTCAAGGCCTGGCCCTCCTCGTTGGGGGCCGTGGGGGGGTCCCCAAGCCCCCCACGGTCCCTGCCGGCTCCCCGCATCCTGCGGGAGCCGGCATTGCTTTTCTGCATGGGGAGCAGCTACCATGCTGCTCCCCATTCAGAAAAGCAATAGCATTTGGTTTTTGGAAGAGAGAGTAGGTTTCCTGCTCTCTCTTCCAAAAACCAAAGAAGTTTGCTATGGCGGCTCTCGCCCTACCACACCAAACAGCAGTGTCCCGGGGGTGGGCACACCCAGGACACTGCAGGAGCCGACCCTGGGGGTGGCGATCCCCAGGGCCATCAAGGGCTCCAGGAGGGGGCCGCGCGACCCCCCTCCCAACAATCGTAAAGCCCCGGGGGGGTGGTCCCCGGGGCTGGGGGGGTCCATAATGGAACCCCCTATTTTAAATATTAGTGCCCGGGGAGGTGGCGGTCCCCAGGGCGTATGGGGGGGGCTTGAGCCCCCCCACACAGGTTTTTATTTTTAAAATGTATTCGAAGCCCGGGGGTGGCGGTCCCCGGGGCTGCTGGGGGGTCGTGTGCCCCCGCTATCATAATTACTTTGCCCTGGGCGTGGTGGTCCCTGGGGCAGTGTGGGGGGGATTGGGCCCCCCACACATTTTTGCATTTTGCCCCCGGGATTTGGTCCCCCCAGGGGCTAATTTGAAAAGAGCAGGCCGGGTTGTTTTTTTTCACGGGGTACGCGTACCTACGTGTACCCCGGGATTTTTTTTTTTTATGAAATTTTTTGGGGGGCCTTAGGGGTCATTGTGGGACCCCCATGAGCAGGCGTAGGGGGTCAGGGGGTTTCTACCCTGCCCCCTTTTTGCATTCTGCATGTTTGTTTTTCTGCTTTCTTGTGCCTCGAAGTTGGCTGACAAACACTTCCTGGTTTGGAGTGTTGACAGCCAATTAGCATTCAGCTCGTGCTCGGGGAGATACGCGTACTGTAAGCTTACGGTAAGCTCCTCAAGATATATCTATGATTTTACTTTTGATTTTCTCAGGAACTACTGAACAGATTTACACCATTTAACAAAAAGGGTGATCTGCGAACCGAACTCTACCTTTTTGCCAAATTTGGTGTAATTCCGTTCAGCCGTTCGGGCTGTAGTCCTGGCTAAAGGTCCTATGAAAAATCGCATGGGGAAAACACGTTTTGGGACCCTCCTTTTTTCTCGGCCCCCACTTGACGGATCAACCCTTGTTAGAGTGCCCACACTATCACGTAGTCTCATGCAGCGAGGTCAGCAACAGGCACCTTCTCATAAAACAGACAAATCTGGCTTCATGGGCTGACGCGTTTCGGATGCAAATCCTACTTCCAGAGCCTGTCAAACAAAACAGCAAACACAGCGTGGTTCGGAGCACCTGCCATTTATTAGAAGAGGTCCCGCCCGTCGCAGCAGGATCACATGATTTTTTGGGTCTTGTACCACAGGGAATTCTGGTTTTGGCAGTCCGTACCTGAGTTCCAACCCCAGTGGGTGCTGTGTTTGATGAAAGTGAATATTAAAACTCAAGTGAGTCAATGTCTGCTTTAGGCTGCGTGTCCATGTGCAATACGATGAGCACTCACTGGCAAGCGTGATAGGTCCATAATGCATGCCGGGGGTTCCCCACATGCAGGTCCGCAAAAGCGTGGCAGGGCATTCTGGCGGCTTGGGCCGAGCCGCTGTAAATCCAACACACAAGTTGCCCCTCGTTAGAGTACCCACACTATCACGTACTCTCATGCAGCGAGGTCAGCAACAGGCACCATCTCATAAAACAGACAAATCTGGCTTCATGGGCTGATGCGTTTCGGATGCAAATCCTTCTTCCAGAGCCCATCAAACAAAACAGCAAACACAGCGGTGTTCGGAGCACCTGCCATTTATTAGAAGAGGTCCCGCCCATCACAGCAGGGTAATCTATATATATATATATATAGTAAAAGTTTGGACATTGTTTTTATTCAAAAAAGCATTTTTTCTTTTGCCAATATCTTTGGTGCCGCTTGACTAATCAAAACTAATGGGGCGGTCCGGTCAGCTGCAGTGTTGAAGGTTTGGGGGGAAATTCACCAAGCGGGGGCTGAGAAAAAGGTGGGGTCCCAAAACATGTTTTCTCCATTTTAATTTCCATACGAAACTTTAGACATGGCTACCGCCCGAACTGCTTAACAGAATTACACCAAATTTGGCAGAAGGGTAGCTCTTGGTTCAGAAAGCACTCTTTTTGTTAAATGATAGAAATCCGTTCAGTAGTTCCTGAGAAATGTTAATATTTCTCAGATATCCAATTATGGGCAGGGAGGATCCGCGAACCGTCCCGTTCTCGTACCTGAGATCTGATTGGCTGCCAACACTTAAAACCAGGAAGAGTTGGCAGCCATCTTGTCACTCGGTTGATCTGAGTCACAAGGAAAAAGGTAAATAATTTAAAAAACATTAAGAAAAGGGGGCAGGGTAGAAACACCCTGACCCCTAGGCCTGCTCAGGGTTTCCCATAGTGCTTATCCATTGAATGCAGGGGGGGTTGAGGCCCCCTTGCAGCACTGGGGACCGCCACCTCCGCAGGGCTTTAAATTAAAAACTCTATGCGCGGGAGTGGCTTCTGCCCCCCAATCAGCCCCGGGAACTGCCAACTCCCTAGGGCTATTTTTACCTACGTCCCCCAGAGCACAGAGCTCTCTTTCCTCACCCACAACCTTTGGCAAAACTGGTGACTTGGGAAGGAGAGGGTAGGCCCAGATCAGAAGCAATGCCAAGGCCTGGAACTCAGCATAAAATGTCTGCGAGATTGGGACTACCCTTGTTACTACAACAGTACATGTTTTTCTTGTCATCACTAGTAATGTCATCTATAGGGGTTTGTCACAAACCCCTCACTAACCAGCGAAAACTAAAGTCTTATAGCAGATGGTGAGGGTAGGTATGAGTGTGGATAGAGAGCAAATCAAGCCACTGCCCCATCTCCTGGTCCACCATCTCTCAAGGGAAGGGACGCACTCCTTTATATTTATTTATTTATTTATTTATTTATTTATTTATTGGCATTTCTAAAGCGCAGCATATACCCTGGGGTGTCTTGGCGCTGAGTAATTTGCCGGCCGGATGAAAAACTGCCTTGCTCTGATCACTTTTCTATACCAGGAATGAATTACTAAATTATCTATTAAACAGCCAAGTTTTTAATTTTTTGCGGAATTGGAGTAATGTGGGACATGCCCTAATGTCCTGGGGTAAAGTATTCCAAAGTTTGGAAGCTGCCACTACAAACCGTCGGTCTCCCCACATCACGGTTTTGGTGCGTGGTACCATAAGTTGGTTACTGTTGGTGGAGCGCAGTTGGCGTGTGGGTTGATACGGTCGTAGATGGTCTTTAAGGAACTGTGGGCCCTGTTTATTTAGGACTTTATACACAATGCACTGGGATTTAAATCTGGCTCTATTCTGAATCGTCAACCAGTGTAGTTTGGAAATGGCATTGGATAAAGGAGCAAACTTTGGAATTCCCAGAATAAGACGTGCTGCTGCGTTCTGTGTATGGTATGTATGCTATGGTATGTGTACCCCTCCATGCCGTGGGTAGAATGCCACAGCAGCTGAAGTCACCTCTTGCAAGTTACTAGATGCCCCTGAGACTGTATAGCGAGTACACAGGCTGGTGTTATGATCGTGATGTGTAGTGCCCCACTGGGTTTTACCGCCTAACTGTAACCCATGACCTCTACAGTGCAGCTCACCTGCTCTCCTCATGCTTGGCCTGCACCTCCACGTGGTCCTTGATGACTTTTACTCTGATCTCCTCTGGTGAGAAGTTGTTTTGCATCCAGGTGCACGGAGAACTTGACCTTGCCCAGCTTCATCTGTGGGAGAAGAACAAGAAGTGTGACTTGAAAACATCTGTAAGAAACAAAAGCACGTGCAGATGCGAGCAAAGAATAAAGGCTAGCACGTGTGAATGTGAGCTGAGAGTACCCTGTAGGAAATTAGAATGGGCATGAATTTGTGCTGAGGCCATCCTGTAGCAGAGGTTACACGTGTGGGAGCGAAGTAGGAATACCCTGGAATGAAATGAGAACGTGTATACCGAGGTTCACGGTATTCTGTGGGAAAGGGAACTGTGTGAGCGTACTGCACAAGAACACATGCATGTGAGCTGAGAACAAGTATAAGCGTTAAATGACAATACCCTGTGGGAAAGGAGTACGTTAATAAGCGTGAGCGTATCCTGTAGGAATGGAGTCTACGTGTGAGTGCCAGCAGAGTATACTCTGTAGCAAAGTACAAACTGCATCTGCTGCCTACAGGAACAAAACACTAGGACTGGGCTGTAAATATGCAGTGGGAGAAAACACAACGAGCTGACAGTGCTATGGGAAAAATCACTTTCCCAAATCTGTGCATATAAACAGCGCTGGGACGTCTGCCTTTTAAGCGAAGAGGTGAGGATGTGGTGTAATGGCCAGAACTCCCAGCTTTGGAACTGGGGAACTGGATTCGAGTCTCAGCAACATCCTGAGATTCTGGCAACTCAGTTTATCTCCCTGAGCCTACCAAAAAAAGCTTGGCCTTGTGTAATGCAACTGGTGCTAATATAAAGCGCTTCAATACCTTCGGGTAGAGTTCGCGCTATATAATACTTCAAAAATAAATAAATACATGCTGACAGATCTGTAAAGGACAAAAGAACCAATTGAGTACAAGAGGAGTCAGGCTCAGTCAAAAACGTAAAAGACAGCAGTGACACACCCCCAGCCAAGAAAACACAAGCACATGCACCCATGCCTCACAATTTACAAGATTCAGAGGTGAGTACCGGTCCCCGGGCAGAAATCACACCCAGGGATCTTGGACACGCCAACGGGTGAACATAGGCACACGATGATCTCCAGGTGGACGTGACACCCCGTTCGTATTTCACGTCCACAGACAGACAGGTATCCTTAGAGAGGAGCACACCAGTGCTTAATTTATAAAATAAATAAGTGCGAAGGGTCTCGTCAGGAGGCCACTCCAACGTGCACCACAATTGCCAATTACAGTGCTGCCAATGACAGTATCAACACAACTACTGTCACACTCCTATAAGTTTGACCGTTCAGACTGTTTGAGGTCCTCACAGCTCTAAGAATAGCTTGGGAGCAAGTGTTAGCTGTTTTCAATGTATTTGAACCAATAAACAACTGTTGTTCTGCTTATCTCTGAAGACACAAACTGTTCCAACATGTGGCAGCCGTTATAAGCACCGGTGTTGGTAATTAAGTGGAGGTGCTGAGTGCCAGAAACCTCGGGCTCAAATTAAGCACTAGCTCACACAGACCGATTGCTGCTAGAGAGGTGTGACGTGCCCATTATGTGTACAAGTGAACACACAAGGACACTACCAACCAAAGCAAGAACAGCAATACACAACACCAGTTTCTCTACTGGGGTCATTCAAAGACATACTGGCTAAGCTCAGAAGCACAGGGTGAGCAGGCACCATGGATCTGTGCACCCAGATGGCTGACCCAGATCTAACGGTATTAATGTTTTTATATGTCTGCCCTTCTTTGGAGAGACCCTCCACGTCTCGCTTTTTGTTTAACTCCCTCTTTCTGACTGCCCCCACCACCATCCTTCTGTCTCAGCAGCCTAGCCACTTGTAGAAGGATCCCCACAGTCTCTGCCCTCTCCAGAAAGCTTGAGCTGCATGTCAACAATAAACATAGGGCCCAGGGCTGCCAGCCTAAGGAAAGCTTTGTTCCTGGACACCTTGAAATCTATTTTTGTGCATCAGCAGGCCACAGCACGACATTAATGAAGGAGCACTTACTAAAGCGGACCCTCCCGCTGGTTGCAGATTCTGCGTGTGCTCCCAATGCTGCGCTTTTATGCACATCAGAAGGATGAAAGGCTGCGCTGCTATTGGAAATATATGACCATAAGCTCGACTAGTGGGCTAATTACTGCCAGATCGACGTGAGCAGACACAGGCATTCAGACCGTTCTTAGAATACATGTATTATAAGAAGGAGTGCAACCATTGGTTAACAAAACCCCTAAAATGTCTGCGAACACTAATATTGTACAACATGCCAGAACAGCTGAAAATATCGCAGGCCTGGGGCAGCAGATTCTTTGTAATAGGCAGGTCCCAGCTTCCAATATTAGTGAGGTAACTCAGCGGGTTAATGCAGCTCTTTCTCGTGACTGCATGAGGTAAAGTGTGTTTGTTCAAACCCTGTCGATTGGTCTTCCTTCATACTTTAGTGCACAGTGGACTATACCAGTTAGCCCCCCATTAGAAAAATGTTGCGGTAAACCTATCCTCCAAACATTTAAACATAGCATCGCTCAATGACAGTAACTTTGAAAAGCCTAGAAACTATGTCATTTAAATTGTTTAGTATCCTGTTCACACAGATAGGACAGCAAACTGAACACATTTCATGGGCTCAGAGAGTTAACACGCTTTCTGAAGACCTCACCACCTTTTTCTCTGAACTAGAAATAAACCACAAACAGGTAAATATGTCCAACCACAGTTTACAGTGAATAGCAACCTAGACCATCAATCCTCTTATGCAGACATATTCAGGATATAAACTCGTATAAGCTATCTCGGTGGGTTAAAGCCCTTGCCATGACTGACTGTATGCAGCAACAGTTTGTGCTCTTATACACCACAAGTCCCTTACCTCAGAGAGGCCGGTTTCCACCGGGAGTGCATGCTGGGGGTCCGGCCATAGGGGAAGACGCTGCCAGAAAAGCCAGGGAGGAGGTCAGAGTCAAAGAGCCCCTTAACGAAGTGCTGGTCGATGAGACAGCTGGGGAAGAAGTGTCTCGGTAACCAGGGGTGGTTGATAGTGATGTCCATGGCCTCTGGTGTGAGGGATCTGCGGTGTCTGAGGGGTTGCGGGTAATCGAGGGTCGCAGAGATCCTTCTGAGAGCCTCAGGAGTAAAGTAGACTTCATCTCCCTGGCAGCAGTGCACCAGGAGGCACATTTGCAGAGTGGTAGAGAAAAGGGGTGTGGCCTCTGGCCAATTATCAGCAATCCAGATGTGTGGGGCCCACTAGAGGTAACAGTAGGGCTATTTGGCACCCAGAGACTCTCGAGAGGCAAGGAGACTTCTTCACCCAACCAAAAGAACACCAGGAGGTGCATTTGCAGAGTGGCAGAGAAAGGGGGCATGGCCTCTTACCACCTCTTAGTAATCCCACCAAGTGGGACATACCAGGTAGGCTAGTTGGCCCCTAAAGACCTTCAGCAGCAAAGCAGACTTCATCCATCAACCAAGAGCGCACCAGGAGGTGCTTTTGCAGAGTAGTGTGCATGGTCTGATATCAGAACTCAGGAGGGGTAGATAGCCCCCAAGGACATCCACTACCTCTCTTTTTATCTCCAGTAAGTCCCACACAGTGGGATTGCTAAGAGGTCTTCGGAGGCCACTCTGCAAACATGCCTCCAGGTGCACTACTGGTTGGGAGATGAAGTCCACTTTAATCCAGGAAGACGTTGGGGGGCAAGAATTCCTCCTGGTACATGCTGTATGCCCTATGCATCATAATTCCTCAGAGCTGGTCGGATGCCCATCCCCCTTTCTCCACCACTCTGCAAACGTGACTGCTAGTTAAAACACCCTAGAAATTCACTGAAAAAAAACAGGTTTCAGAGACGTTATAATTAGGAATCAGCAATTAAAAAACCTTAGAATTTCACAGAATAAACCAAAGATTATAGAGACATTATAGTTAGGCTGACGTACAAAACTAGAGAAATTCAGCCTTTATATTTAGCTGAGCTAACTATAACTTGCGCCCCAGCAGTGCATTGCTGATGATGTCACATATTACATCACTCAAGACATGATCAGTGACATCACTATTGACATCACTGAAGACATCTCAAATGATATACTGATGACATCACTGATGTCATCATCCACATAATCGCTGATGGTCTTCCTCACACCCTAATATAACCATTCATACACCCACTCTAAAACACAAACTACCATTCTGGAAACCATAGACACACCAGTATCAGTTAGTGCATACCCACTCACTGATTCATAGGTCTACATACACATCCACTCATTCACCCATACATCGACTCATACACACAGTCAATCATCAATACAGCCACTGATATATGCACTCATACACCCATACAGACACTCACACACCACCACTCACCCATAGAGTTTTCTCAGACACCTAGTCACTCACCCAAAGAGTCAATCACACTGCCATCTACTCACCTGTACAGTTATACACACGAAACCGCACTTATTATTTCAGACACAAAAACACATACTTACTCTCCTATACAATCACTGACACAAGCACACACTTATCCATACAGGCACTCTCACAATCACTCACTCTCACATACAGTTACATATACTCCAACACTCACACATACTGCCTTACTCATATGCAGTTACTCCCCCATATACCACTGAGAAATCCACTCCCTCAAAGACAGAGCCACTTATAGGGGCAAGATGGCGTCCGTGGCGTGGGCTGTGTGAGCAGCTCCATCCCTCTCTCCCACTCCGGGGGCCAAAATTAGCAGTGCTGACGGTTTTTCGGCCGGTACTAAAGGAAAGGACGAAGCGAGGACATGAAAGTGATTTACTGGTCTGCAGGAAGAGCGGAATTTGGCGCTGGGTCGGCGTGAATGAGAACTCCGAGCTGGATGCATTAGATCAGCTGGCAGCATCAGATCAGCTGTGGTGAGACGGGAATCGGCCGGGAGGCTGTTCAGAGGAGTGGCGCGGCCGCGGCCGCGGCTGGGGAAAGTGCTGGTGTTTGGAGCTCTGAGTCAGGAAATGCTGCTGGTGGTGAAGACGCCGGTCCCCAGGCTCAGAGAAAGTATAAAGCACTGTGGAATTGTGGCTGCGGGATAGGGAGCGAGCCTTGGAGACAGCCTGGGATATTTCTCCCCCCGAGATAGCGTCTGAGCAAGGTACAGGAGCTGGCTCAATCAAGGTAGCTCGGGAGACGGCTCAAACCGGCCAGAGGGAGCCAAGCTGACCCGTAGAGAGGTAGAGAGGCGGTCCGATTGGGACAGGATAGGAGGTGGAGACCCACCCCACCCTCACCTTTGTGAAAAAAAGATTGTGAAGACTGCAAAAGCGAAGAAAAGGGTGAGTCATAAGCACCGATAATTTTGATTTTGACTGACATTGCTATAAAAAAAACACAGTGAAAGTATCATTATAAAACGGAAGCAGGGGGATGCTGAGTGATTTAATAACATTTAGGTGCAGAGCACCACTCTGGAGGTCTACCTTCCTATTCCTGCTTGGTGGGCTGCAAAGCCGGGTTGTTCGAGGCAAAGGAGGCGCTCTGAGTAGAAAGAAGATGCCAACAAAAAACGCAGTGAATGTAGAAAAAGAAAAAGAGACTATAAAGGTAACTACACGAAGTGGGAAGAATAAGGAACCAGATACAGGGGGAAGTGCTGAAGGCATTGTAGGCCCTAGCAGTGGGAGCGTAAGGGAGTTGGAGAGTACCCCACCGTCGGTCAGTGAACTAACTAGCAGTAGTACTGTTAATACATTGGGATTGAATGTAGCCAATACTCTTGGAGCCAGGAAAAAAGATAGTGACAAAGGCGACAAAGGTGATAAAGGAAGGAGCTCAGCAGCTCCGCGACCCCCGAAGAAAGGAATACAGAATTTGACTCTTCCGGCCATGTTTGAGCGGCAAAGCTCCAGAAGCAATGATGGTCTAATGGGGCTGGTTGAAAACGGTGCAGTAACTACAACCTTAACACTAACCTCAAATACCCTGGGGGTACCAGCTGAGCATATAGATAATCCTGAAATACAGGATAAGCCTTACAAAGCGCAGACTATGAGACATACTGAATCTCGAGATTCCCAAGAATCTCTGGAACAAGAGTTGGGTAATCCTGGAAATAGCGTATTGAGAGATGGGCTAAGGAGAGGCGCTGATGATACAACCATGCATTCTAACTTATCGCAGTAGGAGGTTGGCTCACAGGGCGCCTTGTCAGTACCAGAATCTGGAGAGAATTACTACTCATTGTCTGAAAAGTCGTCAGATGAAGACTGGATAGACGATGAAAGCGAAGTTAGTAGTGGTGACGAATCAATTGGGGAAAGCAGATTTTCGCCTAATTGTAGTGCCTCCACTATAAAGAAGATAACAAAGAAGGCAAAGAGGAGAAAAGAGAATCCAGAGGGCATGCAAGATCATTCTCAGATATCTGGCCTTTCTACGGGAGAAACAGTAGAGGAGAGACAAAGGATGAGTGAGATGAGAAAGGTAGATCCAGGACTCTCTGAATCCCTACTCCCGCAGGAAATCACTCTTGCTACCATCTATGAAACTATAATGGGACATAGGGCCGAGAGCAAAGCCGAAATAACACGGGTCCAGGCTACATGTAGCAAGGTGAAAAACGCTGTAAGGCGGGTGATAAAGTTAGGTGCAGAAACTGCCAACAGAGTAACTGATGCAGAAGCAAGGATATCCGCATTAGAAGACTGCGCTGCGGTGCAGAAAGAGGAGCTGGAGAGCATCAAGGCGCATCGTGATGATTTGAGTAACAAGCTGTGTGAATTAGAAAATCATGCTCGGAGACAAAATCTACGCTTCCTCGGGGTTCCCGAGGGGCTGGAAGGGGGAATCCTCGTAAATTTATTGCTGAACTTCTAAAGTATGCCTTTCCGGATGTTACTATTTGGGACTGGACAAAAGAAGTTCAGAGGGCTCATAGGTTCCCTTTCAATGTGAGGAAACCTCGTCAAGGCCAAGAGAACTTGCCAAGAGCGATATTAGTATGCTTCAATAACTTTGTAGCACAAGAAGATATCTTTGATCGTGCTAGACCAGATAAGAAAGCGACGGGCAAGGGATGTAACTTTTTCGTCAGGCCGGACTTCTGCCAGGCAAAAGTCTCTAAAAGGTGGCATTTAAGACAACTCATCCCAGACTTTCAAAAGAAAGGGGTCACTGTTTACCTGCAGAACCCGGCAAAACTCAAGATCATGTTTAAAGGCCAGACTAAATATTTCCAGTCAGAGATTCAGGCGAAAGAGTTTCTGGAATCTTTGTAGATAGCAGATCGTAGATTGTGGACAGGGACTGTTAGTAATAATGGGACGAAGAGGGGGGGAAATGGAGAGGAGAGGGAGGGGAAGGAAGGGGATAGAAGGAAGGAGATAGAGCAATAAGGTTGATGTAATTTAATCATCTATGCAAACGGCTTTAGAAAGAGGCTAACCTGTTGCTTTCTCTCGGTCTTCTTCTCTCTTTGCTGTCTTTCTTTTTTTTTTGCTTTCATTCTTTTCTTTCTTAGCTTAAGTCTATGTTTCTTTTTTTTCTCTCCTTTGATCTAGGTAGGATAAGCTTTTGGTCTCGGGACTGTGGGGGGGGGGACACGGTACCCCATCATTGCAGGGACTGATGGTCCTTGGGTCTCATTTTGTGGGGAGGTGGAGAGGGGGGAGGGGAGGGTTGTTTCGTAGGGGTGGGAGGTGGAATGGGGGGCACGAGGTTTGGGTATTGGGGGGTGAAAATGGCAGCGGTACGGTATCTAAATATTTTTTTTTTGTTTGTTAAAGCTTCTGTTAAGATATATAATTCATATGGAGATGCATCAAAAAGACCCACGGATAAGAGGTTTAAAAGAGATGTCTGGAGTTAAAGTTTTAATAAAACTGTAAATTTTAATGGCAAGGAAGATTAAGATCTGTACATTCAATGTGTGTGGCCTAAATGACTCTCGGAAAAGACAAATGTTAGCGAAAATAATACAGATATTAGGTATAGATATACTCTGTTTGCAGGAGACTCATATCGCCTGGACCAATAGAGAACATTTAAAGAGCATGGGGATGGATATTGTAGTGTGCTCTAAGCAATCTGGAATCAAGAGAGGAGTTGCTATACTTAAAAAAAGGGGGTTGGCGGTGTGTGTAAAGTCTGCTGCAGATAAATGGGGTAGATGGGTAATTGCGGAATTGAAAGTTGGGCAGCAAGGGTTTACACTATGTAATCTATATGGCCCAAATTTGGACGATGCAGAAATGTTCAATTTCATTAATGTTGAATTGGCACAATGGAGCACCCCAGTTTTACTGTGTGGAGATTGTAACATCAATGTGGAGGCAGGGGTAGATATTAAAATCTAATTTAGGTTATACCGGGAGGAAAAAATTTGGGTATGCTGCCCTGCGGGGGCTACTTCTGGAGCAAGGCCTTTATGATGTTTGGCATGAGAAGAACCCGAAAGACCCTGGGTTTACTTTTTTTCTGCCCCACATCTAAAATTTGCCCGCTTGGGCTATTTCTTCATCCCACATGCTCTCTTGATACAGACTAGAATCCAGATCCATCCCAAACTAATATCGGATCACAATCCTGTTGTTTTGGAATTGAGTATTGACACGGGGGGTAAATTAGAATTATCAAGCTGGTCTTTTGAACGCAAATTATTATTAGATACACAGTATTGCCTACATATGTCTAAAGTAATAGACACATTTTTCACCATAAATAAAGGTATGGCATCTCAGGAAATAGTCTGGGATACGTTCAAAGCGGTGGTCCATGGCGAGACACTCAGCTATTCTGGGTCTAAGCGTAAGCAACTTTTAAGCAAGCAACAAGAAGAATTTGATGAAATAACAAGAGCCGAGGAAAAACTAGCAGCAGTGCTAAGCCAAGGTGGTGATTCTGATTTGAGCAAATTGGCTCAAAATGATCTTTCAATCAAAAGAGCTAATGTTTATTCTAAGATAGCTGATATAATAGCAACTAATTATACTCAACATAAGGAATCAGCATACGAGTACGGGGAGAAAACAGGAAGAATATTGGCAAAGAGAACAAGGGAGAAGCAGGTATTTAATGATATTACAAAAATTAGGGATCTGAATGGGGTCATACAGGAAACAAAAGAAGGGATTTTGTTAGCCTTTCAAGAGTTTTATCAGCGACTTTATAGTGAGGAAGGGGAACCCGCTGATCCAAATGAATATTTAAAGGACGTAAGTCCATTAACTCTATCTGAAGTTGAGCAAAGGACCCTCTTGGCACCCCCAGAATGGGGAGAGGTTGAGACAGCGATATTAGGGTTAGCCTTGGGTAAGGCCACAGGGCCAGATAATATTCCGTTGGAATTCTACAGAACATTTAGAAACCATCTAAAAAAAGAATTGTTGGATGTTTGCTGTCAGGCCTTTGCTGGGTTGGCTCCGCGATCATGGGCAGAAGCAACAATTGTTATCTTTAAAAAGAAGGGAAAAAACCCAGAAGAGATGGGGTCTTATAGGCCAATCTCTTTGTTGAATACTGACAGTAAAATTTACTCGAAATTGATCGCAAATCGGTTAAATAATTTAATGGCAGGGCTTGTTTCCATAAGACAACACGGTTTTATACATGGTAGAGGCACTACTGACCACGTCAGGCGAATAATATCTCTGCTGGATTGGGCGCAGGAGACTGGCTCTTCGGTTGGGGTGGCCCTGTTGGACGCCAAAAAGGCGTTCGACAGGGTCAACTGGCTTTCTTGTGGTCTGTGCTGGTAAAGATGGGGATCCCCGCAGGAATCATCAAAGCAACGCAAACACTTTATGTTCACCCGACAGCGGTCATTCGGATCTCTGGCTCTCTGTCAGGGCCGGTGCGAATAGCAAGGGGGACGAGACAGGGTTGCCCCTGCTCCCCCTTGCTATTCGCTCTGTATATTGACCCATTTATAAGAAATCTGGAAGGGAATATGGCAATCAAACCAGTACAGCTAAATAGTTGGGAGGTAAAAGTCTGCGCTTATGCCGACGATATTGCTGTGGCAACAGCTGAACTCAATACGGCATTACCTATTATTGTAAAGTCGGCGGAAGAATTTGGCCATCTATCAGGATATAGGCTGAATATTGATAAAACTCAGCTTATACACTCGATGGCAGGGCGCCCTGAGAATATGAAAATAGACAAAGAAGCCACGTATCTTGGGATTAAAATCACAGCTACCATCGAGGATATTATTCCCACTAATTTGGGTCCTGTAATTATATCCTCAAACAGAACTTTGGAAAGAATGAATAATCTGAAGCTGTCTTTAATTGGCCGCAGTAATGTGATTAAAATGTTAATCTTTCCAAAGTTCTTATACATTTTTCGTGCTATACCTCTGTTAATATCTTCAGGGTACTTTGCTCGTATAGAGAGAATGTGCTCCAGATTTTTATGGGGGTATCGCCGTGCTAGGAGAGCACTTAAAAGCTGTGAACTACCTCGTGATAGAGGGGGTTGGGGCATTCCAAACTTTCAATTATATCACTGGATGGCAATAATGCAAGACATGGATGTTCTTTTATTACCAGATGTCTTCATAGAGGAATTTTTATCTCCGTCAATTTATGAAATGCTTCTGGGCACAGAGGCTAAGCAGTGTCTAAATCGGATAATAGAGCCGAGCTACTATAAAAAAGACTAAATTTAAGACAGTAGAAACAGCTTTTTTGATTTGGCGATCTATTAAAAAGAAACTTCGGCTCAGCATCAACTTAAAACGGTATACTCCTTTACAGAACTGCTCTATTCTCCCAGAGATATTTAATGATGGGGTAATGCATAACTGGAACACTCTAGGTATTAGGAAACTGGGAGATTTATTCATAGATAACAATTTTGTCTCATTTGATCATCTATTGAATACATATCATATACCTCGTGCCGATTTTTTAAAATATCTTCAGGTACGCAGTTTCTGTTTACAGAAAGTTTCAAACTCTTTAATTTTCTTGGGGAGTATTGATATTCTTGAAGCAATTAAAAGGCGACAAAGAATAGGACCTCTATATCAATTAATTTTGGAACAAAGGGAGGATGATTTGGAGGCCATAGCGATTAAATGGCAGAGCAAAATGAATACCCAAAATGTAAATATAGAGAGAAGTTTAGCAATTGCAAAAAGTGTCTTACTGAATGGGTCACTCATCAGCCAGCATTATATGTCTGTTTTTGGGCTGTATTATACACCAGGGAAGTTAGCAAAATGGAGTGCTGGGCGAGGGACAAATTGCAGCCGCTGTAATCTACACGGGGGTGATGCTGTACATATGTTTTTTGACTGCCTAAGACTGGCGCGATTTATTGCGGAGATAGAACACTTTCTGGCGGCAGAACTGTCTATTCAAGTCAAACTAACAGCACCAATGGTAATTTTTGGATGTGATGAAAATGTGGCAAATATGACTTCTGATACGGACATAGGATTTATGTTTGTTTGTATGTCTGCATATCGTTCTTGTATAACATCAGGCTGGCTTGATATAGAACCACCCAACTTTATTATTGGTGAACTAAGTTATTATCAATTTATTATTTGGAAGCAGCATTATATAAAATGAAAGGTATTACTAAGAAAACATTTGGTCTCCAATTGCAAAATGGACTGGAACGTGAGAGGTTCTAGTACTTAACCTCTGACTTTGTAGGAATAAGCACTGAGAAGAGTATCACTTTGCCTGTTTGCTCTGTTTTTGCTCTGCTTTGTGTTATATTGTTACTTTATGTACTGCTGCCAAATGAAAACTTAATAAATATAAAAAGAAAAAAACAAAGACAGAGCCATACGCACACTCACTCACCCATACAGCTCCTCACAGACACAGTCTTGAACACATACAGCTAGTGAATCACCCACTCACACTTCCATGCAGGGAGTCACACGCACCCTCACCCACCCACACAGTCACTCAGGCACCCATACAGGTACTCAGACAACCAATCAATAACCCTCACAGACACCCATAGCTACTCACCAACCCCTGCAGCCATTTACACACCAACTGACAGACTGATAAAGACATTCACACAGATTAGCCATTCACCCATACATTTAAGGAGACACATATAATTTCTCACTTACAGAGTCACTCACGCACCTACTGAATCATCCATACAGACACTCATACACCCACTCATTCTTCAATACACTTTGGCATATATATATATATATATATATATATATATATATATATATATATATATATATATATATATTCACTGAAAAAACCATAGGTTATAGACCATATATAGTTAGGAATTAGCATTTAAAAAACCTTATTTTACTCACACAAAACCATTGAAATTCCATATATAGTTAGTTGCACTAACTATATATCGCGCACCTGCAATCCACTGCTGATGATGTCACATATTACATCATTCATGACATGGTCAGTGACATCACTGATGACATCACTGATGACATCTCAAATGACATCACTGATGACATCTCACTTGACATCAATGATCACATCACTGATGATATCATTCATGTGACAATACAATGCATCTCCTCACATTTTAATATAACCTCTGTTTCACCCAGTGTTAAAAACAGAGTATAATTTTTGAAACCATTGACACACCAATACTAGTTACTACATACGTACTCACTGATTCCTACGTCTACACACACATTCACTCATTCACCCATACAATCATTCATACATACAATCACTCATGTTTACAACACAATCATATGCACTCATACACCTATACAGACACTCACAC
This sequence comes from Lissotriton helveticus, assembly GCF_964261635.1. Classification (NCBI taxonomy): domain Eukaryota; kingdom Metazoa; phylum Chordata; class Amphibia; order Caudata; family Salamandridae; genus Lissotriton; species Lissotriton helveticus. Next base: position 565,191,630 of record NC_136057.1, on the reverse strand, counting down.
TCTGCCACTCATCCATGGAGTTACTCACACACCTAGTCAGTCCTGTAAAGAATCAATCACACTTCCATTTTCTACTCTATACAGTTAAACATAGAGCACCTTACGTTTTCAACCATATACTAACACATACTTACTCTCTTATACAATCATTGATACAAGTACACATTGATCTGTACAGAGTCACACACCTCCCATCCAGCCACACACACACTCAGTCTCCCATGCAAATACTTGGGCAATCAATCAATAACCCATATAGTTAATCATATAGCTACTGATCAAAACATGCAGCAGTTTACAGAACAACAGACATAATGATGCACAAATTAAGACACTTTAGTCACTAACCCATGCACTCAGTGAGACACATTTAATCACTCACTCATGCATTCAGTCATGCACCTACTAAATCCTTTGTCCAGACACTTATACTTCCACTCATTCTTCAATATGTAAGACACATTTTAACTTTACAGAAACATACAGTCACTGGATGTTGTCATCAGTGATGTCATCAGTGATGTCATTTGAGATGTCATCAGTGATGTCATCAGTGATGTCACTGACCATGTCATGAATGATGTAATATGTGACATCATCAGCAGTGGATTGCAGGTGCGCGATATATAGTTAGTGCAACTAACTATATATGGAATTTCAATGGTTTTGTGTGAGTAAAATAAGGTTTTTTAAATGCTAATTCCTAACTATATATGGTCTATAACCTATGGTTTTTTCAGTGAATTTTCAAGGTTTTGTAAATGCTAATTCCTAACTATATATGGTCTATAACCTATGGTTTTTTCAGTGAATTTCAATGGTTTTTTAATAGCAAATATCATAAGCTGTCGAATGTCAAGTACGTGGTAAGTGAAAACATTTTCGTGTTTATGCACACTGATCTGCTTTGAATGGTGCCCCCCCCCCTCATTTCTATTAGGAGTACTCTCTCTTTGCAGATAGTGAAAGGTAGTTAACGCAGGTCTTTGCCCCCATTGTAATCCGTCGTGCCTGCTTCTCTCTCCATTTGATTCATTGTTATCCAAGTATTTACTGTTTTAGAATTAGTTCTCTTTGGTTCATTCTCTATTTACAAACAAACACAGAGTCGCAATACTCTGTTTAGTCTTTGCAGATAACGAAAAATCGTGTAAAAAAAAAAAGAAAATGAATCGAGCAAAATCAGTAGGCCACTAATGGGATCTCTTTTTGACCTCGCTAAAATAGAAACATTAGGAACAACCCCTCATGACAAATACAAAACTAGTGAGATGAACTGAACTCCACACAATGATGGCTGCAAAACAGCTCTGCTCCGCCACCCACCCCGCCCAAAATAACGATAAAGAACGGCTGCCATGATTGGTTGCGGAATGACCAGGACGGAGCTACGAAATGGTGCTGCTCTCATGCTAACCCCAGCTTCAGTCTGAAACATCCAGAAACACTGTAGACTACCAATTCGATCAGTTCCGGTAGCGCCCCAATGTAACCCGGTAGAGAAGAACTAGCCCTCCCCTCTTTGACTGATGGTTCTTGTTGCCTGTCCCTTCTGTTGTCATTTAACAGAACTATTTAGCCTGCTGAAAGGGGTTGTGTTCCGACCGCTGGTTGGTGGAGACATTTTGACTATATTCTGTACCTGCGTTGTCGCGTAATGCGTCATATGACGCGCCGCGTTAGCGCATCCGGAAGTCATCCGGGGCGCGCAGCGCGTAACGTAAGCATAACAAGTCATGTGACTTGTTAATAAAACTTTTCATTGGTTCATTTTACTTTTCTTATTGTAATGATGAAAGGCTTGGTCATATGACCTAAAAATTACGCTTTTCATTACTTCCGAACATTATTTTTTCTTAAATATATGTTATAATGTTCCAGGCTAATGTACTTTCCCGGAAATTTTACAACTGTCCTGCAAGTAAAATATATTCTTTTTTCGAGAAAAAGAGCGTTTCTTCGTCCCATGACGGAGCCGTTGAGCAAAAGAGGGTCGACCTGCTGTCTTAGTCGCCGATACGCCTGAATATGAGATTCTTATCGATCACTTTATGTTGCAGGAATAGAAAACACAACAGCCCTTGACCATTTATCTTTACTGCGTTCCTTCGTATTATACCTTTTACCCTTCATGTAATTGGTCTGCTTTATTTCACTTGCCTTTTAATGATTCTAAAACAGTGACTATTATTAAAAACTTTACCAATGTATATACTACTACCATGTTTTCTTTTAAAAACCTTTATTGTGAAAATTTCATTATACAAATACGAGCCTATAACCACGTGGGCCGGCCACGGAGCAAACTGTAATCGTATATGATAAATAGACATTTACACTGTAGAGGAACGTAACGGGCGGGCCATTAGGTTGCAAGAACTAAGGTGTCTAACAGTTACGGAATCGGTGGACGTACATTTTATAATTAAAATACGACAGGGCCAGTTACAATAAAATTATCTACATATACATTTGCGGGCAAGTACCATGGGTGACGTTAATTCGAACTTTCAACAGTACAGTAATCAATAACACATCAGAACTTAATATCAATAGGGATGTCGAAATATTCAATCAATTCTCGTCCCCGCCCGCCATGTGCTTCAAAACTGCATACGTATCTCGTGATTTCAAGGTTCTGCAACCAGTACACAACAAGGAGTTACGAGTCCCATTTATTCTGGCGCCATTTTGGGCGAGGACGGGCAGGTCCAGGATATAGTCAAAATGTCTCTACCAACCATCGACTATGATGATGTTCATATACTATATTTATTAGAGTAACACTCAGATGTCCACATGAAATAAATTTGCCACAATCTAAACATGTTATTTTAATCTTTCCAAAGTTCTTCTAAATATTTGGGACCGTTTCCCTTGCCTCTGAAGCTCTCAGTGCCACTTCTTTGATGAATGTACTAGCAGGTCAGGGGTTCTCCTCCAAATCTCTTTTATGCAGCACTATAATTAATTGGTGCCACCTCTCCATATGACAATGCATGGTATAGTTACCACAACTATATTTTTTTTCGGTTCCTCTAGAGAGTTCATCGTGGCAGATGAAGCGTGTAACGTACCGGGCATTTACCTTTTTTTGCATGTACAGGAAAGGAAAAAAAAATCGAGCGTCCGAGTTCTAAGGTGTCCCAGGGCCATTTTAGTGGACCAGGCCCAAATCCAAAGAACAGGCCGCCATTTTGAGAGTCCTGTTGCAGCCGCCTGTCGCTGTAGCATCAAGAGCAGCCGAAACTCAGCTGAATGGCAACTGAAACGGTAAAGGGGCGCCCCACTACAGCAGACGAGCCAGGCCCAAATCCAAAGAACTGCTATCTCACAGGCTAATGGGGCGACCCACGCCGAGTTTCAGCATTGTAGGATGACCACACAAGTACAGCAACTTGCTAGACATCACCTCGGTGCCATCCGGATCTCGGCGCCCCACTGCAGATGAAGTGCCTCTCAACTATGAAACCACCACGGTGACATCCGGATCTTGGCGCGTTGTGCTGCCTTCGGCCTATTCGCACATCGGTCCGCTACTGACGCCATCTCACAGGCTAATGGGGCGACCCACGCCGAGTTTCAGCATTGTAGGATGACCACACCAGTACAGCAACTTGCTAGACATCACCTCGGTGCCATCCGGATCTCGGCGCCCCACTGCAGATGAAGTGCCTCTCAACTATGAAACCACCACGGTGACATCCGGATCTTGGCGCGTTGTGCTGCCTTCGGCCTATTCGCACATCGGTCCGCTACTGACGCCATCTCACAGGCTAATAGGGCGCCCCACGCCGAGTTTCAGCATTGTAGGATGACCACACCAGTACAGCAACTTGCTAGACATCACCTCGGTGCCATCCGGATCTCGGCGCCCCACTGCAGATGAAGTGCCTCTCAACTATGAAACCACCACGGTGACATCCGGATCTTGGCGCGTTGTGCTGCCTTCGGCCTATTCGCACATCGGTCCGCTACTGACGCCATCTCACAGGCTAATGGGGCGACCCACGCCGAGTTTCAGCATTGTAGGATGACCACACCAGTACAGCAACTTGCTAGACATCACCTCGGTGCCATCCGGATCTCGGCGCCCCACTGCAGATGAAGTGCCTCTCAACTATGAAACCACCACGGTGACATCCGGATCTTGGCGCGTTGTGCTGCCTTCGGCCTATTCGCACATCGGTCCGCTACTGACGCCATCTCACAGGCTAATGGGGTGACCCACGCCGAGTTTCAGCATTGTAGGATGACCACACCAACTTGCTAGACATCACCTCAGTGCCATCCGAATCTTGGCATCTCAACGCCTAGTGGTATCTTCCATACAAAAAATATTGTTACGCTGCCTTTGGCCCCATTCGCACATCAGTCCGCAACTTAGACATCACCTCGGTGCCATCCGGATCTTGGCATCTCAGCGCCTTGTGGTGTCAGTCAGAAAATATTGTTGTGCTGCCTTCGGCCTATTCGCACATCGGTCCGCTACTGACGCCATCTCACAGGCCAACGGGGCGCCCCACGCCGACTTTCAGCATTGTAGGATGGCCACACCAGTACCACAACTTGCAAGACACCACCTCGGTGCCATCCGGATCTTGGCATCTCAGCGCCTTGTGGTCTCTTCTACAACGGAAATATAGTAGAAAATATTGTTGCGCTGCCTTTGGCCCCATTCACACATCAGTCCGCTACTGACACCATCTCACAGGCCAACGGGGCGCCCCACGCCGACTTTCAACATTGTAGGATGGCCACAGAAGTGCGACAACTTACTAGACACCACCTCGGTGCCATCCGGATCTTGGCGCGTTGTGCTGCCTTCGGCCTATTCGCACATCGGTCCGCTACTGACGCAAACTCACAGGCCAACGGGGCGCCCCACGCCGACTTTCAGCATTGTAGGATGGCCACACCAGTGCGGCAACTTCCTACACACCACCTCGGTGCCATCCGGATCTTGGCGCGTAGTGAAGCTGCAGCAGCTGCAAATAAGCTTCAGACAGTGTTACAACCGCTGCTCAGAACTCTCAACTATGACACCACCTCGATGCCATCCGGATCTTGGCGCGTTGTATTGCCTTCGGCCTATTCGCACATCGGTCCGCTACTGACGCCGCCTCACGTGCCAACGTATTTTCTCCGCATTTTATACCCTATGCCGCATAACAGGTCATGTGACTTGTTTATAAAACTTTTCATTGGTTCATTTTACTTTTGGTTTCCTAATGATGGAAGGCTTGATCATATGACCTAAAAACAACACTTTTCATTGGATGAAAACTTTTTTTTTCCCCCAAACGATGAAAGCCCCACCTTGTTTCTGGATGTTTCAGACTGAAGCTGGCGTCAGCATGAAAGCACCACCATCTCGTGGCTCCGTCGTGGTCATTCCGCGAGCAATCATGGCAGCCGCTCCCCACCAGAAGCCTGCAGGAGTCGGGGCCCCCAAAACTCTTGATGAATTCTCAAGGCGGAGGGGACGCTTTCGAGAATGGGGTCCAAGACCTAGCAGACAAGCGTCCGATTTCCAAGGTGTCCCAGGGCCATTTCAGTGGACCAGGCCCAAAAAGGAAACAGCCTGCCGCCATTTTGAGAGTCCTGTGACAGCCGCCTATCGCTGCACCGCAAGAGTGGGCGCAACTCAGCTGAATGGCGGATTTTGACACAGTGGACCAAAAGCGGACGGAATGGCAACTGAAACGGTAAAGGGGCGCCCCACTACAACAGACGAGACTCCACCTGGAGAGGCCCGTTCACGCCGCCTCCCCCGGGGCGCCCCACGCCGTTATTCGGAGCAGCATTGTAGGATACCAAAACCAGTGCGGCAACTTACTGGACATCACCTTGGTGCCATCGTTCTGCTGCCTTGGAACTATTCGCACAACAGTTTGCTACTGATGACCCACCCCCCGCGACGCCCCACGCCGTTATTTGCTGGGTGGCAACTTACTAGACATCACTTTTGTGTCATCTAGATTTCGGCGCGTTCTGCTGCCTTGGAACTATTCGCACAACAGTTTGCTACTGATCACCCACCCCCCGCGACGCCCCACGCCGGAAATCTGGACGTTGTGCTGCGTTGGGACTATTCGCACAGCCGACCGCTACTTCGTTGTTTTTCTCTAAAAATGTTTATATGTTATTACTATTTTTGTTTTCTTGTATATATTTATAAATTATTAAAGTTTTATAATCTTACTACTTTGTCGGAGTGCTATATATTTTTAATGTGACACATAATTGTAAAAACTTTGATGTACAAAGAGTCATCCCTGGAATCTTCCGCTTCACGCTCGGTCCCCTCCCCAATCACAATACAGAATGGTTTTCAGATAATAGCAACGCTTCTGCTGTGACGGATCTCATCGAGTGTGGGCCTTGATCTACTATAACTCCTTTGAAGACGGGTGATTCTTTACAGCTGTGGCCATAAACTACATCTGCAGGGCTAGCTGATAGCCTAGGACCGGCCTGGACAATCGGACACAGAGGAAAAGGAGTGTCAGAGGGTGCGGTAGTGAATAGGGCGAAAGGGAGGTGTCGGGCGGGCACAGGGTGTGATTCTCAGGGAAGAACAGCGCAGATGGGGGGAGGTTTATTACCCATGCATAAAACAGAGAGCGGGGGTGACCACTGCCTGGGGGAGATGCTTGCGAGGGTGGGGAGCCATGCTAAGGATCGACAGCGTTCACAGAGTGGATCTGGTCAAGGCATCTAAAATGGCTGCCGTGCACGACAAAAGTGTGGCATTTGAAAAAAGACAAGATGGCGCACACAATGTTTTTCAACAATTCCTGATTTCCTTCGAATCGAACGTTAACAGACGTTGGGGCATATTACCAAGGTTAAGCGATATTTATCCCTAACGATGCTTAGCAACGATTTTTTTACCGTCAGAAATTATCGCAGATAAACCTTGCTATTATCAAGGTTTATCGCAAATACGATAAAAAACGAGCGCAATGCATTAATGTCGCTGAAAACTCCGCGATATTCATGCATTACCGAGCTAATGCTCTTAGCCATGTTATCCACCTCCCATTGGATAACATGGCTAAGAACTGCTCAGGGCAGCTGTTACTTTTTGGAGATATTCGCGCTTATCTCGAATATTTCCAAAAGTTGATAATAGGAGATAGCGATGTTAGCGACTGTTTCCAGTCGCTAACATCTTGCCATGCCCACTTTGCATGTCATTAGTGATAAATATCACTCACATGCAAAGTGGGACCCAAGATGGTCGCTATCTCCTACTAGCCGTCGCTAACTGGTGTTAGCAACAGCTAGGTAATACACATATAATTTTATCTCCGCGAAGCGGAGCGCTGTTACAGATATATATCTTGTTTTTGAACGTTAATTTCTCAAAATGCACTGAAGCACATATATTGAGACATAGCAAAGGCACATCGGGCTACCAGTCCCTAATATTTTACCAAGTTTCGTGCAAATCCATTCAGCCGTTCGATTATTATTATTATTTTTTTTTTTTGCCCCGCGGGGCCCTTTTAAAACCTCCACATCAAACCTAGGGGGTCAGCGAGGATCTACTATGCCCCCTTATGGTCATCAGCCGTTCGATTATTATTATTATTATTTTTTTTGCCCCGCGGGGCCCTTTTAAAACCTCCACATCAAACCTAGGGGGTCAGCGAGGATCTACTATGCCCCCTTATGGTCATTTGCCCCTTCGCTTTGGCCTCCTCTTGTCTCTCGATCCTACCGAGAGACAAGATGGCGGCCGCTACGTACTGTTTGGAATGTTTACAGACACCGGAGAGCCAATCAGCTTCGCTTCGCAAACCTCCGTTACGCGAAGCGGAGCGCTGTTACAGATATATATCTTTTTTTGAACGTTAATTTCTCAAAATCCACTGAAGCACATATATTGAGACCTAGCAAAGGCACATCGGGCTACCAGTCCCTACAATTTTGCCAAGTTTCGTGCAAATCCATTCAGCCGTTCGATTATTATTATTATTATTTTTTTTTGCCCCGCGGGGCCCTTTTAAAACCTCCACATCAAACCTAGGGGGTCAGCGAGGATCTACTATGCCCCCTTATAGTTATTTCCCCCTTTGTTTTGACCTCCTCTTGTCTCTCGATCCTACCGAGAGACAAGATGGCGGCCGCTACGGACTGTTTGGAATGTTGACAGACGCCGGAGAACCAATCAGCTTCGCTTCACAAAGCTCCGTTGCGCGAAAAGTCCGCGAACCAGAGCGCTAACCGGTCCGCTGTTACAGATATATATCTTTTTTTAAACGTTAATTTCTCAAAATCCACTGGAGCACATATATTGAGACCTACAAAAGGCACATCGGGCTACCAGTCCCTACAATTTTGCCAAGTTTCGTGCAAATCCATTCAGCCGTTCGGGCTAAAAGTGAGGCCAACCGCCCTATGGAAAACTCAATGTTAAAAACACGTTTTGGGACCCCCCTTTTTTCTCGGCCCCCACTGGACGAACCCCCCCCAAATTTTCAAGGGCTGCTCAGAAACAAAATGTGCCATTTTCCTGAAAATTTCAGCCGATTCCGTCCACAAACGCCAAAGTTATTAGACATAGAATTTTCAAAAAACCCATAGAGAAAAAATCCTAACTATATATACCTACTGGCGACCGCCAGTAGGTAATATATATATATATATATATATATATATATATATATTCACTGAAAAAACCATAGGTTATAGACTATATATAGTTAGGAATTAGCATTTACAAAACCTTGAAAATTCACTGAAAAAACCATAGGTTATAGACCATATATCGTTAGGAATTAGCATTTACAAAACCTTATTTTACTCACACAAAACCATTGAAATTCCATATATAGTTAGTTGCACTAACTATATATCGCGCACCCGCAATCCACTGCTGATGATGTCACATATTACATCATTCATGACATGGTCAGTGACATCACTGATGACATCACTGATGACATCTCAAATGACATCACTGATGACATCACTGATGACATCATCCAGTGACTGTGTGTTTCTGTAAAGTTTAAATATGTTTTACATATTGAAGAATGAGTAGATGTATAAGTGTCTGGATGAAGCATTTAGTAGGTGGGTGACTGACTGTATGAGTGAGTGATTAAATGTGTCTCACTGAGTGCATGGGTTAGTGACTAAACTGTCTTAATTTGTGCATTATTATGTCTGTTGTTCTGTAAACTGCTGCATGTGTTGATCAGTAGCTATATGAGTAACTATATGGGTTATTAATTGATTGTCCAAGTATTTGTATGGGAGACTGAGTGTATGTGTGGCTGGCTGGGAGATGTGTGACTCTGTGCAGATCAATGTGTACTTGTATCAATGATTGTATAAGAGAGTAAGTATGTGTTAGTATATGTTTGAAAATGTAAGGTACTCTATGTTTAACTGTATAGATTAGAAAATGGAAGTGTGATTGATTCTTTACAGGACTGACTAGGTGTGTGAGTAACTCCATGGATGAGTGGCAGAGTGTGAGTGTCTGTATAGGTGTATGAGTGCATATGATAGTGTTGTAAAGATGAGTGATTGTATGTATGAATGATTGTATGGGTGAATGAGTGAATGTGTGTGTAGACGTAGGAATCAGTGAGTGCGTATGTAGTAACTAGTATTGGTGTGTCAATGGTTTCAAAAATTATACTCTGTATTTAACACTGGGTGTAACAGAGGTTATATTAAAGTGTGAGGAGATGCATTGTATTGTCACATTAATGATATCATCATTGATGTGACCATTGATGTCAAATGAGATATCATCAGTGATGTCATCAGTGATGTCATTTGAGATGTCATCAGTGATGTCATCAGTGATGTCACTGACCATGTCATGAATGATGTAATATGTGACATCATCAGCAGTGGATTGCGGGTGCGCGATATATAGTTAGTGCAACTAACTATATATGGAATTTCAATGGTTTTGTGTGAGTAAAATAAGGTTTTGTAAATGCTAATTCCTAACGATATATGGTCTATAACCTATGGTTTTTTCAGTGAATTTTCAAGGTTTTGTAAATGCTAATTCCTAACTATATATAGTCTATAACCTATGGTTTTTTCAGTGAATTCAATGGTTTTTTAATAGCAAATATCATAAGCTGTCGAATGTCAAGTACGTGGTAAGTAAAAACATTTTCGTGTTTATGCACACTGATCTGCTTTGAATGCTGCCCCCCACCCCTCATTTCTATTAGGAGTACTCTCTCTTTGCAGATAGTGAAGGGTAGTTAACGCAGGCCTTTGCCCCCGTTGTAATCCGTCGTGCCTGCTTCTCTCTCCATTTGATTGATTGTTCTCTTTGGTTCATTCTCTATTTACAAACAAGCACAGAGTCGCAATACTCTGTTTAGTCTTTGCAGATAGCGAAAAATCGTGTAAAAAAACAAAAGGAATCGAGCAAAATCAGTAGGCCACTAATGGGATCTCTTTTTGACCTCGCTAAAATAGAAACATTAAGAACAACCTGTTGAAAATAGCAATGTGTATGTACATAAGCGGCGTCCATTTGTGTTCACAGTACCCCTTGTTGATTGTTTGAATCGAACATTGAATTGTTCGAAGTTGGTTCTCTTAAGGATCTTCTCTGCCTGCAAACGAGGAAGAATAGGAATATTCTCTCTCCCTTTGCAGATAGTGAAGGGTAGGTAACGCAAACCTTTAACACGTCGTGCCTATTTAGTTCCTCATTGATTGATTGTTTGCCCAAACATTGACTGTTTGGGAATTGGTTCTTTTTGGAGGTATTCCCTGTTTGCAAATATACGTAGGAAAATCTTTGCAACTAGTGAAAGGGTAGGTAATGCGGACCTTTCTCCCCCGTTGTAATCTGTCATGCCTATCTACTCCCCACTGATTGATGCACCTGTTTCACCCGGACCATTTACTAGAGATACGTCATCTGGCCCGACCAGAGAGCACCCCTACTGAAAAGGACATATGCAATAATAACGAAGTGATCACTGTATCCTGTTAACAGAAACTTTAGCATGAAACAACCTGGAAAGAAAAGAATAGGAAAACGAAAATCAGTAGGACACTGATGAACTTTTTATTAAATAACAAACAAAGAAACGATAACAATACGTAATGATAAAACCTATTATTGTCCTAGAAACAAGAAACGTTAGAAGTAAGCCTGTAATAAGAAACCTGAAAACATCGCCCCTCACTGCCCCAAAACCTGTCTGTCCCACCGCCTGCCACGGCCAAATAACGGCAAACTGGGAAAGATAGAAGTCAGCAGACATCCGCCCCATTCTAGAAACTTCCAAAGGGCAACAGGTTTTCGGCTACGCCCAGCCGGAAGCAACACATATAAGGCGGGTCCTGCTGCCACGCCTCGGCCAGGAGATCATCACGTAGGGTGTAGCCGGAGGAGAGGCCGAGGCCAGCGGGACCCGGCCAGGGGGATTGACAACGCTGGAGAGTTGCAGGGGGGGGAATGTCCGTGTCCTCGACCCTCCCCTCTCTCTCCCAGTCCGGCCGCGGTGGCCCTTGACAGTTGCAGGTAGTCCCGCCACATTCTCTACCGGTCCGGCCACCAACGGCCGGAGCCGATGGGATCCGGCTGCAGCCGATAAACCAAGGAACCCGTTCATGGGGCCAGAGCAAGGGGCGTCCGGCCGACATCCACCGGAAGCCCGGCCCGAAGACGGACGGGACATTTCTTCTTTCTTCAATAATGGCTTTGACAACACTGGGGGGGGGATGTCTTGCACATGCCTCCGACCCCCCCCCCCTCGTCCTCATCGCCTGGTCTGGCCATAACAAATCTCAAGCGAGACGCCGTGGGGTGAACTGGGAGGGAGAGACGGTGCGAACAGGCCTCTCCCGCCTCCCCAGTGGAGGCTTCCCACCTGCACCCTCAGCGCTCCAGGCGCCCGGAAAAGGGTTCTTCCACTGTGGCGATGCTGCAACGTCTCGCCCGGCAGGGTGGAGCCCGTCCGCTCATTTGACCCCGCGATCGCCAGTAGCTACCGAACTCTCAAAATGGCGGTCGACCTGGCAAGAGCGGGCCCAGCATAAAGAAATGGCCCGGTCACTGGTTGACTCCACCACCGTAGTCCTCCACGACCTTGAAGATTCTAGAGGAGCCGCGGGAGTCTCCGACCCCCGCAGACACCCCCGATGGGGAATGACTGCCATGATCGCCTGTGGAGGGACGAAACTGTATCCGCGGGACGTCGGCGCTCCCATGCTGGCGCCAGCCTCACTTTGAATGACTAGAATCCTGCAGACCTCAGTTCCGGTGAAAGCACACTGTGACCCGGTAGGAAAAATTGTTGCACCCCCTCCCCTTTTTGACTGATAGTTCAAACCACCGATCCTTTCCTTTGCCCTTTTACCAGAACTTTGGACTGCCTCCCCCTCTTTTACATTTTCTAGAGAAAACAAAACATTAACCACTACATTAGCATATCAGTTGACACCAGAACTGTTTTCAAATTGAAAACCAACAACATCTTCAACAGAATTCTTTTTGTTTCTGCTGTGACCCTGCTACAGCACAGGCATTGTCCCCAGCAGTAATTCTGCAATGCCGGTAAGAATAGCTGTGGTGCCTACTGGACTCACTCACCCCCGCGGCGCCCCACGCCGTTATTTGCTGGGCGGCAACTTACTAGACATCACCTTCGTGACATCCAGATTTCAGCGCTTTCTGCTGCCTTGGAACTATTCGCACAACAGACCGCTACTGACAATCCACCCCCCGGGACGCCCCACGCCGGATACCCAAATCAGTGCGGCACCCAGGCAACATCTTCTGAATTTTCATAATTTGAAAGAACTAGTAACATGTCCTCATCAGGAATTTCCTCATGAAAAGTCTGCAATGATGATTCTTGTAACTCTATGGTCTCCAAACATTGGATAAATTCGCCATCAAGAGATTGATCAAAAAAATCATTCAAATCATCTCCTCCTTGTGAGAATATTTCGTTATTGGTGCTGTCAATTTCAATAAATGTATTGGATAATTCAAAAGAAATTGCCACGGTCTCTTCGTTGTTTAAATGTTTTTACTGTTTTTGTTTTGTTGTATATATTTATAAGTTATTAAAGTTTTATAATCCTACTACTTTGTTGGAGTGCTATATATTTTTAATGTGACACATAAATGTAAAAACTTTGATGTACAAAGAGTCATCCCTGGAATCTTCCGCTTCAGGCTCGGTCCCCTCCCCAATCACAATACAGGATGGTTTTCAGATAGTAGGAACACGTGTGGTGTGACGGATCTCATCGGGTGTGGGCCTTGATCTACTATAACTCCTTTGAAGAGGGGTGATTCTTTACAGCTGAGGCCATAAACTACATCTGCAGGGCTAGCTGATAGCCTGGACAATCGGACACAGAGGAAGAGGAGTGTCAGAGGGTGCGGTAGTGAATAGGGCGAAAGGGAGGTGTCGGGCGGGCACAGAGTGTGATTCTCAGGGAAGAGCAGCGCAGATGGGGGGAGGTTTATTGCCCATGCATAAGACAGAGAGCGGGGGTGACCAGTGCCTGGGGAAGATGCTTGCGAGGGTGGGGACCCATGCTACGAATCGACAGCGTGCAGAGAGTGGGTCTGGTCAAGGCATCTAAAATGGCTGCCGTGCACGACAAAAGTGTGGCATTTCAAAAAAGGCAAGATGGCGCAAACAATGTTTTTCAACACTTCCTCATTTCCTTCGAATCGAACGTTAACAGACGTTGGTGCATATTACCAAAGTTAAGCGATATTTATCGCTAACGATGCTTACCAACGAATCTTTTACCGCTAAGCATCGTCAGAAATTATCGAAGATAAACCTTGCTATTATCAAGGTTTATCGCAAATGCGATAAAAAACGGCCGCAATGCATGAATATCGCTAAAAAGTCAGCGATATTCATGCATTACCGAGCTAATGCTCTTAGCCATGTTATCCACCTCCCATTGGATAACATGGCTAAGAACTGCTCAGGGCAGGTGTTAGTTTTTGGAGATATTCGCGCTTAGCGCGAATATCTCAAAAAGTTGGTAATAGGAGATATATATCTTGCATGTTGTAATGCAAGCTATTGTGGTATATGGAACTCATACCATAATCTCTCAGGAAAGCAGAAACTGATCCTTTTGGGACCGCCTGAGAAGGCCTAGGGGGTGAGGGGTACTCTACTTTGCCCCCTTTTCACGTTCCGAACTATTTTATTTTACTCTCTTCTGTAATTACACAAAATAGCAGCGATAAGATGCATCAGAGACACACAGTGAGAGAAAGGAGGCCGGAGATGAAGAAGAGATGTCAAATACACATTGGAGATAATATAGTGGTAGAAGGGAAGTAAATATGAGTAAACTTACCATGTAACATAAAAATGTTGCACTCTATACTATAAGTCTCATTTTATACTACAATCACTTTGCTACAACCTCATAAATTAAAAATAAAAATGAATAATGTCTCAAACAATTTTTGATTTCTAAATATAAATTTATTCTTCTGAATTTTCTAAATTTGAAAGAACTAGTAACATGTCCTCATCAGGAATTTCCTCTTCAATCATCTCATCTGGAATCTCCTCATTAAAAGTCTGCAATGATGATTCTTGTAACTCTATGGTCTCCAAACATTCGATAAATTCGCCATCAACAGATTGATAAAAAAATCATTCATGTCATCTCCTCCTTGTGACAATATTTCATTATTGGTGCTGTCAATTTCAATCAATGTAGTGGATAATTCAAAAGAAATTGCCACGGTCTCTTCATTGTGAGCCATTTTATTTTGAAATTGCTTGCTGTAAATTGCAGAAAAAAATAATCACTTTCATTTATCGTTTTTAGTAATACATAATATAAAACTAACTTTATCAAGTATTTAGTATAACAGAAGGACTGCAAATAAATAACAGAAAACATTTTTCAAATTATCTTCAAGTGTACAACATAGTTCCCCTTACAAATTAACAACTCACCTTTTTAAAAGTAGGAGAAGTGTTAGTACTGTGTAAATTAAACACCAAAAATTGACCACCAAAAATTCCTCACAAATGTACCTCAGACAGTAGTATCACAAAATGGCTGTGGTTTCCTCTCATTTGAGATATATACATAACCAATTAACTTTCATCACACACAAATACAAAACCAAAGTAACATTTTAATTGGTTCTAAATTTCAACATTTTCAAATGTGTTTTCCCCATGCAATTTTCCATAGGACATTTACATACATCTACAGCCTGAATGGCTGAACGGAATTACACCAAACTTGGCAAAATGGTACATCAAACCTAAGAGGTCAGGGAGGATCTACTATGCCCCCTTATGGTCATTTGCCCCTTCGCTTTGGCCTCCTCTTGTCTCTCGATCCTACCGAGAGACAAGATGGCGGCCGCTACGGACTGTTTGGAATGTTTACAGACGCCGGAGAACCAATCAGCTTCGCAAAGCTCCGTAACGCGAAAAGTACGCGAAGCGGAGCGCTGTTACAGATATATATCTTTTTTTGAACGTTAATTTCTCAAAATCCACTGGAGCACATATATTGAGACCTAGCAAAGGCACATCGAGCTACCAGTCCCTAATATTTTGCCAAGTTTCGTGCAAATCCATTCAGCCGTTCGATTATTATTATTATTATTTTTTTTTGCCCCGCGGGGCCCTTTTAAAACCTCCACATCAAACCTAGGGGGTCAGCGAGGATCTACTATGCCCCCTTATGGTCATTTGCCCCTTCGCTTTGGCCTCCTCTTGTCTCTCGATCCTACTGAGAGACAAGATGGCGGCCGCTACGGACTGTTTGGAATGTTCACAGACGCCGGAGAACCAATCAGCTTCGCTTCACAAAGCTCCGTACCGCGAAAAGTCCGCGAACCGGAGCGCTGCCCGGTCCGCTGTGACAGATATATATCTTTTTTTGAACGTTAATTTCTCAAAATCCACTGAAGCACATATATTGAGACCTAGCAAAGGCACATCGGGCTACCAGTCCCTACAATTTTGCCAAGTTTTGTGGAAATCCATTCAGCCGTTCGGGCTAAAAGTGAGGCCAACCGCCCTATGGAAAACTCAATGTTAAAAACACGTTTTGGGACCCCCCTTTTTTCTCGGCCCCCCCTTGACGAACCCCCCCCAAATTTCCAGGGGCTGCTCAGAAACAAAATGTTCCATTTTCCAGAAAATTTCAGCCAATTCCGTCCACAAACGCCAAAGTTATTAGACATAGAATTTTCAAAAATCCCATAGAGAAAAAATCCTAACTATATATACCTACTGGCGACCGCCAGTAGGTAATATATATATATATATATATATATATATATCACTGAAAAAACCATAGGTTATAGACCATATATAGTTAGGAATTAGCATTTAAAAAACCTTATTTTACTCACACAAAACCATTGAAATTCCATATATAGTTAGTAGTACTAACTATATATCGCGCACCCGCAATCCACTGCTGATCATGTCACATATTACATCATTCATGACATGGTCAGTGACATCACTGATGACATCACTGATGACATCTCAAATGACATCACTGATGACATCACTGATGACATCTCAAATGACATCACTGATGACATCTCAAATGACATCACTGATGACATCACTGATGACATCACTGGTGACTACATCCAGTTAGTAGGGGCATGACTGACTGTATGAGTGACTGATTAAATGTGAAGCGAAGCTGATTGGTTCTCCGGCGTCTGTAAACATTCCAAACAGTCCGTAGCGGCCGCCATCTTGTCTCTCGGTAGGATCGAGAGACAAGAGGAGGCCAAAGCGAAGGGGCAAATGACCATAAGGGGGCATAGTAGATCCTCCCTGACCCCCTAGGTTTGATGTGGAGGTTTTAAAAGGGCCCCGCGGGGCAAAAAAAATAATAATAATAATCGAACGGCTGAATGGATTTGCACAAAACTTGGCAAAATATTAGGGACTGGTAGCCCGATGTGCCTTTGCTAGGTCTCAATATATGTGCTCCAGTGGATTTTGAGAAATTAACGTTCAAAAAAAGATATATATCTGTAACAGCGCTCCACTTCGCGTACTTTTCGCGTTACGTAGCTTTGCGAAGCTGATTGGTTCTCCGGCGTCTGTAAACATTCCAAACAGTCCGTAGCGGCCGCCATCTTGTTTCTCGGTAGGATCGAGAGACAAGAGGAGGCCAAAGCGAAGGGGCAAATGACCATAAGGGGGCATAGTAGATCCTCACTGACCTCTTAGGTTTGATGTACCATTTTGCCAAGTTTGGTGTAATTCCGTTCAGCCATTCAGGCTGTAGACGTATCCAAATGTCCTATGGAAAATTGCATGGGGAAAACACATTTGAAAGTGTTGAAATTTAGAACCAATTAAAATGTTACTTTGGTTTTGTATTTGTGTGTGATGAAAGTTAATTGGTTATGTATATATTTCAAATGAGAGGAAACCACAGCCATTTTGTGATACTACTGTCTGAGGTACATTTGTGAGGAATTTTTGGTGGTGAATTTCTGGTGTTTGATTTACACAGTACTAACACTTCTCCTACTTTTAAAAAGGTGAGTTGTTAATTTGTAAGGGGAACTATGTTGTACACTTGAAGATAATTTGAAAAATGTTTTCTGTTATTTATTTGCAGTCCTTCTGTTATACTAAATACTTGATAAAGTTAGTTTTATATTATGTATTACTAAAAACGATAAATGAAAGTGATTATTTTTTTCTGCAATTTACAGCAAGCAATTTCAAAATAAAATGGCTCACAATGAAGAGACTGTGGCAATTTCTTTTGAATTGTCCACTACATTGATTGAAATTGAGAGCACCAATAATGAAATATTGTCACAAGGAGGACATGACTTGTATGATTCCATTAGATTGATTGAAATGGACAGCACCAAGAATGAAATATTGTCACAAGGAGATGACTTGAATGATTCCACTACATTGATTGAAATTGAGAGCACCAATAATGAAATATTGTCACAAGGAGGAGATGACTTGTATGATTCCATTAGATTGATTGAAATGGACAGCACCAATAATGAAATATTGTCACAAGGAGGAGATGACTTGAATGATTCCACTACATTGATAGAAATTGAGAGCACCAATAATGAAATATTGTCACGAGGAGATGACTTGAATGATTCCACTACATTGATTGAAATTGACAGCACCAATAATGAAATATTGTCACAAGGAGGAGATGACTTGAATGATTTTTTTTATCAATCTCTTGATGGCGAATTTATCGAGTGTTTGGAGACCATAGAGTTACAAGAATCATCATTGGAGACTTTTCATGAGGACATTGCTGATGAGGACATGTTACTAGTTCTTTCAAATTTAGAAAATTCTGAAGAATAAATTTATATTTAGAAATCAAAAATTGTTTGAGACATTATTCATTTTTATTTTTAATTTATGAGGTTGTAGCGAAGTGATTGTAGTATAAAATGAGACTTATAGTATAGAGTGCAACATTTTTATGTTACATGGTAAGTTTACTCATATTTACTTCCCTTCTGCCACTATATTATCTCCAATGTGTATTTGACATCTCTTCTTCATCTCCGGCCTCCTTTCTCTCACTGTGTGTCTCCGATGCATCTTATCGCTGCTATTTTGTGTAATTACAGAAGAGAGTAAAATAAAATAGTTCGGAACGTGAAAAGGGGGCAAAGTAGAGTACTCCTCACCCCCTAGGCCTCTTTAGGCGGTCCCAAAAGGATCAGTTTCTGCTTTCCTGAGAGATTATGGTATGAGTTCCATATACCACAATAACTTGCATTACAACATGCAAGATATCTATCTCCTATTACCAACTTTTGGAGATATTCGCGCTAAGCGCGAATATCTCCAAAAAGTAACACCTGCCCTGAGCAGTTCTTAGCCATGTTATCCAATGGGAGGTGGATAACATGGCTAAGAGCATTAGCTCGGTAATGCATGAATATCGCTGAGTTTTTAGCGATATTCATGCATTGCGGCCGTTTATTATCGCATTTGCGATAAACCTTGATAATAGCAAGGTTTATCTTCGATAATTTCTGACGATGCTTAGTGGTAAAAAATTCGTTGGTAAGCATCGTTAGCGATAAATATCGCTTAACTTTGGTAATATGCCCCAACGTCTGTTAACGTTCGATTCGAAGGAAATGAGGAAGTGTTGAAAAACATTGTCTGCGCCATCTTGCCTTTTTTGAAATGCCACACTTTTGTCGTGCACGGCAGCCATTTTAGATGTCTTGACCAGACCCACTCTCTGCACGCTGTCGATTCGTAGCATGGCTCTTCACCCACGCAAGCATCTTCCCCAGGCACTGGTCACCACCGCTCTCTGTCTTATGCATGGGCAATAAACCTCCCCCCATCTGCGCTGCTCTTCCCTGAGAATCACACTCTGTGCCCGCCCGACACCTCCCTTTCGCCCTATTCACTACCGCACCCTCTGACACTCCTCTTCCTCTGTGTCCGATTGTCCAGGCTATCAGCTAGCCCTGCAGATGTAGTTTATGGCCCCAGCTGTAAAGAATCACCCCTCTTCAAAGGAGTTATAGTAGATCAAGGCCCACACCCGATGAGATCCGTCACACCACACGTGTTCCTTCTATCTGAAAACCATCCTGTATTGTGATTGGGGAGGGGACCGAGCCTGAAGCGGAAGATTCCAGGAATGACTCTTTGTACATCAAAGTTTTTACAATTATGTGTCACATTAAAAATATATAGCACTCCAACAAAGTAGTAGGAATATAAAACTTTAATAACATATAAATATATACAACAAAACAAAAACAGTAAAAACATTTAAACAACGAAGAGACCGTGGCAATTTCTTTTGAATTATCCAATAGATTTATTGAAATTGACAGCACCAATAATGAAATATTCTTGTCAGTAGCGGTCTGTTGTGCGAATAGTTCCAAGGCAGCAGAACGCGCTGAAATCTAGATGGCACGAAGGTGATGTCTAGTAAGTTGCCGCCCAGCAAATAACGGCGTGGGGCGCCGCGGGGGTGAGTGAGTCCAGTAGGCACCACAGCTATTCTTACCGGCATTGCAGAATTACTGCTGGGGACAATGCCTGTGCTGTAGCAGGGTCACAGCAGAAACAAAAAGGATTCTGTTGAAGATGTTGTTGGTTTTCAATTTGAAAACAGTTCTGGTGTCAACTGCTATGCTAATGTAGTGGTTAATGTTTTGTTTTCTCTAGAAAATGTAAAAGAGGGGGAGGCAGTCCAAAGTTCCGTTAAAAGGGCAAAGGAAAGGATCGGTGGTTTGAACTATCAGTCAAAAAGGGGAGGGGGTGCAATAATTTTTCCTACCGGGTCACACTGTGCTTTCACCGGAAGTGAGGTCTGCAGGATTCTAGTAATTCAAAGTGAGGCTGGCGCCAGCATGGGAGCGCCGACGTCCCGCGGATACAGTTTCGTCACTCCACGGGCGATCATGGCAGTCATTCCCCATCGGGGGTCGGAGACTCCCGCGGCTCCTCTAGAATCTTCAAGGTCGTGGAGGACTACGGTGGTGGAGTCAACCAGTGACCGGGCCATTTCTTTATGCTGGGCCCGCTCTTGCCAGGTCGACCGCCATTTTGAGAGTTCGGCAGCTACCGGCGATCGCGGGGTCACATGAGCGGACGGGCTCCACCCTGCCGGGCGAGACGTTGCAGCATGGCCACAGTGGAAGAACCCTTTTCCGGGCGCCTGGAGCGCTGAGGGTGCAGCTGGGAAGCCTCCACCTGGGGAGGCGGGAGAGGCCTGTTCGCACCGTCTCTCCCTCCCAGTGCACCCCACGGCGTCTCGCTTGAGATTTGTTATGGCCGGACCAGGCGATGAGGACGAGGGGAGGGGGGGTCGGAGGCATGTGCAAGACATCCCCCCCCAGTGTTGTCGCAGCCATTATTCAAGAAAGAAGAAGTGTCCCGTCCGTCTTCGGGCCGGGCTTCCGGTAGATGTCGGCCGGACGCCCCTGGCTCTGGCCCCATGAACGGGTTTCTTGGTTTATCGGCTGCAGCCGGATCCCGTCGGCCTCGGCCCCCCGACCGTTGGTGGCCGGACCGGAAGAGCATGTGGCGGGACTACCTGCAACTCTCAAGGGCCACCGCGGCCGGACTGGGAGAGAGAGGGGAGGGTCGAGGAGACATTCCCCCCCCCTGCAACTGTTCAGCGTTGTAAAGGCAATCCCCTGGCCGGGTCCCGCTGGCCTCGGCCTCTCCTCCGGCTACACCCTACGTTAGGATCTCCTGGCCGAGGCGTGGCAGCAGGACCTGCCTTATATGGGCTGCTCCCGGCTGGGCGTAGTCGGAACCCTGCCCCACCTTGGAAGTTTCCAGAGTGGGGGCGGATGTTCTACTGACTTGCATTTTCCCTAGTCTATCGATTTTTTTGGCGTGGCAGGCGGTGGGACAGCGAGGGGTGATTTGGTTTCTCTTACTGTTTTTCTGGTCTCTCACCACTGGCATATTTTAACGTTTTCTTGTTTCTAGGACATTAATAGGTTTTATCATTATGTTATGTTATCGTTTCTTTGTTCGTTGTTTAATAAAAGTTCATGTTCATCAGTGGCCTACTGATTTTCGTTTTCCTATTCTTTTCTTTCCAGGTTGTTTCATGCTAAAGTTTCTGTTAACAGGATACAGTGATCACTTCGTTATTATTGCATATGTCCTTTTCACTAGGGGTGCTCTCTGGTCGGGCCAGATGACGTATCTCTAGTAAATGGTCCGGGTGAAACAGGTGCATCAATCAGTGGGGAGTAGATAGGCATGACAGATTACAACGGGGGAGAAAGGTCCGCATTACGTACCCTTTCACTACTTGCAAAGATTTTCCTACGTTTATTTGCAAACAGGGAATACCTCCAAAAAGAACTAATTCCCAAACAGTCAATGTTAGGACAATCAATCAATCAATGAGGAATGAAATAGGTACGACGTGTTAAAGGCTTGCGTTACCTACCCTTCACTATCTGCAAAGGGAGAGAGAATATTCCTATTCTTCCTCGTTTGCAGGCAGAGAAGATCCTTAAGAGAATTAACTTCGAACAATTCAATGCTCGATTCAAACAATCAACAAGGGGTACTGTGAACACAAATGAACGCAGCTTATGTACATACGCATTGCTATTTTCAACAGGTTGTTCCTAATGTTTCTATTTTAGCGAGGTCAAAAAGAGATCCCATTAGTGGCCTACTGATTTTGCTCGATTCCTTTTGTTTTTTTACACGATTTTTCGCTATCTGCAAAGACTAAACAGAGTATTGCGACTCTGTGCTTGTTTGTAAATAGAGAATGAACCAAAGAGAACAATCAATCAAATGGAGAGAGAAGCAGGCACGACGGATTACAAAGGGGGCAAAGGGCTGCGTTAACTACCCTTCACTATCTGCAAAGAGAGAGTACTCCTAATAGAAATGAGGGGTGGGGGCAGCATTCAAAGCAGATCAGTGTGCATAAACACGAAAATGTTTTTACTTACCACGTACTTGACATTCGACAGCTTATGATATTTGCTATTAAAAAACCATTGAAATTCACTGAAAAAACCATAGGTTATAGACCATATATAGTTAGGAATTAGCATTTAAAAAACCTTATTTTACTCACACAAAACCATTGAAATTCCATATATAGTTAGTTGCACTAACTATATATCGCGCACCCGCAATCCACTGCTGATGATGTCACATATTACATCATTCATGACATGGTCAGTGACATCACTGATGACATCACTGATGACATCTCAAATGACATCACTGATGACATCACTGATGACATCTCATTTGACATCAATGACCACATCACTGATGATATCATTCATGTGACAATACAATGCATCTCCTCACATTTTAATATAACCTCTGTTTCACCCAGTGTTAAAAAGAGTATAATTTTTGAAACCATTGACACACCAATACTAGTTACTACATACGCACTCACTGATTGCTACGTCTACACACACCTTCACTCATTCACCCATACAATCATTCATACATACAATCACTCATCTTTACAACACTATCATATGCACTCATACACCTATACAGACACTCACAGTCTGCCACTCATCCATGGAGTTACTCACACACCTAGTCAGTCCTGTAAAGAATCAATGAGACTTCCATTTTCTTGTCTATACAGTTAAACATAGAGCACCTTACATTTTCAAACATATACTAACACATACTTACCTTCTTATACAATCATTGATACAAGTACAGATTGATCTGCACAGAGTCACACACCTCCCAGCTAGCCACACACACACTCAGTCTCCCATACAAATACTTGGGCAATCAATCAATAACCCATATAGTTACTCATATAGCTACTGATCAACACATGCAGCAGTTTACAGAACAACAGACATAATGATGCACAAATTAAGACAGTTTAGTCACTAACCCATGCACTCAGTGAGACACATTTAATCACTCACTCATACAGTCAGTCATGCACCTACTAAATCCTTCGTCCAGACACTTACACATCCACTCATTCTTCAATATGTAAGACATATTTAAACTTTATAGAAACAAAAAATCACTGGATGTTGTTATCAGTGATGTCATCAGTGATGTCACTGACCATGTCATGAATGATGTAATATGTGACATCATCAGCAGTGGATTGCGGGTGCGCGATATATAGTTAGTGCAACTAACTATATATGGAATTTCAATGGTTTTGTGTGAGTAAAATAAGGTTTTTTAAATGCTAATTCCTAACTATATATGGTCTATAACCTATGGTTTTTTCAGTGAATATATATATATATATATATATATATATATATATATATATATATATATATATATATATATATATATATATATATATATGAAAACACGATTTTGCCCTTGAGCTTGGGGGGTCACACAGTTTGGAGTTGGCCATCCGGCATTCTCGTCATTCTCCCCGCATGGTGCCTCAGTTCGTTGTTCTAGCCTGACGCGTTTCGATGCTCCTGCATCTCATCAGAGGCAGCTTGTACTTCACATTCTGGATAGGCCCTCTTTTGTTTCCATTCTTATATGCATGTGCTTTTCGTTTTAGCCATTCATGTTCTTGTTTTGATGCATGCTGGGAACTTGAGTCACATCGTTACATGCTCGAGTTGCACGAGAGCTTTTTCGTTATCCCTAAGTGGGTATCCCATTGTGAGGTCATTAAAGCTTATTATTTTTCTTAGTAGAATTCAGCACAGTGTGGAGAGTTGCATTCGACGAACCCCAAACGCTGTTCGGCCATAGAAAGGTTCGTTGGCCCAGCCTCTCTTTTTCTAGGTTAAGAGATGGTGCTCCACCCGCGGCGCAGGCCGCCGCTTCACATGAAAACACGATTTTGCCCTTGAGCTTGGGGGGTCACACAGTTTGGAGTTGGCCATCCGGCATTCTCGTCATTCTCCCCGCATGGTGCCTCAGTTCGTTGTTCTAGCCTGACGCGTTTCGATGCTCCTGCATCTCATCAGAGGCAGCTTGTACTTCACATTCTGGATAGGCCCTCTTTTGTTTCCATTCTTATATGCATGTGCTTTTCGTTTTAGCCATTCATGTTCTTGTTTTGATGCATGCTGGGAACTTGAGTCACATCGTTACATGCTCGAGTTGCACGAGAGCTTTTTCGTTATCCCTAAGTGGGTATCCCATTGTGAAGTCATTAAAGCTTATTATTTTTCTTAGTAGAATTCAGCACAGTGTGGAGAGTTGCATTCGACGAACCCCAAACGCTGTTCGGCCATAGAAAGGTTCGTTGGCCCAGCCTCTCTTTTTCTAGGTTAAGAGATGGTGCTCCACCCGCGGCGCAGGCCGCCGCTTCACATGAAAACACGATTTTGCCCTTGAGCTTGGGGGGTCACACAGTTTGGAGTTGGCCATCCGGCATTCTCGTCATTCTCCCCGCATGGTGCCTCAGTTCGTTGTTGTAGCCTGACGCGTTTCGATGCTCCTGCATCTCATCAGAGGCAGCTTGTACTTCACATTCTGGATAGGCCCTCTTTTGTTTCCATTCTTATATGCATGTGCTTTTCGTTTTAGCCATTCATGTTCTTGTTTTGATGCATGCTGGGAACTTGAGTCACATCGTTACATGCTCGAGTTGCACGAGAGCTTTTTCGTTATCCCTAAGTGGGTATCCCATTGTGAGGTCATTAAAGCTTAATATTTTTCTTAGTAGAATTCAGCACAGTGTGGAGAGTTGCATTCGACGAACCCCAAACGCTGTTCGGCCATAGAAAGGTTCGTTGGCCCAGCCTCTCTTTTTCTAGGTTAAGAGATGGTGCTCCACCCGCGGCGCAGACCGCCGCTTCACATGAAAACACGATTTTGCCCTTGAGCTTGGAGGGTCACACAGTTTGGAGTTGGCCATCCGGCATTCTCGTCATTCTCCCCGCATGGTGCCTCAGTTCGTTGTTCTAGCCTGACGCGTTTCGATGCTCCTGCATCTCATCAGAGGCAGCTTGTACTTCACATTCTGGATAGGCCCTCTTTTGTTTCCATTCTTATATGCATGTGCTTTTCGTTTTAGCCATTCATGTTCTTGTTTTGATGCATGCTGGGAACTTGAGTCACATCGTTACATGCTCGAGTTGCACGAGAGCTTTTTCGTTATCCCTAAGTGGGTATCCCATTGTGAAGTCATTAAAGCTTATTATTTTTCTTAGTAGAATTCAGCACAGTGTGGAGAGTTGCATTCGACGAACCCCAAACGCTGTTCGGCCATAGAAAGGTTCGTTGGCCCAGCCTCTCTTTTTCTAGGTTAAGAGATGGTGCTCCACCCGCGGCGCAGGCCGCCGCTTCACATGAAAACACGATTTTGCCCTTGAGCTTGGGGGGTCACACAGTTTGGAGTTGGCCATCCGGCATTCTCGTCATTCTCCCCGCATGGTGCCTCAGTTCGTTGTTCTAGCCTGACGCGTTTCGATGCTCCTGCATCTCATCAGAGGCAGCTTGTACTTCACATTCTGGATAGGCCCTCTTTTGTTTCCATTCTTATATGCATGTGCTTTTCGTTTTAGCCATTCATGTTCTTGTTTTGATGCATGCTGGGAACTTGAGTCACATCGTTACATGCTCGAGTTGCACGAGAGCTTTTTCGTTATCCCTAAGTGGGTATCCCATTGTGAGGTCATTAAAGCTTATTATTTTTCTTAGTAGAATTCAGCACAGTGTGGAGAGTTGCATTCGACGAACCCCAAACGCTGTTAGGCCATAGAAAGGTTCGTTGGCCCAGCCTCTCTTTTTCTAGGTTAAGAGATGGTGCTCCACCCGCGGCGCAGGCCGCCGCTTCACATGAAAACACGATTTTGCCCTTGAGCTTGGGGGGGGTCACACAGTTTGGAGTTGGCCATCCGGCATTCTCGTCATTCTCCCCGCATGGTGCCTCAGTTCGTTGTTGTAGCCTGACGCGTTTCGATGCTCCTGCATCTCATCAGAGGCAGCTTGTACTTCACATTCTGGATAGGCCCTCTTTTGTTTCCATTCTTATATGCATGTGCTTTTCGTTTTAGCCATTCATGTTCTTGTTTTGATGCATGCTGGGAACTTGAGTCACATCGTTACATGCTCGAGTTGCACGAGAGCTTTTTCATTATCCCTAAGTGGGTATCCCATTGTGAAGTCATTAAAGCTTATTATTTTTCTTAGTAGAATTCAGCACAGTGTGGAGAGTTGCATTCGACGAACCCCAAACGCTGTTCGGCCATAGAAAGGTTCGTTGGCCCAGCCTCTCTTTTTCTAGGTTAAGAGATGGTGCTCCACCCGCGGCGCAGGCCGCCGCTTCACATGAAAACACGATTTTGCCCTTGAGCTTGGGGGGTCACACAGTTTGGAGTTGGCCATCCGGCATTCTCGTCATTCTCCCCGCATGGTGCCTCAGTTCGTTGTTCTAGCCTGACGCGTTTCGATGCTCCTGCATCTCATCAGAGGCAGCTTGTACTTCACATTCTGGATAGGCCCTCTTTTGTTTCCATTCTTATATGCATGTGCTTTTCGTTTTAGCCATTCATGTTCTTGTTTTGATGCATGCTGGGAACTTGAGTCACATCGTTACATGCTCGAGTTGCACGAGAGCTTTTTCGTTATCCCTAAGTGGGTATCCCATTGTGAAGTCATTAAAGCTTATTATTTTTCTTAGTAGAATTCAGCACAGTGTGGAGAGTTGCATTCGTCGAACCCCAAACGCTGTTCGGCCATAGAAAGGTTCGTTGGCCCAGCCTCTCTTTTTCTAGGTTAAGAGATGGTGCTTCACCCGCGGCGCAGGCCGCCGCTTCACATGAAAACACGGAGAGAATGACGAGAATGCCGGATGGCCAACTCCAAACTGTGTGACCCCCCAAGCTCAAGGGCAAAATCGTGTTTTCATGTGAAGCGGCGGCCTGCCTGACGAAAGTGCACGTATGCACTGAAACGCGTAAGGCTGAAGGGACAAATAAAGCGGAGCTGTAACCCTGTTCCTTGGAGAAATAAAGGTTGTAACCTTCCATCTGGAGGAGTGCGTCTTGAATGCATGGGCATTTTTGGGTTGAATATTTCAATGCGGCGGTCCAGCCGCATAAGATTGCACCGCCCTCAGAACAACAAAAGGGTCCGTCATACCTGAACATTCAGGATTTGAAGAACGGCGCAGGTGTTTCCATGGAACGCAGGAGCAGGTTTGCAGCCCTGGAGCCCACTGGAGGGCTGTAAATGGTCTTAAATATTTGGTTTGCATTACACGACCACTGGAGGTCTCAATTGGGCGTAAATGTGACTACAGTTCCCAGCGTGCTTTGAAAGTGGGGAAAAAATGGCACACCTGAAGCCTTTAAAATGTAACAAGCATGCAATGGGAAACTTTAGAAGCCCGGAACTGGTGTTTTGCGAACTTTGCCTCTGACGAAAGTGCACGTATGCACTGAAACGCGTAAGGCTGAAGGGACAAATAAAGCGGAGCTGTAACCCTGTTCCTTGGAGAAATAAAGGTTGTAACCTTCCATCTGGAGGAGTGCGTCTTGAATGCATGGGCATTTTTGGGTTGAATATATATATATATACACATATTAAAAAAAAGAAACAAAAATTTTCAACAAATTCGAGATACCCATACTAGTTACAACAACCAATTCAGTAATTCCACCATCAATATACACATCCACTTATTCACCAACAGTTCTATATAGTCACTCTTACATATACTCAATCATCATATGTAGTGATACACCTATACATCCTGTTACACACCGACAGTCATCCAAAAGTTACTCACACACATACTCACACATGCAAATAAACTATTGAACATCCATTTATTTGCATATACAGCTATACACACACTACCACCTTACTTCTAAGGAAACTTACACATACTTACTCTCTTAAACAATCACTTATAGAAAAACATATTTATTTAAACAGGAACTCTTACAATCTATTACTCTCACATATACTCACTTATGTATATTGAAATTCACATAACTAGATTAAAACATATGTAGTTACTGGTAAAGACACTAGTGAGACAGTCATTCACTCACTAACATACACATATACACACTCATCCACCCATACAGTCCTGCACATATGCTGTCTTCAAAACACATACAAACAGAGAGTCAGTCATTCATGCATCTATGTGCTAAGTAATACCCCCACCAAACCATATAGACACTCATACTGATATTAAAACAAAAATCTAATAACCCATATACATACACATGTAGCTACTCACCAACCCATGCAGCCACTTATACACAAAGTGAAACACTAATCCTTATATTTAAATATTTAAACATTACTCACTAATATATGTATTGCCTAAGATACACTTAATAAGCCAGTTAACCAATCAAATTTTTTTTTTTAAAAACATCCTTGTAAACACTTATTTAAACATTTATTCTTCCATCAACTTTTACATATACATATATAACACATATTTATTTTTCGGAAAGACACACATTCACTGGATGGTGTCATCAGTGATGTCATGAGTGATGTCACTGACCATGTCATGAGTGATGTAATATGTGACGTCATCAGCAGTGCATTGCACGCGCAAGTTATAGTGAGTCCAACTAACTATAACGTGGGAATTTCAATGGTTTTATGCCAGTAAAATTTCCAGCTAACTATAACTGGTGTGAAACCTATGGTTTTTTCAGTGAATTTAATAGGTTTTTTAAATGCTAATTCCTAACTATAACTGGTGTGAAACCTATGTTTTTTTCAGTGAATATATATATATATATATATATATATATATGTGTGTGTACATATATATATATATTCAGTGAAAAAACCATAGGTTTCACACCAGTTATAGTTAGGTGGAAATTTTACTCGCATAAAACCATTGAAATTCCCACGTTATAGTTAGTTGGACTCACTATAACTTGCGCGTGCAATGCGTTGTTGATGACGTCACATATTACATCACTCATGACATGGTCAGTGACATCACTCATGACATCACTGATGACATCTCAAATGACATCACTGATGACAAAATAACCTTTGACACACACATTCAAAAATAGAAACTAACATTTTCTTAAAAAAGGAGAAACCAATACCAATTACAACAACTTATTAGGTAATTCCAACATCTACATACACATCCACTCATTCACCAACAGTTCTATATAGTCACTCATGCATGTACTTACTCATCATATGTACTCATACACCTATACATCCTGTTACACACTAATACTCATCCATATAGTTACTCACACACAAATTCACACATGCAAATAAACTATCAAAAAAACATTTACTTGATTATACTGCTATATACACACCACTACACATACTTCTACAGAAACGGAAACATATTTACTCTCTTAAACAATCAATTATAAAAACACATACTCACTAACCCACCCATACACACAATCATCCACCCATACAGTCTTGCACACATGCTGTCTTTAAAATACATACAAATAGTGAGTCACTCATTCATGCATCTGTGCTCTAAGTAATATGCCCCACCGAACCATACAGACACTGATACTGATACTAAAAAAAAAAAACTAATAACCCATATACACACTCATGTAGCTACTCACCAACCCATGCACTTATACACAAAGTGAGACACAGATACAGATATTTAAATATTTAAACATTACTCGCTAATATATGTATTCACTAAGATACATTTAATAGGTCAGTCAACCAATCAATTTTACACAAAAAAAACATCCATTTAGACATTTATTTACCCATTTATTCTTCCATCAACCTTTAGATATACATATATAAAAAATATTTATTTTTCAGAAAGATACACATTCACTGGATGATGTCATCAGTGATGTCATTTGAGATGTTATCAGTGATGTCATGAGTGATGTCACTGACCATGTCATGAGTGATGTAATATGTGACGTCATCAGCAGTGCATTGCACGCACAAGTTATAGTGAGTCCAACTAACTATAACGTGGGAATTTCAATGGTTTTATGCGAGTAAAATTTCCACCTAACTATAACTGGTGTTAAACCTATGGTTTTTTCAGTGAATTTAATAGGTTTTTAAATGCTAATTCCTAACTATAACTGGTGTGAAACCTATGGTTTTTTCAGTGAATATATATATATATATATATATATTACCTACTGGCGGTCGCCAGTAGGTATATATAGTTAGGATTTTTTCTCTATGGGATTTTTGAAAATTCTATGTCTAATAACTTTGGCGTTTGTGGACGGAATTGGCTGAAATTTTCAGGAAAATGGCACATTTTGTTTCTGAGCAGCCCTTGAAAATTTGGGGGGGGTTCGTCAAGGGGGGGCCGAGAAAAAAGGGGGGTCCCAAAACGTGTTTTTAACATTGAGTTTTCCATAGGGCGGTTGGCCTCACTTTTAGCCCGAACGGCTGAATGGATTTGCATGAAACTTGGCAAAATTGTAGGGACTGGTAGCCCGATGTGCCTTTTGTAGGTCTCAATATATGTGCTACAGTGGATTTTGAGAAATTAACGTTTAAAAAAAGATATATATCTGTAACAGCGGACCGGGCAGCGCTCCAGGACGCGTACTTTTCGCGCAACGGAGCTTTGTGAAGCGAAGCTGATTGGTTCTCCGGCGTCTGTCAACATTCCAAACAGTCCGTAGCGGCCGCCATCTTGTCTCTCGGTAGGATCGAGAGACAAGAGGAGGCGAAAGCGAAGGGGCAAATGACCATAAGGGGGAATAGTAGATCCTCGCTGACCCCCTAGGTTTGACGTGGAGGTTTTAAAAGGGCCCCGCGGGGCAAAAAATAAATAAATAATAATAATCGAACGGCTGAATGGATTTGCACGAAACTTGGTAAAATATTAGGGACTGGTAGCCCGATGTGCCTTTGCTAGGTCTCAATATATGTGCTCCAGTGGATTTTGAGAAATTAACGTTCAAAAAAAGATATATATCTGTAACAGCGCTCCGCTTCGCGTAACGGAGGTTTGCGACGCTGATTGGTCATTCTGTCACTGGGCTATAGTTGGGCTACATCTGGCTGATATTTGGGCTACATTTGTTTTTTTTCGTCTCTGGCGGCCATCTTTGGGCTACATTGGGCTACATTGGGCTTCATTGGGCTTCATTGGGCTACATTGGGCTACATTTGGGTTCCAACATATATATAGGCCAATGTAGCCCAATATATATTTTTCAAAGTTAATTTTCGTAAAAACCACTGGAGCATATATCTTGAGACATAGCAAAGGCACATCGGGCTACCAGTCCCTACAATTTTGCCAAGTTTCGTGCAAATCCATTCAGCCGTTCGAGCTAAAAGTGAGTCCAACCGCCCTATGGAAATGAAGGAAATGAATGGGTAATTTGTAATTAGCAAATAGCTCATCGCAAACTAGGAATGGTAAAGAATCGCTATTTATTCCTTAAAGTTCGCTATTTAGGAAATGCAAAAAACTTTGATGATACATATGGCGGTTCATCTCTAACAAGATAAGAAGCATAGGGATAGATTTATGATGACTGGCGCATCACCAGGGATGTGTTAGTCATTCTGTGCCGCTGTTCCGTCACCTATGGTGTGCTGCATTTACAATGCGGCGCATCATGGGGCAAAAACAGCACAGATGCGTGATGTATCTGTGCCGTAAAGGTGGCGCATTGCTGGAGTTGTATCGCAAGTGTGATGAAGCTCCAGCAAGGGTCGGGGGTGCCCCTGTCGCAGGGTTTCTGTTCTCACACAGAACTGTGGACAGAGGATTGGAACCTCGGCGAATTAGGGTGTCCCAAAACTCACCTTAGTAATCAAAAACCCCTTAGCAAGCTAGGTACAGTGTCACATTGGATATAACAAACTCTCAATGTTTAGACAATCCAGAATATGAACTTATAGTACCTCAGGATACGTGGAACTCATGAACAGTCGGTCGTTATATATTTCTTAGAAACCAGAACATGGAGTTAAGAAGAACACATGTGTATTTGAAATGTTTATTTACTAATGCCGTCTTCTCAGGCGTAGTATCTTAGATAATACAAGTACACATATTATCAGTAGCAAAATTACCAGCATAGTTACTAGTACATAAAAAGCGAATGGTGACAGTATGTTAACATGCTGCAAATGAATAAGAGTTAGCAAAACTTATAAGCAGCCGCGGGCCGTGGAGGGAGTTACGGTGAGGCAGGGAGGCAGGGAGGGGGAGGGGCAGGGTGGAGAGGGCTCCACCCTGCTTCTCCCCCTCCCCGCCTCCCTGCCTCACCGTAACTCCCTCCACGGCCCGCGGCTGCTTATATCTCACCCTCCCTAATACACATATTATATTATTTGCTAAGAAGGTCTCTTTGTGTTGGTTTAGGGCGTGCCCATACTTTAGTGTCTTAGATTTGAAGGAATCACATCAGCATACACCAGCTCTCTCTTCATGTGAACTGCATCAAGTGTTGTGTATGTGTGTTCGGCAAAGCAATATAAAACCCGCCTCATGCCCAGAATTGGCAGAAGTTGCACTTATGTTATGAGTATGAAGTCGTGGAGATCAGACCTCATAACAATTCTGTATCGTGTTGTTCTTGAAACTTTAGCACTCGCTGTACAGATATAGTTTAACAAGCAAAGCAGATAGTAGAGCAATAACATATTATTCTCATGTAAACCACGATGAACTACTAGGTTGAAAGCTAAAGCAACAACTAAGTGTCGTGTGCAGAAGTTGCAAAAAAGGAAAAATGGCGTTTAAACCGGTAATGAGCCCATGCTAACTTAACACGGTGTAAAGATATCCAGGACGTAGATGACACCTCCCCATGATCCGGAAACGAACTGAATAAGATAATAGAAGTGCCATCTCATGAGAGCAGATTGCAAGTTTATATGTGGACGGTCCGCAAGGTAAAGCATTAAAAACTAGGAAAATGTAATGCTAAAGAAAAATAAAACAGCCAAGTACTTTATCGAGTCTTAAGCCAATAGGCAAGGTAAATAATAAAAACTTGACAAATAAGTCAATGAATTGTCAATGAAATGCTAGTACTCAGCATATCAAACATGAAAAAGGTCTATGACATAACTGTGTATGCAAAATAAGCTGCAACAGCCTCCAATAGGAAGTCACCGTCTTCATCCGAAAACAGTTCAGCCATCCAATTTAAAAGCGGAAAAGAACATACGTGCTCTCCCAGCACCGGATCCTCTATCACCATCAGAGGACAGCTCGGTGGGTGTTCAAGAAAGCTCTGTTCCAAGAAAGACTGTGTTGCCGCCAGTAAATTCCAGGGACCAATTAGTCCATGCATCAATGCCACAGCCATAATCCTTTCGCCAGGACAAACCAACTCGTGAGTAATGATAGGAGTCATCAGCTGATTAAAGTCGATGTCAGGAGAAACCGGTCCGCAGAGACACAAATCAATGGCCCAATCGAAATCACAGGTCAGGCAGTGAAATACAGGCTGGACACAGGTGAAGTAGGAGAATCGAAAAGATAATCCATATGCCGTGCTTAATATCGCCAACGGCATTGTGCCATAATATTCTAGCATGCGATTGCGGAACAGTGTCAGCAGCTGCAGGGCGGGAGGTTGCATAGGAGGGACATCCATATTTAAAAATGTAAAAAAGCACAAGAGCGTCCGCTGGTAATGCAAGTAAAAATGGCAATCCACGAAGCAGAGTGGAAAAAATCGAATGAAAGAAAGCAGGGATGACTCCAAAGATTTTCTCAAATGAAGTCATGAGACCACTGGTAACAACTTTAAAAAAGTGCGCCAGGGCCTTTGTGGAGGATGCGTTAGAGATAGTCCGAACCATCTTGCTGAAATGGAAAGGCAAATCTGAATTGAAAAGGGTCTGCACCTCTGTACGGGTGTTCGCTATGTGAAGCACGAAAGTTTCACGGGCCGAACTCAAGGCCACCTCTCTCTGAGACAAAAGAGCTCTTATTCTTGCCATGCCGTTGAAATCTGCTCCCAAGGTTGGTATTTGTGGCGAGATTGAAAACTCCCTATGTTCATGTGTGGGAGGAAATAGAACATTTCTGCAGCAAATAACCCGTTCACTTACTGTTACGATAAAAGGAATACTTTTAATTAACCCAGAACAATCTTCATTATTGAGCATCAAATAACTACCATTTTCCAACAACTTGAACGTGGGGATGATAGCAGGAACTGGCGTGCCTTGCAACACGCAAGCCATATTTGGTCGGTGTTTGTTGCATGAACCGTGTAACTGTATGTGCCTACACATTAGTGAATGATCTGGCGTCTTAGTGCATTCCTCTCCATTCAGATAAACTTCTTGATCATCTTTGAAACATCTGTATGTGTATGGAAGCGACCAGACCTCATGAAGAAAAGCACTACCTAAAGGTTCATAACGACCTATTGGTATATATTTCATACAATTTGAAAACTTATATAAAGCAAAAGGCAGCGTTATTAAACCGTGGATAAGGCACGTTGCCAAAAAACCCGCAATCCTCTGCTGATGATGTCACTGAGCATGTCATGAATGATGTAATATGTGACATCATCAGCAGTGGATTACGGGTAATAGTATCTCTAGTTTACTCCCCTATAGCTGTCTTTCTTTTAACATAAGTGTCTGTTTCCTTCCCTTATACTTACTGTTTTTGGTTCGCTTCCGGTTCGCGTACCGGCGAGCGAACTGGGAAGCGAACTAAGAGAAATAGAGGTTGGCACAGTTCCAAATATTGTACCAATTTTTTAATAACGGGGAGGTAGTTCTGAAAAGAACTTTTTTTTTAATTGTTTTTGTTGTTTTATATTTTTTTTATTATTTTTCGGAACATTTTTTTACTTTTTTTGAATTTTTCTGAACAGTTTTATATTTTTGGGGGTTTTTCTTGGAGGGGGCAATGAAAACGATTCATTGTAAAGGGCTCAACAGGAGCAACAAAACAAAAAAAGAAGTATTTATTATTTTAGGCGTTTCGTACAAACTTGTATATGATAGTCAATAGCTCTGTTGATCAGAGTGATGCTTCTTTCTCCGTAGGAAATGAATCCATCGCAAAATACGCAGATGTGTTTTACTTCACCAAATTTCATTTGTATATTTGGCACCATCTCCCTGCCCTCTGGTCCCGTTACTTCCGGTACAACAGATCTTCTGGCCATAATAGGGAGATTATCTAGGTCGTTCCGAAACTGTGCAGCACTGTAGTTGTTAGGATGTCACCTAGTCATATGGCGATGCATTGTGTAGTTTCCGAAACTGTATTTTTTCTCGGTTCCTCTGGACAGTCTATCTTGACATATAAGGCAAGTTACGTATCTTGCATTTACTTTTTTCTGACCTTTGGGAATTTTAAAAAATTGCCAAATGAAGTTTTCTTTCCGGTGAGACGTCCTGGGCTGCTCAGGCAAAAACTGCCTCTCTTCGTGCTCGTCGTCCTGTTCCTCTTCTTCCTCTTCTTGTTGAATTATAACTTGAGCAGGTGGTCCACTCTTCCTTGGATGTGGTGGAGGTGGTGGGGAAGCACCAGCTGAAGCTACTAAAGAAGCCATTGCTCAGTGATCACAAAGGGTCTTTCTCTCACAATGATGAAAGTCAGAGTGAGGTAAGAAGGAGGGATTTTCATCATTTGGGAAAAACAAGAGTTCTCAACCAATGAAAAGTGTTCATTTTAGATTATATTACCTAGTCTTACATCATTAGGAAACTAAAAGTGAAATGAACCAATGAAAAGTGTTATTACCAAGTCACATGACCTGCTGTGTTTACGTTAAGCGCTTTGCAGGGCCTCCCGGTTTGCTTCCAGAAACCTGCGCTTTGCGACTCGCTTCGTGTACCAGTTCGCTAACGTAGCACGTCATATGACGTATCACGCGACAACGCGAAACGTCATGCGGACGGGAGGCGTCACGATGTTGTTTTCTAACGCGGCAGTTGCGGTAAAGAAACGTTTACCGGCTCGCGGTCTATTTCACGGCATCAAGGTCAGCTAACGGGAAGCTTCCCGATTCGCGAAGCGGGAACGAAGAAAAAAAAATATTTTAAAAAATATATATTCATAAACATATAAAATATATTTTTGGATTTAAAGAAGAATACATTTTACAGCTACAGATATTAGCTGTTAAAAAACCAATGAAATTCACTGAAAAAACCATAGGTTATAGACCATATATAATTAGGAATTAGCATTTACAAAACCTTGAAAATTCACTGAAAAAACCATAGGTTATAGACCATATATAGTTAGGAATTAGCATTTACAAAACCTTATTTTACTCACACAAAACCATTGAAATTCCATATATAGTTAGTTGCACTAACTATATATCGCGCACCCGCAATCCACTGCTGATGATGTCACATATTACATCATTCATGACATGGTCAGTGACGTCACTGATGACATCACTGATGACATCTCAAATGACATCACTGATGACATCACTGATGACATCTCATTTGACATCAATGACCACATCACTGATGATATCATTCATGTGACAATACAATGCATCTCCTCACATTTTAATATAACCTCTGTTTCACCCAGTGTTAAATACAGAGTATAATTTTTGAAACCATTGACACACCAATACTAGTTACTACATACGCACTCACTGATTCCTACGTCTACACACACCTTCACTCATTCACCCATACAATCATTCATACATACAATCACTCATCTTTACAACACTATCATATGCACTCATACACCTATACAGACAGTCACAGTCTGCCACTCATCCATGGAGTTACTCACTCACCTAGTCAGTCATGTAAAGAATCAATGACACTTCCATTTTCTTGTCTATACAGTTAAACATAGAGCACCTTACATTTTCAAACATATACTAACACATACTTACCTTCTTATACAATCATTGATACAAGTACACATTGATCTGCACAGAGTCACACACCTCCCAGCCAGCCACACACACACTCAGTCTCCCATACAAATACTTGGGCAATCAATCAATAACCCATATAGTTACTCATACAGCTACTGATCAACACATGCAGCAGTTTACAGAACAACAGACATAATGATGCACAAATTAAGACAGTTTAGTCACTAACCCATGCACTCAGTGAGACACATTTAATCACTCACTCATACAGTTAGTCATGCACCTACTAAATCCTTCGTCCAGACACTTACACATCCACTCAATCTTCAATATGTAAGACATATTTAAACTTTACAGAAACAAAAAATCACTGGATGTTGTTATCAGTCATGTCATCAGTGATGTCATTTGAGATGTCATCAGTGATGTCATCAGTGATGTCACTGACCATGTCATGAATGATGTAATATGTGACATCATCAGCAGTGGATTGCGGGTGCGCGATATATAGTTAGTGCAACTGACTATATATGGAATTTCAATGGTTTTGTGTGAGTAAAATAAGGTTTTGTAAATGCTAATTCCTAACTATATATGGTCTATATCCTATGGTTTTTTCAGTGAATTTTCAAGGTTTTGTAAATGCTAATTCCTAACTATATATGGTCTATAACCTATGGTTTTTTCAGTGAATATATATATATATATATATATATATATATATATATTACCTACTGGCGGTCGCCAGTAGGTATATATAGTTAGGATTTTTTCTCTATGGGTTTTTTGAAAATTCTATGTCTAATAACTTTGGCGTTTGTGGACGGAATTGGCTGAAATTTTCAGGAAAATGGCACATTTTGTTTCTGAGCAGCCCCTGAAAATTGGGGGGGGGGTTCGTCCAGGGGGGGTCGAGAAAAAAGGGGGGGTCCCAAAACGTGTTTTTAACATTGAGTTTTCCATAGGGCGGTTGGCCTCACTTTTAGCCCGAACGGCTGAATGGATTTGCACGAAACTTGGCAAAATTGTAGGGACTGGTAGCCTGATGTGCCTTTTGTAGGTCTCAATATATGTGCTACAGTGGATTTTGAGAAATTAACGTTTAAAAAAAGATATATATCTGTAACAGCGGACCGGGCAGCGCTCCAGGACGCGTACTTTTCGCGCAACGGAGCTTTGTGAAGCGAAGCTGATTGGTTCTCCGGCGTCTGTCAACATTCCAAACAGTCCGTAGCGGCCGCCATCTTGTCTCTCGGTAGGATCGAGAGACAAGAGGAGGCCAAAGCGAAGGGGCAAATGACCATAAGGGGGAATAGTAGATCCTCGCTGACCCCCTAGGTTTGATGTGGAGGTTTTAAAAGGGCCCCGCGGGGCAAAAAAAATAAATAATAATAATAATCGAACGGCTGAATGGATTTGCACGAAACTTGGCAAAATTGTAGGGACTGGTAGCCCGATGTGCCTTTGCTAGGTCTCAATATATGTGCTTCAGTGGATTTTGAGAAATTAACGTTCAAAAAAAGATATATATCTGTAACAGCGCACCGCTTCGCGTACTTTTCGCGTTACGGAGCTTTGCGAAGCGAAGCTGATTGGCTCTCCGGTGTCTGTAAACATTCCAAACAGTACGTAGCGGCCGCCATCTTGTCTCTCGGTAGGATCGAGAGACAAGAGGAGGCCAAAGCGAAGGGGCAAATGACCATAAGGGGGCATAGTAGATCCTCGCTGACCCCCTGGGTTTGATGTGGAGGTTTTAAAAGGGCCCCGGGGGCAAAAAAAAATAATAATAATAATAATCGAACGGCTGAATGGATTTGTACGAAACTTGGTAAAATATTAGGGACTGGTAGCCCGATGTGCCTTTGCTAGGTCTCAATATATGTGCTTCAGTGCATTTTGAGAAATTAACGTTCAAAAACAAGATATATATCTGTAACAGCGCTCCGCTTCGCGGAGATAAAATTATATCTGTATTACCTAGCTGTTGCTAACACCAGTTAGCGACGGCTAGTAGGAGATAGCGACCATCTTGGGCCCCACTTTGCATGTGAGTGATATTTATCACTAATGACATGCAAAGTGGGCATGCCAAGATGTTAGCGACTGGAAACAGTCGCTAACATCGCTATCTCCTATTATCAACTTTTGGAAATATTCGAGATAAGCGCGAATATCTCCAAAAAGTAACAGCTGCCCTGAGCAGTTCTTAGCCATGTTATCCAATGGGAGGTGGATAACATGGCTAAGAGCATTAGCTCGGTAATGCATGAATATCGCTGAGTTTTCAGCGATATTAATGCATTGCGGTCGTTTTTTATCGTATTTGCGATAAACCTTGATAATAGCAAGGTTTATCTGCGATAATTTCTGACGGTAAAAAAATCTTTGCAATGCATCGTTACGGATAAATATCGCTTAACTTTGGTAATATGCCCCAACGTCTGTTAACGTTCGATTCAAAGGAAATCAGGAAGTGTTGAAAAACATTGTCTGCGCCATCTTGTCTTTTTTCAAATGCCACACTTTTGTCGTGCACGGCAGCCATTTTAGATGCCTTGACCAGACCCACTCTGTGCACGCTGTCGATCCTTAGCATGGCTCCCCACCCTCGCAAGCATCTCACCCAGGCAGTGGTCACCCCCGCTCTCTGTCTTATGCATGGGTAATAAACCTCCCCCCATCTGCGCTGCTCTTCCCTGAGAATCACACCCTGTGCCCGCCCGACACCTCCCTTTCGCCCTATTCACTACCGCACCCTCTGACACTCCTTTTCCTCTGTGTCCGATTGTCCAGGCCGGTCCTAGGCTATCAGCTGGCCCTGCAGATGTAGTTTATGGCCACAGCTGTAAAGAATCACCCCTCTTCAAAGGAGTTATAGTAGATCAAGGCCCACACTCGATGAGATCCGTCACAGCAGAAGCGTTGCTATTATCTGAAAACCATCCTGTATTGTGATTGGGGAGGGGACCGAGCGTGAAGCGGAAGATTCCAGGGATGACTCTTTGTACATCAAAGTTTTTACAATTATGTGTCACATTAAAAATATATAGCACTCCGACAAAGTAGTAAGATTATAAAACTTTAATAATTTATAAATATATACAAGAAAACAAAAATAGTAATAACATATAAACATTTTTAGGGAAAAACAACGAAGTAGCGGTCGGCTGTGCGAATAGTCCCAACGCAGCACAACGTCCAGATTTCCGGCGTGGGGCGTCGCGGGGGGTGGGTCATCAGTAGCAAACTGTTGTGCGAATAGTTCCAAGGCAGCAGAACGCGCCGAAATCTAGATGACACGAAAGTGATGTCTAGTAAGTTGCCACCCAGCAAATAACGGCGTGGGGCGTCGCGGGGGGTGGGTCATCAGTAGCAAACTGTTGTGCGAATAGTTCCAAGGCAGCAGAACGATGGCACCAAGGTGATGTCCAGTAAGTTGCCGCACTGGTTTTGGTATCCTACAATGCTGCTCCGAATAACGGCGTGGGGCGCCCCGGGGGAGGCGGCGTGAACGGGCCTCTCCAGATGGAGTGTCATCTGTTGTAGTGGGGTGCCCCTTTACCGTTTCAGTTGCCATTCCGTCCGTTTTTGGTCCACTGTGTCAAAAGCCGCAATTCAGCTGAGTTGCGCCCACTCTTGCGGTGCAGCGATAGGCGGCTGTCACAGGACTCTCAAAATGGCGGCAGGCTCTTTCCTTTTTGGGCCTGGTCCACTGAAATGGCCCTGGGACACCTTGGAAATCGGACGCTTGTCTGCTAGGTCTTGGACCCCATTCTCGAAAGCGTCCCCTCCGCCTTGAGAATTCATCAAAAGTTTTGGGGGCCCCGACTCCTGCAGGCTTCTGGTGGGGAGCGGCTGGCATGATTGCTCGCGGAATGACCACGACGGAGCTACGAGATGGTGGTGCTCTCATGCTGACGCCAGTTTAGTCTGAAACATCCAGAAACAAGGTGGGGCTTTCATCGTTTGGGAAAAAAAAAAGTTTTCATCCAATGAAAAGTGTTGTTTTTAGGTCATATGCTCAAGCCTTCCATCATTAGGAAACCAAAAGTAAAATGAACCAATGAAAAGTTTTATAAACAAGTCACATGACCTGTTATGCGGCATAGGGTATAAAATGCGGAGAAAATACGTTGGCACGTGAGGCGGCGTCAGTAGCGGACCGATGTGCGAATAGGCCGAAGGCAATACAACGCGCCAAGATCCGGATGGCACCGAGGTGGTGTCCAGCAAGTTGCAGCACTGGTGTGGCCATCCTACAATGCTGAAAGTCGGCGTGGGGCGCCCCGTTGGCCTGTGAGTTTGCGTCAGTAGCGGACCGATGTGCGAATAGGCCGAAGGCAGCACAACGCGCCAAGATCCGGATGGCACCGAGGTGGTGTCTAGTAAGTTGCCGCACTGGTGTGGCCATCCAACAATGCTGAAAGTCGGCGTGGGGCACCCCGTTGGCCTGTGAGATGGCGTCAGTAGCGGACCGATGTGCGAATAGGCCGAAGGCAGCACAACGCGCCAAGATCCGGATGGCACCGAGGTGGTGTCTAGTAAGTTGTCGCACTTCTGTGGCCATCCTACAATGTTGAAAGTCGGCGTGGGGCGCCCCGTTGGCCTGTGAGATGGCGTCAGTAGCGGACCGATGTGCGAATGGGGCCAAAGGCAGCGCAACAATATTTTCTGACTGACACCACAAGGCGCTGAGATGCCAAGATCCGGATGGCACCGAGGTGATGTCTAAGTTGCGGACTGATGTGCGAATGGGGCCAAAGGCAGCGTAACAATATTTTTTGTATGGAAGATACCACTAGGCGTTGAGATGCCAAGATTCGGATGGCACCGAGGTGATGTCTAGCAAGTTGCTGTACTGGTGTGGTCATCCTACAATGCTGAAACTCGGCGTGGGTCGCCCCATTAGCCTGTGAGATGGCGTCAGTAGCGGACCGATGTGCGAATAGGCCGAAGGCAGCACAACGCGCCAAGATCCGGATGTCACCGTGGTGGTTTCATAGTTGAGAGGCACTTCATCTGCAGTGGGGCGCCGAGATCCGGATGGCACCGAGGTGATGTCTAGCAAGTTGCTGTACTGGTGTGGTCATTCTACAATGCTGAAAGTCGGCGTGGGGCACCCCATTAGCCTGTGAGATGGCGTCAGTAGCGGACTGATGTGCGAATGGGGCCAAAGGCAGCGCAACAATATTTTCTGAAGAGAAGACACCAAAAGGTGCTGACATTCCAAGATCCGGATGGCACCGAGGTGGTGTCTAGCAAGCTATGCAGTTGAGTTGTGTGCGCACTTGCGGCGAATAGGTCGAAGGCAGCATAACAATGTTTTTTGAATAGAAGACACCACAAGGCGTTGAGATTCGGTTACCACCGAGGTGATGTCTAGCAAGTTGCCGCACTGGTGTGGCCATCCTACAATACTGCTCCGAATAACGGCGTGGGGTGCCCGAAGGGGGGGGGAGCCGGCGTGAATGGGCCTTCCTAGGTGGAGGCTCGTCTGCTGTAGTGGGGCGCCCCTTTACCGTTTCAGTTGCCATTCAGCTGAGTTTCGGCTGCTCTTGATGCTACAGCGACAGGCGACTGCAAGAGGACTCTCAAAATGGCGGCCTGTTCTTTGGATTTGGGCCTGGTCCACTAAAATGGCCCTGGGACACCTTAGAACTCGGACGCTCGATTTTTTTTTCCTTTCCTGTACATGCAAAAAAAGGTAAATGCCCGGTACGTTACACGCTTCATCTGCCACGATGAACTCTCCAGAGGAACCGAAAAAAAATATATTTGTGGTAACTATACCGAGCATCGTCATATGGAGAGGTGGCACCAATTAATTATAGTGCTGCATAAAAGAGAGATTTGGAGGAGAACCCCTGACCTGCTAGTACATTCATCAAAGAAGTGGCACTGAGAGCTTCAGAGGCAAGGGAAACGGTCCCAAATATTTAGAAGAACTTTGGAAAGATTAAAATGACATGTTTAGATTGTGGCAAATTAATTTCATGTGGACAGATGAGTGTTACTCTAATAAATACAGCATATGAACATCATCATAGTCGATGGTTGGTAGAGACATTTTGACTATATCCTGGACCTGCCCGTCCTCGCCCAAAATGGCGCCGGAATCAATGGGACTCGTAACTCCTTGTTGTGTACTGGTTGCAGAACCTTGAAATCACGAGATACGTATGCAGTTTTGAAGCACATGGCGGGCGGGGACGAGAATTGATTGACTATTTCGACATCCCTATTGATATTAAGTTCTGATGTGTTATTGATTACTGTACTGTTGAAAGTTCGAATTAACGTCACCCATGGTACTTGCCCGCAAATGTATATCTAGATAATTTTATTGTAACTGGCCCTGTCGTATTTTAATTATAAAATGTACGTCCACCGATTCCGTAACTGTTAGACACCTTAGTTCTTGCAACCTAATGGCCCGCCCGTTACGTTCCTCTACAGTGTAAATGTCTATTCATCATATACGATTACAGTTTGCTCTGTGGCAGGCCCACGTGGTTATAGGCTCGTATTTGTATAATGAAATTTTCACAATAAAGGTTTTTAAAAGAAAACATGGTAGTAGTATATACATTGGTAAAGTTTTTAATAATAGTGACTGTTTTAGAATCATTAAAAGGCAAGTGAAATAAAGCAGACCAATTACATGAAGGGTAAAAGGTATAATACGAAGGAACGCAGTAAAGATAAATGGTCAAGGGCTGTTGTGTTTTCTATTCCTGCAACATAAAGTGATCGATAAGATTCTCATATTCAGGCGTATCGGCGACTAAGACAGCAGGTCGACCCTCTTTTGCTCAACGGCTCCGTCATGGGACGAAGAAACGCTCTTTTTCTCGAAAAAAGAATATATTTTACTTGCAGGACAGTTGTAAAATTTCCGGGAAAGTACATTAGCCTGGAACATTATAACATATATTTAAGAAAAAATAATGTTCGGAAGTAATGAAAAGCGTAATTTTTAGGTCATATGACCAAGCCTTTCATCATTACAATAAGAAAAGTAAAATGAACCAATGAAAAGTTTTATTAACAAGTCACATGACTTGTTATGCTTACGTTACACGCTGCGCTCCCCGGATGACTTCCGGATGCGCTAACGCGGCGCGTCATATGACGCATTACGCGACAACGCAGGTATAGAATATAGTCAAAATGTCTCCACCAACCAGCGGTCGGAACACAACCCCTTTCAGCAGGCTAAATAGTTCTGTTAAATGACAACAGAAGGGACAGGCAACAAGAACCATCAGTCAAAGAGGGGAGGGCTAGTTCTTCTCTACCGGGTTACATTGGGGCGCTACCGGAACTGATCGAATTGGTAGTCTACAGTGTTTCTGGATGTTTCAGACTGAAGCTGGGGTTAGCATGAGAGCAGCACCATTTCGTAGCTCCGTCGTGGTCATTCCGCAACCAATCAAGGCACCCGTTCTTTATCGTTATTTTGGGCGGGGTGGGTGGCGGAGCCGAGCTGTTTTGCAGCCATCATTGTGTGGAGTTCAGTTCATCTCACTAGTTTTGTATTTGTCATGAGGGGT
Source organism: Lissotriton helveticus (assembly GCF_964261635.1). Taxonomy (NCBI): domain Eukaryota; kingdom Metazoa; phylum Chordata; class Amphibia; order Caudata; family Salamandridae; genus Lissotriton; species Lissotriton helveticus. The sequence continues at coordinate 565,146,810 of NC_136057.1, read as the reverse complement.
TGTTCCTAATGTTTCTATTTTAGCGAGGTCAAAAAGAGATCCCATTAGTGGCCTACTGATTTTGCTCGATTCCTTTTCTTTTTTTTTACACGATTTTTCGTTATCTGCAAAGACTAAACAGAGTATTGCGACTCTGTGTTTGTTTGTAAATAGAGAATGAACCAAAGAGAACTAATTCTAAAACAGTAAATACTTGCATAACAATCAATCAAATGGAGAGAGAAGCAGGCACGACGGATTACAACGGGGGCAAAGGCCTGCGTTAACTACCTTTCACTATCTGCAAAGAGAGAGTACTCCTAATAGAAATGACGGGGGGGGCACCATTCAAAGCAGATCAGTGTGCATAAACACGAAAATGTTTTCACTTACCACGTACTTGACATTCGACAGCTTATGATATTTGCTATTAAAAAACCATTGAAATTCACTGAAAAAACCATAGGTTATAGACCATATATAGTTGGGAATTAGCATTTAAAAAACCTTATTTTACTCACACAAAACCATTGAAATTCCATATATAGTTAGTTGCACTAACTATATATCGCGCACCCGCAATCCACTGCTGATCATGTCACATATTACATCATTCATGACATGGTCAGTGACATCACTGATGACATCACTGATGACATCTCAAATGACATCACTGATGTGCCATACTTTTGTCATAAGTAAGACTGTTAGCGCTCTAGTTGTTCTTTAGAACACTCTGGGACATTCTGTCATTGGGCTATAGTTGGGCTACATCTGGCTGATATTTGGGCTACATTTGTTTTTTTTTGTCTCTGGTGGCCATCTTTGGGCTACATTGGGCTACATTGGGCTACATTTGGGCTCTAACATATATATAGCCCAATGTAGCCCAATATATATTTTTTCAAGGTTAATTTTCGTAAAAACCACTGGAGCATATATCTTGAGACATAGCAAAGGCAATTTTGCCAAGTTTGGTGGAAATCCATTCAGCCGTTCGGGCTAAAAGTGAGTCCAACCGCCCTATGGAAATTAACATGGGGAAAACACGTTTTGGGACCCCCCTTTTATCTCGGCCCCCGCTTGACGGATCCCCCTGAAACTTTCAGGGAAGGAGCGCAGATCCCTCATTCGGCGCCAAAGTTATTCCCAATAGAATGTTGCGGATTTCCTATGGAAAACGATCCTAACTATAACTACCTACTGGCGACCGCCAGTAGGTAATATATATATATATATATATCTTTGAATCTTCATATATATATATATATATATATATATATATATCTATATCTATATATATATATATATAGATATAGATATATATACCCGTGAACAAGAAGTCGCTAGACTTCGAAACGCGTTGGGTTATTTTCTTGTGCCTAATAAACCCTTCTGCACAACATTGGGGCTTCGACTCTGGTTTTTGTCTATATGGATTTCCAGGAGGTGATTTAATATATATATATATATATATATATATATATATATATATAGATATAGATATAGATATTACCTACTGGCGGTCGCCAGTAGGTATATATAGTTAGGATTTTTTCCCTATGGGATTTTTGAAAATTCTATGTCTAATAACTTTGGCGTTTGTGGACGGAATTGGCTGAAATTTTCTGGAAAATGGAACATTTTGTTTCTGAGCAGCCCCTGAAAATTTGGGGGGGGTTCGTCCAGGGGGGGCCGAGAAAAAAGGGGGGTCCCAAAACGTGTTTTTAACATTGAGTTTTCCATAGGGCGGTTGGCCTCACTTTTAGCCGGAACGGCTGAATGGATTTGCACGAAACTTGGCAAAATTGTAGGGACTGGTAGCCCGATGTGCCTTTTGTAGGTCTCAATATATGTGCTTCAGTGGATTTTGAGAAATTAACGTTTAAAAAAAGATATATATCTGTAACAGCGGACCGGGCAGCGCTCCAGTTCGCGTACTTTTCGCGTAACGGAACTTCGCGTAGCGAAGCTGATTGGCTCTCCGGTGTCTGTCAACATTCTAAACAGTCCAGAGCGGCCGCCATCTTGTCTCTCGGTAGGATTGAGAGACAAGAGGAGGCCAAAACAAAGGTGGAAATAACCATAAGGGGGCATAGTAGATCCTCCCTGATCCCCTAGGTTTAATGTGGAGGCTTTAAAAGGGCCCCGCGGGGCAAAAAAAAAATATATTTTTTTTTGGTTTTTTTTCGTGGGTAGCGCCCGGTCCGCGAACCGGGAAGCGTTCTGGGCAGCGTACTGCAATGAAAAATGAATGAGAGACTTTTCAAATGCAGTATGTTAATTGATTGTTGGTTTTGTTGATTATTTTTTATTTGCTTTATTTTTTAAGCATTTTTTTTTATTGTGATTGTGTTTCATAATTTATTAAACTTTCTAACATTTCATTGTCAGAAATTTCATAATTATCATGGAATATACATTGTAGTCTCTGAGGGTGTAAAATGTCCTCATTTGCAAGGAGGTTATCTACTGCTTGTACACATTGCAGTAGTTCATTGTCCCAAGTTTCATCGAAAAATTCAATGTCAATTTGATCAATTGTATTAATCAATTCTTGGCTGCTCTCTTGCAGGTCCATTTCAAAAGAAACTTGGTTTTCGCCTTCCATTTTGCCTGAAATTTGGATTAAAAAAATATATATTAGTAGAGATAGGGCAATGTTGGGAATAATTTTAGATAGGTATTTTTTATCAGTGAATTTATCTTTGGGCAGTGTATAGTATCAGAGTGGAAGTAGGAATATAAACAAGTGTATGTGATTTAACGTAAGTAAATTCATAATTATACAAGAGAAGCCTAACTCCATCCATAACTATAACAGAGAAGTCTCTCTAAATCTATAACTACTACAGAGGGATAGTATATATCTATCAGAAAAAGTTTACCATATTAACTTATAGTGTACTATATACTTCAGTTTTAAAAATAAAAACTTACCTTTAGAAAGAAGTTGAAGGAATTAGTGAAATACTATTGAAATGTACAGCAAGAAGTAGTAGTCAAAATGGCTGTGTTTTCTTCTCTTCCTTTATATATATTCAGGTATATAACCAATGAAATGTCAGGTAAAAAAAGTAGAAAATGAAAGTAACATTTTCATTGGTTGTCAATTCCAACACTTCAGATGTGTTTTGTGAAGTAATTTACCTCAGGGTATTTAGAGAGGTCTACAGGCTAAATGACTAAATGGAATTCCAATCAAATTTGTGAAAATGGTAGGGATTGGTATGTAGTATGAGCTAATCAAAGTCAAAGTCAAAGTCAAAAAGCTTTATTTCGATAAAATGTCATTATCATAAAAGCAGTTTAAAAGTAATAATAAAATTAATGATACATGTCCAGTTGATAACAAGAAGTACAGCATTTACTAGAATAAATATTGTTTAAGAAAAAATTAAACAGAGTATTTAAGCTTTCTGGCTCGAATAGCCCAAGCCCAAAATAGAAATTTTGCTAGGGCACAAGCATAGGGTACATAACTATCCGAAACAAGTATCCTGGTTGCCTCAACATGGCTCCTAGTTCCAAGTTGCCGACACAAGTTCTTCAGCCACACCCTTCTTGGATTGGCATATTCCTTGCAGACAAATAAAAAATGAGCTAATGTCTCTGGGTGGGCTGAACATGATGGACACAGGTCAGTTTTGTCTGTACAGGATTTCCATGTTTTGGTAAAAGTGTTCAGTGGAAGAGTACCCGTTCTGAATTTAAAATACAAAGACCGGGCAAAAGGTTTCCCGATTGTGTCTAGATAGGGTTCACGCCTGGGACAGTCTTTAAACATCAAAAAATCCTCTGTGAGTCTGCCAATGGATGGACTAGAATGCCTTTGGGAGCAAGCCCAATCCCGAAAGAGGTTTTTAAGAACTTGTTTTGGAGGAGAGGTTCTGCTGGACCAAGAGTCTGATAGGCCCAAATTTGACAATAGATTTTTCATATCAGTTAACCATTTGACTCTGGCCCAGTGTGGTGACTCCATTATTTCTTCCAAACTTCTGGCGTAGGCACTAAGTTCCTCTACCCGCCAAATGCGGGCCCATAATAGGAGAGGGCGAAATTTCGCAATTTCGCCGATCTGGGTACAGCCAAGGTCCATAAATAAGGGCAAAAGGGGGGTACTTTGAGGGAGGGACATTATTTGCCTACAGAATTTATTCTCAGATTTTTGCAGTGCTTGATAAGATGCGAAGCCCCAAAGTTCAGCTCCATAAAGCGCAGAGCTGACACCTTTGGCGGCATAGATCTCTAGGACTGTTCCTATTGGTTTGAACGAACTGGAACGTTGCTCCCTTAATAGGGCACCTGTGATCCTTTTATGATTCAGCAGCATCTTATCTAGATGGGGAGTCCAATCCATTTTGTCAGAAATGCGTATCCCTAAATAATCAAATTCTTTCACCCTTTCCAGGGATTCGGTGTTTAAAGTAGGGGGGCGCACTTTCTGTTTAGGGGGATTAAGGACGAGGTATTTTGTTTTATTGGTGTTTATGACCAAGCCTCGGTCGGTACAAAAGGATTGGAAGTTATCCAAGAGTTTCTGTAGTCCCATAGGGGTTTTGGAGATTAGGAGCGTGTCGTCCGCGAAGAGGAGGGTCGGTATACGTACCCCCCCAGGGATGGTTCGTCAGATGGAGATTTAAGTAAGTGCTCCACCACCCCATTAATGTACAGGGAGAAAAGGGTGGGAGCCAGAACACATCCCTGGCGGACCCCTCTCTCGACCGGAATACAGCCTGTTTTCTCCCCTCCGGAACCCCACCTGATTTGGGCAAAGCTGTCTTGATGGAGCCTAACTAATAGGGACAATAAGTACTCTGGGAGCCCCATGTTGGCCAGAACCCTCCATAGCGAGTCCCTGGGGACGAGGTCAAAGGCAGTCTTTAAATCGATAAATGCGAGATAAAGACTGCCCTTGCCTATCACTACCACCTTCCAGTGGATCATCATAAGCCTAAAGGCCTGCTCTATCGTTCCAGTGCCTACTCTAAAGCCGGCCTGAAAATCGGTAAGTATTTTGTTTTCATCCACCCAGTTGAGTATCCTGAGTAGAATGACTTTACCGACAACTTTTTGGCTTACATCCAGTAAGCTAATCGGCCTATAATTGGACGGATCATCCCTAGGGCCTTTCTTGTGGATGGGAACCACCTCTGCCCCCTTCCAAGAGACAGGAATGGGGGCACCCCTACAGATGGCAAGGAGGAGGGAGTGGATTAATTTACCCCAATTGGCACCATCAGCTTTTAGCAGATCCCCAGGGATGCCATCTGGTCCTGCAGCTTTTTGTGGAATGATGGAGTTAATAGCATATTCTACTTCCTTCAGTGTAAAATCGGGATCGCCAGGGAAAAGGGAGTAGTCAACATGAGGAGAGGAATGGACAGACCCTCTTCCATTCATATCGTCATGGCAGGAATACAGTTTGGAAAAATGAACCTCCCATACCTGACCCGGAATATTGCAGGTTACGAGGTCAATATCCGGTCTGTTCCGCGCCCTTATGGTGTCCCAGAAGGATTTAGAGTCTTTTTTCGTGCTGGCTTCCTTAAGGGTTAGCCAATAGTTATCCTCCCACTCCCTTTTGGCTACCAGTAAAGCCTTTTTATGGTCTCTTCTGGCAATTTGGATTAGAGGGAGAGACTTCCCTTTAACTGCCTCTATTAGGCGTGATTTGGCCTTCCTGCAATTTGCCGAATACCAATCATGTGTGCCTTTTGGTTTAGGTTTCTGTTTCCCTACTGGCAATTGTACCCAAAAGAGGTCTCCAATAGTTTTTATAGCAGCTTCAAAAACAGCGGTGACCTTGTCTGCTGCTATGGTCAGATTAATAGAGCCAATTTCAGCTTGCATGCCCTTAACCACTTCGTCTATTGTGGATAGTTTGTCGGTATTGCACATAAACTTACTCCACTTTAGACGCCTGCCACAAGTAGCGACAGTAATCCCCTGTGGGCGGCCAAGAGAGACTGGCAGTGCTTCAATGTTCCAAGGATTTTTTAAGGATAAGGAGAGTGGGTTATGGTCGCTCTCTACGGTATTGGTAATAACCATATCGTTAACATAACTCCAGAGGGCCCTATCCAGCAGGATATAGTCAATCCGAGTGCATTGGCCAACCCTGTTGAATGTGGGCGCACCCCGGAGATCAGATCGAGTGCGACCATTAGCAGCTCTTAATCCAAACTCCAATGTAAATGCATTGAGATGGATTGCACTGCGAGTCCAGCGCTTAATGGGTGGGATAGAGAGAATAGGGATACCCCATCTGCTGTCCTCTTCTCCTAAATCTGGAATTCCTTCTAAGGGGAGTGGTTCATATGTACAATTAAAATCCCCTGCTATTAGGATATGTCCACAACCACTCTGCTCTCCCAGCTGAACCTCAAGCTCCTTAATTGTGGGTGAAATACACCCATTTTTTGTTCCCCTAATATAAACATTGTAAAGGTCAACGGTTATACTTCCCCGTAGACCCAATAGGGAGACACCAAGAATATCCGGAGTTCCTGCCTTCTTAGTAGTTATTCTGCAATTAAGCAGGATACTTATCCAGATAATAAGCCCCCCCGATGGCCGTCCCTTCCCCGCCTTGGTTTTTACTGCTGGTACAAAGAGAGTGACAAACCCCACCCTATGCAGTGGCTCGATAGCCCATGTCTCTTGAAATATGCAGATATTGTGGGCATCAACCAGGGCATTCCACTCCGGGAGGCCCAGCTTCCTTGAAATCCCAGCAAGGTTCCAGCTAAGGATTTTTAACTCGCCATGCGCTGGGTTTCCGGCAGGAACCGCAATACATCGAGGGTTAGATAAATCTGCACTGTCCCTAACTGATATAGGTGGTGACACCTCTAAGTTTGTAGGGAGAAATGTACCCAACGATGCATCCTTTTTTTCCTCATTTACATGAGGGAGGTTAGTGACTAAACCTCCCTCAAAAGAAAGTCAATCAACCTCATCCAATACACAGTACCTATTGGGATGGGCAAACTGTGTATAGGAGGGGTTAAAGGACGGGGATGGAGACGGGTCCTGCCATGGCTGTTGCCAATAATGATTGGCAATGGATGGTTGCTGGGGAAGTTGCTGCCACTGCTCAGTAGAATGGAAAAAGGGCGGTACAGAGGGGAGAGGTTGCTGCCACTGGGGACCAGCATGGTACGGGACAAAGGGTGGAAAGTTAAACGGCTGTCGCCCGTGGTTAGGGACATATTGAGGGGGACGTGCAAGCCCTTGATTAATTGGATTAGCTGGCCGATGGAAATTGGGTTTTGTCAAGTGGGGAAGGAAGTGAGATAAGGGGAGTGGTTTGATCTGGGTGGCAGGACCACTATTAGGTGATTTACAAATAAAGGTCGCAGCCCCCACATCCCTAAAATTAACAGTAATTACATCCCCTGGTATTGTTTTCTTACTCCTACCCACCCAATCACCTCTCCGTACAGTTAGAATCATACTACTAGGCAAGGGTTTATGAATTTGGAGCCACTGAGCACATTTATTTCTTAACTCCACATAAGTCTCTTTAGCTCCTTCCTTCAGAGGGGGGACAGCAGTTAACACAACCACAAAAGGAGAAACTTCTGGTGGCAGGTTAATAGACTTGAAGCGAGGCTGCCTTGGTTTAGGGGCTTCAGAGTTATTTGTGGGGTCAGAGGCTAGAGTATTCGTAGGTTTACTATTGGGAACCGTAGTTTGGGAGGTGTTAGATTTAGTACCAACGGCTAATTGCTGCACAGATGAAGAGTTGCTCACCGCTTTTGCATTGGAAATAAGTGGCGGTTGAGCAGGGTTAATCCCTAGGTGGGGAGAGTATAATACAGCTTGGTCCTTAGGAGGTGGAAGGATTTTCGCTTTATCAGTTATGGGCTTAGTGACCCTGGCTGACTGTTGGGAATTAGATGGCGGTTCTCTATACCCCTGCTGCTGAACAGGCCCAAGCTCATTAATTTTATTGGGCCATTTGGTATTAATGAGCGATGTTAACCTATCAAGTTTAGAAATCAAGGGTTTAATATGGGCCGCTATTGTAGCTTCAAGATCATGCTTAAGGTCCGTGACCATATTATCAACCCAACATGGGATGCCTGGCGCTGTATGTGGGATAGGTGTTACCAAATTGTGATTACTAATTTTGGCTTTATCCTTCTCCTTAGGTTTGGACTCCTTATTTACAGATTTGTTTACCACTTTTATGGGAATAAGATCAGCCTTTCCCCTGGGATCGCTAGGCACATGAGGGGTCGACTTGGCAGCTAGATCGTCCATGCTCGGCTCCACCTCTCCAGGAGACTGACAGGCTTCTAGATCTGGGGTCGCCTCCAAATCCACAAAGGACGGGTCCGACTCCGAGCAGGAAACTGACAGGTCGACAGCACTCGGTACTGTGATAGTGCCTATAGTGGTCAAGGGCAAGGAGCAATTGTTGGAAGCTTGCTGAAGAGGTGAATTTGCGTTAGCAAGAGAACCCAGGGAAGAACGCTTGGCATTCATTAGGTCAAGGGAGACTCTTTTCTCTAGGAGTACAATGCTCTTGTCAATTGTCTCATTTACCCGAGAGATAAAAAGGTCAATGGGACCAGTCACTAGCGCTACCTCCGTAGCTTTTTTGGTGCAGCTTCTTGTTTTATGCCGCATGATTGACTTTGAAGATGAAAAATGCTATACCAGATATTGAATGGCAGTAGCCTCAAAGAAGATTGGATGGCAGCCGGCCTACCTGGATGGTGGTTTCAGGGCGATGAGACAGGGATTCAGGGCCTGGGCCGTCCTCTGCCGTCCTTGAACGGCCTTAAACGGCCCGCTCTTTGCCCGGTCTTCGCCCCGTGCTCCGCCCCGCGCGCGTCCCGCGTCGCGGTAGAGCTGAGGCCAGCAAAGAAGGAGGAGGCTAGGGGCGTGGCCGCCGGGGGAAGAGGCAGCAGCTGTGTGCAGCTGAGGCTGCTGGACCTCACAGTCCCCCGGTAGGCTCCACGCACAATCTGCTGAATTTAGCCTCAACCTGGGAGCGCGTTGCTCTCCACCGACTGTGGAGCCGCTCACACCAGGGAGGACGGGGCAAGAAGGCGGTGAGCGGCACCCGCGGAGCGGGTGTCGCGAACAGTTGCAGGGAATGCAGGAAATGCAGGGAAGCACACAGCACGAGTCTGGCTCCTCACGGATGGCAGGTAAGAATCCCAGGAAGCGCCAGTCAGCCAGAAAACCCAGGCGGTGTTAAATGCGGAGGCTGGGGGCGTGGCCGCCGGGGGAAGAGGCAGCAGCTGTGTGCAGCTGAGGCTGCTGGACCTCGCAGTCCCCCGGTAGGCTCCACGCACAATCTGCTGAATTTAGCCTCAACCTGGGAGCGCGTTGCTCTCCACCGACTGTGGAGCCGCTCACACCAGGGAGGACGGGGCAAGAAGGCGGTGAGCGGCACCCGTGGAGCGGGTGTCGCGAACAGTTGCAGGGAATGCAGGAAATGCAGGGAAGCACACAGCACGAGTCTGGCTCCTCACGGATGGCAGGTAAGAATCCCAGGAAGCGCCTGAGCCCATGAGCCCATGAGCTAATCTATATTTGGTGAAATTGTCTCCAGTGGCTTTTCTGTGAACTACTTTCCCACCTTTTTTGATGGTGCGCTTCCCAGGGAGCGACCCGGTACGCGAACCGTTGAGCGCCTCGGTTCGCGGACCTTAAGCGTTCCGGGAGTCCACCATTTTGTGTTTCGGTCGAATTAAGATACAAGATGGAGGGCAAATAATGTTCAGAATGGGTAGAAGGGGGCACGGTAGAGTTATCTTGACCCCCTAGGTTTTGTGAGGGTGGCTGAGGAGGCTTATATGTGCGAGAAAAAAAAATTTTTTTTTTAAATTTCGCGAGGTTAGCTCCCAGTTCGCGTACCGGGTAGCGCCCCAGGGAGCGTACTTTGTTGAAAATTAGTGAAAAATGTTAGAGTAAAATAATAATTGTGAGTGATTAGATGTAGGGTAGCTCTGAGAAGAGCTTTTGGGTTTATGGTACATTTAGGTACTTATAAGTAGGTACCAATGCACATTCTTAAATTCAGAGTGAAAATTCTGTTGCCCTCATCTGAGAAGTGAACTCCATCTCCTCTGTAGATATCTTGCATGTAGTAATGCAAGTTATTGTTGTACAGGGAGCCCATTCCATGGTCTCTCATGTAAGCTGAAACAGATTTGTTTACATGCTTCCTCGACTTCTCAATTTGTGGACAAAATTGCTTGGACCACCTCCATTTCTGTCTTTGGCATATATTTGAATATACCAAGGCAGTCTGAGGAAAAAGTGCCATTAATTGCTCAAAGGTGTCCTTTAAAAGCATTTCCAGACCTACACCAGTCAAAGTGCCCAAGTCATTACCTCCACAGTGCACAATTAACAGGTCAGGTTTGGGCAAATGCATAAAGGTTTTCACCAATGGTATCAATTGGTGACATTTTAATCCTCTGTGGCCAAACCACTTAATTTCCACATCTTGTAAATTGAGGTTAGGTAAATTCCTGTTTTCAACGTACCTTTGAGCCCAGTGAATATAACTATGTCCAACAATCCAGACAGAAAACATGGTGAGAGAAGGTTCTCCTGCAGTCAGATGAAGTGTGGCAATGAAATGGCAGTTGAAAAAATGAGAGTGTAAAATGAAAAAAAACTGTGGAGTTTCTGTGTTCATGAAGCAGTAACAGTGATTGGTGGATTTTGATTGCTGAAAACAGAAAGTTAGGGTGCACGGATGTGTTCTTTGAAAGATGTATTTTGAGTGGTCAATAAAAAATCATTAAATGAAAGAATGCACTGGATATGCAGGTGCACTGAGAGTTCAGAGTTCAATTGCAACATTGTTGTGTGAACTTGCAAACAACAGAGGTCTTCCAAGAGGTGGTTGCCATGCAGAAAAGGCAGAAAGGGCAGAGGGGGGATGGGTTTTCATTTGAAAAAAAGTGAGGGAAGAGTTTTGATTGGGTGACATGAGAGATATGTGTGAAGAATTACAGCATTTCTGTGCTTTTGATAGCTGCAGACTCTGGAGTGCATACCTTTTGCTCTGCTGAAGACAAATTGGTGTGTTTCTGAGACTGTTTTCAAACTCAAAGTATTTGCTAAGGTGAGAAAATATTTCTTTAATTTAGATAGAGAATAGTGTGCTTTAAGGAGAAAATTATGAATTATGTGGCGCAAATTGCTTGTAAATATGCTCCCACCTGTGCATGGAAAATTTAGATTTTGAATGTTTGTGTTACATAGCCATGTTAAAAGTGATACAAACATGCTGCAAAGGCAATCAAAAAACGCTTTTATGTGTCTTAAGGACATTTTAAGTAATTTTCCCATGTGCAGTGTTTTGAAATTATGATTTGAAAATCGTTTTTGGGGAAAAGGAATTGTTTTTAAATTTATGACAAGGACATAATGGTGTATGCTTCTTTATAAGGCAATTGACTGTCCCTGATGTTATTTTTCCCATTTTAATGTAAGACCTTTCTCTGTGGCGCAAATTGCTTGTAAATATGCTCCCACCTGTGCATGGTAAATTTAGATTTTAAATGTTTGTGTTACATAGCCATGTTAAAAGTGACCCATCCATGCTGGAAAGGCAATCAAAAAACGCTTTCATGTGTCTTAAGGACATTTTAAGTCATTTTCCCATGTGCAGTGTTTTGAAATTATGATTTGAAAATCGTTTTTGGGGAAAAGGAATTGTTTTTAAATTTATGACAAGGACATAATGGTGTATGCTTCTTTATAAGGCAATTGACTGTCCCTGATGTTATTTTTCCCATTTTAATGTAAGACCTTTCTCTGTGGCGCAAATTGCTTGTAAATATGCTCCCACCTGTGCATGGCAAATTTAGATTTTGAATGTTTGTGTTACATAGCCATGTTAAAAGTGATACAAACATGCTGCAAAGGCAATCAAAAAACGCTTTTATGTGTCTTAAGGACATTTTAAGTAATTTTCCCATGTGCAGTGTTTTGAAATTATGATTTGAAAATCGTTTTTGAGGTAAAGGAATGTTGTTAAAATTTATGTGCGCCATATGCCCCCAAATTTCTTTTTCAGGGGTGCAGCAGGGTGTTCTTGAGACACCCCTGCAACTTTGGAAAAATTCCTAATTTGCGATGAGCTAATTGCTAATCGCAAATTGCACCTTCATTCCTATGGGCCTCCTGGCCCATGGAAATGAATGGGTAATTTGCAATTAGCAATTTGCTCATTGCAAATTAGGAATGGTAAAGAATCGCTATTTATTCCTTAAAATTCGCTATTTAAGAAATGCAAAATAGTATGATGATACATATGGCGGTTCATCTCTAACAAGATAAGAAGCTTAGGGATACATTTATGATGACTGGCGCAATGAAGTGGACATCACTTACTTCATTGGTAGAGCTTTACATGTATTATGTCCTCTGTATTCTTCATCAAGCGTAACTTTAATCTGCAATCCTGAGTAGGCCTCACCTTAAACAAACCTCTGGATAGGCCACATCTTATTGTCATCCTGAATTAATCATTTAAAATGCTAGGGACAGATTTATGATAGGTGTATGCCTCTTTTGCGCCACTTAGAAAACACTGTCCATGGGGAAATGACTTAAAATGTCCTTAAGACACATGAATGTGTTTTTTTAAAACGTTTGCAATTTTTTTGGGTCACTTTTAACATGGCTATGTGACTCAAACAGTCAAAATCTAAATTCGCCATGCACAGGTGGGAGCATATTTACAAGGAATGTGCTCCATGGGGAAAGGTCTTATAATGTAATATGGGAAAAATGACATCAGAGACACTGAAATGCCTTATAGAGAAGCATACACCATTATGTCCTTGTCATAAATTTGCAAACCATTACTTTTCCCCAAAAACGATTTTCAAATCATAATTTGAAAACACTGCACATGTGGAAATGACTTAAAATGTCCTTAATTCAAAATTTGCTATTCCTTATTTTGCGATTGCACTGAAGGATTTGCAAATTTTGCGATTCCTTATATGCAATGTATCAAACAAAAAATATGTAAAAAATGATATTAAGGATTTGGAAACTACCACCAACTTCTAGTTTGTGGTAATTTGCGAATTCTTTTCAAAAAGCATTTTTTTCTAAAAAACAAAAGGTCCCATATGACGCCCATACATGCCCTTAGGGCATGTATGTGTGCCATATGCCCCCAAATTTCTTTTTCAGGGGTGCAGCAGGGTGTTCTTGAGATACCCCTGCACGCTTGAAAAAATTCCTATTTTGTGATGAGCTAATTGCTAATCGCAAATTGCAACCTTCATTCCTATGAGCCTCCTAGCCCATGGAAATGAATGGGTAATTTGCAATTAGCAATTTGCTCATTGCAAATTAGGAATGGTAAAGAATTGCTATTTATTCCTTAAAATTTGCTATTAGGAAATGCAAAATAGTTTGATGGTACATATGGTGGTTCATCTGTAACAAGATAAGAAGCTTAGGGATACATTTATGATGACTGGCGCAATAAAGTGCACATTACTTACTTCATTGGTAGGCCTTTACATGTATTATCTCCTCTGTATTCTTCATCAAGCGTAACTTTAATCTGCAATCCTGAGTAGGCCTCACCTTAAACAAACCTCTGGATAGGCCACACTTTATCGTCATCCTGGATTAATCATTTAAAATGCTAGGGACAGATTTATGATAGGTATATGCCTCTTTTGTGCCACTGTGCGTCACTTTTATGATGCAGCGGCGGTGCAAAAGATTTGCTATGAGGCGACAACATTACAAATTGATGCATTTAGGCAGATATGTCATGGTGTAAAAAAAACGTACCACATGAAACCGATGCAGCAGTGATGCAAAAGATGCACCATGTCGCAAGACAGGCCTCACTTGGGGCCATATGTATCAAGCTAATTAGCATTCGCAAAGATCAAAATTCTACGAATTTCGGCCTTTGCGAATGTTAATTAGACAAATGGTATGTATCAAACAAGTTTGATGCAAAATAAGGAGTAGCAAAATTTGCTATTCCTTATTTTGCAATTGCACTGAAGGATTTGCAAATTTTGTGACTACTTAAATGCAATGTATCAAACAAAAAATATGTGAAAAATGACATTAAGGATTTGGAAACTATTGTGGTAAATTGGTGGTAATTTGTGAATTCTTTTCAAAAAGCTTTTTTTTTAAAAAAACAAAAGGTCCCATATGACGCCAACACATGCCCTTAGGGCATGTATGTGTGCCATATGCCCCCAAATTTCTTTTTCAGGGGTGCAGCAGGGTGTTCTTGAGACACCCCTGCACCCTTGGAAAAATTCCTAATTTGTGATGAGCAAATTGCTAATCGCAAATTAAACCTTCATTCCTATGAGCCTCCTAGCCCATGGAAATGAATGGGTAACTTGCAATTAGCAATTTGCTCATCGCAAATTAGGAATGGTAAAGAATCGCTATTTATTCCTTAAAATTCGCTATTTAGGAAATGCAAAATATTTTGATGATACATATGGCAGTTCATCTCTAACAAGATAAGAAGCTTAGGGATAGATTTATGATGACTGGCGCATCACCAGGGATGTGCCAGTCATCCTGCGCCGCTGTTCCGCCACCCATGGTGTGCTGCATTTACAATGCGGCGCAGCATGGGGCAAAAAATGGCACAGATGCGTGACGCATCTGTGCCGTTAAGGTGGCGCATTGCTGGAGTTGTATCGCAAGTGCGATGCAGCTCCAGCAACGCTCAGGGGTGCACCATCTCCACAATGTTGCGTCAAGACCTATGCCTGCTTCAAGCAGGCGCAGGGTTTTGACGCAGGTTTCTCCTATCTGATTGTAAATGCGGCACACCATGGGTGGCAGAGCAGTGGTGCACGTTAACTGGTGCATGCCTGGGGATGTGCCATTTAACATAAATCTGCCCCTTTACATTTAAGTATGTGCAGGGGACACAGAGTCGGTGAGGCTTATCCAAGGTTAAGAAGAGATGAGTCCTGTTCAGTGAAAAATTAGACATAGGCTTCACCTGCTCAGCATCGCTGGACATGGCTAAATAATAGCTGCAAAATGTTACTCTTGTTAAACAATTTTACTATTATAATCTCTGAGATTTGTCTCTTACTCTGCAACATCTCATTGTTGTTATCTTTCTTTAAAGATAAAGACAACCTCAACATGAGCGACAATCTGCAATCAGTTGATTTTGACCTCATCATTGAACTTGTAATTGAAACATCAGTGGATGTTGATCCCTTGGATGATTTAAATCCTGAGGATGAAGAAGAGCGTGATGAGGATGCAGATTTGTCCGAATTATATGACATAGGATGGGAAGCTGACCTGCTTGAGCCTATGGAAATATAAACATTTATTTTTAAAATTTATAATTAATAAAAAGTAAAAAGGTAAACCGTTTAATTTAAAAATAAAGACACCTTCAAAAGCAGGTTATGTGTAGTGTCTTCAATAAAATATTAAAATATGCTCAGAAAATTAGATCAGATTCACATATAAAATAGCATAGGTAACATAAATATAAATGTCATTTCTTTTCTGGTATTTCTGTATTGTAAATTTGCAAGGACTAAAAAATCTTCTATTTAAAATGTCAAGTAGTGTGTTAAGTTTTTGATCACTGTTATTGTTTTACTGTTTAGTAATAATGGTTAATAACATTTTTTATTATATTTTACCACAGATTCAACTGCAGATCATTTCAAGATTTCACCATGCCAACAATAGAAAGACAGAGAAAGGCTGCAAAACGTCAAAGACAGCAGGTGAAAGAAAATAAGCAGCAGTCCTCTAACAAAAAGATTTGTCAAGTCACGAAGAAAGCACCGGGTAAGAGCACAAAATATTTCATAAGAAATATGTGTAGTAAAAAAAATATTACTACAGAAAATGTTTCAGTCCATAAAACGAGAAGGAATTCAAATGGAAAGGAAAGGCCAATGAAAAATGTTACTGCTAGAGCAAGAGATAACTCTGTGCATGATAGTAGAAGGAAACAACAGTTTAGGGAGATTCGTAAACGAATGTTCCGCAACAGGATAATTGGCAATTTGTTAAAAAATATTAAGAAAGGTCAACAGAAACTGGTTTTTTATAAGAGAAAAAAAAAAGTTGAGAAAGTTATTGATCAGGCATTTGAAATTAAACGTAAGTTATTTATTTTGATAATCAATAGAATTAGGAAGCTAAACAAGGCAATTTATGATTTCAAAAGAAATAGTAGATGGAAGAGAATAGTTAATCGTAGTAATTTTTGTGAAGTTTTTTCTGGAGAATGGATGCATAGTTCAAGCTGTGAGGCATTTTTTAATGAGGAGAGTTATTTCCAGGATAATGATTTGGTGCATGCAGTTGACACCAGTGGTCGTGCTTATGAAGTGAAAGATGGTTGTCCAGTTGAAAAAGAAAAACTTGTGACAACAGAGGCAGAAGAGGTGTTAGGTAATGAGGTTTTAGGAAGACGTGCTAAGGGTCCTGTGTACACCTGGAAGTGTAGTAGTATTTGCAGTGTGCGACAGGATTCCATCAATTTGCTTTGTGATTTTGTACGGTCATTTAATAAGAAAAGTTTGAAGCAGAAAATAAGGTTGTTGCAAGAATTAGATCCTTGCAGAGTAAGAGAAGTGACAGGTTTGCATGGTCATTCACTGGCTTGTCTTTCCAGGAGAGTATGCCAGAGTGTTTTTCATCATTTCAGGATGCTAGCAGTGCATCATAATAAAGTGAGGAAATTAGTTAGAATGTTGTATTATGCTAAGAGTCCAGCAATTATGCTTAAACAATTATGCGCTGCTCTTTTGCATGGTTCTGAAATAGATGTGAAGAATATATGTGAAGAAATTGAGTTTTGTTACTTTGGAAGTAAAGAGGAGAATGTTGAAATTGAGCAAGAAGAAGAGGGTCATGTGGAAGATAGTGTACAGGTTTCCAGTACAGATAATTTCCAGAGGGAAATTGCGACGTTTGAGGTGAAATCAAGTGAGAGGCCTAATTTCACTTGTGTGTGTTGTCGACGCACTTATTATAAGAATCAGACTAAGTTAGTGGATTTATATGCAAAAAGTGAAAGGGAAAATAATAGTGAATGGAAGGATTTCGCAACATACTTGATGGTAGAAAATTGTTTTGATTTGGGATTGGATCAACGTGTGTGTAGTTATTGTTGTTGCAAATTAAATCAAAACCAGATGCCTGCTAGAGCAGTTCATAATAATCTGGAATTGGTTGAGATTCCTTCTGAATTGAAGGATTTAAATACTTATGAATCTATTTTGATTCAAAGTATCCATCCCTTTCAGGCTATTGTAAGAATGGAGTCAAAGACAGGGAAATTGCCTCCATCAGATTTACAGAGAGGATTAAAGGGAAGAGTTGTTTATTTGCCTCTAGATTTGAAGAAAAACATTAACACAATTGGAGTAGAAAAAGTGGAAGAGGAACCTCTGGTTATCTTAGTTAATGGGGTTCCGACAAAGAATAAGAAAATATGGCAAGATTTAGTAGATGTTAGGAAAGTTAAAAAGGCACCATTGTATTTGAAAAAAAATAATAAATACTATAAGAATGTATATGTTGCAGAAGAGGAAGTAAGTGAGGAAGAGGATAGCGATTTGTGTGCTGGTCAAATTGAGAAAGTAGAACCCTCTACTAGTGAAGAAATATATGAACATTATAGTGTTCATCCTTTGCATTCCAAGGAAGTCATGGGGAATGCTATTGAGTTGTTTCAAATGAAACAAGCCAAAGGGAGTCCCATTAGTGTTTGGGAGGAAAGTTTGGAAGCTCGGTGTTTCCCACAGCTTTTTCCAACAGGTCAGGGAGGAAGATATGATGAGCGACCTCATCAAATTCCTGCTTCTGAATACCGGACTTTGCGATTGTATGCAGGAGATGCTAGGTTTCGACAATGCATTCCTTATTTGTTTCATCTCCTGTTTGAAAGCGATCTGTCTGGACTGTCATATGCAGTGAACCACATCTTGAAAAGTGGTATACACATGCAAAACATCTCGGCAAGTGACTTTATGGATAAAGTCAATGTCCAAGACAGTATTTTGGATTCTCACCTGATTAATCTCATGGCGTGTCAGCGTGGTACTAATGAGTACTGGTACCGTCGTCATGGTGATTTAAAATGTATGTTGAGGAACTTAGGTACTCCCACATGGTTCCTCACTCTGAGCTGTGCCGAGTATGGCTGGGAAGACTTACTTGAATTTCTACGAGAGGCAAATGCTAACGTAGATAACATCGAATTCAAGACACCCGGAGAACTGTGCTCTTTGGATCCAGTCAATGTATGTAGGTACTTCAATCATAGATTTGAAGGTATGATGTCTTTCATCATGAATAAGAAGAATCCACCTCTTGGAGAGGTGTTGGATTTCTTCTGGAGAAAGGAGTACCAAGCAAGAGGTGCTCCTCATATACATATGTTGCTGTGGATCAAGGATGCACCTAAATTTGGAACGGATCCAGAAGACTCAGTGATGAGTTTCATCCAACAGTATTCTACGTGTGCTGTTCCAAACGCAAAGGAGAAGAAAAGCCTAAGAGAAAAAGTTCTGCGTTTCCAAAGCCATCGATGTGGAAAGTACTGCCGTCGTAAATTCCGAAACAAGGACAAGTTCTACACTAAATGTCGTTTCGGCTTTCCACGACCGGTGATTTCTAAAGGAAGAGTAAACAGTTTGATGTCTTCGCTGCGACACAATGTCATGAAGAAATCACCTAAAAACACTTACAATTTGAAGAGGAACGAAGAGTCCAAGTACATCAACGACTACAACCCGGTGATTTTGTCCATGTGGAATGCTAACATGGATATACAGTTTGTGGCTGATAACTGTATGGCTGTGGCTCGGTATGTGACGTCTTACATCACCAAAAAAGAGAAGACAGAATTGAAGGATATGTGGGAGGACATTTCCCATGAAAAGAGCCTCAGCAAGAAGTTGTACACTTTCAGTCTGAAGATGTTGTCGCATCGAGAAATCGGAGCGTACGAATGTTCTGACCGGTTGTCTTCAGCAAGTCTCTATGCCAAGTCCAGGAGTATCGTTTGGGCGAGTCTTGGTCTTGCAGCAACGCGTAATCGAGTTATCAAACCTGTGCGGGAAATTGAGTATTTGGCGGAAAAGGAGCCAAACAGTACCGACATTTTGAAGACAAACATGTTGGATACATATTATCCAAATCGAAGCAGTCACCTCGAGAATGTTTGTCTGTATGAGGTTCTGCAAAATTACATATTCAAGAGGAACATCAAAGAAGATACTGAGAAAGGAGTGTATGCTGTAATAGGAAGTGAGGGATGTCTGGTCAAGCAAAGAAAATGCCACTTGGTAAACCATCGAAAATTGAGTGGCGAATCTCCTGAAAAAAAGGAGTTTTTCTATTTAGCACTTTTGCAACTTTTCAAGCCTTGGCGTGCAGAAGAGGAACTGCTTGGAGATTTCCTCTGTTACGAAGACTCTTTCAATGCCGCCAAGGAGACCATAGAATGTCCTGCTTTTCCCAAATATGTAGAAATGTTGAATGCGGAAATTGAGCAGGAAGCAACGATTGCAGCCGAGATTGCCAGAGACAGTTCTCAGGACAGTCAGAGTTCTGCTTCATTGAGTCAGGATCCACTAGGAGGACCTGTTATTGAAAATGAAGCTGCCACTGCTATGAATGAAGTGGAAAGAGCCATGGCACATGCTCAAGAGGATGCGGTTAACTTAGAAGAGTTGGAAAGACAACTCAACGTTGAGCAGAGGAAAATATATGACGAAGTTACCATGCAAATTGATCATGGATTAAGTCATGATAAGAAAGAGTGCTCATGTACGTCGTTGAAGCCTGTCCGAGTGTACGTGAGTGGAGAAGCGGGAACTGGAAAAAGTTTCCTCATTAAAGCAATTTCATGCTATTTGCAGGAAAGGACAGAGTCATCGCTGTCTTGTGTTGTCACTGCTCCAACTGGACTGGCAGCACATAATATTAAAGGGATTACTCTACATCGTTTACTGATGCTGCCAGTGGAGCATGACAACAAAATACAATATCACAAGCTATCTGGAGATGCTTGTTTTGAAGTTTCAAGAATCTTGAGGAAAATGAAACTTCTTATCATTGACGAAGTAAGCATGGTTTCCAATGTCATGCTTGCCTTTGTGCATTTGAGGATGCAAGAAGTTCTCAAAACAGAGTATGATGTGTTATTTGGTGGCAAACACATCATTGTTTTCGGAGATCTTCTGCAGCTGACACCAGTGAAAGGGCAACCTGTGTTCAAAATGCTCACGCATGAAGATACCAGGAAGTGCCTAGGCAGCATTGGCAACGTCAATATATGGTTAAACTTCAATTATGCTGAACTGCATGAAAATATGCGTCAGGCGAAGGATGAAGTTTACAAGACTATTCTACAAGATGTTAGAATTGGAAAAGTGACCGAGCATGGGAAGAAGCTTTACATGCACGATTACTGTCAAATTTATATCCAGAACAAGATGTTGTGTCTGAGAATATTTTTCAGAAAATTACTGAGAAGAAATCTGGAATATGTTTGATGCCAACTCTTGCAGAATGTGCCAAATTTAACAACAAAATGTTGCATTTAGAAAAGCAAGAGATTGTGAAACTGGAAGCTATTGATAGAGTAGAGCATATGGGATCAACAATTATTTTGTCTGAGAATCTGAAAACAAAATTGGATTCATTAGAGAAGAGTATATCTAAAACTGCAGGTTTTGAAAAGACTCTGAATGTGTGCTTGAACTGCCGTATAATTTTAAGAAGGAATTTACATGTTGAAAGAGGTCTGGTAAATGGATCAATGGGTAATGTTGTTGATTTTGTGAAATACAGAAATAGAGATGGAATTGAATTTTTAAAAATTAAATTTGATGGCATTGAGGAAGTACAGCTAATTGCTCGTTGTTCTGCTAGATTTTTGCTTGTAAAAGACTTATATGTTCGCCGTAAGCAGTTTCCTGTTTGCTTGGCATATGCGGTGACAATCCATAAATCGCAAGGTTTAAGTGTAGACAGTGCATTGGTGAATATTGGCAGTTCTGTGTTCAAGGAGGGTATGGCATATGTGGCATTGTCACGAGTTAGAACTTTATCGGGATTGTACTTGATTGAGTGTGATGTCACAAACATTTGTGCGGATCTAGATTGTGTTAAGGAATACAATAGGTTAAGAAGAGAGTATGCGCCACATTTGCCTCAGTATCCTTTGTTTGAGAAACGTGTGGTAGGCCGGAAACGAAGAAATGAGAACAATACTGGGGAGGTTGTAGCAAAAAGACAAAAAGTCAATGAACCTAAAATTACAAGCAGAAACAAAAAGGATTCTGTTGAAGATGTTGTTGGTTTTCAGTTTGAAAACAGTTCTGGTGTCAACTGCTATGCTAATGTAGTGGTTAATGTTTTGTTTTCTCTAAAAAATGTAAAAGAAGAGATTGTGGTCAATTCTGATCAAAGATTTTGCAGTTTGTTAAATTCTGTGTTAGAGAAATCTAGCACTGATAGAAGAAACATAGAAAGTGTGTCTGAAATTCGAAATCTGTTAGACAGATGTTCAGGCCAAACACAATTCTCTCAAAATATTCAGCAAGATTGTCAGGAGTTTTTAATGTATATGCTTGATGTATTACATGCTGAAGGTGTAGATGTAGATCAGCTGTTTGGGCTTTCTTATCAATGGCAGCATGACTGCGAGAACTGTATGGTATCAAGTACTACTAGTGTAGACTCAGAAAGATTTATATATTTAACTTTGCCAGACAGTAAATCAGTCTCCTTTAATAAGCTAGTAAAAGCAGCTGATCACAACATGGAGTGTAGCCAATGTAAATCTGAAATGATGTAAACATTATTTATACGAACATATGGCCAGTATGTCATTTTAATGTTCCAACGATGTAGGCCTGATGGAACAAAATTGACAACTTTAATTAAAAATGTTGTAGCTTCGCAGTTGTCAATATCAGGAAGGACTTTTGTAACTGCAGCAATTATATATCATGACGGCCCTTCAATAACATCAGGACATTACACAGCTTATTTAAAGTCTAGAAATGGCTGGTCATTCTGCAATGATTCTGTTTTAATTTTCAAAAAAAAATTGCCGTATGACCTTAAAAACTCTTACCTGGTGTTTTTAAAACCAAAATTTTAGGGAAATAATCTCGGGATGTGCTCTGTGGAATTTCAAGAAGTTCTAATGGCTCCTACACAATTTGGCCTTGAGGATAAGTGTAGTTCAGAGACATAACTTCTAACCATAGGACTGGACGTCATGGAGAAATACGTGCACTTTCAATGAGTTCAGAAAAACTGTTTCTTTTTATAAGCTAATTGAAGCAGCCAATCAAAACATGGAGTAGAGGGAATGTAAGTCTGCAATGCTGTCTACTGTTTTACATTGCTTTGTGATTAAAAGTGATGTAGAGAATTAAATAATTGTAGTAGTCATAGAGGTAGTGTAAGTCTGCTTCATAGTAAGCAGTATCAGTGTCATAGGAAATGTAGAACATGACTGAGCAAGAAGGGGAAGATATTACTATTCCAGGATTGTGAAAATGATCTTCAACATTTTAATTCTGAAAGTTGCGGAAATGCCAAATGACGGGATTGGCTTACAAGAAATCCAAGAGTTATAAATGGCTCTGACCAGATTTGGCCTTGTGGAAAATTGTGGTAGAGAGCAAGAAGTCATTTATTGCATGTAACGTGTTTTTAAAAACGATGGAGATTTTCTTTCAGAAAGTGGCGGGCTGAAAGTAATAACAGCACAAAAGAGTGTAAGCTGTTCATAGGACATCCTTGGACGTCATGGAAAGTAAGTTAACTTTAAGGAGTTCTGAATTTTGATTTCTGATGTTGTATGGGTTTTTTAAACACAATCATTTTGATTGTGTTTTTTTTTCCCCGCTGTTACATGATGAATACCTTCAAGTCACTGTTTTTAGTGAAATTTGATACATTCTGAGAACAGCAAAAATAAACCATTTAACATGTATAATTAATGTTCTACTTTTTGTACTTATGATATACATTTAGAAATGTGAGGTAGATATGGAGAAACTGAGGCTTCTGTAAGTGTCAAAGTTAATGCTTACAGTGCTGCACTTCTGGGTACTGTTTTTTTTTTTAAAACTGAATAGGCCTCACCTTAAAGAAACCTCTTGAAAGGACACATCTCATTTGTATCCTGAAAGAATCATTTAAAATGTTAGACACAATTTTATGATGGCTTTACATCTTTTTTGCGCTGCTATTGCATCACTATTGTGAGACATCAGCAGTGCAAAAGATGCACCATGTTCCAAAATAGGCCTCACTTCATCAGCATCAAGATACTGTTTGTTTAAAATATATATCTTTAGGATTGTGTAGGGGACGTATAGCAGCAGAGGCTTCTGTAAATCTCAAAGTTTTTGAAAAACTGTTTCTTCTTGAACCTTTTCCCTTGTCTTTTCAAATTTTTAAATACATGTTTTTATATTTTTGAAATGTTTCTTCTCTCTTTTACAGATTGAAAGTATGAAAAAATATTTGAAAAAGTTAACAAGAATTATAAGGTAAATGTTTTCTACTCTTTTAACCCGCAATCCACTGCTGATGATGTCATTGACTATGTCATGAATGATGTAATAAGTGGACATGACTTACTTCATTGGTAGGCCTTCACATGTATTAATGCATACACTGCTGCACTTCTGCGTACTGTTTCATATGCTGAACTACATCTGCACTATGAGATACCTAAGCAAAGGCAACACAGGTGATGTGATTTTGAAATGAGCAAAAGAAACTCCACGTTTTTCAATTACATTACTTGTGTTTTCTAAGTTTACGGATGACATTGTGCAGATGAACTTTAGGTCTGTCTATGGACACAGAAGAGGTCTGGCCGTTGTTCAAGAGTGAAGTGGACATGTTTTACTTCAATGGTAGGCCTTCACATGTATTATCTCCTCTGTATTCTTCAACAAGCATAAATTTGATATGCAACCCTAAGTAGGCCTCATCTTAAACAAAATTTTGGAGAGGACACACCTTATCGTCATCCTGAATCAATCATTTAATCTATCACATTTAACATCTATTAGTTCTACTGCTTCATTTCTTTAATCCTTACTTTCCTGCGTTTGCTACTTCTCTCATTCCTTTCTCTATTACTTAATTATTCTACTCCTTCCAGTATTTGTCTCAGTCCCTCTCTTCTCATACTTCTTCATTATTATTCACTCATTCTGTCTCTATTAATGTTACTGTTTCTGAATGATCTCAAAAAATTTTTAAAACAAGAACAGTAAGTATAAGGATAGGAAACAGACATTTATGTTACAAGAAAGACAGCTATAGGAAGTAAACAAAAGATACTGTTACTCGCAATCCACTGCTGATGATGTCACTGACCATGTCAAGAATTATATAATATGTGACATGATCAGAAGTGGATTGCGGGTAACAGTATGTTTTCTTTACTCCCTGTAGCTATCTTTCTTTTAACATAACTGTCTGTTTCCTTCCCTTATACTTACTGTTCTTTTTTTTAAAAAAATGTTTTGGTTCGCTCCTGGTTCGCGTACCGGAGTGCGAACTGGAAGCGAACTAAAAGAAATAGAGATTGGAAGAGTTTCAAAAATTCTACCAATTTTTTTTATAATGGGGAGGTAGTTCTGAAAAGAACTTTTTTTTTGGTTTTTGTTGTTTTAAATTTTTTTTATTATTTTTCTGAACATTTTTTTTGTTTTTTCTGAACATTTTGTAATTTTTTTGTTTTTTTGGGGGGGAGGGGGGAAACAAAAATGATTCATTGAGAAGGGCTCAACAGGAGCAACGAAAAAAAGAAGAATTTATTTTTTGGGGCGTTTCGGGCAAACATGATTTTTGATAGCTCTCATTATAAGAGTAATGCTACTTTCTCGGTAGCAAAGTGTTTGGCTGCACCATACGCACACTTGCTTTACTTCCCCCATGTCCATTTGAATGTTCGGGATCACCTCCCTCGCCTCTGGTCCGGATACTTCTTTGACAGCAGATGTTCTCACCATTGCCAGGGGATTTTGCTGTTCATCACGAAGCTGGGCAGCACTATAATTATTTGGGTGCCACCTACTCATATGCCTGTGCATCGTATAATTGCCGAAGCTGTATTTCTTGTCAGTGCCCCTTGACAGTCGATCGTTGCAAATACGGCAAAATACATATCTGGCATTGACTTTTTTTTGCCCTGCTGGAAATTAAAAAAATTGCCAGATGTAGTTTTCTTTTCTATTGTACCTCCTGGGCTCCTCTGGCAAAAACTCAGGCTCTTCCTCCTCTTCCTCCTCTTCTTGATCTTCCTCTTCTTCAAACATTGGTTGAGCAGGTGGTCCTTTCTTCCCTTGAGGAGGTGGGGGTGGTGGTGGGGGAACACTAGCTGAAGCAACAATGGAAGCCATTTCTCTATAAAGTAAAAGGGTCTTTCTCTCACCAAGATGAAAGTCAGAGTGAGGAAAGAAGGAGGGGTTTTCATCATTTGGGAAAAGCAAAAGTTCTCAACCAATGAAAAGTGTTATTTTTAGGTCACCTGACCTAGCCTTCCATTTTTATGAAACCAAAAGTGAAATGAACCAATGAAAAGTTTTATTACCAAGTCACATGACCTCTCACGCTCATGTTACGCGCTGCAGAACGCTCCCCGGTTAGCTTCCGGTTCGCTGCGCTTCGCGCCTCGGTCCGCGCCCCGGGACACTTCCGGGTGCGCTAACGCGATACGTCACAAGACGCATTTCGCGGCAACGCGATACCGTCACTATGTTGATTTCTTACCGGTTCGCGGACCGGGTCGCGGCATCTATTTGAGCTAACGGAAAGCTTCCCGGTTCGCGGACCGGGAGCGAAACAAAAAAAATATTTAAAAAAAATTATTAATAAACATATAAAATATATTTTTGTATTTAAAGAAGAATACATTTGACAGCTATAGATATTAGCTTTTAAAAAACCAATGAAATTCATTGAAAAAACCATAGGTTATAGACCATATATAGTTAGGAATTTGCATTTACAAAACCTTGAAAATTCACTGAAAAAACCATAGGTTATACACCATATATAGTTAGGAATTAGCATTTAAAAAACCTTATTTTACTCACACAAAACCAATGAAATTCCATATATAGTTAGTGGTACTAACTATATATCACGCACCCGCAATCCACTGCTGATCATGTCACATATGACATCATTCATGACATGGTCAGTGACATCACTGATGACATCACTGATGACATCTCAAATGACATCACTGATGACATCACTGATGACATCTCAAATGACATCACTGATGACATCACTGATAAAATCTCATTTGACATTAATGATCACATCACTGATGACATCATTCATGTGATAATACGATGAACCTCTTCAGACTCTAATATAACCTTAGATACACTCAGTGTAAACAGACACTCACAGACTGTCACTCATCCATGGAGTTACTTACACACCTAGTCAGTCATGCAAAGAATCAATCACAGCTCCATTTTCACAACTATACAGTTATACACACCTTACTTATTCAAACATATACTAAAACATATTTACTCACTTATACAATCCTGGATACAAGAGCACAATGATCCATACAGCCACTCACACATTCACTGGCTCTTATGCACAGTTATTTATATATGTCAACTCTCACATGTACTGTATTTTACATATGTACTTACTTTGACATGTAGCACTGAGATATGTATTCACTCACCAATACAGTCATGCACACAGTCAACCGCCCATACAGCTGTTTCCACATGCACTTTTGAACCCATACATCTATGCACAGAGTCATACACCTCCCAGCCACCCACACACACTCTCAGTCTCCCATACAAATGCTTGGGCAACCAATCAATAACCCATATAGTTACTCATATAGCTAATGATCAACACATGCAGCAGTTTACAGAACAACAGACATAATGATGCACAAATTAAGACAGTTTAGTCACTAACCCATGCACTCAGTGAGACACATTTAACCACTCACTCATACAGTCAGTCATGCACCTACTAAATCCTTCATCCAGACACTTATACATCCACTCATTCTTAAATATGTAAGACATATTTTAACTTTACAGAAAAATACAGTCACTGGATGTTGTCATCAGTGATGTCATCAGTGATGTCATTTGAGATGTCATCAGTGATGTCATCAGTGATGTCATTTGAGATGTCATCAGTGATGTCATCAGTGATGTCACTGACCATGTCATGAATGATGTCATATGTGACATGATCAGCAGTGGATTGCGGGTGCGTGATATATAGTTAGTACCACTAACTATATATGGAATTTCATTGGTTTTGTGTGAGTAAAATAAGGTTTTTTAAATGCTAATTCCTAACTATATATGGTGTATAACCTATGGTTTTTTCAGTGAATTTTCAAGGTTTTGTAAATGCAAATTCCTAACTATATATGGTCTATAACCTATGGTTTTTTCAATGAATATATATATATATATATATATATATATATATATATTCATTGAAAAAACCATAGGTTATAGACCATATATAGTTAGGAATTAGCATTTAGAAAACCTTATTTTACTCACACAAAACCATTGAAATTCCATATATAGTTAGTTGCACTAACTATATATCGCGCACCCGCAATCCACTGCTGATGATGTCACATATTACATCATTCATGACATGGTCAGTGACATCACTGATGACATCACTGATGACATCATCTAGTGTCTGTGTGTTTTTGTAAAGTTTAAATACGTTTTACATATTGAAGAATGACTGGATGGATGGAAGACTGAGTGTGTGTGTGGCTGGCTGGGAGGTGTGTGACGCTGTGCATATCAATGTGTACTTGTATCAGTGATTGTATAAGAGAGTAAGTATGTGTTAGTATATGTGTGAAAAGTATGGTGTTCTGTGTTTAACTATAGATGAGGAAATCGAAGTGTGATTGATTCTTCACAGGACTGACTAGGTGTATGAGTGCATATGATAGTGTTCTAATAATAACTGACTGTATGTATGAGTAATTGTATGGGTGAATGAGTGAATGTGTGTGTAGACGTACGAATCAGTGAGTGCGTATGTAGTAACTGGTATTGGTGTGTCATGATGTCATCAGTGATGTCATTTGAGATGTCATCAGTGATGTCATTTCAGATGTCATTAGTGATGTCATCAGTGATGTCACTGAAGTATGGTGTTCTGTGTTTAACTGTATAGATGAAGAAATGGAAGTGTGATTGATTCTTTACAGGACTGACTTGGTGTGTGAGTAACTCCATGGATGAGTGGCAGTGTGTGACTGTCTGCATAGGTGTATGAGTGCATATGATAGTGTTGTAATAATGAGTGACTGTATGTATGAGTGATTGTATGGGTGAATGAGTGAATGTGTGTGTAGACGTAGGAATCAGTGAGTGCGTATGTAGTAACTGGTATTGGTGTGTCATGATGTCATCAGTGATGTCATTTGAGATGTCATCAGTGATGTCATCAGTGATGTCATTTGAGATGTCATCAGTGATGTCATCAGTGATGTCACTGACCATGTCATGAATGATGTAATATGTGACATCATCAGCAGTGGATTGCGGGTGCGCGATATATAGTTAGTGCAACTAACTATATATGGAATTTCAATGGTTTTGTGTGAGTAAAATAAGGTTTTCTAAATGCTAATTCCTAACTATATATGGTCTATAACCTATGGTTTTTTCAGTGAATTTTCAAGGTTTTGTAAGTGGTAATTCCTAACTATATATGGTCAATAACCTATGGTTTTTTCAGTGAATTTCATTGGTTTTTTAACAGCTAATATCTGTAGCTGTAAAATGTATTCTTCTTTAAATCCAAAAATATATTTTATATGTTTATTAATAATTTTTTTTTGAAATATTTTTTTTTCTTCGTTCTCGCTTCGCGAATCGGGAAGCTTCCCGTTAGCTGACCTTGATGCTGCGAAATAGACCGCGAGCCGGTAAACGTTTCTTTACCGCAACTGCCGCGTTAGAAAACAACATCGTGACGCCTCCCGTCCGCATGAAGTTTCGCGTTGTCGCGTGATACGTCATATGACGTGCTACGTTAGCGAACTGGTACGCTTACCGAGTCGCAAAGCACAGGTTTCTGGAAGCAAACCGGGAGGCCCTGCAAAGCGCTTAACGTAAACACAGCAGGTCATGTGACTTGGTAATAACACTTTTCATTGGTTCATTTCACTTTTGGTTTCCTAATGATGTAAGACTAGGTCATATAATCTAAAATGAACACTTTTCATTGGTTGAGAACTATTGTTTTTCCCAAATGATGAAAATCCCTCCTTCTTTCCTCACTCTGACTTTCATCATTGTGAGAGAAAGACCCTTTGTTACCAGTGAGCAATGGCTTCTTTAGTAGCTTCAGCTGGTGCTTCCCCACCACCTCCACCACATCCAAGGAAGAGTGGACCACCTGCTCAAGTTATAATTCAGCAAGAAGAGGAAGAAGAGGAACAGGACGACGAGCACGAAGAGAGGCACTTTTTGCCTGAGGAGCCCAGGACGTCTCACCGGAAAGAAAACTTCATTTGGCAATTTTTTAAAATTCCCAAAGGTCAGAAAAAAGTAAATGCAAGATACGTAACTTGCCTTATATGTCAAGATAGAATGTCCAGAGGGACCGACAAAAAATACAGTTTCGGAAACTACACAATGCATCGCCATATGACTAGGTGGCATCCTAACAACTACAGTGCTGCACAGTTTCGTAACGACCTAGATAATCTCCCTATTATGGCCAGAAGATCTGTTGTACCGGAAGTAACGGGACCAGAGGGCAGGGAGATGGTGCCAAATATTCAAACGAGATTTCATGAAGTAAAACACGTCTGCGTATATTGCAATGGATTCATTTGCTACGGAGAAAGAAGCATCACTCTGATCAACAGAGCTATTGACTATCATATGCAAGTTTGTACGAAACGCCCCAAATAATAAATACTTTTTTTTTGTTTTGTTGCTCCTGTTGAGCCCTTTACAATGAATCGTTTTCATTGCCCCCTGCAAGAAAAACCCAAAAAAATATAAAACTGTTCAGAAAAATTCAAAAAAAGTAAAAAAATGTTCAGAAAAATAATAAAAAAAATATAAAACAACAAAAACAATAAAAAAAAAGTTCTTTTCAGAACTACCTCCCCGTTATTAAAAAATTGGTACAATATTTGGAACTGTGCCAACCTCTATTTCTCGTAGTTCGCTTCCCAGTTCGCTCGCCGGTACGCGAACCGGAAGTGAACCAAAATTTTTTTTTTTTAAAAAGAACAGTAAGTATAAGGGAAGGAAACAGACACTTATGTTAAAAGAAAGACAGCTATAGGGGAGTAAACTAGAGATACTATTACCCGTAATCCACTGCTGATGATGTCACATATTACATCATTCATGACATGCTCAGTGACATCATCAGCAGAGGATTGCGGGTTTTTTGGCAACGTGCCTTATCCACGGTTTAATAACGCTGCCTTTTGCTTTATATAAGTTTTCAAATTGTATGAAATATATACCAATAGGTCGTTATGAACCTTTAGGTAGTGCTTTTCTTCATGAGGTCTGGTCGCTTCCATACACATACAGATGTTTCAAAGATGATCAAGAAGTTTATCTGAATGGAGAGGAATGCACTGAGACGCCAGATCATTCACTAATGTGTAGGCACATACAGTTACACGGTTCATGCAACAAACACCGACCAAATATGGCTTGCGTGTTGCAAGGCACGCCAGTTCCTGCTATCATCCCCACGTTCAAGTTGTTGGAAAATGGTAGTTATTTGATGCTCAATAATGAAGATTGTTCTGGGTTAATTAAAAGTATTCCTTTTATCGTAACAGTAAGTGAACAGGTTATTTGCTGCAGAAATGTTCTATTTCCTCCCACACATGAACATAGGGAGTTTTCAATCTGGCCACAAATACCAACCTTGGGAGCAGATTTCAACGGCATGGCAAGAATAAGAGCTCTTTTGTCTCAGAGAGAGGTGGCCTTGAGTTCGGCCCGTGAAACTTTCGTGCTTCACATAGCGAACACCCGTACAGAGGTGCAGACCCTTTTCAATACTGATTCGCCTTTCCATTTCAGCAAGATGGTTCGGACTATCTTTAACGCGTCCTCCACAAAGGCCCTGGCGCACTTTTTTAAGGTTGTTACCAGTGGTCTCGTGACTTCATTTGAGAAAATCTTTGGAGTCATCCCTGCTTTCTTTCATTCTATTTTTTTCCACTGTGCTTCGTGGATTCCCATTTTTACTTGCATTACCAGCGGACGCTCTTGTGCTTTTTTACATTTTTAAATATGGATGTCCCTCCTGTGCAAGCTCCCGCCCTGCAGCTGCTGACACTGTTCCGCAATCGCATGCTAGAATATTATGGCACAATGCCGTTGGCGATATTAAGCACGGCATATGGATTATCTTTTCGATTCTCCTACTTCACCTGTGTCCAGCCTGTATTTCACTGCCTGACCTGTGATTTCGATTGGGCCATTGATTTGTGTCTCTGCGGACCGGTTTCTCCTGACGTCGACTTTAATCAGCTGATGACTCCTATCATTACTCACGAGTTGGTTTGTCCTGGCGAAAGGATTATGGCTGTGGCATTGATGCATGGACTAATTGGTCCCTGGAATTTACTGGCGGCAACACAGTCTTTCTTGGAACAGAGCTTTCTTGAAAACCCACCGAGCTGTCCTCTGATGGTGATAGAGGATCCGGTGCTGGGAGAGCACGTATGTTCTTTTCCGCTTTTAAATTGGATGGCTGAACTCTTTTCGGATGAAGACGGTGACTTCCTATTGGAGGCTGTTGCAGCTTATTTTGCATACACAGTTATGTCATAGACCTTTTTCATGTTTGATATGCTGAGTACTAGCATTTCATTGACAATTCATTGACTTATTTGTCAAGTTTTTATTATTTAGCTTGCCTATTGGCTTAAGACTCGATAAAGTACTTGGCTGTTTTATTTTTCTTTAGCATTAAATTTTCCTAGTTTTTAATGTTTTACCTTGCGGACCGTCCACATATAAAGTTGCAATCTGCTCTCATGAGATGGCACTTCTAATATCTTATTCAGTTCGTTTCCGGATCATGGGGAGGTGTCATCTAGGTCCTGGATATCTTTACACCGTGTTAAGTTAGCATGGGCTCATTACCGGTTTAAACGCCATTTTTCCTTTTTTGCAACTTCTGCACACGACACTTAGTTGTTGCTTTAGCTTTCAACCTAGTAGTTCATCGTGGTTTACATGAGAATAATATGTTATTGCTCTACTATCTGCTTTGCTTGTTAAACTATATCTGTACAGCGAGTGCTGAAGTTTCAAGAACAACACGATACAGAATTGTTATGAGGTCTGATCTCCACGACTTCATACTCATAACATAAGTGCAGCTTCTGCCAATTCTGGGCATGAGGCGGGTTTTATATTGCTTTGCCGAACACACATACACAACAGTTGATGCGGTTCACATGAAGAGAGAGCTGGTGTATGCGTATGTGATTCCTTCAAATCTAAGACACTAAAGTATGGGCACGCCCTAAACCAACACAAACAGACCTTCTTAGCAAATAATATAATATGTGTATTAGGGAGGGTGAGATATAAGCAGCCGCGGGCCGTGGAGGGAGTTACGGTGGGGCAGGGAGGCGGGGAGGGGGAGGGGCAGGGTGGAGCCCTCTCCACCCTGCCCCTCCCCCTCCCTGCCTCCCTGCCCCACCGTAACTCCCTCCACGGCCCGTGGCTGCTTATAAGTGTTGCTAACTCTTATTCATTTACAGCATGTTAACATACTGTCACCATTCGCTTTTTATGTACTAGTAACTATGCTGGTAATTTTGCTACTGATAATATGTGTACTTGTATTATCTAAGATACTACGCCTGAGAAGACGGCATTAGTAAATAAACATTTCAAATACACATGTGTTCTTCTTAACTCCATGTTCTGGTTTCTAAGAAATATATAACGACCGACTGTTCATGAGTTCCACGTATCCTGAGGTACTATAAGTTCATATTCTGGATTGTCTAAACATTGAGAGTTTGTTATATCCAATGTGACACTGTACCTAGCTTGCTAAGGGGTTTTTGATTACTAAGGTGAGTTTTGGGGCACCCTAATTCGCCGAGGTTCCAATCCTCTGTCCACAGTTCTGTGTGAGAACAGAAACCCTGCGACAGGGGCACCCCGACCCTTGCTGGAGCTTCATCACACTTGCGATACAACTCCAGCAATGCGCCACCTTTACGGCACAGATACATCACGCATCTGTGCTGTTTTTGCCCCATGATGCGCCGCATTGTAAATGCAGCACACCATAGGTGACGGAACAGCGGCACAGAATGACTAACACATCCCTGGTGATGCGCCAGTCATCATAAATCTATCCCTATGCTTCTTATCTTGTTAGAGATGAACCGCCATATGTATCATCAAAGTTTTTTGCATTTCCTAAATAGCGAACTTTAAGGAATAAATAGCGATTCTTTACCATTCCTAGTTTGCGATGAGCTATTTGCTAATTACAAATTACCCATTCATTTCCTTCATTTCCATAGGGCGGTTGGACTCACTTTTAGCTCGAACGGCTGAATGGATTTCCACGAAACTTGGCAAAATTGTAGGGACTGGTAGCCCGATGTGCCTTTGCTATGTCTCAAGATATATGCTCCAGTGGTTTTTACGAAAATTAACTTTGAAAAATATATATTGGGCTACATTGGCCTATATATATGTTGGAGCCCAAATGTAGCCCAATGTAGCCCAATGAAGCCCAATGAAGCCCAATGTAGCCCAATGTAGCCCAAAGATGGCCGCCAGAGACAAAAAAAACAAATGTAGCCCAAATATCAGCCAGATGTAGCCCAACTATAGCCCAGTGACAGAATGACCAATCAGCTTCGCAAACCTCCGTTACGCAAAGCGGAGCACTGTTACAGATATATATCTTTTTTTGAACGTTAATTTCTCAAAATCCACTGGAGCACATATATTGAGACCTAGCAAAGGCACATCGGGCTACCAGTCCCTAATATTTTACCAAGTTTCGTGCAAATCCATTCAGCCGTTCGATTAAATTATTTTTTTTTTTGCCCCGCGGGGCCCTTTTAAAACCTCCACATCAAACCTAGGGGGTCAGCGAGGATCTACTATGCCCCCTTATGGTCATTTGCCCCTTCGCTTTGGCCTCCTCTTGTCTCTCGATCCTACCGAGAGACAAGATGGCGGCCGCTACGGACTGTTTGGAATGTTTACAGACGCCGGAGAACCAATCAGCTTCGCTTCACAAAGCTCCGTTGCGCGAAAAGTACGCGTACTGGAGCGCTGCCCGGTCCGCTGTTACAGATATATATCTTTTTTTAAACGTTAATTTCTCAAAATCCACTGTAGCACATATATTGAGACCTACAAAAGGCACATCGGGCTACCAGTCCCTACAATTTTGCCAAGTTTCGTGCAAATCCATTCAGCCGTACGGGCTAAAAGTGAGGCCAACCGCCCTATGGAAAACTCAATGTTAAAAACACGTTTTGGGACCCCCCTTTTTTCTCGACCCCCCCTGGACGAACCCCCCCCCCCAATTTTCAGGGGCTGCTCAGAAACAAAATGTGCCATTTTCCTGAAAGTTTCAGCCAATTCCGTCCACAAACGCCAAAGTTATTAGACATAGAATTTTCAAAAATCCCATAGAGAAAAAATCCTAACTATATATACCTACTGGCGACCGCCAGTAGGTAATATATATCCAAAACTTGCAGAGACCCATAAAAGACCAGCCTCTTGGAAGAAAATGACTCACGCTGTAAATTGGTAGCCTGCTGCCAGCTTTATTGAAGGGGGGAAAAGTTCAAAATAGTTCATGCCAGACGCGTTTCAAGAGCAACATGCTCTCTTCCTCAGTGGCCTGATAAAACTCCAGTGGAGCGCTGTAAATGAATATCACCTGCCTGTAGGGCGTGGCCAACAGCACAGCCTTGTGGGTGATAAAGTCCTTAAATTGGAGTGCCTCATTGCCAGCAATGCAAAAAATGAATCCCAAGTGGGTTGAAATTCTCCACCTTCACGTCCGCTGCCCTGCATTGTGGCTTCCAAAATGAGCAGAGCACCGCCATACTGCATAGGCGATGGCTCTTCTTCCATCTCTGCCGCTTGGTGCCATGTGGGACCTGCCGGCACCCGCTAACCAGCGGTGGACTGTTCTTGTCACGGCCAGGACCGCTGCCATAAATCCTAAACTTGCAGAGACCCATAAAAGACCAGTCTCTTGGAAGAAAATGACTCACGCTGTAAATTGGTAGCAAGCTGCCAGCTTTGTTGAAGGGGGAAAAAGTTCAAAAAAGTTCATGCCAGACGCGTTTCAAGAGCAACATGCTCTCTTCCTCAGTGGCCTGATAAAACTGCAGTGGAGGCTGTAAATGAATATCACCTGCCTGTAGGGCGTGGCCAACAGCACGGCCTTGTGGGTGACGAAGTCCTTAAATCGGAGCGCTTCATTGCCAGCAATGCAAAAAATGAATCCCAAGTGGGTTGAAATTCTCCACCTTCACGTCCGCTGCCCTGCTTTGTGGCTTCCAAAATGAGCAGAGCACCGCCATATTGCATAGGCGATGGCTCTTCTTCCATCCCTGCAGCTCGGTGCCATGTGGGTCCTGCTGGGACCCGCTAACCAGCGGTAGACTGTTCTTGTCACGGCCGGGATAGCCGCCATAAATCCAAAACTTGCAGAGACCCATAAAAGACCAGCCTCTTGGAAGAAAATGACTCACGCTGTAAATTGGTAGCCTGCTGCCAGCTTTATTGAAGGGGGAAAACTTCAAAATAGTTCATGCCAGGCGCGTTGTAAGAGCAACATGCTCTCTTCCTCAGTGGCCTGATAAAACTGCAGTGGTGCGCTGTAAATGAATATCACCTGCCTGTAGGGTGTGGCCAACAGCACGGCCTTGTGGGTGATGATGTCCTTAAATCGGAGCGCTTCATTGCCAGCAATACAAAAAATTAATCCCAAGTGGGTTGAAATTCTCCACCTTCATGTCCGCTGCCCTGCTTTGTGGCTTCCAAAATGAGCAGAGCACCGCCATACTGCATAGGCGATGGCTCTTCTTCCATCCCTGCCGCTCGGTGCCATGTGGGACCTGCCGGGACCCGCTAACCAGCGGTGGACTGTTCTTGTCACGGCCGGGACAGCCGCCATAAATCCAAAACTTGCGGAGACCCATAAAAGACCAGTCTCTTGGAAAAAAATTACTCACGCTGTAAATTGGTACGGTATGGGTCTCTGCAAGTTTTGGATATATATATATATATATATTACCTACTGGAGGTCGCCAGTAGGTATATATAGTTAGGATTTTTTCTCTATGGGATTTTTGAAAATTCTATGTCTAATAACTTTGGCGTTTGTGGACGGAATTGACTGAAATTTTCAG
Organism: Lissotriton helveticus; assembly: GCF_964261635.1. Lineage (NCBI taxonomy): Eukaryota > Metazoa > Chordata > Amphibia > Caudata > Salamandridae > Lissotriton > Lissotriton helveticus. Next base: position 565,110,350 of record NC_136057.1, on the reverse strand, counting down.
GAAAATGGAACATTTTGTTTCTGAGCAGCCCCTGAAAATTTGGGGGGGGTTCATCAAGGGGGGGCCGAGAAAAAAGGGGGGTCCCAAAACACGTTTTTCCCATGTTAATTTCCATAGGGCGGTTGGCCTCACTTTTAGCCCGAACGGCTGAATGGATTTGCATGAAACTTGGCAAAATTGTAGGGACTGTTAGCCCAATGTTCCTTTGCTAGGTCTCAATATATGTGCGTTTAACGTATTAACGTTCAAAAAAATATATATATCTGTAACAGCGCTCCGGGTAGCGCTCCGGTTCGCGTACTTGACGCGTAACGGAACTTCGCAAAGCGAAGCTGATTGGCTCTCCGGTGTCTGTCAACATTCTAAACAGTCCGGAGCGGCCGCCATCTTGTCTCTCGGTAGGATCGAGAGACAAGAGGAGGCCAAAACAAAGGGGGAAATGACCATAAGGGGGCATAGTAGATCCTCCCTGACCCCCTAGGTTTGATGTGGAGGCTTTAAAAGGGCCCCGCGGGGCAAAAAAAAATACAAAAAAAACACATTTGTTTTGCGTGGGGAGCGCCCGGTACGCTTTTGTGCAATGGGCGGTGGTAATCTAAATGATGAGGGGGGGGGGCAGCGTTCAAAGCACATCAGCGTGCATAAACACGAAAATGTTTTTATCTACCACGTACTTGACTTATCTCTCTGAGATGCATTCCCTTGTGTTTCGGCAATGGTAGTCTGTTCATTACATAGATCGCCCGAGGGCGGTAGTACAGACCGCGCGTAGGAAAGGGTCAAAAGCCAGGGGTATAGGAGTATGTAACAAGCGAGCCATTTAATTGAAAAAACTAAACGTGACAAACGGTTGCAGGATCAGTGAAGGTTGATTTTATAATTGAAAGTATAACAGGATCAGTTACAATAAAATCGTCCATACGCACACCATGGGCGAGTATCATGGGTAACATTACTTCAAAGCTTTATTAATACAATAATCAATAATGAAAAATCGACATCAATAGGGTTGTCCGTATGCCCAGTCAGTACTCTTCCCCGCCCGCCATGTGCACAAAGACCGCATACATCCCCCATAACGTCAAGGCTAAGTAACTAGAACGTCATAAGGAGTTGCAAGTCGCTCCCATACTGGCGCCATTTTGGTCGAGGCCAGGCAGGTTCAGAGTATAGTTCAATGTCTCCAATAAGTAGCGGCAGGACCAGAATCCCTTTCGGCAGTTCAAAAAGTTCGTTAGCGCCAACAGAAAGAACAGGCAGCATGAACCATGACTCAAAGGCGAGGGAGGCAAAATCTTCCCTACCGAGTCACGCTGAGGTCCCACCGGAGCTGATCAAGTTGGCAGTCTACAGTGTCTCTTAGTAATTCGACAAAAACTGGAGTCAGCATGAGAGCACTACCATCCTGTGACAATGTTGTGGCCACTTCCGGAGAGCGGGACAGCAGGCGTATCCCTCCGCCGATGCACTGAATCAGCCTCCCTCACGGCACCAGATGTGGATAAGGCGGCGGACACCCGTGGCAGCGGTATATCCATGGGGGATAGTCGAGCAACAGTGGCGGTTGCCCCCATCGGAAGCCCGCGGGAGTCGAGGGACAACGACTCTCGTAGAACCTTTAAAACTGAGAGGACGTCTTCAAGAGTGGGGCTCATGCCCGAGCAGGCAAGCATTCGAGTTCCAGGGTAGTCCAGAGTCATTCTAGTGGACTAGGCCCAAATCCGGGGAGTCGGCCGCCATTTTGAGCGTTCCGCAGCAACAGGCGCTCTTCACCCCGACCACCGGAGCGGGTCCCCGGCCATCCAACCGAGTGGAACGCCAATGGCAGTCATGGTGCAGCTGACCGGGGAGTGAAACGCTAAGGGTCGCCCTGCTGCAGCTGACCGCGGGGACGGGCCTTGGCGCGTGGTGTCGCCCCCGGGCTATTTGCACAACGGTCCTCCACCCATAGGCCGCCACCTATGCTACCTCGACAGGAACAGCGTCATGCATTTGGATCGATGTTGCAGCAGGCTGCCATGTAAATAGTTATTTAATAAAACGTTTTAGCCTGTTACTTTGCTGGTGTGTTGTATATATTTATAATATTTGCCTAGGGTTTGTCGTTATTTTGGGCGGGATGGGCGGCGGAGCCGAGCTAACTTCTCTTATTTAGTCAGCACATAAATTGACTTACTGGTGCGCATTATTTTGGGTGTACATTTGGAATATCGGTTGGGGTCGGGTTCGTCGTACTGAAATAACCCTTCAAGTTTCTGGTGTAGGCTACTCTCCCATTCACCAGCTCCAGAGAGAGTCGTTCCTAAGTAAGGAAAGTGCTATATTCTTTTTCGTCCTTCACATGCAGATACCATGTTCGGGCTTATTTTTCTCATTCCATTAACCGTTCGATCAACGCCTCAGTCATACAAAAAGCATTCTTTTATTGACCCAGTCGTGCGCCACACATACGCATTCATACCGTACAAATCAGGGCCCATGCGCACATTCATACCATACAATCTTTCACGCTCCCAGAGATAGCTCGTACATATAATGTACCGTCTCACAGAGCTAACCTATTTTTCCTCACGTGGAACACGGTGCGGTTTAGGTCTTCTCCATACTTTAGCTGAAATTCCAATGTAACCTGCAGAAAAAGAAAAGAGGGGGGGGCAGCGTTCAAAGCACATCAGCGTGCATAAACACGAAAATGTTTTTATCTACCACGTACTTGACTTATCTCTCTGAGATGCATTCCCTTGTGTCTCGGCAATGGTAGTCTGTTCATTACATAGATCGCACGAGGGCGGTAGTACAGACCGCGCGTAGGAAAGGGTCAAAAGCCAGGGGTATAGGAGTATGTAACAAGCGAGCCATTTAATTGAAAAAAATAAACGTGACAAATGGTTGCAGGATCAGTGAAGGTTGATTTTTTATTCGAAAGTATAACAGGATCAGTTACAATAAAATCGTCCATACGCACACCAAGGGCGAGTATCATGGGTAACATTACTTCAAAGCTTTAATAATACAATAATCAATAATGAAAAACCGACATCAATAGGGTTGTCCGTATGCCCAGTCAGTACCCTTCCCCGCCCGCCATGTGCACAAAGACCGCATACATCCCCCATAACGTCAAGGCTAAGTAACTAGAACGTCATAAGGAGTTGCAAGTCGCTCCCATACTGGCGCCATTTTGGTCGAGGCCAGGCAGGTCCTTTCAAGTGGTGTGGGACCTGCCTGGCTTGGGAAATCTTTCAAGTGATGTGACTGAGGAGCAAATTGTGGACCTCTTTAAAGACTTCAACCCACTACATGTCAAGAAATGTCAAAGCGGAATGAAATGCTTTGCATTTGTAGACTTCAGTTCGGCGAAGACCCAGCAGAATGTTATAAGTAAATGTCATGGCACGAAGTTCAGTGGGCGGTCTGTAATTGTGAAAGCTTCAATTAAGTTGAATGGCTGCAAGAGCCCCGATTACACCAGCTGCCCTGTTAATATGCCGATCTTGGAAAAAGTTCCTCTGTTGGATTGCAATGGCTGCAGTGATGGTCTTGGGAAACTGCTGCCGAAAACTCTAAAGGCCACGAAAGCTTGCTATGCTGTTTCTTTGGAAATGCGGTGCTGGGTGATGGAAGTTATTGAAGAGTTGGCAGTGGTGTTTTTTGTAGATTTTGGACGCTCTGCCACAGTCCTGGCTTCGTCATTACGACCACTTGAAAACAAGACATTCTGGGCAATACCACCCTTGACGCAGCCCTTTATGCTACAAGATGGTGTCTTCCATACAGAAAATATTGTTGGCAACATTTTGAAAGGAAAGATAAACGGCCGTTCTCCTAGTCAGTCTCACATTCTTACATTTATGAAGAATGTTGAAGAGTAGTATGTTGAAAATCTGAAGCCATCGTTCTACAAACTCTCAACCAGCCTTGGATGGAAAAATCCTGAAGAATGTACAAACTGAAAACCAGTTTTTGTCTACATAGCATCAGCAGCAACACTTGAGTCAGCTTTGTGTGAAGCCGCCATCTTGTTCCAATCAATACCGTCCCCCCGCACACATTCAGGGACCAGGCCGCATTGCGAGGGCACCGCAGGACGTGTCTTCAGGTCAAACGGATTGTGGGACAAGGTCCAGAATGGAAGAGTCACCAAAAGGCTAAAAGTCCCGCCGGACCCCGGGAGCCGCCCGCCTATGTCGGGGGCGATCTCAGGCCACACCAGGGCAACAAGGCTTGGGGAGGGGGCAGGAGCCAAACGCCCCCTCCGAGTCCGCGCCACCACACCGCCCCTCGGGGGCCTGGAACAGTCGCCCGGTCCGGACGTGAGCCATGAAGAAGGGCACCAGCCGCCATCTTGATCCAATCAACACCATCCCCCCGCACACATTCAGGGACCAGGCCGCATTGTGAGGGCACCGCAGGACGTGTCCCCAGGTCAAACGGATTGTGGTACAGGGTCCAGAATGGAAGAGTCACCAAAAAGCTAAAAGTCCCGCCGGACCCCGTGAGCCGGCCGCCTATGTCGGGGGCGATCTCAGGCCACACCAGGGCAACAAGACTTGGGGAGGGGCAGGAGCCAAGCGCCCCCTCCGAGTCCGCGCCACCACACCGCCCCTCGGGGGCCTCCATCAAGCGGCTCAGGGAGGCACCGCAGGTAGCGGTTCTTCAGATCAGTGGCTCTCACCGGCAAGGCTCCCCTCCATCAGCAGCGATCGTTGGCGCTGTGGTTGCGGCCGGAGGCCCCGCCTAGTCAACGCCCGGCCTCTCCATCTCGTAGGCCGCAGAGTAGTCGGGGAGAAATCCCGGGAACGGCGGCATGCATTACACATCACTAAGATGGCCGGGCCTACGACCCTGGGTTTAAGAGTCTCATGCTCGATCGATTGAGCTGTCCGGATCAGGCAACAAGAAGGTGGGGGGGGTGGCGGCATGAGCAAGGCATCCCCCCACACAACATGCTGGACATCATCTCTGGGTGTATTGGGGACGAGCCTTGGCGCGTGGTGTCGCCCCCGGGCTATTTGCACAACGGTCCTCCACCCCTAGGCCGCTACCTCGCCGGGTGATGGCCTTTGTAGACTTTCTAAAGTCCACATCCTACTAAAAAGTAGCCCAAAGTAGCCCAGCATTGCTACTTTAAGGAAGGAGGGACAGGAACAGCGTCATGCATTTGGATCGATGTTGCAGCAGGCTGCCATGTAAATAGTTATTTAATAAAACGTTTTACCCTGTTACTTTGCTGGTGTGTTGTATATATTTATAATATTTGCATAGGGTTTGTCGTTATTTTGGGCGGGGTGGGCGGCGGAGCCGAGCTGTCTTGCAGCCATCATGGCGTCGAGCTCGGTTCCTCTCACTAGTTTCATATTTCTCATGAGGTGTTGTTCCTAATGTTTCTATTTTAGCGAGGTCAAAAAGAGATCCCATCAGTGGCCTACTAATTTTGCTTGATTCCTTTTGTTTTTTCTAACGATTTTTATGTTATAGTTTGCTTGCACGATACAGCGGCTAGTCCGCATTTTATATATATGTCCTTTTTATTAGGGGTGTCCTCTGGTGGAGTCGGATGATCTACCTCTAATAAACGGTCCGGGCTGAACCAACTACCAACAAACGGGGCAGAGATAGGCATGACGGATTACAAAGGGGACAAAAGTCTGCACTACCTATCCTTCACTATCCGCAAAGACTAAACAGAGTATTGCGACTCTGTGCTTATTTGTGAATAGAGAATCACCCAAAGAGAACCAATTCTGAACGATCAAGGTTCGGCCAAACAATCAATCAAATGAGGGATAAAAATAGGCACAACGGATTACAACGGGGGCTAAAGCCTGCGTTACCTATCCTTCACTATCTGCAAAGACTAAACAGAGTATTGCGACTCTGTGCTTGTTTGTAAATAGAGAATGAACCAAAGAGAACCAATTCCAAAACAGTAAATGCTTGGATAACAATCAATCAAATGGAGAGGGAAGCAGGCATGACGGATTACAACGGGGGCACCGGCCTGCGTTACCTACCCTTCACTATCTGCAAAGAGAGAATACTCCTAAAAGAAAAGAGGGGGGGGCAGCGTTCAAAGCACACCAGCGTGCATAAACACGAACATGTTTTTACCTACCACGTACTTGACATTTTAAAGCTTTTGATATTTTCTATTAAAAAACCATTGAAATTCACTGAAAAAACCATAGGTTATAGACCATATATAGTTAGGAATTAGCATTTACAAAACCTTGAAAATTCACTGAAAAAAACCATAGGTTATAGACCATATATAGTTAGGAATTAGCATTTAAAAAACCTTATTTTACTCACACAAAACCATTGAAATTCCATATATAGTTAGTTGCACTAACTATATATCGCGCTCCCGCAATCCACTGCTGATGATGTCACATATTACATCATTCATGACATGGTCAGTGACATCACTGATGACATCACTGATGACATCTCAAATGACATCACTGATGACATCACTGATGACATCTCATTTGACATCAATGACCACATCACTGTTGATATCATTCATGTGACAATACAATGCATCTCCCCACATTTTGATATAACCTCTGTTACACCCAGTGTTAAATACAGAGTATAATTTTTGAAACCATTGACACACCAATACTAGTTACTACATACGCACTCACTGATTCCTACGTCTACACACACATTCACTCATTCACCCATACAATCATTCATACATACAATCACTCATCTTTACAACACTATCATATGCACTCATACACCTATACAGACACTCACACTCTGCCACTCATCCATGGAGTTACTCACACACCTAGTCAGTCCTGTAAAGAATCAATCACACTTCCATTATCTAATCTATACAGTTAAACATAGAGCACCTTACATTTTCAAACATATACTAACACATACTTACTCTCTTATACAATCATTGATACAAGTACACATTGATCTGCACAGAGTCACACACCTCCCAGCAAGCCACACACACACTGAGTCTCCCATACAAATACTTGGGCAATCAATCAATAACCCATATAGTTACTCATATAGCTACTGATCAACACATGCAGAACCACTGATGTATAGTTCCCGTAAAAAGGGCCAGATTGGGGGACATCAGTCGTCTTACCTGTCCTTTCTTTCTCAGCCAATTAAGTTACATCATTTTACAGAAAGGAGAGGTAGTAGTGTGGCAAAATACGGTCGTTTTGCTTCTGATAATTTGTTCGAACCCTGTCGAGTTTAAGCCAATTCTACATATACCGAGGAGGTTCAGTGTCGTTACTTATTTAAAAGAGAGCAAGGGGCCTTCAGCGAGGAAGAAAGAAAGAAAGAGAGAGAGATAGAGAGAGAGAGAGAGAGAGAGACGTGCGCATCAAGTAGGCTATTTGGTACACGTACGACATAAAACGAGGGAGAGAGAGAGACAAACGTGTACGATAATAGGCTACTTGGTGCACACACAACATAGAGCAACACGGGTCAGGTTTACATACAAGAACACAAGCTGAGGGAAAACATAAATTCAACGTTCACGTACACACAAATACCGGAGAGGGTGTGACAGTACATACATCAAACGCAGAAATCTAAGACGAAGACACAGAGCTATTTTGGGTAAGGGGAACTTTCTTTTCCTTTCCTTTTTCTATGCGTGCTGCGTATTTTCAGTATTGTCCGTAATTCTTTTGGGGGGGGGGTCGGACTTTTCACTCCCCTCCCTTTCTGGGCAATTTTGTTGGAGGCCTCATTTCAAAAAAATACTTACTCCTCTTTTTCCGGTCGGACATTAGTCCAGTCGTGCGTATACTCACGGTGGAGCCTTCCAACCTCTGGGCAGGCGGTGATCAAAAACAGGGACAGAGGAGGGGTATCGGTCGGGCGTTCAGTGGTACACCTCTTATTTTTTTTATGTGGTGAATCTAAAACATACCAATATCCCCAACTCCTGGACTGAGGGAGAGTTGTTTCTTCAGACGAGGAGTTACCATATTCTGGCTTATTTCTCCATCCCCTTGATCGGTAGACCAGCATTTCAGTCATACAAAAGACGTTCTCTCCAACGACCCGGGCATATGGAATACATACACATTCATAGCATACAATCAGGGCACGTACTCACAGTCATACCATACAATTTTTCACGTTCCCAGTGATGTTCTGCACTCCATGCAATATCTCACAGCGCTTGTCTATGTCTTTCCCTACATGGAGCACGGTGCCGTCCATGTCCACTCCATTCTTCAGTCGGAACTCCGATGTAACCTACAGAGGAGAAAAGAAAGGGGGGGATACAGCATTCAGAGCATGTGAGCGCGCGCAAACACGAAAAAGCTTCTACTTACCATGTATCAGACTAGCTGCAGGAACGTGTGATACAACAGATCTTGGCTATCCCTTTCGCATTATTTTTCTGTGTAACATTTCCTCCCCTTCTTATGATGCCAACATTTTTTTCATTTTGTTTGTCTCTAAATTCGAGTTCCCTCTTCGTGTATTTGTTTCTCAATTAGTCGTATTTTATGGGACAAAATACCACACCTTACATTCGGCAGATACCTTAAGCTACGGTCGACCATTTTCTAACAATTCTGGAAAAAGGGCAGGTGTGACGGATACAAATTTCAATCAATCCAAAATTCAGGCAAAGGGTCTGCATTATCTGTCTTCTATTGTTTGGGAATAACAGCCATTATTCAAAAACCCTACCAACCTAGACGATTGTTATGACGCTGATTCCATACTTCCTTCGAAAACTCTTTATTGCAAAAATGTCAGTATACAAATACGGGCCTACAACCACGTGTGCCGGTCACGGTGCAAACTGGAATCGTATATGATGAGGGGACATTTACACTGTAGAAAAACGTAACAGGCGGGCCATTAGGTTGCAGGAATTAAGGTGTCTAACAGTTGCGGATTCGGTGGACGTTAATTTTATAATCAAAGTACGACAGGACCAGTTACAATGAAATTATCTAGATATACATTTGCGGGCAAGTACCATGAGTAACGTTAATTCGAACTTTCAATAGTACAGTAATCAATAATACATCAGAACTTAATATCAATAGGGATGTCCAAATGTTCAATCAGTACCCGTCCCCGCCCGCCATGTGCTCCAAAACTGCATACATATCTCGTGATATCAAGGCTGAGCAACCAGTACACATCAAGGAGTTGCGAGTCTCATTTATACCGGCGCCATTTTGGGCGAGGCCGGGCAGGTCCAGAATATAGTCAAAATGTCTCCACCAACCAGCGGTCGGACCAGAACCCCCTTCAGCAGTCCAAAAAGTTCTGTTAAATGACAACAGAAGGGACAGGCAACAAGAACCATCAGTCAAAGAGGGGAGGGCAAGTTCTTCCCTACCTGGTCACGTTGGGGCTCCACCGTAACTGATCAAATTGGTAGTCTACAGTGTTTCTGGATGTTTCAGATTGAAGCTGGCATCAGCATGAGAGCACCACCATCCCGTGGCTACGTCGTGGCCATTCCGCGAGCAATCATGGCAGTCGCTCCCCACCGGAAGCCTGCGGGAGTCGGGGGCCCCGGTGACTCTTGTAGAATCTTCAAGGCTGAGGGGACGCTTTCGGGAATGGGGCCCATGCCCTAGCAGTCAAGCGTCCAAGTTCCAGGGTTGCCCAGAGCCATCCTTGCAGGCCAGGCCCAAGTCTGTGGAGCCGACCGCCATTTCGTGAGCTCCGTGGCAGCCGCCTGTCGCTGTACCGCAAGAGTGGGTGCAATTCAGCCGGATGGCGGGTGAGACGCTGTAGCCGCAAGAGCAGGTGAAACTCAACCGGCCGAGTGAGGCACTGTGCCGCAAGAGCGGGTGAGACTCAGCTGGCCGAACGAGGCACTGTGCCGCAAGAGCGGGCGCAACTCAGCTGGCCGAGTGAAGCGCTGGGGTACAGCTGAGGAACCTCCACCTGAGGAGGTGGGGGAGGCTCGTTCGCGCCGCCTCTCCCTCCCAGTGCACCCCATGCCATCTCCTGGCGCAGGTATATGTGATGGTCGGACCAGGCAATAAGAGGGGGGGGGCATCAGCAAGGCATTCACCCCCCCCACCCGTGGCTCGCTGGATGCCACCTCAGGGTGGATGAATGGGAAGGCCAGTACAACAACATCGTGGCCGTGGTGCTTCCGGGCCATCCACCCAACGACCTCTTCGGCCGATGGCTGCCAGCAAGACCCCGCCCTATACGTGCCGGGGGCCTCGTCTTCCGGATGGGCGTAGCCGCGGACCTGCTGCACAAGGAGGGACAGGAACAGCGTCATGCATTTGGATCGATGTTGCAGCAGGCTGCCATGTAAATAGTTATTTAATAAAAACGTTTTACCCTGTTACTTTGCTGGTGTGTTGTATATATTTATAATATTTGCACAGGGTTTGTCGTTATTTTGGGCAGGGTGGGCGGCGGAGCCGAGCTGTCTTGCAGACATCATGGCGTCGAGCTCGGTTCCTCTCACTAGTTTCATATTTCTCATGAAGGGTTGTTCCTAATGTTTCTATTTTAGCGAGGTCAAAAAGTGATCCCATCAGTGGCCTACTGATTTTGCTCGATTCCTTTTGTTTTTTCTAACGATTTTTATGTTATAGTTTGCTAGCACGATACAGCGGCTAGTCCGCATTTTATATATATGTCCTTTTTATTAGGGGTGTCCTCCGGTGGAGTCGGATGATCTACCTCTAATAAACGGTCCGGGTTGAACCAACTACCAACAAACGGGGCAGAGATAGGCATGACGGGTTACAAAGGGGACAAAAGTCTGCACTACCTATCCTTCACTATCCGCAAAGACTAAACAGAGTATTGCTACTCTGTGCTTATTTGTGAATAGAGAATCACCCAAAGAGAACCAATTCCGAACGATCATAGGCTATTGGCAGTGGGCAGAGAGGCCATGACACACAAAATGGCTGTCACTTACGTGCATGATGGGGCCTAAAAGGGACTAGATGGCGTGGCCACTGTTTCGCGACTTTCACTTTACTTTCAACAGTGGCTGTGGTGAACATAAATGAACGCCGCTTATGTATACCTAATTTTAGTCATTTTCCACAAAAAAGCTTTTGATATTTGCTATTAAAAAACCATTGAAATTCACTGAAAAAACCATAGGTTATAGACCATATATAGTTAGGAATTAGCATTTACAAAACCTTGAAAATTCACTGAAAAAAACCATAGGTTATAGACCATATATAGTTAGGAATTAGCATTTAAAAAACCTTATTTTACTCACACAAAACCATTGAAATTCCATATATAGTTAGTTGCACTAACTATATATCGCGCACCCGCAATCCACTGCTAATGATGTCACATATTACATCATTCATGACATGGTCAGTGACATCACTGATGACATCACTGATGACATCTCAAATGACATCACTGATGACATCACTGATGACATCTCATTTGACATCAATGACCACATCACTGATGATATCATTCATGTGACAATACAATGCATCTCCTCACATTTTAATATAACCTCTGTTACACCCAGTGTTAAATACAGAGTATAATTTTTGAAACCATTGACACACCAATACTAGTTACTACATAAGCACTCACTGATTCCTACGTCTACACACACTTTCACTCATTCACCCATACAATCATTCATACATACAATCACTCATCTTTACAACACGATCATATGCACTCATACACCTATACAGACACTCACACTCTGCCACTCATCCATGGAGTTACTCACACACCTAGTCAGTCCTGTAAAGAATCAATCACACTTCCATTTTCTAATCTATACAGTTAAACATAGAGCACCTTACATTTTCAAACATATACTAACGCATACTTACTCTCTTATACAATCATTGATACAAGTACACATTGAAATGCACAGAGTCACACACCTCCCAGCCAGCCACACACACACTCAGTCTCCCATACAAATACTTGGGCAATCAATCAATAACCCATATAGTTACTCATATAGCTACTGATCAACACATGCAGCAGTTTACAGAACAACAGACATAATGATGCACAAATTAAGACAGTTTATTCACTAACCCATGCACTCAGTGAGACACATTTAATCACTCACTCATACATTCAGTCATGCACCTACTAAATCCTTCGTCCAGACACTTATACTTCCACTCATTCTTCAATATGTAAGACATATTTTAACTTTACAGAAACATACAGTCACTGGATGTTGTCATCAGTGATGTCATCAGTGATGACATTTGAGATGTCATCAGTGATGTCATCAGTGATGTCACTGACCATGTCATGAATGATGTAATATGTGACATCATCAGCAGTGGATTGCGGGTGCGCGATATATAGTTAGTGCAACTAACTATATATGGAATTTCAATGGTTTTGTGTGAGTAAAATAAGGTTTTTTAAATGCTAATTCCTAACTATATATGGTCTATAACCTATGGTTTTTTCAGTGAATTTTCAAGGTTTTGTAAATGCTAATTCCTAACTATATATGGTCTATAACCTATGGTTTTTTCAGTGAATATATATATATATATATTACCTACTGGCGGTCGCCAGTAGGTAGTTATAGTTAGGATTGGCTACCATAGGAAATCCGCAACATTCTATTGGGAATAACTCTGGCGCCGCTTGAGGAATTTGTGTGTAATTTTCCAAAATATTGGCCAGCTGTGCTCTGCTCCTTCCCTGGAAGTTTCGGGGGGATTCGTGAAGTGGGGGCTGAGAAAAAAGGGGGTCCCAAAACGTGTTTTCCCATGTTAATTTCCATAGGACGGTCTGACAAGTGTACAGCCCGAACCGCTGAACGGAATTACGCCAAACTTGGCAAAATTGTAGGGACAGGTACGCAGATGTGCCTTTGCTATATTTGGTGAAAATTGATCCAGTGTTTTGTTTGAAAATTAACTTAAAATTCACATATATCTATAAGCGCTTTCCGAGTGCTCACAGGTGCGCGTACCGGGGAGTGCACCCGGCGCGCTACAGGAGTGCGCGAGCGGAAACCTGATTGGCTGTCGGGTGTCTGTCAACATTCTAAACAGTCCGGAGAGTCGGCCATCTTGTGTCTTGGTAGAATCGAGACACAAGAGGTGAAAAAGAAAGGGGGATATAATTAAAAGGGGGCAGAGTAGACACATCCTGACCCCCTAGGTTTTCTGAGGGGGGCCTAGAAGGACCCTGAAGGGCAAAAACACTTTTTTTCTTTTTTTTTTAGGTACCAATGCAGAGTCTTATATTCAAGAGGAAACTCTATTCCCCTCATCTGTAAAATGCACACCATTTCTCCTTTAGATGTCTTGCATGTTGTAACGCAAGTTGTTGTGGTAAATGAAACCCATACCATAGTCTCTGAGGAAAGCAGAAACAGATTTATTCACATGTTTCCTTGCTTTCTCAATCTGTGGACAAAATTGGTTGGACCAGTTCCATTTTTGCCTTTGGCATATATTAGAAAATACCAAGGCAGTTTTTGGAAAAAGTGACATTAATTGCCCAAAGATGTCCTTTATAAGCATTTCCAGACCGACCCCAGTCAAAGTGCCCAGGTCATTGCCACCACAGTGCACAATTATGAGGTCAGGGTGTGGTAGATGCATAAAGGATTTTACCAATGGTATCAATTGGTGACTTCTCAATCCTCTTTGTCCAATCCATACAATGTCCACATTTGGTAAATCAAGGTTGTAAATACCTCTGTTAGCTGCGTATTTTTGACTCCAGTGGACAAAGCTATGACCCACAAACCAGACTTTTGGCATCTTGAAGGTAGATGTGCTTGTATTCAGATGAGTTGTGGAAATGAAATGTCAGTTTGAAAGTAGGAGTTATGTAAAAAAGTGGTTGAGATTCAGTGCACTTGAAAAACAAAAAATGATTGGTGCTTTCTTAACATTCTCCACTGAAAACTAGGGTGCATGCTTTTGTTTTTTGAAAGAAGTCATTTCAATGGTTGAGGAAAAGTCATTTCAAGAAACATTGCACATGATTAGCTGGTACATTGAGTGGTCAAACACCCTTGCTGCTTTTTTTTTGCAACATAGTATGATGAACTTCTAAACTGTGTGCTGGGTGAGGAGGGAGTTACCATGGTAACAGGGGAATGAGCACTGGGGGATGGGTGAATGTTATGTGACTTTCAAAGTGTTCAAAAGTACAACCAATTAAAATGTGCAGTTTCTTACTCCACTTCATTAACTCCTTCTCTTACTCCTTCTGTCCTCTTACTTCTACACTCCCCTTCCCTCATTCTCTCTCTGTTAGCCTCATTCTCTCCGTTCCCTTAGTCTCTCACTCCTTTTCAATCACGCTCACTCCCTATAAATCAGCCATACTCCTACACTCACCTTCTTTCAGACCTTTTCCTTTACTTTCCTTCCTCTGTCTTCCCATCCTTCGCTCCTTCACTCTTTTCCCTTCCCTTACTCCCCTTACTCCATTTCAGTAACTCCTCCTCTCAATCCCTCTGTCCTCTAACTTACTCACTCCCTTTTTCTCACTCTCTCTCTGTTATCCACATTCTCTCTGTCCTCTTAGTCTCTCACTCCTCTTCTATCACGCTCACTCCCTATAACTGAGCCATACTCCCACACTCACCTTCTTTCAGACCTTCTCCTTTACTTTCTTTCCTCTCTCTTCCCTTCCTTCACTCCTTCACTGTTTTCCCTTCCCTTACTCTCCTTACTCCACTTCATTAACTCCTTCTCTTACTCCATCTGTCCCCTTACTTCTACACTCCCCTTACCTCATTCTCTCTCTGTTAGCCTCATTCTCTCCGTCCCTTTGGTCTCTCACTCCTCTTCTGTCACGCTCACCACCTATAACTCAGCCATACTCCCACACTCACCTTCTTTGAATCCTTCTCCTTTACTTCCCTTTCTCTCTCTTCCCATCCTTTGCTCATTCACTGTTTTCCCTTCTCTTACTCCCCTTACTCCACTTCAGTAACTCCTTCTCTCAATCCCTCTGTCCTCTAACTTACTCACTCCCCTTTTCTCACTCTCTCTCTGTTACCCACATTCTCTCCGTCCTCTTAGTCTCTCACTCCTTTTCTATCACGCTCACTCCCTATAACTGAGCCATACTCCCACACTCACCTTCTTTCAGACCTTCTCCTTCACTTTCTTTCCTCTCACTTCTCTTTCTTTACACCTTCACTGTTTTCCCTTCCCTTACTCTCCTTACTCCACTTCATCAACTCCTTCTCTTACTCCGTCTGTCCTCTTACTTCTACACTCCCCTTACCTCATTCTCTCTCTCTGTTAGCCTCATTCTCTCCGTCCCTTTAGTCTCTCACTCCTCTTCTGTCACGCTCACTCCCTATAACTCAGCCATACTCCCACACTCACCTTCTTTGAAACCTTCTCCTTTACTTCCCTTCCTCTCTCTTCCCATCCTTTGCTCCTTCACTCTTTTCCCTTCTCTTACTCCCCTTACTCCACTTCAGTAACTCCTTCTCTCAATCCCTCTGTCCTCTAACTTACTCACTCCCCTTTTCTCACTCTCTCTCTGTTACCCACATTCTCTCCGTCCTCCTAGTCTCTCACTCCTTTTCTATCACGCTCACTCCCTATAACTGAGCCATACTCCCACACTCACCTTCTTTCAGACCTTCTCCTTCACTTTCCTTCCTCTCACTTCTCTTTCTTTACACCTTCACTGTTTTCCCTTCCCTTACTCTCCTTACTCCACTTCACTAATTCCTTATCTTACTCCATCTGTCCTCTTACTTCTACACTCCCCTTCCCTCATTCTCTCTCTGTTAGCCTCATTGTCTCTTTCCCTTTAGTCTCTCACTCCTCTTCTGTCATGCTCACTCCCTATAACTCAGCCATACTCTCACACTCACCTTCTTTCAGACCTTAACCTTTACTTTCCTTCCTGTCTCTTTCCTTCTTTTGCTCCTTCACTCTTTTCTCTTCCCTTACTCTCCTTACTCCACTTCACTAGATCCTTCTCATACTCCCTCTGTCCTCTTAGTTCTACACTCCCCTCCTCTCTCTGTTAGCCTCATGCTCTCTGACCCCTTAGAATGTCACTCCTCTTCTATCATGCTCACTTCCTATAACACAGCCACACTCCCTCACTTATGTTTCTTTCCTCCCTCACTCAGGGCCTCATTTATGAGAAATGACGCATCGCTGCGTGAAAGCAGCGATGCGTCACTTCTCAGTGCGCTCTCCTTGCGACATTCCTGATGCGTCATATTTAATGTTTGACGCATCATGTCGCAAGTAATTACAGATACTTCAGTATTTCTGACGTATCTGTAAGCGCAAAAGTGACGCATTGCTGGAGTGTGTCACAAAAGTGACGCAACTCCAGCAATGAATCCTTTCACATGGGGCAAGCCCCATGTGAAAGGGCCTGCGTCAGTCTTACGCCTGCTGTGAGGCAGGCGCAAGATTTTGACGCAACGGCATCCTTAAAGTGACACAGTGAAATCTCATAGATTTCACTGCGTCACTTCTACGACCCTTCCTTGCGTCAATACGCCCCCTTTGCATACATTATACCTGGCGCAGGTATGATGTGGCACAGGGGTTTACAAAGTGACGCATCTACCTAGATGCGTCACTTTGTAAATATGACTCAACAAGGCGCATTTTTTACACCGATGGTGCGTCACAAAAAGTGACGCACCGGCAGCATAAAAGTGACACAGTCTTCTACTTTCAATTTTTCTTTCACTTTCTCTGTCTCTTCAGTCCCTTACTCACCTTGTCTCACACTCACTTGCCTTTATCCAGTATGTATCTCCACTCTTTCCTAAACATCACTACTCTTTTCTTACCCTTCCACCTCCCGTTCCTTTACTACATTTTCTTCACTTATCCTCATTCCCCATGTTCCCTCTCCTTCGCCTCACTCTCCTTCCCCACACTCACCTTCTTTCAGTCCCCCTACTTCACTTCCCTTCCCCTCTCGTCCCTTTCTTTGCTTTCTCACTCATTTTCCTCTCCTCTCTCACTGCACTCCACTTCAGTTATTCTTTTTCATTTTTTTAAGAATACAGCTCTTTTTTGAGAATTGGAGGTAGTTCTTAAAAGAACTTTTTTTTCGTTTTTTTCTCAACAAAAACAAAAACAGGGAATGGCAAACTGCTCAACAGGAGCAAAAAATAAAAATAAAATTAGCGCTGGGGACGGCAGCGGTGGTTCTCTATTGTTCGAACAATGTTCATAATACTTTGTTCACCATAACAAAGTAGTTCATCACAATGTTTGCATTTGATTGTGGCTTCATTAAAAACAGGCTGAATATTTGGGATCAGCTGTTCTGGTCGCCCCCTCACCGATACAGTTGCTCCTCCTGTTGAAGTAGAAGCACCATCCCTTGGAGCCTCTCGTGTCAGAGCCTTGACACTCTCCCGGGCATAGTTCTGGGGGTGCCTCCTCTGGACGTGCCGAATCATAGTTGAATTACCAAAACTGTACTTCCTTCTGGGGTCTCCTCGGGAAAGTACAGTATGGCAGATCTTACACTCCACCTTTGGAGCATTTACTTTTTTAAGTCCCTCAGATATAGAAAAAAAAATTCAAATAAAATGTTCTTTCACATTCGGCTGAGGAGGCTCTTCATCAATGAAACCATCTGACTCCTCACTGCTGCTGGATGCTCTGGCAGCCATTCTATCCAGAAATTGTTAGCACAGAAAAAAAGAGGTCTTGCTCTCACCAAAGTGAAAGAAGAAGTGAAGGAAAAGGGTGGGGTTTTCATTAGTTGTAAAAAAAACTGTTAACAACCAATGAAAAGAGTTATTTTAAGGTCACATGACTTGACACGCTTACGCTGCGCGCACCGGAGCGCTTCCGGGGGCGCTTACACGGCGCAAACGTAGGCGCTTACGGGGGCGCTTACGCGGCGCGCCTTAGTGACGTTTTGGTAGCTTTACGGAAATGCAAAATCATTTTCATTCAGAAAATCTAAAATACTACTTTTATAAGTATGGTACTGAATGTCTTGCGTTATTATTTAGTTTTCATACATTTTTTTTTTTTACGAACGCAGAAATAGCGCTCTGGCTGCGCTCTCGGGAGAGCTTACCGGTGCGCGCACCCTGAGCGCTCCAAGACAAAATGGTACGGGTAAGCCTACCGGTGCGCGCACCCTGAGCGCACCAGGAAAAAATGATTAAAAAAAAGAAAAATACAGTGAACAAATAATTAAAAAAATAAATAAATTATAATTAATAGTTATAAAAAACAGCTAATAAAAAAAAAATCGTAGGTTACAAAGTCGATATACATAGGAATTAACTTTTAAAAAAACTATGAAATTCACTGAAAAAACCATAGGTTTCACAAACGTTATAGTTAGAAATTAGCATTTAAAAAACCTTTGAAATTCACTGAAAAAACCATAGGTTTCACAATCGTTATAGTTAGGAATTAGCATTTAAAAAAAACTTTGAAATTCACTAAAAAAAACATAGGTTTCACAATCGTTATAGTTAGGAATTAGCATTTAAAAAACCTTTGAAATTCACTGAAAAAACCATAGGTTTCACACCAGTTATAGATAGCTGAACATTTTACTCATACAAAACCATTGAAATTCCCACGTTATAGTTAGTTTGACTCACTATAACTCACGCGCCCGCAATCCACTGCTGATGATGTCACATATTACATTATTCATGACATGGTCAGTGACATCACTGATGACATCACTGATGACATCTCAAATGACATCACTGATGACATCACTGATGACATCATCCATGTTATAATATAATGCACCTCCTCACACTCTAATCTAACCTTTTATACATCCAGTGTTGAATACAGACTACCATTCCTGAAACCATTGACACAGCAATACCACTTACTACATACACACTCACTGATTCATAAGTCTACACACACATCCATTCATTCACCCGTACAATCACTCATACATACAGTCACTCATCAATAGAACGCTATCACATGCACTCATACACCTATACAGACATTCACACAGTGCCAGTCATCCATGGAGTTACTCTCTTATCTACTCAGTAATGAAAAGAATCAATCACACTCCCATGTCCTCATCTATACAGTTATACACACATAACCTTACTTATTCAAACATATACTAACACATACTTACTCTCTTTTACAATCACTGATACAAGTACACATTGATCCATACAGTCACTTACGCAAGCACAGGCTCTCATGTATAGTCATTGATATATGCCAACTGTCACATGCACTATTTTTTACATATGTACTTGGACATGTAGCACTGAGACATCCATTCACTCACCAACACACCCATGCACACAGTCAACCGCACATACAGCTGTTTCCACATGTACTCTTGTACCCATACACCAAGTGAATGAACTGCTCACACATCTATGCACAGAGTCACACACCTCCCAGCCACTCCCACACACACTCAGCCTCACATACAAATACTTGGGCAACCAATCAATAACCCATATAGTCAGTCATATAGCTACTAATCAACACATGCAGCAGCTTACACAACAACAGACATAATGATGCACACATTCAGACAGTTTAGTCACTAACCTATGCATTCAGTAAGACACATTTAATCATTCACTCATACAGTCAGTTACGCACCTACTAAATCCTTCATGCAGACACTCATGCATACACTCATTCTTCAATATGTAAAACATATTTTAACTGTACAGGAACACACATTCACTGGATGATGTCATCAGTGATGTCATTTGAGATGTCATCAGTGATGTCATCAATGATGTCACTGACCATGTCATGAATTATGTAATATGTGACATCATCAGCAGTGGATTGCGGGTGCGTGAGTTATAGTGAGTCCAACTAACTATAACGTGGGAATTTCAATGGTTTTGTATGAGTAAAATGTTCAGCTAACTATAACTGGTGTGAAACTTATGATTTTTTCAGTGAATTTCAAAGGAATGATTGTGCTTTTAAGTTCATACCTGGATCTTCATTGGTCCCTGCACAGAAACAGGAGAGAGGATTAGATGATCACGGGCAAATGGCAATGCCCCATTTCAGATTTTACATAATATCGGCGTACTTCGGCATTTTCAATATTAAGTTCTTTAACTGTATGTCAATGTCAATGTTTTTTTTCATATTGCACCCGCAGATGGGCACCACCGAAGCACATACACACATCCTCCTGTACTGGCCATTTACGCTGTGGTGACGGTTATCTAGCGGGACCCCTCGTCAAACCGTCAGGGTTCTCAGCACGTCACGCAGGAGTCGGTAGATAGCCGTAACTCCAACAGTCTGTATGCCTGTCGACAATATCAACGTTTCATGCCAGGATTCCCTTCAGGCGGTGCAGAACGCCATGTAAATAATACTTCGCTCCATAGTCCACCTTAAGGCGCAGCTGCACTCTTCACGACGGGTTGCATGCATGCACGGAGGTGGGTCCATGCCAAATATCAACGCTCCAGTTTCAAAGAAACTTGCTGCACTCGCGGGGTCCTTATTAAAATAACTATATTTGCAAGGACGCGTTTCGGCTGTGTGTCTTCTTCTGCTTGCTTCATAAATAAAACGTCACTGGCATGATTGTGCTTTTAAGTTCATACCTGGATCTTCATTAGTCCCTGCACAGAAACAGGAGAGAGAATTAGATGATCACGGGCCAATGGCAATGCCCCATTTCAGATTTTACATATTATCGGCGTACTTCGGCATTTTCAATATTAAGTTCTTTAACTGTATGTCAATGTCAATGTTCTTTTTCATATTGCATCCGCAGATGGGCACCACCGAAGCACACACACACATCCTCCTGTACTGGCCATTTACGCTGTGGTGACGGTTATCTAGCGGGACCCCTCGTCAAACCGTCAGGGTTCTCAGCACGTCACGCAGGAGTCGGTAGATAGCCATAACTCCAACAGTCTGTATGCCTGTCGACAATATCGACGTTTAATGCCAGGATTCCCTTCAAGCGGTGCAGAACGCCATGTAAATAATACTTCGCTCCATAGTCCACCTTAAGGCGCAGCTGCACTCTTCACGACGGGTTGCATGCATGCACGGAGGTGGGTCCATGCCAAATATCGACGCTCCAGTTTCAAAGAAACTTGCTGCACTCGCGGGGTCCTTATTAAAATAACTATATTTGCAAGGACTCGTTTCGGCTGTGTGCCTTCTTCTGCTTGCTTCATAAATAAAACGTCACTGGCATGATTGTGCTTTTAAGTTCATACCTGGATCTTCATTAGTCCCTGCACAGAAACAGGAGAGAGAATTAGATGATCACGGGCCAATGGCAATGCCCCATTTCAGATTTTACATATTATCGGCGTACTTCGGCATTTTCAATATTAAGTTCTTTAACTGTATGTCAATGTCAATGTTCTTTTTCATATTGCACCCGCAGATGGGCACCACCGAAGCACACACACACATCCTCCTGTATATTGAAAATGCCGAAGTACGCCGATAATTTGTAAAATCTGAAATGGGGCATTGCCATTGGCCCGTGATCATCTAATCCTCTCTCCTGTTTCTGTGCAGGGACCAATGAAGATCCAGGTATGAACTTAAAAGCACAATCATGCCAGTGACGTTTTATTTAGGAGCAAGCAGAAGAAGGCACACAGCCGAAACGCGTCCTTGCAAATAAAGTTATTTTAATAAGGACCCCGCGAGTGCAGCAAGTTTCTTTGAAACTGGAGCGTTGATATATATATATATATATATATATATATATATATATACAACTTTAATTGGAGGAGGGGCGTAACAGCATTTAACCAGGGATGGAATCCACACCATCTGTTCCCTGTCTGACCCCTTGAAGGAGCATGGAGCCCGTGAAATCCGGCACTGACGAAGGCCAATAAAGGCTGAAATGCGTATGCCAATGCGTTTCATGGACGGCCAGCAAGAAAACAACAATAAAGCCTTTCTAAAGATCCCAGAGTTGTGTTGTGCGCCTTTTCTACATTTGGGAGCAGGCATTGGTTTGATATACATATATATATATATATGAGAAAGTTCCTTCCTCCCAAAGAACGAAGCAGGAGCCCAAGGGGAACAGGTAAGACGAGGTTCATTAGCAACAAGGCAGTCCCAGTGGTGGCAGATGCATTTCGGCATGACGCCTTCTTCAGCGCCCAACACCGGAAGCCCTCATCCGTGTAGGTTCATTCCTGCTGTTTTTCATGTGTTGCTGGCGTGATCCGCTCCTCCCCCTGGCAATTAGGCTCACCTGTCGTAGTCCATTTGAATTTCAGGACTGCAACTCCCAAGAATATATACATATATATATATATATATATATATATATATATATATATATATATATATATATATATATATATATATATATATATATATATATATAGCAAAGTAGGTTTGAAGGCAGCCGCCAACTTTCGGGGAAGGGGTCCGTTGCAGGAGCAAACCAACTTCTGCTACGATAATGAAATCAACTCCTTGCAGTTTCCACTTTGCGCACCACAGCAGCACACCAGCAACGAAGGAGATGGACCAACCAGGTACAGCAAGATGGAAAGATGTATTATTCACAGAGGAAACAGCTACGCGTTTCGGGCCAACTTGCCCTTGTTCACACTGTAATTTTACTGAATAACAATTGCGTTTTTTGTATGCTTTTAGAAAATAACCACACCTCTAGTGATGATGTTACAGGTCACATGATCATAGACATAAACAAAAGCAAAGAGCATTTATATGTTTACTCTTTCTACTCGTTTTCAAACCATTATAAATTGCAATTACAGGATAAATCCATGAAAACTTCGAAAATTAATAACATTGATAATTAACGGAAGTATGTCTGTATAAATACATGCACATAATAAATTGTACAAATAGATTTTCAACAAATATATTCCATTGTCATGTCCATAAAGTGACTGGTGTGACAATTAAGAAAGCAGCAATTGAGATAAAGTGCATGTAGGAATGTGCAAGGAAAACTGTGCAAAGGAAGCGAAAAGTGCAAACTGCATAGTCAGGAAGTTATTCTATATCTACAACTCCATAATCTCAGGTCCCTGAGATAATAGTATTAGAATATACTAAAACAACCTTAAAAAGCAGTAAAACCATGTGCATGTGTACGAAAACCATGAATCTCAGCAAACTACGCATCGAAACATGTGTTGACATAAATAACAAAGAAAAGAAGAATCGTCATCATGCACCTATAAATAAATATACATGTATCTAAAAATGCATAAATAATCTAAGTAGAAAAGGTAGTAGAAATTTTCAATTTGAATGAAGATATCAATATCTGAAAATAGAGAAGAGAAATACAAATTGATTGTGTAGAAGTTAAAAAGCTGAATCAATATATATACATAAATAAATAGATAAATATCTCCATATCAAAAAGTATTTACAATCTTTCTCTATATATATACATCATACGTTTTATCATATATATCAAATATGATTGAAATGAGGAACAGTTATTATGATATATAAAAGATACATAGAAGGGTCATGCATATAGCCACTGAGAATAGTATTACACTCAACAATAGGGATCCTAACTATTGAGTGAGATGTGGCTATATTAAATATGAGTGACATGGGAGAGAGCAAAGAATCAAAAATGTACGGAGAATTCATATGTAATGATGCATCTCCTCCGTGGTATTTAAACCGTTTGGCCATCTGCTATCGAATTCTAAGATCATCCTAGTTTCCAACTGTCTAAGCATGAGATCACGATCCCCTCCTCTTCTTAGTAATGGAATAGCTCCCACCACAAAGTACTTAAGACATTACACATCCTTATTGTGGACAGTCTTGAAGTGGCGGGCCACCGGGTAAGCCGGATCACTATGGATGATGGCTCTCAGGTGCTGCAATATCCTGACATGCACCTGCAGCCTGGTACTACCAACGTAGTTTAAGCCGCAGGTGCCGGTCAGGACATATACAGCATGGTCCGTTTTACAATTATAATTGCCATTGATAAGCTTACCTTTGGGACAGAAAGGGGTCGAATAGCGAGAGGTATTTGCCCCAAATTTACATGCTAGACAGCTAGAGCATTTACAAAAACCTCTAGCTGGTTGAAGCCATATTTTCTTCTGTTTTAGCTCAGGAGCTGCCTTGTCCAAGGATGATCCCATATTTTGAGCTCTTCTAAAAGTAATTGTAGGAGATAGAGGAAGCATGGGCCCTAAGATGTTGTCACTTAATAATATGG
Source organism: Lissotriton helveticus (assembly GCF_964261635.1). NCBI lineage: Eukaryota > Metazoa > Chordata > Amphibia > Caudata > Salamandridae > Lissotriton > Lissotriton helveticus. The sequence goes on along the minus strand of NC_136057.1, from coordinate 565,086,191 downwards.
GCCAATTCTTTTTTACAATCGCTTTGAGCTGTCTATCCTCTTTACTAAAGGTAGTTATCAAGCGTGGACAGTTGGATTTAGAGGTATGTTTGGCAGAGATAGCTTGGGAATCACTTTCTTGTTCATTAGATATGAATAAACTTTCTCTGGTTCTAAGTTTCGATTTGTCAATGGCCAATTTAAGCATGTCGTCAGTGTATCCACGTGCTTTAAAACGGACAATCATTTCACTTAGGCAAGTTTCAAAATCAGTATTGATGCTACATATCCTTTTTAGTCTCAAGATTTCTCCATATGGGATACTGGAAATAGTGTGTCTGGGATCCATGCTACTCGTGTGTAAGGTGGTATTACCAGCGGTAGATTTTCTGTGTAGGGTAGTATGAATGGATAAATCAGATACATACATCTGCTTTTTAAGGATGTTTTAGTATATTCTAATACTATTATCTCAGGGACCTGAGATTATGGAGTTGTAGATATAGAATAACTTCTTGACTATGCAGTTTGCACTTTTCGCTTCCTTTGCACAGTTTTCCTTGCACATTCCTACATGCACTTTATCTCAATTGCTGCTTTCTCAGCCAGACTCATACTGGATATCCCCCGTCAAGCTCACATTTCTGGTCACCTGAAAGACCTCCACTGGCTCCCCGTCAACAAGAGAATAACGTTCCGTCTCCTCACTCACGCACACAAAGCCCTCTACGACCTAGGACCCGAATGCCTCAACACGCGATTGTCCTTCTACACCCCCACCCGTCAACTACGATCGTCCAATCAAGCCCTCACCGCAATTCCGCGCATCCATAGATCCACCATGGGAGGAAGATCCTTCTCCTACTTAGCGGCCAAAACCTGGAACGCTCTCCCCACCCACCTCCGCCTTACACAGAACCACCTCTCCTTCAGAAAACAACTAAAAACTTGGATATTCGTAAAGCACCCCCCCTCCCTCAAGCGCCTTGAGACCCTCTGGGTGAGTAGCGCGCTATACAAATTTCTGAACTTGAACTTGAACTTGAACTTTCTTAATTGTCGCACCAGTCACTTTATGGACATGACAATGGAATGTATTTGTTGAAAATCTATTTGTACAATTTATTATGTGCATGTATTTATACAGAAATACTTCCGTTAATTATCAATGTTATTAATTTTCGAAGTTTTCATGGATTTATCCTGTTATTGCAATTTATAATGGTTTGAAAACGAGTAGAGAGAGTAAACATATAAATGCTATTTGCTTTTGTTTATGTCTATGATCTTGTGACCTGTGACATCATCACTAGAGGTGTGGTTATTTTCTAAAAGCATACAAAAAACGCAATTGTTATTCAGTAAAATTACAGTGTGAACAAGGGCAAGTTGGCTCGAAACGGATGTATGACGGTACAACGCGTACTGTCACAACGCATCCCTTTACCACGCATCCCTTACAACGCAAGTCGTTACCACGACTTGCGTTGGGGGGCGCGGATTTCGAATAGTATAATTTACTATTCTAACACCAGTCCCCGTGGACCCTAGGGAAGGTGTTTGGATAGTAAATTTACTATTTTTAATCCTTTAGCGCCCTCCAGCGCAAGTCGTGGTAACGACTTGCGTTGTAAGGGATGCGTGCTAAAGGTACCGCGTTGTAAAAACTTCGTGGTAAACGATGTTTACCGCTCGAAACGCGTAGCTGTTTCCTCTGTGAATAATAAATCTTTCCATCTTGCTGTACCTGGTTGGTCCGTCTCCTTCGTTGCTGGCGTGCTACTGTGGCTGCGCAAAGCGGAAACTGCAAGGAGTTGATTTTATATATATATATATAAAAGTTCTTTTTACATTTTTAATCATGGGTTTCTGTTTTTGTCAAATTTAAAATGTGGATTTAAACCAGTTAATGAATTTTTCGAACTGTTGCCATTTCGAATTGTTTGGAAAACAGACTAGGCTACTCATTACAAGTAGTTTGTCCTCGCTGTCTACTATCACGAGGTGTATGATGAAAAAAAGAGAGAAAAAAATGCACTTTTTTCACTGTTTAGCAGTTACTATTTAAAACGCAAGCATTTCCAACTCTGACTGTCTGTGAGCAAGGGCGGATGCCCGAAACGCGTCAGATTGCTTGGTTCAGCTTTTAAATAAAAAATCTGTGCTTTATAATTACTGGATCCGCGTAATTTACTGGGTCGCTGTGGTCGGAGCCTGGGAGATTGCACTTGTTTGATGTTAATTTCGGAAGGTGATTGCTTCCGAGGTGGATCCACTCTCCTGAAGTCGGCTGTCGTGTTCAATCATCCACAAAAGCCTTTCCTGCCAGGAAAATTCGTCAACGACAGCCCCTGTGCCTGCGGAGGTATCGGTTACAAGTTGGAAAATATCGGCGGCGTTTTTTGTAAATTTGAAAAGACGCAAAGGCGCCAAAAACGCCTGTCCAGTCGGAATCCAACGGAAAACGCTTAAATATTTCGGCGGCACGGTGGAGAGGAATACTAAGCACTTGCACGTTACCCTGGGAGCAGGATTGTTGAGCTCGGGTAATTTAGTGCTCACAACATCTTGAAGCAATTTGAACCAGGCGCCATGTCAGAGGAGACCCTCCGTGGCAGGGAAGCGGCGGCAGCCGCTCTGTACTCCAACTTACCCAAGGTAACAACGGGTGTGGGAGGAGGCAGCAATAAAACCGATCAAACTGGTAGCTCCAATACGACAGAAACCCAAATACGTGCTGCATTAAAGAGACTTGAAAAATGCATGTATTCAGAAATGTCCAAGTGGTGGGAGCACAAATCTTTGACTATGTATCTGGAAGAGAATAGAGTTCCCAGAGGCTTACGTATTTTACTGGCACCGAGTTACAATAGGCCTAATCCCAACATGCTTAAGGAGTGGGGCCAAGCTAACTTGGAATCATCTGCTAAGTTGATGCAAATTCTGGTTAAATACGCAGTAATAGATCGTGAACAGCTCATGCAAGAGATTTCAGAAATTAATGAGGAGCTGCTTAAATTCGAACCTCATGATCTAATAACCAAAAGCAGAAAAGAAATTGATGAGCGCATAGCTAAGCAGGAAGAAAAAATTAAAGCCCGCAAGATTTTTAAATTTGCGCGCGACAAGGAAGACTATGCACAGGGAAGAATATTTACTTTCGCGCGCAAATTCGATAATGTGAAGCGCTCCAAATTTGCGCAACAAACGCAGTTGGCTAAACAGGGCAAACCAGATGGACAAACACCGACCTCTGGGCAAGCTCTGGGCCCCACAACAGCTGGAACAAGCCAAATGCACAGCGACAATGAGTCATTGACAAGTGCCCCTACCTCGGATGATGATGCCAGTGGCACTTGGGAGGCAAGCTCAGTTATCCTGGACTTAGGGGAAGAAATGGATTTTTTATCCAACGAAAGACTGCAGTCACTAAGGCCCCGGCACAAACAGCAGACAAAGGGGCAGCAGCAGCAGCAAAGCGTGCCAGGAACAACAGAAGACGGGGCCAGCGCCGGAAAAAGTACAAAAGCGCCCAAAAAACCAAAGCGGCAATACTGGCGCAAAAACAAGTGAGTGATAATACTGTAGTAAACCTATCTTTCGTTGACCTTACCAAGGCTGAACAACAACTCTTAAACCTTGGCCTCTCATATTGTCCAGTTACTGACTTCAACTATGCCAAAACCCGCATAGATGTCTATATGTATATAAGAAAATGGAAGCTCAAAAAATTCTTTGCAATAAAGGAAGGTCTGAACAACAAGACATTACAAGGAATTGGAGCAAACACCAATGCTCTTTCAAATGTGCCCCTGCTTCCGGCCAGTGACACCCGAACAGCACTTATAGTATTGAATCTTATGGGCAATGACGCACTCACCAACGATCTTGCATCCACACAGGATGAACTGAGGGCAGCTGACATTCCCCAAATTGGAGCCAATACCAGTCCTTTCAAACAAACGTCCAAATTTAATCCTACCATGCCCAGAGACTCCATTGATGTTTTTCAGGACGTGGTAGTTGAAGACCTGAAGCGGCTACATCATCAGATCAAGCATAAAAAGCGATACAGAAGCAAACAGGAAACTGAATATCATGCTTTGGTTAAAAAGTTAAGTAATGAACACAACATCATAGTAACCACGGCCGACAAGGGGGGCAATGTGGTCATCTGGCCCCAGGAGGAATATAATCAAGGAAGCAAAGCGGCAGCTCGGTGATGGTACCTGCTATTCCATTACCACCATGAGACACTTTGAATCTTCCAAGGAATCACTCAAAAAATTGCTTTTCAAATATAAAAGGGAAGGCATGATTTCCTCGCAAGAATTTGAATTCCTCCATGTCGAGCATCCTGTTTTGCCCAAACTCTACTTACTCCCTAAGATACATAAACTATCAAGACCAGTGCCCGGCCGACCAATCATTTCGGCTATTGCAGGAGTGGCTGAACACGTCACAGAATACATCGATTATTTCCTGCAAAGTCTGGTCCAAGAACTACCTACGTATGTAAGAGACACAGGCGATTTTCTGGCTAAAATCCAAAACACCCAGTGGAATGATGGAATGCTCATGATTACTTTGGACATAGAATCGCTCCATACGAGCATAGAGCATATATGTGGTATAGAAGCACTTGGTTTTTTCCTAGGAAAAAGGCCCATTAATTGTTACCAGCACAACAAAGTACTGATTGAGCTTACATCATGGTGTCTCAATAACAATTTCTTTCTTTTTGGGAGTGACTTATATCTGCAGAAGCGTGGGGTCGCAATGGGGGCCTGTTTCTCTCCCAGCTACGCGTGCTTGCACGTGGGTTGGTGGGAGGAGCAGGTCCTCAGGCGGCAACACGCCCAAATCTTTTCTGATCATGTTTTGCTTTGGCTTCGTTATATTGATGACGTTTTTCTGTTATGGCAGGGTGACAGGAACAGTGCACAACGGTTCATTGACTCTATCAATGTTAACAATGTGAACCTCAAATTCACTAGCTCCATCAGTGATTGTGAGGCAGAATTTTTGGATGTTAAAATCCTTATCCGCAATGGCCAGCTCACCACTAAGCTTCATCGGAAAAGTACTGCGGGCAACAGCATTTTGCACGCTAGCAGTGCACATCCGCGCCATGTGGTAGACAATATTCCTCTAGGTGAACTCTTAAGAATTAAGAGAATTTGTAGTACAGACTCTGATTTGGAATCTTGCACTAATGAAGCTTTGACTAGATTTCGTGCTAGGGGTTATCGTGAATCAGTGCTTAAAACAGCAATGCTAAAAGCCAAAACTAGATCTCGTGCTTCTTTGCTTGAGATTAATAGCAGTGCTGATACATCTTGCACTTCAGATGAAGACACCACGAACCCCAGGTTCCTTACGCCATATAGCAAACAGGCCAGGCAAATAAAATCCATTTTGTCTAAAAGATGGCCTGTTCTTGCTACAGACCCTGTACTGAAATCCGAACTAGCGGAAGTCCCTGTTGTCACCTTTAGGAAAGGTCCCTCACTCAGGTCTCACATCTGCCATGAATTTCCTGAACTTAGAAAAAAGCAGGAATGGATGAAAACAAGATCAGGTTTTATACGCTGCACCTCTTGCAGGGCTTGTAAATTTGGCAAAAGCACTAGGCAATATAGCACGCCGTTCAGTCCAGACCCAATCCAAATCAAGGGTCAATATAACTGTAAAACTGAATTTGCCATTTACGTTTTAACTTGCACATGTGCACTCAGGTATGTCGGCAGCACACGACAACCGGTACACGTTAGGATCCTCCAGCATCTGCGTGCCATCGTTAACAACGACCCAGCCTACCCTGTAGCTAGGCACTTCAAGGCAATACACAACAACAATCTGGAGTGCCTATCTTATTTTGTTATCTCTGCAATAGACAAACCCAGAAGAGGCGGAGATAGGGTCAAATTGCTGAGAAGAATGGAGTCTCACTTCATTCTTGAGCTAGACAGCAGATCTCCAAATGGCCTTAACAACACGGAGGACCTACATGTGTTTCTGTAAATCAAGCCTTGCTTTGTCCACTTCGTTTTGTATTACTTTGGGTGGTAGGGTTCTCTTGGTTGCCGCCCTCCCCCACGTGATGAATATTTTGTTTCCTTGTTGGGTTATTGCACGTATTATCTGCATATATTATTTTACGGTGGTTCATTACTTATGTATTAGTATTTAATTTTTTGGGGTACACTCATTTGAGGACATAGACAACAGTTTTTTTCTGTAGTCCCTGATTAATATGTTTTTGCAACAGTTCGTATTTTGACAATGACATCCCCTTGATTATTATACCAATTAGCCCATGCCTCATAACTATGCTGCTACAGTCGTATGTTTACATATTACGCTGATTTGCACTTTGTTGAATATAGATGCAACATTATACTGTTTACATTCAAGCGTATTTTGTACATAACCAACAATATTATTGCGGGTTTTTTTAATTGCATCTGTTATTAGAATAGCAATTATATTTTTTAAAAGGATGCACTTTGCACTTTATTCTGCTATTTTGCACTATCAACTTTGAATGTTGGCGTGGGCTTTATGTGTGTATATATATTTGTTATATACAACCTTTTTGGTATTTGCATTTTAAGCTGTTAAAAAAGTTCTTTTTACATTTTTAATCATGGGTTTCTGTTTTTGTCAAATTTAAAATGTGGATTTAAACCAGTTAATGAATTTTTCGAACTGTTGCCATTTCGAATTGTTTGGAAAACAGACTAGGCTACTCATTACAAGTAGTTTGTCCTCGCTGTCTACTATCACGAGGTGTATGATGAAAAAAAGAGAGAAAAAAATGCACTTTTTTCACTGTTTAGCAGTTACTATTTAAAACGCAAGCATTTCCAACTCTGACTGTCTGTGAGCAAGGGCGGATGCCCGAAACGCGTCAGATTGCTTGGTTCAGCTTTTAAATAAAAAATCTGTGCTTTATAATTACTGGATCCGCGTAATTTACTGGGTCGCTGTGGTCGGAGCCTGGGAGATTGCACTTGTTTGATATATATATATATATATATATATATATATATATATATATCACAACAACTCGCGACACTGTCTTCTCCGCTTGCATGCGAAATGACGAGGGCAGACCTTCATGGTGCAAAATTAATTTATTTTCTCCAGTGTACCATCTTGACGCATTTCGGCCGACCCAGCGGCCTTGCACATGATATATATATATATTACCTACGGGTGGTCACCAGTAGGTAGTTATAGTTGAAACCTAGTTGCCATAGGAAAAGCATTTTTTGATTTGCTAATCACTTTGGCATCGATTGACAAATCTTCGCGAAAGTCTACTAAAACAAAGTCTATTCAGGTCAGCTCCTATGCTGAAAGTTTGGGGGTGATTCATCAAGCGGGGGATGAGAAAAATGGAGGTTCCCAAAACACATTTACCCCATGTTTTTAGACAGGCTACAGTCCGAACTGCTGAACAGAATTACCCCAAATATAGCAAAAAAGTAGAGCTTTGTTCAGAAAGCAACCTTTTTTTTTAAATGGTGTAAATCCGTTCAGTAGTTTTTGAGAAATTTTAAAAATAAGAGTCAAAAAATCTATTTCCCGTAGGAAACTTTGGGCAAGGCTACAGCCGAAACTACTGAACGGAATAACAAAAAATTTGGCAAGAAGGTAGTGCTTGGATCAGAAAGCGACCTTTTTCTTAAATGGTGTAAATCTGTTCAGTCGTTGCTGAGAAATAAAAAAAATAAAAGTTTTGATATCTAGGGACGTGGTGGAGTCGCAACCCCTCCCGACCACGAGCTTCATTCTAATTGACTGCTACGACCACGAGCTTCATTCTAATCGGTAACACTCCAAACCAGGCAGCCATCTTGTGACTCGATAGAAGCGAGTCACCAGAAAACAGAGAAGCAAAGATATTAAGCAAGAGAAGGGAGCGGGGTAGAAACTCCCTGATCCCCTAGGTCTTCTTAGGGGGTCCCAGAAGGACTCCCAGGGCCAAAAAGGAGATTTGTTTTATTTCGGCACAATACACGCTGGGGTCGCGAAATCCGCCAAAATCTTTAAAAAAATGAAGCGCGGGGTCCTCCGTTTTATTTTAATGAGGCCCCCAGGTAGGCTGGGTCCCGGGGGCATTTCTTCAAAAGAATAGCGGGGGTCTGCTGGGGCCCCTGCAGCCCTGGGGACCAACACGTCCCTGGGGCTTCACTTATGTTGGGAGGGAGGCTGCGTGGCCGCCCTCCTGGAGCTCGTGATGGCCTAGTGATGGCACTGCAGGAGCCAGGCCCAAGGCAGGCTCCTGCAGTGTCTCGGGTGCCCACCCCTGGGACACTGCTGTTTTCTATGACAAGGCGGGACCCGCGTGGCTACCGCTCTGTCATAGCAAACTTGCTGTGGATTTTGGAAGTTAGAGCAGGGAAACCTGCTCTTGCTTTCAAAGTCCAAAGCTGATTGCTTTTCCAAACGGGGAGCTGCAGCGATTCTAGCGCGGTTCTGAGTGCGGACCCCGTGTGAAAGCGGTGGATACGTGGTTCTCAGCACCAAAGGCATCAATTGGTGCCACTTTAATCCTCTTTGTCCAATCCATTTAATGTCCACATTTTGCAAAGCTAGATTTTTGTCGATGCCTCTATTTTCAGCATACCTTTTTCACCAGAAAACATACATGTGTCCCACAATCCACACTCTAAGCATCTTGAAGGGAAGCCTGGATGCACTGAAAAGATGTGTGTAGTCGAATTAGACAGTTGGTAGAATGAGAGGCATCCAAAATGGTGGACAAGATGCAGTTTAAAAAAATAGAGAAATGATTGGCTGTTTAAGAACATTATATAGTCAAACATAGGGTGCATATTTCTGTCTTTAAAAATCATGTTTCTTATTGGTTAGTAAAAATGTTTGAAAGGTACATTACATAGGATAAGCTCATATTTTGGGACGTCAAGCACACTTGCTGTTTGTGTTTGCAACATTGTTTGCTGAACTTGTGACCTGTCAGTTCAGTTGAGTGTTCCATGAACTGTTACTATGGAAACAGGCATTAAGGAGAATGGGGATAGGTTAGAAAGTTCACTGTGACATTAATATGTGTATTTGTTATAAATATTAAAGTAATATGTTATTGCAGTAAGATTTCCCAAGGTTGTGCTATCTTTAGAAGTATTATATTATTAAAAAAAAAGTGGTAACATCATTTGTAATATATTTTTGAACTTCCGTATGGGTTTGCGGTCCCATCCCATATGGTGAGCAGTGCAGGCGCAAGTCAAAAAAATATCAGAAGCATTTTGGGGTCAGTTAGAAGTCAGTTGGAAAGGGTTGATATGTGTAACCAATAGAAATGTGTTTTAGAATTTGAAAAATTCTGGGGAGCAATGTGATTTGTTATTTATATCTATATGTGTAGAGGAAGAGAGGGAACGTTTGTCATTATCGGTTTTGCTAAGAGCAGTGCATTTATTGATTGTGTGATGATATTTATACATAGTAAGGAACAAGAACTTGGACATGATGTTCAGGGCGTTGTGATAATGTTGTGTGAAGTTAGATGGATTCACGCTAGCCTGGCTGATGAGGGGTGTTATCCCGAAACCAGTCCTGGCATGCTTGTTTCCAGTCCAGGGAGGACCTGGCCTGGCAGTTAGGGCTGGACTGTTCCCAGGAGGCACATGGTCAAGACTGATTTGCATATGGCTGGGTCCAAACTGGGGTGGCGAAGTGAGTTAAAGAATAATGATGGATTTAACCCAGTTATGTGACTGGGTGTGAGTGTCTGAAAAGTTTCGGCACTCCATCCATCATCTCTTTGTGTTAGCTAGATGTAAAACAAGTTTAGTTTCAGAGATACAAATCCAACATTGTCATGCGTGCAAATGTATGGAAAAGGTCACAGCTTGGAAATTTTATTTGTGAGGACAATATAACAAATAAGCTGCTTCACTACACAGGTCTAACCTGGGTACATACCAAGAGGTTGCATGCAGTGGTGGCGGGCTTTGTGGCAGGGTCTTAGGTGTCGAAGCTGTCATAGATTTGCCTGATCTTGTAGTAGAAGAAGGTGCTGAGTTTGTTGCAGAGGTCTTGGGAGGGTGGGACGTCTATGGTCTCGCTGTTGGGTCTGGCGAACTCCTTGATAATGGTGAAGAGTTCTTTGCTATTGTGTGCGTTGGTGTTGATGCTGTCTTAGAGAGCTGTTTTCTTTCTGGTTTTGAGGTGGGGGTGATGTGCGTTTTGTAGGTTGCTCGGGTTATGTTGTTCCTCTATCTCTAATTGAGTCGTCTGCAGGTGTGTCTGGATTTGTGAAGGTGGTGGTAGTGAACCAGATGTCTTTCTTGGAGTGTTGCTTGCCTGGTGCCTTCTGGTGGTGTGCCAGAGTGTTGGTGCAGTTGGAGATCTATTGGTGAAGGTTGCGTGCTGAGGTGTTGGCGTCTGTTGATGTCAGCAGTGCGGTAGTGCTGAGGAAGGCAATGAGATGTTCTTCAGTGGTCTTGCACTAGCTACAATGGGGGGGGTGAAGAGGGTGGTGGTGACATTACTGATGACATCTCAAATGGCATCACTGGTGACATCAGCCACAAAATCACTAACACACCCACTCACACTCCAATAGAACCTTTCATATACCTACACCACATCCCACTCCCTCATAATCATTCACAAACTCATTTACAGATCTATACCAGTACTTACACACCCACTCACTGATTCATAGATTTACACACATATTCACTCACTTACCTATACAGCCCCTCATACACCAACTCACTTACTAATACAGCAACTGACATATCCACTCATACACTCATTCAGCCACTCACACACTGAGTCAGTGAGTCATTCACCCATAGAACTACTCACCCACCTACTCACTCACCCACACAGTCAATCATACAGCCACTTACTTGCCCATATAGTTACACCCCCACTTACTTACTCATACTTACTTACCTATTCAGTCACTGACACAAGCACAACACCCACCCATACAGGCACTCATATACCCACTCACACACTAATACAGTCACTGACATATTTACTAATACACCTATAAAGCTACTCAAATATTAGTCAGTGAGTCAGTCACCCATTGAGGTACTCACTCACCTACTCACTCACCCATACAGTCAATCACACAGTCACTTACAGTTACACATGCAGTCACTTACTTATTCATACAGATACTAACACATACTCACTGAACTGTACAGTCACTGGCACAAGCACAACACTCGCCCATACAGCTACTCTCACATTCACTCACTCACTTACTCACTCACCCATACAGTCACTCATATACCCATCATTCACCTATACTTCCTTTTACATATGCAGTTACTCATCGATATACCACTGACACATCCACTCACTCACCCACACAGCCATCTACACAATCTACACAATCCCCCCACACATGCACTCAGTAACCAATACAGCCACTGACTCACCTACTCGCTCATATATACAATCAGTCACACACACCCTCACCTGCACACACAGACATTCAGACACCCATACAGGCACTCAGTCAAGCAACCAGTCACCCATACAGCCACTCACATACCTACTCACACACCAATACAGTCACTTAGACTAAACACAAACTGACTGACTGTTACAGACATTCACACAACCAGTCAGTCCCCTATACATTCACTGAGACACCTAATCACTCACTTCTACAGTCAGTCACGTACCCTCTGAATCATCCATACAGGCACTCATACACCCACAGATTCACCAATACACTTTGATATATATTTAACACTCAGAACATTTTTTAAAACACAGTCACTGGATGATATCATCAGTGATCTCATACGTATGTCATTTGAGGTGTCATCAGTGATGTCAATGACAATGTCATGAGTTATGTAATATGTGAAGTAATACGCAGTGCATTGTGGGGCGCGATTTATAGTTAGCTCAGCTAACTATAACTGATGAATTTCACTGGCTTTGTACAAGTGAAACCTGAGCCTAACTATAATGTCCCTAAAGCTTTGTTTTTTTCAGTGAATATATATATTGCAGTAAAGGAATCCTGCAGCATCGTCAGCCTCGCCCACACTAGCAAGGCTTGTGCAGGTGTACGGGTACAGGGCCTACAAATAAATGAAGAAAGGTCCACATAGTTATCGATCAACCCCAAGGAAACCTCGCACCCCACCTCTGAATTTTCAAAAAGATTTATTATGACAATGCTTTTCAGCTGACCTCGTGATTCTTCAAGACCAATCCACAATACATTGTGCCCCATCACATTATGAAACAAGGAAGGGGCCGGCCAGCATGTTGTAGACATTGACGACAGAGGTAATACAGTTTTCACAGGCTTCAGTAATCAGAAAAGAGACAATATATTAGTGATATTGTAGTTGAGAGGATTTCCTTCTCACAGTTGCCCATGTGTGTTAAAAAAAAATCAATCAAATTCAAAGTGAAAGACAAAGGATAAAACATGATTTGGGGCATATAATAAATTATTCTCAGGTAGGTCATAATATCAAGGGATGCTCTGACCAGAACAAATAAAGAAATAAAGAACCAACAAGCAGTTAGCGGCTAGTGCCCAACATGCCAAGTAGCACATCCATTGTATCTTTGTTACATTTTGGTGCCCAATTCTGGGTCAACCACACAAAGTCAGTATATTGTCATCAAGTGCATTTCATAGCCAAGTGGCTTTAAGGTGCTGTTGTGGACAGGTCTGACATTCTAATACATAGCCCTTGAAATAATAAATGCTGCTATGCAGTGAAGAACATAAACCCCTGGCTCTGACCCCTATTCCAATTGATTCTACTTTTCAATCACCCTGTGTACAAATGTGTACTATTTCAAGACAGGTAGGATTTCAATATTTGTACATCGTTTAACGAAATATGCAGGAGAGGTTAAAATTAGAATGCTGATAGATTTGAAGATAACATCAGCAAGATCGTATGTATATATACAGTATTATGCTCATTGGGTGTGCAGAAAGAGGAGAATATATATATATATATATATATATATATATATATATATATATATATATATATATATATATATATATATATATTCACTGAAAAAACCATAGGTTATAGACCATATATAGTTAGGAATTAGCATTTACAAAACCTTATTTTACTCACACAAAACCATTGAAATTCCATATATAGTTAGTTGCACTAACTATATATCGCGCACCCGCAATCCACTGCTGATCATGTCACATATTACATCATTCATGACATGGTCAGTGACATCACTGATGGCATCACTGATGACATCTCAAATGACATCACTGATGACATCACTGATGACATCTCAAACGACATCACTGATGACATCACTGATGACAACATCCAGTGACTGTATGTTTCTGTAAAGTTAAAATATGTCTTACATATTGAAGAATGAGTGGATTTATAAGTGTCTGGATGAAGGATTTAGTAGGTGCATGACTGACTGTATGAGTGAGTGATTAAATGTGTCTCACTGAGTGCATGGGTTAGTGACTAAACTGTCTTAATTTGTGCATCATTATATCTTTTGTTCTGTAAACTGCTGCATGTGTTGATCAGTAGCTATATGAGTAACTATATGGGTTATTGATTGGTTGCCCATGTATTTGTATGGGAGACTGAGTGTGTGTGTGGGTGTCTGGGAGGTGTATGACTCTGTGCATAGATGTGTGAGCAGTTGATTCACTAGATGTATGGGTTCAAAAGTGCATGTGGAAACAGCTGTATGGGCGGTTTACTGTGTGCATGAGTGTATTGGTGAGTGAATGGATATCTCAGTGCTACATGTCAAAGTAAGTACATATGTAAAACACAGTACATGTGAGAGTTGACATATATAAATAACTGTGCATAAGAGCCAGTGAATGTGTGAGTGGCTGTATGGATCATTGTGAACTTGTATCCGGGATTGTATAAGAGAGTAAATATGTGTTAGTATGTGTTTGAATAAGTAAGGTGTGTATAACTGTATAGTTGAGAAAATGGAGGTGTGATTGATTCTTTGCATGACTGACTAGGTGTGTGTGTAACTTCATGGATGAGTGACAGTCTGTGAGTGTCTGTTTACACTGAGTGTATCTAAGGTTATATTACAGTCTGAAGAAGTTCATCGTATTATCACATGAATGATGTCATCAGTGATGTGATCAGTAATGTCAAATGAGATGTCATCAGTGATGTCATCGGTGATGTCATTTGAGATGTCATCAGTGATGTCATCAGTGATGTCATTTGAGATGTCATCAGTGATGTCATCAGTGATGTCACTGACCATGTCATGAATGATGTAATATGTGACATGATCAGCAGTGGATTGCAGGTGCGCGATATATAGTTAGTACAACTAACTATATATGGAATTTCAATGGTTTTGTGTGAGTAAAATAAGGTTTTGTAAATGCTAATTCCTAACTATATATGGTCTATAACCTATGGTTTTTTCAGTGAATTTTCAAGGTTTTGTAAATGCTAATTCCTAACTATATATGGTCTATAACCTATGTTTTTTTCAGTGAATTTCAATGTTTTTTTAATAGCAAATATCAAAAGCTTTAAAATGTATTCTTCTTTAAATCGAAAAATATATTTTATATGTTTTTAATACAATTTTTTAATGTATTTTTTTAATATTTTTTTTTGTTTCGCTCCCGGTCCGCGAACCGGGTAGCTTCCCGTTAGCTCAATTTCTTCCTGTGACCCGGTCCGCGAACCGGTAAACATTCCGTTTGCGCAACTGCCGCGTTAGGAAACAACATGGTGACGCATCGCTTAACCGCGACGTATCGCGTTGTCGCGTAATGCGTCATATGACGCGTCGCGTTAGCGCACCCGGAAGTGCTCTGGTACGCGAAGCAAGGCGCGAAGCGCAGCTTCCCGGAAGCGATCCGGGACGCGGCGCGGAGCGCGTAACGTAAGCATAACAGGTCATGTGACTTGTTAATAACACTTTTCATTGGTTCATTTCACATTTTGTTTCCTAATGATGTAAGGCTAGGTCATGTGACCTAAAAATAACACTTTTCATTGGTTCAGAACTATTTTTTTTCCCAAATGATGAAAACCCTCACTCTGACTTTCATCTTTGTGAGAGGAAGACCTTTTTTCATCACTTAGCAATGGCAAGTGTTGTAGCTTCAGCTGGTGCACCCCCACCACCACCACCACCTCCTAGGAAGAGAGGACCACCTCCTCAGGTAATCCTCAATCAAGAGGAGGAAGAAGAGGAAGAAGAGGAAGAGGAGCAAGAGAGGAGGCAGTTTTTGGAAGAAGAGCCTAGGACATCCCGTGTCAAAGAGAGTTTAATTTGGCAATTTTTTAAATATCCCCGGGGCCAAAAAAAAGTGAATGCCCGGTATGTAACTTGCCTTATATGCAAGAAAGATCTGTCCAGAGGGACAAATAAAAAATACAGTTATGGCAATTATACGATGCATCGCCATATGGAGAGGTGGCACCCTATCAACTACAGTGCTGCGCAGCTACATGACATGCAGGACAACCCCCCTCCTGTGGCCCGAAGATCAAATGTGGAGGAAGTGACGGGACCAGAGGCGAGGGACATGGTACCAAATATACAGATGAGGTTCGGGACAATCAAACAAGTGTGCGTGCGTTGCGGTCAGTTGATTTGCTACAGAGAAAGTAGCATCAAATTAATCAACTTAGCAATTGATAATCATGATTGTCGAAAACGCCCCAGAGAATAAATTATCTTTTTTTTTTGTTGCTCCTGTTGAGCCCTTTACAATGAATCGTTTTCGTTTCCCCCTCCACAAAAAAATAAAAAAAATATAAAACCGTTCAAAAAATACAAAAAAAGCAAAAAAATGTTCAGAAAAATAATAAAAAAATATAAAACAACAAAAATAATTAAAAAAAAGTTCTTTTCAGAACTACCTCCCCTTTATAAAAAAATTGCTGAAATGTTTAGCACTCTGGCAACCTCTATTTCTTTTGGTTCGCTTCCCGGTTCGCTTGCCGGTACGCGAACCGGAAGCGAAACAAAATTTTTTTTTTTTTAAAAAAGAAGAGTAAGTATAAGGAAAGGAAACAGAGAGTAATGTTAAAAGAAAGACAGCTATAGGGAATAACACAGAGATACTGTTTAATAGATCTATTTACCGAAGAAAAGATGGAAGAGGGTATAATAGTGAAAAACAAAATAGATAAGGAAGTGAAAGAAAAAAAGGAGAGTAGAAGAATAATAAACAAGAGTTTCTTAGAGAATGTGAGTGAATGTTCAAAATAAGATTAAAACATGTGGAATAACAGAGAGAAAAAACAGAAAGCAGAAAAGAAGAAGTAACAGAAAAGGAATGATTGAAACAGCAAAGAAATGTAAATAACATAGGGGCATATTATCAACATAGGTGATAAAATTATCGCTGCTTTTATCAGCAGAAATCTGCCGCTAAAGCCGCTTTTGCGGCAGAAAACTGCTGCTAAAGCCGTTTTTGCGGCAGTTTTCTGCCGATAATGACTGCTTTTATTGGCAGAAATCTGCCGCTAAAGCCGGTTTTTGCGGCAGAAAACTGCTGCTAAAGCCGCTTTTGCGGCAGTTTTCTGCCAATAAAAGCAGCGATAATTTTATTGCCTGTGTTGATAATATGCCCCTTAGTGTGCTTGAACTACAGGGAGAAAGCATAATGAACTATTAGTGAAAGAGTGATCAGTCAGAGACAGTGAGAGTAATAGAGACGGAGTGAGTAAACAGGAGTGAGGAAGTATGAGAACAGAGGGACTGAGAAAAGGAGTGGAAGGAGTAGAGTAAGTAAGTAATAGAGAAAGGAATGAGAGAAGTAGCAAAGGCAGGAAACTGAGGGTTAAAGAAATGAAGCAGTGGAACTAATAGAAGTTAAATGTGATAGAAATGTAATGAAAAGAGTACAAAACATTTACCTTATAATTGTCGTTAACTTAGTCACTTGTTATTTTTATACTTTCAATCTGTGAAAGAAAGAACAAAAATTTGAAAAATATTAAAACATGTATTTAAAAATTAGAAAAGACAAGGGAAAAGATTGAAGGACAAACAGTTTTTCAACAACTTTGACACTTACAGAAGCCTCTGCTTCTCAATGCCCCCTACACAGTCCTAAATATATACATTTTAAACTAACAGTATCTTGTTGCAGATGAAGTGAGGCCTATCTTGCAACATGGTGCATCTTTTGCATCACTGCTGCATCACATAAGTGATGCAACAGCGGCACAAAAGAGGCGCATGGCCATCATAAATCTGCCCCTAACATTTTAAATGATTGATTCAGGATGCCGATAAGGTGTGGCCTATCCAGGGGTTTGTTTGAGGTGAGGCCTACTCAGGGTTACAGATGAAATTTAGACTTGTTGAAGAGTACAGAGGAGATAATACATGTCCATGCCTACCAATGAAGTGAGTCATGTCCACTGCACTCTTTAACAAAGGCCAGACCTCCTCTGTCTCCCTGGAGAGGCCTAAACCTGATCTGCACAATGTGATTCGTAATGTTAGGAAACACAGGTGATATAATTGAAAAACGTGCAATTTCTTTTGCCCATTTCACAATCACATCACTTGTGTTTCCTTTGCTTAGGTATCTCATTGTGCAGATGTAGTCCAGCATATGAAAGAGTACGGAGAAGTGCAGCACTGCATGCAACAACTTTGACACTTACTGAAGCCTCAGCTTCTCCATGCCTCCTACACAGTTCTAAATGTATATCATAAATACAAAAAGTACAGAATTAATTATACATGTTAAATGGTTTATTTTTGCTGTTCTCAGAATTTATCAAATTTCAGTAAAAACAGTGACTTGAAGGTATTCATCATATAACAGCGGGGAAAAAAACCCACAATCAAAATGATTGTGTTTAAAAAACCCATATAATATAACCAATCAAAAATCAGAACTCCTTAAAATTAACTTACTTTCCATGACGTCGAAGGATATCCTATGAACAGCTTACACTCTGTTGTGCTGTTATTATTTTCAGCCCGCCACTTTCTGAAAGAAAAGCTCCATCGTTTTGACAAATATGTTACATACAATAAATGACTTCTCGCTCTCTACCACACTTTTCCACAAGGCCAAATTGTGTAGGAGCCATTTATAACTCTTGGAATACTTCTAAGCAAATCCTGTCATTTTCTTTTTCCGCAACTTTCAGAAAGAAAACGTTCAAGATCACTTTCACAATCCTGTACTAGTAATATCTTACCCTTCTTGCTCACTCATGTTCCACATTTCCTATGACACTGATACTGCTTACTATGAAGCAGACTTACACTACCTCTATGACTACTACAATTATTTAATTCTCTACATCACTTTTAATCACAAAGCAATTTAAAACAGTACATAAAATTATATCAACCCCTAGAATCATTATAGGCCAGTTACCTACCCTAAATTCTTTCTTCTGAAAACAGAAAGTAAGAATATTTTTAATAAGATGTGTAATAAGTGGATGTTGTCAAAGGACCATCATGTCATATAATAGCTGCAGTTAGAAAAAATGTTCTAAAATCAACGAGTGTGTAGCCACAACATTTGAAATTAAAGTTGAAAACTTATTTTCATCAGGTTTATATAGTTGGAATTTTTAAATGACATTATAACCAAAAGTTTGTTCAAAATATGTTGACAGCATTGCAGACTTACATTACCTCTACTCCATGTTTTGATTGGCTGCTTGAATTAGCTTATTAAAAGAAACAGTTTTTCTGAACTCATTCAAAGTGCAGTTATTTTTCCATGACGTCAAGTGTTATGGTAAGAACACCGTTTGCTTTGGGAAATACTCTGTTGTCCTTTAACTAATCCGTGCCCACCACTTTCTGTAAATAATTTTTTCAGGAAATAGTTAAAACTGAAAAATAACTTTTGACTCTGTACTACACTTATCCTCAAGGCCAAATAGTGTAGGAGCCATTAGAACCTCTTGAAATTCCTCAGAGCAAATCCCGAGATTCTTTCCCTAAAATTTTGGTTGTAAAAACACCAGGTAAGAATTTTGAAGGTCAAAAGGCAATTTTTTTTTTAAAGTTAAAACAGAATCATTGCAGAATGACCAGCCGTTTCTAGACTTCAAATAAGCTGTGTAATGTCCTGATGTTGTTGAAGGACCGTCATGATATATAATTGCTGCAGTTACAAAAGTCCTTCCTGATATTGACAACTGCGAAGCCACAACATTTTTAATTAAAGTTGTCAATTTTGTTCCATCAGGCCTACATCGTTGGAACATTAAAATGACATACTGGCCATATGTTCGTATAAATAATGTGGACAACATTTCAGACTTACATTGGCTACACTCCATGTTGTGATCAGCTGCTTTTACTAGCTTATTAAAGGACACTGATTTACTGTCTGGCAAAGTTAAATATATACATTTTTCTGAGTCTAAACTAGTAGTACTTGATACCCTACAGTTCTCGCAGTCATGTTGCCATTGATAAGAAAGGCCAAACAGGTGATCTACATCTACACCTTCATCTTGCAATACATCAAGCATATACATTAAAAACTCCTGACAATCTTGCTGAATATTTTGAGAGAATTGCGTTTGACCTGAACATTTGTCTAACAGATTTCGAATTTCAGACACACTTTCTATTTTTGTTCTATCAGTGCTACATTTCTCTAACACAGAATTCAACAAACTGTAAAATCTTTGATCCGAATTGACCACAATCTCTTCTTTTAAATTTTCTAGAGAAAACAAAACATTAACCACTACATTAACATAGCAGTTGACACCAGAACTGTTTTCAAATTGAAAACCAACAACATCTTCAACAAAATCCTTTTTCTTTCTGCTTATAATTTCTGGTTCATCGACTTTTCGTCTTTTTGCTACAACCTCTCTACTATTGGTCACATTTCTTCGTTTCCGGCCTACCACACGTTTCTCAAACAAAGGATATTGAGGCAAATGTGGCGCATACTCTCTTCTTAACCTATTGTATTCCTTAACACAATCTAGATCCGCACAAATGTTTGTGACATCACACTCAATCAAGTACAATCCCGATAAAGTTCTGACTCGTGACAATGCCACATATGCCATACCCTCCTTGAACACAGAACTGCCAATATTCACCAATGGACTGTCTACACTTAAACCTTGCGATTTATGGATTGTCACTGAGAGAGCGCCATTTACAGTGAAATTTGTAGGGGTGCAGCATATGTACAAGTAGTCAGCACCCGCATATATAGAGGCCTGTTAATCATAGTTAGATGCAAGGTATGGAAAGTGCTAAAGTGAATTGGTATCAGAATATGTGCAGAGCCAACGTTACAAAGTGCAATCCATGCTTGCTGACATATATAGATGCTTTTAAAATGAAACCTTCTCCTTATGCAACGTGTGTTTAACAATGCAGTAGAACTTGAGATCTGCTTTATCTGAAACGTAACGAAATATATATATATGATTTGCTTAAAGTAGAAGATGCATTTATTGTTTAAGGTTTGATGTCTAGTGAACTAAGAGAACAAGTTAATGTAAAATGTTGGGCCTAAAACCCAAGCAGAGGCCTAGTTAATGGAAACGGTGCAGGCCTGTTGAGAAATGTCTGGTTTAAACATTGAGCTGTAGACAGGATGGATAGATGTGACCTTTAAGAAATGTTGCAATAATCATAGACTGCGAGTTATGTGTGTATTTCTTTGCAGGCGCCTCATCAAGCAGATAGTAGAGTAGAAGGGCCCATTGTGTGTGTATGTTAGGATTCTAGACTCAGACATGGAGGAGTAGACCAGGAATTTGCAGAAGCAACTTGAAAGGATGAAGAGCCTGAGACCCAAGGACGGCTGAACGGACAAAGATGAATCCTCGCCATGTGGAATTTTACAGAACTCAACACCTTCTTCATGGGCGTAGCTATAGGCATGTCATTAACATTGTGGGGTTTGGTATTAGGGACAGCACCCCGAGGGTGGAGGTAGAGCAGATGGCTGAGGAGCTAGAGAGAGCGGTCGCATGGGCAAGGAGCTTAGCAGCAGAGATGGAAATTTTAGTCTAAGAGAGAAGGTGGCGAACTTCTTAGGAAGTCTCCATGGCTGACACCTTTGGTTAGGTTGGGCTATTGTTGAGTAGGGATGTCACCTAGCCTAGAGTAGGGACAGACTAATCTGAATTTATGTCTTTCATCCTGATGAGCACCAGAACACAAGTTATAGCTATCCTGTTTAGTTTAATGGTTCTGGAATTGATTCTCGTTCTTTTCATCAGTCGGTTGAGACTTTTCCGTAGGATTATGTTTGTACTAGTACCTGTTTATCTTCTGAACCTCTTGCTGAGGTGCCTGTATCTTCAGTTATTTTTGGTTATGTAATAAACCCTTTAAATTCAGTCTTTAGTCAGTGGTTCTTTGGGGAAAGCAATTGGGTATTCTGAAATTGATTTATTTAGTTGTGACTAGATTGCCTAAATTTACTCTATGACAGGTAAAAAGGTCCAGTCGACCTGTGACGGGATTCCAGAGAATGGTAAGCAGACTCTAGAGGCGAAAATCCCGCCTTTTCATCACCGCATATGCCAAGCAAACAGGAAACTGCTTTTGGCGAACATATAAGTCTTTTACAAGCAAAAACCTAGCAGAGCAACGACCAATTAGCTGTACTTCCTCAATGCCATCAAATTAAATTTTTAAAAATTCAATTCCATCACTATTTCTGTATTTCTCAAAATCAACAACATTACCCATTGATCCATTTACCAGACCTCTTTCAACATGTAAATTCCTTCTTAAAATTATACGGCAATTTAAACACACATTCAGAATCTTTTCAAAACAAGCAGTTTTAGATATAGTCTTCTCTAATGAATCCAATTTTGATTTCAAATTCTCAGACAAAATAATTGTTGCTCCCATATGCTCTACTCTGTCAATAGCTTCCAGTTTCACAATCTCTTGGTTTTCTAAATGCAACATTTTGTTGTTGAAGATGGCACATTCTGCAAGAGTTGGCATCAAACATATTCCAGATTTCTTCTCAGTAATTTTCTGAAAAATATTCTGAGGCACAACGTCTTCTTCTGGATACAAATTTGACAGTAATCGTGCATGTAAAGCTTCTTTCCCATGCTCGGTCACTTTTCCGATTCTAACATCTTGTAGAATATTCTTATAATCTTCATCCTTAGCTTGACGCATATTTTCACGCAGTTCAGCATAATTGAAGTTTAACCATATATTGACGTTGCCAATACTCCCTAGGCACTTCCTGGTATCTTCATGCGTGAGCATTTTGAACACAGGTTGTCCTTTCACTGGTGTCAGCTGCAGAAGATCACCGAAAACAATGATGTGTTTGCCACCAAATAACATATCATACTCTGTTTTGAGAACTTCTTGCATTCTCAAATGCACAAAGGCAAGCATGACATTGGAAACCATGCCTACTTCATCAATGATAAGAAGTTTCATTTTCCTCAAGACTCTTGAAACTTCACAACAAGCATCTCCAGATAACTTGTGGTATTGTAATTTGTTATCATGCTCCACTGGCAGCATCAGTAGACGATGCAAAGTAATACCTTTAATGTTATGTGCTGCCAGTCCAGTTGGAGCGGTGACCACACAAGACAGCGATGACTCAGTCCTTTTCTGCAAATAACATGAAATTGCTTTAATGAGGAAACTTTTTCCAGTTCCCGCTTCTCCACTCACGTACAGTCGGACAGGCTTCAACGACGTACATGAGCACTCTTTCTTCTCATGACTTAATCCATGATCTATTTGGTTGGTAACTTCGTCATATATTTTCCTCTGCTCAACGTTGAGTTGTCTTTCCAAGTCTTCTAAGTTAACCGCATCCTCCTGAGCATGTGCCATGGCTCTTTCCACTTCAATCATGGCAGTGGCAGCTTCATTTTCGATAACTGGTCCTCCTAGTGGATCCTGACTCAATGAAACAGAACTCTGACTGTCCTGAGAACTGTCTCTAGCAATCTCGGCTGCAATCGTTGCTTCCTGCTCGATTTCCGCATTCAACATTTCTAGATATTTGGGAAAAACAGGCCATTCTATGGTCTCCTTGGCGGCATTGAAAGAGTCTTCGTAACAGAGGAAATCTCCAAGCAGTTCCTCTTCTGCACGCCAAGGCTTGAAAAGTTGCAAAAGTGCTAAATAGAAAAACTCTTTTCTTTCAGGAGATTCACCACTCAATTTTCGATGGTTTACCAAGTGGCATTTTCTTTGCTTGACCAGACATCCCTCACTTCCAATTACAGCATACACTCCTTTATCAATATCTTCTTTGATGTTCCTCTTGAATATGTAATTTTGTAGAATCTCATACAGACAAACATTCTCGAGGTGACTGCTTCTATTTGGATAATATGTATCCAACATGTTGGTCTTCAAAATATCTGTACTGTTTGGCTCTTTTTCCGCCAAATACTCAATTTCCCGTACAGGTTTCAGAACTCGATTACGCGTTGCAGCAAGACGAAGACTCGCCCAAATGATACTCCTGGATTTGGCATAGAGACTTGCTGAAGACAACCGGTCAGAACATTCGTAAGCTCCGATTTCTCGGTGCGACAACATCTTCAGACTGAAACTGTACAACTTCTAACTGAGGCTCTTTTCATGGGAAATGTCCTCCCACATATCCTTCAATTCTGTCTTTTCTTTTTTGGTGATGTAAGATGTCACATACCGAGCCACAGCCATACAGTTATCAGCCACAAACTGTATATCCATGTTAGCATTCCACATGGACAAAATCACTGGGTTGTAGTCGTTGATGTACTTGGACTCTTCGTTCCTTTTCAAATTGTACGTATTTTTGGGTGATTTCTTCATCACATTATGTCGCAGTGAAGACATCAAACTGTTCACTCTTCCTTTAGAAATCACCGGTCGTGGAAAGGCGAAACGACATTTTGTGTAGAACTTGTCCTTGTTTCTGAATTTACGACGACAGTACTTTCCACAACGATGGCTTTGGAAGCGTAAAACTTGTTCTCTTAGGCTTTTGTCTTCCTTTGCCTTTGGAACAGCACATGTAGAATACTGTTCTATGAAACTCATCACTAAGTCATCCGGCTCTGTTCCAAAATTGGGTGCATCTTTGATCCACAGCAGCATATGTATATGAGGACCACCTCTTGCTTGGTACTCCTTTCTCCAGAAGAAATCCAACACCTCTCCAAGAGGTGGATTTTTCTTGTTCATGATGAAAGACATCATAGCTTCAAATATATGATTGAAGTACCTGCATACATTCACTGGATCCAAGGAGCACAGTTCTCCGGGTGTCTTGAATTCGATATTTTCAATGTTTCCATTTGCCTCTTGTAGAAATTCAAGTAAATCTTCCCAGCCATACTCGGCACAACTGAGAGTGAGGAACCATGTGGGAGTTCCTAAGTTCCTCAGCATACATTTTAAATCACCATGACGACGGTACCAGTACTCATTAGTACCACGCTGACACGCCATGAGATTAATCAGGTGAGAATACTGTCTTGCACATTGACTTTATCCATAAAGTCACTTGCCGAGATATTTTGCATCTGTACACCACTTTTCAAGATGTGGTTCACTGCATATGACAGTCCAGACAGATCGCTTTCAAACAGTAGATGAAACAAATAGGGAATGCATTGACGAAACCTAGGATCTTCTGCATACAATTGTAAAGTCCGGTATTCAGAAGCAGGAATTTGATCAGGTCGCTCATCATATCTTCCTCCTTGACCTGTTGGAAATAGCTGTGGGAAACACCGAGCTTCCAAACTTTCCTCCCAAACACTAATGGGACTTCATTTCATTTCATTTTCAAGCTTTATTCGACTATTAAAAACAATCACAAAAGCGTACAATAAAACACAATACAAAAATAAGAATAAAAAAAGCTCAGCAATGAAAAGATTACGGAAAATTAAAACACCAGACTGTTCCTGTGAGAAATGGCTTTGAGTAAAAAAGTAGCAGTAAAAAAACAGATGTCTGCAGAGTCAAGTGCAAATAACAATTCCATGGCTTGGGTAATAGTATACACTGAAAATCTTAAAAACATAGGTCTAAGATAGAGACGGCGAAGATGCATATAAAGTGGGCAAATAAGCAAGAAATGCAGAGTACTTTGCCTAGTCTGACCGTCACAGGGACAAGGGGAATGGCTATGATGTTTCATCTCAGGGAAGGCAACTAAGTTATGGACAATACCAAGTCTGAATCGTGTCAGAACAAACTGATGGGACTGTTTAGTTATGAATTTTAGATACAAAGGCATGCCCTTTACTTCTGGTTTAATGGTATGATAGAATACATAGGTGGACATGGCAATACTCTTTAACCTACGCATATCAGACTTAGTTTGAATGAAAACATCTTTAAGTTCCTTTTTTGATAAGGTAACGACACAATAAGGATCCTTAATGATGTCAAGGTTAAATACATCACCAAAGGTGGAAGAGACATAGCTTAGCCAAGGAATCTTAAGGGCCTTGTCCTACTTCAAACAATCGGTGATAATTTTCCTGGAAAAAGTAGTCTCTTCTTTTGCCCAAGTTGACCTCCATACCATAAGAGGTCTTAATCCCATCAGATCAGTCAGATAATTCAAACAGACCTCACTGTGGCACAATACAGTAGGTGCCGAAGGAGGTAGGCAAAGCAATCTTCTAAGAAACCCATTCTCTGTATTTTGCAATACCCTATGCTGACTATAACCCCAAATACCAGAGCCGTACAGAGCAATAGATGCACATCTATGCCTGTAAATGTCTACCATATCAGGTATACGACGGCTCCCTAGTTTTGCAGCAAAGCGAAAAATACCAGATGAGCTTTTGGCCATTCTACCATTAACATTTGAGATCTCCTGGGACCAAGTCCCCTTATTATTAAAGGTAACACCGAGGTAGCAGAACCTATCCACTACCTCAATATTATGGTTGTTAAAATGGAACGGCATGACAGACTTCACCCTTTTACCACAGGCCATAATAAAAGTCTTGGTGTTATTTATTTTCAATTTCTTCTCATTAATAAAATTATAAAAAGTATTCATTAATTTCTGTAGCCCATTAGGAGTACGCGAGAGGAGCACCGTATCGTCGGCATAAAGCAGAACTGGTACGGGAAGTCCACCAACCTGTGGGGAGTCTGCCTGGACCTTCTTAAGTTCAGATTCCATAGAATTGATAAAAAGGGAAAATAACAGGAGGGCCAGTACACAGCCCTGCCTTATGCCTGACTTAACCTTGATTTTCTCAGTACATTCACCCAATGAACCAAAGCGTATCTGGGCCGACAGCTTATTATAGAGGCGAGCCAGAAAGTGGATGATTGCCGGAGGGGTGCCCATGGCCAATAAAGTGGACCACAAAAGTTTATGGTCCACAAGGTCGAAGGCGCTCTCAAGGTCGGCAAAACAGAGAAATAGGGAACCTTGTTTCGCTCTCGTGTATTTCCCTATGAGGAGGTCAAGATTGAGGCACTGCTCCGTTGTCCCCAAACCTTTGCGGAAACCAAATTGGGATTCAGCCATGATATTGTTTTCCTCTACCCACTCCTCCAGCCTTACCAGGAGAACCCTACTCATAATCTTCAGGGAGGAATCAAGAAGGGAGATAGGGCGGTAGTTCTTTGCCTCGCCTCTATCTCCCTAATGGGACTTCCTTTGGCTTGTTTCATTTGAAACAACTCAATAGCATTCCCCATGACTTCCTTGGAATGCAAAGGATGAACACTATAATGTTCATATATTTCTTCATTTTTAGAGGCTTCTACTTTCTCAATTTGACCAGCACACAAATCGCTATCCTCTTCTTCACTTACTTCCTCTTCTGCAACATATACATTCTTGTAGTACTTATTGTTTTTCTTCAAATACAATGTTGCCTTTTTGACTTTCCTAACATCCACTAAACCTTGCCAGATTTTCTTACTCTTTATCGGAACCCCATTAACTAAGATAACCAGAGGTTCCTCTTCCACTTTCTCTACTCCAATTGTATTAATGTTTTTCTTCAAATCTAGAGGCAAATAAACAACTCTTCCCTTTAATCCTCTCTGTAAATCTGATGGAGGCAATTTCCCTGTCTTTGGCTCCATTCGTACAATAGCCTGAAAGGGATGGATACTTTGAATCAAAATAGATTCATAAGTATTTAAATCCTTCCATTCAGAAGGAATCTCAACCAATTCCAGATTATTATGAACCGCTCTAGCAGGCATCCGGTTTTGATTTAATTTGTTACAACAATAAGTACACACACGTTGATCCAATCCCAAATCAAAACAATTTTCTACCATCAAGTATGTTGCAAAATCCTTCCATTCACTATTATTTTCACTTTCACTTTTCGCATATAAATCCACTAACTTAGTCTGATTCTTATAATAAGTGCGTCGTCAACACACACAAATAAAATAAGGCCTCTCACTTGATTTCACCTGAAACGTGGCAATTTCTTTCTGAAAATTATCTGTACTGGAAACCTGTACACTATCTTCCACATTACCTTCTTCTTCTGGGTCAATTTTAACATTCTCCTCTTTACTTGCAAAGTAACAAAACTCAATTTCTTCACAAATATTCTTCACATCTACTTCAGAACCATGCAAAAGAGCAGTGCATAATTGTTTAAGCATAATTGCTGGACTCTTAGCATAATACAACATTCTAACTAATTTCCTCACTTTATTATGATGCACTGCTAGCATCCTGAAATGATGAAAAACACTCTGGCATACTCTCCTGGAAAGACAAGCCAGTGAATGACCATGCAAACCTGTCACTTCTCTCACTCTGCAAGGATCTAATTCTTGCAACAACTTCATTTTCTGTTTTAAAGTTTTCTTATTAAATGTCCGTACAAAATCACAAAGCAAATTGATGGAATCCTGTCGCACACTGCAAATACTACTACACTTCCAGATATACACTGGTCCCTTAGGACGTCTTCCTAAAACCTCATTACCTAACACCTCTTCTGCCTCTGTTGTCACAAGTTTTTTTTTTCAACTGGACAACCATCTTTCACCTCATAAGCTCGACCACTGGTGTCAACTGCATGCACCAAATCATTATCCTGGAAATAACTCTCCTCATTAAAAAATGCCTCACAACTTGAACTATGCATCCATTCTCCTGAAAAAACTTCACAAAAATTACTACGATTAACTATTCTCTTCCATCTACTATTTCTTTTGAAATCATAAATTGCCTTGTTTAGCTTCCTAATTCTATTGATTATCAAAATAAATAACTTTCGCTTAATTTCAAATGCCTGATCAATAATTTTCTCAACTTTTTTTTCTCTTATAAAAAACCACTTTCTGGTGACCTTTCTTAATATTTTTTAACAAATTGCCAATTATCCTGTTGCGGAACATTCGTCTACGAATGTCCCTAAACTGATTTTTCCTTCTACTACCATGCACAGAGTTATCTCCTGCTCTAGCAGTAACATTTTTGATTGGCCTTTCCTTTCCGTTTAAATTGGTTCTCTTTTTCTGGACTAAAACATTTTCTGTAGTACTACTTTTTTTTCTACAAATGTTTCTAAGGAATGATTTTGTTGTCTTACCCGGAGCTTTCTTGGTGACTTGACGAGTTTTTATTGTAGAGGACTGCTGCAAGCATTTAGTAAGCTGCTGTCTTTGACGTTTTGTAGCCTTTCGGTTTCGTTCTTTAGATGGCATTATGTACTTTTGAAATGATCTGCAGTTGAATCTGTGGTAAAATTTAATTAAAAATGTTATTAACCACTATTACCAAACAGTAAATCAATAACAGTCGTCAAAAATTTAACACACTACTTGTCATTTTTACATACAATAATTTTTAGTGCATTGGCAAATTTAGTAGTCACAAATAGTAGCAAAGAAATGGAATGCTTCTACATTTGACCTATGCTGTTTTATATGTGAATCTGAACTAATTTTATGAGCATATTTGACTATTTTATTAAAGACACTACACACAAGCTGTTTTTGAAGTTGTGTTTAATTTTAAATTAAACGGTTTACATGTTTACTTTTCATTTCCAGTAACTTTTAAAAATAAATGTTTATAGTTCCATAGGCTCAAGCAGGTCAGCTTCCCACCCTATGTCATACAATTCTGACAAATCGGCATCCTCATCATGTTCTTCATCATCCTCAGGATTTAAATCATCCAAGGGATCTACTTCCACTGATGTTTCAATCACAATTTCAATGATAATATCGAGATCAACAGATTGCTCATTATCACTCATGCTTGATGTTGTCGTTATCTTTAAAGAAAGAGAACAACAATGAGATGTTGCAGAGTAAGAGACAAATCTCAGATACTATAATTGTAAAATTGTTTAACAAGAGTAACATTTTGCAGATATTATTTAACCATGTCCAGCGATGCTGTTTCAAACAGGTGTAAGGATTTGATTCAGCAATGCCATAAATGTGACTCAGTGAAATCTTCTTAATTTTATTGTGTTAGTTTTACAGGGCTTTCATGCAAATGACTGGCCACCCTACAACAAAACGCTCACATGAAATCTGACGCAGGTTTCATGTGGCACAGGACTTTACAGGATGACACATCTGCCTAGATGCATCAAGTTGTAAATATGTCGCAACATAGCAAATCTTTTGCACCGCCGCTGCGTCACAAAAGTGACGCACAGCGGCGCAAAAGAGGCACACGGCTATCATAAATCTGTCCCTAACATTTTAAATGATTGATTCAGGATGACGATAAGGTGTGGCCTATCCAGAGGTTTGTTTGAGGTGAGGCCTACTCAGGGTTGCAGATGAAATTTAGGCTTGTTGGAGAGTACAGAGGAGATAATACATGTGCAGGCCTACCAATGAAGTGAGTCATGTCCACTTCACTCTTGAACAAAGGCCAGACCTCTTCTGTGTCCGTGGACAGGCCTAAACCTCATCTGCACAATGTCATTCGTAAAGTTAGGAAACACAGGTGATGTAATTGAAAAATGTGGAATTTCTTTTCCTCATTTCACAATCACATCACCTGTGTTTCCTTTGCTTAGGTATCTCATAGTGCAGATGGAGTCTAGCATATCAAAGAGTACACAGAAGTTGAGCACTGTATACAACAATGTTGACATTTACAGAAGATTCAGCTTCTCCATGCCCCCTACACAGTCCTAAATGTTTACATTTTAAACTGACGGTATCTTGTTGGAGATGAAGTGAGGCCTGTCTTGCAACATGGTGCATCTTTTGCATCACTGCTGCATTTGTTTCATGTGGCACAGGACTTTACAGCATGACACATCTGCATAGATGCATCAAGTTGTAAATATGTCGCAACATAGCAAATCTTTTGCACCACCACTGCGTCACCAAAGTGACGCACAGCGGCGCAAAAGAGGCACACGGCTATCATAAATCTGTGCCTAACATTTTAAATGATTGATTCAGGATGACGATAAGGTGTGGCCTATCCAGAGGTTTGTTTGAGGTGAGGCCTACTCAGGGTTGCAGATGAAATTAAGGCTTGTTGAAGAGTACAGAGGAGATAATACATGTGCAGGCCTACCAATGAAGTGAGTCATGTCCACTTCACTCTTGAACAAAGGCCAGACCTCTTCTGTGTCCGTGGACAGGCCTAAACCTCATCTGCACAATGTGATTCGTAAAGTTAGGAAACACAGGTGATGTAATTGAAAAATGTGGAATTTCTTTTCCTCATTTCACAATCACATCACCTGTGTTTCCTTTGCTTAGGTATCTCATTGTACAGATGGAGTCTAGCATATCAAAGAGTACACAGAAGTTGAGCACTGTATACAACAATTTTGACATTTACAGAAGATTCAGCTTCTCCATGCCCCCTACACAGTCCTAAATGTTTACAGTTTAAACTGACGGTATCTTGTTGGAGATGAAGTGAGGCCTGTCTTGCAACATGGTGCATCTTTTGCACCACTGCTGCATCGGTTTCATGTGGCACAGGACTTTACAGCATGACACATCTGCCTAGATGCATCAAGTTGTAAATATGTCGCAACATAGCAAATCTTTTGCACCGCCGCTGCGTCACAAAAGTGACGCACAGCGGCGCAAAAGAGGCACACGGCTATCATAAATCTGTCCCTAACATTTTAAATGATTGATTCAGGATGACGATAAGTGTGGCCTATCCAGAGGTTTGTTTGAGGTGAGGCCTACTCAGGGTTGCAGATGAAATTTCGGCTTGTTGAAGAGTACAGAGGAGAAAATACATGTGCAGGCCTACCAATGAAGTGAGTCATGTCCACTTCACTCTTGAACAAAGGCCAGACCTCTTCTGTGTCCGTGGACAGGCCTAGACCTCATCTGCACAATGTGATACGTAAAGTTAGGAAACACAGGTGATGTAATTGAAAAATGTGGAATTTCTTTCCCTCATTTCACAATCACATCACCTGTGTTTCCTTTGCTTAGGTATCTCATTGTGCAGATGGAGTCTAGCATATCAAAGAGTACACAGAAGTTGAGCACTGTATACAACAATTTTGACATTTACAGAAGATTCAGCTTCTCCATGCCCCCTACACAGTCCTAAATGTTTACAGTTTAAACTGATGGTATCTTGTTGGAGATGAAGTGAGGCCTGTCTTGCAACATGGTGCATCTTTTGCATCACTGCTGCATCGGTTTCATGTGGCACAGGACTTTACAGCATGACACATCTGCCTAGATGCATCAAGTTGTAAATATGTCGCAACATAGCAAATCTTTTGCACCGCCGCTGCGTCACAAAAGTGACGCACAGTGGCGCAAAAGAGGCACACGGCTATCATAAATCTGTCCCTAACATTTTAAATGATTGATTCAGGATGACGATAAGGTGTGGCCTATCCAGAGGTTTGTTTGAGGTGAGGCCTACTCAGGGTTGCAGATGAAATTTAGGCTTGTTGAAGAGTACAGAGGAGATAATACATGTGCAGGCCTACCAATGAAGTGAGTCATGTCCACTTCACTCTTGAACAAAGGCCAGACCTCTTCTGTGTCCGTGGACAGGCCTAAACCTCATCTGCACAATGTGATTCGTAAAGTTAGGAAACACAGGTGATGTAATTGAAAAATGTGGAATTTCTTTTCCTCATTTCACAATCACATCACCTGTGTTTCCTTTGCTTAGGTATCTCATAGTACAGATGGAGTCTAGCATATCAAAGAGTACACAGAAGTTGAGCACTGTATACAAAAATGTTGACATTTACAGAAGATTCAGCTTCTCCATGCCCCCTACACAGTCCTAAATGTTTACAGTTTAAACTGACGGTATCTTGTTGGAGATGAAGTGAGGCCTATCTTGCAACATGGTGCATCTTTTGCATCACTGCTGCATCACAAAAGTGACGCAACAGCGGCGCAAAAGAGGCGCACGGCCATCATAAATCTGCCCCTAACATTTTAAATGATTGATTCAGGATGACGATAAGGTGAGGCATATCCAGAGATTTGTTTGAGGTGAGGCCTACTCAGGGTTGCAGATGAAATGTAGGCTTATTGAAGAGTACAGAGGAGATAATACATGTGCAGGCCTACCAATGAAGTGAGTCATGTCCACTGCACTCTTGAACAAAGGCCAGACCACTTCTGTGTCCCTGGACAGGCCTAAACCTCATCTGCACAATGTGATTCGTAATGTTAGAAAACACAGGTGATGTAATTGAAAAATGTGGAATTTCTTTTGCTCATTTCACAATCACATCACCTGTGTTTCCTTTGCTTAGATATCTCATTGTGCAGATGGAGTCTAGCATATCAAAGACTACGCAGAAGGTGAGCACTGTATGGAACATGGCTATGTAACTCAAAGATCCAATTTCTAAATTTGCCAAGCACACATGGGGGCGTATTTACAAGGACCTTGCACCACGGGGAAATGTCTTAAATTAAAATGGAAAAAATAACATCAAAGGGACTCAAATGCCTTGTAAATATGCCCCAAGCAACCTATGAAACTCTAGCAGTACATATCAAGAAACCTAATTGATTTCAAAAAACGTTTTTAAACACATCATGTAAAGCAAATATATACCTGCATTCATGGGGAAGTGACTTAAAATGCTCTAAGACACATGAAAGCGTTTTTTTAAGGCCCTTGCACCATTTTTGCGTCACTTTTAACATGGCTATGTAACTCAAAGAATCAAAATCTAAATTTGCCAAGCACACATGGGGGCGTATTTACAAGGACCTTCCACCACGGGGAAATGTCTTAAATTAAAATGGGAAAAATAACATCAAAGGGACTCAAATGCCTTTTAAATATACCCCAAGCAACCTATGAAACTCTAGCAGTACATATCAAGAAACCTAATTGATTTCAAAAAACGTTTTTAAACACATCATGTAAATCAATTATATACCTACATTCAAGGGGAAGTGACTTAAAATGCCCTAAGACACATGAAAGCGTTTTTTTAAGGCCCTTGCACCATTTTTGCGTCACTTTTAACATGGCTATGTAACTCAAAGAATCAAAATCTAAATTTGCCAAGCACAGATGGGGGCGTATTTACAAGGACCTTGCACCACGGGGAAATGTCTTAAATTAAAATGGGAAAAATAACATCAGAGAGACTCAAAGGCCTTGTAAATATGCCCCAAGCAACCTATGAAACTCTAGCAGTACATATCAAGAAACCTAATTGATTTCAAAAAACGTTTTTAAACACATCATGTAAAGCAATTATATACCTACATTCATGGGGAAGTGACTTAAAATGCCCTAAGACACATGAAAGCGTTTTTTTAAGGCCCTTGGACCATTTTTGCGTCACTTTTAACATGGCTATGTAACTCAAAGAATCAAAATCTAAATTTGCCAAGCACACATGGGGGCGTATTTACAAGGACCTTGCACCACAAGGAAATGTCTTAAATTAAAATGGGAAAAATAACATCAAAGGAACTCAAAGGCCTTGTAAATATGCCCCAAGCAACCTATGAAACTCTAGCAGTACATATCAAGAAACCTAATTGATTTCAAAAAACGTTTTTAAACACATCATGTAAAGTAATTATATACCTACATTCATGGGGAAGTGACTTAAAATGCCCTAAGACACATGAAAGCATTTTTTTAAGGCCCTTGCACCATTTTTGCGTCACTTTTAACATGCCTATGTAACATGGCTATGTAACTCAAAGAAACAAAATCTATTTGTAAAACACTTGACACAAAGCAACGTTTTAAATACACAACTTTCTTCATAATTTTCTCCTTAAAGCATACTATTCTCTATTTAAATTAAATGAATCTTTTCTCACCTTAGCAAATACTTTTTGAGTTTCAAAACAGTCTCAGACACACACCAATTTGTCTTCAGCAGAGCAAAAGGTATGGACTCCAGAGACTGCAACCAACAATGGCACAGAAATGCTGTAATTCATCACACATATCTCTCATGTCACCCAATCAAAACTCTTCCCTCACTTTTTTCAAATCAACACCCTTCCCCCCTCTGCCCTTTCTGCCTTTTTTCCATAGCAACCACCTCCTGAAAGACCTCTCATGTTTGCAAGTTCACACAACAATGTTTCAATTGAACTCTGAACTCTCAGTACACCTGCGTATCCAGTGCAATCTTTCATAAAATGATTTTTTCTTGACCATTCAAATTACATCTTTCAAAGAACTCATCCATGCACCCTAACTTTCTGTTTTCAGCAATCAAAATCCACCAATCACTGCTACTGATTAATTACTACAGAAACTCCACAGTTTTTTTCATTACATACACCTACTGTTTCAACTGCCATTTCATTACCACACTTCATCTGACTGCAGCAGAACCTCCTCTCCCCATGTTTTCTGTCTGGATTGTTGGACATAGTTATATCCACTGGGCTCAAAGGTATGCTGATAACAGAAATTTACACAACCTCAATTTACAAAAGGTGGAAATCAACTGGATTGGCCACAGAGGATTAAGATGTCACCAATTGATACCATTGGTGAAAACCTTTTTGCATTTGCCAAAACCTGACCTGTTAATTGTGCACTGTGGAGGAAATGACTTGGGCACTTTGACTGAGGTAGGTCTGGAAATGCTTTTAAAGGACACCTTTGAGCAATTGATGGCACTATTTCCTCAAACTGCCTTGGTATATTCAAATATATGCCAAAGACAGAAATGGAGGTGGTCCAACCAATTTTGTAC
Source organism: Lissotriton helveticus (assembly GCF_964261635.1). Taxonomy (NCBI): domain Eukaryota; kingdom Metazoa; phylum Chordata; class Amphibia; order Caudata; family Salamandridae; genus Lissotriton; species Lissotriton helveticus. The sequence goes on along the minus strand of NC_136057.1, from coordinate 565,051,080 downwards.
ACAAATTGAGAAATCGAGGAAGCATGTAAATAAGTCTGTTTCAGCTTACATGAGAGACCATGGAATGGGCTCCATCTACAACAATAGCTTCTGTTACTACATGCAAGATATCTACAGAGCAGATGGAGTTCACTTCTCAGATGAGGGGAACAGAATTTTCATCCTCAATTTAAGACTCTGCATTGGTGTGGCTCGGTGGCGGCACCATCTATGCTGCATTCATTGATTTGAAGTCCGCCTTCGACTTGGTGCCAAGGGATAAACTGTGGGGTGTGCTGGAAAATCTGGGGTGCCCATTAGACCTCATTGTTAGACTCCATGAGGACAACTTTGCGAGGGTGAGGTGGGGGGGCCAGGGACAAGTGACGGAGACATTTCCCGTAACTCGAGGTGTCCGCCAGGGGTGTGTCCTGGCCCCAACTCTCTTCCTCCTCTTTATCGATCAAGTCGTCAAGTTTTTCATGGATACCCCCACTGATGCCCCAATGTTGGCTGGGATGAGATTTCCTTTACTCATCTTCGCAGATGACACTTTAATCCTCTCAAAAACACGTAGCGGACTCCAGCGGGCTCTCGACCGCTTTGAGGAGTACTGTGCCATCAATAACTTGGTGGTTAATGTGGGGAAAACAAAGTTTATGGTTTTTACAAAAAACCATCCAGTTCGGAGTTCCGTGAGGTTGAATGGAGTGAACCTCGAGCAGGTCGATACCATGACCTACTTAGGGGTTACCCTCGATAGCCGCTTAAGATGGAAGGACCAGATTAAAATACAACATCTTAAACTTGCTAGGCTGACTGGTTGCCTTATCAAAGAGCAAAAGGAATCAATTACAAAACGGGTCCTCCCGGCCCTTAAGATCTATGATGTTAAAATCTCTACAGCCATTTTATATGGCGCGGATCTGTGGGGCCACATGGACTTGCTTAACTTGTTTAAAACTCAATGTAGATTCCTTCGTAACTTAGTAGGCCTCCCACAGTCAACACCCTTGATCCCCCTTTGTCTGGACCTTGGTTCCCCACCGATCAATGAGATGGCTAGATTTAGGCTAGTGGCCTTGTGGAGACGGATATGGACATCTCCAGATCTGTCCCTCTTTGCAAAGGAACTGGCCGAAGTTAGGTCTATTAGGGGCTCAGGGAAAATCCCATGGCTTTCTGCTGTTAAATCTATCCTTAATGACATGGGCTTGGAACATCTCTGGACATCCCCTCAATCCAATGTTTTCCCTTCCAAAGACGAGTTCAAATCCTTGTATTGGGCCACAACCCGCTTAAAAAGAGTTCTGCTTCCTAACAAAAATAGCCTCACAGGCAGGTTCTTAACATTCAAACTTGACCTATCGCTAGAGCCCTATTGGGATGTAATAACTCGACCATTAGACAAGAAGCTGTACCACCAGTTTAGAGTGGGGGCTTTGCCCTTGAACACTTTTCTAAACAAATGGTCTACAGGGTTATCGCCCTATTGTACATGCTGCCCAGGTCATATTGAATCTGAAGGACATTTTCTCTTTGCTTGCCCTAGGTACGCTGCACCCCGAAAGAAATGGCTAAAACCCTTGTTTCAAAAACTACCATTCAAAACATCGAGGGAAGCAATATGGGTGCTTAGGACTAACACCTCCGAACTCTTTGTAGTAACTCTGGCAAAATATTTGGGCTGGGCTTGGCTCCTAAGGCTAAAAAAACAACACGCCTTAGCCCCAAGGACCAAGATGCTCTACAATCGGTCATAATCTGTTTGACTATGTATCAGTTAACTGATCTATGACTTAGTTGCCTCATCTATATCCCTTGTATTCTGCCATATAAAGGGCCCGTTTACAATGAACTTGAACTGCAATGCCTTTTTTTTTAAACTTAAATTTATCTTCTTTTTTTTATAAAATAGCCAGGTTTTTTCATTTATTGAAATTTAATCCTGTTTTATTCATTTGTCTTAAATGTTTCTCATTTGCATACTTTTGTTAGTGTTGAATCTCTTTTATAGTTTTGTTCTTTCCTGTTTTGCTTAAATTGAATCAGTTAAATTCTTTTGTATTTTAATGTGTCTTTTATGATTTGTTAAAAAAATCGAAATAAAGACTTTAAACCTGAACCTGACTCTGCATTGGTACCTACTTGTAGGTACCTACATCAGCCACAGGACCCAAAAGCTCTTTTCAGAGCTACCTTACATCTGATCACTCACAATTATTATTTTACTCTAACTTTTTTCACTAATTTTCACAATTTACGCTTTCCGGAGCGCTACCCGGTACGCGCACCGGACGCTAACCGCGCGAAAATTTGAAAAAAATGTTTTTTTTCCGCACATATGGGCCTCCTCAGCCACCCTCAGAAAACCTAGGGGGTCAGGATACGTCTACCGTGCCCCCTTCTACCCATTCTCAACAGTATTTGCCCTCCATCTTGTATCTCAATTCTACCGAAACACAAAATGGAGGACTCCCGTAACGCTGCCGGTTCGCGTACCGGGGCTCACACCGGGAAGCGCTCGCTCAAAAAGGTGGGAAAGTAATTCACAGAAAAACCACTGGAGACACTTTCACCAAATATAGATTAGCTCATACTACATACCAATCCCTACCATTTTCACAAATTTGATTGGAATTCCATTTAGCCATTTAGCCTGTAGACCTCTCTAAATACCCTGAGGTAAATTACTTCACAAAACACATCTGAAGTTTTGGAATTGACAACCAATTAAAATGTTACTTTAATTTTCTACTTTTTTTACCTGACATTTGATTGGTTATGTACCTGAATATATATAAAGAAAGAGAGAGAAACACAGCCATTTTGACTACTACTTCCTGAACTACATTGCAAGATCATTTTCACTCACAACTTAAACTTGTTTTTAAAAGGTAAGATGTTATTTTATAAATTTGAAAACATTTTCAGATAGTTATATACTATCCCTCTGTAAGAGTTAGACATTGAGAAAGGCTTGTTTATTATAATTATGGATTGATTTAGGTTTCTGTGGTATAATTATGAATTTACTTAGGCTTTTTCACAGGCACTTTTTAATAGTACTACTTCACGCCTCAAAAGTACCTGTCTGAACTTAAACCCAACAGTGCCCTATCTCTACTGATATATTTATTTTTTATGCAAATGTCAGCACAAAAATGGAAGGAGAACAGAACGTTTCCTTTGAAATTGTCCTAGACATGAACAATGAGGAAATCATTGAACCCATTGACTTGGAATTCATGGATGAATCACGAGACCATGAACTTCTACAATGTGTAGAATCTGTGGATTTCTTACTTCAATATGAGGACGGTCAAATGTGGGAAGTTATGTTCAGTCAAAAAGAAGACATATCGGACAGTCGAATGTTAGACGTTCTATTAAATTTTGAAAAAGAATCAGAAAAATAAAATTATATTTAATAATAAAAAATTGTTTGAGTCTTTAATCATTTTTATATGTAATTCATAAACTAGGACCAAATTGATTATAATGTAAAGTCAGACTTATAGTATACTGTGCACAATCACAAAAATAAATTTATATTTAATAATCATAAATACTGCTACTTAAATAAAAAAAAAAAAAAAAACAACAAAAATAACAATCAATAAACATACAATATTTCAAAATATCATAGTCTATCATTCTTTTTTCCTTATAGTACGCTCCCCAGACCGCTTCCCGGTGCGCGTACCGGGCGCTCCCCAAGCAAAAAAAACAATTTTTTTTTATTTTTTTTTGCCCCGCGGGGCCCTTTTAAAGCCTCCACATCAAACCTAGGGGGTCAGGGAGGATCTACTATGCCCCCTTATGGTCATTTCCCCCCTTGTTTTGGCCTCCTCTTGTCTCTCGATCCTACCGAGAGGCAAAATGGCGGCCGCTCCGGACTGTTTAGAATGTTGACAGACACCGAAGAGCCAATCAGCTTCGCGAAGTTCCGTTACGCGTCAGGTAAGCGAACCGGGGCGCTGCCCGGAGCGCGCTTACAGATATATATATTTTTTTGAACGTTAATTTCTCAAAATCCACTGGAACACATATATTGAGACCTAGCAAAGGCACATCGGGCTACCAGTCCCTACAATTTTGCCAAGTTTCGTGAAAATCCATTCAGCCGTTCGAGCTAAAAGTGAGGCCAACCGCCCTATGGAAAATTGCATGGGAAAAACACGTTTTGGGACCCCCTTTTTTCTCAGCCCCCCCTTGACGAAACCCCCCCAAATTTAATGGGGCTGCTCAGAAACAAAATGTGCCATTTTCCTGAAAATTTCAGCCAATTCCGTCCTCAAACGCCAAAGTTATTCGACATAGAATTTTCAAAAATCCCATAGAGAAAAAATCCTAACTATATATACCTACTGGCGACCGCCAGTAGGTAATATATTACCTACTGGCGGTCGCCAGTAGGTATATATAGTTAGGATTTTTTCTCTATGGGATTTTTGAAAATTCTATGTCGAATAACTTTGGCGTTTGTGGATGGAATTGGCTGAAATTTTCTGGAAAATGGAACATTTTGTTTCTGAGCAGCCCCATAAAATTTGGTAATATATTACCTACTGGCGGTCGCCAGTAGGTATATATAGTTAGGATTTTTTCTCTATGGGATTTTTGAAAATTCTATGTCTAATAACTTTGGCGTTTGTGGACGGAATTGGCTGAAATTTTCTGGAAAATGGAACATTTTGTTTCTGAGCAGCCCCTGGAAATTTGGGGGGGGGGGTTCGTCAAGGGGGGGCCGAGAAAAAAGGGGGGTCCCAAAATGTGTTTTTAACATTGAGTTTTCCATAGGGCGGTTGGCCTCACTTTTAGCCCGAACGGCTGAATGGATTTCCACGAAACTTGGCAAAATTGTCGGGACTGGTAGCCCGATGTGCCTTTGCTAGGTCTCAATATATGTGCTTCAGTGGATTTTGAGAAATTAACGTTTAAAAAAAGATATATATCTGTAAGCGCGCTCTGGGCAGCGCTCCGGTTCGCGGACTTTACGCGTAACGGAACTTCGCGAAGCGAAGCTGATTGGCTCTCCGGTGTCTGTCAACATTCTAAACAGTCCGGAGCGGCCGCCATCTTGTCTCTCGGTAGGATCGAGAGACAAGAGGAGGCCAAAACAAAGGGGGAAATGACCATAAGGGGGCATAGTAGATCCTCCCTGACCCCCTAGGTTTAATGTGGAGGCTTTAAAAGGGCCCCGCGGGGCAAAAAATAAATAAATTTTTTTTTTGTTTTTTTTGCGTGGGTAACGCCCGGTTCGCGAACCGGGAAGCGTTCTGGGCAGCGTACTATAAGGAAAAAAGAATGATAGACTTTTCAAATACTGTATGTTAATTAATTGTTGGTTTTGTTGATTATTTTTTAATTTTTTTTATTTTTTAAGCAATTATTTATTATTGTGATTGTGTTTGAAAATTTAATAACATTTCTAACATTTAACTAGTTTATGAATTACATATAAAAATGATTAAAGACTCAAACAATTTTTTAATATTACATACAATTTTATTTTTCGGATTGTTTTTCAAAATTTAATAGAACGTCTAGCATTTGACTGTCCGATATGTCCTCTTGTTGAGTGAACATAAGTTCCCACATTTGACCGTCATCATAATGAAGTAAATGATCCACAGATTCTACACATTGAACTAATTCATGGTCCCGTGATTCATCCATGAAATCTGAGTCATCATTGTCCTCAATATCTTTTTCTGTGTTGTTCTCCAGAACAATTTCGAAGGAAACATTCTGCTCACCTTCCATTTTATTGCTGTAATTTGCATAAAAAATAAATATATCAGTAGAGATAGGTCACTGTTGGGTTTAAGTTCAGACAGGTACTTGTGAGTTTATAACAGATAAGTAATCTATGGGCACTGTATGGTTTCAGGCGTGAAGTAGTACTATTAAAAAGTGCCTGTGAAGAAGCCTAAGTAAATTCATAATTATACCACAGAAACCTAAATCAATCCATAATTATAATAAAGAAGCCTTTCTCAATGTCTAACTCTTACAGAGGGATAGTATATAACTATCTGAAAATGTTTTCAAATTTATAAAATAATATCTCACCTTCTAAAAAGAAGTTTAAGTTGTGAGTGAAAATGATCTTGCAATGTAGTTCAGGAAGTAGTAGTCAAAATGACTGTGTTTCTCTCTCTTCCTTTATATATATTCAGGTACATAGCCAATCAAATGTCAGGTAAAAAAAGTAGAAAATGAAAGTAACATTTTAATTGGTTGTCAATTCCAACACTTCAGATGTGTTTTGTGAAGTAATTTACCTCAGGGTATTTAGAGAGGTCTACAGGCTAAATGGTTAAATGGAATTTCAATCAAATTTGTGAAAATGGTAGGCATTGGTATGTAGTATGAGCTAATCTATATTTGGTGAAATTGTCTCCAGTCGCTTTTCTGTAAACTACTTTCCCACCTTTTTTGATGGTGCGCTTCCCAGGGAGCGACCCGGTACGCGAACTGGTGAGCGCCCCGGTTCGCGAACCTTAAGCGTTACGGGAGTCCACCATTTTGTGTTTCGGTCGAATTAAGATACAAGATGGAGGGCAAATAATGTTCAGAATGGGTAGAAGGGGGCACGGTAGACTTATCTTGACCCCCTAGGTTTTCTGAGGGTGGCTGAGGAGGCCCATATGTGCGGAAAAAAAAAAATATTAAAAAAATTTAGCGAGGTTAGCTCCCGGTTCGCGTACCGGGTAGCGCCCCAGGGAGCGTACTTTGTTGAAAATTAGTGAAAAATGTTAGAGTAAAATAATAATTGTGAGTGATCAGATGTAGGGTAGCTCTGAGAAGAGCTTTTGGGTTTATGGTACATTTAGGTACTTATAAGTAGGTACCAATGCACAGTCTTAAATTCAGAATGAAAATTCTGTTGCCCTCATCTGAGAAGTGAACTCCATCTCCTCTGTAGATATCTTGCATGTAGTAATGCAAGTTATTGTTGTACAGGGAGCCCATTCCATGGTCTCTCATGTAAGCTGAAACAGATTTGTTTACATGCTTCCTCGACTTCTCAATTTGTGGACAAAATTGGTTTGACCACCTCCATTTCTGTCTTTGGCATATATTTGAATATACCAAGGCAGTCTGAGGAAAAAGTGCCATCAATTGCTCAAAGGTGTCCTTTAAAAGCATTTCCAGACCTACCCCAGTCAAAGTGCCCAAACCATTACCTCCACAGTGCACAATTAACAGGTCAGGTTTTGGCAAATGCATAAAGGTTTTCACCAATGGTATCAATTGGTGACATTTTAATCCTCTGTGGCCAAACCACTTAATTTCCACATCTTGTAGATTGAGGTTAGGTAAATTCCTGTTCTCAGCATACCTCTGAGCCCAATAGATGTAACTATGTCCAACAATCCAGACAGAAAACATGGTGAGAAAAGCTTCTCCTGCAGTCAGATGAAGTGTGGCAATGAAATGGCAGTTGAAAAAATAAGAGTTTAAAATGAAAAAAACTGTGGAGTTTCTGTGTTAATGAAGCAGTAACAGTGATTGGTGGATTTTGATTGCTGAAAACAGAAAGTTAGGGTGCATGGATGAGTTGTTTGAAAGATGTATTTTGAGTGGTCAAGAAAAAATCATTAAATGAAAGAATGCACTGGATATGAGGTGCACTGAGAGTTCAGAGTTCAATTGCAACATTGTTGTGTGAACTTGCAAACACCAGAGGTTTTCCAAGAGGTGGTTGCCATGCAGAAAAGGCATGAAATGGCAGAGGGGGGAAGGGTTTTGATTTGAAAAAAGTGAGGGAAGAGTTTTGATTGGGTGACATGAGAGATATGTGTGAAGAATTACAGCATTTCTGTGCTTTTGATAGCTGCAGACTCTGGAGTGCATACCTTTTGCTCTGCTGAAGACACATTGGTGTGTTTCTGAGACTGTTTTGAAACTCAAAGTATTTGCTAAGGTGAGAAAAGATTTCTTTAATTTAGATAGAGAATAGTGTGCTTTAAGGAGAAAATTATGAAGAAAGTTGTGTTCTTCAAATGTTGCTTTGTCTCAAGTGTTTTACAAATAGATTTTGTTTCTTTGAGAAAATGTAATTGGAGAAAATGTGAAGTATTAGTACTGACAGGGTGTTATTGTGCATAGGAGCTGTGGAGTCTTTTAAAATTATGATTTGAAAATCGTTTTTGAGGAAAATGAATGGTTATAATATTTATGACAAGGACATAATGGTGTATGCTTCATTATAAGGCAATTGAGTGTCTCTGATGTTATTTTTCCCATTTTAATGTAAGACGTTTCTCTGTGGAGCATATTGCTTGTAAATATGCTCCCACCTGTGCATGGCAAATTTAGATTTTGAATGATTGTGTTACATAGCTATGTTAAAAGTGACCCAACCATGCTGCAAAGGCATTCAAAAAACGCTTTTATGTGTCTTAAGGACATTTTAAGTCATTTCCCTATGTGCAGTGTTTTCAAATTATGATTTGAAAATCGTTTTTGGGGAAAAGGAATGGTTTGTAAATTTATGACAAGGATATAATGGTGTATGCTTCTTTATAAGGCATTTCAGTGTCTCTGATGTCATTTTTCCCATATTACATTAAAAGACCTTTCCCCGTGGGGCACATTCCTTGTAAATATGCTCCCACCTGTGCATGGCAAATTTAGATTTTGAATGTTTGTGTTACATAGCTATGTTAAAAGTGACCCAACCATGCTGGAAAGGCAATCAAAAAACGCTTTCATGTGTCTTAAGGACATTTTAAGTCATTTCCCTATGTGCAGTGTTTTCAAATTATGATTTGAAAATCGTTTTTGGGGAAAAGGAATGGTTTGTAAATTTATGACAAGGATATAATGGTGTATGCTTCTTTATAAGGCATTTCAGTGTCTGTGATGTCATTTTTCCCATATTACATTAAAAGACTTTTCCCCGTGGGGCACATTCCTTGTAAATATGGTCCCACCTGTGCATGGTAAATTTAGATTTTGACTGTTTGAGTTACATAGCCATGTTAAAAGTGACCCAAAAACTTGCAAAGGCTTTAAAAAAACACTTTCATGTGTCTTAAGGACATTTTAAGTCATTTCCCCCCGGGTGCAGTGTTTTCAAATTATGACTTGAAAATCGTTTTTGACGTAAAGGAATGTTGTTAAAATTTATGTGCGCCATATGCCCCCAAATTTCTTTTTCAGGGGTGCAGCAGGGTGTTCTTGAGACACCCCTGCACCTTTGGAAAAATTCCTAATTTGCGATGAGCTAATTGCTAATCGCAAATTGCACCTTCATTCCTATGGGCCTCCTGGCCCATAGAAATTAATGGATAATTTGCAATTAGCAATTTGCTCATTGCAAATTAGGAATGGTAAAGAATCGCTATTTATTCCTTAAAATTCGCCATTTTGGAAATGCAAAATAGTTTGATGATACATATGGCGGTTCATCTCTAACAAGATAAGAAGCTTAGGGATACATTTATGATGACTGGCGCAATGAAGTGGACATCACTAACTTCATTGGTAGAGCTTTACATGTATTATCTCCTCTGTATTCTTCGTCAAGCGTAACTTTCATCTGCAATCCTGAGTAGGCCTCACCTTAAACAAACCTCTGGATAGGGCACACCTTATCGTCATCCTGAATTAATCATTTAAAATGCTAGGGACAGATTTATGATAGGTGTATGCCTCTTTTGCGCCACTGTGCGTCACTTTTGTGATGCAGCGGCGGTGCAAAAGATTTGCTATGAGGCGACAAAATTACAAATTGATGCATTTAGGCAGATGTGTCATGGTGTAAAAAACACCGTGCCACATGAAACTGATGCAGCAGTGATGCAAAAGATGCACCATGTTGCAAGACAGGCCTCACTTGGGGCCATATGTATGAAGCTAATTAGCATTTGCAAAGGTCGAAGTTCTGTGAATTTTGGCCTTTGCGAATGCTAATTAGACAAATGGTATGTATCAAACAAGTTTGATGCAAAATAAGGAATAGCAAAATTTGCTATTCTTTATTTTGCGATTGCACTGAAGGATTTGCAAATTTTGTGATTTCTTAAATGCAATGTATCAAACAAAAAATATGCAAAAAATGCCATTAAGGATTTGCAAATTACCACCAACTTCTAGTTGGTGGTGTTTTGCGAATTCTTTTCAAAAAGTATTTTTTCCAAAAAACAAAAGGTGCCATATGACGCCCATACATGCCCTTAGGGCATGTATGTGCGCCATATGCCCCCAAATTTCTTTTTCAGGGGGTGCAGCAGGGTGTTCTTGAGACACCCATGCACCCTTGGAAAAATTCCTAATTTGCGATGAGCTAATTGCTAATCGCAAATTGCACCTTCATTCCTATGGGCCTCCTGGCCCATGGAAATGAATGAGTAATTTGCAATTAGCAATTTGCTCATTGCAAATTAGGAATGGTAAAGAATCGCTATTTATTCCTTAAAATTCGCTATTTAGGAAATGCAAAATAGTTTGATGATACATATGGCAGTTCATCTCTAACAAGATAAGAAGCATAGGGATAGATTTATGATGACTGGCACAATGAAGTGGACATTACTTACTTCATTGGTAGGCCTTTACATGTATTATCTCCTCTGTATTGTTCATCAAGTGTAACTTTGATCTGAAATCCTGAGTAGGCCTCACCTTAAACAAACCTCTGGATAGGCCACACCTTATCGTCATCCTGAATTAATCATTTAAAATGCTAGGGACAGATTTATGATAGGTGTATGCCTCTTTTGCGACACTGTGCGTCACTTTTCTGATGCAGCGGCGGTGCAAAAGATTTCCTATGAGGCGACAAAATTACAAATTGATGCATTTAGGCAGATGTGTCATGGTGTAAAAAAACCGTGCCACATGAAACCGATGCAGCAGTGATGCAAAAGATGCACCATGTTGCAAGACAGGCCTCACTTGGGGCTATATGTATCAAGCTAATTAGCATTCGCAAAGGCCTAAATTCTGCGAATTTCAGCCTTTGCGAATGCTAATTAGACAAATGGTATGTATCAAACAAGTTTGATGCAAAATAAGGAATAGCAAAATTTGCTATTCCTTATTTTGCGATTGCACTGAAGGATTTGCAAATTTTGCGATTCTTTAAATGCAATGTATCAAACAAAAAATATGCAAAAAATGCCATTACGGATTTGCAAATTACCACCAACTTCTAGTTGGTGTTAATTTGCGAATTCTTTTCAAAAAGCTTTTTTTCCAAAAAACAAAAGGCGCCATATGACGCCCATACATGCCCTAAGGGCATGTATGTGCGCCATATGCCCCCAAATTTCTTTTTGAGGGGTGCAGCAGGGTGTTCCTGAGACACCCCTGCACCCTTGGAAAAATTCCTAATTTGCGATGAGCTAATTGCTAATCGCAAATTGCACCTTCATTCCTATGGGCCTCCTGGCCCATGGAAATGAATGGGTAATTTGCAATTAGCAATTTGCTCATTGCAAATTAGGAATGGTAAAGAATCGCTATTTATCCCTTAAAATTCACTATTTAGGAAATGCAAAATAGTTTGATGATACATATGGCGGTTCATCTGTAACAAGATAAGAAGCTTAGGGATAGATTTATGATGACTGGCACAATGAAGTGGACATTACTTACTTCATTGGTAGGCCTTTACATGTATTATCTCCTCTGTATTGTTCATCAAGTGTAACTTTGATCTGATTGTGATTTTGTACGGACATTTAATAAGAAAAGTTTGAAGCAGAAAATGAAGTTGTTGCAAGAATTAGATCCTTGCAGAGTGAGAGAAGTGACAGGTTTGCATGGTTATTCACTGGCTTGTCTTTCCAGGAGAGTATGCCAGAGTGTTTTTCATCATTTCAGGATGCTAGCAGTGCATCATAATAAAGTGAGGAAATTAGTTAGAATGTTGTATTATGCTAAGAGTCCAGCAATTATGCTTAAACAATTATGCTCTTTTGCATGGTTCTGAAATAGATGTGAAGAATATTTGTGAAGAAATTGAGTTTTGTTACTTTGGAAGTAAAGAGGAGAATGTTGAAATTGACCCAGAAGAACAGGGTAATGTGGAGGACAGTGTACAGGTTTCCAGTACAGATAATTTCCAGAGGGAAATTGCGACGTTTGAGGTGAAATCAAGTGAGAGGCCAAATTTCACTTGTGTGTGTTGTCGATGCACTTATTATAAGAATCAGACTAAGTTAGTGGATTTATATGCAAAAAGTGAAAGGGAAAATAATAGTGAATGGAAGGATTTCACAACATACTTGATGGTAGAAAATTGTTTTGATTTGGGATTGGATCAACGTGTGTGTACTTATTGTTGTAACAAATTAAATCAAAACCAGATGCCTGCTAGAGCAGTTCATAATAATCTGGAATTGGTTGAGATTCCTTCTGAATTGAAGGATTTAAATACTTATGAATCTATTTTGATTCAAAGTATCCATCCCTTTCAGGCTATTGTAAGAATGGAGCCAAAGACAGGGAAATTGCCTCCATCAGATTTACAGAGAGGATTAAAGGGAAGAGTTGTTTATTTGCCTCTAGATTTGAAGAAAAACATTAACACAAATGGAGTAGAAAAAGTGGAAGAGGAACCTCTGGTTATCTTAGTTAATGGGGTTCCGACAAAGAATAAGACAATATGGCAAGATTTAGTGGATGTTAGGAAAGTTAAAAAGGCAACATTGTATTTGAAAAAAAATATTAAATACTATAAGAATGTATATGTTGCAGAAGAGGAAGTAAGTGAGGAAGAGGATAGCGATTTGTGTGCTGGTCAAATTGAGAAAGTAGAACCCTCTACTAGTGAAGAAATATATGAACATTATAGTGTTCATCCTTTGCATTCCAAGGAAGTCATGGGGAATGCTATTGAGTTGTTTCAAATGAAACAAGCCAAAGGGAGTCCCATTAGTGTTTGGGAGGAAAGTTTGGAAGCTCGGTGTTTCCCACAGCTTTTTCCAACAGGTCAGGGAGGAAGATATGATGAGCGACCTGATCAAATTCCTGCTTCTGAATACCGGACTTTGCGATTGTATGCAGGAGATGCTAGGTTTCGACAATGCATTCCCTATTTGTTTCATCTCCTTTTTGAAAGCGATCTGTCCGGACTGTCATATGCAGTGAACCACATCTTGAAAAGTGGTATACACATGCAAAACATCTCGGCAAGTGACTTTATGGAGAAAGTCAATGTCCAAGACAGTATTTTGGATTCTCACCTGATTAATCTCATGGCGTGTCAGCGTGGTACTAATGAGTACTGGTACCGTCGTCATGGTGATTTAAAATGTATGCTGAGGAACTTAGGAACTCCCACATGGTTCCTCACTCTGAGCTGTGCCGAGTATGGCTGGGAAGACTTACTTGAATTTCTACGAGAGGCAAATGCTAACGTAGAAAACATCGAATTCAAGACACCCGGAGAACTGTGCTCTTTGTATCCAGTCAATGTATGTAGGTACTTCAATCATAGATTTGAAGCTATGATGTCTTTCATCATGAATAAGAAGAATCCACCTCTTGGAGAGGTGTTGGATTTCTTCTGGAGAAAGGAGTACCAAGCAAGAGGTGCTCCTCATATACATATGTTGCTGTGGATCAAGGATGCACCTAAATTTGGAACGGATCCAGAAGACTCAGTGATGAGTTTTATACAAGAGTATTCTACGTGTGCTGTTCCAAACGCAAAGGAGAAGAAAAGCCTAAGAGAAAAAGTTCTGCGTTTCCAAAGCCATCGATGTGGAAAGTACTGTCGTCGTAAATTCCGAAACAAGGACAAGTTCTACACCAAATGTCGTTTCAGCTTTCCACGACCGGTGATTTCTAAAGGAAGAGTAAACAGTTTGATGTCTTCGCTGCGACATAATGTGATGAAGAAATCACCTAAAAACACATACAATTTGAAGAGGAACGAAGAGTCCAAGTACATCAACGACTACAACCCGGTGATTTTGTCCATGTGGAATGCTAACATGGATATACAGTTTGTGGCTGATAACTGTATGGCTGTGGCTCGGTATGTGATGTCTTACATCACCAAAAAAGAGAAGACAGAATTGAAGGATATGTGGGAGGACATTTCCCATGAAAAGAGCCTCAGCAAGAAGTTGTAAAGTTTCAGTCTGAAGATGTTGTCGCATCGAGAAATTGGAGCGTACGAATGTTCTGACCGGTTGTCTTCAGCAAGTCTCTATGCCAAGTCCAGGAGTATCATTTGGGCGAGTCTTGGTCTTGCTGCAACGCGTAATCGAGTTCTTAAACCTGTGCAGGAAATTGAGTATTTGGCGGAAAAGGAGCCAAACAGTATCGACATTTTGAAGACCAACATGTTGGATACATATTATCCAAATCGAAGCATTCACCTCGAGAATGTTTGTTTATATGAGGTTCTTCAAAATTACATATTCAAGAGGAACATCAAAGAAGATACTGAGAAAGGAGTGTATGCTGTAATAGGAAGTGAGGGATGTCTGGTCAAGCAAAGAAAATGCCACTTGGTAAACCATCGAAAATTGAGTGGCGAATCTCCTGAAAAAAAGGAGTTTTTCTATTTAGCACTTTTGCAACTTTTCAAGCCTTGGCGTGCAGAAGAGGAACTGCTTGGAGATTTTCTCTGTTACGAAGACTCTTTCAATGCCGCCAAGGAGACCATAGAATGTCCTGCTTTTCCCAAATATGTAGAAATGTTGAATGCGGAAATTGAGCAGGAAGCAATGATTGCAGCCGAGATTGCCAGAGACAGTTCTCAGGACAGTCAGAGTTCTGCTTCATTGAGTCAGGATCCACTAGGAGGACCTGTTATCGAAAATGAAGCTGCCACTGCTATGAATGAAGTGGAAAGAGCCATGGCACATGCTCAGGAGGATGCGGTTAACTTAGAAGAGTTGGAAAGACAACTCAACGTTGAGCAGAGGAAAATATTTGACGAAGTTACCATGCAAATTGATCATGGATTAAGTCATGACAAGAAAGAGTGCTCATGTACGTCGTTGAAGCCTGTCCGACTGTACGTGAGTGGAGAAGCGGGAACTGGAAAAAGTTTCCTTATTAAAGTAATTTCATTTTATTTGCAGGAAAGGACAGAGTCATCGCTGTCTTGTGTTGTCACCGCTCCAACTGGACTGGCAGCACATAACATTAAAGGGATTACTTTACATCGTTTACTGATGCTGCCAGTGGAGCATGACAACAAATTACAATATCACAAGCTATCTGGAGATGCTTGTTTTGAAGTTTCAAGAATCTTGAGGAAAATGAAACTTCTTATCATTGACGAAGTAAGCATGGTTTCCAATGTCATGCTTGCCTTTGTGCATTTGAGAATGCAAGAATTTCTCAAAACAGAGTATGATGTGTTATTTGGTGGCAAACACATCATTGTTTTCGGAGATCTTCTGCAGCTGACACCAGTGAAAGGGCAACCTGTGTTCAAAATGCTCACGCATGAAGATACCAGGAAGTGCCTAGGCAGCATTGGCAACGTCAATATATGGTTAAACTTCAATTATGCTGAACTGCATGAAAATATGCGTCAGGCGAAGGATGAAGTTTACAAGACTATTCTACAAGATGTTAGAATTGGAAAAGTGACCGAGCATGGGAAAGAAGCTTTACATGCACGATTACTGTCAAATTTATATCCAGAACAAGATGTTGTGCCTGAGAATATTTTTCAGAAAATTACTGAGAAGAAATCTGGAATATGTTTGATGCCAACTCTTGCAGAATGTGCCAAATTCAACAACAAAATGTTGCATTTAGAAAAGCAAGAGATTGTGAAACTGGAAGCTATTGACAGAGTAGAGCATATGGGATCAACAATAATTTTGTCTGAGAATCTGAAAACAAAATTGGATTCATTAGAGAAGAGTATATCTAAAACTGCAGGTTTTGAAAAGACTCTGAATGTGTGCTTGAACTGCCGTATAATTTTAAGAAGGAATTTACATGTTGAAAGAGGTCTGGTAAATGGATCAATGGGTAATGTTGTTGATTTTGTGAAATACAGAAATAGAGATGGAATTGAATTTTTAAAAATTAAATTTGATGGCATTGAGGAAGTACAGCTAATTGGTCGTTGTTCTGCTAGATTTTTGCTTGTAAAAGACTTATATGTTCGCCGTAAGCAGTTTCCTGTTTGCTTGGCATATGCGGTGACAATCCATAAATCGCAAGGTTTAAGTGTAGACAGTGCAATGGTGAATATTGGCAGTTCTGTGTTCAAGGAGGGTATGGCATATGTGGCATTGTCACGAGTTAGAACTTTATCGGGATTGTACTTGATTGAGTGTGATGTCACAAACATTTGTGCGGATCTAGATTGTGTTAAGGAATACAATAGGTTAAGAAGAGAGTATGCGCCACATTTGCCTCAATATCCTTTGTTTGAGAAACGTGTGGTAGGCCGGAAACGAAGAAATGTGACCAATACTAGGGAGGTTGTAGCAAAAAGACGAAAAGTCGATGAACCTGAAATTATAAGCAGAAACAAAAAGGATTCTGTTGAATATGTTGTTGGTTTTCAATTTGAAAACAGTTCTGGTGTCAACTGCTATGCTAATGTAGTGGTTAATGTTTTGTTTTCTCTAGAAAATGTAAAAGAAGAGATTGTGGTCAATTCTGATCAAAGATTTTGCAGTTTGTTAAATTCTGTCTTAGAAAAATGTAGCACTGATATAACAAACATAGAAAGTGTGTCTGAAATTCGAAATCTGTTAGACAGATGTTCAGGCCAAACACAATTCTCTCAAAATATTCAGCAAGATTGTCAGGAGTTTTTAATGTATATGCTTGATGTATTGCATGCTGAAGGTGTAGATGTAGATCAGCTGTTTGGGCTTTCTTATCAATGGCAGCATGACTGCGAGAACTGTATGGTATCAAGTACTACTAGTGTAGACTCAGAAAGATTTATATATTTAACTTTGCCAGACAGTAAATCAGTCTCCTTTAATAAGCTAGTAAAAGCAGCTGATCACAACATGGAGTGTAGCCAATGTAAATCTGAAATGATGTCCACATTATTTATACAAACATATGGCCAGTATGTCATTTTAATGTTCCAACGATGTAGGCCTGATGGAACAAAATTGACAACTTTAATTAAAAATTTTGTGGCTTCGCAGTTGTCAATATCAGGAAGGACTTTTGTAACTGCAGCAATTATATATCATGACGGTCCTTCAATAACATCAGGACATTACACAGCTTATTTAAAGTCTAGAAATGGCTGGTCATTCTGCAATGATTCTGTTTAAATTTTCCCAAAAAAATTGCCGTATGACCTTAAAAACTCTTACCTGGTGTTTTTAAAACCAAAATTTTAGGGAAAGAATCTCGGGATGTGCTCTGAGGAATTTCAAGAAGTTCTAATGGCTCCTACACAATTTGGCCTTGAGGATAAGTGTAGTTCAGAGACATAACTTCTAACCATAAGACTGGACGTCATGGAGAAATAAGTGCACTTTGAATGAGTTCAGAAAAACTATTTCTTTTTATAAGCTAATTGAAGCAGCCAATCAAAACATAGAGTAGAGGGAATGTAAGTCTGCAATGCTGTCTACTGTTTTACATTGCTTTGTGATTAAAAGTGATGTAGAGAATTAAATAATTGTAGTAGTCATAGAGGTAGTGTAAGTCTGCTTCATAGTAAGCAGTATCAGTGTCATAGGAAATGTAGAACATGACTGAGGAAGAAGGGGAAGATATTACTAGTCCAGGATTGTGAAAATGATCTTCAACATTTTAATTCTGAAAGTTGCGGAAATGCCAAATGACGGGATTGGCTTACAAGAAATCCAAGAGTTATAAATGGCTCTGACAAGATTTGGCCTTGTGGAAACTTGTGGTAGAGAGCAAGAAGTCATTTATTGTATGTAACATGTTTTTCAAAACGATGGAGGTTTTCTTTCAGAAAGTGGCGGGCTGAAAGTAATAACAGCACAACAGAGTGTAAGCTGTTCATAGGACATCCTTTGACGTCATGGAAAGTAAGTTAACTTTAAGGAGTTCTGAATTCTGATTTGTTATGTTGTATGGGTTTTTTAAACACAATCATTTTGATTGTGTTTTTTTTTCCCCGCTGTTATATGATGAATACCTTCAAGTCACTGTTTTTAGTGAAATTTGATACATTCTGAGAACAGCAAAAATAAACCATTTAACATGTATAATTAATTCTGTACTGTTTCCATTTATGATGTACATTTAGAACTGTGTAGGAGGGATGGAGAAGGAGAGGCTTCTGTAAGTGTCAAAGTTCTTGCATACAGTGCTCATATTCTACGTAGTCTTTCATATGATAGACTACATTTCCACAATGAGATACCTAAGCAAAGGAAACACAGGTCATATGATTGTGGAATGAGCAAAAAAATGTGCATGTTTTTCAATTATATTACCTGTGTTTCCTAACATTACACACCACATTGTGTAGATGAGGTTTAGGCCTGTTCCTGGAGACAGAGGAGGTCTGACATTTGTTCAAGAGTGCAGTGGACATTAATCACTTCGTTGGTAGGCCTCCACATGTATTATGTCCTCTGTTCTCTTCAAACAACTCGAAATTTCATTTGGAACCCTGAGTAGGTCTCACCTCAAACAAACCTCTGGATAGGACACATCTTATTGGCATCCTGAAGCAATCATTTAAAATGTTAGTGTCTTGCGACACTTTTCTGAGACAACAGCAGTGCAAAAGATGCACCATGTTTTAAGATAGGCCTCACTTCATCTGCATCAAGATACTGTTAGTTTAAAATGTATATCTTTAGGACTGTGTAGGGGGCCTGGAGAAGCAGAAGCTTCTGTCAGTGTCAAAGTTGTTGAAAAACTGTTTGTCCTTCAATCTTTCCCCTTGTCTTTTGTAATTTTTAAATACATGTTTTAATATTTTTCAAATGTCTGTTCTCTCTTTCACAGATTGAAAGTATAAAAACAAAAAGTGAGTAATTTAACGACAATTATAAGGTAAATGTTTTGTATTCTTTTCGTTACATTTCTATCACATTCACCTACTATTAGTTCCACAGCTTTATTTCTTTAACCCTCAGTTTCCTGCCTTTGCTACTTTCCTCATTCCTTTCTCTTTTACCTACTTACTCAACTCCTTCCACTCCTTTTCTCAGTCCCTCTCTTCTCATAGTTCCTCACTCTTGTTCACTCACTCCGTCTCTATTACTCTTAGTGTCTTTGACTGATCACTTTTTCACTACTTGTTCATAATGCTTTCTCTGTGTAGTTGAAGCACACTAAGGGGCATATTATGAACACAGCCAATAAAATTATTGCTGTTTTTATTGGCAGAAAACTGGTGCAAAAGTGGTTTTAGCGGCAGTTTTCTGCCGCAAAAGCGGCTTTGGTGACATATTTCTGCCGATAAAAGCTGCAAAACTTTTATTGCCTATGTTGATGATATGGCTCTATGTTATTTACATTTCTTTGCTGTTTCAATTAATCTTTTTCTGTTATTTTTTGTTTTCTGTTTTCTATTTTTTCTCTCTGTTATTCCCCATGTTTTAATCTTATTTTGAACATTCACTCACATTCTCCAAGAAACTCTTCTTTGTTATTGTTCTACTCTCTTTTTTTTCTTTCACTTCCTTATCTATTTTGTTTTCCACAATTATACCCTCTTCTGTCTTTTCTTCGGTAAATATATGTATTAAACAGTATCTCTGGTTTACTCCCTATAGCTGTCTTTCTTTTAACATCACTCTCTGTTTACTTTCCTTATACTTACTCTTCTTTTTTATTTTTTTTTATTTTTTGGGGTTCGCTCCCGGTTCGCGAACCGGGAAGCGAACTGGGAGCGAACTAAAAGAAATAGAGCTTGCTGGAGTGCTAAACATTCTAGCAATTTTTTTTGAAAGGGGAGGTAGTTCTGAAAAGAACTTTTTTTTTAATGTTTTTGTTGTTTTATATTTTTTTTTTTTTTTTGAACATTTTTTGTTTTTTTTGTATTTTTTGAACAATTTTATATTTTTTTTGGTTTTTTTTGGGGGGGGAAACAACAAAAAACAGGCATTGAAAAGGGCTCAACAGGAGCAAAAAAAAAATTACTGTGTGGGGCGGTTAGGGCAATTATGATTGTTGTAAGCTAGGTTTATTGAATTGATACTCATGTTGCCACATGATATCAATGCACCGCAGTGCAGACAAGTAAACTTCATATGCCCAAAATTATCCTGGATGTTTGGCACGGTTTCCCGTGCCTCTGCTGCTGTCAAAGAAATCAACGAAGTTGACCTGGCCACAGAAGTTGCTGTTGGGTTCTGTTCCATGTCTCGTATTTCCGCCCGGCTGTAATTGAGTGGATGCCACCTGCTCATGTGCCTATGCATAGTATAGTTCCCATAACTATACTTTTTATCAGTCCCTCTTGATAATTTTTCTTTGCAAATGAGGCAGGTGACATACCTCGCATTCACTTTCTTCTGGCCTGGAGGCATTGAAAAAAACTGCCAAATGAAACTGGCTTTCCTATGGGAAACCCGGGGCACCTCTTCCAAGAACTGTGGTCCTTCTCTCTCCTCTTCCTCTATTTCTTCCTCTTCCTCCTCTGTGTTGGTGATGACCTGGGGAGGTGGTCCTCTCTTCCCATAAGGAGGTGGTGGTGGTGGTGGGGGTCCACCAGCTGAAGCTACCATTGAAGCCATTGCTCTAGTATGTAATAAGGTCTTCCTCTCACAAAGATGAAAGTCAGAGTGAGGAAAGAAGGAGGGGTTTTCATCATTTGGGAAAAACAATAGTTCTAAACCAATGAAAAGTGTTATTTTTAGGTCACCTGACCTAGCCTTACATGATTATGAAACCAAAAGTTAAATGAACCAATGAAAAGTTTTATTAACAAGTCACATGACCTCTCACGCTTATGTTACGCGCTGCGGAACGCGCCCCGGATCGCTTCCGGGTCGCTGCGCTTCGCGCCTCGGTTCGCGTACCGGAGCACTTCCGGGTGCGCTAACGCAGCGCGTCATAAGACGCATTACGCGACAACGTGATACGTCGCGCTTCCGCGACGCGTCACGATGTTGATTTCTAACGCGGCAGTTGCGCTAACGGAACGTTTACCGGTTCGCGGACTGGGTCGCGGCATCAAGATGAGCTAACGGGAAGCTTCCCGGTTCGCGAACCGGGAGCGAAACAAAAAAATATTTTAAAAAAAATTATTAATAAACATATAAAATATATTTTTGGATTTAAAGAAGAATACATTTTACAGCTATAGATATTAGCTTTTAAAAAACCAATGAAATTCACTGAAAAAACCATAGGTTATAGACCATATATAGTTAGGAATTAGCATTTACAAAACCTTGAAAATTCACTGAAAAAACCATAGGTTATAGACCATATATAGTTAGGAATTAGCATTTACAAAACCTTGAAAATTCACTGAAAAAACCATAGGTTATAGACCATATATAGTTAGGAATTAGCATTTAAAAAACCTTATTTTACTCACACAAAACCATTGAAATTCCATATATAGTTAGTTGTACTAACTATATATCGCGCACCCGCAATCCACTGCTGATCATGTCACATATTACATCATTCATGACATGGTCAGTGACATCACTGATGACATCACTGATGACATCTCAAATGACATCACTGATGACATCACTGATGACATCTCAAATGACATCACTGATGACATCACTGATGACATCTCAAATGACATCCCTGATGACATCTCAAATGACATCACTGATTACATCACTGATGACATCTCATTTGACATTACTGATCACATCACTGATGACATCATTCATGTGATAATACGATGAACCTCTTCAGACTCTAATATAACCTTAGATACAATCAGTGTAAACAGACACTCATAGACTGTCACTCATCCATGGAGTTACTCAGACACTTAGTCAGTCATACAAAGAATCAATCACACCTCCATTTCCTCAACTATACAGTTATACACACCTTACTTATTCAAATATATACTAAAACATATTTACTCACTTATACAATCCTGGATACAAGTTCACAATGATCCATACAGCCACTCACACATTCACTGGCTCTTATGCACAGTTATTTATATATGTCAACTCTCACATGTACTGTATTTTACATATGTACTTACTTTTACATGTAGCACTGAGATATCCATTCACTCACCAATACACTCATGCACACAGTCAACTGCCCATACAGCTGTTTCCACATGCACTTTTGAACCCATACATCTAGTCAATCAACTGCTCACACATCTATGCAGAGAGTCATACACCTCCCAGCCACACACACACACACTCAGTCTCCCATACAAATGCTTGGGCAACCAATCAATAACCCATACAGTTAATCATATAGCTACTGATCAACACATGCAGCAGTTTACAGAACAACAGACATAATGATGCACAAATTAAGACAGTTTAGTCACTAACCCATGCACTCATTGAGACACATTTAATCAGTCACTCATACAGTCAGTCATGCCCCTACTAAATCCTTCATCCAGACACTTATACATCCACTCAAGACATATTTTAACTTTACAGAAAAATACAGTCACTGGATGTTGTCATCAGTGATGTCATCAGTGATGTCATTTGAGATGTCATCAGTGATGTCATCAGTTGCACTAACTATATATCGCGCACCCGCAATCCACTGCTGATGATGTCACATATTACATCATTCATGACATGGTCAGTGACATCACTGATGACATCACTGATGACATCTCAAATGACATCACTGATGACATCACTGATGACATCTCAAATGACATCACTGATGACATCATCTAGTGTCTGTGTGTTTTTGTAAAGTTTAAATATGTTTTACATATTGAAGAATGAGTGGATGTATGGAAGACTGAGTGTTTGTGTGGCTGGCTGGGAGGTGTGTGACTCTGTGCATATCAATGTGTACTTGTTTCAGTGATTGTATAAGAGAGTAAGTATGTGTTAGTATATGTGTGAAAAAGTATGGTGTTCTGTGTTTAACTGTATAGATGAGGAAATCGAAGTGTGATTGATTCTTCACAGGACTGACTAGGTGTATGAGTGCATATGATAGTGTTGTAATAATGAGTGACTGTATGTATGAGTGATTGTATGGGTGAATGAGTGAATGTGTGTGTAGACGTAGGAATCAGCGAGTGCGTATGTAGTAACTGGTATTGGTGTGTCATGATGTCATCAGTGATGTCATTTGAGATGTCATCAGTGATGTCATTTGAGATGTCATCAGTGATGTCATCAGTGATGTCACTGAAGTATGGTGTTCTGTGTTTAACTGTATAGATGAGGAAATGGAAGTGTGATTGATTCTTTACAGGACTGACTAGGTGTGTGAGTAACTCCATGGATGAGTGGCAGTGTGTGAGTGTCTACATAGGTGTATGAGTGCATATGATAGTGTTGTAATAATGAGTGACTGTATGTATGAGTGATTGTATGGGTGAATGAGTGAATGTGTGTGTAGACGTAGGAATCAGTGTGTGCGTATGTAGTAACTGGTATTGGTGTGTCATGATGTCATCAGTGATGTCATTTGAGATGTCATCAGTGATGTCATCAGTGATGTCATTTGAGATGTCATCAGTGATGTCATCAGTGATGTCACTGACCATGTCATGAATGATGTAATATGTGACATCATCAGCAGTGGATTGCGGGTGCGCGATATATAGTTAGTGCAACTAACTATATATGGAATTTCATTGGTTTTATGTCACTAAATTGTCCAGCTAACTATATATGGTCTCTAACCTATGGTTTTTTCAGTGAATTTTCAAGGTTTTGTAAATGCAAATTCCTAACTATATATGGTCTATAACCTATGTTTTTTTCAGTGAATTTCATTGGTTTTTTAAAAGCTAATATCTATAGCTGTAAAATATATTCTTTATTACGTGACGTATCACGTAGCCACGTGAGACGCCTCATGACGCGTCGCATAACCGTGACGTATCGGCTCTGCAGCGCAAACAAAACCCGTAACGTAAGCGTGCCGGAGCACGCTTACAGATATATATATTTTTTTAACCTTAATTAGACAAAATCCACACGTGCACATAGCTTGAGGCATTGCAAAGGCACATCAAACAAACAGTCCCTATAATTTTGCCAAGTTTGCTGGAAATCTATTCCCTTCATTTTTTTTTACTGTTTCTCTTGGTTTTCCCCTTGTTACGCTTACCGGGACGCTACCCGGTACGCGAACCGGACGCTCCAAAAACACAAGATGGCGGATTCCCGTTACGCTGCCGGTTAGCTGCCCGGTTCGCGTACCGGGAAGCGCCTCTACCGCGAAAAATCGCGGGGGACTTTAATATCCCCCTCATCAATCCTAGGGGGTCAGGAGGGGTTTACCTTGCTCCCTTTCCTTCATTTCCCCCTTCTTTTTTCACCACATCTTGTCTCTCGAACCTACCGAGAGACAAGATGGCGGCCGCTCCGGACTGTTTACAATGTTGACAGCTACGCTGCCGGTTAGCTGCTCGGTTAGCTGCCCGGTGAGCTGCCCGGTGAGCTGCCCGGTTCGCATACCGGGACGCGCCTCTACGGCGTAAAATCGCAAAAAAAAATGTTTTTTTAGTTTTTTGCCCCGCGGGGCACTTTAATATCCCCCTCATCAATCCTAGGGGGTCAGGAGGGGTCTACCTTGCCCCCTTTCCTTCATTTCCCCCTTCGTTTTTCACCACATCTTGTCTCTCGATCCTACTGAGAGACAAGATGGCGGCCGCTCCGGACTGTTTAGAATGTTGACAGACACCGGAGAGCCAATCAGCTTCACTTCGCGAAGTTCTGTTACGCGTCAGGTACGCGAACCGGGGCGCTAACCGGAGCGCTGTCACAGATATATATATTTTTTTAAACGTTAATTTCTCAAAATCCACTGGAGCACATATATTGAGACATAGCAAAGGCACGTCGGGCAAACCATATCTACAATTTTGCCAAGTTTCATGTAAATCTATTCAGCCGTTCGAGCTAAAAGTGAGTCCAACCGCCCTATGGAAAAATGAATGGGAAAAACACGTTTTGGGACCCCCCTTTTTTCTCGGCCCCCCCTTGACGAAACCCCCCCAAATTTCTAGGGGCTGCTCAGAAACAAAATGTGCCATTTTCCTGAAAATTTCAGCCAATTCCGTCCACAAACGCAAAAGTTATTAGACATAGAAGTTTCAGAAATCCCATAGAGAAAAAATCCTAACTATATATACCCACTGGCTATCGCCAGTAGGTAATATACATATATAAACATATATAATCTGCATATCTATATAAATATAAATGCATGCATACATATACATATATGCATACATATGCATGTTATTTACATGAAAGTTTTAAAAACACTAATAAAAGCAAAGCTAAAAAGCCACCTCATTACAAAAAGAATGGCTTTAACTTAAACGAGGGCGAGATCTATTGCATTTTCAATGCTTGTTTACTTTGGTTCTATCAAGAAGGCATTCAGATGTGTCACACATTTGCCATAAATTCTGAATGTTAGCACTCTAGTTGCTCATTAGATCACTGTAGTAAAGCTAGTGCTCACCAGGGAAGTCTGCTGCTAATCATGGTTTGCAGCCATTTTCCCGCATTTTTTATCCCGCAGACTTTCAGTCCGCATACCATTATCCCGCAAGGTCATTGACCTCGCATACCATTATCCCGCATTTTTTCAAAACGCATGTGCATTTATCGCGCATGCCTTTACAAAGAATTACGTTTTAAAGGCATGTATGGTAAATGCATTTGCGTTGTGAAAACCACGATGACGAGAGAGGTAAGTGGGTTTGTGTTAATTTTT